>NC_041370.1:13573870-14836370 GCF_900634415.1 Cottoperca gobio | reverse complement strand
TTTATTTAGCTGCTAAATGCTGCACTATCATTTAGCGCTGGCATGCTACTCTGCATCGCTAATTTTAGCTGTCTGTCGTTTGGTTAATTTACATGTAGTCATTTGATCTTTTGTTAACAGAACAATACTAAGAGTCCACAGCCATGCTAGCAGCTCTGTGAGACTGTACTTAGACACAGCGATGTTTTGAGCTAAACAAGCTCACATGACAATGCTAGCATGCTAATGTTTAGAAGATATAGGCAAGGGGCAATCTCCGAGCCCTGAAAAGTAAAGCCAATGTGGAAGCAAGGTTACAGAAAGAAGTCAGGTTGTATAGAAGTCTATGAGAAAATGACCCG
Organism: Cottoperca gobio; assembly: GCF_900634415.1. NCBI lineage: Eukaryota > Metazoa > Chordata > Actinopteri > Perciformes > Bovichtidae > Cottoperca > Cottoperca gobio. The sequence goes on along the minus strand of NC_041370.1, from coordinate 14,836,029 downwards.
ACTTCTCTCTTGATATATTACCACAGTAAAAATAATCTTTACGTTATGGTTATTAGTTATTAGTTTATGGTCTCTATCGCTAGTCTTCTTCAATACAGCATGATGTTAATTTTGTAAATCATGGTCTCATTTAGAGTCAAATAGATCATAAAGCAGGGTTTGCTTTAGGGCGTGGCTAACTTGTCCAGATGGCAACGGCCAAAATGCCAAACTCAAGACTAAAAACCGTAGTCCACAAGCCAATTGATGACTTCACGATTACTACGTCCATTTCTTATATACAATCTATCTGTATAGGCCTACTGTTTACTATGTTCATCATCTTAGTTAAGGGTGTTAGCATGCCATCATTTGCTAATTAGCACTAAACACAAAGTATAGCTGATAACCTCATGGTGGCGCAAGAAGTCAGGGGATGTACAAAATGTCATGGCATTCAACTCAAAGGTTTTTGAGATATTCAGTATGGACTAAAGTAGTGCAGCGACATCACCATCCATAGAGCCATGCCGCTACAATGCGTAAAAATATTAGTTTGCTTTCGTTTTGTAGTATAATACTGATTTAGGATACAGGTCAGTGACACCGGCCAAAAGAATGAGTAAGAATGAGAATGGTTGTGAATCTTTATTGCTAATCATTGAATTTCTGTCTAAAGTGGATCCCATAACTTTTCTGAAACAGATTGACGTTAGCACCGAGCCCTCGGTTTCTTGTTATGGAAGTAGAAAAGTAATTTACACTTTCCAGAGAAGGAGTGTGATAATGCATACAAAGTGCATTCACTCATTTTTCAGCAATTGCCACCTAGAGTCGTGGCGCTGACCTTGTCATCTTTTCATCTGTGTAACATTCTGATAAATCATTGTGATGGTTTCTTCACTGTCAAGGCTTGTGATAAAGATTTTCTCTGAAGATAGATTAACTCTCAATCACTCGACAGGCAGCAGGCCATTCTTAGAGGAACTTTACACGGGAAAGTAATTTTGTTAGGCTCCCAAGTAACATTTCACAGGCACTTGGCCTGCAGTCATTTCTGTTATTATATCCAAGGTGACTTTTCATAGGTGATATTTTGAGCAATTATCAGTATAAGGCACTGTCTATCATGTAAGTCCCAAGGTTCAAACCCTGCTTGTGTCTAGCGCATATCTGTTCTCCCTGTCTTCTCTTTCTTGCCTCACTTCACTGGAGTCTTAATCAACCTATCAAGAATCAATAATCTGACAGTCCTGTGGAGTATTTCATGTAGCAGAATATAAATACATCTAGCAGATGGAGTTTGTTGTGGTATTGCAGATTCTAATTGAGCACTTTGAAATTTGGGGGAGAATGCTTTAATTTGCTTTCTTGCAGAGAGTGAGATGAGAGATTTGATAGCAATCGTATGTCTGTATGATAAATATGAAGCTACCAGCTGTCAGTTAGCTTACCTGAGGTTTCCGTAAAGACTGGAAACAAAACATTACTTTACAACCAATTTAATATTTATCTGTTTAAAGTCAGTATTCCCACTTCTCCCTTCTTGTTAATGTTGTTGTCTAAGGAGACAGCTGTAAAATTGCCTTAGAGGTCGACTGGGTCTCCTTAATTGAACAGGTAAACATCTTAATGACTTGGAGCACATAAAGCAATTTTACCTCAGTGGTTGTGGAAAATTAACGTAGGAACCTGCTGTGACACTTGGAAGTTAAGTGCTGTGGGATGCAGTTCCAAAATCTGAAGTATTTTACCTGCTGTTAATGTCATTTACAAGTTTAAAAGTAAGGAAACCGAGTTTCTGTCTTGTAATAACCTTTTAGCATTTGCACTTGTCGTTATGGTAACAGTGTTGGTGTCTCCCTCCTCTCACTGCGTCTCTTTCATTCAGTTCCTCTCCCTGACTCTATGTTATCACTCTCTGCCCCTCCTGCTGTCTTCTCCACTCACCATCAGCAGAAAGAAGGGCTTTTGTTGCAACCTGAAAAGCCCCTCTGTGTGTGTGTGTGTGTATCTGTGCGTGTGTGTGTGTGTGTGTGTGTGTGTGTGCGTGTGTTCTGGTGGGAAACCCTGCTTGCAGATCAAGGCTCTCAGGTGGAAGAGTAGAGTTTCAGGTCTAATTTTCACAACAAAGACCCCGCACTCTTTGCCCCATTTACAACTGTTATGTCATTAGGGAGACATTTGTCCTGCCAGATTGTTTATAAATCATTAGAATAATACTACACATTATGAGACTAATTTTTCATCATGAATCGGATTGTCTTCATGGTTCTGGGGATATTACACTGTCTATTTGACTGCGTGTGTTCGCCTCATTTTTCTATTTAATGTGTCCTCCTTATCAACCTTATTACCTGAAGTTGTTATCAACACACCTTGGTTAAGTGTGTTTCACAGTTGATAAGAAGAGGAGAAATTACTTTGCTTACTTAATTACTTACTTAATTCAGATTAATAGTGAAACTATCAGGTTTTAATGGCTGCACTGTACAACTGCATAGATATGAGTCAAGCAGCTGATGACTTCACTGCTCTGCCTGAACTAGAGTGTTGTTCCACTCATCTTTTTTTAGACTGTCTCCCTAATTAGTGGACATAAAGAATAAATCTGTAATTGTATAATGTGACTCCATGCTGATGGTCTCAGTATTATTAAAGTAATAATCTCGAAGATTTTCATTTAAGAAAATGTCTGTTAAGTCACTATCTATGTGACTGAGGTAACACAATGGAGATTGAGCTTTTGAGCCTCTTTGCTAAACTACAGTAAGAAAATAATGAAATGTTTACAAAAAAAGGTTAAAATGTGCAGAACCCAATGAGATGTCAAAAAATCGAAACAATAACAGAAAATCAATTTAGCACACGTTTCTAGGACTTGATTGCATTGTTGTGCAGTACAACCAATCTGTCTGCTACTCTGGGTAAATTAAACTCAGAAGAATTATTTGCCTTTGACCATTTCTGGTGTGTACATATTTGCCAACCTTGGTCTCATAATCGCCTTTAGCTAAAGAGCCCAACGAGGAAGGGATTTAGGTGTGTATAGGGTGATTAGCGCGGTTTGACTGACAACACGGTTAAGTCGTCAGAGATTCTCCTGTTGACTCTAGGACAAAAGAGACTGACGCAGGCCACAGAGAGCGTATATGTATATAAACACACATGCATAGCTATTCTATAGCCTACAGAGAGAGAAGACGCACACACTCATGCATCTCCATGTCTCTTTCACATGCCTGCAAGATAGATAATACACTCTTATTCCTCACCAGCTTACAGGCATTACACACACACTCTCACTTTCATATGTACACACATGCAAACACACACTCCTCCCTGTACATGCAACACACACACACACACACACACACACACACACACACACACACACACACACACACACACACACACACACACACACACATCCTGCTCTGGCTGTGGAACAATGGAACGATAACAACTCTTCTCGCTCACCGTCTCTTTGTCACACAAACACGACACGATCGATCAGATGTCGTCAAGAGAGAGCAGCTTATTCTGTAAGGGGGAGTGTAGCAAGGGAACTCTGCTGTCAAGGCAGAAGAGAAGCGACAGGTTTGTCATTAAAGCAGAGGAAAGTGATGTGTAAATTGGGAGAGTAGAAAAAGATAGCACACTCGGCTTTCAGCTGGACACCTGCTGTGAGCAGAGAGAACGGGAAAGAAAAGTAATGAGAAATGATGCAGAACAGATAAATTACAGACTGTTAGTCTCCACGTGAAGAGAATAGTCTGTCACTGAAATGTGGTCAATTGTAATGTGTAAATTATACATGAGTTATACAGTCGGGCTTGGAAAACATGACAGAACTGTGCAATGTATTTCAGTAGAGCCTGAATCTATACTCTAAAGCTAATGCTGTATACGAGTTGTCACTAAGGTTTAGTCTTCCTTTATGGAGATAAATGGGAAGGACAAAGTATTAGAAATACCTTAAAATATTTAAAGCAGCATTCTACAGCAGCAAATTACTAAAAAGTTGAATCAACATAGTTGAACAAAAAACGATCATTATAACCTTCATGAAGAACAGATTTATTTATTGCTATATCATTAGTGTAATATTAGTTTTAGCTCAGTGTACCTAGTAAACTTGCAACTGAGAGAGTCAATGCCTTGTGAACAGTAAGAGCGGGGAAATATAGTCAAGAATGTAACGTAACAGCAAATGGTTCCTATTTTAAGTGTTTTCTATTATCTAATAAAGCACTAGTATAGTACATTATACTCTTAATAGGGCTGGACACAAATGTATTTAAGACTCTATACTTGTATCTGTTGACTTTTAGTGGAATATCATATGATGTTATTGTTTTACCAAATTCTGCTGTCAAAATGATCACTTTTTCACAAATTGTAATTAAAAACTATAAAAACCTGTAATTTATGTTTTTCTTTGACATGCGAGAAGCTGAATGTCACTTGAATCGGCTGAAGAAGACACTGTTTCGATGTCATCCATCTTTTTTATATTCATAACAAAGACAATTCGAGTACTTTTTACAAAGCTCCAACCTAGTAACATCAAGCATTAATCATACTGAATAACCTGCCCTGCCAATACAAGCCAACACTTCAGTACTTAAGTCTTTAGACAATAGAAAATGTATATTCCCCTAAAAGTAAGAAGGAAAGCAGGTTTTCCAAGGACGGAGATTAAAAACATTTGTGTCCACATTATGCATTTAAAGATGTACTGCTACTTACATAAAAGTCTGTGCTCTAGAGACTAACCTTTACCTCTCAGTGGTATACCATATAGCATGTACCAGGTGATTCAAATTCTGACTTTAAGTCTTATTTCTGTCATCTACACATTATTAATGCAGGGGGAATTAAAAACTGAAGCATTTGTTCATGATTTTGATCATCAGAAATCAAAAATATCCTATCTGTTTATCTTCCAGGTTGTCTATACCAGAGTCAGGAGTGCCAGCTGGTGATTCACTACGAGCAGGGTTTCTCCGTGTTGGCTGACCCCAAAGTGGGAGACGGGGAGAATGGGGAGGAGAGAGGAGCTCACACACCCACCAGGCCCCGGGTGCTCCTCTCATACCCCTACGAAAAACTAAAGATGTCCTCAGATGACGGAGTTCGCCTTCTCTTCCTTGACTTTGGCGGGAAAGAGGGGGAGATTGTGAGTGTTGACTTTATTTAAAGCATTATGTTTTAACCGACAAAATGTGCTCTGACAGGAACTAAGTTGTCCGCCGTGTTCATGGTCCACTGAAACTTTTGATCTCGGTATACATAGTCAAACAAGTACTTTCTAGAAGATCATCATAGAAGATCATCATAGTTGATTTGACTCAGTAGCAGCTTCAACAGACCAGAATGCAATGTTGCATTTTTGCAAATGTGGCACAAGATTGTTACTTTTTTTTCAATCCAGTTTGAACAAATCTGGACCAACATATATTTGTTTGAATTCATTTGAACCCACATGGCCTATTTCTAAACTACACTGTAAAATAGACGTGTTTAGATAATTCCCAACTCGGTACAATAAAAAAAACAAGTTGATACCCGCTCTCAGGGGAGTTCAGGAGGCCCTCTGGGAAATGAAGCCAAATATAAACTGAAGTGGAAGTGCATAAGACAGCCAGAGGGAAAGTGGTACTGCAGAAAGTAAATTACAGCACTTCATCACAAAATAAAGACCTTCACACACACCAGGTAAGAGCATTGGAGAGTGGACTTTTCTTTACAAATAGCCTGCCACTTACTGTAAGAGTTTTAATCTGTTTACCACTCAACAGCTCCCTGCATGGAAGTCCAGATGGCTTGTTATTCACGGCCCCCCTCAAAGCTATTGACGTGTATACCTAAAAAAAACCAACCAGCACTCTCACTACCCAATGTATTTATTACGTCTGTTGCCACTTGGATCGTATTTGACACTACTGATATGAACATTAATGTTTGCGTCAGGAGGATGATCTCTCTTCGCTCATGTACTACCCTCCCTTTGCACTTGTACAAAATGTTTATACCCAGAATCACAACATTGATGTTTCATCATTCACAAAACCATAGCGCTGTAAAATAAAGTGACAGTGAAAACTAAAATATTTACTCTCTAGGCTTATGGGATTTAGAAATTGAAAACTGAGACATTTTATATCGATGCCTCGAACGGTCCGCATACAGCTCTGTATAAAACTTCTGTCAGATACACTTGTGTTCCGGCTCAGATTATGCTGAAGGTAAATAAGCAAAGACTCTCGGAGCTTTGATTCATAACCCTCTGTTGGCTACCTTAGCGGAACAGATTTCGGTGTCTGTAGCCTTTCTGAATCAGTCATAGACGTGGCTATATAAAAGTCCCAAGGCACTTTGGGATGTGCTTGAGGGCTCATTAGCTCAACATTTGAAAGTGGAATCAGCTGGGCTTTTTTCTCAAAGTGTTGACTATACTTTCATTAGTTGGCAGGGACTATGTATACCTAATTTTGTCACAGCAATTGACTGTTCGTCTCCCCCTTACTGAAAATGTATTATAAAAGAGAAGCGCCGCTAGTAGCTCTTAGGCACAGAGGTGCTTTGTGCTAAATGCTAACTATATGCAAGTCAGCATGCTAACAAGCTCACAATGACAAAGCTAACAGACAGATGTTGACCATGGATATCTGTACCAAATTCCATAACAAACTATTTAATAGTGGAAATATTTCTGACAGGACCAATGTGTTGGACCGAATTAACTGACATTAAAGACTTTTTGGATACGCAAGATTTTTATGGACCAGTAATGATGTGTAGGTCTACTCATATTTTATTGCACTTGGTTTGCTGGAGATGAGGTAGCCTCTAAAACGTCCTCAGTGTTAATTATGACCAACTAAACAGTAGTCTAAGTGTGAGTTTATAGCCTATAGGCTTAAATAACAGGATATGAGTCATAGTACTGCTGTTGATTCAGGCTATGAACAGAGCTTTGTTCACAGTGATGTTTGTGTGTGCTGAGCTCCAGCTAGGTCCGTCTAATCCTTGCCTCATGAAGAACTGTTTCATGTGTAGCTAGTTTTGAATATACTTGTATGATTTGATGTGCTTTACAAACTCTTTTCTTTTCCTTCCTTCCCTCCCCTGCCTCTTCCCCTCTGTGTCATCCCTTCTGCTCTAATGAATTCTTACATTAATCATATTCTCTCCTCTTTACATCTCACATGCATTATTATGTCTTGTTTTTGTAATTCTGTTGTATTCCCTTCCTCCTCCAGCAACTGGACCTCCACTCATGTCCGAAACCGATCGTCTTCATCCTCCACTCCTTCCTCTCTGCTAAGATTTCCCGCCTGGGTCTGGTGGCCTGACCGCTGAAGGGATATTTCATCTCCTTTGAAAACAGAAATCTACCTTGTTTCTCCACCTCTCTGCAGCCCGCATGCAGTAATACACAACGTCAATCTCCTTCAGTCGGGGACCCAAGCTGAGTGAATGTAGCCTCTATCTGGAAATTGACCTTTTTTTTTGGGTCCATGTCAATGAAACACTGGAGAAACCAAACCAGGTTGGTTTTGCTTTGAGTGAAATGGACAGATTTTTTTTAGGATTAACCCTCCTTTTAAGGGCCGCATGGACTGAAGTGTTGACTGAAGAACCACAGAAGAAGACATGGACTGGACTAGAAGCAGAAGGATGATGTATACAGACATCGGGCATTATCGTCACGTCCAGGATTAGAAGGACTGGACACATGCAGCACGGTTGAGATTATTTCACTTTTAATTCAATCAAAATGTAATAGCAAACTGCCTTCCATTTACCAATTATATAATTTATTCACCATTAGCTCTGAAAGCACATTCTGAATTTCACTGTCCTTTTTCTTCACCAAACACTTGACACACTGTGGAAAAACTTTATGCATTTGTCTTTGTTAGTGTCCCCTGAAATGTCTTGTTAACCATGTCAGCATTCATCATTGAAACTGGCAGAAGGTTTCCCACAATGTAACTAAAATTCAAAATGTTAAAGTATTCTTTTACCAGGTTGCCGGTGGTTGAAGTATTTGTGTTTCACTGATTTGACAGTGAGCTGAGGTCAGTTCTAATGTCTTCAAATATATATTTTTAAAAAGTATTGGCTTCAATTCAGATGAATTATAAAATACATAAGCCTCCAGATTTTCACATTTAAATTCCATGTATTGTTTATCACTCATAAAGAGGGCAATAGCTTGCTAAGGCAATTTGGTTATCCAGGTGGCATTTAATGTTGTGTTTCTGACATAATCAAATAATGACTGAATACTTTGGTAAACACAATTTGACCCGATAATTGAAAGCAATAGTTTGATCTTTTAGGGAAATAAACTTTTTCACATTCTTGCTGAGAGTTAGATGAGCTACAGCAAGAAGCCGGTTATCTTAGCTTTCCCAAAGGCACACCTCTCCTCCCCCGCTCAACGAGGGGTTATGCAGCCCCCCAGACTTGCTCTCGCTTTGGAACGAGCTTTGACTGCTTGCTGTTTCACCTCGTTATAGTTGCATTTTTTTAAGCGTTGTGTCCAACATTTACGTAGCTTCCTTTTGGATGCATGTTTATGATCTGGCACCTGGTCGCTACCCTTTTACAGAGGTTGACGCCCAGAAACGTCCTACGTAAAACAAGCAAAATAAGAAAATACAGGCAGAGGGCAGGTTTACTGCAGATACAGACACAGCAACACACTTCTAGTGGAGTCCAAGCTAACCAGCTACTGGCTATAGTCTTATATTTAATGGACAAATATGAAAGTGGTATCAATATTCTCATCTAACTCTCAGCAATTAGCGAATAAATATATTTCCAAAATGTTGAACTATTCCCCAAAGGGTCTGCCCTCTAATCAGACATGTTGATGATGTTCACTCCTTCCTCCTTCATTTCAGGGTGGATAGTGATGTGTAGATTTGATACTCTGCAGGACTGATCTTGTTTGCCGGTTAACTGACAAACATCTTCCTTGAGTACTTCTAATATTCATATTTTGAAAACCGAAACTCAATCATACGGTGTCACAATGACCCCGTAAAGTATTATGTGTCTTTCATTATAGCAAGGTAGCCATGATAGGAGTCTTCAGTCCTGCAGCAGCTGGTGCAGGTTTCTTGTTTTTTTTTTGGGATGTTATGCAACAGATGAAATCTGTATACTGCGCTGTCTCTGACAAGGCTGGCTGCCGGGACTTACCTCATGCCTTCAGATGACTGAGAATAAGACATTTGAATTGTGAAAGAAAATCGTTATAGAGATCATAGGATGGAGCTGCAATGTGACTTCTATTATGGCTACTTTAATGTAATTCTGTAATTTTCTGTTTGCTTCATATCGATATTCATATTTCCAATAATCATTTACACACACACACACACACGCACTGTGAACAATGATTTACATATTGTAATCCAATCGCTCTCTAGAAGAAATACCATCTGTTTTCTTGATACTAAAAGATAGTGGAGGCATTGTAACACTATTGTTCAGCCAAGAAGCCAGCACTTACTGATAACCCCAAGTGGGGAGACGCTCTTTGAGTAAAGGCTGCTTTGATATGTAGAATACTCTGATGCCTTCGGCAGCTAATGTACTGTCACTCAGAATGATAAAGCCTAGTTTTTGACTCTAAATGGTGCACATAAATCATGTATTTAACAAAAGCAACATGACGAGTTTGTTTTTATTGTCTTCACTTGTTTGTTCGGTTCTCATCAACAGCAAATACAAAATCAAGAGAAAAAGCCTGGTATACGTGGGCTTTGGAGAGTTTCAATTTCACTTAAATCATATTAAAATGTAAATTGCATCTACAATTTGTTTGTTAATGATACTGGTTCTTAGTAGTAGGATATTAGACAGTTGCTTTCTTCCACTTTCAGAATTGACACGAACCCTGCTGTAAACACACACGTTCTCTGCAATGCAATATTTTATCTCGGGGGCGGTTAAGATGAAAGGTGATGCGCTAGTTTACTGCTTATTAGTGGCAGTCTAACTTGATTTGGGATTCACATGTCTTTAGCCAAAGAGCATTAGAGTAATTGAATTTTAGACAGCGTTTAACGCAATCATAACTCTTCGACATTGTTTACTTGGCTCCTAGGTAATGAGCTGGCATCCTTTCTCTCCCTCTCTCACACACACTCACACACACACACACACACACACACGGATGGACACATTCATGTAATTGAGGGTAAGCAGTTTAGACCTCAAACAGTCATAACTCTTGAAATTGTTTACTATAGTTTACTAGCATTTTTCCCCTCCTCTTTGTGATCATCACCATCTCCCTTCTGTTCAGATCTCTGTTGAATCTGTCTCAGTGGGACGCTAAATGTCTGACATAGCAGTTGTTGTATCTTGTGAAAGTAAACCACAAAGAACTCTCCAGGTCACCGTTCACCACTGAGGCAGACAGAAAGCTGCGTTTGTGCCAATCTTAAGACCTAAAATCTCACACAAAATGACCAACACCGTTGCTGATGAAATGTTAACACTCACGCTCATATATAGCCATCTTTCTCATTGAAAGAGGGATAAAGGGCCGTATCGACTTAGACTGTCAGCTTTTCATTTTGAGGGGCTGGACAAGAGCCAGATAAACTAGCAATCAGCCATAAACTGTGTGCGTGTGTGCGAATAAATGTCCAGAGTTGTGTTCATGTGCACACAGTGGATACTTCTTACCGTGACATGCAAATACGTTACGCTAAGTGTTTTGTTTGTTTGTGTTCGTGTGTGTGAAAAGGGACTCTGACTGAAGAGCTTTTTTCTTGGCTCAGTCTTTTGTTGCATTCCTCAGCTGTTGCAGGTCCTCACAGGTTCTGGACTGCTCTCAGAGAGCGAGAGAGCGTGTGTTTACATCAGAAATGTGTAGGTAATGGGGGAAGGGAGTGAACAAGGTGGGCAAATGGAACAGAACATGAATTTAACATTCAACGATCATTTCTTAGCAACCATTGAGTGTAACTTCACCCGTTACAAGAAGGCGTGTGTTTTCTGAAGGTGAAACTTTTTTTTTTTACATTTTTACTAAACATTCTCAGCTACAAGAGGAAACCTTTATAGTTTATATGATGCTGTGTTCCAGATAGCGGAACACTTGGCCACGGTGCTGTGCTTCAGTTTGTGGGTGGCTCCTTGTCACATTGTTCTCAAGATTTAAAGTGTCTGTGTCTAGAGTGCAGGTGGTCCTCACACTCACCATCAAGCATCAAACACAAATCATCAAACTGTTCAGACTCAGCTGAAATATCGTCATCCTCCTGACCAATGTCATAAAGGCTTACTCAAAGTTTTCAGTCAAGGTAGACCAAACCTTTCTATCAATGCAATTGCAATTTCATTATGCAGTTTATAGCTGGAATATCACTCAGCCTGAGGTGTCTTTTTATCGTGGCTCAGGGCTGCAGACATCCACAGTATTGACACAGGTCAATGTCCTGAACCAGCTTTCAAGTCGTGTCTAAAAAGCTGTCGCACTCTGGGTTCTGAAAAAAACATTATTCCCTTGCTCAAGCTTTTTTCCAACCTGCTCGAGTTATGCAATTGGACTTTGTCAGGACATAACAATGTGCATAAAGCAAAAAGTGTGTAGTTGTGCTACACAATTAGCTAGTTAAACCACCTGTAGCTAGCCCTTAATTGTAGCCAGGCTACACAGTATTTTGGCTTTTTATTTTTTTTGAAAAGTAGCAATAAGATATGAGATACTGTATTAATTGACATATTGTCATCGTATAAATGATATGACACACCAAGCAGACATGGAGCAATATTAGCATTCATTTGGAGTTGTGTTTTTGACCACCAAACAAATTTAAATCTAATATTCACTCTTTGTTTTTGTTCCGTTTTGTCTCAACTTCTGGGGGGAAATATCTTTTTCTTTAGCTGTTAATGCTCCACTATGTTCAGTAACAGTTTTCTGTGTGCCGCTGCTGGGCAGATATCATAGCCTACAGTCAGCTCACTCTTTTTTGCTGAAGATCTGACTTCAAACAAAACTTTTTACATTCAAATGAATCATTTAATGCACTGTTGATATAAGTATTGATGAATGTGCCTGTAAAACAACATACAAAGCCATAGCCTATTACTAATTCAGGTTGATGATCATTTCCATTTCAGTAATGCTAAAAAATCTCCACACAAAATGTTCTCATTCAACTTTTCATTTCTCTTACTTAATGCTCATCATAACAACATATTTAACATACGAGGACTACTGACTGGGGTCCCTGGCAACCCCAAGAATAAACTCCTGTAACAAACAGATTATATCTCCTCACTGATTATATCTCCGCCTGGGAACGCCTCGGGATTCCCCAGTCGGAGGCGGATGTGGCCCGGAGAAGGGAAGTTTGGGGTTCCTTACTGGAGCTGCTGCCCCCGCGACCCGACCCCGGATAAGCGATGGATGGACCAAACAACCATTATAGAATTTGTTTAGTTATTTCTTCTCAAAACATTATTAGTTTTGTAATTAATGTAATTTGAAGAAGAAAAAAACTAAACAGATTAGGTTATTATTTTGGGAAGGGGACAGTTAATTTGCATATTGTCTCATATGGAAATAGACAGAGCACATGTGGAAATCTGTCTCCTTTAAAATGATCCATTTCAATTGGGTGCTTCTGACTGGGGTCCCCCAGGACACCAAAACATTGGTATTTAAAATGATTATGTAAAAAGCACAAATTGAAACAGAGTGGTGATGCCTGGTGGCCTAGTGGTACGCCTTCCAAACAAAACACTAGAAGGTCGGGAGTTCAATACCAGGCTGCCACCATTGTGCCCCTGAGCAAGGTACTTAACCCTGAGTTGCTCCAGGGAGACGGTCCCTGTGCTTAGTTCAATGTAAGTTGCTCTGGATAAGAGTGTCTGCTAAATGACCTGTAATGTAAAAACAATTATATAAAGTCATTAGGAACAAATTGATTGACAAAGTAAAGAAAAATGGGGTAATGAATTGGTTACACAAAAAAACACTGCAGGTGAAAGAAACCGGGCATCTATTCACTTGGTCCCTGTTATCTGTTCATGTTAAAGAAAAGGATGAGTAACCTCCTCAGCAACAGACTGTACACAAACACAGCAGAACACTTCGTCTTACATTAGAGGATAGGGGAAACATGTTTGAGAGGCGATGTCGCTGCCATGACCCTCCCACTTAACAAGCGCTGTACATCAAGCTCTGTTACTCTCAAAAACAACTGCCCACACGTAACCTGTATGTGTCCTCAAATCATGAAACTATGTACTCCCACTGACTGTACACAACTTATGTGAGGGACCGATCACTACCCCTCCCCTCTTTTTCTCCTCTCTCACACAAATGGAAATACAAAGTACCAGTCTCTGGGAACCTGATGATAAAAGAGATGTGGAGGCGGGGAGGGTGTGTGTGTGTGTGTGTGTGTGTGTGTGTGTGTGTGTGTGTGTGTGTGTGTGTGTGTGTGTGTGTGTGTGTGTGTGTGTGTGTGTGTGTGTGTGTGTGTTTGTGTGTGAGAGAGAGAAGGGAATGTTTCGGGATGCCACTGCCAAGTCCCAGTACCCCTGAATGCACCCATCTATCACACACATCTTTGTGTCCTGTGAACCTGTGCACAGAAGCACACAGAGAAATGTGTGCGTGTGTGTGTGTTTTGCTTTCTTGCACATGTGAATGGATCCCATGGTATAGCAAGCTGTCATGAAAATAGTACCAATGGGAGTAAGCGGTGACTTGTTAGTTCAAACACCACGGGAACATCCTGTCATCACAATATGATTTGATTTGATCTGTAGAGTAGGATTTCAAATGCTTGTGCAGAGGAGACCATCCTTCGGACCATGACCATGCGCAAGGTTCATGTAAAATCCAGGGTATTCTCATACGTTAAAAACTCTAAGGAGACGTATTCCTCTATATTTTGCTCTTTCATGATCAGTATTATTGTCAAAATTTGTATGCAAACGATAAGTGGGAGGGAGGCAGACATCAGAAGACAAAAAAACAGAGAACACGCACACATACAGGAGAATCAGGCGATCATGACGCTGGGACAATGACAGGATGCACTGCAGTAATATGCTTCAAAAGAAGCTTTGGGTGTCACGACTGGGCCCCCGCCTCTCCTTATGTTTTTCTGTGTTCCCCATTTCTCTTGTGTTGAATGTCGCCAGTGTGTCTCTCTGTGTTCGAATGAATACCCGTTTGACTCCTGTACTTCAGGATCACAGCCAGCCTGTCTGCTAACATGCCAGCTTACTCACTCTCCCCCTCAACCACGCCACCTCCATTTCTCCTTTCGTCCCTAGCCATCTCCAGCCATCTAAACTCCTCTTAAGTACATTAAAATAAATCTGTTAAACGTCATCTGCCTCCAAGCCTGAGTTTTTCACTTCACAAGAGAACTAACTAGCTCCTGGAAAGTGAATAGTGTACGTACAGTCATCAAGAACCAAAAAACATGATATACTTTTGATGCTTCAAGTACATTTTGTTAATACTTGATTTGTGTGGTTTTGAATGCAGGACGTTCACTTATAATCAAGTATTTTTACTTTTATTTAAGTAAAGGATTTGACAATGTCTTCCACCACTATACTATCATCATGTGTAGCTACACAGCCTTGTGAACTCTCTGGGTTTCCTTTACGAATGAATGAATGCTCTCGAGGAAAGATTGTCCAAAAGTGTGTCATTATCATCATTTTGAATGAATGATCTCTGACCCCACCTTTGAGCAGGGTCCATTGGAACAGCTATAACTATTTTTTATAGCCCTAACACGTTCTTGTACGATATAGTTTGTGCTCAGCATACTGACACCTTGAGAGGAACAAATATTTCTTACTTAGTAGAAAGGTAAGAAATCTCCATATCATCCACGTTGCAGTAACAGCAAACACTTTCAGCATGGACGCCTGGAGATACATGGCAAAATGGACATGCTTAGTTGTGGAATGAGAGAAATGAGGCAAACAAGATCCCTTGTAAGATACACGGTTAAAAAAAAAAAGAAAGAAAATTAGGCTACATTTCGTCTTAAAGCTAGCTTAAAGGAACGGTCTGACATTTTGGTAAATGTGCTTATCAGATAAGAAAATTGATACTTCTCATATTTGTCAGTCATATATGAAGCTAGAAACAGATAGCTCAGCTCACTATAAAGTTGTAAACAGGAATAAGCTGTCTGGAGGTGACACTTTTTGTAAATTAATCAGATATACCATGTTAATAAGTGAGCTTTTGAGGTGTTGGCGAGCAGATGTTATAGCCTTTGGACAGAGCCAGGTTAAGCATTAGCAGTTTCCCTCAGCTTCTATCTTTAGGCTAAGCTAACCGTCTCCCGGCTGTAGCTTCATAAGCAAATATTTACCTATTCCTTTAAGTTCAATTCAAAAGCAAAATTAAAGCTTAGCTATAAAAAAACAAGAAAAGTAAGAGGGGCAAGTAAAGTATAAATACCTTCCAGCTGTGTGTCAGAAGTTGGTGACATGATGTCTGGTCACGTTCAAGCCTGTCCTGTATCATCACAGATGGTGTCTGGCGGTGAAGGCTAGATACCAATCATGATTGTAATTTCATTTTAATGGCTCCACATTTTCATGAACTCTTAGAAAACGTTTTTGATGCGTTTACCTATTCTTTTCACCAAAATGAGCACTGTCACACCACCCATATAAAACCAGCCATCTAATGTTACCCATAGGCCTACTGACACAAAATTAAACAAACACACATGCTGTCGGAGTGGCTTCCTGTAGTATGTTCAGCACTAATCAAATGTAATCAAATGTAAAAAACGCAGCAGTCTGTGACCAGCCTGTTTCTCTGGGGACTTTAACTTCCAGCTCATTACTGTTCCAGTACCAGTAGAGTATCAATCATCACTATATAGGTGTTTCTCATACATGAGGTCAAACATTAAAATGGCTGCCTGAATGAAGTCTCAGTCTAAGCAAGTATTTCTACTTGATGTAATTGAAGTTAATACTCCATCAACCCACACACAAACATACAATATGCTGCAGGGAGGTTGCTAGCATAGGCCATTTTTCACAGCAGACAGTTTGACTTGTCACAGTAGGAAAAGCACACGTGTTACTAATAACACTAACGACGGCTCAGTTCTATTTAGGTGCTCCAGTAAGCCATGGCATCGAAACCATAATGCAAAAATACTGCACCTTGAAACTAAAGCAGTTAAATTAATTTAGCCATAATTAATGTCATTATTTACACCTAGCCTTTGCTTTTCTACTGTGACGAAAAGTCAAAATGTCTCTTGTGAAAAAGGCCTTTTGAGGACAACAAGGTCATTTTCTCTGTAGTATTTCTGAGAGCAAGTTACGTTTTAATAGAATAAAGGGATTCGGTAGATCAGTGAGTGCGTAGAGGGCTTTTAAACAGCATTAGGACCCAACTGTAGGAAGATAACATTAGCAGAAAACATAACTGAAAAGTTAAGTTAGTAGTTCTGCTTGTTTTGCCACTTCTAAACTTGGAAATGTTCACATCGACTGTGTTAAGATCAAACCTCATGTGTCATCATTTGATGGATGGTTTTACTGAAGGGCCACACAACAAGGTGGATAACAATGTAATACCATACTGTATGAATGAGCTTTTCAGTACACAATACTGATCTGAGGAACTTACAACACTGAAATACTTCACACTTTGAGTGTGTAATGAAACTGTTTAGAAATAAGATCGGAGACTGTTTTTCCCCTCGATCTTTAGTTGCATAAATCTGCTTCAGAATATTTCCCCCATCTTTCTTCTTTACTTTAATTTTCTCATCCATCAGTCAAAAGACAAACTCAGTCCCTGGAACAAGAACCTCCCACGGCCATTAATAACATTTATTTTACATGTTGCAATAAGCACCCAGGACAACAGATGGCCAACTCATCTATTTATTTAATGGCCCCACAGAACATATCTGTAAATCATTTAGGGTCCTGGAATTAAAACCAAAAAACCATGTCTACTGCAACAACATGATGAATTAGATGCTTTAATATTTACGTTATGGATTTATTGTTCCCAGAAATACTGGTGCTCCAGATATGTTTGTCTTCCTTTGAAATTAGGAGATCTGACATTGTCTTGCGAAGGTGGGACAAAGTTTTAGTAATACAGGAATAGAAAATTAAAACATGTTAGTCTCCATGCTAGTTTCCCCTTATCCCAAAGACTAGTGATACGTGGCACTATGTTGTCTTCTACTCTGCAGTCACAGTTATTTTCCTTTTCTGGTCATTTTCTGTGTGACGCAGATGCACGAGGTACATTGTAAACGGTATTATCTCTTCTGTTGGTCCACTGCGATACAACCAGCACATGCAGATAATATAACTTTTATTATCTGCACTCATCCTGACATTCATTGGTGCTCCCACACACGGATGGATACCACACTCAGTCCATTCCAACAAAAAATAAATGTCAGGTAATGCAGTTTACATGCCCTTTAATAACCTCAAAGTGAGTCTCCCTGCTAGGAAAAACACACACACACACACACACACACACACACACACACACACACACACACACACACACACACACACACACACACACACACACACACACACAATATTTGGAGTCAAACATTGATTCTCAACAATCAGCTGACCAGAAAGTAGCAGTAGGTCTTTGGCAAAGTGTCACTTGTCTATATTTTTATGTTTACAGTGGTCACGCTAGGGTAATGGTAGTGCGGACCCCAAAGCTAAATATACTGGTTTTCAGAGTACTGTTAGAATCTCCTCAAACTCAGAAGTTATTTCCAAATAATTTACAAGATGTTTGTCAGAAAGAACTAGGTGATTTTATACAAAATTTAAGGAAAAACAGACCGTTGCACGGAGTTACATATTTCAAATGAATTGCTGAATAACCAGTCTTTTAGTCAGCGAACAGCGGGTCAGCCAAACACACAACAATGTAAAATGTGTCTACAGGCAAGCATACAATTCAACAAATATGGAGGAAATTCCTATTTTCCTTATAATTAGCACCAAACTGCACCCAAATAACAATTCAAAACATGAGTAAGTTATTGTTCATACAGTCCACCAGCTATCCTCACCGTATTTGGAGAGGTAGAAATGTGCTTCTAGTGCATAATCATTAAAATGTCTTTGTATAGTCATTTTATTCATGCAGGTAATACTATGCCAAGTCAGAATAAAACTATCCACTGCTGTGAAGTTGAAACTTATCGTCAACTTCAAGCAGATCATTATATGCCGTCTTGGCATGGGAGACATTTTCCTTTGTTGCCAGAAACCTGTAGCCAGTTCCTCTTGGAGGAAATGGTGCCAGTAATGGAACGACTGGCTGCGAGTGTTGTATCTAATCATGGAGATCCAGATTCTTCGCAGTGTTCCTCCTCATCAGTCTGTACCGGTACAGAGTCTGACTGTCGATGATAATCGCTGCTGCATAATGTGCTGCGGTGCTCCTGCTTTGTTTTCAGTGTCTGAATAAAAGCTACCATCCAGACGTGGCTGCTCGCTGTCTGCACTGATAATGTAACACATCTTTCTCAGAGACCCTCTTCACACATACGCTCATATCTTTTTTTCTAAACAAGCTCAGGTTGTAATCAGGAAGTTACAGTGTGCACAAAATAACAAAAACATATTTTATTGTGTTACAAACAGTAAACAGATAAAATATGTTAATTCATAGAGCCATAAAACTATTATAGTATTTAGAAACAACATTTGGGAAAGGACTTAAAATCATGTTTGGAAACATCTACAAATAAAAGACGACGTCTAAGCTCAGAGTGCAGAGTGTAATACAATGGGAGTATATCAGAATAGATATGCGCAAACATTAACTCAAAAACACATATATATTTAAAAATTATCTTCTTAGTGAAATACACAATACAATTAAATAAAGGATTAAGGTAATTAAAACAGGATTATTGTAACAATTTAAAATTTATCAGGAAGGCTTAAAAAGCAAAAACTGAGAAATGTAGATTAAAAGATGGAACCCTCTTTTCCATATAAAAAAAAAAAGCTTTCCCGCACTTTTTTATCAAAACCGTCTTCACTTCTTTGAGGTCTTTTCCAACACCCAGTCAGTGACCTACAAGAAGAGAAAATAACTAAGGAGGTTCAGGTTCAGAAGAACTACAACAAGTGGAGAACTATGGCGTTTGGTGGCGTTACCTGTTTGACGTTGCTGCTGGCTGCCTTCTTCATCTCGTCATGCAGACCCCGAGATGTCTTCAGATCCTGGCATCCAACAACAGAAGAGGAGATCACTCATGCTGACACAGTAAGGTAAACTCACGGGGGCTTTACATCGTACACATCAAATGTTTTAGATCACAGATGGACACATTTTTACTGGGGAGAGTACAGAGTAGAGAAATACATGTACCCAATTAATGTGTAAAGCATCTCCATATTATACCTGAGAATTTACATTTCAGAGGCAAATATTGTATTTTTATGTGACATCTTTTTTTTTTTGGCAGATTTTTCATGCCAAACATGCAATGAGTCGCAATAGATTAAACTACCTTTGGGGGTATTTGTCTATAATCGTTTGTGTTTTTCTTAAGTGTGGTATCTATCCCTATTTATAGCCTGCTGTGCTGCCCAATGCAAAAAAACACTACCTGAACAAAACATAATAACCTAGAATAAATCAAACAATCAATTTAAAAAAATATATATATAGCTCCTACAATACACAGCAGTATAAAAAGATACAATTACTTCCTCTGCCAGCTATAACATCAAACGTATCAGTAATAATAATCAAATTATATCGTATATAAAGTGCTTTTACATCGTTGTATTGCTGCTTTCACTTAAGTGCTGCCACTGCTGGCAAGTGTCTCTCAAACAAAAACACCTGGTTGTAATTTACAAGGAGGCACAAAAGGAAAATAGATGAATAGAGGAAATATTTTGAAAGAATAGCCGTTTTTAAACTGTTCCTATTATCGCTCTAGTTTGTTGTGAGGATCTATAACAAAACATGACATATGGTCAAAATTGCTGTACAAGCCCTGGATGCATAGAAGCATACTAATAAAGACACGAGTCAAAGCGAGAGGAGAGCGCCGACTGTGTGTGGGTTGTAAAAAGACTAACCTTGAGATAGAATTTCGAGATATCAAACAGCCGTTTTCTGCAGGCCTCAAAGCACTCATGCTCGGCAGTGATCCCATGGTGTTTGAGTGTTTTAGCCACTACCTCCTGCAGCATCTGAGGACACAAAAGACAAACGCACACAGTTTTATATTAGCACAATCGTGAAAACATTAAATCTCTATTTAAATCTAGTTGTGTTTATTCCCTCACCACCTGACGCTAACCCGGTTCAGAGAAACTAAATTTAGTCTGCTTTTTTAAGAAAGGGAAGGGATGTCGAAATGACTAGTCTTCGGGGGCCGTCCTTGCACAGAATTGCACGCCTTTACATTCCCATCGTAAGGCTGCAGGTACAAACATACAAATATAATATAAACACATTAATAAAATAAATAGATCTGCCTTTAATCTCGTCACGGCAACTGTTCTGAGGAAGCACCGTAAATTATTGTGAGGAATCATTTGTGCCATTCACTGTCATGAGGAGAAAGGCAGCTTTTAATCTCTGTCCTGAATAAACTGCTATCATTATTTCTGAATAGGGCCAACTGGTTTTTTTCTATACTTCGGTTTAGATGATAAGCCTGTTTGCATAGTAATCGGTAATCAGAACAAGTCAAGGTCGGGATGCAGATTGTGAGCTGTACGTGGGACGAAAGAAAGGGTGTGTGTGTGTGCGTGTGTGTGTACTCAAGTATGTTTCCACGTATGTGTTTCTGTCATTGCAGACTGTACTGCACCAATATGCAAAAGATGGGAGAGAAAAGTGTGTGCGCGCCCCTGCAGGCAGGCAGCAGGTGATATGATAATAGTATAGTCGTTAAAGTGCTTCTGCGGTGACATTATAAAGCAGCCCACACATTCACAGTGATTACATGCAAAACATAAAACGTTTATCTTTACTGTTGCACAACTCTCATCTGTAGTAGAAAGACTGAGTTTGAGTTTTCGTCCTACAGAGCCAACAGGTCTGTAGACGATACTGTCAACATGGCCCTCCACTTCATTCTCCAGCACCTGGACTCCGCAGGAACCTACGCCAGGATCCTGTTTGTGGACTTCAGCTCTGCCTTCAACACCATCATCCCAGCTCTGCTACAACACAAGCTCTCCCAGCTGAGCTCGCCTGACTTCCTGTCTGACAGGAGACAGCACGTGAAGCTGGGGAAACATGTCATCTGACTTCAGGACCATCAGCACCGGATCCCCCGCAAGGCTGTGTTCTTTCTCCTCTGCTCTTCTCCCTGTACACAAACAGCTGCACCTCCAGTCACCAATCTGTCAAGCTCCTGAAGTTTGCGGACGACACCACCCTCATCGGACTCATCTCTGACGGGGATGAGTCGGCCTACAGGAGGGAGATTGACCGACTGGTGACCTGGTGCAGTGTGAACCACTTGGAGCTCAACGCTCTAAAGACAGTGGAGATGATAGTGGACTTCAGGAAGAGCCCAGCCACACCTGCCCCAATCACCCTGCGTGACTCCCCTGTGGACACAGTGGAGTCCTTACGCTTCCTGGGCACCATCATCGCCCAGGACCTGAAGTGAGAGCTGAACATCACCTCCCTCATTAAAAAAGCAAAGCAAACCCGGAAGCGTGCAGGTAAGATTGCAGCAGACCCCTCCCACCCTGGACGACTTTGAGTCACTACCATCCGGCTGGAGGCTGCGGTCCATCAGGACCAAAACCTCACGCCATATGAACAGTTTCTTCCCCTCTGCAGACCCCCACTGACACTGTCTCTCTCCCCCCCCACCTGTCATCTGTGATCACACATCTGTTCCCTACAAACTCTACCTCATCCTCCGTATGTGGGAAACTTTGACCATTCCTCTGAGTATTTTGCACATTTCTGCTACTACAACACTTTAATCCTAATTTAATTAAGATATACTGTACATATTTTTCATTACATTCTTTTTTCTATATTTTATATTATTCTGTATTTGCTCTTATTTTTAATTTCTCCTACTGTGTTTGTGTTTATGTTTGCACCATTACACACCAAAGAAAATTCCTTGTATGTGAAAACCTGCTTGGCAATAAACCAAATTCTGATTCTGATTCTGATTCATCCGTTTAAATATATACCGTGAGGAAACATGCTGATGGTAATCCAGCCAGCAATTTCTACCGTTGTTTTCACTATCATTAGCATTCATTAGCAGCTTTATTTTGTTTCTCACAAGTGTTTGCCTGTTTACCAAACAGAGGCAGAGGGACCACAGCAAACCAGGCTCATTATCTGTTCGGCTCCAGATACTGAGGCAATGCTAACATTACCTTGTTGATGAATTTAACATTTACATGACAAAGAGGAAGCATGAAGCCTCAACAATGTTACCTTTACATTCTTACCAACATTGTTTACACTGTAAACATAAAACAACATCAGTGTATTTGATGTTGAGTGCAACAAATGTGCAATATATTGTTCACTTTTCTCTGTTAGCGATGAAACCCAAGGCAATCATGGTATGTAGGTAATCCTACTATATTTAACTATGTTACCATGTTTTCTTTGGTCCACAATAATCGTAGCATGAAACCGGCACATTTCCAATAATAACTGAAAGACCCTAACAGCCAGAGCTACAAAAAGAAAACACATTTTATCATACGAGTAAATGCAGTATTATGCATTATAATCACTGCAAAATAATAAATGTAAAATACCTAATAAAATAAGTTTTGGGGTTTTTATAAAACACGTCATCCCTTTCAAAATAAGACACAAAGACAATCACTCACCCGGTTGTGTTTCTGGGAGCGGGACTCTTTGGAAGGTTTGTCCTCCTCTTCTTCATGATGTGTCTTCAGCAGCTGAGGTTTAAGTTTGTCAGCGGCGGGAAGAGTCACCAAACCTGGGAAATAATGTCATACAACAATAACAATAAGGCACTACCGAGAACCTTTGCGTCTATGATATTGGATCGTTGATCGTTGAATCAACACATTGATCCAGATCAATGGATCATTACTGATCATTGTTTTGTGTAAAAATAAAAGTCATAACTGTAGTCCGAACACCTAATGTAAACCAGGATCCCATAGAGTTTGTTTTACCTGAGGATGTGGACTTGGATCTGCTTGGCTGTTGCCGTAGAGACCTGATGGCAGGGTGTGTCCCACTGCTGCCACTGCTCTGAGAACAGAGGGAGTCACTGCTCTCCGACTTCACCAGCCTTTATCAAACAAACACACAAACACGGTAAACATTACTAACACTTATGCAACAACAGTCCACGTAACAATGTTTTTATCCATTTATACGTTTTCTTGCTGCTAACTGGGAGCAACATACACCATCGTCATACCTCTTTCGAGGGTAACCTCCGACAATGTCCGTGTCACACGACCTGCGCTTGAGTCGCGCTACATCAGCGTTCTGAAGAGTCTCTCCGTCAGGCACACTTCCTGGTTCCGACATCACAGCAGGGGAGGGGGCGGGGCTGAGGGCGAAGGGGAGCGCACAGGGCTCCTTGGAGCAGGTGGTTTGGGTCTCGTACCGAATCAGACGGGACTGGAGTTTTACAAAACCCTGGTCCCGGTCCAAGGACCGCTGGTTGTCCAGGCAGAACCTAGAGGAACAAATTGTAATAATAAATAAAAAGTAATGGAGGTTAGTTACTTTTATTGTTTCTGCCGATCACAATATATTTTCCATCAGCTACTGTAGCTGAATAGTTGCTGTATAGTGTACATAAACTTACTCTATGCCATGGTAATGTGACACAGAGGCTTTGTTAAAGGGCATCTGGCTGACTCTTCTGGGAGAAAGGTCTGGTGACAACTGAAACACATTATTACTGAAGAACAGAGAACGTGGAAGACAGAGAGAGTCGGGGTGGGGGATGGAACAAGAAAGAAAGAAAGAGAGAGAGAGACAGAAAGGAGAAACAAATAAACAGTTTGTCAAAGAAAATGTAGTGTTTGTTTTCTCTTCATTAAACCACAAATACAAATGTCACTAAATAAACAGTTTGGCCTGACAGAATTATTAGCACTAAGTGATGATTGCTCTGCACCAGAATAATGATTTTCTTTCAACCCAACTCAATCAAAAAGGTAGAAATCTCACTGTAGCAGGCTAATGGTCGTAATCAAATCCTCATTATGGCGTCATTAACTGTCACTCAGAACCAAACTAAAACAACACAGATACAGTTAACCACACTAGAGTCATTTGTCTTCTTTCATAACAGTCTTTGTGCCCGGCCTTCTCAGCCTGTGGCACACTTGCTTGCATTCCTGTCTTCCTCCGTCTACACGTTTGTCTCTTTATGTCTCCTGTGTGAAGGCCTAGTTACAGTATATGAACAGTACACATAGGCTTCAGGCAGTGCAATTCATGGAGCCAGAAAAAATGACGGGACCTACCCTCTATTGATAGCCAGGGGCTGTAGCTCCCCAATCGGCAGGCCATCAGATGTGAAATGTTTTAGAAGTTCTCTTGCGTCCAGTAATGCAGAGGAGCTTTTTTGACTGTCTTTGGGACCCAGCAGACTGTCACTGGAGCCTGGACCTAACAGACCGAATCTAAGACGCACAACATGCACTGTAGATCAAATACAATATATGAGGAACACAGAGTTGACATCTGTCTGTCTATTTAAATCTCACTTACCTCCTCTTTTGTCGTCTTCTTTGCAGGTTCTCTATGTTGTGGAGGACGCTCCTCTCAGGCCAGGCAGATTGCAGCTGGGAAATGGTCTGAAAACCTACAATGAAGAAACATCGAGGCTTAGCTTGTCAGAGACCTCGTTCCCACAGTTTCATTTGGTAAGATCCCTTCAAGCCAGAACCAGCATCTCTCAATATGGGTCTCGCATGAAACGTTTATATTTGTCTGCGAGCCAATTATTGAAAATATGAGTAGTAATGTCCCCTCGAAAGCCTTAAACCCTGAATCTTCAGGGACTTAAATGACAACACCTGGTTAACGCTCGAGTGCAAGAGCTTGACATGGTATAAATACGAATGGGACAGCACTTTGTGGCGACGTATCACATTATTGTGTCTACGCTAAAACATTTTATAATTGTGGGCTTTTAATTACACTGCCTGGTTTGAATGTCTTCCAGGCTCACACCTTACACAGTGGACGAGAGGTAATTGTCAAGTAATATATATAATAAAATAAAATAAATAGTTAATGAATAAACTAACTGTGTAATTTGCTTGCATTCCTCTGATTGCATGCATTTTTTTTATTATTCCATCTAATATCCTTTAATCCTCTAATAAACTTCTGTGTAAATTAAATGTGCTGTCCTCCTTGTTTACCTATTTTTTTTTCCAGGTGTTTAAACTTAACAGAGCTATGAATTGTGGGTAATTCCCTAATGCAAAGTCTGCATCATTACGGACAAAGTCCTCATAGACTTTGAGGCACTTTACCACAAAGTGCGTGAGGGCTTTTAATCATTTTTAAAATACTGATAATGGGCATTTACAGCACCTTAAAGGACATAGTTTTGCGATTCTGAGAACATCTGTAAGACATTATTAAGGCAGCATTATATTTTAGACCAGTGGAGAAACTACCAGGGACATAGGCAACATGGACACCATGTAATTGATGATGGATTGCAAGAGTTATCCCAACTTTCACTCGAGCCAGGTTAACAAACTTTTGGCAGACAGATGAAATCTCAGCATCAAAAATATCATCACTCTGCACTTTACTTGTGTTTTGACAGGAAGGTTGTAGGTTATCTCAAGGAGGACAGAAATGTGATGAAATTGTATACAGCAGGTTTACCGACGAGATGGCAGTGTGTTATAAAAGCTCTCCACACAAAGTCATTCACACCTTTAGGCGACGCAGATACACATGTGCAAAACACATTCTAATGGTTTGCAGAAGCTTTTGTTCATTGCTGTCAACAACATTCCCATCTCCAGAGCAGAGGGGGGGGGGGGGGGGGGATAATGGAAGATGTACATGTTTATTGTACATCTATCATCACTTAAAGTCCTGGAGCGCTAAATACAGAACATGAAATAAGGAGGACATACACAAAGACCATCATGTGGACTGTTATAGAGAATTTGAGAAAGTGCTAGTAGCTTGCTGGTAAAGGCGTTTGTCTATTCCAATGCAATTACACTTGCTGAGGGAAGATTGAACTAGATTGAGGGAATCACACAATAAACATCATGACAGACAATGCTCTGCTGAAACTCCAATAATAAAATTTATGAAATAAACTTCTTGACGTTCAGGTCTATGAGCCCCACGGCTATTTGTAAAACCTCACTGTGCACATTAAGGTCTAGCTGCAGGCTGGGACTTGTATTATTGAATGCCGTTTATTTGCTTATTATTAGCTGGAATTGTGTTTTAAAACTGTCATCCTATGAATGTGCGTGAAGTGAATACTGATGCACTGCTGTGTAACAGTTCATGGGCGAGACAGAATATGTGTTTTTGGTAAATTAACAGTATTAATTAGTTGCCTTGACTGTGAGATATTTATAGTACTGGTCATTCTGTGTATATCTTTATATTGGCTGAATAATACAAGGCCAATTAACATTTGGAAATCCCATCATTTGAGGTGTATTTACAGTATATGTGTAACTATCAAGCAGGTCCCCAGTATCATATAGTCAGGGGTCCCTTTAATCTGAGGTTCTGTCATAGAACAATGGAGGTGACTACTTCTTTCTGTCTCTTCTCTCTGTCTATTCTTCATATTCTTCATATTGGTATTTGCCGCATTCAGGTCATATCGATCGGACCGCAATGACAAGCAGACGAGCAGAAAAAACCTTTCATGTCAGCCTCCTAAATTCTGACGATATTTCCCACTTGACTTAAAGAAATAGAGGAAGCAGTCAACCAACCGGAGTGCTCAGAGTCTGCGCTCTCCCGTTCCTCTGTCAGACAGGAGGCAGCAGAGGGCAGAGTGGAGTCAATCATCTTCAGATACTGCTCCCTGGCCAGACTCAGAACGACCTTCAAGTCATTGACGGGTATTGAGGTTGAGGCTGATGCTGCTTCTTTCTGTCCTGGACACACAAACAGAAATTTCAAGATTTCAAGATTCTTTATTGTCTGCACCATAATACACTCATGGAAGAAAAAAGGTTGTTCTCCACACAACATAGAACAGACGAAATACACACCATTGAAAGAAGTCGCTGAAATAAAAAAAGTGCTGCTTTTCATTTTGGCAACATTTGGCTTTGTTGTCTTTGACTGGTAAACATATACCTTTGTGACTACAACAAACTCCAAAGATCTATGTGGAGAAACAGAGAGAAAAGGTTCCTCTCTGGCGTCGCCTCACTGTGACTCAGGACTCAAAGCAGGTGCATTTTCACATTAAAATCTTATGCAGGCTTGTTAGAAATGGTTTAGAGTTAGATAACTATGTGAACTGAAACAGAGAAAAATCACAAATGAATAAGTCCTTAGCACGCTCATGCATCAACATACTCACCACACATATGCAGCGACAGCGCACCCATGACAGTTCACACAAACATGTGTCACATAATCAGAAAAACTTCCAGTACTTCAGTACAGTACGTCTAACTTTTGCCTCTTGCATGCCTTTTTCAAATTTAATGCCAAGTCAGAATATATTGCAATGAATTACATTAAGGCCTCTGGTCCGTCAGGATTCTTCATTCTGCTCACGGCCTTTTCAAAGAACAGCCCTATTGCTTTTCATAAAGTCTGAGGAATTTCACTTGCTTTAATCTGGCTCCACTCCACTGGTGTTTCACTATCTTCGCCTGCCAAGGGGACATTATGTGTGTCTGTAAAATAATGATATTTTCACAGAGTCTTTCTCTGCACCAGCCTGTGCTGAGGCTGCTGAGAGCTGAGAGTTCAAACTGACAACAGTTCAGAAAGCTCTTAAAGGCCTCGAGAGTTGAGACACTCAAGCAACAAGAACACGCTCTTGAAGACTGACATTTGATCTCAATTGAATAGAAATTTGAAATCAACACTAAAAGACTGCTGTCGTTTCCCCCAACTGATGACTGAATAAAGCAATGTACAATGTACAGTGAGTACTACAGGGCAACAGCAAACTGTTGTAGTTACTGTTGACTAAGTCTTTTTTAATTATTACATTTTACGATTCAAATAATGTGTTACGTTTTACATAGAAGAGATGCGATAGTGAAAAAATGCTCATTGCAATTTCCAAATACAATAATACAAAACCAAAGATATTTAATTGATTATGACATAAAACAGAAACACCAGCAAAATAGCACTTTGAGTTTTGTTTACGCAAATGAAAAGTGCGCTTATAAATAAAATGTATTATTATTAAATGTTTGATGTTTTCCCATAAAAAATAACAGAAATTATTGATTAAATCTTTAAACAGTTGCATTTGAGTTTTTTTTGTAGATTGACTAAACAGTTAATCGATTTATTCTTTCAGCCCTTATAAACTTTATCAAACTAGATTCATATAAGAGTTTTGTAGTTTTTTTATGACCCGTTTTAGAAGATATGATATTACATGATATGGAGTGTTCTCCCATCCCTGACATTGCAAATTATACACAAGTGTTGATCCCCAAACCACGAAGACTCAGATGTATTATTAGATACAATGAGTGGTTGTGTCAGTTTGGATGAACATGAAGATGAAGAGCTGGTGAAAAGGAATGAAAGAGGTGTGAGCGAGCAGCCAACAGGTCAGCAGAGGGTTAGCGACATGTGGCCAACACGCTTCACATGTAATCCCCATCATACTGTGAAAATGTTCTCTCAACAATGTGCAGGGTCAACCACGTTCTTGTTAAGTCAACATGAAGTTCAAATATACCTTTGTGTTTTAAATGGTCAAACACTGTTCCTGATGAGAAGACACAGCAGTTATTAGAGAGGTAAAAACTCTCCCAAATCCGTTTTCACCTCTAATGTTCTGTGAGAGGTCGCTTCCCCATACTGCTTGGGGGCATAAAAGTTTGATTGACATATCTTAGGGAGCTCAAGGTGCTGTTCTGAGGGCTTGTCTTGGCTATTATCATACATTAGCATGCGAGCAATTTAAAATACAACAAACATGGTAATGAAATCTGTTTAACTACAACAGCGTGCAGTCATTTACTGTCTACATAATGTTCAACTTGTACACCACCTACTTTTTGTTCCCAGAACTAAAGTATATTCTGTCATTTGTTTTGCATTTCAGGAACCTTCAAATGTAGTACTTACTGAGATATTCTTTGAGTACCAGCTTCTGGAGCTGGGTCACTTTCCGCTCTCTCTTCAGCAGGCCTTCTCCTTGGAGACAGGGAAACGGGCAGAGAAGGCTGCCTTCAGCTCCTCCTGGTCAGAGAGAGAAAAGAAGAGAGGATCATTCGATCATCTGCCAAATTCATTCATTCAAGAAGAACTCGTAGAACATTTCTCGAGGGGGATTCAGTGGCAACACTCTACTAATTACACACAAAAGGTTCAGTCCACTTGAAATGTTTAACAGAAAACTAATCAAGTCTCGTAAAAAAAAAAAATAGACACCCCATTCTCAGACGTCATAAGGTAAAAAGATTGGTGACCTCTGAATTAGTAAGCGCCAACAAAAAGATAAACATAAGATCGCTTCTTCGATGCTTTGCAGTAAACTTACGGTTGGTTAATTAAATGTGTAACCAAAAGAGATTAAAAACATTATGCTAGTACAGGACACAATGTTACATTGAGTATTTCATGCTTTTTGTTAGGGTGCATTTTAAGACTTTCATTTTTATTCAAAACTCTGCTGTCATTGCAGAAGTTAAGGAACCTTTTATAGTCGTGCTCTGAATTTAAACGTTTTTCAAAAATGTCTCCTGAAGGTTGCATAAAATGTTAACAACTGCAGGAAGTCTCAGGAGAAAACCACAGTAGGTCTTCTGAATATCACATAAAGATCAAGAACAATGACGGACTTTCATCAGGAAACAAGCTTTTAGTTTAGAGAACAAAACAACAGTGTTCTCTCTCTCTCTCTCGATGAGCGCTCTCTTCGAGAGGGGCGTCGGCGCTAGCCGTAGAGCGGCGGCGCTGCTCAGAGAGATCGCTAGCGCTCTCTATTTCTCGCTCCTCTCTCTCTCGCTCTTCTACTCGGCTCTCTCTCTCTCTCTCTCTTCTCTCTCTCTCTCTCTCTCTCTCTCTCTCCTCATCTCTCTCTCTCTCTCAATACGCTGTGAGAGAGGAGGGAAGAGAAGCAGTGAAGATAACACGGGCTAGCATGATGAACTATGACATCCCTCTGTCAATGAAGCCAGGAGGGCTTCTACTCCAACCAAGCTGAGGAGCTGCTTTAAAGACAAACAGGGCACTTAAAATACTTTTCTTTAAAATGTGGCAGAAAAACAAATTACTGCTCAGCAGTGAGCTCATGAGCAGCAGTGGGTGTGACACACTGCTCAGGGAGGCAATTATGCTAGTCCAAAACCCTTAGCATCTTTGAGTCGTAACGTAAGACAATCTGAACACAGATGTGATACACATATTTTTAGATTCAGTGTGACTAACGCTTTCCGATGAGATCATTATCTCCAATTATGTCCATCGCAACTAAACGGCCATAAATTACTTGTTTTTTAAAGTTGTTTTCAGTATCAAAGTTATCCAGTGATAGTTGTCTGCACATCCATGCATCGCATGATTGATTTCATCCCCTGCAGTGTCAGACTTTGAAAGCCCCTGGGGGGGGGGGGGGGGGGGGGTTTGTCCATCTCTTTCTCACTCTCTCAAACAGACAGCGATTCAAGGTTTTAGCAAATTGAAGTGATCATATGACATATTCACAGTGGCACGCACATACACATCCGCTACGAACATGACAGCAAAATAATATACCTGATGATGACAATGACTTCTCTCTCAGCAAACCGGAGACGGTTGCCATGGCAGCCGCTCCATTGATTTGACCGTCTGAGTGCAACATCGTGACCCTGCAGCCTCCAAACCCAACGTCATCTGATCCCTGGACCAACAGGAGGTAGTGAGCACTCTCCCCTTTCACCTCTACGTCAGGCACTGCAGAGTACAGACAGAAGAGAGATCACACCACAAAGTCACGAAGGAGGAATTTCACTTCTCTACAAAACTTGTTTTAGTAAAATAACAATTATTTATTGTTTTAATATCTTCTGCACTCAGTAGGATTAAAAAAAAACCTTGTCCTATGGTTCGCTGCCACATATTTCTACTTTATATCTTACTCTAAAACGGTGATGTTGATCAAGCGTATTGTACATCTCGTCCATGCTGTCCAAATCCTATTTGTATTGTTTAGCATTTTCTGACAGCAATCCAATTTCCTCAAGGGTATGGTTTTATCACTTATATCTTGTCTTGCGAGTTTTGTTTTGGATTTTGGATTTAGTCTTACAAGTCTTGAGTCTGCTTCCCAACGGGCTTGAATATCTATATCAGTGTCATCCACGGTCATCCATTTAACGAGGCAATGAAAAGAATTATTTTTTAAAACAGTCTTACCGGGTAAGGACTTTGGTCTCCTGGCTATAGACTCTCTCCAGCGCTGGGAGCTGAGTTGGCTGGCTGAGGGCTGAGCAATGGGGGTGATTATAGAGGACAAGCTGAACAATGCTCCAACCTGGGAATAAAAACATAGTTGATGAATATAAACATACACACTCACACAGTCCCATGAATAATATAGAAGATGCATCTTCTACCATATGTCCCATGTACATGTACTCACATTAGAATAGACTTAAGTAAACGAGCAGTTAAAGTTATTTACTTCATTAGAGGTGATAAAGTTCTATGGCTGCTTTCCAATATTTGCATGTAAAAGAAGACAAAGAGCCGATACCTTTCCACGCAGTGACCTCAGCTGGTCCAACAGAAGTTTAGCTTTCATGGACTTCCCAGACATGCTTCTGTTTGTTGGTGGTGAAGGAACAATGCAATATTGTGGAGAAGGTGTTACAAACCACCTTTTGAAATATCCTTAGAGGGTATTAAAATCTTTATGTATGGATAAAGAATAAAAGTTGTTTTATTATTGTGTCACTCAAATAGTTTGCATCTAGATAATACCACATGTTTGGACAAACGGTTCACCTCAGAAATGAGGATACAGTTCAAACTGGGTTGTGGACATCAGAAAGCTGGGCAGGTCTGACAGATGAACCAGCTGAACCAAATCTAAAACCTGGAGCGTAGTAATGGAAGACCTGCAAACACAGAGCAGACAGAAAGAACAGAATGAAATGAGGAAAGAAACTAAAGAAACACAGAGAGGAGGATGAAAAACAACATGGTTATCATACAGAATAGCATTTATAAAGAAAGAATGAATCACAGTGGTTTGTGAGGCAAATCTTTAGAAGCTGGAGACCATCCGACAGTCCATAGAATAACATGTAACTCATAAGTCAATAATTACCGACAACACTGGAGCTGCAAACTAACAGTTTTTAAATATCAATTAATCTGACTGATTGGTTGGTTGATAAAATGTGAGATCGCAAGTCTCGACAGCTAAAAGGTGAGTTATTAATTTGTCCAAATGTTGACCAACGAACTGATTAACTGACTAATCGCTTCAGCGTTACTAAACATGTTAAACACCAACAACCTAAACACACAGAATATCTTCTGTTGTCAGGAGCCATCAGATACACGTTTTACTTCAACTGGTGTCCTACTTCTCTAATGAGCTCATTCAATTATATATAAAAAATGTGTCGCATAGTAAAGAAGGTCATTTGCATATAAAGAAAATTAAAAGAGTAGCGAGGAAAGCCTGAAATCTCTGTCTCATAATTTATTGATCTGGAACGTAGATTGAAGTGATGACCTATTTCTGTTAGACTCTTATAGACTAAGAGTAGATGAAGATTTTAATGAACCCTGGGTAAAGTCTCGCTAGTTGGTCAAATGTATAACTCACCTTTCAACCGACTGAAGAGACTGAATAATGCAGTACATTTCCATATTTAACTGTCCTCATTATTTGAAATTGTCCTTTTGTAATCATTTAAAATTGCACATGCCTGTGCGTTTTTAATTTCAACATGACTTGATTATGCATGTAATCACTGTAAATCGACTACAATCTGGTTGCTGGTGGGTTTTTTTCTTAGCAGGAGCATTACATATTATACTTATGTATATAGGTTGCTGTAATCTTGTTCCCTGTGAACAGCTGAGCAGTGTCTAACAGTCAGCGCTGCTCATGAGCAGTCCACTGTTGTGTTACATTGTGGAACGGCTGCATTGAAAGCACAGAAGCCTCCACTGACATCATTAACAACATTAGCATTTGTAACAAGTCACAAAATCACGTATTGCATGTTTATTTGTAAAAGGCAGAGGTAATAGTAGAACATACTGTCAGCGTGAACCCTCAATACATTGAGCCATCGACAAGAAGTTGCTTCAAAGTTGCTGACAAAATATTTCCAGTAGTGAGCAACTGATGCATGACTTGCCAGATTCTGTGGCCGGGAGACTTTTCTAATCTTAAAAGAATGTGCAAAGTGAAAGTGAATGCCCTTTCCCTGACAAACAGGGTTGAGTTGTTTCTAAAAAAAGGAAACACGAGAGAGACCAAATGTCACCATTTGAATACGCTATAGGACCGTTAGATTCTTCCATCTTTTATGAAAATTATTTAAACATCTCCGCTTGCATGAGGCAATTTTGGGCAGAGCTGAAATCTATGCATCAATGTGATGAAGTACCTTCATTAGAAAAGTATTTAATCTACTACATCGGCTATAAACACAGATTTTCATCTCAATATTCTTTTCTATAAACAGTGCCTTATTGATTTTTCTATATAATGATATAAATATTGATTTCACAGCTTACGATAAAAACGATTTTGTGAAGTGTGTGATATAAGCATGTTCTCGTGGAGGTTAGATTTCATAAATCACTTTAGGTTTGTTGCTGACACAGCTCAGCGTGGCCTCCCTGCCCACACTGAAGCTGAGCGTCTGTGTGTTAGTAATTATCACGACAGGCACTCCTGACAGTGAGGAGGTCTAATAGTTTTTGTCCAAACATAGTTTAGATTTTACAGTCAGTTATCCCGGCAGAGTGGAGATGTGATAGTTTTGTTGTTCTCAGAGGTATTTCTTTTTTTTATGTCTGCCATGACAATCCCCACCAT
The DNA here is from genome assembly GCF_900634415.1 of Cottoperca gobio. Classification (NCBI taxonomy): domain Eukaryota; kingdom Metazoa; phylum Chordata; class Actinopteri; order Perciformes; family Bovichtidae; genus Cottoperca; species Cottoperca gobio. The sequence goes on along the minus strand of NC_041370.1, from coordinate 14,801,773 downwards.
CTGCCTCTCTGTAAACAGATCTGAGGCAGGCAGGCAGGCAGGCAGGCGCACACACACACACACACACACACACACACACACACACACACACACACACACACACACACACACACACACACACACACACCTCTTGTCTAATGATTATTTTCAGTAATTCTTAAAACGTGTACAACACACTTCCTTTCATCCAAGTTTCTTTAATGATAATGCTATTAAAGCTAATAAATACCACAGCTTTTGTATACATAATAAAACGCATTACAGAACTATACTATACCAACTGTTATATAACACAGCAAAATAATAAACTGCAGGCAGAGGGCAGGTCACTGCAGATACAGACACCACCGCACACTTCTAGCGAGTCATAAGTGATGATTGAGAGGGATTCTTTTTGGTATGAGTGTATAAATTACCATCATGTGGCAAGTGTGTAAATCTGACTGATCAGCTGACAACCGGCCAGTTTCGACCGGTGGCCGATCGATCAGTGCATCTCTATATATAAACTCTGAAGACAGATGGATGGACAAAAGATGAGCCCTAGGAAGCAACATGTGACTGCAGATGACAGTTAAACCCCTGGGCATTGGCTCTCCGTGATGAGATGATAAATCTATATTGGAATACTTTCCTGGCTACAAGGTCATTAAAGGTCGACAATCATTTGGCAGATAAAATACATTTGAATATCTGACTGATGGTCCTTCAGTCACAGGTTCCTATATAGGATTAAAGGGCAACCAGGAAGTGACCCTTTTGAACTCATCTCCTTCTAGCCACCATAAATCATTAGAAGATGGGACTGTGTGACGCTCATTCAACTCTTTAGCTTGGAGCTAAGATGTGGCTTGAACTGGGGTTAAAGGAACAGTTCTTACCTAAATGTAAATTCAGTCATTATCTTCTTAACATCCTGTCAATCAAAACCGTGCCTCAAGTTTGTAGGAATATGGACATAATATCATCATGGTCGTCTTTAAAGCTGCACAGATTAACAACCTCAAAGGCATTACATTTCTCTAAACAACATTTCCTCACTGACAACATTTCAAGTGCATCATGGGCAGGCCGACAGCACTCTGGCTGAAGACTCCGCTTGCTACTGTGGAGCAAGTGCTGGCACATTGGAGAACAAAGCTTCGTCATAGAGGAAGAAACAAGAAATAATGAGGCGAGCAATTGGACTTTTGAAACCGCAATCCAATTGTCTGGCAATAAAACCCATACATTTTGCTCCCTGAGGTGTTTGGAATAGTTAAATGAGATGCAGCTATGACAAGGCTCAGTTCCAGACCTTTGAATCGCTGCCCACATCTCCGATTTGTGCAGTGATTCAAATAGGTCTGCTGTTGTGCACACGGAGTTGGAGAAACATTCAACCTGTCAGAGTGGGGACATCTTCTTCCTACATACTGGTGGATGTTTAGCTACACCCATGAAGACATGTGGATAAGATGGACACAGCTCTGAGGGTCGTTGTGAAATAATAATTCTTTAACCATTGGGAAAAATGATAAAAGGTTACCTTGTGGAGTTTTCTTGTAAAAAATATTATGTTTTAAAAATGTTTTCTTACCAACATTGTGTGCAATCTTGAGCGCTAACAAAAATCAAATTGTGCATTGTTTACATCCATGTTACATTCCATACTTACTAGCAGTCTCATTCTTCCCTGCTTTTGTTGGCACATTCTTGCGTTTATTTGCGTGTTGATCATCTGAATGGCGTGTGGCAGGATGTTAATTGCATGTGTGCACGAATGCACGACACAAAACAAAACCCACTCTTAGCAACAGCGATAGCATCTTCCTTGTCGACTGTGGATGATGTTGGTGGGGCGGACATGTCACTCGCTACTGATTGGTTGAGGCAAAACAAAACCCCCTGAAACTAAAGGGCTGATCATCAGGCCATCCATCACATACTTAAGCATTAGAAGATGGCAACATCCTCATTTCAGTAAGGCTGAGGTTGTCTGAGGTTTCATGAGCCCAGGGTAAAAGGGTTAGATTAGTAGTGAAGGACTCACCTCAGACTGCAGTTTATGGTCTGTAGTGTTGTAGGGCAACAGACTGGTCTTTGATATGTGATGCACTGGAGAACGCAGAGAAAAGCCATCGAAACGGAGCTCCGACACATACTGAGACACACAAACAGAGGACAGATAAGGTCACACGGCGGCAAGTTATTTTATTCTTTGATAAACAATGTTACAGTTTGTCATGCAGCTATCAAGTGTTAGTTCTCAAATGAGCTCACAAAAATGGTCACGGTTTAGTTAAAGACACGCACGCACGCTAGTTGTTATGCTATGTATTACGCGGCTGTAAAGTGGTGGTGGTTGCTCTCAGCTTTTATTCCTTTGGGACTTCTCTTTTGTTCCACTGCTCTCAAACAGCAAAGCTTTCACTGACTGACTGCCGGAGCCCACTTACTTCTGAAGGCTGCAACTTAGAAAAGGTCACTTTCATACATGCCGGCCTCAGTATACTCGAAGCTCGGTAGACAGAGCGAAGATGAAGAGAGAAAACTCACCATTGTCAAGCATACAATGGTGTTGCCAGATGACTAGGAGAAAAATTCAACTGGCCTGAACTTTAATTTAAGTGTCGTGTTTAGAGCTTGTTCAGCTGCTCCCTAATGACCAAAAAGATATTTTTAAAATGTGGCTTCAAACTTATTTCAGGGTAGAATACAAAACACAGACAACAAATGACTTCATCAAGAAACTTCAGAGAATATTGTTGTAATGGAAATAAATATCAACTGTGCATGAGACAGAAATGTTCAACTTTAGATCAAACTGAAAACTCTGGCCATATGTGGCTTCAGAAATACATCTGTTTTCTGAGTCTCTTGAACTTTTACAACAAAATATCAAAAGCTCTGCGCCAAACAAAAAAAAGAAAATATTAATTTGATTCTTCTACTTCCAACTTCTCAGACAACGTCTTGTCATCAAGCAAAAAACAAGGCTGTTAAGTTATTTTGGTCGATATTTAAGAAATACTAGAGTTGGCTGGGACAATACGCCCTCGAGTCATTTGACCCATTTAACATAACGATGAAACTTTCGAGCAGTTACAACATAGGCTACCTCAGTTGTATACTTTTAGATAAAAGCTGATCAATGTTTAAAAAAGACCATAACATGACCAGTGAAAAAGCACCAACAATAGGAGGCACATTAATGGCAACTCCACAGTGAAACAGATTGCTGAATCTCTCCAGAGAAACGTGGAATAGCACAAGATTGTCCAATTCTGTCCAGAGACAGAAAACTACTGCACCAGCAAGAGTTTCCGCTTAATGAGAAGAAAGTCCAAGTGGGCGTGAAGTAATCTCCAGAGTTGCAACAAAAAAATGCTATTAACTCACCTCAGCCTATTTATTTTGACACACAAGGGCTGTGTGTGAAACTACTTTCAGGAAAGCAGGAAGTAAAGTACGCTACATTGCTGGCTGCAGGAATTTGTTCCCTTTCAGCCACAAGAGCATTACTGAGGCATTCAAGTTCATCCCAAAGATGTTGGATTAATTAGGTTCAAATTAGGGCTCGGTACAGGCCAGTGAAGCTCTTCCAAAGCAAACAAGGAAGGCCATTTCTTGGTGGACCTGGCTTTGTACATGTTGAAACAGGAAAGGGCCCACACTGTTGGCACAAAGTCAAAACAGTGATTCTCAAAGATGTTATGTAAAGAACCGGTCATCCACTCACCCCCAAACCCCTGCCGTCTCCCTCCTGCCAGATAATTAACAATGACGATGTGTGTAAATATGCATTCAATTTGGGGCCCTCTCATTCTTTTTGCGGAGTATTAGAACTGAGTATCTACGCTCGGTCTATCAGCGATTAAACTCTTACTGCCCCTCCAGACCTCATACTTCTCTTTCTCCACCCTGTCGGCCACAAAAAAAGAGAGAGACAGGAAGAAAGAAAAAAAGACACACCCCGCCTCAGATATTCACGCATCAACAGATTAGTTAACACATTTGTCATTGAGTGGCGAAGTCTGACCCTCACCCCCACACAACCCACAGATCCACAAGACCACTCTTTGCCAGCTTGCCGTTCCACACACCCTAAAAGGTAAAGAACTCCTGGTCTAAAATCTCTTTGTATGCTGTAGTAACTCATAACAAAAATACAGAACACTGGTGTTTGCATGCTTTTGGCCATATGGTGAGCTATATATAAATGTAGAAGGCATAAATTACACCACAGGAACTTTCTTTATCATTTTAGCAAAGAGAATGAGGTTGAGTACCGTTCGCCATCGCTTTCATTGAAAAGTAAGGACAGCACTTCCCGCAGACTTTCTCCAACACTTGTCCTTGCCTAAGTCTTAAATTATCAATTGTAGCCGACTCCTCTGGGAAGCGAGGTTGAGTCGGAGTGAAGCCGGGCCAGGACCAGCCGGGTCAGCTTTGCCAGGGCAATGCCAGCAAAGCAGAGCTATTTCCCATGACCCCTCGGTGACCTCCAGTAATACCTCTAGATTCAGTCGGCAGCAAAGAGACTTATCTCACGCGGAGTAAAGAATTCACACAATTCAAAAGAAAATGTCTGAAAATGTAGCCTATGGCTTTGTGTGCCCTGCATGAGTAATTTCATATGGAAAAGATAAAGGAACACACACACACTGAGGTATGAATCAGGTCTCCATGATTAGCCCCGGTACAGAAGGTTCTTAAGGAAACGCCGTATTCTCTGCCGTCTCTCACTGAGCCCAGCTAGCCGTGTGCTCAATGCAGAGAATACTGCTTATAATAAAAAGCCCTGGGCAAGGAAGCAGGTAAGTTCAAAAGGACAACTCTCTTTCTCATGCCCTCGACACTACTTGTCCAGTATACACGCAGACAGAGAAACAAAGTTGATGAGACAAAACAATTTCTCATTGATCAAATCACACCTACAGTACGTCCAAAGTGAACATACAATAGGGTTAGAAGTAGTTTATGCAAAGACTCACACATCTCTCTACATTAGGTGAAGAAGACAAATGTGAAATCATTATGCAAAAATAATTTAATCCCCCATTTCCTCCACACGCTCACACTGAGGTCCTCACCTTCTTCTCTCTGATGAGCAGGCCACCCCTCCACAGTTCTCTATGGTCCAAACAGCTGTGTAGGTCAGCAATCTCCACCTAGGGCGGCACTCAGGTAAGACGCCGCTTTCTGCCACCTGGGCAAGAAAAAAAAAAAGATCACTCAGTGACCAGCACATGGGAATTATGGGAACTTCTATTGATTCTTCTAATTTAGTGAAAGACATCTCCTATTTCAGCAAGTACAACAGCAATATATTGCTAATGATTTAATGAAGCCATCTTGCCATAATTTAGCACGAGTGATTTTGTAGAAACGTTCCTCAGATTATTCGAGCATTACTGTAAATTGACATCTGCTCATAGTTACTCTTCTAACCCCCCCTAGTGGATGAACTTATAGTTGATACCCAAGCCCAGTGAAGGAACATGAATCCTGTTGAAACAATGACTTTCGGAAGGTTATTGTGTTAGCGAATTAGATTTGTTTTAGCGTGTATTGATCCGTCGCTTTATACAACTAAAGAAATGTAATGCATGAGTATTTTTCGTCGCCTCACCCAGTGGTGTGCTGTGTGACTACAGTGATCTTAGCAGCATGCCAGCAGGACATGTGTTTGAGGGCTCCAAGCAGAGGCAGCAAGTCCTTAACAGGAGGAGACTGCTCTGCAGAGCCCAACACCAGCACATCCAACAAGGCTTTACCTGAGGGAGGGGGGGGGAATGGGACAAACCAAAGAGGAATGAATTAATTAATGTTCTCGCTTCTTTTTTTGTCTCTATGGATTTCACGAGGAGCTGATAAGCAGCTGGTTGTTCCACTGACATTTTTTCATAATAAAGGAATATATCAGGAGTTGGTGGTTATACAAATATAAAGATATCCTCACAAAGGTTTTGCTTATACGACATACAGAACAGCACATGGACAGTGGCTCAATGACAGTTGATATTAAGTTAACTTTAAACCATTAAATTCATTTCTGCTCTAGTTGACAAAATGTGCATACTTTTCTCCTGGTGTTATGTTTCCTAGCACAAAGCAGTAGCTTTGTGTAGGCTAAGGAGCCTCATACATAGTCCCTGGTTTTGACACCATCTTTATAACAAGTAGGTTTAATTGCCTGTTTGCAATTCTACAATATCAAAATCTTTTGAAGCCAGTAGTGACTCCAGCTCCTCTGGACAGCTAAACAATGGAGGGGGACATTTCCTGAACTCCTGCGGAGATGGTGTGCTGAGAAATGCTCTTTAAGTAACAGACATGCAAAGAAGCAGTCAGAGCAAATGTATGCAATCTTCCCTGTGAGTGCATATTCATGAGGTAGAGTAGGGCACCTTGGTTACAGGGCTGCAGCAGGCAGATTGTTAAAACCTAATTGCTTTAAATCACACAGCTGAGGAATTTGGCTTCAGTAAAGAGGTTTTAATTCCTTGTTACTGGGAACTTTTGGGAAGACAAAACTCTCACAGTGCTTTGTGCAGTAAACTAACATCTTGCTCTGTTGGCCTATCAGTAAACTAGATGTTTGTTGGCTCCTCGTCCAAGCAAAATGGAAGAAACCGAGGAGCTGTGCTGTATAGATTATTATAATAACCAAAATGATCTGAGAAGTAGAGTGTGGAAGCATTTTGGATCCAACACGTATAGATGGAAAGGTTTTCCTTTGAATAAATATCGAGTTCTCGTACATTCACACTAGATCATTCTGAAAAATTGACAGCACTACTGAGCACACAGTTAGCACCATCACATATTTATAATATGACACGACTCACAGCTGCTAAGGAAGGTAGTGTATATAAAGAAAGTGAGTGTTCGGCAGTACCTGGAGGTGGTAGCTTGTCTGACAGTAGATGCAGTCCTTCTGCAGCCTCCTCTAACAGCCTGCTCAATAAAGACATTCAGAGCAAAACTAATTGACTAATCTCCACTGGAGAAAAAGTAACACTTTGACTTTAATACACATGAATAAGATTTTCATAATAATGTCTTTGTATCCATTTGTTTCATTTTTTTTACCTGTACATTAGCAAATTATCTTAAAACCAATCTTCTGATTAGACTGGATAAAAAATAAAAATAAAATATACATATATAAAAAAAAATTCACTTAGTAGAAGGGCACATTTAGTATTATCAAAGATACAGTTTAATATGTTCAGAAAATAACTTATTATGAGCTCAAATAGATATATCAGGAAAATACCTGCAACACAGAAGAATAAAACAAGAAAATATCCTAAAGAAGATAAATGATCATCCATCACTCACTCCGTCAGTGCCGGCTGGTCCGCCTTTTGGTCCGGTGCGTCCTGATTACTCAGAGAACTGAGACATGACTCCACAGCAGTAAACTTCTCCTCTTCACTGTCACTTTTATGATGGCCTGTCCCCAGCTCGTCCCAGTCTGAGCTGCAAAACTACAAAACAGGTGATAAAGATTTAATTATAAATACAGAATTCGAGCCCATTTCCCTTTATCCGTGTAACAAAAGTTTAAATGGTAAAAATCCGAATACATTCTCTCCTTAAATGTCATATCCCCTTCTTAGCTAGAGTGGATTAAATACTAAACTAATAAAGATTAATTCTATCAGCATCTTTCACACGAGTTCAGCTGATCATACAAGTGGATTAAACACTTAAACACCAGCTGGAAATAATTTCCAAATATATACTATAACCTAGGAGGATAAGATTCAGAGTAAAATAAATCTAGTAGTGAGAGGATTTATATGGTTGGTTTATATGTATGACACTTCATGACAGGAGCTCTCCACATGGTTTGGACCACACAATGAGCATACGTAGTGCCGACTTAATTGTGTCAAGTATTGAAAACTAATACATTTATTATTTGAACGACATTTTCTGCTTAATACATTGAAAGGGCTGTAGGCACATGTTTCTTGCAACATATACAATGTTAATAGCAAAACTGTCTTGCATTTTCCAGATGTCTCACCTGTGTAACTCCTTGGCAAGCCTGAACAGCAAAGTGCCACCTCTGAACTGATGGGCTGCCACTGAGAGAACAAGCTGGGAAAACATACAGAGGGAAGACACAGGTGAGGAAAGTTGTTGAAGTCAAACAGGATGAAAGATGCCCATGATAGTGCCTAATTTACTGTACCTGGAAACACAGAGTCTCCTCCAACTGATTCCTGAGTTGAGATGTCCACAAGTTTGTCATGGATCTGCTTAACTGGCTCCAGACCTGTGAACAATGACAATGCAGAAATCAGGCCTTATCACAACCAGACTACTAGTTTATTGCAGGTTAAAACATGTAAATAGCACCTTCTGTAAGCTAATCATTCATTTAGAAAACTAAAATCTAAGAAAAAAGCACTGTATGCTACTAACATCCTTCAATCCTTCAAATTCATGTCAGTTATCAACGTTTTACGCTATGAGACTACATTTATGTGACTCAACTCTCTTGAAACAAACACCGTTAACAACGTAATCTCGATATTAACTTCTCAACAGGTCAAACCTCACAAGTATAATGTTAGTGATGTGTGGTTGTGGACGGAATACGTACACAGTGTATCAGCACACTTTTTAAACCACTGGCTAACTAAACTTGGTTTAGCAGCGTAGTAGTAACATAAACTTACACGTATACTCCTCCGTCAGCTCGGCGTCAGTTTGGCACAAAGATATAACCAACACGTACCGGTCCATGTCGCGTAAGCATTAGTAGTGTCACGATTATTGTATGCTGGGAGTGAGATATCAGTCAATTGTGGACAACAATCTTTCGCGCACTGTCAAATTTCCCACCGTTTCTTCTTCTTCTGTAATATAAACAATGTACCGGCAGTTGGCAACAGACCACAAAGCGCGCCACCGCCACCTACTGGACTGAGACTGAACTGCCACATTGACCAGATCAGATGTTGATACAAACTTCAAAATCGTTACATCAATCTAACTTTCACTCTACGTCAGCATCAATCTCTCTTTCCCTCCCAAACAATAAGCAATGTATTTATATCTGCTTTATTAGGCAGCAATCAAATCTAAATATGTCATTCTTAGTTTAAAAAACAAACACCTAGTTTATATGAAAATCTACCAGATCTAGTGTCAAAATAATCTTCCTGTCTTAATATGTTGCTCGTATAGGCTTATCAGAACCGAATTCTAATGCAAATCAGTCATATAGACATGAATGATACAATACAAGCATACACTTGTACTTTCTGGTTTGAGTTGCATTTTGCAGTAGGCCCTATGTGGTATCATTTACCAGCAATATGTAAATATAGTGTTCATAACAATATCATTCATAAATGGCTATATGTATTCCATGTTATTTTACCAATTAAAAAAGCATTTTTGTCTCCATTCTAAGCCGAGTGGACTTCTTATAGATTGTCATGGTTGTAACTGACCTCTGTTTGCAGTATCTATAGAGTGAATGTTCATATTTCATCAACTATAAGTCTTACAGTATATCTCAAAAGTGAGTACACCCTTTAGATTTTTGCAAATATTCTGTTATATCCTTTCAGGGGATAACATTATCCTACTGAAACTTTGATATAACTTAAAGTAGTCAGTGTGCTGCTTGAATAACAGTATAGATTTATTGTCCTTTGAAAATTACTCAGTACACAGCTGTTAATGTCTAAACAGCTGGCAACAAAAGTGAGTACACCCCATAGTGAACATGTCTAAATTGTGCCCAATGATGTTGTTTTCCCACCCTGGTGTCATGTGACTCGTTAGTGTTACAAGGATTCAGGTGTAAATGATAAGCAGGGCTGTTAAATTTGGTGTTTTGGGCACAATTCTCTCTGAATGCTGGACAACATGGCACCTCATGGCAAGGAACTCTCTGAGCGGCTGAAAAAAAGGATTATTGCGCTTCACAAAGATGGCCTTGGCTATAAGAAGATTGCCAACACCATGAAAATGAGTTGCAGCACAGTGGCTAAGATCATACAGCGGTTTTCCAGGACAGGTTCCACTCGGAACAGGCCTCGCCAGGGTCGACCAAAGAAGTTGAGTCCACGTGCTCAGCGTCATATCCAGAGGTTGGTTTCCAAAAATAGACGTGCGAGTGCTTCCAGCATTGCTGCAGAGGTTGCAGAAGTGGGATGTCAGCCTGTCAGTGCCCAGACCATACGCCGCACACTGCATCAAATCGGTTTGTATGGCGGTCGCCCCAGACAGAAGCCCCTTCTGAAACCGATGCATAAGAAAGCCCGCAAACCGTTTGCTGAAGACGATGAATCCAAGAACATGAGTTACTGGAACCATGTCCTGTGGTCTGATGAGACCAAAATAAACCTGTTTGGGTCAGATGGTGTCCGGCGCGTGTGGCGGCACCCTGGTGAGGAGTACCAAGACAAATGTGTTTTGCCTACAGTCAAGCATGGTGGTGGCAGCATCATGGTCTGGGGCTGCATGAGTGCTGCCGGCACTGGGGAGCTGCATTTCATTGAGGGACACATGAATTCCAATATATACTGTGACATCCTGCAGCAGAGCATGATCCCCTCTTCGGAAACTGGGCCGTAGGGCAGTTTTCCTAAACACACCTCCAAGATGACAACGGCCTTGCTGAAGAAGCTGAAGGTTAAGGTGATGGACTGGCCAAGTATGTCTCCAGACCTAAACCCAATTGAGCACATGTGGGGCATCCTCAAGAGGAAGGTGGAGGAGTGCAAGGTGTCCAACATCCGTGCGCTCCGTGATGTCGTCGTGGAGGAGTGGAAGAAGATTCCAGAAGCAACCTGTGCAGCTCTGGTGAATTCCATGCCCAGGAGGGTTAAAGCAGTGCTAGATAACAATGGTGGTCACACAAAATATTGACACTTTGGGCACAATTAGGACATGTTCACTATGGGGTGTACTCACTTTTGTTGCCAGCTGTTTAGACATTAACAGCTGTGTACTGAGTAATTTTCAAAGGACAATAAATCTATACTGTTATTCAAGCAGCACACTGACTACTTTAAGTTATATCAAAGTTTCAGTAGGATAATGTTATCCCCTGAAAGGATATAACAGAATATTTGCAAAAATCTAAAGGGTGTACTCACTTTTGAGATATACTGTATATAATCTTTTTGTGTGTTGTACAGCCCATTGTGAAGTCTTTGTGCAAGCTAAAAACAAACAGAAACCACTATATTGGGATCATAATGTAAGGTATTTTCATCCTTAATCTTATACAAAATGTTTATGTTACACTAATCTTAAATAGAAAATAAAAATGGTGATATACTTTGAAGTATTTTGCAAATAGTCTGTATTGTTTTGCCTCATATCAAATTGTCACACATTTCAAATAGGACTCATAGTATAAAAACTGTACCAACCTTATCAGAATTTCTGATGACAACATTTTATATACACAACTTTAACTTTTTTATTTTTTTATAAATAAAGCCACTCCAGTGCGTTGAGCAGTGCAGGACAGGGATTTTATTCAAATATACTTTGTAAGTACAAAATATGTCACATAATCACACAAAAGTATTGTACTTGTGGTTTTCATGATTACCAAGTGACTGAAAAATAAATCAGATGAAGGATATTCATAATGATAACTGGGAAACATTCACTAAATCCTGATTGTATTAGTTTATTTGTATTTTATTTTTATGTTACTTCACTTTTGCAAACGGTTCTACTGATACTCACTGATCCCCTCAACACTGATGGATCGATAGATGTTGAAATGCTAATATCACTAGTTGATTTCTACAGTGTGTTCCTGGACGTAGACAATATAGTGAGTGTTTTCTCCCTGAGTGAGGACTGTCAGAGCCTCCAGGCTGTGTGCGTCCTCCACCACCATCACTTGGTCACCGCTTAGGCCCCCATCTGCATTCACCACCATCAGCTGGTTGCTGCAGTCACAGACTTCCTGCTCGTCAGCCACCTGCAACTTCAGCCATAGTTCAACGTCAATATTTTAGCTGTAACCGCTCATGATTTCCTGAGTATGCGATGTAATGTTGTTTACCTGTTGTACGACAGTAACAGTGCCCGGAGCCATGGCGACCATAGAGGTGACGGCGTCATGAGTCTCTGAACTGAATTCGGTGATCTGCTGGATATTAACTAAACACGAAAGACACACATTTATTGTGATGTGTCCCATAGGACATATGCAAGCTCTTCCACCAATTATCTTAAAAATAATGTATGTATCTATTGTTACCGTTGTCCTGCAGGGCTGCTACAGGTACTTCTGTCAGCTCTTGCTCTTGATCCTCCACAGACACGTAATGAGCCTCCATTGTCTCCTGCACCTGGATATTTATACATATGACAGATTCTATTATCCTTAATATACTGGCTTTGACAAATACATTTACACTTTATGCTAACAGGATTGAGTTAGAATGTTTTTCAGTGGGATTCCTGCTTCTGAGATTTGTGCAGCAGTTTTTTATTTATTTTTTTATTCAGAAATATAATTTTTAATGACAAGAGACTGGGACAGAAACAAGAATAAGAGTCTCCCGCCATGCTAGCAGGTGTGAGTTGATGTACAACGCTGCTTTGAGCATAATGCTAATAAGGAAAGGAAAAAGTCTGGGGATCACCAAAGTCATTAGAAATGATCCTCTGGGGACCATGAATGTATGTGCAAAATTTCATAACAACTCATCCAATGTGTTGTACCGACAGACCGACATAGCCATCCCCAGAGCCACGTCTCTAGCATGGCTAAAAATAACCCAGCGCCTTTTTTCACTGTATCTGTCTGTGTCTACTGTTTACCTCCCAGGTGCCTTCCACCATTTTCAGGCTGTGTTTGTTCTTCAGATGGCGATTCAGCTCCCACTTGGTTCCATAAACAAATTCACATTCAGGACACTTCATTCCACCTAAACACAGACGCACACACAAAAGCTCATTTAGGTTATGCCGACCACACTTTTTGTTTTGAACTGCTGCAAGACTTTATTGATTTTTCTCCTAGTATCAAATAGATTCTCACTCCTGAGAGTCTTATTCACCATACTTTAAAAATCTTTACTCAGTACAAATGTCACATTTTAGTCAAATGTGACTTTAAAAAGGACATAGAAAGTGTAGACAGGGCAGAATGAGAGCAGAGATCCGACCTTGATGTTTCAGAGCATCATGGTTAGGCAGGCCAGGTCCGGCATTCTGATATTTCTGATCTGTGTGTTTCATGCTGTAGTGTCTCTTCAGGGGACCCGCGATGTTACAGGAGTAGTGGCAGTGGGCACAGCGAAATGGCTGCATAGGTACAGAAACAAACATTAATGCAAATGAAAAAAGGCATATAAGGCATGACTAAATGTGTAATACAAATTGAATATTCTAAACAACTTGTCAATCATTTTATCAACAATGACATGAACTCATGGGCGACGCTTGTGTGTGTCTGCCTGTTTGTTTCTTCTGACCTTAAACTCAGCATGTTGCTCCATGTGTCTGAGCAAGGAAGGTTTGGAGACCGAGGTGAAGTCGCACTCCGAACATTGAAATCTCTTCCCTGAAAAAACAAAAAAATGATTCCGCTTATATTTATCAAATTCCTGCTGGTCAAGCGGAATATTTGTGACATACAATAATCAATTATAACATGGATAAAGAATAAATAGACAAATGATACGTACCTTCATCGGTGTGGCTCAGTCTGTGGCTTTTGAGCGTGACTTTAGATTTGAACTTTTTACCGCACAGATCACAGAGGTGATGTCTCTCTGTGTTGTGGCGGTTCATGTGAGTCTTCAGGTTACTCCTACTACGGCCTGCATAGTCGCACACACCGCAGACGTACGGCTTCACACCTACACACACGGACACACATGCGTATGTTGGACAGGAATGAAGGTACTTCGAGGTAACATCTCTCAAAATAAGACAAACCTTTTGATAATAAAACGTATTGTTTAGAATTGTATTTGCATTATATGTAGTTTAATAGATTAACATAACAAACAGCATTTACAGTAAAATAACTATAATATAGTATGATTTTTAGTCCACCACCTTGTGAGTGATACAGTATGTGCCTACACTGGCTTTTCAGTGATGCTTATAAGCAAAGCTTTCTATGGGCGAGTGTTTCATGGGTGCAGTCAGCAGTGAGCTAGGAAGTGCACAATCTTAAGTGGAAAGAACAGTGTCAGAAACCTTCAAGAAAACAAAGCCAGATAAAAATCAGCTGAAAACCATAACGAGCATATGCATTGAAGGATTTCTGTTTGGTAAACTCGCTGTGCTCACTGAGACCTTCACCAACACCTGTGCTGGATTTATGTCTGCCAGCATCCTCAGCCTCAGGATAGAAGTAACTTCAAGGTAAACAGCTCATCAAGGTAAGAAAGTGTTTAAGTAGAGACAGAGGGGAACAGGAATAGACTAATAATTCACTTCCTAAAAAACACAACATTATACATAACAGCTGAGCCACCACATGTTTATTAGCAGCCTCACATTACTCATTAGAGTCCCACATAAACAAACATGTAGCGTAGCAAAAATGGCACATTCTTACCAAGAGATCATTGCAAGAGAAAAACAGCCCTAAACACTGGAAACAACCCAGCATGTCTATCATTTCTGTGTAACTTCTGCCAATTGTCATTGCCAGATTAAAAAAAAAATATTCAGCTTTCAGATAATGCCAGCGGCAAACAAGTAGATGATTTTGTTTGTTTGTGTTCTTCATCATTTCACAAGTAACTTGACCAACAGGCCAATTTCCTTCTATCTCGTCTGCAGCTTGTTTTCAGTGTAGTCCATCCTCCTGGAGGGCAGCCAGGAGGTAGAGAGACAGATGGAAGAAGCTAAGATCTCGCAGTAATCAAGCAGTGAAATACTGCGCATGGTCACTCGTGGGCTCAGATGTGTTTCTCCACACTTGTGCAGTGTGTATGTGTTTGCCTGTGTTAAAAGTAGAATATCACACCTTGGTGGGCCCAGATGTGCCGCTGAAAGTCACTGCTGTTCTTCAGGAAGTAGGAGTCACAGTAGGGACACTTCTCTGCGCGCTGCACCATCAGTCCTTTACCCTGCACGGGTAGCTTGTCTGTGCAACACATAAATGCAAACACACAAATGAAATTGCAGACATGGGCAGTTTCTGAAACTTGGATCTGCGACTAGCTATTTATTTCAATCAGGTGTGATACACTAAGCACCGGTGAGAATTGACAAAATGACACTATTTATCATCTAGAAACTGTAAAAACAGAGAAATTATCATCGGCTTTTCAAATATTCTTCTTGAATGAATCATGTGTGACGACGATTAGGGTTCAGATGGACAGATGAAATTGAACGTGCTTAGAGATCAAACATTAACAGCTTACGTGTGTGTGTGTGTGTGTGTGTGTGTGTGTGTGTGTGTGTGTGTGTAGATATACAGTATATTTGTGTATTCTCTACCAGGGTGGGATGTTTTGATGTGGTGTTTCAGTCTGTGCTCTGGATAGCTGTTCTGGCAGACGGGACAAGTCACACTCTTCCCCTGTAAACAACAGCAATACATAGTCATAAAGACAGCTGACAAATCTCACCAAGAGAAATATAGAGTCAATGTTTGCATCCCATACAGAAAAAAGGTTAAGGTTTCCCCTGATTAAAGCTCAGATACAATTTAATTAGGGCTCAATAATGAATGATAGACATGTTAGGGTTCATTCACGTACACGAGACAAAAACATACATTTCACAGTTTGGTGAAGGCTGGTTACCTGGTCCTGGTGCGTCCTCAAATGGGCTTGGAGTTTGTATTTGTCAGGTGTGGAGTATTTACAGCCGGTATTCGAACAAGGCAGCAGCAAGCCGCTGTGCTTCTGGATCTGGTGCCGCTTCAAAGAGCTTTTGGTGATGGACGAGTAGCTACACTTTGCACAGTAATGCGAATGCTCCTTGGTGTGTGTGCGTACATGGACGTTATAGTGGACTTTATACCAGAACAGTTTACCTGTGCAGCAAAAAAATACATGTTTAACACTCAAGCCAGATAGAGGAAAAGCTAAGTAATACATAACAATATACTATAAAGTAAAACTACACTAAATAAAATAACAGGACAAAACAAAACCATCTCTCAAGCGGGGTTTCATCATCTCACCACAGTATTGACATTCCAGGTCTCCGTAAATTTTCCTGAGCCGTTGGAAAGACTCCATGTTGAGCCGAGTCTTCTGAAGAGATGAGAACACCTGCTGAAACGCACTCTGATGCAAAACCTCCGACACCTACAGGCAGAACACAAAGAACAAGTCAGACTGCAAAGAACAAAGCTGCTAACTCAGAAATAGATGATTTCAAGTAGATTAGTTGTGTCTCCCAGACACATACATGAATTACTAAGTGATATGTAGTCTGATTAAATAATTAAATCATTAGACTACATCATACTCTTTATTGAGTGCAATCATTGCCTGTCATCGCCCTTTCTATTTATACAGTAGAACGTTACTTTGAATGGATAGTCAAATATGGATGACGTAGTTCAGATATATCTGTCTGCTGATGCCAAAATAAAAAGTAATGAAATGTAAAACATCACAGAGGCACTCTGTGCTGACAATTAGTCATTTAGTTGATCGGCAACTAATTTGATAATTGATTCATCTTTTTATTGTTATTATAAAAAAAACATTTTCTTCAAAAAAATGAAAGATTCTTTGTTGACAATAAATGAAATATCTTTGGGTTTTGGATTGTTGGACAAAATAGGGCCAAAAGATTAAATTGAGAAAATAAAGATTAATTAGTAATCGTTAAAGTAATCGTTAGTTGCAGTACGAGCTAACATTATTGTCCTTCTTGAGTACTTGTAATTAAATTACCCTTTCTGAATGTGCCGTTTGTCCATCTTCCCCTGAAGGCGCCGATGACAAAGGTGTGTGTGTGTTCTCATCAGCCGAATGTGTGTTTTCTTGAGTCCTGTCCTTCAACAGAGGGGTGTGACTGCTCTGTAGTGATACGAAAGTCTGTGCATCATCTCCAGCTGCAGGGGTGCATGCGTCCACAGTGTTGACATGTGACTTCTCCCCAGCTGTTGCTTCAAACAGTCTGTCAGAGGGAGTTGTGGTTTCTGTAGAAATAGCTTGATGTAGCCGTTCTTGGGAACCTTGCTGTGCACCTCCGTTTTCTAATTCCTCATCTTTTCCCTGCACTTCTTCTGCACTTTCCCCCTGACATTTAGCTTGTTCTTCCTCTCTCTGTTGCTTCCCATCTCCGCTCGCTGCTCTTTTCAGCAGCTCCCCTTCCCCCAACTCCTCCCCTCCTACACCATTTCTTCTACCCTCCTCTCTTGTCCGCTCGTCTCCCTCCTCCTGCTCTATCCTTACCTCTTCCTTCTCTGCATCTTCCCGCTCGTCATCCCCCCACATGCCTCTTCCAGGCTGCATCAGATAGTAGCTGTTGTTGATGCAGTCGGTGAAGGCCTGCCCCTGGTCCAGCTCGGGGTGAGACTCTTTCAGGTGACTCTTTAGTCTCTGGGAGCTGACAAACTTGTCGTCGCACACACAGCACACGTATAGGAAGAGGTGCTTCCTGACATGAGCAGCAAGGGTGGCCATCTTGATTGCAGCGTGGTCACAGAGGTGGCAGGCGAAGGGACGCTGGGGCCCGTGGACCAACAGGTGGCGCTCCCGCTCCAGCTGGTTCTTAAAGCGCCGGTTACAGGTGGGACAGTGGTAGAGGAGCTGCCTGAGGCCCTGACGAGTCTTTAACCTGGACGAGATGAACAGATTAGAAGGGCAGGTGTGTCCGATGGTAGACAGGAATGTAAAATAAAGTAGATCATTTAAATCTAACCTGAGTTGTTGGTAGCTCTGGTAGACAGCGGGGTCTTTCAGGTTGTGTCGTTTCTCCATATGTTTCAGCAAGTTCTTTACATCCGAGTATTTTTTCTCACAGAAGCTGCAGTGCTGCTTCACCTTCAAATGGACTCGCTCTATGTGGACCTGCATTACCAGAAACATAGAATTACTGCTGCGGCCAGAAAAACAGTGCAGCTGCACCCCGAAACATTGATCCAATCCATCTAGATGTGGGAAACAGATTTGAGTCTCAAAGCTTGCACGTTAATGCTAATTACACTGAGGATATAACAGAGCTACTAATACTATTGATACCAGTAATAAAGTTATCACAGCACCTTGAGGTGTCCTGGGCTGAGGGAGTTGAAAGGACAGTGCTGGCAGCTGAACTTCTCTCCTGTGTGCTTCCTCAGGTGAACATTCAGGTTGGCTTTAAAAAGGGAAAAGTAGGTGAGAAAGTAAGCAGCTTTCACAGGAATTTTAAATAGTTTGTGGCTGCAAGTTTTATAATTGTGTTATTCAAAGACTGATCCTTCCAGTAATTTAATGTTGCTCGTTTGTAACTATAGATATTTCCAGATTTCCTCACTGGGTGCATCCTATGCCTCATTATATCTTTAAAGGAGTTGTTAAGACAAAAGATCTCTACAGCCCTCTTCCACGATGGTTCAACAACCCTATTGTTTCCTGTCAGCACCTTTAAGTTACACAGTTATGAGTTACATCTCATAAAGGCATATTTCAAAAACAAAATCCAACAAATTGTAACTTTAACAACTTGATTCAATCTCACTTTTAATAATCAAGCTGACATTTCTGTGTGGCCTCCAGAACAGTTTCTCCTGTGTTCCTATGAGCCTGGATTTACCTTTGATGGCCGATGCGTAGTCACAGTGTGGACACTGGAACGGTTTCTCCTGGGTGTGTGTCCTGAGGTGGGCGACTAGTGAGTGTCTGAATTTAAATATCTTGTTACAGAACTCGCAGGCAAAGATCTTCAACTGGCTCTGAAGTAAACTGGGAGACAGAGAGTAACAATATTACATAGAACATTCCCAGTTGGCCAATATGTTGTAGTTGCTATTGCTTTACGCTGCACAGATAACAACACTACAAATAAAAATAACTTTTAACTCAAATATCCCCTTTTCTGTTAGATTGTGAGATTAGATTATTAACAGAAAGGGTGTAACTTGTAGATTACACAGCAGCATTCAGCTACACGTATTCTCCAAAGCTACAACTACGATAAAATCAAATCCATTTTAACACATTTAATAAAAAAATATTCATACAGTACTTTGTAGCATCTTGCTTGATAGAATATTCCTGGAAGCCTCTGCTGGCTGCTACTGCTGTTGTTGTTGTTGTTGTTGTTGTTGTGGAGGTTGGGTTAGAACTACGAGTAGAAAACAGGAGATAGCAATGATCGGTCAGACTGCTAGCACAAACTAGCAGGACCTTTACAACATTATTAATGCCTGCAGTTGACAAATCAACTCTCATTATCAGATTTTCTATATCAGGTTTACTGACGACCCGTTATTAGGACCGTCAGTAATGCATAACATTCAAAGAATTATGAGAGAGATGGACATTTTCCATTACATTACCTTGGCTCCTGATCTGTTTTAGCGTTACCGTCGCAGGCAGTGGCTTCACTTGCATGGTCTTGTGACTGACTCTGGAAGACTGCAGACTGCTGACCGACCAGACAAATTCAATCAATAAACTCATATAATAATTGGATTCACAGTTCAATTCAAATCAAGTAAAAATTAGATTTTCTTTTTTTTTGGGTGAATGTTTCTAAGTATTCCTGTGATTACCTGAGGTTGAGCTTGGATGGCCGAAGACTCTGTTTCTGCTGAATTGTCCTCTACTGGAACCATTTTGGAAACACCTGTTGGATTACATGTAAAACATCTTGCTTATAAATAGGTCTTCTACTGCAGTCGAGTCAGATGTTAGTCAAAATGTAAAAGCTAGCAAAAAAGAGCTTTTTGAGACGAACCTGGAAGTGTTTTATCTTCTGTCAGAACAACGCTGATGACCGACTTTTTGTTTCCCATTGCTAGGCCTCCTTCTCTGGAGGGGCGGCTTCGGTTGGTTCTCAGGGCTCTGACGCTGCCCACGTCTACGAGCAGAGAACAATAAAGGGTCAGACCGCTTAGATCGTTAATCTTTTTACAATTCACCACAGATCCCATTTAGTAGTGATTTTAAAGCAGCAATTAGGTGTGCCTCCTGGAAAGAATTAATTTGAAGAAACCATGTCCTGAACTTAAATTCACCTTTTTCTCTCACGACTCCTGCTCTTGCTGAGTTTTGTTGCATCTGATTTAGATCTGCTCCTCTAGGATCTAAACTCCCAGAACCCTCAGCTCCTGCTCCGCCACGGATGCTCCCTGGAAATGATTATTATGTCTGTTAATCCAAATCACCTTTATTACCAAGTACAATAAATGTATGTAAATTATATTATCTACTTTCCCCCAGCAGCTGTACTTAATGCAAAGGTATTTAATAAACTATAATTATAGTAAGAATAATTTGTGACATGCTCCCTTAGGTCCCCAAAACATTTAATGCCTCTTTGGCACATATCCACTTTTCTATTGCTGATTTGTTTCACTCCTCACTTTTCTCTTCTTCGTCCTCCTCCTCCTCCTCTTCCTCTTCTCTCAGGCAGATGTGTTTGAGGATCTGTCGTCTGTTGCTGAACCTGCGATGGCAGTCTCTACATTCCAGCCCCAATATCCCGTCGCGTTTTTCACCTGGTAGAGTAAAAAAAAGAAAAAAGGAGTTAGAATGCCGAGTGCAGGAAACACTGTTTGTCTAGCACAGTGGTTCTCAACCTATCCATTATCCAGGTCCCTTACCCCCCCCCCCCCCCCCCCATCAAATAAAATGTAGGCTTCCTGTTTGTCTCCCCTGAATTTTTATGTTGATTATTATTCTGTTTGTATTATTCTAATTATTATTCTAATTATTATTCTTAGTATTTATAATTTATATTACATATTGATTATATTAATTTAGTATTTAAATTCTTATAATATTTTTCTTCTTATTAGGCTGCTATATTTTGTTATTATAAAAACTCAAATTCTCTGAGATTGTAGTGACATAATAACATTTGCAAAATAATAATAAATATTATATTATTAAACAAATGTTTTGTTGTTTTTACCTTCAATTGCCCTGATACACCATGTACCCAGGGAGTTCAGGAGTGTTAAACAAATGCAACGGTAAGAAGTTTGAGATTCAAACTTTAATCTGTGCCATAGACTGCAGCCAATCAGGGTCAGACATTCAAACTGTAACCGGTGTTAAACACAGCAGCCTCAGAACTGTGGAACAATTTGCACTCTTAAGTGATCCAACAATAAACGAGCACAAAGTAACAAGTCTGAGGCGCTGACCACCCCCCTTCCAGCAAAGGTCATGGCTTAAATATAAGGAAACAAGATATTAACTTTATAAAAATGGTTATAAACTCTAAGCAAGCATCTTCACTTATCCTGTCCTCTGCATGAAAAAGAAAAAATGATGGGATACATATAAAGGGAAACAATACTACCTTGTATTGAGCTACATTGTCTGTCTCCCTCCTTCTTATCCCCTTCTTCTTCTCTTTGAACATTGTCCTCTGGAGAATTGGTAGAGTCAGCCTTGCCCTCTGTCAAATCTGTGCGTGTCTTCTTCGTAGAGCCTTTTGGTCGTCCTCGTTTTCGCTTCACTGGGCTATCTGTGGGCCAACACGACAGCAGAACAGATAAGAAATTAAAGCAGATTTTTTTTTCTTCCAATTAACAAATCCCACGAAGAGACCAAAAGCAACATTGAGCTTATCCAGCAATTATTTTCTGTGTAGCCAAAGCCTGATATACTGTAAGAGCTTATGCCTTGTGTCATAAAACGTTGTCATTATCTCCCAGATACAATGAAAAACAGAAAAGAGTTATAGTGTTGCACTAAGTGACATATGTGTATAGTGTATATTTTTACTCCATTCTATATTTGTTTTTTTAAATTAGTATTTTCTTGGCATTTTAATCATCTACTAATCTACTTTGACTTGATTATTAGGCCAAGAATATTAGTATAGCACTGTATTCGACTCAAGCCCCTATCAAATGCATTGTACAAAGTCCAATTCCTTCCAAAATGAGTGAACGCAGTGATAATTATAAAGAATACAATGTGTGTGGCTTTATTTAAAGGATTTTGTGATAGTAATCCTGGCAATGATATGCTAATCTGACCTGCTAGTGTCTCAACATGCTCTCCTATAAGGGGTTGCAGAGCAATGATGATGTCATCAGGAGTCTCTTGCTGCAGGTGCTGCTGGGAGCAATGGGCCAGCAGCTGAGAGCGACTGGGAGAGAAGAGGTTGCACAGCCGACACATGAACATAGAACCAGCTGAGGAGACACAGAGAAGAAAGGTGGCAGAGGGAAAGAGATTAATGTCATTTCCATGCTTTAAAACAACAGAGCAAATGTTGTTATTTTGAGTCATTGTACCCCATTTCCTCATCCTGATACTCCAGACTCCACCCTTTAACCATCTACAACAGCGGTCCCCAACCTTTTTGCACCACGGACCGGTTTCATGTAAGACACTTTTTCTACAGGACCAGGGGGGCAGGCATAACAAAACACACAATAAAGTGCAGAACATATAATTTAATTATTACATATATAATGTAAATGTTATTATTCCATTTTATATTATGCACTTTATTTATATTTTTATTACATTGTAAAAAACGCATTTTTCTTTCAGTGCGGCCCGGTACCAAATGATCGCCGGCCCGGTGGTTGGGTTCTATACAGTATCTATTGGAAACTGCTCTTTTTTTGGCATGACAGTTTATTTAATCTAACGTGCCAAACAATTAAAGAAAACTGCTACAATTAGTTTTACTTCAGTCAATTTTCATTTTATTTCTTAAAGTGTTACATTATGTATATTGTTATTTTTAGTTTGTTTGTTTCTATAGATATCAATGATGAAATTGTTGACCTTTTCCACATTTTCTTCCGTTTAATTCTATATTGTACATGCAACAGGAGTTGCAACCAGAGAAAATCAGGGAAATGGAAAGAAAGTAGTGTGACGAATTTGCAGTTTAATGATGGGTAATGGAGGAGGGCATGTATTACTGGAAAAATGTATGAGCAAAAATATAAAATAAAGGGGCTCACACCCACAACGTTGAATATCAACATTGTTTGTAATACATATGGATGTTAATTCATAACAGAACGTTTGCTAAAATATTGACATCAGCTTCAATTATTAGTAGCATCTGAATAACCCACAAAACTAACAGTTATCGCTATCTTGAGCTTGTTTGTGTTTGAACCTTTTAACAGAGATATGTTGCTTTCGTTTTTGTGAAATTTACCATAATCATCATTATGTATCAAAACTAATGAAAATATGAACTAGCGTTGACGTATTTACTTATTGAATAAGGTCGATCATCTGTCTTCGTCCACACAATTTTAAGCTGTATCAAAACTTTCTTTATTAATAATATAAGGTTAACGGCTTCAGGGCTAACGTTAGTGTAGTTAACGTTAGTGATCCGACCTTCAGTAACGTCAGCTGTTGACTGTAACAGTAGACTATTTATACCTTTATCACATAACAAAAAGTCTGTAAATAGTGTCTATAGCGAGAATAAAAAACAAACCACGTTTATACTTAACGCGTTTGTTTATTTTGATTTGGCCCAAACTAACATGAATACTCGACAAACATATTCGAGTTGAAGCTAACCAAGATTCTTACCTGCTTTTTGTCCATCCATTTCTCCAGCATCTAAACAACAAAAGAATACACATTTATCGATTGATTTGAGTCATCATATGGCTAAATATATTTATTAAATTAGAATTATAAAGCCTAATTTTACATTACGCACATACAAATTTCTGTCGAATCTGCCAAACAGGTCCTTCCCACCAGCGGAAGTAGACAGGACCCTGTAGTGACAGTGTTGCTGTTGGAGCAGCGCCCCCTGTGGCGGGAAGACTGTACTGCGGCTGAGAAGGGCACTAACTACACTACAGCAACTCATGAGTTCAGTTTTCCTTAAAGTAACACATTTTGTCCATGGATTTCTTTCGCTAGAATCTTTAAAATTGTTCCCATTCTGTCAACAGCCCTGTTGTCATAGACCTATTAGTTGTTTAGTTTAAGTTTAGTTAGTAATACAGTGTGCCTCATAGAGTAATACCTGTTGTAATGTATCAATTATTTTATGGCGTTTACGTGGTGCAACAAATAGAGACAGTGCCGGTAGTGGGAGACTCTAAATATAAAAAAATAAAGTAATAAAATGGCTGTTTAAATGACAATGGCTGAAATATGAATATCAATAAATGTTTGTTCATTTATATATATATTTTTCATGTTTTGATGCTAAATCTACCTAAATTATGTTTAATCCACAAGCAACAAGGACCTGAAATTGTTGAGTTGAGTTTGGGAAAGTATGCTTTTGGCGTCATATTAGATGGGCTATCAATTTTCTTTCACTGCCATATTTTCTATTAATGGAATATTTATTCTCAGTAACAGGGTTTAACCAATTCCTTGCTTTTGCCTATAGTTTATATATATTTTTATTATATAAGTTTCAGCAGAATGGAATAAGGCAGCAAAACAGACAAACACGTAGGCAAAGTGAAACGGACAAAGGATATATTGAACAACTATTCAAATATAGGGACAATGACAAAAACTGTATTAAACAGTGCAATAATTTACAGACATACAGACATTTACAGCTTGTTTTTGTACATTAAAAAAGTGCCAGCTCAAGCCTGTCCCAATGATTTACAATGGCTATAGACTACCCCGTCCCCTGTCCCCCCCCCCCCCGTCCCCCCATCTCCCAACCACACCCCCCACACACACACACATCATATGAACAAGTAAACTGTAGCCAATTTGTCAAGCTTTCGGGTAAAGATGGTAGATCCTCTTTCCTCTCTCCTTCTTTACATCAATGGTAGACCCTCTGCTCTCATTTCTTTCTCACAAATTGTAGTTCAGAACATCAGATGAGGAGGAGACTAGCAACCTACTAATACATAATAAGTGCATACTCTATCATCAGCAAAAAATAAAGCAATTGGTTGCATGCATCATTCAGGAACAATACAAATGAGTAAGTAAACTCCAACCCACAAGATTATCTGTAATTTACTAGAAATTGTAACCTGCAGCAATATTTGTGCTAGATTAGACCAATATCTCATTTAACCCATACACTATCCATTGATTAATTGATATTGTGTAATCGACTGCTGAAAAAGAGGAAAGTTCCTCTCTGACACAGACAGATTAAAATAAATGTTTTGGAATACCTGCAATGATTCAATTTTAATTGATATTTTTTGTAGTCAATGAATGGGAGGAGTGGTTTGCCATGACCTCTAGGAGAATAAAAGTGATAAATAGTGATACCTCATTTCATATTATTTACAACTAGTTTACATTTCCCCGTCATTTTAGAATATGTGTAATGTATCATTACTGTAAAATTATTAACATTTCCTTTCTTATAATACATATGTACTTTAACCTTGGCTTCAAATCAGTTGTTTACTTCTGTGAGTGTCAGTAAACAGAGCATAATATAATACACACACTGATATGTAAACACATAACTTGAGCACAATAGAGTAATATTAAAACGGCAACTGTGACAAAACCAAATGAAGGCTTTATGTTTACTATGTTTTTGTAGACAAATGGCAGAAAATTCTGGGATGACAATGAGCCCTTATATCTCCAGTTAAACTGAGAACAGACACCAACAGGAATAATGTAAAAGAGTGGGTCAACTTAGAGTGTTGATTCTTATTTACAGTAAAAACACTGAGCTGCTAAAATTATTTTAATCCTTAGTTTCAGTGTGTTATGTTTCCCAACATATTTTAAAATCTCAAAGAAACTCTCACAGAAATACTGCATGTCCTTACCGTGATCATGGAGAAAGTTTAAACATATGGAACATCTGTACAAAATTGTGAAAACTCAAAAGTGTCTTCACAAAATATCTGGTATAATCGGACGTTTTGAAGGCCAATAGATCAGGTATATCTTAATAAATTAGCAACCCCAAATCTCCCCAGGTGACCCCATAGGAGCACACCATGGATTCATTTTGTTGAAACACATTATCCCTCACCCAACTTTCTGTCTTTCCCAGAACTATCTACTAGAGCAAATATACCTTAACAATTTGCCCAAAAACTTTTTCATGTGATTTTCTCGCCCAGTTTTGCCATTTTTCTTCAATGTAATGTATATTATGAAGCAAACACAGCAATAAAATAATATGTAAGAGACAAGAAATCCTCACAAACAAGGGAACAAAGATGAGTTCTAATAAAGCTGCTGTCAAAGATTCCCAGGTTTAATTTAGTGTTTGTGACAGTGACACAAGGCTTTTATGGTTGGATTCCTGAGAGCATTTGTTGAGGGGTACAAGATGTCTGAGGGTGTGTGTGTGGGTGTGTGTGTGTGTGTGTGTGTATGTGTGTGTGTGTGTGTGTTCACATTGTGCAACACTTGTTCTTGTGTGCATGAGAGTCTTTGAAGCGGAGTCTATGCTTGGATCGATATTTCTCCAAGTATGTTAGCTGTTTACTGTTGATGGCTCCACGACGCTTCCTGAAATACATAAAGACAAACAATGAATGATAGAAGTCAATGGCTCTTCAGCATGCGTTGCTGTCTGCTTTCTTCTTTTCTTTGATACCACCACCGGATGGCACCAAAGAAGGATCAGAATGTAGACATTGTTTTTGTTAATATTCATAAAGCATAAGTGGTCTTACACTATGATATTTGTAATTTCTGCGTGCTGAGGATGTAGTATACAAATGTACTCACTGTCTGATGAGTTGAATAGCATCTTCATACTTCATTCCGCTCTCTATCAAAGCCAGAGCAACCAGCACAGGAGCCCTGTATGCATGCATAAACACAAACACACACACATTGAGTCTGATGTCTGAGTAAAAATAATGACAGTTTATAAACATCTTTAAAAAGTTTCAGAAACGCTACTGGCTGTGTTTCCGATAGCGAATCGTGAATCGCCTTTATTGGTCAAATATGTGTTTTTCTAAGATCACTCTACTAGAAGTTTCTGAGGGTTTTTTAATTGCTCTCAATGTACTTAAACAGAAATGGACATAACAGCTAGGAACAAGGACAACAAAGCTGTATGTGTATATATACATATTATATAATTATATATGAAAAGCACCAATGATCACAAACACAAACTGTGTAAAGTTTAGTTCTTTTTTCATTAGGTGTGTCTCTCACCTCCCCAGTCCCGCCACACAGTGGACAGCCACACAGCATCCTGGATCCTCCAGAAAGTTATTCTTCAGCAGACTCAGCCAATCATCAACCAGCTTAGTGGGGGGCGGGGCTCCATCATCAAACGGCCAATCCTGAGAGAAAAGCAGAACAGCTACAGTACTTAAAACTGGAACTCTGTATCCTGTGTGTATGTGTGTGTGATTGTGTGTGTGTATGTGTGTGTGATTGTGTGTGTGATTGTGTGTGTGTGCGTGTGCGTGTGCGTGTCTTTAGTGTATGCTCACCACCACAGTAATGCCTTCTTTCTCCAACGGTGTTTTATCATAGGTGATATCACAGACTCGAACAACTGTGGTGGCACCGAAGCGCTTTAGGTCCTGAAAGGGACGACAGTTGGAGGACAATTTTCACAACTTTAATTCAGTTAAAATGTCTCTCATGTCATCAGGAAGGGAAACAATACATACAGTTTATACATGAGATATATGTATATGTTATGTGCACAGTATGGTATTTTTCTGAAGCTCTTCGGTGTACTGATGGTAGTCTGTCAACACACACACACACACACACACACACACACACACACACACACACACACACACACGTCTCTTACCTCTATGAAGGAGGTCAGTGTGCTGTCTGTGGGGTTGTGAGTGATGAGGAATCTCATGTTCTTGTGGCACAGTTCTACAGGAGCTGGACGGTTCATGATGGCTGGTTTAACCTTTGATATCCTAGGATGACCTCTGACCTTTAAATGTCATGGAGAAATGTAACGTAAATAACTTGAGATTGAACATCATGTCAAATAACAACACCACAGGGAAATCGCCATAAAGATTTAAAAAGCTTGAACTAGTTATCCCAAGTTACCTCAAAGTTCAAATGTGAGCAGATGTCTACAACACATGAATATTTCCAGATTTGTCTCAATAATCTTTCATTAATTATCCCTACTATATATTTGACACCAATAGGCCTTTTTCATGGAAGACATTTTGACATGTCATAGTATGAAAAGCACAGGTGTAAATGATACAGTTACTGATGGCTGCTGCTTCAGTTTCAGGGTCCTATTATTGTTCATGCTTACTCACTGTCACACTGTCACACTGTCATTGCTTACTGGGACACTTGAATAGAGCAGAGCCATCGTTAGTGTTATTAATAATAATCTTTCTGCTCTTCATAAAATGAAAAAAGATCAATTCAACCTGACTCCTTTAGGGTGAAACTGTTTAAAAAGCAACAATCTTAAGACATTTCAAGACCTTGAGATGATGAAGATGAAGATGACGCAATATGAAGGTAAAACAAGCACTAGTAAAGAGACAACAGTGTTCAAAGAGGAGTGTAATACTACAGTTAAAGGCCCCCCACCCGCACTGTGGGTGGGTACACACTGCACTTGATTGACATCTCCCTCAGGCGTTGGTCACACCTGTAGGACAACTCACCTCTATCGTAAAATAAAATAATAATACTCGCAAAATAATACTTGCAAATATTAAATTGAATGAAAGTAATGTTGATTTATATTTGTGATAAACAACTTTCATTTAGGAGCAGTTTGGACCGATAACGCCATGATCAATACAGTAAGAAGTATTGGTTGAGTTTACTTCAGTGTGAACAGTCTGCTGGTAATAGCATACTTAATCACTAATTTAGTAGGCAGTATGCACTGCAGTACATTCAGATTAAGTACGTAGTATGTAGTATGTAGTATGTAGTATGTAGTACGTTATTATGCAATTTAGACCTCACATAATTCCCATCATAGCTCTGCCAAACTTCAACCTGGTAAAATCAGCCAGAATAACTCAAAACACCTGTGTGGGTTTGCAAAGAGAAATTAAATGAAACATTTTCATATGGTCATATCTTTCACTAATCTTGGATTTTATGACTGTAAATTGTTATGGATAAGTGTGTTTTTTGTAATAAAAATCCATGAATACTACATTAAGCACAGTTTTAGTTGTATACTGGATGCAAAACTAAAACAAATGTTACAACATTAGAACTGTCAATGGAGCAGTTCTTTAGAGTATCTCTTGTCTGGCATTGCTCTTGCTCACAATTTGAATAAGATAACAGGGATGTGAGAATTTTAATTTAGGGATGCCTCACATAAGCATGCTCAGATGTTACTTTAGTTAGATAAGAGTTGTTTGAGTGATATCATTGTCCCTACATGCTAGTAAACAAATGGATAAACTTAGCCTGTGATGACTTAAGGCAATACTGCATATATATACATCTGTATAGCATGCAGTACAGGAATGTTGCAGCAACAGGTTTACACAGGAGAGGCATATCTGGCCACTCCTCTTCCCAGTAGTATTGGCACCGGCTGTATTACGAATATTGTTTGTTCTTTGTCAATGCATCATTTTCAAATAAGGACATTTCACCTTTGGTATTACTCTGCTACAACTTCAAGAAAAATGTAAACTAGCACTGAAATGAGGTGATGTATTTTCTATGCAAGGCCTGGCATAAAATCATTCTCGTTAATAAATCTTACACCTCTGCTGGAAAGGCAAGCCAAATGCTGTTTTCAGCTAACACTGACTAAACTTAAAAACTACCACAGAATCATATAACCGTGCCATAAAAAGTCAATAATGTGCAGGATTTAAGAAGTGTTGGTGCATCACTATTTTAGTCAAGCTCTGGTGACCACTCACCTTTAGCTCCAGCTGCAGCAGGTAGCTGCTGTGTCTTATATCAGGTCTCCAGGTGACTCTGGACTATCTGTCTGTTTTTGAACTTCCTGTTGGGAGACTGTTTATAGCCTTTAAGGTATTTTCCCAATTTGTCCTGTTGTCTTGTGAGTACAGTTTTACTCCATCAGTTGACTGTATCCTATAGTCCAGGAAGCTACAGTGTGTCAACTCTCTGTGTGTTTTTATCTGTCCGATTGTCACTTCAGTCCTTCTTTCTTAGTCTCTTTGTCTCTTTGTCTCTCTTTCCTTCTCTCTCCAGTTAGCTTCCAGTGTCGAGGCTCCACGTGTTACCCCATGAGCTTCAGAGGGCAAGGGCCAATGGTCTTTTCAGGTTTCGGGGCCGCAGGACTGCATGGTGGAGCTTCATCCCAGAGAGGCCTTAATGGTGTTGGGCATGGCAGTAGTCACCACTCCGCCGCACAAACTCCATCAACCAGCGATTCTGAAGTACAAAACATACAAATAAAATAAGATTTTTAATAATCATCTTTCAGGAAAAACAGTAACGAAAAAACAAAAGATATTCAGCATTTGTTCAAGTGTTCCAAACAATCTGCAAAATCAGCTGATGTACATAGACAAACACACACATGAACATATGCATTATACTGTAGGCATATTTTTAATTATTTTGACAGTGAACCCCCTAAACAAAATGATGGCACTATATTAAATACATAACAGGACCAAGACCACTAGCTTTTGCATTTTGAAGACTGATGATATTTGCAAGTACGTCCTGATTCTGCCTTGTTTGAGAAGTCACTTGTGTGAAAAACAAATGCTCATTATCTCTCACTCATGTGCCCAAACATTCAGACAAACAGGGAAAGTACTCTGGGTAATCTGTCATCACCTCCTCATCTCAGCTTTGACAATATGCACACACACACACACACACACACACACACACACACACACACACACACACACACACACACACACACACACACACACATACACACTGTTCATAATCACATGCCGACTTACTCACTAACTCTCCCAGAAGAGTGCAGTCTATTCCAGGTTGTTGACTATCTATAATTAGGAATTTATCCTCTGTTAACACTAATCAGGTTAGAACAGAGGTCGATTATCTCCATGCAATCAATTCAAAGTGTAGAAAGAACATTTATTTTTGCTTTACTGACTTTTACAGAGATTCCATTTATGTTTTTAGCTGACTTTTATTGCTGAGTGACTTATTATAAAAACATCATGAAAACATAAAGGAGAATGACTGAAATGGCTAGACAGTGGCAGTAATTCCAATTAAAACTGTAAGGCTGAGCAGTTTGGTTTGTAAAAACAGGTGCGTCCCCTGATGGTCATCTGGCTAGCTGACTGTTACCCTGCCAGAGGCTGGGTGAGGACCCAAAGAAGTTAAAAATGGATCTCAATATTATTTTAGACCCGATTTAGGTTGCCAAATGTTTCTACAGTACATGTGATATAAGGCTGAACGACACACAGTAAGCTTGTAGGTTAGTAGTAAAGACAACAACAAAGCAGGTTAGTAGTAGTCTCAAATAGGATAAATCCTGTTAGAGAACATTCACCTCTACTGCCAACTATAAAGGAGTTTTAGTCTGCAGATGCTCCAATCACAAGTCACTCAGAAGTGTTCTCAATACCTAAATGTGAGTTGTTTCTGAAACAGTACACAACCTTCCCTCTACAGCAGGAAAATCCACAAAGCACATTTAGTCCTGCAGAAGCAGTCCTACAACAGTGAGAGTGCTGACTGCCTGTAGACACTGAATACCTGCAGCTGTATTTATAGCTGTATCTATACCAGCAGCTGATTCTATGACACACCACATTTCTGTTGAAGAAAAAGTCTGCAGTGTCTGCCTGCTCCAGTGAAGAGCTGTGATTAGCTTGATTACTATCGCTCAAAATTCATTTCTATGGAAATGCTGCATTACTGTATCGACATTCGTCATGTGAAGTTACTGCACTCAAAAGTTACAAAACTTAATGCATCAAACTTCTGGCTGTGAGACACAGCAGGAACCTTTCCCAAATACTATTTAATTCTGATAACAGCAACCAAACAAACATAATATCTATAAAGTGATTGTCCTTACCTGCTATTCAATGTCATCTCCAACCATAGTATACACTTCAGTTCTTCTGCCTCAGTAAAGTCCACCTGCTTTTAGTCTTCTTCTGCCTCTAGAAACTGAAATGCCTGGTAGTCAACCGTCAGAAAAAAGTCTTTGTGCAACAACCTGTTGCTCTGCCCCACTACAGCACTGAACTATCCACCTCTCCCTGCACCCCCTGCCTCATAGTAACCACTGCGATGTGTGTACTGTACGTGCCAATTTGTGGCTCTGCCTTGCTGTAGCGGTGCAGTGTGCTGTGCAGAGGATCTGCTGTGAGCTGGTCTAATCAGGCTGAGCAGCCATCTGACCCTGACAGCCCTGTCACTAGCAGAACACTCTACAGTTAATGCTCTTAGAGGGAGAGGAGAAGAGCCTCACTCCCCCCTCCTCCTCCTCTTCATCCACCACCCTCCCTTTTCCCTCCCCTCTTCCAGGGTAAAGAAGAGGTGCTGTCCCCCCTCCTCTCCTCACCATTCCAACATACAGTAGAGTGCACAGTAACAAATAGATACAGATCAGTGTTTTCAGATCATGTTTCTTTTTCAAATATAGGAATTATTTGAAATTGCAGGTCCAACAAGTTGTTTTTTTGTTATGACAAGTCTGTCTGGACCTTCTCTTATTTTCCTTTCCTCCCTTTCTCCCCCCTTTTCCCTCCCTGTACCAACTAAAAATAGACGGTCCTTTGAGCTCCCAGACAGATTGGACAAGTCAAACCTTTGAGTACTAGTTCATGGAATTAACTTTCTCCTTAACTGACAATAGTCTCAAGTTTGTTTGTGTTCCTACAGCCACCCTAATGTGAAGCCATTGTGTTGTTGCCACAGCGCACCAATCAATGTGTTTGTCCACATTTTTTATAAAAAAGAGAGAAAATTGCAGAACACATTTTCCAAACCGACGTCAACTGAGGCAGGCTTCCAAGAAATCCACGCAGCTTCGTGTTTTTGAGTTTTTATGATTCATTTTATCTGATTTGTTTACAAGGTTATGGTATGGATATGTGAGTGCAGAGTCACAAGGCAGTCATACGCTCAGACTTCTTAAAGCAGTACAAGCTGGGGCCTCACCTCACTATCAATCATTTTGAGTAGAGACATGACTGTTCACCCGCGCACAGAGCTTTAAAAAACACCTCTTACTAGCTAAAATTAGCTGAAGCACTACTTGAACACGTTCAATTATTTTAACACGTTCACATTTGAATGTCTGCGTATCATTTTCTGTGTATGTATATGTGCTCTCAAAACTGCAGCTGTGTTTGTTGTTTGCATTTTGGTGTTTGGTATTAGGCTACTGTATCAGGTGTCACATTTTTTTTGTGAAGAAGAACAAGATGGAAACAGAGAGGACATTACTTTGCCTTTGACCGCAAACAACATCTAAACATAGAACAGAGGTGAATATGGCTCGTTCACACACTGTACAGTATGTGTGTTTTACACCTTTTAAAGCCCAGGTGACATAAGTATGTGTATAAACAAAGTCAATAAAAATGGGAACATGGGGGAAGCGATAGGGGCATGGTATGCAACAAAAACTTCAAAGTGGGACATGTGGAGAACCTGAGTTATAGATACAATCGGGGTTATTGAGGCTGACGGACCGTCCTTCAATAATCAAAAATAAAAAAAGTATTATAAGTATGTACGTAGTATGTAGGTGATCAGTACGTAAGAA
Source organism: Cottoperca gobio (assembly GCF_900634415.1). NCBI lineage: Eukaryota > Metazoa > Chordata > Actinopteri > Perciformes > Bovichtidae > Cottoperca > Cottoperca gobio. The sequence goes on along the minus strand of NC_041370.1, from coordinate 14,768,032 downwards.
TGGAACAAACTGGACTGGGTTTCTATTTCTATTTGAATATTTATAGATAACACAGATGACAGAGAAATGTTGTCAAATATTTTCCAAGCAGCAGCCGGGGTTCAAGTCCAGCCCACAGTCCTTTTTGCTGCATGTCATCCCCTCTCTCTCTCTCGCTCTTCTGTCTATCTTCAGCTATACTATAAAATAATCTTTAAAAAAGAAGAAATATGAAGTTTGATCACACTAGGGCTGTCAAAAAATCTGAATTTTTACTTTGTGATTATTGTGGCCAAAATAATTCAAAATAACAATATCACGACAATATTAATAGAAAATAAAATAAATAAATAAATAATGCCATCAGTCAATTCAACTTCTTTTATTGTGCATTTTGTCTCTTTTTTGGCAAATTAATAACACTCAAAATACGAGTGTAGGAAGGTAACCATAAATATACTGTATAACACTAATGGAAAGACAACCAGAAAAACTAAAAATCAACATGGCCTAACACGCCAACCCGATATTAGCATGTGGGTATTATCAACATGATATCAATTTCATTTTTTTAACATCACGGTTATCGTCAATACTGGTCTGTGAGTTAATGTCAGCAGCATAGGATCGGTTCTTTTAAAGATATGATGTAGGGCCTATATTATAGGCTACTGGAGTGCTGAACATACGTTACAGTGAAGCAGTTTATCTTCAGGATGTGTTGCAAAAGTAATTCTCTAGAACATACTGGGAATTGTTGTGTGTTATGTAAAGTAATCTGTATCGATACAACTCTGAATATGAACAGAACTTTTGTCAAACTTAGACTTCTCATTTGGAGAATATATGTAAATTTCAAGGCTGTGGAAACTTTTTTTGTGTTTTTGTACTGTGGGCAGAGACGTGTGTCAAATCAAGACTGCTTCACCCATTGGTGCTTCAACAACCAAAACAATATTTGTCGTCCAAATTGGTTCAAATGTTTTGCATCTAACTGATTTTATTTGACCTCTCAAGTCTTCCTCTAAGGAACAGTCAGCTCCAGTGGGACCATCTGTTTTGATACTACAAACAGCATTGCACTGGCCTAAACAGGGTTGGTGCAATGGTTTCTGGTAATGTGAGCTGACACCCGTAGGTCAACCCTCAGCTGGCAGTCTTGTGCTTTTGACTGAGCCTAAAGTACACTTGGGAGCTGGCTGTGGCATCATGAAAGCTATGGGATGGCCTGCAAAGACTTCAGAATGCTTTCACCACAGCTTCAATGAAATGTAAAGGAAGTGTCCAAGCCTTAGCTCGATAAACCCAACATTGCTGAAGGTGACCATCATTGTAATTATGTATCATTATGCCCGCGCTCGCCTGTCACAGTCTCAAGCAGCAAATATGAATAGAAACATTCAAATCTTTCAGTGTAACAACTAATTTATTCATGGCATCCGTGATAGCACAGCTTAATAATATGATCATAGCACTCGAGCCAAATATATTCTTCATTTCATATCTTTGTGTGTGTGTGTGTGTGTGTGTGTATGTGTGTGTGTGTGTGTGTGTGTGTGTGTGTGTGTGTGTGTGTGTGTGTATGTGTGTGTATGTGTGTGTGTGTGTGTGTGTGTGTGTGTGTGTGTGTGTGTGTGTGTGTGTGTGTGTGTTTAGGTATTTGTGAGAGTGAGTCTTTTAATTTAAAAGATGACATATTCTGAAATTGCTGATAAAAGTTGAACAATGCTGCCCGTGTGTCAAATAGATAATAAAATAGATTCAACACTATGAACAATCCTTTGCACATTGTTTTTGAGTACAGTTTTGTTTACCTGTTGTTTTACTTGGAAAGCTATTCATGGCGTTAGGTAATGATTGTTGCTATTTAAACTTCCTATCAAAGCGCTCTAATTGGTCTTAGTAGTGTCTCATTGCACACGTTGTATTTGTGTCTGACGAGTACAAACATAGGCTCAAGTAAAAATAAAATGCCTCCAGTGATATAACCATAGTATATAACTGACCGGTTTGTCGGCCAGCTAATTAAACAATGTTTTGGGTAACTACAGCGGTTAAAGAAGTATTCAGATACGTTACTTAAGTAAAAGTACTACCACACTGGGAAAATACTTCAATACAAGTAAAAGTATGTAAATATTATCAGCAAAATTTAGTATCAAAAGTGAAAGTTCTCATACTGCAGGTCCCTGTCAGTGTTTTACTATTATCGTAGTAATTACACATGGTAATACTTTATCTGCAAACTACTCACAAATGAGATAAATCTTTCATAAATTCACCTCTTGAGTACTAACGCTTCTGTGTTGTTCAATCCTGATGAATGACTGAAATGGGGGCACAGGCGAGCTAAACATTTACACTCATTTACCATGTTGATATATGCAATTACACAGTGCATCCACTCATTTGGACTGTTTTGTAATTCTGTCCCTCAGGCACACTACTCACGCAGCAGTGTGAAATACTATGTAATCCCCAGAGCAACTGAGAGGAAACTGGATATGAAAAGGAAGAAGGGTTTCTCCCAACAGTTTTGTATTTTATACTGTAAGCTGCTTGTTTCACACACATCAAGTAAATGTTATTGATGTCTAAATAGCACAGAACAAGGTTTATACCTACTGTATGTTTAGGGCACGTTGGCGAAGCTGCATCACTATGCTGGAAAACCGAGGCCCCTCATTGGCCAGGAGTGGATGGTGGAGAAGCAGCAGTATGCTGTGTTGGATCAAATGATATTTCAGGGGCTTCTTGTTTTGAGCCATGCTAATATTTTGGAGTTCAACTAGATTACTTGAGGAAACAAATGATTAAGTGTGTCAGTTTACAGTGACCACAGGGGGGGTTGCAGTTCTGGTAGAGGGGTCTTTGATATGTGCTCGTGGTTTCATCCATAGAATATGATACAGGGCAATATAATAAAATGCAATACAATACAGTGCACAGATATACATGACTTGTGTTATTTATAGCAGGTGTTCCCAACCTAGGGGGTAAGACCCCCAAGAGGCCGCATAATAAATCTAAATACCAAGATAGGAAAGCAGAAGAAAAACATTTATCCTACATAAATGTATACTTACACATATCAAACGTTTCTTTAACTTTAGCTTTTTCCACTTGAATAACTGAATAAAATAAAATCAAACCATAAAAGTTGAGAAACTCTGGGAGATTTAATGGCTTTACTTTTCACTTTAAAAAACACTTTAAGGGATCAAACTTGTAAGCCTAATCTCCACAGAAAAACACCTTCCGTATCTCTTTTTGTAGCCGGGTCATGTCAAACCACGACAAACTGTCCCCTAAGCCGATCATACTATACAAGGAAGTGCGGAGAGGGCCTGTGTGTTTCTGAACATTTACACAAACACAACCTCAGAAACATGATTACAGGAGAACTCACACACATGCACATACACACAGGTCCAGAGAAACATCCTACACATACATACAACACACATACACACAGACACACACACACACACACACACACACAAACAACAACAAACACACACACACATACACACACACACTCTCACACACACACACACACACACACACACACACACACACACACACACACACACACACACACACACACACACACACGCACACACAAACAACAACAAACACACACATACACACACAGTCAAGCGTGTGGCAAGCAGCAGCAGCTGCTGTGTGTATAATTAGAGTGTTTTGAAAGCTGAGAGTTGGATGGCAGGACTTTCACCTGCAGACTGAAGAGTTACTATGACAACCAGCTGTCAGCATGACAATATAACTTTACTGTGTCCCGCTCCATTATATATGTATATGTAAGCCTGGTGCTCTGACAGTTATGAAGAAAAAAAGTAAAGAAAGTGTGGGATACCTATGCAACCTGCTGTTACAGAAGCAATAAATGAGATTCCCTCTCACCCACGATTACGTCTATAAGACTTGTGCAGCAGGTTATATTGGACGATATATCAACACTTGTGAATCAAGGATCACTTCACCATATGCTGAGATTCCAAAAGTTACTTTCCACCTCAGGCTCCTACCCTTCTGTTTTGGGAATAGACACACCCACTTGGCATTCAAAAAATAAAAAAAGCTCCCAGTGACGTCAAATATCTTGTTGAATACATTTAATGTCAAATTAAATTCGAAATTCAAACTATGTAGAAGTACAAAGTCATTTTAATATTAATCAACACTAATTTCAAAAACAAGCTTTGCCAAGTGAAAAACAAAGCAGTGTGTGGAAATGCTGACCTTCTTCATGCTGCCGGTTGACCGGCTGCATCCAGAAAGTCAACATTATATCTCCATCTAGTGGAAGTGACACGAAGGTGCAGAATGTGCTGCTATAAGCTTGCGTCACACTGGAATCTGACAGAGAAACATTTTTAAAGTAACTTTTTAGTTAAATTGCGGCTTCAAATGGCTAATTCATGACTGTGAGGTTTGTTTAAATAAATACTTTCAGTACCAATTCTTTGTACTTTGCAGAATTTCTTAACAGCAGAGTTCTTTGAGAGATATCTAGTTAAGGCTTAATTATGACGAAACCTGTCTGGTCAGGCAGTATGGCACAGGTTCAGGTTCACAGGTTTAATAAGGGCTGAAATCCCTTTAGCTGCTTGTCGTGTCATGGCTTACTGGGACACTTGAGTAGAACAGAGCCATAATAATAGCAACAGTTGTGCTTTTCGTACTATGACAGTCAAAAGGCTATAAAGACCTGTCTCTTTATTTATTTGAATTTTTTTCAATATATTTGGACGCCATTAAAAAAATCCTGCACGGGCTCACATGACCTAGCAATAAGAGTTTTAATGTCTTATAATCTCCTCTTCATAAACTTTGCTCCACCCCCCCCTCCCCCCAGGACCAAGCTCCGCACCATGGGCGATCGGGCCTTCTGCTCAGCCGCTCTTCATCTGTGGAATTCCCTCCCAGAACACCTGAGGGCTCCACAGGCCACCGACTCCTTCAAGAAGAGCCTAAAAACCTTCCTTCATTTCCGTAACCTCTTATGGCTGTTGTTGTTGTTGTTGATGTTGTTGTTGTTGTCCTGCATTTTAGAACCTGGAGATTGCTTTTAGCTTTGAAAGGCGCTTTACAAATACAATTTATTATTATTATTATTATTATTCATTTTCTTTTTTCCCTTGTCACTTTATTTTATGGATTCTGAACAATTTTTTGACCCTCTGCCTTAAATGCTTCCCACCTAATGAGGGATGACTTCAGAGAAGTATTGAGTTCAGAATATGACTCTATAAGTAATGAAATATTGGTTTTGCAGACATTTTGGGTAAAATGACCATGTAGCAGAAGCCCTAAATTCTTATTTCTTTATTTTTTATTTTAGCACTTTACTGGGCAAGATTAAAGTGCATAGTTCCTATATGTACAGTAGTTGTACCCTCATCTTAAGCTTAATGTGTTGCTCTTTTGTGAAATAGTTACATTAAATTACAAAATAAATAAATACATTTTAATCAGTTAGAGTTACAGAGAAAAACAACATGATAGATTAGATAGATAGATAGATAGATAGATAGATAGATAGATAGATAGATAGATAGATAGATAGATAGATAGATAGATGGATGGATAGATAGATGATGATAGATAGATAGGATGGATGGATGGATGATGGATAGATAGATAGATAGATAGATAGATATAGATATATATCGATAGATAGATAGATAGATAGATAGATAGATAGATAGATAGATAGATAGATAGATAGATAGATAGATAGATAGATAGATAGATAGATAGATAGATAGATAGATAGATAGATAGATAGATAGATAGATAGATAGATAGATAGATACTTTATTAATCCCGAGGGAAATTCAGGCATCCAGTATCTTAAAAGAGACATGACATACAACATTACCCATCTACCCCCCCTCCCGCCATTACAAATGTACAGTACAAATAAGACTTAAAATAAAATAACAAGTCAAATTAAGTGATAAAGTGTTATAAATACGATAAAACTGTATAAATACAAAGTGAAAGTAAAAGTACAGGCTGTTATGATTTGAAATTGAATTGAATTAAATTGAATCTGAATCCCCCTGAGCCATCACCAAGAGGTGTTGTACAGTCTTATTGCCAGGGGGACAAAAGAGTTCTTGAGCCTGTCTGTGGAGCAGGACAGGGACAGCAGTCTGCCGCTGAACACGCTCCTCTGCTGGGTGAGTGTGCTGTGCAGAGGGTGGTGGGCTTTGTCCAGGATGGATGACAGTTTATCAAGAGTCCTTCTCTCTGCTACTGTCACCAGGGAGTCCAGCTCTGTGCCCACTACAGAGCCAGCCCTCCTCACCAGTCTGTCCAGCTGCCCAGCGTCCCTCTTCTTGCTGCTTCCTCCCCAACACACCACAGCATAGAAGAGAGCGCTGGCCACCACAGACTGGTAGAACATCAACAGTGACACAGTGACATCTGTGTATTTCTGCATGTGGCAGAGTTGTGTTGGAAGTCAGAGGTGTAGATGGTGAACAAGACAGGGGAGAGTACCGTCCCCTGTGGCGCTCCAGTGCTGCTGACCACAGTGTCGGACGTGCAGCCTTTCAGCCTGACGTACTGTGGTCTCTCTGTGAGGTAGTCTGTGATCCATCTCACCAGATGTGAGTCCACCCTCATCTCTGTGAGCTTATCTCTCAGGAGTAGGGGCTGGATGGTGTAATGTAAACATGTAAACATGTAATTAAATTACAGTTACTAATCAAAATGTTGGTGACTACAAAAGGGTTACATCAGAATATATTATCTTTGCTAAAAGGCTAATTATATAATAGTATAATATTTTATTGCTTTGTTCCAATATTAATCTCAAATTAGATTGTGTTGAGTATTGTTGTGAGGTTTACACTGCCTGGTATAAATTCAAGTTTTTAGGACTTTTCAGCTTTATTGCCCAGTTTAAAACATTTGCTGGGAAAGTAATCACAAGCGTTACATCACTTTGATGAAGAAATAAAAATAGTTACATTAGCCTACTCATTACATTTTTAACTATAAATCTGTTACCTATCACATTTGTAAAGTAACGTTCCCTACAACACTGGTTGTAATGTACTGCCACTTAATAGGATCAAGCAGGTGTGATCTTTACTGAATTCCCATGTGCAGACGGACTTAATATGGGTAGAAATATTAAGATCTATAAGAATTATGTTGTTGTATTAGACTAGTATTGCCATCACTGTGTTTTAATATTGAGTGAGATTAGGTGATTATATATATATATATATATATATATATATATATATATATATATATATATATATATATTAATACAGTCACTCTAATCCTGAAACACACTGTAGAACAAAATATAAACAAGAAAAAACAGGTTGATGTTGTTCCCGTTGTCAAATCTCTTTGGACAATAGGACACACATAGGAGACAGTGGACAATGGTGAAATAGGAAAAAACTTAGTCATGGTTAGCATGAAGTATGATGGCCTCTTGCTGACGTAAGGCTGAGTAAGATCCATCTGCTGCTCTCTGCTCTTCAGCCAACACTAAATGGATTAAACCTGCTGCACACACAGATCACTGTGTGTACATGTGTGTGTACGTGTGTATGATGCAACGTTGGCATTATGTCTTAAAGAAGGTGGTTACAGAGCAGTCTGTTGTTGCTGCCTGCAGTGTCATCCACATGCTATTGGCTCCCTACTTATTCTATCTCTTAATATGTCATAGGAAATCTTGAGAATATCCTGTATGCCAGTGACAATAACTGTTATATAGTGTCTGATGCACGCTGTTAGTTGCTGACAGTCACAATGTTGATGATTCAGAGTTTTGTTGAAGGCTACATGACTCAGGGGTTACTACCAGTACTCATTTATTTACTCACCCTGACGTTCTGCAGCTAATCCCGAACCTTTGATCTGTGTAGGTGTATGTTTACTCAATCTGCTACCCAAAACCACACTATTTGAATACACATGCAAACCTAAGTAATAGAGAAAGTAATAAATCATCAAACCCCTCACAGCCTTTTTTATTTACTGTAAATCAGGACCTCAGATATTACATTTTCACAAAGGTATCACTGGAAGGAGTGGCACCAAAGTGAGTTGCAGCGCAATGAAACATCTGGTCTACAGCCTCAGCCTCTAGTTATTCATTCTTCATTCTAACTTTTAAAGACTTTTAAATTGTCCACATTTCCCCTGTAAAGTTAAGTCGGATGTTCTTGAAAGTTTAATCACAAACTCTTCAAACTGCCTTTGATCCACCGTTTCTTTCTTTCTTTCTTTCTTTTAAAATTTCACTATGAAATAGCCATCTGATTAAAGGTGTTTTATTATTTGTCAGAATATTTCTTTCTTTTTTAACTTTTGTCTTCCCCACCAAAAAGCACCTTCGTTCAAACTTAGACTAACATAATGTTATGTTTTGTAATGTTAATGTTGGTAGGATGTAGGATTAAAATTGTCCGCTATACCTTTGAAATCTCTGAGTTCCTTTAATCTGCTGTACAGTATAAGAGCAGCATGACGTACAGGAACTTCAGAGCAGCCCAACAAATTAAGATAATGCACTAGTTAGCTGGAAGGTCAAGGTTACCAAACTGCAAGGAGCTGAATGTTTTGCTGAGAGGAACAGATGGCACGTTGAGATTAGACAGCTGACCTGTTTACGGCTTGGCTGAAGGTATTGTGATTCCACATATGCCTCACAGTGAAACATAACAAGCTTTACCTGTGATTTTAATGTAGGTTCCCACCAATCGAGTTTATAACTGGGCGCACTCAATCAGATTCATTTCTCTAGATAACAATACCTTTTTGTTTAGTTCATTGCACGTGAGACATAAGAATAAATCATTCAAAGCTGATAGAGAAAATACTAAATGTCTAGAAAACAAGTTTCATAATCATAACAAGTAATGTTGATCATCTTTCATTACAGCAGATATTCTGCTCAAAGCATCTTAAGATGCATGAACATTTCCCAGTGAAGTTGAGTTTTTCTTACAGTGTTTTGCTTAATCCAGTGATGTCACTGTGGGAATGCAGCAGCCTGAGGTCAGATTAAAAGAATAAGGGGCCAGTTGGCCATGTGTGCGCCAGTTTGGAGTTAGGGCTTAGAGACAGATCAGTGTCGAGGGATATAAAAACCAGCGCACACATAAAGCTCTGAGATCTTTCACTGCAACTGAAAGTTCAAGAAATACAAACAAGGAGAACAATTTATTTGTTTCCAAATTCAAGAGGAATTTAAGATCAAAGATCTACACCAGACATCTGCTCTGCGTCTCCTGTATCTCTGTTGCGGTCTACTCTGCATCAGCAGCCATGGTACTGGAGGAGAACGAGTGTGACTCTATCGTTGAGCCCCAAATCACTGTGAGTATCCCGGAGAGCTTAAGTTAACCTTTCTGCTCAATTCACTGCACAGGTGTAATCCTTGAGCAAAGTTAAAGGACTTTTACCTTTTTTCTGCATAACTACATAAAGAGCCCACTGTCGATTAGGTGTAATATGTATCTAGTTTCAGTTCACATTAAATAAATATATAAAGAAACACTGATCTAATGTGCTGTGTAATTTATTTATTTTGTTTTAGGAGGAGCACATAGAGACGTACTATGGGAATGTCCACTGCATCATGACAGGAACTCCAAGGGCGAACCTTCCTGCCATCCTGACATTTCATGATGTTGGACTGAACCGTAAGTCCCAACTCTCGGCCCCACAATAGCGTGCCAGTTTGTAATGTTTGTATCCTGTGCAGAGATATGCTGTAATATACCTAATACCTAAGTGGGGGGAATATCAAAAACATGATTTTGTTTTTTATGAAAAAAGGATAAACTGTACCTTGATATCCAAGTAAAGAGTGGCACATCACAGCTATCTGATTTATTTTTACAACATCCCTTTGTCTATATCAGCTAAACTGAAGACTAGATTTCCTATGGTTCATTATATAAAACATCTCAGTTTGCATAGATGCATAAAAATATACTTTCTTATATTTAATATCCTCTAAAAACTTATTTTTTACATTTTAATCCAAGTATCTTGTACATTTTAAATGCATATTCAATTATCTCTACACAAATCTATATAGTGATATAGTATATCTTATATTTCTTATATTATGTTATATTATATTATGTTATTTTATTCCAAACACATTTAATGTAATTTTAGTTTTTTCTTCTCACAGACAAGTCCTGCTTTGAGACAATGTTCAAACATGAGGACATGCGGGAAATCGTCAGACATTTGCCTGTTTGTCACGTTGAAGCACCGGGGCAACACGAGGGAGCCAAAACTCTGCATTCTGTGTTAGTACACTGTCTTCATTATACTCTAAAATGTATTTACATTTCATGTTGTAACTATACCATTAACATGAGTTTGAAAGTTGTAAGTGAGTGGATCTCACACCTGCTGATGGTTATTTTGACCCCTCAGATATACCTACCCTACCATGGACCAGCTTTCTGAATCACTCCCTGTTGTCCTCAAACACTTTGGGTGAGTTCATCTGATACTTAACAAACACTTTTCAGTTGGCCTTTCTTAAAAAGGCAGAATATTTCCACACAGCGCACCAGTATTTATCTCTTTTGACCTTTTGACTGTGCTTTGCAGGTTGCGTAGGGTGATTGGAGTGGGAGTTGGAGCTGGAGCTTACATCCTGGCTAAATTTGCTGTGAGTTCAAATTGTGTCAAAAAATCCCATTTGAACGTGAGACAGAGAGAGAACACAGTGTGACACAAAGTTTGGGAAAAATAATGTTTAAATCTTTATTCTTGTCAGCACAGATCATCACTAAACTGCAGTTCCTCCTAGTGTACATGGGCATATATGTAAATCAGATCAATGCCAGAGTTACTGATCAGATCTTTCCTACGCAAAGCTATAAAGATACAATTACACATGTCTACTAAGTCCCAAAGGAGGGATCAAACTTTTACATTTGTTGCTGTCGGTAACAGTAGTCAGTTTATGCTATTCATAAACAACTCTAGATAGGGTACAGAAAGACGGTAGAAACTGATTAAGTTGTAAACACACTCTGCCGAAAAACATGTTGAAAAGTTGTAATGAGTTGTAGAAGTCATATCACTCACCAGTCTGCTGTGTTTGTATGTGTAGCTGAATCATCCCGATCTGGTGGACGGATTAGTTTTGATCAACATCAACCCCAACTCTGAAGGACTTATAGATTCTGTTGCAAGCAAGGTGAGCAATGTGTGGTGTATGTGTGTTGATAACACACCCTGTATGTTGAATAAGAACAACATCTATTTCCAATATTGTGTTACTTACTAGCTGAATGTAATTGAGTGAATGTATTGTGTGTGTTATAGATCACTGAATGGACCCACACACTCCCGGACACAATCCTCTCACACTTCTTTAGAAAGGTGAGTCAAAAAAAAGTGGAAACATCTTAAAAAAACTTGAATGATGAAATATCCAGTGAGTCTTAAATATAGAAAACAGAATGCCTCTGTCTTACTGTCTACCTGTTGTTTCAGGATGAGATCGAGACTAACCATGACCTCATAGCTACATACCGTCACTACATCACAGCAACGATGGACGAGTCCAACGTAAGTCATTTCCTCCGCTCCTACAACAGCCGCAACGCCCTGGAGGTGGAGAGGCCCATCCCTGGAGGAAACATCAATGCAAGGACGCTCAAGTTAGTACAACCATTGACCTTTAAAGACAGGCATAACTTCAAAATTGATAAATAAAAAGTTTTATGTATTTTTCCCATATTATAATGCCCTTGTTTGTGGTAAGAAGTAGAAAGTATCTGTCAATCCTAACTAAGTGTCTTACTTTTTCTGCTTATTTCCCCTGCCTGTCTGATGGTTTACAGGTGTGCCACTCTGCTGGTTGTAGGAGACAATTCTCCGGTTGTGGAGGCTGTGGTCGACTGCAACTCTAAACTCGACCCCACCAAGACCACACTGCTCAAGGTAACTGACGAATACGACAATGAAGCAAACAACCAAATCATTATTTTTTTTTAAAGTGATGAAAAAAAAAACCTTGGACAACATATAATCAAGGCTGCAAACCTGTAAAGATCTATTATTGTCAAATAACAACATCAGCACAAACAGTTTTGCCTTGTAATTAATTTAACTGAAAGTCCATTAACCAAACAACACATAAAGGTTTCATCCCAGACTGAAGCCTAACCTGACCTTTGCACTTTGTTCTTCTAGATGGCGGACTGTGGAGGACTTCCTCAGGCTGATCAGGTCAGCTGGGACATTTCATTTGCTACTACGCTGGAAATAATGTAGAATCTGTGCTCGTGATTGGTTGGTCAATACTTTTTATCTTTCTCTTCACAGCCAGCCAAAGTGATTGAAGCCATGAAATATTTCATCCAGGGAATGGGATACTGTAAGTCACTAGTACTTAACCCTAAACTTAATCTTTAATTAGATCTATTACATCTCTGCAGGTGTCAGTTATAGAAGCTACTCATGAACGCATTATTGTAACACCACATTGGTGTTATAACAGAACATGATAAAGGCAATTATTACAAAAAGTGTATTTTATTGAAAATTGTGCAAAACCTTGATTGAATGAACTCTAATGGCCTTTAAAGGCTGATGCAGAATACAAACCTTGCTCTCCTCTTTCTCCAGTGTCCAGCGCCAGCATGACCAGACTTCGGTCACGGACGGCCTCCAGCTCCAGCATCACCTCCTTCGATGGCTCTCGGAGCCGCGCGCACACCAACGAGCTTCAGCATGTCCAACCAAATGTACACGCCACTGAGGAGAAGCGCGGGCACTCGCAATCTGACGTCTCCATGGAGAACATTTCACACAGAAGTGCGGACCACATCGTCTCAAAGTCCACTGAAGTGGCATTCTAGAGCACACAAAATCGCATGCACTTAAATCAAATCATACCTCATTATAACTAAACTGCCCTTTCATCTGCACTATTTCTTGCTTAAAACTCACATTTTGTCCCTCCATGTGACTTTGTTCCATCTTTCTGTGTCTCTCGCTATTCCTTCATCAATGTATCCATCCTTTCCTACATTTCTGTCTTGACATTATTAGCTCTGTATCCTTCTTTTTTTTCTCACTGTCCCCAATCACATCCTTGTCTACTTTCTTTTCTTTTCTTCTCCTTACTGATCTTATACCAGAGATTCTTCCTCATGCTCTGATAGCTATCTTGATATACACTACATGAGGGAATAACGAAAGCGACATATATTCTTTAAAAATGGTGTGTTTATGTAAAGAACTCAGATGTGTATTCATGTATAATGAATATAATGTAAAGATACAGTATTGCCTAGTGTAAAGACTGGATGTTCATTACTGTAGGTCTGTATTGATTATGTGCACTACAATTGTAGTTAAATTGGACTATTATTATTACTGTTATTAAGACATTCAATGCAATCATTAAAACAGTCATTAAACATTTTACTGTAAATAATCATTCAGCTGGCCCTACAGAGTGAGACTACAAAATGTTGGCTTCACATGAAACAACTCACATTGGATTGTGATTTCCACAGGAATATGAATAACATAATTCTGAGACAATATTGCTTCACAAGATGATGTGACAAAATGTTTGCATTTGATTGTTAGTAGAAGACGATACCTCTGGTTCTGCCACAGATCTTAATACTTTTTAAAAAGTGTCCATCATAAAGCGAAGTATTCTTTTTAAATGAGAAAGAAGGCTTTTGAGATTATAGTTGACTAAATACAGACATTATTTCAGACAACATTTTTCTATCAGGAGCAGCAACCAAACATCAGTAAATGTTCCAGGAACTTCTTGTACTTTGTTTTCAAAGAAAAGGGTAATCTAATTACATCACTCTTTATGTGTGTCAGGCCAAAGGTCAATGTTGTCCATCTCTTTTCTGGGATTCAATTCACCACATGCCAATTACTGCTTAGACTGTCACATACGTCTGTGTAAGCCCTCAACCACATCCTAAAATGAAATCCCTAAAAGAAAGTTGTTTATCAAGTCATTTTGCAAAGAGATTGCACTTTTTGTAAACATGCTCTGATATAATACACTGTAGGCTAACATACAGTCTAACATTGTGTGTTGTTCTGTGTCAACACAAACCATAGTGTATCTCTCCAATCTGTCCACTAGATGGAGATCTATAACCTCTTCTTTTCTCTTTCACTGTGCATCACCAACAGTCATGCACCACTGGGCTCACGTTATTTAGACAAGGCACTCTGTGCTCAATCCAAACTGCTTGATTAGACAACTAAATACAACTCATATAGAATCAACGTATTTCCAGCATCTGCTTGGCTTTTAATATCACTCACCTAGATGGGTGGATCGTTTTTTCAAAATATCTCTTATGGTTCATATTTAGCCTTGTCCTTTCCCAAAGGGCGGGATTAAAGTGCATTCCCTATTTGTTCTATCCCTAAACATGGTCACTGACATACAGATTCCTTATTTTTTGCTTGTTTTTTGCTAATACCGGTCCTGTTAAAGCTGTATACAATTCGTAATTGTTTTAACACATCTAATTATGCAAAAATAACAGTTCAAGGGGGAGTGAGACAAGTAAAGGTGGGAGGGATGATTTCTGTACTATTAATGTGCTACCCCTTTTTAAATCTGTAAACGGATTGTTATGAAAAGTCTATTTGTTTAAAGAGTTTTCAGAAGTAGAAATTGAGACATCTGAGTGAATTCTTATTTCCCTCTGCAAAACAACTTATTTGGCTTCTAAAACCACATTTTGATTATATTCACATCCATTGTGTATATGTGCGATGCATAACATCAACCTCTCTACCTACATTAGACAGTGGGGTTTTAGCTGCATGCACTATAAAGTATGAAGAAGCCTGTGATTTGCAATTGGCTCAAGGTTAATTTCCCTTTCCTTTCTCTCCCATACTGTTTAATTGGATTAATTCTACACTAAACATAATATATTTATCCCAATAGCTGCCAAGCTGTGTGATTGCCAAAAGTGTAAATGTGGGGTATATTGCTAGCCCAGCAGACACTATGACATAATCATGAGTTTTAATCCACCTAAGTGTCTCCCTCGCTTGTGCCATAATTTGCATCACTCTTCTGTTTGGATAAAAATAATCTTTGAACTGAGTGTGTGTCTGCATTTGTGTGTGCGTATGGATATTAGCTGCATGCATGAATGTACTGTGAGTGTAGGTGGGACTGTGTGTGGGCTCGTCAGTAGATGGATTGTTTTGGGCTGTGACTGCGAGACAGTGGTGACACACAGACACAGACACAGCATGATGGCAGTCAGCATCAAAGTCACAATAACGTTGTTTGTGTGTGAGCGTGTGTGTTCGAGGAGCATCTTTATTTCAAAGCTTATTTTGGTTGGCTTACATTATGATACTATGATGAATAATGCATGACAGAAATCTCTGAAGATTTCATTTGAGCACAAGACATCAGCTGCAGCACAACTGTGGGTTCTTACATGTATCTTCTGTTTCCTAATATTTCACTGTGCTTTGGTGCATTGGGCTGCATCACAAAAACACTAAATCCTGCAAATTTCCATCCACTTTGGTTGACATTTGTGATTTATCCTTGAGGTGGATTTCATGGCTGCCCTGCCAACACAGTGATTACTAGCTCAAAGTGGGGCTGACAAAGTGGAGAGAAATTTGATTTCAGCTTCACTCAGTAACACATAGTACGTTGAGATAATAATAATAGTAATAATCTTTATTTGTATAGCACCTTTCATACAAGAATTGCAGCCCAAAGTGCTTCACAGCAAAAACATAAAAATGAGTACAACATTAGACATTAGAGCATTTACAGTACAATAATCACAGTGTTGAAGTAAATCAGTGTGAAATAGCATTACAAATAAATAAATAAATAATACTAATACTAAAAATAATGACTATTTATTCATAGACTCCCCAACAATTGTATCTCCTACACAGCAAGGCAGTTTTGACCACTTATTATTATTTAAAATCAACTTGACGCAAATGAAATAGAGCATCTGCACACTCAAATCTTTTCAACAAATGTTTTACTTTTTAATCAAGTCAATGTCAAAAGCCATTAATATAGACAAAACATTTGGTAGTTTGACAGGTGGCGATGGCAGTTTTGCTTTCACATCGTGCAGTTTATTGTGAAAGAACCCTGCTCTGACACCCCCTTCCCAACACACACCTCTTAAAAGGTCAAATCAAATGAATTAATACTTCCCTATGTGTTAACAAATATGGCGTTTGACTTAACGCAGATTTCATTAAGTGTTTATCATCATTTGAAAACATTTAATATTTTTATGTCTGATATACTTTGTGATATAGTCACATAAATAGTGCTTCTTTTTATTTTGCTACAGCATGTGATTTTGTCATGTGTAAGCCCATGTGCTGAGATGAAAGGACACCTCTTTGGTGTATGAAAGGAGGAGGATTTAAACTACAATTTTAATTTGATTTTAATTGTAATTTTTAATGCGGTTGTTTAAATCGATCTTTTATGACTTGTGTCCTCTCTGTATCAATAGCTTTTATTAGGAATAATAGTTGTATGCTGTTTTTATATATTGTTTCTTTTGCTCTGTTATCAGAATTGGTATAGGTTTATCATCTTGTGAGCACTTGTGGGTCTTTCAGTTGTCGACCGCTGGACATTTAATTTCCAAACAAAAAACGATGGAACTGTATATGGCAATATTATTTTCTCATGTTGCACAACCAAACAATATATACATATAGTATTCCCTGTGTAACCCCTATAAAGAGCCTATCCACAGTCACTGTACAGTGTAAGGCAATAGATTTGGGGTAAACTGAGCTTGGAGAGCTTTACCATCCATGACATCATTTGACAAGATAAATGTAGGAGGGAGTTGTGAAATGGGGGTCTTACATAAAAACATATGGGGGCCCTTGCTGTAGTACTGGACACGTAGGGCCCCTCTCCTCTCAGCCCAACCAGCTGCAGCCATATTGGAAAAGCTGCTCCAGCAGCAGCGGTGCTAACAGCTAGCGTCAGTGGACACCGACTACCGGGCACGGCGCTGTTGAGGACAAAAACAGACAGAGAGAGGGACTCATAACGGAGAGATACAGCCACCAAGCCGGTTCTGATATCAGCGCGTCCATACATATATAAAACCCAGGCTTACTGTTTGGAAAAGGTGGCTGGTTACGGAGAGTAGGTGCGGCCGGGCTCCAGGGCTAAAGCGGGTGAGTATTGATCCTTCTGGGGGGCGGATTAAATAGGAATAGCCCACCGTTAGCGGAGCTAGCTTAGCATTAAAGGGGGTAACACACACAGACAATGGGGTTAATGCAAATGCATTACGCGGGGGGGTGTTTATAGGAGCTGCTATTAGGATTTATGGTAACATTTCGTGGACTGAATGTTATGAAATCCTGGTCATTTTGACTCCGCGGAGTCATTTGTATTCCTAACAGACCGACAGTGGTGCAGTGGCCGAAACCACCCCTCTCTGTTTCTCCGGTTAGGTGCAAAGGTCTAAGCCAAAGAGGATTTCTGTCATGCAGAGCAACAACGCCATGGCAAAACATCTGTGTTTTGATGAATAACGAGTTGCTCATACAGAGACTAATTGTTGCAAGCAACGGTTTTTAGACAAAAGGGGGCAGTTCTTACTTACCCTGTGTGTCTCAAGTGTTTTGGGTTGCTTGCTGCCTTGTCAACCACAATACTGTATTGTTGTGAAATGTATTAATATTTGAAACAGAAACATATTATTCCTTTTGCATGCTTAGTGTGATTTTAAAGTATAATTTCAGTTGCAGTGTCAACATTAACAGAACTAAAGATGGTGCTGAGCCCGGTGCACAGCACCTATCTGTGGATGGGATTTGTCAGTTTTAGGTTTCAGGGGTTTTGGAGTCAAAGCTGCCTCCTACAGATTTCTGTCTTACTTCCTTTTTTCCCTATCTTGTTTCTTGCCTCTATTTGGCTGTTGCCCCTGATCACATCCCTGTACACATCCTCCTTAGTTGCAGCCTAACTGGAGGACCAGGACCCCAAAGTCCTCAGACATTTTGACTGATTGTGGACAAAAAACGGTCTTCATATTGAATGCCTATCTGAGAACATATTTATACTTGAATAAAAGTCTGAATAAATCGTCTCACTTTCCAGTAAAAAAACTCACAATTTGATTAAATTCTACTAATAATCGAGCGTCCAGCTATTCATGTAAAAGAGATATGAGAACATTTGTTGTAAGTGAATTATTAGTACATGTAACTTCCTGGCATTTCTATGAAGTCACGACACTATCCGTCCAGCACAATCACTGTACAGTGTAGATATTATTGAAGGTCTAGTTAATGTTTGCTAGATTGCATATCCAGTCAATGCTGTGATTCATGGATTTTTCCCCCCAGTGTTGTACACAGGTCTACAGTCAGATATATAACAACCTGACTCGTGTGCACTCTGTCGTAACACGTTATTTAAATTTAAATGTCTGATTATTGTGTAGATATGAATCTTTCTCACTTATCATTATTTTCATACACGTGTTATTCACAAAACAGATGAAGGAGGGCTTGCGCTCTTTCTTTATTTCTCCTTGCCTCCTCTCCCATTACTTCCACTAACCTAAAGAGGCAGGGATGTGGAAAAAACATTAAGGATGTTGGATCAATCGTTTACAGCCGCCCTGTTTTCAGTCAGGAAAAGATAAAGATGAGAGGCAATGGATAAGATGGGAAGCGGAGGGAGAAGTAGTTTGAAGAGGATTAGATATGAGAGCTTAGGAGGAGGAGGCAGCTGTTTGGAAATGAAACTCAGCCCCCAGGTGTGTCAATCCGAAACAATCAGTGGGCGGGTGTTTTCCCTCTGCCTAAGTGACAGCATACAGTACAACTAGGAAGTGGAGAGAGAGAACAGGAACATATGTGATTTAGTAGAGGTTCAGTCCTCTGTATGCCGACTGCCAACATGCAGTTCTGGGATTTCCTGGGCTGCACCGATGGAGGTATGAACGTGTGTAGTCATACTGATGTGTTGGGCTGTTATTGGACTTGTGTATGGGTGCTCTGTGCTCGGCAGGTAGAGAGGGGTCGGGCAGGTTTGAGGGCTGGAAAGGAATTTGTGCTGCTCACCGCCGTGCAAGCAGTTGCATGTGAAAAGCTCACAGACTGGTAGTGTGTGGAGCATAAACAAAGACGCTGAAGCCTCTGATACAGTGTCAGCCTGCTCTGTTTTCCTTTGATAAACCTGATTGGTTGCTTCTGACAGCAGATTTGACAAATGAATAAATTAGCACTAATTGTTTGTATCTGTAGCCCTTACTTTTGGGGAGGATTTTGCTCTCTAGGCTTGACATAGAAACATGTGTGAAATTAAATGTGTGGTGCCAATATAGAGTATTATTACCTGGAATTGTATGTTTCTATTGTATGAATGGTGAACAATTTTAAATTCCCACAAACCAAGAGATGGAGCATAAGAACCACTGCTACCACTACACTTATTGCTATTGCTCCAGCTGTTACTGTCACTGCTATTCTCACTGTGACTATCACTACCACTGTGACTGTCGCACTTCATAGGCAGTGGCACCTGTGACAGTGAAACACTCAACACTGACAGCTGTCATTTACAACCTGCTTATTCATAGCAGTCAGTTTAACTGTATGTAAGATGAACTTTGAATAGGTCTGTGTATTGGCAAGAATCTGGGGATACAATACATGTCATGACGATACAAGGGTTATGATTTAATATATTGCGATACTGTAAGCAAGGTGATGTATTGTGATTCTTTTTTTAAATCTTATTTTCAGAAAACTGTCATAATATAAAGAAGTCACCACTATAAGCATAAAAGCTGAGGTATATGTTATATGCAGTTATATGCAGTCAGAACTGTGGGATCTGTATTTTCACTGATCACAGTCCCTGTAACATCCAGCATCATAATGCAACACAAAATGAACCACTTTCTGCCACAAATCTTTGCATATAAACTATTAATAAAACAAATGTTTTTGAGAATAAATACAGTATCACAAAACATAATATTGCGATACTCGAGTGTATCGATATTTTCTTACACCCCTAGCTTTGAATTTATCACCCTTATACGCTTCT
Organism: Cottoperca gobio; assembly: GCF_900634415.1. Classification (NCBI taxonomy): domain Eukaryota; kingdom Metazoa; phylum Chordata; class Actinopteri; order Perciformes; family Bovichtidae; genus Cottoperca; species Cottoperca gobio. Next base: position 14,747,913 of record NC_041370.1, on the reverse strand, counting down.
GTTTGGTTTCTTTTGTGTCATGACCATTCATTCTTTTAAGTCATCCTATGCATCTAAACCTGCATTCACACAAGCAAAAAAAGGTCTAGATTACACACCTTGTATGTGGCTCACATCAGATTTCTTCGTTTTTAATCGCACAGAGAAACTGCTTGAAATCTGGTCTTCTTGACTCTTTTGAGGCGAGGACGTCTGGTCAGACCAGTACCACAAAGAGTTAAACATCCCATCTCTGTTTCTGTGTAAATGCAGCTAAACAACCACAGGTCACAGCTCTCAAATGTCACTTATTGTGTCCACAGGGCTATACGTAGGACTGCAACTGACAGCTGTGTACGGGTAGTGATACATACATGAAACGTCTGGCAATTGTTACTTTAGATGGAGTATAAGACGTGTTACAAAGCAAATAGCTATCGCTTTAGTCACCTTTTATATAAAAAAAAAAAAAAAAAAAACACATTTATGCCTGTGCAGTTGAATACAGATGTTCCTCAGACATTGCCGTTTTATAAAAACACACACACCCTCTCTTCTATATATATCTATATCTATATCTATAAAGGATGTAAAACTCTGCCTCATGATCTCAGTTAAGTTGTGTTGTCTCAGGTTGTGCCTCAATTGTGGTTACTTTATTGTTTGTATTGAATTGAATTCCAGAACAGTTACCTCCAACACCCATCCTCTGCCCCGGGCCATGTTTTCTGCTATTGCATAAATAGCTATAGCAAAGATACTGCTCCTAATACTGGGATGGGTTAAATGCATTTTCGAAACCTGATCGACTGTGTCATATTCTTCCCACTGATATAGAAGAATACAATGCTAGATCTGGAGCTTATTTATAACTGTTGTTGAGTCCATGTTTGTTGTAGCTATAGTTGTCATTTCTTTTGGGACAGCACAGCAGCAGGTTATCTGTGAAGACCAGTAAAAGCTGCTGTTGTGTCATCAGCCTTCCCCTATTTGCATCCATAGCTCGCTGTTTTGTTTAACTTATTCCATGTGATCGGCACACGCTGTCAGTTACTGTGATTTTAAAATAGCTTGTATTACACCTCATCAAAATATACACTTTTTGTTTTATGTTTATTCTTTACATATAAGCACGTTTGTGTGACTTATTTGACACTCCTCTATCTGATATTACCTTTAGGCCAGGCAATATGGAAAAATTATTATACACATAATTGGAACACCTCTTAAATCTATATGTATGGGATTTTAGTTGATATTTAACACATTGGACTGCATGGTAATGGAAAGTCAAACTGAGCCTTTCCAGATATCATTAAGAATATCAATATTGTCCAGATACCTCCTTTTTCTACATAATGTTTTAGAAGTTCAGTAAGTTATAAACACATGTCTTTGCTATGTTTTTGACTCTATTTAGCATTTCAAGCATAACTGCATCAAAAACATTGTGATTAGAGAAGCAGCCAGAGGACTAAAATAGCTGTCAAATATATATTTACAGTACGGATAAACACGAGTAGCACTGGAATCATTTAAAATTTTGACGAATGTTTCCACTTACGAGGATGTTTAAGTATGTTGGTGTAGAATCAAGTGAGCCTCAAATGTTTTGAAAGTCAGACCAAACATATTAATCCATGGACTGAAAGCTCTGGCTGTAAAATGTTGTATCACAGTTGTTTGAATCCTTTCTCTTGTTCCTACCTCTTTTTGTATGTGACCGCAGACGCATTTTATCGAAGTAGCTTACATTGGGAGGAATTCATATAAAAACGTACAGCAAAGAAATGTGAGTGTCTAATAGCCAAATCCTTTTACTCTCAGTTCCTGAAATAATTGAGAGATGTGAAGCTTCTGTGGGACCACAGAGAGATGCAGTGGTTTGGATCAATGTATTTGTGAATGTCTGTACGTGCACACTGAGGGAGAGCCATAAAACGTCTTGTAAAAAGGCTTGTTTGTGTAAAGAAATTGTCTTTGTATAAAGCGAAACTATAAATCTCTAAATTCAGGGGAAACCGTGAGAAGAATAGGAAGGCATAAAGAGGATCTGAGAGTGCATGCTGGAGTCATGCCCTGTAAAACCCGACTTTATATAAAGCCAAAAAACATTTACTCTTCAAATAACGTCTCTCACCAAAGAATCATTGTGTTCTTCTGTCTCATTATTGACTTGATGCACTTCATAAACAGATAAACATCATTTACTTGACCAAACAAATCCCTAGAGTGACTTGAAATGGGAAACATAAAAAGGATTGGGGTCCTCCAAAGTAAAATATGGATTTGTTAAGTTTTGTATATAATGAATCTTTGTTGAATCTTCTTTTTTTTTGTAAAACATTCCGGTAGTAATTTAGATAATGGCAAATAAGTTATCTATCCAGCAAAACTTGGGTTTAACATGATTTCTTTGGATGTCAGTCAGTCTTTGTTCTTACATAATAAGATTTTCTATTTAGTTGCTTCACGTCTTTGACACAATAGATTCAATTAAAAGAAGAGTGTGTGTGGTTGAGTGTATTTGTTGTTGGGAGGGAAATAATTGACGACAGTCGGTGATAATGTTGACGAACAGATGTGTGAGGGATGCAGCAAACTTTGTGTACTTCTGAACTCTTGATATTGGCGCACTGGAAAGTGTAGTGCATTATGTTCAAGCATTTATACACACAGTTCAACAAATTGAGCATGCAGCTTCATTTGATTAGCAAATGAACCTCCAGGATGGCCTCTTATGTTGGCCAATGGAGGGTTTTAACGCAGGTGCTTCAACAGACAACATGTGAAAATGTTTTAGTGACGTAAGCACTTCAAATGCCAAACATATAAAAATACAGATGTGAAAAATGGCGCTGTTGTAAATAAGACCATTCTCTGTCTTACTTCCTTATCTCTGCAGTACTCCCATTACTACACTAATGTTTTTATAGCTGCTTACAATGACAACTACCTCATTAAAGCTGTAGCTGCTAGTGCGCTGACTTTATTCTTCTCACTGATGTTGCACTCAGTGCAGCGCCGCTCTATTCTACTGTATTGTACTCTATTCTGACAGGCTGATCAGTGCAGGCGGGGCTGCAAAAGGCTGCTGCTGTTTTCTTGATGAGACTGGAGTTGTGCAATGCCCTTAGCGTGGTGTCAACTGTAGCGTAGCCTCTGTGGTTTACAGCCAGAGGCAAGAGTGGGAGAGGGAAAGAAAAAGACTGCGAGCGTGAGGGGGAAAATGTGATAGAGTAGGAGGGAGCAGCTCTGTGCAGTGTTTATGCAAGTGAAAAATGTTTTTAGCAGTTCCAGTGGCAGATGTTTCAGTACTGTTTTAATAACAGGTTCTAGTTTTGGGTTTATTATTTGTGGATGCGAAAGATTAAAGTTGTGTTTGAAGCTAGGTCATTTCTGGTGACATTGAGAAAATATTTCTGCCTAGATGTTTGTTTGGTAAGTCCCTTTAACATAATCTGTACGTGTGGTGATGTGCAGCTGTCGTTCTTCTGTTAACTACTAAAAACCTTTGAATATACACTTGCACAGGCAGCTGTATTGGGAAAATGTTTTGGCAGTTTTCAAGGGCAGTAGTACTTGAGCATTTTATTCATAAATATATTTATACACCAACAGACATTTCTATGTATTTTTAAGCTTTTTCTGCACTGCCAGTCCTGGCTAAATAAAATGCTTTAAAGTGTGACGGTTCCTTAAATGTTACATTTTGAATTTTACACTCGTATTGAGGGAGAGGGGGAATATTGCCAGCAATGGTGTTGTGTTGCTTTTGTTAATAGCATCCTACTTGTAGCCAACATTTTGGACACAACTCTGCCAGGAACAAATTGGATTATGTGATTAGAGGAAATTAAGTGGCAGAACACACACACACACACACACACACTCTTGCTCACACGCACAGAGAAGCAGTGATTAAACCAAGTAAAATAAAAAATAAAAATGTTATAACTTAATTGCCGTTTATTGTACAATAGTCCTAAACTGTGTCCCAATGCTTTACTACATTATTATCTTTACCATATTTCACACTAGAAACAGTGAGTAAAATATGCAAACTTTTAATATTGACTCGCTGTACTTTGCATAAAGGAAATTAAGAAGATACTCGCGTAGTGTCCCAATTCTCATACTGTGTATTACTTTAGTATACTGTTTTTGCAGTTAGTACAACAAATCAACAGACTTCATTGTTTTATACTAACATTGTTTTTTTGGGAATATAAAAAAACAATCAATGTTTGTATAAAATGTAAAAAAAGTACATTATACTATATGTAGCAAGAACAATAGTATATAGTACGTAATGCACATTAGTAGTAGGTGATATGAAACAGCTTTTATCATGCACAATCTAAGACAAAGCCTTGGCATCCTAATTAGCACCACAGTCTGTTGCTTAGTAACAGAACCGCGTAGCTTCACAGTGTTGGACATGTCCTCATGTTGCTCATTTTGGTGCCTTTTTTCTGTGAGATTGTGAAGAGCGAGGGAAAAGATGGGATAAAAGAGTGGTGAGGAGAAGGTGACATGCAGGTGGTTATGAGACCGATCTGAGAGCTGCATGAGGCCAGTGGGTGAAGTTATTACAGCATGACAGAGAAGATATATTCTGCCAAGTCATGATTCTTCGCCTCGCTCAGACTGTCTGGAATGTAGCTCATATTAAATCCTCCTGTTCATTAGAGCCGCTGCACAGTCACTGGCTGGTCACTGCTGACATGTGAACCAGTGATGTGCTTAGAGCGATTACAGATTGACTCCTGTCAGTCAAACAAACCAAACATTGTAATCAACTGGTTTGGACGGTTGGACTTTCCAAGTGATGAAAGTCCTCTTCGATATATTGGTTAGTATTGGTCCGGTAATTAGTTGAGGGTAATTTTAATAATTGTTTCTGCTCTCTTGCCATCATACTCTTTTCTCGCTCCCTCCACCTGCCTTCTCGTTACCGTTGTCTCCTTCTGTTTCCTTCTTTGCACTCCCTTTTTTGTCTTTCTCTGTTGTGTTGTAGACGGATAAGTAGAAGCTCATGAAATTGGCCTTGAAGAAGAACACAGTATATGAAGAGCAGTAGCCCGTTATCATACATACAATATTGAGTTTATCAGTGCAAACATGCAAGACAAATCTGTGCCTATCAAGTGTGTGGTACTGACAATAAATGTATCATTTGAATGGACAATAATTGCAAAATGGTCAGGAAGAAACACTCGTACAAAACAATCTTACAGTAACTTAATCCACTACATGAAGGTACTTTGTGAATAATTCACTCCAACACTGTGATATACATGTCATTTAGTAAAATCTTGTATTTTCTCTCTCTCTGTTCCAGATATTTCCAGAATATCATACTCCGCTGGTGAGTATTTATTTATTCTTGTTAAATACTGTTGAACTTCCTGTCAACTAATGGTAGAAAGTCAACTTTTTTACTGGTGTGTAAAGATGTTTGTCCTGCACTAGATGACAACTATGGCACAATGCATACCTGTAGGTGTAGGTGTAGGTGTGTGTGTGTGTGATGTGTGTTATTGTATTATTATTGCATCAATAATGGAATACAGATTTGTTTTTGGTCAGAATTGCCTGATGTCATTTTTGATATCGACAGAACCACTAAACGGAAATGATTTTTCATGGTTTAAGAAAGATATAGATGAGACACTTTATGGCCCTTAGCACCAGTCTCTCTCCATGGGTGTTGCTAGGTTACAGTTGATGGAGGATGTTGTATATTTTGGAGCTGAGAACTTGTCATTCCTGAAAAGGACAAAAACGTAATTTACATTTCTTGACCTTAACTTTGGCAAGACTCTAGTGGGAGATGTGTTTCCAAAGTTGAGGTTAAACTTGAGGTTGGTTGAAACTTATAATGAGACTTTGACTTTGCTAAAAAAAAAATGTCACAGTAGCATGGCACGCAGTGTATAGGTGACGGGTAAACTGAACATCTGTGGCCCATAACAGCCCTGGGAATACTCTCATTCTCAGTACTGCTGATATGGATCACAAGTTCATTTTTAGTAGAGCGCATACTGAACATAACATTTAGCCTCTGTAACTCCGGCAGGATTTATAACATGCAATCATTTTAAGTGGGAATAAGACTCACAATACAAAGGAAGACAGATCAGACAGAGTTATAGCTCACAATTTGGCCGAGTCATTTAAGCACCACATGCGGTTTAAAATCTAGTAAATCAATGGAAACTAACATAATAAAGAAAACTACAGGTATCAATTTATTGAATTTACAAAAGTCAAAGGATGTACTTATTTCGTCCTGAGCATTTCATATGGCTCATTCTTATGTCATTTGAGTCATATTTGTAGCGGCACTTTCTACTTGTATATCGTATATAGACCTGCTTTATAATCAAAACAGACATGGAATTCTAACTTTTTGCAATATGGGACCTTTAATTGATTATGTTTGTTGTTGAGACTGTCCTCCTGAGAAAAAGGACAGCGTCATTTCAAAACGACATATGGGTACGTTGCAGTGACGAAGCTCTATAGTGGCTTGTAGTATTTATGACCACAGCAAAGGAGGATGTCGGTGACGACGTTACAGAGCGGCGTTGTCCGTAAATTGACGTAAATGGATGGCTCAACTTAATCTTCACGCAGCCGCGTCATCACATTATTTCTTTTCCAACAGATTTGATTTGTAACGATGTTGTAAGGCACTGACAGATGATGTCCTGTGTATAGGAGCGTCAGGTCAGATAATGCTTCTTTGTGTCGTTCTGAAAGGCATTTACAAAACAATGTCTTTAATTTGGAGTCCTTATTATTAAATACTTTAATACATACCTATATGCTCTGCATCAGTTAGTGTTACAAATAAATCGCAGTGTGATTGTTGTCAGTGTTTCGCAGCTGGAAGCTTAGCTGGAAAGCGTTCACATTCATCTTGCGCTCTGGCACATCAGAAGAATTGAATGCCAGGGCTTTATTGTCATTAAAGAGCTGGCATGCTGCAGGAGCAGATAAAATGTGTTTGGAGAGGAGGAGAGACAACAGAGAAGGAGGACAGAGGGCAGACCTGCTGACGAATAATGAAAATGAAGGAGAAAGCTGTTGTTAGGGGTCAAACAGTGGAATGTATATTTTCAGTGGCTAAACATTAATCCTGGTAAACTATGTGTGTGTGCTGGGTTTGTGTTTGGTTTGTGTGTTCATGTGAGGGCCTCTTTATTAAAGTTGGAGTGTTGATTGAGAGTGTGGTCCTATTAGCATATTTATAAGTGCTGTCCAATCATCTTGCCTAATGTCTACAGCAAGTGTCAGTGACGATATTTTCTCCTCCTGTCTCTCTCCTTTTGTTCTACACACACACACACACACACACACACACACACACACACACACACACACACACACACACACCCTGCCTCTGCCTGTTAGCGTGTGGAGCAGCCTTTTTGCAGTGTGGTCACAGCAGCGTATACCGAAAACACAATAGAGGTGAAGCACTTGGCTCACACATGCACACACTCACTTTTTGTATTTTGCGCACACACTCCTTTTGCCTTGCTGACACACACAAAAACCTACCTACTTAGTCACATACACACTCTTGTATACGTCCAGCCTCTCTCTGGCTTCCACACATAACATTTTGACAAGGATTGCACTGGATGTACAGTGTGTGTGTGTGTGTGTGTGTGTGTGTTTAGTTGCGGCAGTATGTGTGTATTTTCGTGTGTGTGCGAGAGAGAGAGAGAGAGAGAGAGAGAGAGAGAGGGAGATTGGGATGATGTTGTGATCTAGTTCCCCTTTCCGCTGCTCCAGAAGAAAGCTTTCGGAAGCCAGGCTGAGCTACACACGGCTGACTGACTTCGAAACGGATTTACTGCATCCATTTTTTTTTTCCTCAAACCCATTCATGCATCGTACTTTTCTCTACAAAGTCCTTCTCCCATCCTGCCTGGTTTTGCATCACAGCGTTTTCAGTTCCTGACTTTTCTTTTGTCTCTGTCACTTTATGCATCTCTGTCATCAGACACCTGATTTGACCTGGTTAACTCCTGCATGCTCAGAGCATTGTGAGAAAGCTTTGGAGGATGCGAGGCTCAGCTTCTCTCTGGGGTTTCTCCACTTTCCCTCTTCATCCCGCTCTCTTTACTTCTTCTTCCTGTTTCGAATACGTTTTCTTTGTCAATTCTTTCTTTTTTGATCATTCTGTTTTTATTCGACTCTTCTTTTAGTCTCTCACCGTCTCGTCTTTCTTCTCCTGCCTTCCTCTTAGTGCTTTCCTTTTTCCCTCCTGCGTCGGTCACTCTGTCTACCTCTCCCTCACTTTGCTCCATTTCTCTACGCCCCTCTTTGCCCTACATTTTCGTCTCTTTCGTCAGTGATGCCAGTTTCTCTTTTCTTCTTTCCGTCTTACCATCTCATTTGGACAACATTTTAGATTTAGAGAACAAAACTACAACCTTTCGTGGAAAATGGTACCTTGATGTAATTATACAAACTCTTACTTTGCCGGCAGTGTTATTTTGCAACCTGGATGTTTGATATACAATGTCAAACCCTGTGACTCAAGATTTATGGCTACAGGGAAGCCGCCTTCTTTGAATTTCACATCAAAGGTGGATTATTTGGATCAGCAGCTCCGCACCAAAGGCCTGAATTTGATATTTTGGGAGGATTTATTGGACCGCAGGATGGCCTAATGGGTAGAGAAATCCTCCACCAGCCACAGAAGCCGGGCTTGAATGTCACTTTTGGGAAGCTTCCCTGCTGAAGTGTCCACGAGCAACTTAAGGAATATTCTCCTCCCAAAAGGGCGCCCTGAAGTGAAGTAAAAAAACAAAGACTTCCCTAAAAGAATCATTACATATCACATTGCACAATGGTTAAAGCATTTTGCTGGCTAAAGATCATGACATGTATTGGACGGATTGCTTACTAAGACCTGGACCCCGAGCCACTTCCTCAAGTCCTGAACTGGCAGGTTTACTGTACCGGATACGTGACTTCCAGTTTTTATCATCTTTCAGTTTTTTTTAGCATCAGTTTGTTTTTTGAGATCTTACATCCAGATTAACTTTAAATTGGACAGATTCTGTATTTTGGGCCATTGTGGATGTGAGGAGCTGAGTCAGACATTTATCCTGTGTTATTTAAATCTCTATATCAACTGGACTTGGACCCTAATGATGTCGAGTGTAGTGGCTGCTCGAGCATAGAGCGTCACAGATAGGGTTAGGTCACAGTATATTCTCTACCTCCTGTGGGGATACTTGCTGTGTCATCAGATTTTACAGCACAAAGGATATTTGACTTCCTCTGTTTCCTCTTACTGGGCTCTTTTCTTTTCTGGAGTTACCTCGAGACCTGGGACTCTGGCTTTGATCGATTTTCTTTTCTTTTTTTATATTGAGTTTCCTGTGGCTTACTTGTGAGGTGACTAAAAGTTGCACAATGAATAGAATCCCCCCCTCCAACCAATGACAGCCCATTTACCAGCATGGCAGGTCTCAATTTCTAACTTTTTTGGGGATATTTTAGGATCACTCTTTTTGATTTTCCTTGGCTTATTCAAATTGATATAAAAGGAAATTGTTGCAAAAAGCTAGGTTAGGATTCAGTACTAGTCCTTGGCTCTATGCTGTTTTCAGAGCCCGGCCGGTTTGTCTGGGCCCTGTGGCCAGACCTTGAACAGCCCCCCCTACAAAACAAATGGAGAACAGCGGCTGCATCCCTCTCTGCTGGAGCAAGGGGGCCTGCATCTACGCACAGCACCCCCTGCCAAGTATGTACTAATAGTGTGTATCAATAAACACGCCATATTGCGCACTGACAAATGCAGTTGCATATGTCTTGTGAATTTAACTAAATCCTTATGATTCACAACTACATAGTGTTAGATCCATATCGTTGTTTATCAACTATCAAATATTCCTTTAGACGGTGCACCTTTCTCCACCTTTTGTATCATTATTTACAATGAAATAGAAAAGTCCTCCTCATTAATTTACATTTACTATGTCTCACTCTGCTTGCAAGCATCATCTTATTTTGCCCACCACACAGTATTTCATTTTCCTGAGCTATGTTTCCTGCTCCATGACATCTGAATAAGACTGATTTGTGTATTTCCTCACCCTGGGCATTGAGAGAGGTTTTCATAACATCACAAAGCGTTATAAGACACTGAAATATTGTCCTCCGCCTGTCATCATTTATGACAGAAGAGGTCCAGTTAAGGTCATGACTCATAACAGACTTTTTCTTCATGAACTCTTGTAACCACTGGAGACTGAAAAAGGCACCGTGAGTCAGTCACTAGAATAAACAGGTTTAGTTTCTCCAGCAGGCCGATGTAGCGATGCAGAATGACTGCAAACTGTCGTATGAATGAGTTGCGTGTTCATCCATGTAGCTTTATTTTTACAGCACTTGATAATATGTGTAAAGATGAAACCGACTGAACTGAATTGCAAATATTTATAATGTTTTGCTTTGGTTCAAGCCTTTGTATGAAAAACCAACTGAACTACTGTTTCTTATCATTTCATGTGCCTGGGTAACTGAGCAGTTATTAGGCTGGAGAATGGGGAGATGGTGGTTACAAGTTACCCTGGTAGCTCTGATGTCACTGGAACAGCCCAGAACACACACATGCGTACACTAACACACTCTTAGTGCTGGTCCTTTGGTTTCTCTTTAGGTCTGTTTAGCTCCCCATGGAACAGCATTATATTTATATGGAAGTGACAGTCACGTATTTATACCGATGTTTAGACTTTTTCTTCTCTGTCCCCTGGTATAGATAATGCACATCCTTGGCAGAAGAGAGAGTGTAGTAGTGTGGGGGAAAAGGGGGAGGGCAGAGGAAATTGTTTGAGGATGAGAGAAAGATGAGCGGGAGGAAGGAAGCTAGATGGTTCAATAAGACAGAAGGATCAAATGGAGATGGTGAAGGCGGGAGCTAAAAGGTCTGTGAGCATGTGAGATGAGTGACTGGAGGAGATTAAGAGAGGGGAGGAAGAAAAGAGATGAAGGGGGTAAAGGATGGAGAACGAAGAGTAAAGGAGGTTTGGCATATGAAGCTGGAAAAAGAAGGGAAAAGATGAAGGTATTGGAAAGAATAAAGATGGGGATGAATGTGAAGAATGAATAACTGAGGAAAAGCGGAAGAGAACGATAGGGTAACAAATAGACAGAGGAGTAGGCTCCCCCAGGATTGTGCTAACCCAAGTAACCCAGATACCAGTTAGACGAGGAGATAAACGTCCTTCTGCTGCTGCTACGGGACAGAGCTCAACTTCAGCCTTCTGTGGTTTTACAGGCTAACTGTCAGTAACTGGAGCCCCACTGAGAAAGGGGGTGGTGGGCCTGGCAGCCGCCTGCGCCCCTCCTGGCTGCCTACATGGCCTGATTTGATTCCTCTCTTTTTCTCTATTGAGTGTGTGAGGGCATGCATGTGGGGATTTAGTGCCGTTATGTTGAGTAGAAATTGGTGCAGTGAGAAATGGCTTAATTTGTCCTGTCCTATTTTAAAACAGTAAATCATGTACTTTTAGATCCATATGTTTATTTTCCCCCTAACTGAGTTTGCAAGCTGTAGAGTCGGGCAACTAATGGAAAGCATTTTGTATTATAACGCCGTTTAATGGTCTATGTATGTTAATTCTTTGTTTTGATGTGATAATGAAGTGCTGTTTAGCAGCAAACCTGTAAGTCCCAGGAGCCTGATCTTTACATGCTGGATGGTATAATAAATTGAAAACGCTTGATCTGAACCACACACTGATGCTTGGGCTATATGTCCACCATGTCAGTGAACTTTATTCATCACAGATATTTTGCGGACAAACTGAAAAACAATTTGAAAAGGGTTACGTTGAGTCTGAGACAATTAAGCAAACTAACTATACCTACTTAAAGGCCCTGTCACACATATCCGTATGGCAGAAACGTATACAACAAAATCGCTCACAATTTGTCAGAGTCCAAATACGTCCAACTTTTCATCAGATAGGAAAAGTGAACATATACAGATACGCATGTCTAACCTATTGATAGCGTATCACTTACTAATACAAAATGTATCAGACGAATACCCAACAAATGCATAAGATATACAAAAATATGGCGTATACAAAATATCGGCAACACGCTGGTTTACGTAGATATAAGGTAAGGTACAAGTAGTATTCGTTAAGAGCAGGCGGTGTTACGCTGGGGTGCGTTGTTCAACGCTGATGTTTTGAGCATGTTCATCATTTTTGGACGTACCCGACGTGTGCTTCATAAGATATGCAGACGTTACGTGACGTTAGACATACGTGAATACGGAATACAGTACGTGACTACGTTAGAGGTACGTTACGTTTACGTCGGCTGACGGTGAACCCTACAGCCAACTTATTGATAACCTATTCCTACCTTATGTTAAGATTATCCCTGACGACGGAGTAACTTATTAAACGTGTTTCTACAGTACAGCTAGCGTTCAGCTAGCGTTTTGGGAGCTTATTGGGGTTTAAATATAGTATATAGGGTCCCTGTGAGTAGCTCATCCTCACTTCTTCACAGCACGTCTTGATGAATACATAAAGCCGTTCTCCAGCATCAGCATGACATGACCCAAATGGCACTTTTCCAGCTCCGTTGTCCAGACGCTCTGATACGTTTTGTATAAATAAGCGATAAGCTATCAATAGGTTTGACGTATGTATAATAATTAGTTATGTATTTGTTATGTATACGTCAGCTACAACACCGCTGTGGAAAAGTTGGACGTATTTGGACTCTGACACATTTTTAGCTACTTTTCATATACGCCGGCATGTTTCTGCCATACAGAACTGTGTGACAGGGCCGTATGTCTGGCGTGTTCGGCGTATCGTCTGCATCCTTCGAACGATCACAACTTACCCTTCATTCATATCAACGTACACCAGCGTATTGCCGTATATTTCGTATACGCTGGCATTCGTTTCCACCATATGGATATGTGTGACAGGGCCTTAAGCTATTAATAATTGATCGCATGTATTCTTTGTATGCATTCAACCACATACTGGTTAGTAGCTTCAGTGTTTAGGGGCTATGTAAACAATAACCTCTTTTGATGAATGCTTCTGAAACACGGCTACACGTACGTACTCCATTTCCTAGTTATGTGTGATGTAACCATATTTACAGTAGTTGAAATGTAGGTATGCCTTCTCTAATAGGATTTCCTCAAGCTGTATGTAGTATTTAGGTTAAGGCTACGTGTGTATGTGATTTTGTGTCACTATTGTTTTTCGTGTCAGTGTATGCAGTGGGGTGTTACAACCATTTAGTGCTTAAGATCTAATCTGATTACTGACCGACTGAGTGGGCAGCAGCAGATGGATGACTGTCGTTTGTGACTCTATAGCTCCTCTGGTGCAACTGCTGCTATTTAAAAACAAGTTACAGCTAAGATATTGTCCTCAATAAATGTTTTAGCGAGCCCCTCAGAGACGAGGCACGAAGGCTGGAGAGTTGCTGTTATAGCAACACCACATCCACAAAGCATGTTTTGATATAAATGTATCATTAACCCCCAATAGTACAGCAACCACTGGTGTGCTACATTTAAAAAAAATTTTTGTGTCAACATTATTTTGAGTGGTAAATCTTTCAGTTAAAGGATTTACAAGAAACACCAAAAATATTCTGGCATCGGGTCTCACACAGTACACTGAAATGATATGACAACAGAGAGAGGACATGATGCTTTATCAGCACCAGGACATGGTCAGTGTGGAGGCTTTCTGGTGTAGCCAGGTTTGGGCATAATGTGAAACTCAAGGGATTGTTATTGGAATACTTTAATCAATCAGTAATGTATGTATGTTTTATTTCTTTGCATAGTCACCCGAGAAAAAGGGTTAGAAGCTTTTTAGGAGTTTAGTGTGAATTATGGTTTATTCTGACTCTTAGGCAAATATAGTGCTACATTGTTCCCTTTCAAATACAGTGCTGATCACCACTAAGCTAACTATAGTGTAATGTGAGTTGTAGTTCACAGAGTTTTGTAATTTGAAGCATTTCCCAACGATCTGTCTCTGACTGTTTAGAAAGCTTTAGATCTCTGCTGCAAGTAACAGAAGAGTGTCTGTAATGATTTTCACTGCAAAACCCCACTAATATGTTTATTTTTGTGCAAAGAGCCAGTTTAAAATAAATAAATAATTTTTCTTAGAATGTTATCATCATAGTGACAGTTTTCATCCTAGACTGGGTCGGTAGTTATTTAGCTGGTATTGTTACAATGAGATGATATGGTGGTATTTCTAATGGGATTATAGCAGCATTGCACTGGGGATTGTAACAAGCCACCCAATAATCCAGTTGTATCATAGTCACAGTGGTATCATTTTAATTGGATGCTGATAGTAATACTGCAAGAGGGTCATTTGTTTTCTGATCTTCACTAATCGGTCGTTTTAAAGCCTTGAGGGTTAATAATACAAAGACAAGTGTAATAATATGAAAAAAGGAATGAGAGGCTTTCATCCCACAACAAACACGAAGTAAAGACTCCAAAAAGGAAAACTAGTATCAAACTTTATTTAAACCTCGAAAGACAATTTAGGAGGTATCCCCATTTACCGTGGTTTTGAGATGTAAAACAATGCTTGCAAACAAAATAGCAAAAAAAAGAAGAATACTGGATAATAAACTAAATGCTAAAAAATAATGCTTTAGAGAAGATGATAAAATACAAGAGATAAATTAAAAGAAAATAGAATTTAGATAAATAAATAAACCAGATGGAATTACAGTGAAAAGCATTTATCATCAGTTAAACAAAAATGTAACGATGTCTAAAATAAGGCCTTTTAAACAGTTGTAGTGGCGCCAGCGTCCACGTTTTAGGCCTTTTGCAGATTATTTCATGTGTAAAGTGCACTGTCAGAATTAAAACATTTTAAGTTACGTCCTGATTAATGGAATGTGAAGCATCAACGTTGTGCACAGAGTTTTACACACGCACACACGCACGCGCACACGCGCACACACACTATTGATACAGCACATTCTTGAGTGCTGAGTCAAGTTATCAGATACATAATGTCCTCCTTTACACTTGTGATGCAGTCATTCAGTCTGCGCACACACACACACACACACACACACACACACACACACACACACACACACAAACACAGTGTGTGTCTTTGAAGATGCAACTGTAGTTCAAGTTGTCAAAAGTGCTGAACCAACTATCCTGGATCAGTCTATTTCTCTTTGTTCTCAGTATGAAGTGACCTGAACACAACACAGAAAATGCTGAATGTAGTGATGTTAGCAGTAGTGATTTTTGTGCTTGCTGCAGGCCAAATCAACAAGGGTCGACATTAACAGTAACTGCAAACACACGTTTGTCAGATGGATTTATTGTCTCCCTATTTATTGGATAAAATAAGTCCTCAAATATAAATAAGCAGATCTTTCAACCCTGAATAACCCGGTAGATGATGAGGCAGATCACAATTTTAGACAGGTCTTTTGGAAAGTATTAAGTTGTAGATACTCAATACTGGAAATGAGCCATGAAATTAGACAGTCGATCGGATTCGGTTTACTTGTGTCTCGTTTGTAAACACATGATGTAGCCACAATTCACAGTCAGCTGAAACCAGTCACTGTAGTGATGATGACTCAACAAAGCCTGCAGGGATACCCGGGAAGTGACAGCATGACACAGGAAGCAGTGTGTGTGTGTCTCGCACAAGGATAAGATGTGTGAAGGTTAACCTACCGTAGAAAACAACTTTTAAAAGAACGAAAGAGAGAGAGAGAGAGTCTGGGACAAACAGGATGAATCTGTGGCAGTGGATAGTTTGTGCTTGTGTTTGCACTGCAGTGTGAAGATTATTCCTGCTATCGTCTCATACTGTGGTAATCCAGTGATGCAAGCTATTGTTTAGTTTAGTTTAGTTTAGTTTAGTTTAGTTTATGAGGATCCCCATTAGCTACAGCATTGCAGCAGCTATTATTCACAAAACAGATGTTACGTTGTGACAATGCAACCAAAACAACTAAGGTCATAACCATAACATTACAAAATAATCAGGACAAAACTAAAACACACAGACAAGACAACTCCTGTGTCCTCAACTCATTGCAATTAATAGTCCGTTCCATTTCACTCTAATATGCAATACAATAATCAATTGGCTTTATTTTTTTTACTCCTTTTCTGATTTAGACAACTTGTGTTTTCATCCTGCTTTGTTTTGTTCTAATTGATTTCATTTAGTTTTCTCTGTTTATTGTTAAGGTTATTAACGTTTTTGTTGTTGTTGTTTCCTTTGAAGTTGAGAGGGTTCTGTGTAGAGACATTTGGGGTCTAGGGGGTGCTGGGTGGGCGGGGAGACGTATGAGGGTTGAGTTGTTTTGGGTTTATATATGTTGTATGTTGGTTTTGGGTTTTTATGTGTGGACCACAGGAGGAATAGTTCCCTAGATTCAAGCTGCTACCCGACTACAGCCACTGCCATTGAACACCAGCATGTCCATAACAATTCACTAATCCTCTGATAGCAGACCTTAGCGTGTCTAACCAGATTTTAGAAACCACCTGATTGGTGCCGCAGCTGAGCAGCCATGCAACTGGTTGAGAACTGTAGAAATCTGCCTCACAGAGACTCTGGTTTGACTTTGCCTCTTCCTCGCTCCACTGCAGGTAGGACTGAATGACTTGTTTACTGACAAACCGGCTTACTGACTGTTGTTGAAGTAGCTTGCTGTTAATTTAGTGCTTGACCAGACTTACTGCCTGGCTGATTTAGCAGAAGCCTGTCCAGTTTGATCACAGGGGATTTATTTATTTAAGCTCATCTGATTTATGTTGAGCTGTGAGTCCATTAGGTCCTTCTAAAAAAGACCTTGTGTCAGTGTTTTGCTGGTTTGTATTGACTCTTTACTGACTGGTTGGTAGCCTTACTGAAACTCTCTTTCTACAGCTATTTGTTGCCTCAGTGTTGCTGTGTTACCACCGTTTTATAATCTCTTCTCCACCTGCATTTGTTCTTGAGTGAGAGTAGATTTGCACAAGTTCTCTTTTATGTCTTTATGACTAATGTTGTAGTCTGTTTTGTGTCATAAGAAGTGTATGGAGTGCCGTATAGGTTGTTTGAGTGAGTTTTACTGTCTCAGCTATTCTGCTAGCAATATGTTTCAAAGGGGTTGATGAAGCAGTTTAATTTAATTATATTTTTATCCTCCTCGTCTGTGTAATGCTCCTTTCCCAAAATCAGACCATTGAACATATTTCCAGTGAAGAAACAAGACATGTTGATTACAGATTACTCGTTAACTATGAAGTCACATGTTGACCTCAGTCCTCTCTTGTTCTCAGAATATGACGGCCAGTTAGCCCCAGCGGGAGCATCTGAATCAGGCATGGCGTCGTCTTCCTACTTGGAACCAAACCTCAATCACTCGGCAGCGGGTGGTTGTGGGGTTAAATCCCGGTCTGGGATGCCTGGTGGTACGGGTGTCGGTACGAGCGGCTCTGCTGGAGGCCTTGAGCGGCCCTCAGGCTCCATGGACCGGGTTCTGAAGATCTTCCATTATTTTGAGACAAACAGCGAACCGTGTACCTGGGCTAGTAATATCAGGCATGGGGATGCGACAGATGTCCGGGTAAGACGCACAAACACTTCTCACCTTTCTAGACCTCCATCGTCATCATTTCCCTGTTTCTCACTTATTTTCTTTGTTCATACTTCCTCTTGTTTCAACAGGGTGTTATCCAGAAGATTGCAGAGATCCACAAATTGCGCTGTGTGTCCTCTCTGGGCCTCCGTCTGACCCATCTCCACTCTGATGCACTCCATTGGTTACACCCTGATTTGGGTGTGTGTCACGTCAGGGAGAAATATGAGAAACAGCACCCCCAGGAGGAGTGGAGGTAGAATTACAACACGGTTCAATGTTTTACACTCACTGTCTGCTCCCACTCCCCATGTCTTCCCTTGTTTCACTTTTTCCATAAGTGGTACTAGAGCTAGCTGCAGATTGATACTTCTACTTTATCATTTGTCCTCCTTCCTTAACATTGTGCTAATATCTAACAGCAGTCCAAGTAACATAACATTACTTTATTCTCCTCAGAGGTGCATTATTATGACAAGCATGTCATCTTTATAAATGCCCTATTGGGCTGTACAGGAGCTGCACTTGTTACATTTTTAGAGCCTTATTTTTCCCATTTATTTGATGCAGTAGCCTAATATACCATGCAGGGGTGATATGCTGTTTCATGAAGGGAATGAGCAGCTAGTTATTTGAAAGCAGCTCTGTCTGTTTTCATCCTACAGTCAAACTATGCTGGTGCTTTGCCATCTTCAGTTACTGTTAACAGCTATTCTTACAATTCAGTCCTTTGTCTTTCAGTTGATGTGTTACACCCAAAGTCATTAAAATTGAAATGAGTTCAAAACGAACGACTTGTTCACTGCGCTAACATGCAGCCGAGCAGCTCCGCCAGTTGTTGCAGCTTTGCCTCGGACGGCGGCAGAGCTGCAAGCTGCCAAGCTATTGTTAGATCAGCAGAAGTAGCCCAGGGGATGGACTGACTCTATCTCCCTCCTCTCGCTCTCTCCCTCGCGTGTTTCTCTTCTGTCTCGTGCGCTTGCAGTCATTCTTTTTCACTCTGATCTGTCCCTCCATCTTTGTTTCTCTCATCTCTCACATCTGTGTTTTCTTTCTTATCCGGATCTCTTTTCTCTCAAACACGCATCGTTCTCTCTCTTTTCACACTCTCCTTTTGGTTCATTCATTATAGAACAAGTATGTTTTATTCATTTTGTCTTCAGCCTTGATTTCCTTTTGTTATCTAACTACAGGCCTGTGCCATCACAGCACCTTGGAGCTCGCTATTCTCCTGACTCATTTCTCCCCGCTGTAGTCACTGCAATATGTCAGTCATAAAACAATATGTCACTCTAAACTATGATGGCCCATCTGGGTACTTCTGTGGCACAGTTAACTGGCAAGTGTAACAGCAGGAGTCGCATTATGCTTTATGGTATTACAAGGTTATCACTTTTAGTATGTTCACTGTCAGCAAAATAGGAAGTGCCGTCTTACTGTGACACCAGACAGTAATACAGTGAGTAGAAAGGGCATCTTCCAAATTCAATACTTTGTTTTAAGCATCTGTGTTGGCAAACAGCCACCCTGCTGAGGTGACTTTGAGCAAGACATTGAATCCCCCCCCCCCCCCTGTTAAGGTAGAGCAAGAGGACTGAAGAAAATGTTTGATGTAATGCAACATATATCTATAGTTCTTTCATTATCTCGAAACAGATGTGGGATTTTCTTCTAATCAGGAATATGTCCATGCTGTTATCCAAGTCAGATGAACAAATATTTAAACTATAAGTGTTGAAATTCAAATCACTGTAATGTGACAATTTTCTGTTGCGTTATAATATTTGACATTTTTGAGAAACGGGAATCCAACTTTAAAAAATAATAATTCAAAGTGAAGTTCTCATTGTGAGCCAGTGAATAAAAGTACTTATATAAAAGAGGCTCCAGGTGGTTCAAGCTTTTCATTCTCGGCCAGAGTGGGGGGGTTTAAAATGTATTGAGGCCTGCGTGTGCGTCAGCCGTATGCATGAGTAACTATGCCCCTTCTGTCTCTATGCCTCCGACATGCATTGAATTTGGATGCTGTGTGGGTGTGCGTGCTGACTGTATGGTTCTTTAGCCGGATTGTCTCTGTCGTTCTCAGGTATGAGTTGCGGATGCGGTACCTTCCTAAAGGTTATCTCAGCCATTTCTCTGAAGACAAACCCTCTCTTAACTACCTCTACCACCAGGTGAGGAAACACTGCAGGATCTCATACAAAAAGAGGAGAGAAAGGTGTCCTCCTTTTATGATACAATGCTAAATACATTTTTGCATTAAAAAACCTTCTGCTCTGTCCCTTCCTCCCTGTCGCTTTTACGTCTATAAGGCAGACATACATTGAAACGGATAACTTTCATAGATTTCAGCAGTGTTGTTATACATTATTGCTCCGTTACATTGTGTTTCTCCAGGTAAAGAGTGACTACATGCAACATATAGCTGATCAGGTGGATCAAGATGTTGCTCTGAAACTGGGCTGTTTGGAAATTAGGTGAGAAACACACCAACAAAATCTACGCAATTATTCTTGACCATTAGTCCCTGCTTTAAATCAGAGAGGCATATTAATACTGTTTCTCCTTTTCTCCTCTGTGAATTATACAGGAGGTTCTTCCGAGAGATGCCAGGCAACGCCCTGGATAAGAAATCCAATTATGAACTACTAGAGTACTGATTTTATTTTTATTTCATGTATTTTAACAAATTGTATGACGGTAGATTCAAACTATTCAAAGTGTTGTGATTCTGTGATTCTTAGAAAAGACGTTGGTTTGAGAAGGTTCTTCCCCAAAAGCCTGCTGGACTCCCTCAAGGTGAGGCTTAACTGCTGTTAATGTAGTAAACAGTCAGCGACTGACTCGACACGGTCTCCCATTTAACTTCCATTGCCAGATAACAGACGTGACAGTGGCAGAAATGTCTTTGGGAATCCTAGTCAGGCTTAGTCGGCTGGATGAGCTAATGGCTATTTGACTGAGCAGAGAGACCAACTTGATGACTGAGTGGATGTCTGGCTGAATGTCAGATAATCTCATTGTATTGAATCAGTAAAACGTCCTGTTGTCACTCGCAGTGGGCTTTGTCTGTTGTGTGCTTCTTGGCTCTCAACCAACTTTCTCCCAGAAAGACTTAACCCCTTGTAAATGTTTTTTTTCTACCTCTCTATCAGGCGAAGACGCTTCGTAAGCAGATCCAGCAAACCTTTAAGCAGTTTGCTAACCTCAATGATGAGCAGAGCATCCACAAGTTCTTTGAGATACTCTCTCCCATCTACCGCTTCGACAAGGAGTGCTTCAAATGTGCTTTGGGGGTAAGGCAACACTGAATTCATAAAGACAAACAATGTTACATGTAAAGGTGAATGGTGAAATCCTTCCATACATCTTCCATACCTGAACATTTGAATTAAGTTAGGAAGTTGAGCCTATTTAGCATTCACATTGTCGAAAACGTGTAGCGTCATATTTAATTTAAATGGCATGTCAAAACATTATGCAAACCTTCCTCTGTCCTAGAGTGCATTTCATGTCAAAAGAACTGAAACAGATGAGAACATTACAATTGTTTTATGCTATCAATGTTACATTTTTGTGTGTAGTTAATAAAGCAGTTGATGTGATGAAATGTGACATCTATATTAATGCTGTATTCCTCCCACTGTCTTTCTCTATTCCTCTCCAGTCTAGTTGGATAATATCGGTAGAGTTAGCTATCGGCCCAGAAGAAGGAATCAGCTACCTCACAGATAAGGGCTCAATGGTGAGAACACGCTTGCACTTAGACTCATCTCACAAGGGCAAACCTTTATCATTCCTCAGTAAAAGTGTAGCCTTCTTTTGTAACTCACTTTCTTTCAAATATCGTCTGCTTCGTGTGTCTATTGCAGCTAAGAGATGATTCAGTTCTGTATGTTCTATGAATTCAAGAAGGCTTTCAACACCATACTGCCCTCTACTGGTTTTCTTCTCCAGTAGACATATTCAAGTTGAAAATAGTTGTGTGGTGCAAGTTTTTGTGACATTACAGATGATATGAGCTAGAAAAAAAGGCCATATGTGTGCTGTCACCAGGTGATGTGATTAGGAAATCTGCACAGCTGCTTGAAGGAGGTGCTGGCTGCTCAAAATGCAGTAACAGCTGCACACCTGCAACTCCAGTGCTTAAATTGAGTTATTAGATTTCAACCTAATGATGACTGTCTGTCAAAATTATTACAATGAATTTAATAAGTCGATCATTGCATGTTGCAATTAAACCGAGCTTGTCCTTTTTGGCCTTCATAAACACTGTTGAAGTTCACTCTTGATGACATCGTCTTTCTCGTGCTCCGTGTTAAAAGACTGTGACTCCTGTGGTTGCCATTGTTGTATGTAAAAACAGAAATACATGACTAACTGGGAAAACAATATGTCTCAACCCTCTGCATTATTGCATGAATGATCTACAGTTCTTTGAAAAAATAATTTCCACTGAGCTGAATACCAACATATGACGTAAATTATGCATGATGCCTTTGTCTCTGCAGCCTACACACTTAGCTAACTTCAACCAGGTTCAGGCCATCCAGTACTCTCCTTTGGAAGAGAAGGACAGGAAAGGCATGTTACAGCTCAACGTAGCAGGAGCTCCAGAGGTGAACGCACACACACACGCGCACACACACTATTGATACAGCACATTCTTGAGTGCTGAGTCAAGTTATCAGATACATAATGTCCTCCTTTACACTTCTGATGTACTCATTCAGTCTACACACACACGCACACGCACACACACACACACACACCTTGCATATTTTGTGAAACATTATTGCTTGTTTGGATGTTAAGTTTGCAGTAATATCTCATGTTAGATTTGATTTAGTTAATTAATTAAACTTTTGTACATGTGTAACTAACATTAAATAGCTTGTGCATTGTTAAACATTGTATTTTAAGTTGCAGTAGCAATCTGTGGGGAAAACATGAAAAGCTGTAGAGAAATAAGGAAACTGCACTTGGGAGGGTGAAGGCGGGTGTTGCCATCTACACTTGAGTGTGTCTGTCGAGAGTGGGTGTGTGCCATGCAGCAGGCTGTACTAGTGGAAAAGCATGTGTGCATCAGTGCTAGAGTGTCTGTGTAAGGATGTGTGTGTGGATGGAAGACTGAATGTGTGTGTGTGTGTGTGTGTGCACTGATAGAAGACGTTATCCCTAATAAAGCTCTCATTGTGTCACTGTGAAGCAACGCTGTGTCCCACTAATCCTGTATGTGTGTGTGTGTGTGTGTGTGTGTGTGTGTGTGTGTGTGTGTGTGTAGCCCCTCACAGTCACCACGGCATCGCTGACTACGGCAGAAAACATGGCTGACTTGATTGACGGCTACTGTCGGCTCGTCTCCTTAGCTACTCACTCCTTCATTGTCAGAGTCCACAAAGGTAAGACGCGCAACTACTGTTACATTTATTTTGTGCTTTCTATACGTCCACATTTCACTATTGTTTGTGTCTATTGCATCATTATATCGGTTCAGTGTTGTGCAGCTAAATGTTGATTGTGATCAATTGTATGTTGTTAAGATGGTAACAGTAACTCTAAGCAAAGAAAATGCACTTCTGCTATAAATAGTAATCGGGTTTGAAATTGCTGTCAACCTTCTTTCAAACAGTATCCAGGTCTGATTGTGGCTAATGAGGCTTTACACGACGTGTCACTTTGAATAACCAGCTGATGTTTCGCTCGTCTTTTCTAAAAAATAACTATGGCTACAAAGAAATGGTTACAGTGATGTCCCTCTAACATCTAGGACTAACACATGTGTTTCATTTGTGTCTGCAGAGGGGGACAGAGCTCTACCGTCCATCCCCAAGTAAGTCAACAGACTCCTTTGTCTCATTAGTTGCTTTATCAAGTAAAACCAAGGAGTCAGTTTCCTGCGAGACATGAAAGAGGTTTATTCAAATTCAGGTTTTGCATAAGAAAACATCCAATGTCTTCCCTTTTTACACGCACAACTTTGTTTGTTGTTTTATTCATTTTGTTTAGCACTTCAGAATCTGCTTTGAGGGAAATTGGATTTTTTTTTTTTCTTAGTCCGCGACTCGAATTTCTATAAAATATCGACTCTTTTTTTCCATCATTTTCTAATCTTCTACATTGTAAAACATGACAGGATGTGGGAGGGTCCTCCATTCCTCTGGTTGCACTACTATCTTCATAGCTGCATCTGGAAACTTTAGGTTTAGATTATTGTGAGCTGAACTGATCTTCTTATTTCTTGTCCAGAGTTTCAAATCATGAGAGGCGGATGGAAAAACGGATGGACGGAGTACGGACCCGAGCTGTTTGTGTCTCAGGTATAAATCCCCGTCTCGCTTTCTCCTTTCCTGTTGATCTGTTTCTCCCCTTTTTTATTTCCCTGTCTGTCTGTCTGTCTGCTGCTCTAAATGTCATGAAGGACAGTGACTGCTAACAGTTAGATAAAGGCTTCATAGACATGTTCCCTCTATAAAGCCTCATCTGTGTGTGCAGTGAAGAGTCCTTGTCTCGCCAGATGTCCCCATGGAGAGCTTTAGTCACTGTCACTCTTCCTCTGCCCTGACTGCCTACTGACCTCTGACTAACACACAGAATTAAATGAAAAAGACCTCGGATATAGAATCGGGTCATTAAATAATATCTGTGACCTTATTTTTAATATCTTTAAACACTAAAACTATTACTTCTTCTCTTTCCCTCTCTGTGTGTGTTTCATGCTGCATGGTGCTTCTGAAGGTCACACTAGTGGCGATGGTAAACATTCTTTCTATTAACCTAAGTTAGTAACTCAATGGCACTGCTGCTCCGTGTCTGTCCACATTAGGCATACTCTATGTGTGTACTGCATCCCGGTATCTGCCTGTAAGTGTTTCAGGCTGATCCATGACTCAACCTGTTATTCGTTTCTGTGGAAAGAATGAACCTTTCCATCCCTCCCCTTTCCTCTTCTCTGTCTCTCTCGCTCTTGTACTCTTCTGTCCTACATTCCTCGTGTGCAGCTGTTTTATAGTACATGAAAGTTTAAATCGCTGTGTATGTGTTTGGAGTCGGGTATGGTGACGGTCTATTGGAAAGGTATCTGTCAGATGATGGTGTGTTTCTGTTACTGGGGCCATTTTCACTCTTTTCTTTTGCCTGTGAGCTTGTGTTCACAGAACTTCCTAATTTAATACAGTGACTTATGTGTTTAATTGTTATTTAGTTAGTGGTGGATCAAGGTATTTCACAGTGACGGGTTATAATGTTAGTATTCCCTACAAATTCAGGTGATACAAATCATTTTGATATTGATAATGGGACCTTTGGTTCGTGTAACCTCCACGTTGTCCGGACGACTCGGCTTGCTATATCAAAGTGGAGTTTTATATGTTGGCTTGCTCTCAACTCTTGCTCTCGTATCTGCCTTTTCTGTGTCACCAACTGAGACTTAATGTTTCTTGGCTCTTGTTTTCCCTCCCCACTTCTCTCTGGCTCTGCAGAAACGGACGACTATGCTGAGATCATAGATGAGGAGGACACCTACACCATGCCTTCAAGTAAGTACACACACATGCACACAAACATTGTTGGCAGCTAGTATCTACAATGTGGAGCGGAGACACAAAGCGGCGAGTCGACATTGTGCACCTGTGTGAGTGTTAGTTCACATGTGTGCAGCTGGAAAGGTATGTAAGTGCCTATCAACATTTTTGAGAGTATGGCGAGTATCTTGAAATACTTTAAATGTTTCATCACACTCCACATTACTGGAAGATGTAATGATACATTGGACCTAACTATAAATCTATTCAGCCTTCAGCTTTGAATTAAACTCTTCTTAGATTAGTGGATAAAAGGATGACGAGCTAAATAATGACTGAGGCTTGACTGAATCTACCTTTTCGTGGTCACATGTAACAATCTTGTATAAAAGGGGAAACCACTTGAACCGCCTACTGTCTTTATATTAATAGATGATCAGTGAGTTGTCACAAGCTTCCTGCGACCTCTTCGAGACATTATCTCGACACACTTTCATTACTGTAAACATTTTTCAAATTGCTCCACGTCCTGCTAATCACTATTATGATAAGTCATAATAAGTCATCTCGACAATTACATTCATGTAGAGTTTTATCTGGCCTTAAAGGGATAGTTTGAGTCTTTGAAGTGGGGTCTTTGCTTTTTAGCAGAAACATTGGATTAAATATAGTGTCCATGTTAAGCTCACCGCAGCGCTGGGTGGTGATGCTACATACTGTAGGCAACATTTAGACGCACTGGAGATGGGCGATATAATACCTTAATGTATGATGGGGAAAGGAGCAGGGATTCTTACTGACAAAATTCCTAATTTAACCTGCTTCAAAATGTTGCCTGGGTATCACAAGCATAAGTTGTCCCGTGCTACCGAAATGTTAACATGGCTTTGCTTTTTGACAATTAATTAATTATACTTTTACAAAAGTCCTGTGGACAGTTGTAAACACTCAAACGCATACAGAGAGAACAAGCAAGTCAAACATCACACAGCGATAGCAAGATGTGCACACTAAACAGCATCTCATGTTGCATGACGTTATTAGAATTGTTAACGGCTGATTTAGTTAGAAATGATCTAGTAAGATCAATACACTCAAACACACATTAGCCAGCCAAGGTCACGTTTAGCAGTTCATGTCTCGACTGAGCAGATTCAGGCTTTCGGTGTCTGTTTTTTTTTTTAAACCGTAGGTTGGCACGCAATAAAAGGGCTCACTTTGGTGTTATGAAGTTATGTTGCATGATAATACAGGCCTTTTATGAACTGTTGAAGCTCGCTAGGGGCGACCCACGGTGTGAGTGTTTGTTGCTTGCTTTTTTTCTTTGTATGGTCACAAAAAAGAATGAACCTTGCCTCAGACCAAACACACCAAAAGGCTTTAAATATCCTACACCAAGTTATTTTATATGATAAGGGACACGATTGTGATACCCTTTTCTGACTTGCATTACCTCTAACTTAACTGCGTCACTGTCTCACATAAAATCATGACAATTGTTAACGACTGCAGTCACAATTTCTGCATCTCTGTACTCACAGATAGTTATTTCTGTCTCCTATCACTAACCTATTTTCCCAGAATACTATGGACTAGATCAAGGTAATGATTGGAACGTACCAGAAGTCTGGTTGTATTGTGATGGCACTTTGATTTTGTGGTTGTTGTGATCCTTATTTTCTGTTTGCTTGCAACTGGAAAAAACAGAATTTATTTCCGTACATGTACCCTGTTGATTTGACCCCCCCTCTGTTGATGTTTGATGTGATGTCAGTTTTGGGCTAAATCGATGGTAGCTTCAGAACTGAACCCCAGGTGTTGGACAAGGATCTTGCTGTGTATGTTTAAGAAAAGGAAAAGGTTTGACAAACTGTATTTAGTTACATCATTGTAAAAATCAATATCCACTTGACTTAAGGCAAGCTGTTGAAACCCTTACTGCTCAGGGTAACAACTACATGGACACAGTTCAAAAACATTTTATATATTGTTCACGAGGCAAGTTGAGTCAGAGCATGTTCCTATTTACAACTTTGGACTGGAGGAGGAAGTGTAGTGAGATGGAAGTTTTAAAGTATATATATATGTGTATAAATATACTGTATATAATTACACGCACGTTTTAAAACCAAACCGCAAATTAATTGGGTAGTCCCACGCCGTTGTTGCCGGGCACACAGGCATTAATTATGGCCAACTGTACATTTTTGTTATTGTATGTTGCAACTCCATTTAGTCTCTTTCCCACTGCAGACATTTTATTGCCCGGCAAACTGTAGTTGTCTCAGGCCGCACATGTGCTGGACATTTGATGACTGTAAAAAGTATGAAAGTCAGAGATTTGTCAAATCCTGTACCCTCATGTGCTATATTCTTATGCTGATTACATGGACAAAGTCAGGTCAACCGTGTCAGCAAACAACCAGCCTCTCAACAGCCGACAGAAGAAAATTGTCTGACAGAGATACAAATTCCTTTTGGACCAAGCAAGTGTACCACTGGTCCTAAATCTGCCTGTGAGCTTTTAATCCCTGCCCAATCTGTCTCATTGTTATACAAACCACCTGACTTTATCCATATAACGTAACGTTTGATTTAATGTGGAAATTCATGTTCATGTATACATTGAGTGTTACTGGCTGTTCGTCTGTGTTACATGGCATGTGTGGATGTGGTTTGCTGATGCTATTGTTGCATGCTGTTGACCTTGAGGTATGCTGATTGTTTTAAAACTAAGCTTGTCAGAGTAGGAAGGTGAATTAACTTCAGGCATCTGGAAATTCAGGATAATTACATTTGAATAACCACATAATGTCACTTGAAAGAAATTAAAGTTTGTTATACACTGTGAGGTCGGGTCTGAAATATTTCCATTCACGTTTACATACATTTGATGGAAGAATTGATCAAAAGTTGATCATAGACAGAATCAGTTGCACATTTTGAAAATGTAAACAAACTACACATTGTAAAGCACTCTGACAAGCTTCAAGGTCTGAGTAAGTAGGTGTGTGTGTTTGATCTGAAGGTATTTTCTGCTTGTGTGTGTGTGTATCGGTGTGTTCATGTCTATGCATATTATGTACATAGCACGGGACTATGAGATCCAGCGAGATCGTATTGAGTTGGGACGCTGCATAGGGGAAGGTCAGTTCGGAGACGTCCACCAAGGAGTCTACATCAGTCCGGTACGTAGTAGAGACACACACATACATACACACACACACACACACACACACACACACACACACACACAGATATACAGACACACACACGGTCCTTTACTGATTCATTCACACGATCAACAGTCTGTAGATAAAAAAAAAAGTTAATCTTACAAAATGCAAAAAAATAAATCTCTTCCTGACCTTATTATACGTGTGTGTGTGTGTGTGTGTGTGTGTGTGTGTGTGTGTGTGTGTGTGTAATTAATGCAGTCTCTTACTCACCTCTCATGTCTTTTTTCTCTCTTACACTCTCCCTGCAAAGTCACTTTGAAGCTAGACTAAAAAGACTGAACTAGAACTCGCGTCACACTAACAGCACACCTACAGTGTAGTTGTAACAGAAGAAATGATGGCCACTCAATAACCACTGACAACTCTTTTAATTTAATTTCAATATGTGATACACAAACATCTAATAATCTCAGTGTATTTTTGAAGCCAGTGAACTTGCTAAATACAGACGCTTACGTTGTGCTGCTGATCATGTTCTTTACTTGGATCTGTTTGGTGCAGGAGAACCCAGCCCTGTCAGTGGCAGTGAAGACGTGTAAGAACTCAACATCGGACAGCGTCAGGGAAAAGTTTCTCCAAGAAGCATGTAAGTTCCTCGTGTGTTTCTCAAATGTTACCTTAATTTACTCAAAACTTACGCAAAACTTACAAGCTGTTTGTGAACTGAACTTCTTTCCCTGCAGTGACCATGCGTCAGTTTGACCACCCACACATTGTGAAGCTGGTGGGAGTCATCACAGAGAACCCAGTCTGGATTATCATGGAGCTCTGCACGCTCGGAGAGGTAGGACAGTGATAACTATTTGTATAAGGGTGTTCAGTATCTGCTAGTATACTGCGGGATGTGTGCATGTGTTAAAAAGCTTATTAAAGTCATCACAGAGACTCTTGTACAGTATATACATGGAACCTAGGGCTTGTTTCTTTCTCCAGTATTTGTTTAAATAAAGAGGGAATTTGATTTTTAAAGTCAGATTATAAAAATATCATCTGCAGTGCAAACTAGGGCTGCACGATAAGAGGAAAATATGTGAAATGCAATTTTTGTAGCATGAAACACAACTACATTTGGTTGCGTGGGGAAAATAATCCAGGGAGAAATGTGGGTGTTTCTCTGAACATTATTTTTTGCAAGTAAAACATTGCATTTGCTTCTTCCTCACAAAGTCCTGTCAATTGTGGCAAAAAGCACAGTTTATTTTATGGAACTGTTTAAGTAACTGTTGTTTTTCCTCTCCGTCCTCCACAGTTACGGTCATTTCTCCAGGTGAGGAAGTACAGTCTAGACTTGGCCTCCCTCATCTTGTACTCATACCAGCTCAGCACAGCACTGTCATATCTGGAGACTAAGCGCTTTGTACACAGGTATGCATTAGTTTCCCCCTAGAAACTCCAATTTACCAGAGTATTGAAGAATGATAAAAGTAAATATTCCACTACAATAGAACTGCTAAGTGGCCAGAGCAGTGAAATCCATTCACCCAATAAAAAATATAATTTAAAATAGATTAATAGATATTTTCTTTAAACCACAGCTCAGCGTTGCCACCTACTGGCAGCATTACAATGAAAAATGTCTTGCTCAAAAAATTGAGACATATTGTGATATGGGGAAAAAGATATTGTCACCAACTCCTAGCATGTGGATGCACAACACTTCTCATAAAGAATGAGGAATACTAGCAATCTTATCATGCTGTTTTTCCAAACGCCACATGGGAGATGTTGAGTGGGAAGTGTCCGGTCATGTAGATGAACAGAATAAAGGTGTTGAGGATTTCTTCTGAATCTGGTTCTGTCCTCCGCAGGGACATCGCAGCGCGGAACGTGTTGGTGTCAACAGTCGACTGTGTAAAACTTGGGGACTTTGGTTTGTCTCGATACATGGAAGATAGCTCTTATTATAAAGGTAAATGTAACACCTCTAAACACGCAGTGTTCCCATAAATGCACACTTCAATCTCCTTTTAAGTGTCTTTGGTCTGTCATAACACGGGGACGAAATCAGCATTATTATTCATTGCACTGACATGAACTGAGATGATCATTACAGTGTAACACAGTTCTCCTGATTTTTTAGCATCTAAAGGTAAACTGCCTATTAAATGGATGGCTCCAGAATCCATCAACTTCAGGCGATTTACCACAGCCAGTGACGTCTGGATGTTTGGTGAGTTTAAAGCTGTCTTGTTTTCTTGCTTTCTTTATTTCTGTGTCAGTTTTGTCCTGATGTTTTGACAGTTTTCAGTTTTAAATCTCTTTTATTCTTTACTCTGCACCATTTAAAAGCCAACAGGTGGCTGTCTCAGTTGCATAGTGAGTGAGTGTTTGTTTTTATGTCTTTCCATAGGCGTCTGTATGTGGGAGATCCTAATGTTCGGCATCAAGCCTTTCCAGGGTGTGAAGAACAATGACGTTATCGGCAGGATAGAGAACGGCGAGCGGCTGGCGATGCCCCCTCAGTGTCCTCCTACTCTCTACAGCTTGATGACAAAGTGTTGGTCGTATGATCCCAGCAAGAGGCCACGCTTCACTGAACTCAAAACACAACTCAGGTACTTAATGGAGTGTGTTTTGAGAGTGTGTGAGTGTCTTTGTGTGTCTCTAAGTGTGAGAAATGTGGGGTTCAGTGTCTTGCTCAAGGACACAAATCACCATCACACTCTCTTCAGCATTCAGAAAGTTAAATTATTATCTGTATATGGTTTACCTCGGCTGAAGAAGCACACAATTTAGGTTTCGTCCCTCCCATAGTAAGCTTCGGGAGTAATGCATTGAGTGAAAGAAGCTGGAAGAATGATATTAAAGATCTAGAGGCACATTTTTTACATTCCATTAAATGTGCACATAGAAATTGAAGTGAATGTATGTTTTTAGTGAGACAGCCTCACAAGATATCCTCCCCGATAACGATAATACTAGTTTCTGTTAAACTTTACTTTCAGCCTTAAAGGTGAAGTTGAGATATTCGCATGTTATTTGTTGCTATTATGTCATTGTTAAGATAATGGTCATAATTAATGATATTTTCCAGAAGTGTTTCCTTACGCCTTCCTAACAGCAGGTGTCACTGTCTGTACAAGTCATGGTCATCTAACAAGATGAATGGAGCAAACAAAACCTACAGCAAATATTTTACATAAAGAATTAAGCAATATACTTTGACCTTTGTCTCTGGCTGCTGGTTAAACATGAGACCAGAATGAACCACTAAAGGTGGATGTACTGGTCAGATACAGGCGGGTAGGCATAAGGATAGTGATTATATCCAGCTGAGCTCACATGTACATGCCTTCTTATTTCAATTTGAGATGGCAGACTGGATCATTTCTATGTCTTGGCAGGGTGCTTTTTGTCTGTTTAAGATACTACGTTCATCTTAAATCATCTTTACTAATGGACGCAGAGGCAGTGTGGAAGTCATTTCTGTGGTTAGAGGATAAATGCCAGAGACGTTTTTATTCATGTAACTCCAAACTGCATTCTACGGATGGATGGATGGATGGATGGATGGATGGATGGATGGATGGATGGATGGATGGATGGATGGATGGATGGATGGATGGATGGAATTTCAGGTACATCCTAGTACATTTTTACTGTGACTGTATACAAAGGACAACCGTTTCTATGTGGTTCAACACCCTCAAATTAAACCTGAAAGTCAGCTCTTTAACCTCAAAGTGGTTATTGTTTCTTTTCAAGTACAAAGCCAAACACTAACTGTCCAAATACTTGAGAGACGGTACTTTACATCCTGTTTGGGCTGATGACAGTACGCTTGGCATGGTAACAAAGATATGATGATGACAGAGATAGATTAAATGAGGTATCTCGGTCACGCCTTGCTTCCCTGTTAATGATACATCACTGCCTTGTTACTAGCTTTGCCCGGAGACAGATTTGCTAAGAGAGAGATTTTATCTATCAGGAGACAATATCCCAGACACGTTGTGATCAGATAAGGCAGAGCTAGACAACACTGTACGCAAGTTAAACACTTGCCGCCTAAGTCCCAGAGTAAGTCATCACTATGTTATTCCCCTTTCAAACAGAAAGGGTCCAACCTATTCAAGAGTCATTTAATGTCATATAAATAACTGGGCAACACGGTAAAACATTTGTGAAAGGTTTTATCAAATGTACTGAGAGTGGCACTCACAAGAAGGGCAACTTAAATGTTTTCATTTAAATAGCAAGAACATTGGGGAACAGTGTCAGTCCACATCATGTGCCCAGGGGAGAGGAAAAACACTGACATGATTGATGCCATCCAGTGTGGGGTTACAGTATGTGATTATAGTTAATGCTAATCACAGGATGCTAACAGCCAAAATGACACCCTCCGCTTTCAGATCATAATTTTCCCCCAACGTGCTTTCACAAAACAGGCCCACCAACAAGTTGAATTTAATTACATTTCAGATATGTTTCTGTATTGTAATGCTTGATGAGACTTTTTGCTCTGCTTTGTGTAACGGAGCTTAAATCACCAGCAAAACTTAAAGTGGGTGAAGTGATATTTAGTAGTTTAATAAAATAAAGTAAACATTTTCGAAGGCAGAATTGAACAAGAGTAAACACTATTTATTTTCCATATATTACAGTTAAGTGGGGTTACAGTAGGAGTTTTCCCAGCAACCATCACTCAACAATTCATAATCATTCAGACATGAACAGACCTGCAGTTTTTGGGAAGTGATGCTGAAACTCTACAGTGAGAACAGCTGATGACGTATACTTGTAACACAGATTTTACATTCATGAATTTCACATTAATCTTTGGTTTGCTTGCTCTTTTATTTCTTAAACGTGACATTGGTTTTCCAGATGTTAGCTGCCTCATTGTTACACAAAAAGCAGTTTCCCTTTATTATTTTTAACTACTGGCCACAACATATTCTGCCAAACACGTTTCCCCCTGTATCTATTAATAAATGTATTTATTAATTATTATTAACTCCTTCCGTATATAATCTACATATAAGACGTTTTGATGTGGTTTTAGCCGCTTATTTAAATGTGAAATGTTTGTATTGTATGAAGAGCTGAAGTGAGAGAATACTTCCAAAGTTATGTTATTTATAGAAAACTAGATATAATATACGTAATTTGTGTTGGCGACAGCACAATACACATTTTTGGTGACAAAGCGCTGCATCAGTCCTCTACTGCTCTGTAAGAATAGTCTATGGATACACCATGTGTCTTATACATGTCAATATAGTTTCGCCAAAAAATGCACGTAATGCCTTTTTATTCAATTCCTTCCAAGTCTTCATTACACATATTGTATAAGTCTGGACAGACATGGAACTGGAACTTGGCTTGTTGGTGGAGGCGTACAACTGCGAGGCGGTAATTAAATATTTTCATATTTATATGTTGAGGACTTCAACTCGTATACACAAGTAGACAACACCAGTTTCAGCAGCACAGCAAGATGCCATCAGATTCCTTCAACATGCACATTCTCTCTCTGTCTTGTTCTCTTTCTCTCTCACACACAGAAACGGGAAAATAAGAGAGCATATTTAACTCCCGTGGTTTTTACGAGTTTGTTTAAAACCAGCGTGACTAACACCTTAAATTCCACCTTAAATTCCACAACAATTACACTACCAATGTTCTCAATGTCAGCGTTCCTCTTTTCCCCCCAATTCTTCTCCTCTTACGCTATCTTTGCCTCCTTTTCAAACTCCACTTCATGTGCTCTTTTTTACTCTCCTCCTGACCTCTTTCCCCTTTAAATGGTGTCCTCCTGATCTCGCTTCCTTATTTTGGCTCTAAACGAGTACCAGCCCCCACATCAAGGACGCTCATCAGTCTGAGACAAGCACAGTATGTGTGTGTGGTTGTATTTTGTAATGGGCTGAAAACAGTGTGGAAAAGTACATATGAACTGCATTTGAGTTCTAATCTGACAATTAGGAAGATTTATTTGAATTGACTGTGAGATGTTGGCATGAAGAAATAGTGAGGAACCCTCAATGTGCCTCAGCCAGTGTCTTGGAAACCAAGTCAATATTGACCACGTTAACTGTGGTCACTGGCTATTAGTAGGGGAAAGTCATGCCATATAAGGAAATACAGTTTGGTTTACTTTCGGTCTGGCCGGCTTTTATATCATAATATCAATTATAGGTCTTTCCTGCCAACTATGCAACTCTCAACTACTACTACAGTTTTGTGTGTGTGTGTGTGTGTGTGTGTGTGTGTGTGTGTGTGTGTGTGTGTGTGTGTGTGTGTGTGTGTGTGTGTGTGTGTGTGTGTGTGTGTGTGTGTGTGTGTGTGTGTGTGTGTGTGTGTGTGTGTGTGTGTGTTTACACACAGTGGGCAGCTGCCAGGAGCTACAGCTTTCCAAAGGAAAGAGAGAGAATATAGAGCGAGAGAATGAAGGAAGGACAAAGGCAAGCAGAACTACTGCAGTGCTGTTCTCGGTCAAAGCTCTAATTCTCAGATCATATTATCGGTTAGTGAAGTGTATGTGCAGGGAAGGACTGTAGCCTTTTTGTTCTGCTACATCAGGGCATGTTTGAGTCATCCTGCCAGGAGTAGTACGTTTTATCCTTTTAGCGTTGCTGGGATCTTTAGTGGTTATTCGTGTTTACCTTCAGTAGCATATCAGTTCTGAAGTGCCACTGGCCCATCATCATTCTAGTGGTGACATTATTCTCCTGAAAAGGCTTGAAGGCTATACTCCAGGGCTATTGGATTAGCCCGTTCTAAGGGTAAAGTATTGCCTCTATGTTCTGCCTTTCTGTTTCATCAGGCTTTCTAAATATTTGTGCTGTCAGCCTCTAAGAGAATTAATTGTTTATTTTCCTCCTACACAACTGTATGTGTACAAGTGTGCTGCATTCACCTAATGCTACTGTACCTATGGGTTCAATCCAAAGCAGTTTTGGAGAAGCCTTTTTCTATGTCTTTTGAACATAAACACTAGTCGGTTGTTTGACTATCCTCTGGAAGAAATGTGTTCCTTTGTATGTCCTACTTTTAGAACAGGTTCACATTTCATCTTAAAACCCGTATGTGCATTGAAACAGTTATTGGACGCTATAATTGTTTGTCATCGAGGTCCCTTCATCAAGCATTTTCAATGTTCGTGACGAGCTGAAATGATGCTTCAACAGTCTGAGTCAGAGAAATTCCCTAGTTACAGTTGTGTGTTTTCGTTGCTGCAGTGATGGGATATTAACACAAAGAGGGAATCCTTTATCCTTAAACGAGGACGTCCGAGCTTGTTTCCAGCGGTGCTGTAACTTTTTTGAAATCAGAGGATGGAACTAGGAAATCAGCCTCTGTGCGCTCGTTCTTGCATTGATCCAGCTACTGATCTACAGATTTTGACGTAAGCTAACAACGCAAGTAATTGTATGTAATATTAAAAAGTAAATATGTAGTTTGTGTTTCTGTTAATGTGTGAACCTGCCTTTGTGGCGGCTTTAGTGTACGCGTGAGAGAAAGCAGTTACCCCAGGGTGTCACAACTCAGTGTACCTGCACCCACATATCTAAATCATGCGGCTCAGTTTCAGTTTGTAGCGGCTGTACTGGGCAGCTCTCAGGTGAGAAGTACGTGAGAGTAAAGCAGGGCGGTGCTGAAAAGTCCAAGATTGTGTAGTCAACCCAGCCTGAGCAAATAATCTAAGCAAGCGTTGTTATTCCAGGTGGCAGGGTGGTGTAGGTGGTGTAGGTGGTGTAGTTGGGGGAGGAGACAGTCAGCGTTGACGTTGCCAGGTGCTGATGTTATCGTCGTCCCACTTGTTCATGCATGATGTCATTTACTGTAAAACTGTGAGGCAAGGTTGGCAGATTTATTCATGACTGGTTTAATTTTGATCATATTTCTAATGACTTGGCTTAATAGATGTTCAATAAAGCTAATGTAATGTTAGATTAAGTGAAGAAGAAAAAAGTGAAAATTGTAAAGCTAAACTAAAAGAATAAGAATACATTAAGTTTTAGAGCTGATATCCATTACGATATAATCTTTGTGACTTCATCACTGTCATGCTGAGTAAAGTAGTGAACAGTGTTCATCTAGACTATTTATATTGATATGAACATAAAACACATAATACTGCTAATACCTGCCAATGACTGATTGACTTGAAGATGCAACAAAAAGTAACTAACTGTGGTTTAAAATAAAAACAACTGAAGTAAAACCACCAAATTCTTTTAGAAAATCAAAAGTGAGATTAGTTAAAGAAATATTCTTAAAACCAAACAAGTAAATGCATACTTTTTAAATGAGTAATTCATATTATTATTCATTTAAAGATATCAAAACTGTTGGATCTGTTTTTACAGCTTCATCTTTTAGTGGAAAACTTCTATTTCAGTACTGATATTGTGTGTGTTGTGGAGACTGACTTCGACAGGTGCAAGGACAAACACACCCACACACACACACACACACACACACATACACACATACACATACACACACAGTGCGAGACAACAGAACAGGAGGGTAATGATGTTTCTCTAAATAGCTCTTACCCTTGTTGAGGAAAGGAGAGTAGAAGGAGTGTGTGACTGTGTGTGTTGGATTATTCAACTCGGTCAGTTTTCTGTTTTGTGCAACCGTCAACTCTTCAGCTGCAGCTCCTTCCTCTGGGAATTTGGGTTTAGCAGCAGTTTTCCCAGGGAACAGGTCAGTAAGGATAATTTTAGCGGGTGAATTCAGTGTGGTATCTTTGGCTACATTAGACCTAAAAGACATTGGGTTTGGGGCGTGGAACATTGCTTAGTCACCAAGTGATTCAATTTAAGCTTAAGCAATATTACTCAATGATTTCCTGCTTTAGTTGCTGTAACAGTTTTGCCTGACACAGCAAAGAGATGATATCAGTAGTGTGAATAATATACAGTGTCTTTTGTAAGACATAAAACTGAAATTAAAGTACATATTACAATATAACAACAGAATATCCCAAGTTAGCAGAGCGATTAATGTGGCTTGAATTGTTTTTATGATTGTGTCAGTGTATTGGCCCACTGAATGTAAGTCACAGTTACTTGAGCATTCAGGGATGAACTGTAACGGTCATAAGGGATATTTCATAACAAAAGGGAATTTGTTCGTTTTATGACTTTAGTAGTTTCTGTTTTGACGCTCTGTACAGTGTGAGGAATGTGTGTGTGTTACAGCACACAGCATGAAGCTCTGAGAGTTTTCATATTCCTAGGTGGCAGAAAAACACTTAAGCTGACAGTTCAGTTTTAAAAACAACTTTTCTGTTGAGGAAAACCACTCTGACGTGTGTACTAGGAGGAGCATGTGTGTTTTTGAGTTCATCTGCCTGTATTTTTAGCAACACTGATAGGCCACATCTGGATGGTTCATTTCAGTCTAGAGCTGCAACGATTTGTCGACTAATTATTTATTCAATCGACAGAAAAATAATCACCAATTTATTTGACAATCGCTTAATCTTAAAGTCATATGGAGAATTCCAGCTTTTCTCTGTTTTACATGATATGAAACTGAATATCTTTGTCTTTTGGACTGACCAAACAAGACATTTAAAGACCTCAGCTTTGACTTTGGCGAACATGGATTCACATTTTTCACTATTTTCTGAAATGTTATAGACGATAAACGATTCATAGAGAAAATAGTCAGCAGATTAAACGATGATGAAAATGATTGTTGGTTTCAGCCCTATTTGTATTAACTTTATACCTGACCTAACAACAAAGCAGTAACTACTGCACCACAATACTATATATAATAATAACTAAAGTCTAAAGTGTTTAACGCTGTAGTGTTAATTTGTGCATTGTACTAGAGAGGGTGACAGAGACGACGCTATGTCATCACCGGTCTTCTTCTTTCCGGTGGATCATTTAACTGGATTAAATGAAGTCAAATTAAGTGTTTGTGTTACATCATCTTGTATTTTCTCCTCCAGCACTATATTAGAGGAAGAGAAGCTCCAGCAGAAGGAGAGGAGCAGGATGGAGATGAGGAGACAGGTCACTGTTTCTTGGGACTCTGGAGGGTCTGATGAAGCCCCACCAAAAGTAAGGCACCACCACACCACATGTGTTTGTGTCTCTGTCTGTTTGTGTTTGTTGGTATGAGTGCAACAGATGTAGTAACAAAGGGTCTGAGTATCTGTTTGTGCTGTTGGCAGTGAGACGCCCTGATCATTGCAAGTCCCCATGCTCTCTTTAGTTCCTCTCTGATATGCTTTCCTGTGGTGTTGGTGATATATGTTCTGTTGTCTACTTTGCTGCATCACACATGATTATAAGTGGCCATGTGATATTAAGGCATTGAAATAATTCAACTGGTAACTCGGATTGGATTGAATGTTTCCTCTATTTGACCAAGTTTGACCCCGGTGACGTTAAATTATTGCTGAAGTCAGCGGAGTTTTCTCATTATGATAATAAAGGTTTAAGAACAACAAATGTTATTCTGGTTGCAGCTCTTGAGTCAGGTGCATGTAGATAAGTCCTATGTTATAGGACAGGGGTCGGGAACCTATGGCTCTTTTGATAACGCGATATGGCTCGCAGACAATTTTGAGCTGACATTTTTTAACTTAACAAGTAATAAATAATTATACTGTGCCATTTTAAAGTAAAACATTTAGCAGCGGATTTGTTTTTAGTTCTCCCCTCTCCTTTCCTCCGCTGTGTGTGTGTGTGTGTGTGTGTGTGTGTGTGTGTGTGTGTGTGTGTGTGTGTGTGTGTGTGTGTGTGTGTGTGTGTGTGTGTAGGGGGCGGAGCCCCGCCCGTTGTGAGACTGCGCAAAGCAAGCAGTAGACCGGGGGGGGGGGGGGGTCAAACTCATTCACAGAGGGCCATCATTAAAAACTGGGACTACGTCGACGGCCAAACACAGTCCACATTTATTGAACAGGATACACATAAAGTGCAAAAAGATATGGAACATATTTAAGTCAACTGCAGACGGGTTGCTGAGCAGTTCAATTAAAATATCTGAGCTGCAAAGTCGGCAAATGCTCTCAGTTGATCAGCAGAATGCTTTCGGGAACACAGCGGTGGAGATGTTTGTCAGTGTTTGGAAACACGTAGTGACCAAAGTCTCCCACAGGCAGCTCGGCTTGGAACGCTCTCACTGCAACACACATGTCTGTGATCACACGGCCCTGAAGCTGCAGGTTTAACTGTGCGATGCTTCGTTATGTCGCACAAACAGTCCAGCTCACATCGCCACTTTCTCCCAGAGATCTGTGGTGTCTTTCCCTTTGCTTTCCAAAAACTTTCATTTCATTCACATATTTAGATTATTCCTCAAATGTCTTTTCCCGTGGTTGTGCCATGCATTGATTTAATTACCAAAACCGGCGGGCCAGTTATGACGGACATATGACATTTTCTCACGGGCCGGATATAATTGCCTTGAGTTTGACACCCGTGCAGTAAACACTGAAACGTGCACATAAATGAGATAAATAACGTAAGCGTTTAGTTTATTTAATAAAAGAGCTCCTGTTCAATGCAACACTGATACCTCTATTAGTACTCGGAGACGTGTTATTCTTAAAAAATGCACGCATAAAGTTGCATTCAAATTTATATGGCTCTCAGGGAAATACATAAAAAAAATATTTGGCTTTTATGGCTCTCCCAGCCAAAAAGGTTCCCGACCCCTGTTATAGGAGAAAATGCAAATGTAGGACCATTGACTGTTTTCTTCTTCAGATGATCTTCAGATGTTTTTAATGCATTTGATCATTTTTTGCATCTGAAAAGCTTCTTTTTTCCTCAGTGTGCAGGTATTTCTTCTTATGATATCTCAATATAGTGATCACCCTGCGGTGGTCGGGTTAATTTTGATATTACAGTTTGGTAGATTAGAAGAAGGGAAACTCACTGGGTTTGTATAATATGCATATGGAAGCCCTTGTTCACACTTTTTTTTCACATAACAGGAACGGCTTCCTTCAAATGTGTAAACATTGTGAATTTCCAGAAAAATGTGTTTTCACAAATACAACACTACTTACTAAATTGTTGTTTTTGTAAGTCCATAACCCCAACCCCCACCAGCACCATGCCCTCTCACAGCTTGTTGCTCCAGCTGCTGGCACCCTCACTT
This sequence comes from Cottoperca gobio, assembly GCF_900634415.1. Classification (NCBI taxonomy): domain Eukaryota; kingdom Metazoa; phylum Chordata; class Actinopteri; order Perciformes; family Bovichtidae; genus Cottoperca; species Cottoperca gobio. The sequence goes on along the minus strand of NC_041370.1, from coordinate 14,707,415 downwards.
GCTGCCCCCCGTGGCCCTGCTGTTAGCATCTGCTAACTGCTTCTATTGGTTAAAACTAAAGCCATATGTCTTGAACAGTAGTTCATAAGAATGAGAGATTTGTTATTGTAATCCTTCAGTGATGCCCTTGTGTTATCCCTGATCTAAATGCAGGGCATGTTGCATTTTATCATTTTAATGACTACGAAAGGAATTTAAATGTTTGGCTTGGAGGTAAAAGTAAACATGTTATGCTCTACAGAGAAGAGTCGCTGTATGGCTTTGGTTACAGTCCGTACAGTTCGGTACTTCCCTGTCTGTCTCACCTGTCTACTACATATCTCTATCTTCTATGATACCCTTTTTATTTCCATTTGTCCGTCCTCTACCCTTGTCTTTCTGTTCGCAGCCCAGCCGTCGCCCCTCCCTGCAGCCCACCTTCAGTCTGGATTGTCTGTCTGCTCCTTCGCCTCACCACCATTGCCATCAAAACCAGCGCTTTGCCTCACAGCTTTCCCTCTGCCTTGGAAACCCTCATCCTTCGTCTCCCTTCACCTCTTCTCACCTACCCGCTCTTCCACTCTACTCATCACCTCTGCAATTTCCCCATCACTTTTCCTCTTCTCCCAATCCTCAGCCTCAATCCCCTCTTCTTCAAAACTTCCCTTTCTACAATTGCTCTTTCCCTCAGCACAACACTCAGTTCAATCCTGAATCCAAAGCCACCTTGTCCCTACAGTCTCAGGCTAACTTCTACTCTGCACCTCACACCAGTTCAGATGGCAGCTGCCCCCACAAGACAAATCCCCCTACTAAAGGCCACCTGCTCTGTTCATCCCAGCCAAAGTCAAAAGACTCCCATCCCTGGCACTTCTCCCCTCTCCTTTCCCAGTCGAATCCTAACCTTAACTCTCTGCCCCGCAGCGTGTCAAATATTTGTCCCCACACCATCCAAAACATCCAGCCCAGTTCAAATTCTAATCTTAAAACCCTGCTGTTGCGCAGCTTTCCCCCTGGCTGCCACACTAATCCCAGTACTCCATTACAGCCTGACTCTGACCCCCAGCACCAACACCCTGCTGTGCAGTCATGTGGGAGGCCCCCACTCGTCCCTCCTGCCCCCCTCACTCTTCCACACACAGAGAGACCCTCTGCCTGCACTCTGTCCTCCACTCACCGCCATCCACCCAGTCAAATGCCAAGCCTCCCTGTAACTACCAATACTCCTTTTCCCATCCCCTGCTCTGAAAGACACATGAAGGCAGGTGGTGTACTGTTAAACTGCACTAAAGATTTTATTTTAATAACTAAAACAAACGTGTGTGTCTTTATCAAAAATAATTTGCAACATTCACAATTGTAGCCGCTTTGATAAATGTCCAGGCGGATTTAAAAGATGATTCCAGATTCAAAGATTTGTAAATCCAGATAAGATCAGCCAGGCCTCTTGCACCAGAAATATCATTATATTGCATTTTGATTCAATTCTGCCTCTTTTCTACGGACTGTATATGAACACAGTATTTTCAACACAGCACAATTGTAACTCTAACTTTAGGAAGTTGAATTTGATTCTAAAACTGGATTTGTCTTTTCAAATAATATGTTTTTCACTTTAAATATTTTTATTTTGTCCTCACGTCATCTACATTTGGCTGATCGTTGTGATAAGATGCCATATGCCATCCAATGACTTGATGGTCACATGCAATTACATCACTAGCAGAAGGTTTATATAACTTGTATAACATCAAACATTCATAAATAAGCAAGAATTAAAGTGTAGAATAAAAACATGCATTCAGCACCTCGACTTTTCTCACACTCATCCCTTTTCTTTCTGTGTGACGACCAAAGTTAAATACGCCTCGTGTCGACTACACATTTAAATAAAGAAATGTTGCAAAATGTTTTGATGAATAGAGTAACAAACTCAACCAATCTTTGAATCAATAATTATAACTGAGTGCACTGGTTTTTGATTCAATGCTTGACAACACCAGTGACTGTAAACGAGCATGTTTATGCTTGGCATGTTTTATTTGAGTTGGACATGCTGTTGAATGTCCTCTGTCGTGATTGAATGTAGATATTTGTGTTTGTGTCAGGCATTGTGTTGATGCGTCCTCGGATTATTGCACCCTATTTCTAGCCTGTTCAGGATGCCCGACATAAGTCCTCAATCCGTTGGCTAACAGTCGGACCCATCTTACACACATGAGACTTAGATGCAGTATAATCATGGATGAGGCAGAAAACAAATATTCACAGAATTAACACAAGATATCTTGCTGTCTGGAATTACAATGAAGTAGAATAAGGACAGAAAGTATTTTAAAAACCTTTTACCCTAGAGGGAAACCTAAAGTCCAGAACTAATGCTGTTAAAATTCAACATCTGTTCCACTCCCCGGGTCTGGGTCTCAGCCAAGTTCAGGAGGAAAATAGCTTCAACTGTTACATATTGTATAATTCAATATAGTGATGTGGATCTGAATTCAGTCACGTTGATTTATTGCATATACTACTGAAGCTTGTAAATATTTGTGAAGCCTAGGACTTAAACCGTTACTATAAATACATACAAAGAGCTAGCTAAAAGGTCTGTGTCTACTAGTCTGTTTATTCAGAGCTGGCTCTCTGTCACCTTGACCTCACTGTTGGGTGCTGGCCAGTAGTACTACACACAAGCTTGTTTTCTCTGCACTGTGACCTATATGGTGATGGATGAATCTGTGTGGGAGTCGATTAATTGTACACCAGAGTGATACATGAAGTAAAAAGAAAATCTTAATTACATTGTGCCGCTCAACATATCTATAGCTCTTCCTGGAGTTATGCCATGGGTCTACATGTTAGTAACAGAGGTGTGTGTCTCACAACACCAAGTTAATTAATGTTAATACATATAGTCTTAATTCAAAGTAGTCTATTCTGCCCACATACCTGTGGCTTAAATGTGTGTTAACAACACAGAGCAATACATTTTTATAAGCTGCAAAAGACCTCATGAAAGGAAGTTTTGTCAAACAATCTGCACAATATGTTTAAGTAGTTTTCTCAAAGAGGGACCTGGAACACAGCTGTAAAACAGCAGAAACCATTGTACTGCTCATGGCCTGCTGGTAGCACAATGTCCAGCTTGTTTTTCTTGCCAGTAGATGGCGATTATTGACACGTTTGTTTGTGTAAACTGCTGCTGGTGTTACTTGTTTTGCCTATAAGTAGTGAGCTGGGACTGAAACGCTGCAGTTGGAAGATATCGAATCTACCTTTTTTTATTATTTATTCTTACATTCAAAAGTATAAAAATAGTAACCCATTTCTGTCCTACCCTGGTGCGACTATCCTGTCTCATTGTTTGTTATCGTTCCATTTTTAAACTTAGTATTCACCGGGAAACTTCTCTCTACATGGAGTTACTACCACAGGCCTGTTGATCTGTTTGGGGTAGATTTAAATATATCTTGTTAAGGAATCCTGTGTCCTCCCATGTGTAAGCATGTTCATAACATGCTGTACATGTCCCTCTGTCTGCCGGTCTGAGAGTTTTTAAAGCTCCTGTTTGTCTCGTCTGCTTCTCTTTGTCTCCCCCCCCCCCCTCCCTTCCTACTGTTTTTCCTTTTCTCTTCCCTTGTCTCCCTCCCTCTCCGTCTTTCTTTGCTGTCTGTTTCCCTCCCTGTGTGTCTATGTGTCTTGCTGTCGGAGGTGTGGTCCAGAGAAAGCTACTATGAGAGACTGTGGAAGGTAGAGGTTGCAACACTGTTGTGCTAGAAATGAGCTCTGTGTTAGAGAAGTTTTAAATCATAAAGACAAAAGTCTCCAGTCATTCTAAGAGGGAAACTGCTCATCATTGTTCAACAGCTTCATCACAACAACTCACCAGAAACAAAGAGAAGAAACAAGGCTGTGGGTTCACCAAGCACTTCTGTTTTTAGCTACTAGTGCCCAGCAAAGGAATAGAAAGGATAGAGATGACTCACTCTCCTCTACTACATTCTGTTCCTTTAGCCAGCAGCAGTCAGCACAAGCTCGGATTAAAAGGTCTTGTTTCTCAGGTTGAAAATATTTTACACCACACTATATTTTTTCGACCCCTTTAACACTAATACACCCTTCTTTCCCAATTAGAAAACAGTGCTTGAAAGAGAAGTCTTTGGTGAACGTGCAACCGTAACTCTCTGTACACCCCTGCATCACATCTAACCAGAGATCCCAGTGATCAGTAGTCCAGAAATATAACATTTTATACCAATAATAAATGAATGTAGATGTTTGTAACATAGGGAGAATATTTAGTGACAGTTAAACTAACAGCTTGCTGGACTTGCAGCCCAGTGGGTGTTCCCTGTTTTGATTGACAGCTAACCCAGCCACACAAACAGCTCCGAGGGGTTTGTGTGTCGATTGACTGAATGACCCCGCTGTCCCGTCTCTAACGTTCAATTTGGAAAAAAGATGAACAAGCATTGTAACTGTATTTGTATTTTTTTTCTTCCTCTCTATTTTTTATTTCTCAACCTGTGTGTGTCTCTCTCTCTCTCTCTCTCTTCAGGGCTCTCCTCTCTCTCTTTTCCGCTCTCTCTCGAGCTTCTTCTCAGGAAGCCGCATGGAGCGCGCAGGGGGCCGGCGTCTCTCGCGCGAAGGGGGAGAGCGACCGCGCAGGGGAAGAGAGGAGATTTTCTCTCCTCGAGAGAGAAGGGGGAGAGAGCGAGATGAGAGGGGAGAGACGAGCGAAGGGGAGCGAGCGAGAGAGAGAAGAGAAGGGGAGAGCGAGAGAGGGGGATGGAGAGAGAAGGGGAGAGAGAGAGAGAGAAGGGGAGAGAAGAGGAAGGGGCGAGGGAGAAAGGGAGGGAAGGGAGGAGGACGCGCGAGAGAGGCGAGAGGGGGAGAGAGAGGGGGGGGAGAGCTAGGAGGGGATAGAGGCGAGGGAAGGGGAAGAGTAGAGAGAGAAGGGGGAGAGAGAGGAGCGCGACTAGAAGTTTCTCTCTAGGATGAGAGCGGGATGCGAGAGCTCGCAAGGTGTATCTCTAGCCGTCTCATGTTTGATCTAGAGTTATGTTTTCTTTCTCTATTTATATAGATAAAGAGTCTATGTCTAGGTCTATAATTGTGGTCCTCTCTAGGAGAGAGAACGAGCTTCCATGTATCTCATTCTTCTAATGTTGCTAGACTCGCATTTCTGGGGTCATGACGAGGGGAGTCTAACGAGTATAGAGAGTAGAGAGATGCATTTAGCAGAAGAGATGACGAGAGGGTCAGAGGTGAAGAGCTCGGATGGGTTTTGTTTAGATCTCTATATTAGATCATGTATTTATATTTCGATCTGTTTAATTGTCTATCTATATCAGTTTTATCTATCTCTTCTCTCTATTCGATATCTTGTCTATGATCTCTCAGTTTCTCTCTTCGTCTCTCTCTCTCTCTCTCTCTCTCTCTCTCTCTCATTCTCTCTCTCTCGTCTCATCTCTCTCTTGTTCTCTCTCTCCTCTCTCTCTCTCTCTCTCTCTGCTCTCCTCTCTCTCTCTCTCTCTCTGTAGCCTAGTAGACCAGGCTATCCCAGTCCTCGCTCCAGTGAAGGTTTTTATCCCAGTCCCCAACATCCTGGACACTACCAGGTACGCAGACAAACTCCACTGACTGCTCTTTTGATATTATTGTGCTTAGTATATAGTCAGTGGTGGAATGCTACCAAGTACATTTACTCAAGTACTGTCTTTAAGTACAAGTATTTGTACTTTACTTGAGTATTTTCAGTATATTATCACAACATTTATTTGACACTTGTAGTTACTTCTTACATAAGAAAACACAGATACAGTACAATACTACCAATCTACCCAGTAGTATACAGTATATAGTATTATAATATAACACTTGGAGGAGCCGTTCTGCATAATGAGTACTTTAGTATATTTTGTTGATAATACTTTTGTACTTTTACTTAAGTACCATTTTTAATGCAGGATGTTTACTTGTATTGGACTATGGTATTTCTACTTTTTCTTAAGTAAAGGAAAAGTAAATTCTTCCACCTCTGTATATAGTTACATAACATATAACATACATAATGTACACATTTGCGCATTTCTAAGGATGGAGGGTTTTGACTTGATTCAGTTATAATAATTATTAGATAAGCACAGAAATAAACATAGGTGAAGATGTAATCTTAAGACTAACAGTGTGTCTTTCTCTCTGTCCTCCCTCCCTGGATCAGATGGCAGGGTACCCCGGCCCTCACACCCTCCCCTCGGTGCCCAGCGCCCTGTACCCGCCACAGGCCGCCATGCTTGACACACACCACGCGCACACACACCCCCGGCACCACGTCCACACACACTCACAGCACCTTCCTCATCCACATGGACATGACATGGCACTGTGGGGCTCTACGATGGAGGTAGGAGACCAACTTTACACTTAAACACTCACACATACTGTATGCACACCAGTGAGAATTACATTTGTTGCCTGGCAACCTTAAGAGATGGATCACTCTGCGGGGAAGCGTTGGTAATGAAAGAAATAACACCTGTGTAATCAGTCCAGTCCACAAATTTACATAATTATATTTAAAATGGTCCATATCAATGGCCCCATTATTTACAATGTGTGTGTCCATCATCTCAGTCCAGCCTCTCATCAGTCTGGTGTGTGTGTCTGTGTGAATCTGTGACTGTGTGTGTGTCCCTGTGTTGCATGTCTGCTGCTATGCTTGTCTTTTGTTGCATGCTTGTTGTATTTGTCTGTGTGTGTGTGTGTGTGTGTGTGTGTGTGTGTGTGTGTGTGTGTGTGTGTGTAGGACAGGGCTGTAGACATGCAGCAGTGTGTAGGCCAGCAGTGCCTGTTTATGGAGGAACAGCTGATGATACAACAACAGCAGATGGAGGAGGACCAGAGGTGGCTGGAGCAGGAGGAAAGGCTGCTGGTAACACACACAGCACACACATTGGAAAATACACTCGCATACACAGTAATACACACATGCAAAGGACGTAACAGTACATTTAACCTAAGATTATATTTCATACACTGTACTCTGTTAGCGGCTTTGTATTGCTAATGTAAAACACAACAAATAAAATCTATTTGTATTTCAGAGGCAAGTAAACAAAGGTTTAGAAAGGTTCACTGCAGAAAAGTAGAGTTTAAAGAAACAGCTACATTTTAATACCACTGAGTCCTTTTTGTGTGATGATGTTGTGCATGGTGCAGTGTGTTATCGTTACCTGTAATTCAAAGCTTTATTGCTTAGTTGTCATCTTTGACTTGTCTGTTGTGCTGTTGAGGTATTTTTATTCAAGTCCAGGATGCATGTTGTTGTGTTTTTGTAAATGTGTTAATGGACTCTCTGAAATACATCACGTGCTCCTCAAGGACAATCTCATATATAAGTGTTATAAATGTAAAATACATTATCATTAGGATCAGAATTGTGATTGCAGTTCTACTGATATGGGTCCTCAGCTGGACTATATTTGAAGTAAAAACATATCTCAGAGGATCTTTCAGAATTTCCTGGGTTTTTTATGTTAGTTTTATTAGTTTGATAGATTTGGTAAGTACTGTTATGCACAGCACCTAAATTGTGTGAGCTTGCATAGTTTCTCTCTGCTTATACCAGCTTCAAATGTCTCCTAAATTGGAGCATTGCATTCCTATTGGAGCCATTGCAACTCAATAATTTGTGTAATGTACTAAAGAAAAATGCATTTGTGTGGCTTAGTCACTTAAAATGTTTATGTTTTTACTTCCCCCTCAAAAATGGTATTCTACTTCCTGTTCGTTTCTTTCTATTGGGGAATTGCCTACTACCCACCAAGAACAATCTCTTTCACCTCCCCTGCTTATGTTAGCAGTGGATCTATAACTATTCAACAGTAAATTCATTATGACGGACTTACTAAAGGAACTGTTTGTTTGCTGTCTGATGGAGCTAGTGTGAAAAATGTTATTTCTGATGGAGAGACCCTCTGACATAAAGACGGGGGAGTGAAAGAGGAAAGTTTCATCTAGGATGCATATTTCTGTTAACACTGATTAATGACATGTCTGGGGTTTGTGCTCAAGAATTTTATTGTGTGTGTGTGTGTGTGTGTGTGTGTGTGTGTGTGTGTGTGTGTGTGTGTGTGTGTGTGTGTGTGTGTGTGTGTGTGTGTGTGTGTGTGAGAGAGAGAGAGAGAGAGTTTGAAGGCAGGTGTGGCCTGTGTGAATTCCAGGCTAATGATAGGCTTAGACAATCTGACAGCCCAGTGAACAGTCTGTCTTTGACCCACAACCACTAACTGACAACACGCACAAGATTACTGAAAAGTGTGTGTGTGTGTGTGTGTGAGGCTGGCTGGCTGGCTGGTTTTTATAACACTGTCACTTCAGGGAGGGGCGAGAGAGAGGGAGGAGAAAACAGAATAGTTTGGGAAAGAAAGGTAGAGACGTGCACTCACACACTGACGGCTCTTTGGCAGTGTGCTCCATCCCTCCTCCCTCCGCCTCCTCTCCTTCCCTCTCTCCGCCTCCTCTCCTTCCCTCTCTCCATGCGTCAGAGTCAGATATAAGTGTGCTGGAGGCAGGAAGCTGGAATTGAATCGAAATTCTTGTGTTGATGAAACTACTGACACGGAGTAGCAGACAGACGGGACATCGCTCAGTCATAGAGGCAGACAGATCTATAGAGAGAGATACAATAAGATCAGAACCTGATTGCAACACAGACGCAGCAATTCGGACACAAACGATTCATAAGGCAACTTTGATGAACTCGATGGCAATGCTGGTCTTCAAGTCCTGGCTTGGAAAACTGGTAGGCAAGGACGGGTGTGAGAGTTGTGTGTGTGGAGGTGTTTGTGTGTGGTTTTATTTTGCCATTGTTTGTCTGTTTTTTCAGCAGCATTGCAATTTGGGGGTTAAATGTGAATCTGAAATGTTTTTGCTTAAATTGAAAAAGGTTTGTTTGTCCTGCACGTTTGGATCCTGCAGCTTTGTACAGTATGTTACCGGGTTTTTTTCTTTTAAAGTCTTATGCGGGGGGACTGTGTTTGGATGCATAAGTTAGTGAGTTCTTTTTTTATACATGAGCTTCACGGCTGTGATTCACTCATTCATTTCCTCATTCACATATTCATTGTAACACTTAAGATTAAACTTTGATTTGAAGAGTTGGAGACACTTTCACCATGGACAGATCAAAGTATAAACTGTCACTCTTTTACTAGTTACAGGGTGCTTATTGTCATGTACTCCTACAGTAAAATGGTTATTTGATGGTAAAATATATTAATTTAAAAAAAATAATTTAAAGTAAGATAATATGCTGGTCTAAGTGACCAAGTTTGCAGCATATAATGCTCCAGTTTTACGACAGCATGTGATTTGGAGCTCATGGCATGCCATGAAAGGCTATTTGTCTGAGAGAATATCCCAGGATTCAAAATCCAATACTGCCTGTAAATGCACAAACAGAAAAAGCAATGGGGCTTACTGTTCGTTGTGAAAACAACTGCATAACTGTGAATACAGAACTTTCGTGTCACGGTGAATTTCTAATTGACAGGAAATTGAAGTAAAACCAGCCCAGAACTTAATTACTGTTGATGCATGGAGATATAATTTTTATGTTTACTTGTGTGTGTGTGTGTTTAGAAACCAGACTCTAGAAGTTCTAGAGGGAGTCTGGACAGAGAAGACGGTGGACTCCAACCACCGGTAAGTTACTTTCTACAGCTGATTTCTGTCTCCATCCGTCTCACTGTTAGTTGGTGGGTTTCATGCACGCAGCAGGACAATAACAGTCATTCACAGGCTGCATAAAGAAATACATTTTGACAAGAAGGAGTTGATGTATTTCTCCCGTGTGAACTTCACATAGCCCCCTTCTAACTTCCACTGTCAGAATCATGACCATTTGCCACTCCCACCACATTAAAAAGGGAAGTTTGTGTTTTTAAGAGAGGACGATGTCTGATGAAGGCAAATGTTTCACGGAAGTCCACATTCTGGTCGGACTGCAATTGGCTGCAACGTGTGTTTGTTTGGATTAGAGTTGAGGGGATTGATCCAGGCACAGGAAGTGACCTGTCAGCGGTGGGGTCAGTAACAAGGGGTCAATGGATTCCCACAACTTCACCAGTTATTAATAGAGCACTGGAGCAAGAAAACAAGTAGCCATATTTATTCATCTGTCCGTCCCACTGCTGCTCACAGAACCTCAGCGTGCTGGTAGTCTGTAGTTTCTGCTCAAGTCTGAGCAGCAGTACCATTAGAGGGAAATATGGTGCGTCTGGTCTCATAGAAAGTCATGGGCCTGCAGCTGCAGCCAAAAGTTCCAGTGTCACTTTATAAAGATGTTGTTTTCGACGAGTTAAACAGTATTGGCTGTAACATGTAGGATAATGATGTGTCCTAAAGGTGAATATCTTACATGTAGAGCTTACACAATTAGTAATTAAGTGATTAAGACTAAATGATGAGTTGTACGTTCATGTCTGTTTCTGGCTTGATGCCAGCAGAAGTTGTTGTAGCAGTCTGAAGTTGCCATGGGCCAGATATTTCTGTCTCTGTAATTCATCTTTCTGCTTGTCCTCCTCCTCCCATTGAATTGCTGTGGTTTGTGGTGGTAAAATCTCCCGTGTGTGTGTGTGTGTGTGTGTGTGTGTTTTTTTGGGTGTTGGTGGTTGTCAGACCACATGGCTTTGGAAGTCCTCTGTACTGTTTTCTCACACAGAAAAAACAACAGAGATGTAAGTACAAAGTAAATATATAACATGTCTGGCACCACTACAGAGTTTTGTGGCATCATTTTATGCTCACAAGCATCAAATTATAAAGACATGCTGCGGGTTTTATTTGGTTTTGAAAGGGTAGCACTAACAAAGGAAGTGTTTTTTGTCTTCATCCCTTAGTAGCTAAACAGAATATTTTTGTAAACATAAGTAGCACAGTGCTAGACCACACACCACTGAGAACAGAAACGGCTCCTCGATCGTGTGTGTGTGTGTGTGTGTGTGTGTGTGTGTGTGTGTGTGTGTGTGTGTGTGTGTGTGTTTACAAGAACAAATTGAGATGTCGTGTCACAAGTAAATTAAACTGGATTCTCTACATTTTTCAGAGCTGGCTGGTGTTTTTTTGCACGTGAAGTTCTAATTTCCTGTGAAGCTCTTGATTAGGTGTGTGACTGAGCAATCGCTAACCCAATGTTTTGTTGTTGTGTTTGTTTGTGCAGACAGGAAACCAGCACATATACCAGCCTGTTGGAAAAGCAGGTAATAGATCGGCCTGTGACCATCTGTAATTACACACAAGCACTAATATTTTATTTTATTTCAGTCTCTTAATCTCCCAAAGTGTGCAGTTCACACATATACCATTGCATAGCTGTGTTTACCTTTAACTCACCCTTGTGTATCTCACACTGCCAGCAGATATCACTGTGTGTGTGTGTGTGTGTGTGTGTGTGTGTGTGTGTGTGTGTGGTGTGTGTGTGTGTGTGTGTGTGTGTGTGTGTGTGTGTGTGTGTGTGTGTGTGTGTGTGTGTGTGTGTGTGTGTGTGTGTGCTTGTAGAGTTTAGTCTGTTGCCACAATATGACAGATCTGATTGTCCCCTTGCTGCAGAGAGCAAACTAACTTCTGTTTAAATAGACACAGACAGCATGTCGAGCTCAATATGTTGTGTGCTCGGAGCGTGAACATGCCCACCGTGCAAGCGGCCGTCTACAGAGAAAATAGAAAAACATTCACCTTAAAATAGTTTCACACTTGGGAGACTTTGAAGGACATTTTTTTGTAAATCTACTCAAAACCATTTCCCCTTCTGTCTTCATCATCGATTGTTTATTGTCATGTAGAGCTGAAACGTTTAGTTGATTAGTCAATCTCAAGAGAATTAATTGGCAAAATATTTTTATAATGAATTGTTTCAGAAACACTCCTCAAAATGTGTGCATTCTTTTTTTATATACTTAACCCAATTTTTTTTACATTTTGTCCAGAACTTGTATGTATGAGACTGTAAAACTGTGAGGAGAAATAACTTTCATTTTATATGTTGTTTTCTACAGAGCATGCAGCTCCGCCAAAGAAACCCCCTCGACCTGGAGCCCAGAGCCAAGTGGGCAGTCTGGCCTGTCTAAATACTGGGGACAGTTACAACGATGGAGTCAAGGTACACACACTCAAACTGAAACGCACGCAAACCCCAAACATGCTTAAAAAAAGAACACTTAAGAATACACACAACAAACGCCTATAAGACGAGCACACACAGACGAGGATACGTTTACCAAATATACAGGTTGCATGTTTTTAATGCTTTAATATTTTCTTTTTATCTTCTTTTCCTTTGGCTGCTCCCCCTCTCCTCCCCATCTCCTCTTCCTCCTGCACTCTGCCTTACTGTTGGCCTCTAGCCCTGGCGGGTAAGCAGCACACTGTCTGTGTGTGTTTACTGTGCGTCTTGTCTTCTAGTTGATCACGCCCAGAATCATTTGATTCCTATTTCCATCAGTTGTTTAATTTCTCTGTCTGACACATTCTGCATTGTTATCCTAAAACACATAAACACATTTATTTCACACTGCAATTCTCTTTGTTGTGTGGATACCAGTCAGGTGACAACCAAATCTACAAAGTCGTGTTGTTGTTATACTAACAGTATTTAACCGTCTGGTCACGCTGGAAATAATTTCACTTTTTGAACTACGTAAGGGTGAAACACTTTTGATTAATAGAAGAGAGATCCCTCCTCTGTTGCTTTTTGTAAAGTGTTTTTTTTTGGAGAGTTTCTCCTCCTCTTAATGATAGATGATGATGTCATATTCTGTGCAGATTGTAGAGCCCTTTGAGCCAAATTTGTGAATTTTGACTTTACAATACAAACTCAATTTAACTTCCTCAAACATCGCCACAGTAGAATCAGCTGTTTTTTGTTATTTTTAGTAGTAGCTGGCCATAATGTGTACAAGGTTCAGAGCTCTAGCGTTTTGACAGCAGGGGGTGACTGTGAAAGTGATCTCACACTGGAGGGAGCAGTGGGAGATCGAGAGGAGGTAAACAAAGATGTAGAAAAACATGCGTTTAGGTCATAGACTGTTTAGGTGCACAGGATTACATTGTGTAGTCCTGAAAAGCTCATTTAGTAGCAGAGACTAATTTAGAGAAGGCAAGTGAGTCATATGCCATATTAATTATATCTATTTATAACAGTGTGTCACTGCCATCTAGTGGCCATAATGGAGAACTACATGTAACAACATGTTTTGTCATAGATCTAACTCATTCACTCACTTACTCTTTAATGTACTCATTTACCTGTGTGACAGTTTGTTCTTTGTAAGGTTTCAGCAGTCGTGGTCTCTCTTTTTCATCTCAAACTGTTTATCCACTCCGCTATTTAAACAGCAGTGGTGTGTGCTTCACTTTCTACCACCAGATGTGCAGCAAAGTTGACCAAAGGCATGATTCATGTACGTCTCTTTAATCATGCAGGATTTGTGCGGGATCACATTTTCCATCATCGTTGTCTCAACTAGTTTTCTGTGTGTCCCCACACAGACCTGCAGGTCTTCGTTCATTCACTCAGCCTGTGACTCACAGCTTTCTTTTGTGCTCTCGTGGTTCAGCTGCAGCCCCAAGAGATAAGCCCGCCCCCCACCGCCAATCTGGACCGCTCTAACGACAAAGTGTACGAGAACGTGACAGGATTGGTGAAAGCTGTGATCGAGATGTCGAGCAAGATTCAGCCAGCTCCTCCAGAGGAATACGTTCCCATGGTTAAGGTAACCGAGGCACTCGAACACATTTAACTCCATTGCTTTTAATTCATCATCGTTGCTCAGATGCTCGCTGAATTGTCAGTTTTCCTCTCTTGAGCTGCAAACATTGACATTACAACTTGAAGGAAATTACAGTTTATTGCTGTTCTGTTTATGCAGTTTTATGTTCTCTTCCCTTGACCACTGTGACACTGCTTTAATTCAAGAACACTGCAGAGCTCTTCAGACGGCTGAATTCTGACTCCTATTTCCCAATAAATCATTTGTGATTCATCTGTTGAACAGACTCTACAGATCTGACCTCTTAACCTCACAAGATGTTGCTTTTAATTGTGGGAATTTAGTAATGGAAGTCCTCTTATGAGTCCCTTTGGCTTATACTTATTCCCTTTCTGTCTCCACACTGGTTATCTCTATCTGTAGGAAATATTACTTAAGTTCTCAATTAAACCTGATTTTATAATTCTACATACAGTAAACAGTATTTTCTTTTAAATATTTTTCATGTTCATTAATGAATCTCCTAATTTTCTGTTGGTAATGTATACTTTTGAACGTATTCTGAGCAGCACGGTCTGTGTGTTTCAGGATGTGGGTCTGGCATTGAGGACATTATTGGCCACTGTGGATGAGACTCTACCACAGCTTCCAGCCAGTACACACAGAGAGGTCATTACACACACTCATGTGTGTTTTTATAATCTATCTTGAGAAGTGTGATATCACTTATATATTCTTATTATCATTATATGCTGCTAAAGTATTTTACATGTCACTAGTATTGGTTGGTTTTGGTATTTTATCCTACCATATTTAAAGCTCGGGTTTTCTTCAACAGATCGAGATGGCACAGAAACTTCTGAACTCTGACTTGGCGGAGCTGATTGGGAAGATGAAGTTAGCCCAACAATATGTGATGACCAGGTAGGTTCAAATATTAACATGACGATATAAAATAAGTAATAGTTTCAGTGCCTTACATTGGAAGACATGATTAAGTTTCCATGTAATAAACTCCTACCTTCTTAACTTGTATTTAATGACAGTTTCCTGTATTTAATTAGTTGCTGAAGTCAATCACAGAGCACTTTATTATTCCATTTAAAGCATTTATATATAAACGAACGTCTGTTAAGTTCAAGTCCTTGGCAAACGAGTTCACACAATGCTGAGTAAGCCTATTGCAGCCAGGGCAAGCTCTCTGTGTTTCGCTATAACAGAGTTATGGTGTCTGGTGCCTGTGGCGACTTGCTGACGCACCGGTGATACATTTTACCAGTTGGAGCTAAAGGGGGCTGCAGGTATTTATTACAGCCTTTAGTCCCCCTGGTGTGTTTGTAATTGTAGACTCGAGTTGTATTCACAAGAGGTTGTACATGTGTTGTATAATTGTCTCAATAAAGTTGTTTAAATAAATATAACATTTAATAAATGTTTTGCTCTGTCCCAGTCTCCAGCAGGACTATAAGAAGCAGATGTTGACAGCGGCTCACGCTCTTGCAGTTGACGCCAAGAACCTGTTGGATGTCATCGACCAATCACGGCTGAAGATGATGTCCCAGTCCCGCCCACACTAGCCCCACGACAGCTGAGTTGACCAACAGGAACTGGTCTATTATTTGAGCAAAAGCATCATTCTGGTTTCTGACGTCTATCATGACATGTGAGAGCTATCGGAGCCGGCTGCTTTCCATCAAAGGAGAAAACAACAGCTCTGTTACTTTGACAACAGTCCGTGAAGAATCATTAGATGTTGGATCCTGTGTAAGCTGAGGTCGTCTCTCCACCACTGTGACTTTTGTAACACAAGAACAGCAAAAACACTTCCTGAATCAGGGACTTGGCATCTTCACTCTCTTTGGACTGTAATATAATGATTAGAGGAGGAAACGCGAAGAGGAGGAGTGATGATTTGATGATGACTTTTAAACTATGAGCCTGATTTCTGGGATTCAAAAGGTTTGAAAACCTCCGACAGAAACACTATCATGGGAACGATTGGATCTGGAAATGCTGACAGCAGGTGGATTAGTCCTTGGGGGATAACACTCTGAAGCCATCAGAACCTGATTGGACTGCGTTTGATCTGCAACATATCTTCATGAGACATCAGCCAGCAGCCATCATCAGTACACTTGTTGATATCGTGTGTTGTGACCCCTGGATGTGAACTTGCTCCTCTGTTGAATTACCTCCACATCACCATGGATTCTTTTGAATAGGCAGATCAAAACGTATCTGTTCAGCTCTGGTCACGTGCGGTGCTTTTTATCTTCAACGAGGACATTCACAGTAAAGACGGTGTTTGTTTTGTTTGCAGAAGCAGCCTTCCACCCTCCATCGCTCCTCTTGTTTCACTCTTCCATCCACTCCCGTCTTCCCTCCGTCTCACCAGGTTTTATTTATAGACTCAGAAATTGCAGAGGAGGAGACTGAGGGAGAGACGGGTATTGAAACATGAGGACAGTTCTAGCGCCGGTCTGCTGCCTGAAAAAAGAACACACTTTCCTCGTCTTTTATTGCTATTTCACTCACTTTCTTTTTTACTTTTTCGTTCTCACTGTTACTCTCCTTCGTGACGTCTTCCTCAGCTCATCTCTGAGCCGGTTTTAAAGACTCCAAATGTGAAGAATCCAACGCTGTCTGGGTAAACACCGCAGACAGGGAATCGCACTCAACTTAGTTTACTCTTTTTATCGGCTGGCTCCATGTGTATTGTGTTCACAATCTTCTTCCTCTGTACTTAAAACTGTTTGTAACGTGGTACACAAGCAGATATTCAATCCCAGCATTGACTCTGATGAGCAAAAAGAAAAAAGAAAACAGAAGGTGGAGTGACTGGATACTTCCTATTTGTCCCGGAGGAAGAGAAGGACATCATATCTCAGATTGGTCACTGAGTGTCCTTTCCTCCTCCTCCTCCTCACCTACAGTCCCAATATCATTATTTTGTTCCTGATACAAGACTGGTGTCACGCCTTTAACTGTCCCCTTACACACCGGTGTCACAAAGTGAATTTACTGGGGACACGAAAAAACCTCACAACTGGAACCTCTGTGCTTTGAGTTTCCCAGTTTCTGGCAGGTGTAACTCTTTAAATATGTCCCCTGGGGAAAGAAATTACATACACACACACATGAAATGTGGAGCCACATGACTGGAACTTGTCTTGCAGACACAAAACACTGAACTGAAAATACAGCAGATCACACGTTGTGTCTTTGTTAATAGTGACCCCACATGGAGTATGACATACTGCTATATGAAATATACTGGTGACTGTACTAGTATAGCATGATATACTGGTATGAAGAAGAGCATATTTGCACAGCACCAAAAAATAAAATCCTAACTTTTTTTAACCCTATTTACCCAGATTTGAATTCCAGGTTTAGCCAGCAAAACTCTCAAATATCTGGGTGTTGTGGGCATAAAAAAAAGAAATTGTAAAAAACAATCTATTTTATCTTGTTGTTGCGTAAATCTGCTCATGTTGGTATATTGTAAGCTATACTGGTGTGAATCACTGGTGAATTGTACAGAACTAGTACTAGTAAACACTGGTTTTTATTTTGTCTTCTGGGCTTAATCAGCCATCTTGTCAAATAGGAGGGAAAAAAATAACAATGAAATAAAAAAATAATGACGAAATGGTAATCTACTGTCCACATTCTTATCCGTGAAAGAGATTTATTTGAAAGCATTACATTTCAGGTGTTATATCTCCAGTATCAAAAACTACAGTGTTTTTATTTAATGGTAATGTTGCCATGGGGAGGAAGGCTCCCCGCTGTGCTCCGTTTTGTATCCCGTTTAAATCTCTTTTCATTAAGCACTACATGTCAATTCTACAGTGAGTTACTAATCCTGCCAGTACTTTCACTTGCCAAACAGTCAAATTCAAAGAAGTTGCAGTGAAGTGAATCCACGGTAAATTCAAAGTCTCAATTTTGTATCTGGAATAGAAATTATTTGAAGTCTTTAAGACAAAAAAAATTATATCTGCGATTTTGGTCTCTCCCCTGATTGTGTCAGCAGATGAAAGATTTAAAAGAGACATGGACGAAGCCTTTCCAGATGATTCAGCAGATTGACAAATGTAAAGGTGAATATAGGCAAGTCATACTGCTCTATACCCTCTAAAGTTGTTTTAGGCTGCTGGACAATCTAACCAGCATAGTACAGCATGAATTGGATAGTATTAAAATATATATATATATATATATATATATATATATATATAAGTTCTAAAAAAGCCTTTTTAACATAATAATCAGCATTCACAGAAAGGTCAGGGTGTACTGTCAATATTTAAAATGTCATACTTGTGTACACAATGTTATGTATAAGCTTTGTGTGTTTTAAAGCACAATCACTCAGAGCTAAGCAGTCTTTACATTACATTACATAATATCACTAATGCCTAATGAGACATTTATAAAACACTTTTCTATACAGCAGTGTAACGCCTACAGTTTTTGACAGCATTGGTACATCCCGCTGACCTCAGTGTGACAGCAGTAATAATGCACCTATAGTGAAGAGCAGCAGTGCTGTGTGTGTGTGAATGGATTCGGCTCCATCAAAGTTACACAAACTAAAGCTGTTGCAGCAGTCGACAGGTGTTTCCGTTTCCGTTTGAGTCGAGGGAGGCGGTCGAGGCAGCGCCGCTGCACGTGGCCTGACTGGCACACGACTTCGCTATGGATTTCACAGAGCCTGAGCAAAACACACAACACACACACACACACACACACACACACACACACACACACACACACACACACACACACACACACACACACACACAGGGAGGGTATCCAGTTATTCTGGACTATGTTTTCCCACATTTTTGAGGCTTCACAGTACTTTAGTTGAATTTATATAGTTCCAAACCTGCAATCACTCTCTAATTAAAAAAACAAGAACTACTTTGGAGGTACATTTTGGCTTTAATAAGACATTTTTATATAAATACTGTAACCCAAAAATCTGCAGTTCTTTACATTCTTGACCAGGGATATGACTTGATATATTGTGTTTTCATTGTTACCTAAAATGTCGACGACCGTCATGCATCTGTTCAGCGGCGACAGACATTCCTGAGTGACGTTGTTGTTGTTGCATTCTTCATTAGTGGCAACAGACGTGCACACATAGCAAGTTAGTGACAGTCCTGCAGGCACGAGGGACAAAGCACAAACCGAGACGATGATTTGAAGTCGGTTTAAAAATATGAGATGAGCGAGCGGTTTGAAGTACACAACGTATAGTAAGTCCATTGATAAAAGGTCCATGAACAACCATTGGGGCATGTTCAGAAGCCTGAGCAAAGAGAAACAATATTGACATTTGTGGATATTCATCAAATCAGTATTTCTACATCGATGGTTAGGTGTATATCCACAGTAAAAACCTGATGTGTTTAATTCAGTCTTCCTCTAGTCACAATTGTCTTGGATTTAGATTCTTCAGAGTGTGAGAATCTTAATGCCATTATGACTAATCTCTCACTGCATTGTCTACCTGAGAACATATTTTGAGAATTGGTATTAAAAACAATAACAGACTAGAATACGATTAAGTTGATGGGATCTGATCTGATGGGAGTCTTTGCCGTCTTCATGACAGGAATGTAAATATTTCAAAGAATGACGCACAAAAGATAAATGCATGTTTGTTCCTTCTCACAGTGTAAGCATTAGGATTCAAAATGAGGCTCCAGATTGTCTGCTCCTGGATTAAAACCCAAAATTAAAATGATAAATGCATGGCAGACTGGGACTTATTAGCTATGTTCATTTTGACTGTAGAGGAAGAAAATTATAGAAATAAAGAAATGTTTATGATGCACTATAAAGTCACATAAAAAAACAAAACCAAACTAGAAAGACTGCTCCTCCCAAAGACACCATTGTAGAAACTTGTCAGGCTTGCTTCTATAATTATGGCTCCGTACTGTCCCTCCCAAGTTATTGTTCTGCTTTCTTACATTCCACATTTATTCTGACGACTAGAAGCCTAAAGACAAAAATGAGGCAGACTGGGCTATTTCGGCAGTACCCAAAATGACACATCGTACATTAAACTTTTATGTTAATTACATTTCCCTTAGCAACACAGCCACCCTGATAATAAATCCCCATTGTTATTATTATGGAGAAATTCAAGGATCATAAACTGTCATTCTGCGACAGGGTTGCAACCAAATGCAGTTGAAGTCTAGTTAATTTATCATAATCTGACTGTTACTACTATTACATAGGAGCTATTCCATCCATCCAAAATATACTTCCAAACACAATTGTGTGAGAACGTTTTGAAATTTCCACCAGAAAAACCTTTTAATAAATAATAATAATAATTATAGTAAAAATGATATTATATTACAATGAATATTATTATATAATTATAATAATTTAAACTTTTAACCATAGTCTGTTTTAGTAAACCCTCACACACATTCCCATTTGTCATTCTAAAGCATACCGTCTCTTTGACCAGACTGACCTCCTCAGAAAGGGCGCTGTGATTTTAGTCTCTCTGATGTTTTTAGCAACCCTGAAGCAGAAGCTCTCGCTGGATCCTCTACAAGATTTATTTATAATATCACATCCTCACCCTGCCTAGGTATAAAAGCCACGAGTTTGTTCATGAGAAAAGCCCCTGACTCTTTGAGTCTGAGGTTAACTCACTTACCTGATGAGACGAGGAGGGAGAGGAGCACGAGGCCGAGCAACATCTTCATGACAGATGTGTGTCTGTTTCAACACCTGAAGCTCCGCTGTCAAACCTGGTGTGTCCTGCTCTGGGTGTGTGTGTGTGTGTGTGTGTGGTTTCTATTGTTTGTTTTACAGCAGCACTTCATTACTGTAGTTCCACCCACATCATCCTCCACCATCGTGGCACTGAAAGCATCTCATAAATCTCATGGATGTCTGTGTGCGTGAGTAGGACATTCCTAGATCTTGCTATGGTTACACAGATACTTGTCCTTGATTTAGCTTCTGCCAATCAAGGACACACGACACAACATGTTACGTCAAGCTGCCATTCATTGAAACAAAGTCTGTCGGTGTGGCAGACTAAACAAGCATTGTGTCATGACTTTCAGTATGTTCAGCTCAACCTGTACTGCAGGGCTTCAAGTGTTGACTTTCTTTTCTTTAGTCAAGAGGGAACTCCCATTTCTATCTAATAATAACCTCTAGGTATACATGTAGTATGAGAAAGTACAGAAATAAGAAAAACAGGAAAAGTATAGACATTAAAGTGGCTTTTACCAATATTTGTAAAAATATATATTACAATGTGTACGTTGTTGCTGGAAGTGATGAACCTACAGAGAATTATAACCAGAGCGTGTCGTTTAGCCCACAAACATCTAGGTCTTATGGGAAATGGTGTTATTAGGCAACAAAAAATCATGAATCTAAGTTGGTGGAGACCAAAAACAGAACTAAAATACAGTGAATATTGGACTCTCATTCATCAAGTGGACAAAAACACGACATGACAGATTATAGTTTGCTCTGTAACTGGATGTTTAGATAAGCAACTATTTGCTCGGATATTAACTGGAGCTGCTCGTCACAAAGTCATTTTTCATGCTAAAATGGCATAAAATGCTGTTTTCAGCGGTGTGGTGTGATGAATGTGGTTTCCCGACAGGAGGGTCGTTAAGTACATCACAGATACGGAAACGAGGCATGATATCCAATGTTATTTTATACTATTTTAATTCTGCTATTTTATACTATTTTAATTTTATACTATTTTAATTCTGCTATTTTATACTATTTTAATTTTATACTATTTTAATTCTGCTATTTTATACTATTTTAATTTAGCTATTTTATACTATTTTAATTTTATACTATTTTAATTCTGCTATTTTATACTATTTTAATTTAGCTATTTTATACTATTTTAATTTTGCTATTTTATACTATTTTAATTTTATACTATTTTAATTCTGCTATTTATACTATTTAATTTGCTATTTATACTATTTTTATAATGGTACTTCAGACTCATTTACATCAACACTGATTATTGTTCTGTAAATGCTCTTATTCTGTCTAATCTGTACTAATTGTTATGTTTTTGCTGTGAAGCTGCAATTCTTGTATGAAAGGTGCTATACAAATAAAGCTTATTATTATTACATTACAGCTCAATGATTTTGCAGCCAGAGACACAAATCAAATCTGAGATTCTGGATATGTTAGTCAATGAAGATGTGCTTGTTTAATAAAGCCACATGCCTCATTTTATTCTTCCACTTGCTCCTGAAAACACTGCAGCACTACAACATTTTCAGTTAAAAATAAATGAGATCTTGCTACTTAGAAAAGATAAAAACTCACCTGACCAACAACACCAGAACCATCCCTGACTAACTGTGCGCATCGACTGTGATCCCAGTTACTGTGAATACAAAAAAAGCTAGATGAATACGTGGATTTTAAAATGATTTATTACTTGAAAACATTCTCAGATGACTGACGGCGCTCACGTCATCCTCATATCTGTCATACCACATCTGTTCAGTGTTAACAGAGAAATGTACCAGCACACACACAGCACACACACCCTGTACACCTAGCACACATACACCAACACACTTTTCCTTTTTTTTTTTAGGATTCTCTGTCATCAACATTTATTTCCTGACATCAAACTTAAATCTTAATGGGACACAGTGAGGATTTGTATTCCTTTCTTAAGTATTAAGACAACAAACACACACACACAATCCATATATGAAACTTCCTTAACAGAAACCAGTCAAGCAGTTGCCATTATTATCAGTCTGCTGTCTGTGTTGACTTCTCTTCTGATTGCATGCCTTGATAGAAACACTGGCACACATGCACATCAATCCATACACACAGACACTGTTTTTTTCCAATTTGCATAAACCCTTAAAGCCAATTGTTTTTTATTTCATATTATAAAAAAATTAACAAGCAGGTTGCATTGCCAAAACAATAAAAAAAAATGGAAATTATTCTTCAGCTCAAGCAGTTCAGTCAGCAAAGAAGCAGAAATTAGTGCAGAGATCAGTGTAATACAAACACTACAAACAGCTTGATAAAGTAGTTCATTTACAGTGTTTATGCCTTCTGTAGACAAATGTTTTTCATACTATGTGATGCGTTTGTATGCTGAGAGAAAGGGAACAGACTGATACTTTGATAGCTATACTGCAGGGATTTCATAGACACATGCCATCAGGTTATTTGCAGTAAGTGGTCATTAACATTGCAAAGTCAGTCTTTATAAAATAATTGCACAGTACACAGATGGTGCTACTTACTTAATATGTAATACATGAGGGTGAACATTAAGCATGACTAAAATGAAACATCTAATGATATTCTAGACTATCTTGATATACAAGTCCAACATTAAATCTACACAACAGGTAGCACGTACCCTCTAATCTGGAATATAAACTGATCAGACTCTAGCGTCATTTATTTATTTTCTTCATTTGGATGAAGAGTAAAAAGTGCTTTATGTTGTTGGTCTGATCTTCTCATTACTGTCTGAGGACATGTTGCTTATTTGCAACCTTACGGGCCCCACCTGCATGTCTATCATTACACACACACACACACACACACACAAAGCCATGCAATGTTGAAACCATTCAATTCTAGTCAGGATCACAAAGTTTCCAAAGAAACCAAATATCTTGCGCTGAGTTGGGGTAATTGAGCAGAATAATATTAATTGGATGTGATGGTGACACCCTAAAAATGATGCTGTCTTGGGTAATTTCAGTTTATGTAAGCGTAAAGCTTCATATGGTATGTTATGCCTTTATTAGGGGGCTGCCCCAGTTTCAATTTAGTGCTGGATGTGTACAAAGAATATATTAAAAAGTACTTTTTTTAAAGAAAAGGATCATGGTTCAAGCTTTTCAGACAGCCATGTCAAAGTCAAGTTGAGTGAGTCAGTCATAAAGTTTAAGTCTTGTTGCAGTAGATGGTTATTGATTTATGATTATGGAACTATATTTGGGGTTGAAGGCTACATCCTCCATATGTGCGCATAAAGAACAAGAATCGAGCAAACGTACATTACGACTGGTGATATGATGCCGTCGATATTCTTCTTGCATAACGTGCAGCAGTCCGTAGATGAATGAGTTCAATCACTTTAGCAGTAAAGGGGGAAGACTTCATCGATGCCGAGCAAAAAGCAGCGGCATCACGAGTGTACAGCAGTGAAGAGTTAGAGGCCAAACAACTTGTCTTGGATCAGTTTAAAGTTGCTGTGGCGCACGTGGTCAGGTGTCCTGCCT
Organism: Cottoperca gobio; assembly: GCF_900634415.1. Lineage (NCBI taxonomy): Eukaryota > Metazoa > Chordata > Actinopteri > Perciformes > Bovichtidae > Cottoperca > Cottoperca gobio. The sequence continues at coordinate 14,683,351 of NC_041370.1, read as the reverse complement.
GAGCCTCCACGTCACATCTTCAACGTTGTTTCAAAGATGAGTTTCTAAGTGTTTGTGCATTCATTTCTGAAAAAAGGAAGTAAAGGAATTTGTCTTCCCCTCATTGAGTCTTAAGTTTCTTGCTGTGGGTCCCAGACTCTCGTCTCCTGGCCTTGTGGGCGTAACGCCTGGGGGAGATATGAGATGAAAGTAGGGTTATATTACACACGAATCCAGACAGAAGCATTTAGGTGCATGGTGAAAATACTGACAGAAGCTTCAAAGAAGGTTGTTGTGTTTTCCAAACATCTTTACCAACAGTATATTTTACGTGAAAAAGTAAATCTGCTCCTCAGATTCATTGTTTAAATTCCCCTCAAGAGAAACACTGGAGTCCCACAGTGTTTACGTGTTCAGTGTTAGTGTGTATGTGTTGTAGTATTGTGTGTGGAGTGTCCTACCTTCGCTGGTAGAGGTAGAGGAAGAAGAGAAGCTCATCTCTGAAGCAGGAAAGTTGATGAGCGGAGGAGAAGAATCCAGAAGAGGAGAAAAATGAGGCACAGGAGCACAGGTCTGAGATCAGCGTGTTCACTCCCTGGTCGAGAGAGAGAGAGAGAGAGAGAGAGAGAGAGAGAGAGAGAGAGAGAGAGAGAGGGGGGAGGGAGAGAGAGAGAGAGAGAGAGAGAGAGAGAGAGAGAGGAGAGAGAGAGAGAGAATAATGAACTAGAAAAAGCTTTTTCTAAAATTAAAATGGTTCTCCGACTCCCATCTGACAACAGTAAGTTCCTTGTAAAATAGAGGAGGGTAAACAAAGTACTACTACCAACACAAATGTAATCTGTATGTTGCTGTTTGTGAATTAGCCAGATAAATAGTCTCACTCACTCTGTACATCAACACTGTCCCCTGCAGGTGGCTCACAGACTTCAACTGATCCAGAGAGAGGAGTAGAGGAACACAAAGAGACAGCAGAGCACAGTTCATACAGTCATTTACCATTTTCAAGTTATTTCATTTCACTCTACAATCCGATACTTTTGTAATTAGATACACTTATAGACATGCAATACCTTGTGGTTGATGAAGAGCTGTGGGGCCATAGACAGGAAGCCAAAGGCATACACTCCTGAGAAGAGGAGAGGTCAAGTGTCAATGCAGCAAATTAGTGGTTAGTATAAAAGTAAAGGCATCAGCTTAATGTAATGAGAAAAACTGACGAGAATTCAATGAAATGTGTTGTTAACAAACAGATGCAATTGTTTCTCTGAGACAAATGATGGAAGTCAACTCACCAGTCACCAGGCTGTTGACCATCCAGGAATAGTAACTGTCAACATAATGCAATGTAATGTTAATCTAATGTAGTAGCTGCTTAATATATGTACATAATGACAGGTATATTAGAGCACATTTATACATAAACCAAAAAACATCTTACTTTTATTCAAGAAAAATTCAGGTCTGATTTGAATCTGACTGCTTAAAACACTTCAGTACAGTAGATGGAGAGGAACCAAGATGTAACCAGGAGAGAGTTTGTATTGAAATATTACAATTAGACTGAAAACATTAGTGTGTGACATTTGGTAGCAACATTGAAAGGTATACTATGCAGGATTTTCCTAAAAAACAAGACTCAAAAAGAATCCATCTCAATGCTCACTTATGAGCCACTAAAAGTGTGTGTTGGTGTATCTGCAGAGACCCTGCAGCCCTCTGCCTAGACTTTCTTATTTTCTTATTATTTTGGGAGCTGTTGTGTAGCCCCCAGCCAAAAACAGCGCGCAGGTGAGGTTGGGAGATTATAAAAAGATACATCACTGACTCTCTTCTCTGCTCTCTGTCTGTGTTATGGATGTATAAAGAGCTGCAGGTCTATGTGACTGCCACACACACATATGCAAAGTATGGAGGCCACAGTGGACATGATGAAGCATGCGCTTTGTCTGCATTCACACAAATTCCAGTAACGTGGCATCTGCCCGCAGAGTTATTTCAATTTATTTTTACATATGTGCGGCCGTGTTTATCTGTGCTTTGGAATGTAACTGCCGTGGAACAATCAGAAAATAATGTTGCTAAGGATGCTCCCTCTCTTCATTCATACTCTAGCTCGCTTGACCACCGATGCACACACTCTCTCTCTCTCTCTCTCTCGCTCTCTCGCTGGGGAGGAAGGGCCAACATTGAATGGTTTGTTTACAAAAAGCAACCGACAAATCCTGCATAGTATGCCTTTAAGCTACGTAGCAAAGCTCTTACCTCTTTTGGCGTAAGTAGGCCAGTGAGAAAATAGCTCCGCTGATACACAGAGGATAGACCAAGTAGGACAAGTATCTGGATGCCTGGAGAGAAAACCACACACGAAATATTCAAATTAAACAAAGCCTGAGGTAGAGAACAAATTAGAGTTCTAACATACGAGAAAAAGATAGATTAACACACCTGTCTGTCGTACTCCACTGTCTTTCTTTCTTCTTCATCCAGTTTAATTACCTACACAGTGAAAAAGTGGGAAAACGTAGATAAGAAAGAAATGTATTGAATATATTCACCAGGGCTGGAAGCAAAAAACTGTTACTTAAGTAAGTTATCATTACTTATTACTCTACACATGTTAAATCTACTGTGTACGGATGGTTAAATCATACTCACATGGAGCTTGGAGCTTCTCCATTGAAACTGGATCTTAAATACTGTAAACACCTTCCATACCTGGCGGGACGAAAGGTTAGTGGGTTAAAACTGTCTGTTATGATCTTTATTTGTCCTTTTCTGTAGAAGGATTATAATAAATACCTCTACACATGCTCCCAAGCCAACAGGCAGCAGCACCAGCAGACTGGTCTCCTCTAGCAGATGGAGGAAAATGAGCAAAGTGCTGAGACTGCGCCACAGAACTACAAACAGAGAGGAGAGAGACCAAAGGAACAGTTCAGCATTTTTTTAGGCACTGCTTTACTGTGTGATACATCATTTACATCAAAACTATCATTGAATGTGGTTTATAATTGAAAACACTGCCTGTGCAACACAATCTTTGCAAACTAATTTAAAAAATCAAGCTTGTTTATTTTAATAATTTTCTTACCTGACTTCCTGGACATTCCCACCATGGTCTTCTTTTTTCTCCATGAGCTGAAGTCATTTTTAAGAGCCAAGAATTCACAAATGAGCTGCAGAAAACCACAGGTGGGGAGAAGAAACATACTGTTAACTTTACAATGCTTCATTTGCAATATGCCTGAGTTGCACGTGCTCTCACGACACACTATGTTACATATACAGACAGGGATTTATTGTATAAATCACAATTCATGAGACTATCAGGTGGATTCTAATGTGTACGATATGGCGTTTTATTATGGAGTTGTGTAATCTTACTTGTAGAGCTGTGATGAGTGCAGTCAACACTAGCAGATAGAGGTTGGAGCCCACCAGAGTTTCTTTAATCTCATCTACGTTCTCCTCTGTGAAGCCTAGATGAACAACAAGATGCAGTATCAAAAGATTTAATTTAGTTCAATCTCCTGACTATTTGATATGAAAAGCCAAAGGCTGAAATGTGTACTGGGTTCTTATTACATATCAGTTATCTTTTTAGCTCACCAAACTGTCGCAGGGAATAAACAATGTCCTGTAGATGCACCCAGAACCTGAACCTCCTTAAAGAGATTCCCTCGTAGGACACAGTCAGAGGCAGCTGGATAGTGCTGGTGCTGATCTCCTATGAATAGATAGATGTCAGGTCATTTATTTCAAAACCCAAAAGAGGTTTTATGAAATGTCTGTTAAACCTTCTGGGTAAAGTCGTCCTACCTGGAGGTCTCTGACTCTGAAGCTGATCTCGTTAACCAGCAGCAGAGGGAGGTAGATCATCTGTCGGCCTTCCTGAGAGCTACAAGGAAAAAACAGGAAGACAGTTTAATCTAAACACACACACACACACACACACACACACACACACACACACACACACACACACACACACACACACACACACACACACACACATAAACATTGGCCTAGGGCTAATTCATTATTTGCAGCATATATATTACCTACACCAAAGAAGTGAAGTTTCCGGTTTGGTTTGTTTGTTTGTCAAAGGGGTGAAGGGGTTGTAAGAAAAGGTTGGGGAACCACTCATATATACGACATATGTTATATACTATTTAACAGATAAAATGTATAATTTATAAGATTACTGTTTCAAAGCTTTCCTCACTCAAACACTGGAGAATAAAAGCAGCAATAAAGCAGAAGTCAGCAGCTCTCGGATCACCTGGCTTTGACCTCCAAAGCCTCACATGACTTACACTCTCATGTAGCGCCGCACATCACTGGGAAGCCCCGCCTTGTTAAAGGTGAAGTCCTCTGACATCATAGTGATTGACAGGTGAGGTCTCCAGTGGGACACCGGATTCTCTAATCTGGGACTTGGCCTCTGATGGAGCCACAAAAATAACTTATTAGTAGCAAGGCTGCATGTCTAAGTCATGTATCATGTTTAGAGCTGACAGAGTTTGAAATATGATATTGAATTACATTTTACCTTCTGCGTGTCTCTCTGCCCCTCTGTGGGTGTGGGAGGGATGTAGGTGGTGAGCTGAGCTGCGTAGTGGACTTCTCTGCCATCCTCCAGAGGTGAAACGCTGGCTTTGTGAACGTACACGACTGCAAACAGAGTGCCATTAGCCCGAGTCTGCTCTGGCAGAGAGACATTCACCTGCCTATGGAGAGAGAGAGAGAGAGAGAGAGAGAGAGAGAGAGAGAGAGAGAGAGAGAGAGAGAGAGAGAGAGAGAGAGAGAATGTGAGACAGAGAGAGAGAGAGAGAGAGAGAGAGAGAGAGAGAGAGAGAATGTGAGACAGACAGAGAGAGAGATAATGAGAGAGAGAGAGAGAGAGAGAGAGAGAGAGAGAGAGAGAGAGAGAGAGAATGTGAGACAGACAGAGAGAGAGATAGAGAGAGAGAGAAGAGAGAGAGAGAGAGAGAGAGAGAGAGAGAGAGAGAGAGAGAGAGAGAGAGAGAGAGAGAGAGAGAGACAGTATGTTAAAGCACCAGCCTGACAGAGATGGATAAAAAAAAGCTTAATACATTTGAAGTAAAACAACATTTCATTCCATCGACGCTTTTACTACAGTGTTCCTCTTGCTGTGGTAATGAGCAGGAAGTCTTCTGATTTATGTTAGTATCAATATGTCAAACCCACCTCTCAAATGTAGAGTGTGGGTCAAATGGGTCTATTTTTATAGCGAGGTTGAGTTGGCTGTTGTCTGGCACGAGGCAGGTGAAGACACTTAGCTGGATAAGACAGAAGAAGAGAAGGGATTCAAAGCAGTCTTTTTCTATTTCATAAAAAAATTATTGGAGTCCAAAATTAGATGCAACTGCAGAAATGCAAAAATAAAAACCTGACTATATGTTCCAAATCCCCTAATTCAATTTAAATCACCAAAGCATTTACTGGTTCAGCCTGACAAACACATCATATCTCTATCATTAAATACTCATTTCATCTGAAAAAACAAAAGGCCATAACCAAGAGCCATTAATGTACCATGCCATGTAGGCAACACATGATTTGCCAAGGGTTGTATACTCAGTAGTACTGGCTAATAACATAAAGGGGCAGTGAGTTTAGTTCTTCTCAACTCAATGATCAGGCCCATGCATGCAGCAGTGTCTTGAGCTGGATCTCACAGAACTGGAATATTTGGTATCTCTGATTATGAGGAGTAAGGAGTAGGAGACAGAGGCCCGTGCTAACCTGTAGCCTGGGTCTTGCTGTCAGGTAGGAGGTGATGCAGTGCTCGCCTGTGCTTCCATCGCAGGGTTTAGTGTTGAGGAAGCCGTACAGCAGCCAGGCGGTGTGGAGCATATAAACCACGAAGACCCCGAGCAGCATCTTCGCGATAGAGCTCCTCTTCGCGCCGCTGTCCGCGCCGGGCTTGGACTGACACGATGGGAACATGGCAGCTACTGATGCAGATCATCAACAACGAAAAATAATTTAGAAAAATAAATGTACGTGGTCTGGGGTTGTGCACGGAGCTGTTTATAATCGGATACAGCGTCAACACAATAAAATCCCCACGCTTCCTCCCTGCCACAGCATCCTTCCGGTTATCGGAGATGCTGATGCTGCTGCTTCAGCGGCTGCACCGTTTTTTAATAAATCCACATCTCGCGAAGCCTGAGCAATGATCCCACAGCATAGTTTGTTCCGGGTGCCACAAAAAAACGAATTTTTCCGAAATATTGCTCAGCACGCATATAATATCCACAGGCACGTGGTCTTTCTGTATGGAACCACATTTTCGCCAATAAAAAAATTAATAAAAGGTGAAAACTTAGTCTTGTGATGAAAAAAGTAAGACATTATAATGAGAAATGTTGTTGAAATAATACTTAGTATCTCATAATAATGAGTTAGTATCTCAAAACAACGAGAAACATTCTCAAAATAATGACATAGTATCTTAAAATAATGACTGCTTAGTTCTTATTTCGAGAAAGTTTCTCATTATAAGGATTTACACTTACAGGATCTTTTTTTTCATAACATTGGCGGAAATGTGCTTCAATATATAACGTATTATTTTTGGCTATTTTCAGACTCAGTATGCCTACAGTTAAATTTAGGCCAAAAATATAGATAATTTTAATCAGAATGTTATTCTTGGCAAGTGTAGAAGGCTTTGAAACACCATTTAGATCTTTATTTGGGAGAGGAAATGGCAATACTTCAATGATAATTTCCTATAATTCTTTCTGGAAAAAAACTATATAAATTGTATTGTTATAGGGTAAATAGAGACAGTTATTCCAGTTCAACTTTAGTTTGTTGTGTTGAATTTATAAGTGGTTGATTTCTAAAGGAATTTCCATGAAATAAGTTATCTATTTAAATTAAACTGAACTGCTACTGCAATAGTTTAAATATAGTGTTAGAGACTATATTTTTGGAGTCTTAATATGGATCCCATTTTTATGAAGAAAATTAAAAAGTTATTGAAAAATAAAAACTACTTGTGGCATGTCAAAGAATATTGTCCTCCTAACTGGAGCTTAAAGTAGTTGATTAATTGATTAGTTGATTATAGAAAATGAATCGCCAACTATTTTGATAATCAATTAATGATTTCAGTAATTTTTTCAACAAATGTGAGCATTTGCTGCTTGATAGTAAATTGAATATCTTTGTTTTGTTTTTGTTTTTTGCCGTTGGCTAAACAAAACAGGTAATATGAAGACACCACTTTGAGCTCAGACAAATTGTGATTGTGATCATTTCTTAGAACTGACAGTTAATTGATTAAATAATAAGAAAATACTTGGCAGAGTTATCACTACTGGAAATAATCATTAGTTGCAACCCTATTACTGAGTCATACTTTTGACCCACTATCTCATAATTAAGTAATTATTTTGAGTTATTTAATCAAACTTTTGAGTTATTAAATTGGACTTGTAATTATTATTATTTTACGTTCTATCTCATAATTTTGACTAGTAGACGAGTAACTTTTTTTCTATCATGCATAACTTTTTGTATCTTTTCCTGGTGGGAATAGGCTTCCATATTTGGGGTTGGGGCTTTGACTGATGACCTACTTATTTTTTTTTATGTTGGCTACGGCCCAAAATATTGTACTTGTGTTGGTCAACCTTTTGTAGTCTTAGTGATTTACTTCCTCAGAGACGATCTTTGGCAGCCGGTCCTTGCCACCGCGGTGCATCATGGTCCCGTACAGTGCTCTTGCATGTCCCCTTGAGTGCTAGTTTCTTCCATCACGCTAACTTGTTTTCGGACTATAAACCTAATATGTTGGTTGAAGAAAGTCTATGGTTAGTTAGCGGCAGGTAACTGACTTGTGTCACTTCTGTCTTCGTCTACTGTCACTCATTTAAATGGGTAAATAACTGAGAACACATTAAGCTGTTACTGATACGAGTAACGTTAGCTGAGATAACTAGCAGAACTGACATGTAGAGTTGCTGCACACAGAAGAAAGTTACAGTATCACTAATATTACAGGAGTCTACGTCAACCAATATTTGCTCATCCTTGAACTATTATGTACTTAGTGTCCTTGTTCTACCTGCGGATATGGGCTGTCTCGTCTAAAAGACAAACTGTTGAATAACTCGAGTAACCAATAATAATATACACTTTCAGCTTTTTACGCCACACCTGTATTCCCTTCTTTATTTGCTTATGTAGGTTGACGCTTGTCTTCCATTTCTCCACCACCATTCCCTGTTGTATATTTTATGATCTCCTTGCTGCAGTAGTGGTTGTGTGGAGATGCAACTACACAGGGTACTGCTGGCTGGCTGTTTGAACTGCACGAGGATGTATCTGCCATTTAGTAGGAACTTTTATCCAAAGCGCCTTTTCATCTCTGTTAGTTTTTTGTCCTCAAAAATGGGTGGGACTCGAACCCTTGTCCTTTGTACTGCTCGTACAGTACTCTACCCACTGAAGTACACTGTGCCACTTGAAAGTAGAACACTGGGATTGTTCAGCAGGAGTTACATTGGTGTTGGTTCAAATGGACTCTGCAGTCAAACACAGTCTGTGTCAAGATATCAACCCAGGAGATCTCAGTCTGCTGTGGGCAGAAAGGAGAACCTGCTACAAGAAGGAGGTGCAGCCTGGCCTGGTAAGAATAAGAGATACAGGTGTTTCCTTAGAACTCATACTTCTGAGTTGTATGCTGCTATTACATTGTTCTCTTTTGACAGTTTTTTTATGTGTTGCTAAAAAAAGATTGTGTTTTTCATGTTTCAATTAGGGCAGAACAATTCATTCGAATTTTATCAAAATTGCAATATCCAAATCACAGGAAGCACACTAAGTGTTGAAGGCAAAACATTTTTTAAAATACCATTCTCTGAATTAACTATTGTGGCGCTGCAGAGATGTCCCGGCCTACTACTCGTATTTTCAATAAAGAAATGTGAACTATGATACAAAAATTATAATTTCCTCCATTATTGTAATCATATTGCATTTGCAATATCAGTAAAGATAATCGCAATTAGATACTTTTTTCCAACTTGTGAAGTAAAATGTCAAAGCATGTCTAGGCCATAACCTGTCTGATAAGTGTACAGGCCAAATATAATTGACTGATATTAGCTTGTCACAGATGTTAATCTTTGCCATTCAATCATTGATGTTAAATAGGCAATGAAGACATCTGGATACTTGCTTCTGCCGACTGTAACAATGCATTGTATACTGCTTTATGTTATGTTTATATAATGAAACTGAAAGCTGAAAGCTGACCAGGTGAATTGAAATTCAAAGAGGCTAGACAGATGGTGAAGGCTGGATATGCATTTATTTCTCAGCAGGATTGTTTTTTTTAACATGCAATTAAATTGTAGCCAATTAGCAGTTTAACATTGTGACTTAACTCCTAAGATGACGAGTATCAAGCCGTTGATATAACACTGTTATGGTCCTAACAATTGCAGAGCCTAGTGTATTCATATTTTATTCCTCTTTATTGCTGAAGTCAACAAAGAAAACATGTTGCTTTACATGTGGTTTAACTTTGTCTTTTCTTTAGTGTCCCCAATCCGCCATAGAGTGACAGACGTTTCCAGTGCGCCTCCAGCTTTTGTAGTGGTAAGAGAGCCAAAAACATGTCTGTGGTTACTGAACAGCATTTACTACTATTAAATCTAAGTCAAATGCACTTTATGGCAAGTTGCTTTTGGAGAAACTATAGCAGACTGTTTGATTTCACAGCTTTTTATCAGATGGATTTAACCCAGATTTCCCACGTGCTATCAAACATCCACCAATCTGCTGTCATACATTTAGTATATTAAACTGTTGATAGTTTGAGTAACTGATTGCTAGAGGTGATCAGTTTCTTGTTTATTCATTTCACAGATGAATTTTGACCAAGAGGGAAATGTGACATCATTTGGTAAGTGTTGGAAAATAAATATGATTAATCTTTGATTAACTGGCCTGTTTTTTATTTGAGGAGAAAAATCATGCTCTTGTCCTGTGAGAAGTTCACTCACCAGAGTGAAGGTATCATTATTAGCATGTCTTCGGACTATACTTTTTAATTCTTGCCTTGCACAGTTTAGCATGCTCACCATTGCTTTGTTACTTACTGTGGTGTGACCGTCCCATAATGGGGTGCATTAGCTCCCTCGCTCAGTTATGTTTGTGGTCCTACAACAAGGACTTGCTGTAGAAGATGTTTGATTGCAGTAGATGTTATCTGTGATGAAGTGAAAATATATGAAATAGAAAATTAATTTGTGTCTATATTCTGTCTTCGCTTTTCTTCTTTCTTTTTTGCTAACAGATAAGAAGAAAGCGGAGCTTTGCCAGGAGCTCAGTCTGCAGGCCAGAGATCTTCGCTTTCAGCACAGTACCAGCCTCATACCTAGAAACAACTGCATCATCATACGGATGGGGGTAATGCTCTCTTTTGCTCGTAAAAGCACGCCTTGTGATTGATGAGACATTTATTTTCTGAACCAAATCTAGCTCATATTTGATCTGGTTGTTGATTAGGACACATTTTGCCACCAAGCCAAACCATTAATACTAATAATACTAATAATAATAATAATATTTCATGGCCACCAATATGCTCATAGTTCTGCATAACACTTAAATCAACTTCTCCTGCAGAGTGCATTACACTTCATTTTTAAATTGGACATGAGGATGAAACAGTGCGGTAAAATAATAAAAAACCAGGGGGGGGGGGGGAGTATCATCTCATTGTTTAAAATAATTTTATTTAGAATAGTTAAAACTCATTTTGGGATTTATAACAAAACACATTAAAATTATATATCTAGTGAACTAAAGCTCAAAGCATGAAGCTGACTTGGACCAGTAGTTACAATGTCAGGGGAAACTGGACCTAATGAGGACACCTTTCCTCACACACTCCTCCCCCTGCTGGTTGATCCCTTCTACAGTACAGGAGGACATTCCTTAGCCCGCAATACAGTCGACTCTCCTCCAGAGGGCGTGCGGGAGAAGGTGTAGTAGAGGAAGCAATGGTCATCATGGCTCCTCATTCTACAGAATGCAATAGTTTCTCCTGGTTGAGGCATATCATCTTTGGTCTCCACCATTGTCACGGTGAGGTGACCACACTCCTGGTCACACCTTGTGATGAGAGAGAAAGTAATCAAGGAATAAATATATATTTGCTCTACAATTCTTGAAAGAAACTACTTTGGACAGTCCATGTTAACGGTTTGAAATTAGAAATATGACAAAACAAAATATAGGGTCTGAGGAAAAATACAGTTACTGTAAAGTCAAAATTACAATGTTGTTTAGGTCATTTAAAGAGTTCCCTTTTATTGGACTGTGCTAAAAAAAATGGATTGGGTAGGAGAGAGAAAAGTTTCAGAAAAGGAATTGATCATTTTTGCTAAAGTGGAGTGGTGGTGTCGTAACAGAAATCCAGGTGGCACCAGATACCTTGTCTTCTAATTTCATGTCGAGTTCATAACTTCAATTGAAGCCTTTAAAGTTGTAAAACTTCCCTCAGCACAGATGAAATGTTTTATTTAAAAAATAGTCTAACATTGTATTAAAAGCAACACGTTTTTATGGTTCGCATTTTATTTTTGAATTTATTCTTTTGTTTTATTTGTAGTTACTTGTCAGAGTGCGTTTGCTTGATTTAGTTTAAGAAATGTGTAATTTTAGCTTTTATATATTTAGTTTTAATGTAGTTTGTTTTGTTTACAGCCAAGTATATATTCTCAGACATATGATGCTACATATAGTTACAAAATACATGATTGCAGAGCTCTTGTAGGAATGGCCATAATGTTTAAATGTTTTGATTTGGGAATCTCCTGGAATGTCAAGTCTGATCAATTTGTCGTTTGAGGTCACAAGAGTTGGCGGTTGATTCGTGCAGCCTTTGGCAGTGGGGGATATATTTCAGCTGAAATTAATTTAGTTAACCAGACAACATCTTCTCAGTTAAGTTTTAGTTTTTCTTAAAGGATATAGTTTTAAGTTTCAGTTTACAGCAATATTTTCCCTGCTTATTTTGGTTTTAGTTTACAATAATAACTCAGGTTCTCACCTTTCCTTCTTCGCTCCTGTCCCGAACGCCCGGCACTCCACACACTCCACGTGCTGCTGACATGTGCCCAGACAAACAGGGCAGTCCTCGCAGGTCGGGCCCCTGTATGGTGGCTCACATTTACATTTTCCGCACTGGCACATCCCCTTATTGTTACACAGATGCTGATTATTTGCCATACAGGAAGCAGTTTCCATGGAGCAGCCGCAGTCTTCACCGACCCAGTCGTCATCACAAATGCAGCGTCCACACGCACACTTCCCATGGCCTCCACATATACTGTTGGATGAAAACAATGTAGTCTTTTAAATACAAGTCTGTTTCTGTAATTAGGTAGAATTAAAAGGGAAGGCTAAATCACATGGCTTACTAATGATCACATATTATACCTGCCGGTGTGGTATGGACAGTCAAAGTTGCTGCACTCGCAGAATTGTCCGCTGTATCTTTCTTTCGGGTTTACTCGACTCTCACAGTCACAGAATCCCTCCACGCATTTCCCCCTCTCACTGCACACAGGGGCCATCGGGCCTGAGCGACAGGAGTCTTCATTTGGTGAAAACAATGAGTCGATGTCCCTCTGGCACTGTTGTCCAGCATAAGGCTTGTGGCACTCGCATTGTCCACACACCAGAGCCCCATGGCCGCTGCAGCTACGGCTGTTTTCCTCACTGTTTCTCGTGCATTCACACTGACCTGGGGAAAACAAAATGTATTTATTTTTTGCAGTCTTTTTTTCACATTATTGAAGACAATTATGTGCCTTTTTGGCAGCAAACTAACTATTAATACTGACTATTGACATTTTTTGGCTTTTGATTTTTAATTTTGGAGGAGTTTATGCCTACGGCATTTCTTTTTGGCAAGTTTGAGAGTGTAAATGAATATTTGGTAGTGATGATCAAGACTGATGTTGGTTTCAGTGAAAGTGGAAAAATAATATTAACATACAATTTTATGCCAGTTTTCTGACGTGGACATTTGTGCTCTAAGGATATCAGAGCACATTTTTTAAAGTGAGGCACAAGGGTTAAATTCTTTCAGTCGTTAGGACTCATTTTATCTTCATTGTCCAATATGGGGATTTCCTGATTGACTGTATCGTGGTTCTCAAGTTGTACTCACACTCCAGAGTTATCTCTAACTTCACACTCAGTGAAAAGCCTCTGGGTGAGATGTGGACAGGCCAGGGCCCAGTGCTGTTCTGCTTATGGTTTGAGTCATCACTCTCACTGGGACACCGGGCAGCCTCAACATTTACCTAGAGAAAAGAGACTTTATTATTATTATCATCATCATCATCATTTGTATTTCCTGATGTCCTGATGTCTTTATTTTTCTGACCTGTACGAGCAGAGGATTTCCCGTCATAATGCTACTGAATGAGATGTTGACTCCCGCTGGCACAGGGCTGGTGTCCATGGTCAGCTCTGCGATAGGCTGGTCTGTAGGCACGGTGATAGTGAGAGGGAAGGACTGGCTCACACCCGGCCTCAAACGGAGGGAGAACTCCTGGGGCTGAAGGAACAGCGCCTGGGCATGTGCTGGTTCGGTGCTGCTGAAGAAGAGCAATACTTTAGGAGTCAGTGTTGTCTTGACTAAAAGAAATGACAATCTAGCACCAGTGTCCCTTTAGTTTTGGGTGTTTTTATGCATGTCTGTGTTGTACTCCCTCTTAAGCTGATAAAATGGGTATATTTGTATCTGACTGACATGCCTAGTCTACAGAGTTTTGCAGTGGATCTTTAAACCAGGATACTTACCTGCTGTCGTTCTTGACAACCTGCACCCTGCCCTGAGGGTTATACACGTATGTGTTACGACAGCCTGCTCTCCGCAGCCCCTTCAAGGTATCACAGCGGATGTTCGCGTTAGAGGCGGTGCACCAAGCACACTCCGGGCCAGCCTGGATGCACTCATTACAGTTGGAGGCAGATGTGAGACACGTTTGTTCTTCAGCCCAGCTGGGACACAACAGAACCAGCAGCAGGCTGAGACTGAGCAGCTTTACAGACATCCTGCTGTTAGGATGTACCTGAAAGTAGTCCTTTACAATAAATAAATATTGTTATGTCTTGAGAGGTCGGGAGCTTTGCTCTGGGAGCTCTGGAGGTGTGGGTGCAGGAGATGAAGACAGCGTTGTTTTCCAACTTAAATCCAGTGTATTCAGTCTTCTAATACAGGTTAACTTAACTCTCTTCAGACAAACAAAACAAACAGCATTTTAAATCAAAACTCTTTTCTCTGTAGCACAAACAATATATGGTTCAGCTGGGCAGCAAACCTTGTCCTGCCTGCCCTGCTGACAGGGTTTGTATATGATAAATAGGCAAACCTTTAGTAAGTTAACTTACTAACGGACGCTACAAAGAAGATGTGTTGTATTTTATTGTTCAAAGCGTAAAAAACAAGTTAATAGTTGTTTCCGAGTTGTGGTTCCGATTTGAGGGGGTGTTCCCAGTTGGAAACTAATTTTTCTGATTATTCCGACACCACATAAATGCAGCACTAATACCCTCTCTGGCAATGTTAAACAAAAGTTAAACACAATTTGTGTATCCGGCGAGTGCTTTGTATCCGCTCAAAAATGTAATACGTTTACTTACATTTGATGTAAATACATAAAGTATACTTTATACCTACGTGTCTCTTTCCTGACAATGATATGAATCATAAAAAGTTAGTCTAAAACGGAGAAAAACCCAACTAGCACGACATGTTAGAAAGACTAATACAAACACTGTTTTTTTTGTCTAACAGCATGATTCGTGTTTGTCTGGTTTTGCAATTGATTACGTGCTAAAAAACACAAAACACAGATTCAGAGTGGTGTTGGTGTGTTACCTGGAATACTAGTAGCTTTCTGTGCTGTAGCTGCGTCTTGGGGCTTTTTACCTCCGCACACCGTGACACACTGACATGCTTCAGTCTTATATTGACGGGCTGCTTGAGACCCACAATGCAGAATCTGGTTATTCCTCCTGATTGGCGCGACTGTATCGGGTATCTAACAAAAAAAACGCAAAAGTGTATTTCTAGTAGATACAAGTTTATCCAGGTATCTCCCCGCAAATATTTACAGATCAGAGTCCGCTATGCAGTCACCCAAATGTTGTTTTGCTTACACGGCTGTATATGCACATAAACATTCACATGAACGTGAAATTCTCATGTAGATAAATCAACTTAGAAAAAGCTGTGCATCTGTTGCTACAAAACATTTAAGTCATTTCAAATTAAATCTTGATTATTATGTTCTTAAAGTATTGGCATCCGATTTTAGGCATCAGAGTACATGTTTCAGTGTTTTCTACATTGGCTTAACAGCCTCCTTCGTCCCTCTGTTTCTCCACAGTCTTTTAAAGCCATTGTGACTCCACAGTCCCTTTTGGTGTTGGACTTCCGTGGTTATGGATTGGAACGTTGGTTGGTACTGGAGCTGGCCCCTCAGCTAGCATCACAGTCGCACTCTCTGCCCTTCGAGTTCAGAGCACTAGAGGCCATCCTGCAGCACAAGGTGAGACAAATCAAAGACACTGTGTGTCTGTGTATTCAAACTAGAAAAAAGCTCCATGTAAATTGAGGACATAAATGAGGACAAGGTGAAGCGTGCTTGTGCATTTATGTGTCTTCATTTATTTGTGTTGATAGGTCAACACTCTACAAACTCGGCTGAATGTGGTTGAACCAATAATGTTGGACACATTGGAGTCCCTGGTGGATCCTAAAATCCTTTCCATTGATAGAAGTAAACTACATATACTGCTGCAGAACAGCAAGAGGTAAAGCACACAACCACAGACACTGTCATAGTGTGTAAATGCTCTTATAAATGATGGTATATAAAGCATCAATATTGCAATGCATTTCTAAATTATGGAAGTGAGAAACTGGGTCAGCATCTCTGGGACTGTACTGGTTTTCATCAGTCAATAGTCTCTCTCTGATCATTACTTTTATAAAGTTGCACTAATCACGTGTGGCATGCCACAGGTTTCACACTATTTCTTGGCCAAAACATTTTTAATACATCTCTAAATACATACATCTCCAGTCACTTTAAGCTGGTCTTTAACAATGTTTTTTTTTTTTTATCATTGGATCTCAGAACATTCATGGTAAACATTCACATATTTAGTTTTGTCTGTCTCACTCAGTTTACTTCCAGACTCTTGTACTTCTGACAGCTTATCTGAGTTGGAGACGGACATTAAAGTCTTTAAGGATACCTTGCTGAAGATTTTGGATGAGGATGAGATCATTGAAGAACTCTGTTTGACCAAGTGGACAGACCCGAGAGTTTTGTAAGTTACGCATGCACTCACATACACTTACTTGCTAAAGGCAGTTCTCTTAAAAGCTCTTTCAATGTTTCAGTCAGTGGCTGCAATAAAAGATGAGGGAGGATAAGACTTGATAGATCTCTAAGTCTATATCCCCTTCTAAAAAATGTTTTTATCCCATTCAAATAGTGTTTTATCTGTACCGTTCTCTTCATTGGTTTGTGTTAGGGGTTCAGGTTAGTTACAGTCTAGTAACAGTTTTCTTCACTGGTTGGTGTTGGGTAAAAGTTTGGATTTGGGTCACTTGTGTTTTGTGTCAGCTGTATGAATATCGTTGTAAATTAACCTTCAATGCATTTTTCTCATAACCCTATTGAAAAGAGTGCAAGCGATACCCCTTTCCTTTACCACAAACTAGACTTTTGATGATGGTGACAAAATACAAAATGACTATAAAGCATTAATATTACACCAAATAAGAAAATATTTCATGTTTTACATGTTTTGTGCTTTTTGGGCATGAATGAACATATTTTCTTGTTGTTTGCCAAAAAGGTATTGATACTGTATGTACACGTGCGTAAGAGCAACAATTTATGTAGTTGAATTTTAATAAATGTCATTACTTCAATATCATGTCAACAAGCTATTAAATGAGAAAACTTAAGTATTATGATGATAAAACTGTTAAATATGTATACAGGGCCCCAAACAACATTAAGGCAAAAGTAATGACAAACTTCAAAACATGCGACCACGAAGGGACTCGAACCCTCAATCTTCTGATTCGAAGTCAGACGCCTTATCCATTAGGCCACGCGGTCTGGTGAAAAGTTCACATACACGTACACACTCAATTGCTGGATTGCAGAGCGGGCTTCGTGCCAGTGCCATTTTAAACAGAGCATGTACATGTACATTTTACAAAGATTAGCTTGTTTATTCACTGTTTTCTCTTTGTTACGAACAGATTAACGTATAACGCCTACATCTGAATGAATTTGGAATTTAAATATAAATATAATATTACATAAAATACTCGTAACATAAAAATCTGTTATAAAAGATATATATAAATATATATTTTATAACAGATTTTTATGTTTTTTATAAATATATATATATATATATATATAAAATCATCTGTTGTTCACTGTAGCATCTTTACAATGGCATGTCGACTTATTTAGCTGCCTCGGGGTTTTAAATGGCAGTTTACGTACGGTAAAGAAAAGGTTTGTGCTTTTATGAGAGTTTGGTGAATCCGACTCGGAAAACCCCACAGAAAACAAACAAACAGATAGCAATATGAATATGTTCTTGAATGTGACCTGTAGATTTTTGGTTTTACGATTTCTTTGTCACTCTGACATTTAGTGTCTGGCTGCTTAATTAAGACAAGGACTGACTGATACTATTTGAACAAAATAAAACTATGTCATGTGTTTTGAGTTACTAGGATGGTCAGCAGTTGTTATTTCCGTTTTTATGATTGAAGGGAAATAAGTTTATTTTCTCCTGATCAAAACAGCTGTGCCTATAAATCGCTGTGTGGCACAATGGTCTGGTGGCTCCGAGTGTTGTGGCGCGCAACACGCTGCATCGGTTATTGTTGTACCGATGAAATGGCTTAGTCCGGAGGTCCATTTCTCTTTCGGTGTCCTACCTAGAAGTGTTTACTGTCCTTTCTGTGTGGCGATCTCTGGCTCTGTTTCTGTTTCCGTTTCCGTTTCCTTTGTCTTTTTCGTGCCTGTTGTCCCGCTTGTGCTCATAGTTTCGTTCTGCTCCCCGTCATGCTTGTGGGCATCCATGGAAAATAAATTGTGGATTCCTGTTTGCACTTCAATTATTTGACATGCAGCTTGACATGAAGAGAAATTCCAAAATATATATGAATGGTCATACTGATTGCTGAAAGTGTTGGTAACTGTCAGGTCTTTTCTAAAACGTGTGTGTGTGTGTGTGTGTGTGTGTGTGTGTGTGTGTGTGTGTCTCTCTCTCTGTCTCCCTTTCTAGTGAGGAGAGCAGTTTGGGTATTGACCACGCTGAGGAGATGGAACTATTATTGGAGAATTACTTTATGCAGGTAGTGCTATTTAAACAGTTGGGTATAAAAATGTTCATGATTTCTGATAAATATGAAATAATTAAAATAAGCTGAAGCTGATGCATGCTCAACAATGAAGGAATGTAACTTAAAATACTGAAGTATAACATCTATTCTTACTTACACCTTTATTGTGGTGTTGAACCTGTCCACTTGCTCTTGTTTGTTTAATATCTAAAGCGCTGGCACACAATGTTAAATGTCATCTACATGTAATGCACAGTGGTTGTTGAGTGTCCATACAGTGACCGTGAACTGCTTCATTCAGGCTGAAGAGCTGGGGAACAAGACCAGAGAGCTGAAAGGGCTGATGGACGACTCCGAGAGTGTCGTCTTTATCAATCTGGACAGGTACAAGCACATATACACACACCTACTGGGTATACAGTATACAGATAATGTAATACATATTTTTGGACAGTGGCTAACTCAACACCGTGATTATACAGCCTCTAAGTGGCATTGCCAAAATGTGAACCTATCCTTTAAGCTGCAGACACATAAAATACATATTTCAAGTCCCCTTGAAACAAACTAACTTGTTAGCTCCACGTGTGCCGTCTGTTTTATTCCAGCCATCGTAACGTGATGATGCGCCTGAATCTGCAATTGGCGATGGGTTCCTTCTCTCTTTCCTTATTCGGCCTGATAGGGGTGGCCTTTGGAATGAATTTGGCGTCTTCCTTTGAAGAGGTGAGGCAGATTCCTGTTTAAGCCTTTACATCTGGAGTTTGACAGTTGTGTTTGCTGTTTACGACTTCTCAAATATGAGGATTTTCTTGCTTCCTTAACTTTATTTAGTTGTAAGCCTTTATGACTGTGTCTGATGAAAAGTCTGTCTTAAATAAAGTGCTGGAATCATTGGTAAGTCAACAACTAAAGTACTTTTTATCGACTAATAATATTTTATCTGACCTTCAATCTGGTTTTACAAAAAAACACAGCACTACAACAGCCGCCTTAAAAGTAGTAAATGATTTTATAAATTTCTTGGACAATAGAGAACATTGTGCAGCACTTTTTATTGATTTATCTTTTGATACAGTAGATCATGCCTTATTGTCACAAAGACTCTACAGTACAAGTCTTTCAGATCAAGCTGTCTGTTGGTGTGAAAACTATTTATCAGGCAGATCAGTGTGCGCGGGCAGAAGGTATAACTTCTAGCTCTCTTAATGTATCCAAGGGTGTGCCACAGGGATCGGTTGTAGGACCATTGTTGTTTATCATTTATATAAATAATCTTAATCACAATGTTTTAAATGCAAATTTCCATTTTTATGCTGATGACACAGTAATTTACTGCTCTACGTCCTCCCCAAATCAGGCTCTTTGTCAGCTCCAGACTGCTTTTAACATTGTACAATGTAATATATGTGAATTGAAACTTGTTTTAAATGCTGGAAAGACGAAACTCATGATCTCGAAAGCAAAAACCAAGCGTTTCTGTCTGTACTATGGAGATGTTGTTTATATGAATGCATCGTCTCAGTGCCTCAGCTCTCTGGATACGTCTACCACGGGGCACTGAGATTCATAACAAACCTAAAAACCCTGATGCACCACTGCACCTTATATGCTCGTGTTGGATGGTCTTCCCTGATCACCCATAGATTGAAACACTGGCACATCCTTATTTATAAAGCTATTCTTGGTGCTCTTCCTCCATACTTAAGGATCTACATTAGTCGGAAATGTAGTGGACCATATCGGCTTCGCTCCTTTTAACTGTCCCAAAAGTCCGTACTGAACTTGGGAAAAGGGCTTTTAGTTACGCTGCTCCGGCTGCCTGGAACCAGCTGCAGAATGAGCTGAAACTCAGAGCTGGTCTCTCTGAACAGACTTAAAGCGACTCTTAAAGACATTGAAGCAGACCGCTGTGTCTGTAAAGGTTTTAATTAATGTTGTGATTGTGCTGCTGCCTATCTTGAAAAAGAGAGTGTTCCTGCAATGTCATCTGAGTGTATTTAATCATGTTGGTCTATGTGTCTGCATGTGCATGCTGCATCTTTTGTATGTTTATACCCACATATACTCACACTGTTTTTGTTTATTACCAGGACCCTCGTGTTTTCTGGCTGGTAACCGGCTTCATGTTCTTGGGCAGCGGGCTGATATGGAGACGACTGCTGTCATTTCTGGGACGACATCTGGAGCCTTCAGTGCCCCCTTTAGTAATGCACACACACACACACACACACACACACACACGCGCAAAATAATGCCAGATGAAAGAGTGTTTATATATCAAATCCTAAGGGTCATTTCTCCTGTTTGTGATACAGATCCCTCAGGTTTGGAAGAGAAATATGAAAGCATCAGACATCAAGACAGGAGTCAGATGATTTTCTTCCTCTGCTTTGTAAAATGCCACCAACCTCCTACAGACTCTGCAGCTTTAGAGACGATTGTTTTACCACCCCAGACCTCCTGAGATCTCTACAGAAGTTGGACTTTTATTTAGTATGCATTTACTCTGCCATGCCTACAGCAGAGTTTGAGACTGCATCCAAATGTCCTGCTTCTGACACAGAAGCACACATAACACATTTCTTGTACTATGTTGCGGTTATTTCAGATACTTGATTTTGATGTCTTCATATTTTAATCATATCATGTGTAATGGATAAAACACATGGGCACTCTGTCATCAGTGGCTTTATAGCAGTGCCCTGTGTGAACTTGACACCAACTGGGTCGAGTGGCAGCATTAAAAGTAAAACGGATAACATCCCAACTAACATGATAACCACGTTACATACACTTGTATGTTCCCTCATTTCTTAGGTGAAAGAATTGTGTAAAAAGGATTTAAATTAATGTGAACCAAATTTAAGATTTAAAGTCTATTGTCAAGGTTTATATAGTTTTATTACCTCTACGCTCAGTATGTAAGTAAAAATTTCTCTTTGTCAAGCTGAGTGGTTATAGTGTGCAACAGTGTAACATCAGTTAGACAATAAAGACTTACAGAAACATTTACTGCACTCAAAACATTTATCAGATGATAATTTGATATCTGATGTGAGCTGTCTCAGGCATTGTTCCTCAGTCTTTAAAAATCATATTGCCAGGTTTGCTTTATATATATATATATATATATATATATATATATATATATATATATATATATATATGTGTTTTTTTTCAAAGTTTCCTGTTTGGGTTGAACTGGTCAAAGCTGAAAGACATGCAGCAGGTGGTGAGAAGTCACCTGTAGATCTGGCTTCATTTTAGGGTTCACAAGCCCAAAATGTTGGAAAGCACTGCCTTATAGTACTGTGTATTTTTATAACCAATCCGGCTAAATCCTCAACCTTTTGACTGTTGTATTCCTGTATTATATTTAATTCCTATTAAAAAATATTCAGAGTTTTTTAACCACATTTTGAGACAGTGGATCTAATGTTTGGCTTTTCTTTACTTTGACATCACCAAAGAAAAGACTTCAATGTCAAAATTAAATGATTACAAATATAAAAGTTCACACGTTTCAAGGCACCTTTGGCAGCAGTTACAGCTTTTTGCATTAAAGTGTCAAAAAATCCTAATTACATCCATCCAAAACATGTGAACTAAAAACTAAATCATTGGAATCCCTGTAGTGGGACATTATTAGAGCTACACAATGATTCACCAATGTTTACGAAACTGTTTCTTAGTATATGTTTCTTGAAGAAGAATCTCATAGATAGATAGATAGATAGATAGATAGATAGATAGATACTTTATTCATCCCGAGGGAAATGTAGGCATCCAGTAGCTTAAAAGCAGTGAAGGTGTTAGATGAATGATGAAAGCAAAGAGACATTTTCTCTCATACGTGGAATATTTATCAGCCACAAGTATTTAAAAGATAATGGTAACTTTTTTCATGGTAAATTATTTTGGTACTAAGAAAACAAAAATGTTCAAAGAGTAATTTAGCTTTTAGTATTTCAGTTAATGTATCAGGTGCTGTCATAACCTTTCTTCTGCACTAGAGGGAGTCATATCTACAGTTTACATTTACTTCCTCAGCCGATGTTCTCTCTCACACTCTGGTCTGTCCCTTATCTCAGGTGTAAAAGTAGTTAAATAAAACAGTGTGGCAATCTTAAATGTTTATTTAATTCATATTATTTCAAAATGACTGTGGAATAAAACACTGCCAAGTAAAAACGATAACATACTGCACTTCAGATCATAACAAGCAGCCAATGCTTACAGCTTTGTATGCTATCTACAGTAACAGGCAGGTGGAGAGACATTAAACTCAAAATGGACACAAATGTGTATCGTACAATCTACAAATGAAAAATAAGATTTACAAATGTTGACAACATTGTGTGCGTAATTGTGGGTTCAGTTTAAGTTTAGAAAAAAGTGTGAATAAAATATTTTGTAAATGTTTTCTTTCTTCACTTCCTGTGCTGTTCCCTGGGTTTTTCCCCTCACATTCGTCAAATGTAGTGCATTTCTCTTTCCTTTCACAAAGGTCTCCCCATGTGTGTGTGCGCGTGTAGACACGCCCCCAGTCTGACGTCACGCCGTGCTGACGTCAGCGCGGAGCCACGCTGCACTGCCAGTCTAAACAACTTTTCCAGAGTACTCGACAATCACAACGCGTCCAGTCGTCCATCGAAGTGCAGATATTTAACTAAGTAGCCGAAAACACCAGGCGAAACGCGACGAGGAATTAGCGGAACGACGAATCTTGCTTTTTGACTGTATATAATTAAGTTTTTTTCCTTAATATATATATTTTTCCTTTACAACTATCGTTTCGTTTTGATAGTTAAAATGAGAAATCTGCGGTTGTTGTTTCTCGTCGGGCTGGCGACCGGGTTTATCAGTGAAAAAGTAAGTAGATTTTAATTTCGGGTTTATTTATCGAAACACATTATTTAACTCCTGAATGTTATTTGGCTCGATACTGTTGACTCTTTGTCTGTCTGTTATCCTTTGAAAATAAATGTATTAGCCGTTGAGGTACATTTATAAAATGCGATCCTCCGTAACGGTTCATTATGTTTCTCCATTTAGGCTTTACATATAAAGTTATACCGTTAAAGCTGGTTCAGTATGTTTGTTTTCTTAAAATACTTTCCCTTATATTTTATTATGTAAGTCTATGCTAAAAAATGAACAACATGAAAATAAGCTCGATAGCTGTCTTAATTAAGCATTGTTATCTTCCATGTTAGAAACGTTAGACTATTTACATGAGAGATAAGTTATGTTAAACTAGAGACTGATTCAGGTTTTACTGCTATTCACCCACAAACTGTATTCAAACCAAGTTCAGGCGTCCAGTTGGTGTCAAGTTCACACAGGGCCAAAGTCTGTTCAGACTCTAGCTCACAGCTTTGGCATTTAAACCCAAACCTCCAGGCCTGAATGTTCCACCCACACGGGGCTTGTGTCAAGTTTTAAAATGTCATTTGTTTGCAATTTGACATTAGGTATCAGACACTAATGAATATTTAACTGGGAATCCTGCCTTACCTGACAAGTCAGACTTGTCCCAAACTTGGAAAGCCTCTCCCTGTCTTTCCCCTCCTCTCCATATATTTGTGTGTCTGATGAAAAGCTGCAAAACACCTGGAAATGACAGGCTTAGGGAGAGCTCTGTGCATTGTCACAAGTGCAAAAATATCCTGGCTGCTGATTTATTCACAATAAAATTCCCAAACGAGAGCCAGGGAACTTCACCACTTCTCCAGAAAAGCATAATATTTATGATTTATGGACTGTATATTGTGAAAGGGAGAGAGCTGAAACCTGAGACTGTCCTGCTGGGTATGTGTAGCCAGAGCTGGCAAGGCAGTAAACATTGTCTAAATACTGAAAAGGTTGTTAGGAATGAATACAGTTTGATGTATTGTTTTCCCACCTAAGGCCTAATCATAGAACATGTCTTTTAAATGGATGTGATTTACTGAAAAACAACTTTCTTTAACTGTTAAAATTGTACTTTTATCATCTTGTAAAGTACACCATATACTGCACTGCACATGATTTGATTCCCTATTACTTCATGCCACTAATACACAGACTTCATTCCTAAATTACTGGGCGTGGTGAGTTACTGCGTATATTCAAACTGTCTTTTTCTCCTAGTGTGGCTGTAGAATTACTGGTTAGTTAGTCACTGACGTTGCTCACATCTTGTGAGTTTTTGAGCCGGTAGTTGTGTCATTTTCTGGATGGATGACTCTCAGTGAGTCCCACTGGGCTAGTCCAGGCAAGCGTATAGCTGCATGGGTTATACACAGCCAACCATAGTAGGCAAGAGGAAGCATGATGACTGCTCTCAAATGTATTAATCGTTGTTTTCACAGTGCTTCTGAAACACATGGATGACAGAAAGGCTTAAATAAAATTAAAAAATGTAGTGATGATAATTCATAAATGTAAAAATAGTAGGGTGACATCCCTAGCTGTGGAGAATTGGTATACAGTATGGTCTACCTGAAGTCACAACATATTAGTCATAACACTGTACACATCCTGTCTGTCTGACAGCATCTGATTTGCTGCCGGACTGATTCTATGTAATTTTTGTGGCTGTTTTTTTTTGTCTGAAATGTCCAACTAGCCCATAAAATAGTTAAAAGAGTAAAACGAGATCTAACACGTTTTTTTTACAATGGTAAATACCAGTGAGGTGTTCACCACATATTGGTGGTGAGGCTGCTCTTTGCTCCACCACAAAGCTTTTAATATTTTAAGCCTCTTAACTGATGAAATTGGCCAAATAGTGTGGATGAGGACATTTAGTTTGGAGTCAGCAGAATCAAATAACTGTGATGCATATTCATTAATTAATCCATAACATACTAGAAAAGTAACCAAGGGTTTTTATGAAGTGCTGATCACTGGAAGTAGACTTGAAAGTATGAAAGAAGTGTTGCGCACTCTGGCTCCATATGCAATTCTTTTATTCTGATGTGTCGGCCCTCAGGCCTTCATCAAGATCAACAATTCTGTCCAATTATACCAAACTCTGTCCAGGCCTACAGAGTTATCAAATATGTTTTGCCTTTTGTGAAGCCGTGGAGACTAACTGCTGTTGACTGAACAGACCTAATTTGACATTGAGGGGGTCAAACATTTTCTGACTCATCTCAGCCATGGTCAAACACACACCCCCTCAAACACAGCGTTGTGAGCTGCTGCTGCTATCTAGATGGTGATGACAGGTCTGGTGTGTACCTTTTGTGTTGCACAACCTCACTCTTGACCTGACTGCTCCCTCATTATAATTCACTTCCAGCCTATGCTTCCAGCTCATTGGGGAAATGTATAACTTTAATAACTATTAATCACACAGACTCTAAATAATGGATTTGTTCATTGCTAGATTTAATATTGCACTCCCCCGTGTGTGTGTGAGAGCTATGTACATTATGTATGTTTTCCAGATGTGTGTAACCTCTGACTGACTGAGTCAAGTCTTCCAGTAAACTCTACTGCATAACTTCTTTATGGCAAGAGGGACAGGGAAAATGATGGCTGATTTTTTTTTTCGGTTTAATCTTGTATGTTACTGTAAATTGTCTTTGTTACTGTAATTTTTTTTGTAACCAATACCTCTGGTAATCACATCGCAACTCGCATCACAGTAGGGCGTGGCAATAATTCATTATCAATTTGATCAGTTAGACTTATAGAGCATTATCTCATGATCTTAATAATGTTATCCTTCATACAACTCTGTTTCACTTCTCTTCTGTTTCTCCCAGAGCAAACTATAATAAAAAAAATAGTTTTCTAAAGTTTTAATTCCACACATATGAAGATTGTAATTCATACCGGTGACCGAAAGTTAATTGCTTTGAACATCAGTTGGGTTATTTTATGTATGATTGTGATTACATCTACCATATTGTCGTATTTATTGATATCGGAATATATCCTTATTAAAGGTGATAATGATTTCAACCATGCAGCCCTCGTCCCTGTGTATTTGAGTGATTTTGTTTAAAGTACATGCTTGTGGTGTGTTTGGGAATACATCAGTTCAACAGCACATTAGGTGGTGGTGGGAGTAGTTGTTGTTGAGGCCTTAAAGGGGAATCCTGCTCATTTTGAGTGTGGACGTTGTGCATCTCCTTTAGAAGAACAGGCTCATCAGTGTAGACGAGAGCTTCTCTCTAAAAGCTATCAAGGAGACCAAACCTGGTTTATCTCATAATGGTTTTCTCTTGTAACACCTCAGTTAGCTTGAATAAAAACATCATATATCCCAGGAGAGCGGAAAAGTTTCTACAGTAGTTTGATACCAAAAATCCAGTTCAAGCCGAATGAAGCGATTGGCATTATTAGATGAAAGGCTTTGGTCTGCAGATAATGAAAAAATACACACATTTTAGATTCTGCATCACTTCTCACTTCTTAGGTATACTGCCAAATGAAAGGCATGAGAAGACTCGTGCTATAAAATTATTGTATACCTTTTTAATTCCCTAAAGTTTGAATATTTATTGCACTTAAAGATCCTCCTCCAATGTCACCAGCACCTGTTTTACGAGAAACATGCAATACTTTTTAGTCTCCTTTTTTAAAAAACGTTTTATTCCCTTTTCTCCTCTTTCCCTCTCTCAGCACCTGTGTTAGTGGAAGCATAGTATACATACCAGACATATTTTAGGTCTCAATGGGACATATTCATCTGTGTGTGTGTGTGTGTGTGTATGCGTCTCGCTGTCTTACTACCAAAATCTATTGAGCCATTCCTTTGTGTTTGAATTTCAGACTCATTATCAGGTTGCTTTCTTTTGATTCATGTGTTTTCCTAGTCTGCCCGAGTCGTTTGTTATATTACCATCTTTCTGAAGTTATCGCCGTTTGTTTTTTTCTGCTTCATACATTGAGTCACATTTTTACAAGCTGATGAACAACTATCTATTTAAGTACTTAATGTCTCTGGGTGGAGTTTCGAGTGTCAGACTAAGCTTTAGATGACGAGAGACAAGTAGGGTTTTGGTTTTCGTCAAACTCCTTTTGTGTATGTTTCTGTTAGTGGGAGGTTTTCTGACGCTACAATCTTATATATGAAACGTTTTTTTTCCATGTGTGTGTCCACTTCTCTGTTCTGTGTATTGCCTTTGAAGCTGCTCTATCTCTCCCTCCCCCACTCAAATACCCTTAGATCTCTGGCTGTCTGGCTCTGTGAAACATCACAAATTACTGCCACAACACATGAAATGAACAAAAAACAGCCTCCATCAACTATACATGCTCCCGTATGGATTCAATAAACACTTTGGTCAAACTCAGACACCAGGGAACACTTTGGCATATTTGGTCAGCATAGGTCATTGGCTGTGAGAGATATTGGCTTACTCTCAAACTATAGAGACGTTCACATGTTTTCCATTAGTGGAAGGAATTCTGCAAGTGTGAATAAAGGAGGTCTGTGCATCTGTGTGTCTCCTCTCCTTTTCAGTCTTTGTTTTTCTTATGTATTTCTTGTATCATAATATCTGTCTTTCTCTCTCTCTTCCAGCTCTTTGTCTCCTCACAAACACCCTTTTCCACGACCGATGACATGTACCTAGAGGGCCGAACATCAGGTGACCTTCCTATAGATGATGAAGATGGTAACGACGACGGCTCAGGCTCTGGATCTGGAGACTACGGTAAGGAGACCACTGTCTTTGTTGTTTTTTTTTAGTAATGGCAATCATTTTAGTTGCAACATCACATTCATTGGTATAGCAGCCTTTGGAAATATGTGAATGAAGGGTTCTTAAATAAATCCTAATTCCTCAAAAAATAACAAAGATCCAAGGAGGTTAAAAACCTTTTATCAGATGGCTATTTCATGATGCAATACTACGAATAGACGATGCTTGTACATGGTAAAATAGAGCGGGGTTAACAGCCCATAGGATCTTTCTTGTTGTTTTTTTACTTTTGTGTTCCTTACTTTCTATTTTTGTTATGTATACTTTTAACAAAGTTTTATGAATATTATGGACCTTCTGTTCTTTTTCTGATCATAACTTCAACAGTCCTGGGCCCTGTTTCCTCAAAAGTATCTAGACTTACAATGGGACTGAGTTCATCCACTAATGATAAATGAGCAATATATGTATTGTAGTCGCAAGTGTTTGCATAGTCAGACACAGAAGCCACAGACACAGTGGGCCAGGTGTTTGTCCTGAGGTGATGTGGCGTTAACCAGGTGAGGTTTTATTGGAAGCGCACAGATGTCGGATGCTCCCTGCCTTCATTATCAATGACTCACCTTTCTGCCCACAGTGAATAATACGTTGGAATATTTTAGTGTGATTGCAACATAAACTGAAATGTGTTTAGGTGGATTCCAGGGAGTTCTAAAACTCACAACACTGACTGCATTCCTCCAACGTGTAAGAGGAACTGGTTAATTAACACCTTGAGGGCACATTTTAACATTGCGTTACTATCCGATTAAAACCATTTACCTACAAAACCTTTTAATGAGCCGAGAACAACCGCCCCGTTTTTTGCTTTGTGAAAATGAATTGGATTTTATTATTTATTTATCTTATAAAGTAGGAGAATCTTCTTAACCTATAAAGTAAGTTAGGTGCTAGGTTAAAAGGAAACTCACTCAAAGTGTTAGAATTTCTGGTGATTGTTTCCTCTATTGCAGCTTTCAGCAACTTCACAGATAATGAGGAAATGATCAGGCGCTTCCTCAACTTCTCTCAGACCACAGTCTCCAAAGAAATGGTTCCATCTCAACCTCAACCACCAACAGCAGCAGACAGCCAGGATACCTCCACCAAAGAGATGGACACAGAGACAACACCATTCATATTACCTAATGGGGACAACAGTGACGAGAAGGTAGAATGTTGCTTTCATATTTTCTCAAAGTTAAAAAATCTAAATGACTTGGGTCCTAAGATAAAACTAGTGTGTACTAGTATATACTGTTTTCAAAGTCTGAGACGGTGGGCCTCCCCTCATACAACGCATGAGGACGCCCCCTCACCTCCTTTAGTTTACTTGCTTAGTTTTGCTTAATTCTTGGATGCCTATGGGATCATGATTTTGTTATTTGATCCCAAAGACACAATAATTAAGCCGGATATCTTAATATTGTTGTTAACTTCAGACCACACCAAGTATAGAAAAATGTCTGTCCTCAGGCATTTATTGGTTTCTGACTGAAAAACATTAACATTTACAAAATCGACTATCTCTTTAATCAAATCACACACACATCTTCTTTTGATAACTAATGTAATAACTAGATGTAATATTGTTCACTTCCATTCACGGAGTCTCCAATGAAACAGTTTGCAGCCCCCCTGGGCTTGTACTGTTGATTTCAAACATCTGTATGAACCAAATCCCTCCCAAGAATACATCCAAATGATATAAATGTCAGACGAGAGTTGTTATAGTGAGACTGCTTAAAATATCTATTTCTGTAACATGTAGTAATAATAAGCTAAGAACTTTAAGAATGTATTGCTTACGTCTATTTCATGGTAACCAGAAAGTATTCAAATCCACATTATGCCTCAAAGGTTTCAGCTCTACGTTGTTATCCAGTGCATCATGCATTAACTAATGCATATATTTCTCCAGGTGACCGGTCCAACAGCTGATTTGTTCACACAAAATACCAGTGCCAGCTCCACCAGCATGCCCCCCACTAAAACTACTGCAAACAAATCCGGCATAGACATCACTGTAATCAAAGATACCGACGAGGACAACAGTCTTGATAGGTGGGATGTCTCAACACCCAAAACCCGTGGGGGTGAAGTCCAGATCGAAGAGGTTGAAAACGATCTTCTGGCCAAACATGGCCAAGGCAGCAGAATGTATGAGGTGGACTCTCCTGAAGAGGTGACCACTGAGAACATGTGGGAGAGGACGGAAGTGCTGGCAGGTAAGGACAGATTTTCACTTGGCTTTACTTCCTCTTTATTGTCCCCACATGTCTAGTTTAACGAGGTAATTCACTGAGAGTCTGAAGACTAAACGTATAAAAGTTTTTATGACAAAGCATAAAACAAATGTTTTATTGTAAAATTTGCAAGCAGACAATATATTTTAATCTCTTTTTTTTCATGCCCTCTCTAGCGGTGATAGCATGCGGGGTGGTTGGATTCCTCTGTGCTGTTTTCCTCCTCGTCCTCCTCGCCTACCGTATGAAGAAGAAAGACGAAGGTAGCTACAACCTCGGGAGACACCAAAGTTTCCACAACAGCCTATCACAAAGCGCCTACCAAGGAGTTCTACGCCTGAACTGACCAATAGGGACTTTAAATGGAGTCTGTCTCCTCCCAATCAGGACTAAGAAAGGATCTATAAACAACTGAAGAGGATTCCTCTTGATGAAGTTTGAAGTCGAGCACCTCTGTTTTTCTTCAGTGCTACCACCATTTTTTCCTCCATCTTTCCTACCTTCCTTCTCTGCTACTCTCACATGTTGCTATATGATGTTCAGTGTTTGTGAAGAAGAGGTCATAAGGGAACAAATCAAACTTTTTAAAATACATTCCCATCATTCCACCCTAGAGAAGGAGTTTGACATTAAACGCACATCCTAAATTTCAAGAAAGGAAACTTTTCTAGAATATCAGAACTCTTCTAGTGTAGGAACGTAATCAATGTCAAAGTAATCAAAACACTGTGCCTTTAGACCCACGTCACTTCAGCTGAACCACACTGGGCTGGACTTGAATCTGCATTACAGACAGATCGACTGTTCCATTTAGCAGAGCTACAGCCTGAACTGTCGTGGCTCAGCTTCACAACATCAAAGGAAGTTTACAGAAACATACGAGTGGCCTTAACCCATTATGAATGTTGGTAATTGAAACGGTACCACATATGGGATTCGTATAACAACATGGCCTTCCAAAATGTAAACCCTTTCCCCTTTTATTGTAGGTCAAATTTGCTCTGTTTGTTAACATTTTCATGATTACATTTCATTTTCTGTATGCTTTCTTCGCTGCATTGAATATATATTTTTTATTGTTATGAGAAATTAATATGTTTTTTCATATACTGTCCAGTATTGTTATGAGAGATTTGTGTTACTCTGCAGGTACATATTTTTGTTGTTTTCTCACAGATAATTGAGACTTATAGAACTGACCAAATATAAATTACCTTTATTTGTCTTTTGGAAAAAAATGTTAGTATCTTTTTCAATGTGTTTTGATATTTAGAGATTATAAGCCATTTTTAAAGAGATTTTCACTGTATTCAAACGGTGGTAGCCTTACGTAGGCCCTCAACCTTGCAGCCAACATTAGTAATATTTTCAGGACTTTTCTAGGTGATAGGGTGCAGCAAGCACGTGGACTAGGATTGCTAAAGTAGAGCCAAAGCTGATTACTATAATTCAGAAACCGTAGAAGTGACCAACGTTTTCTGAAGCGGTCAAAGCAAATTCCTCTGACTTATCAACTGTATACAGCTACATCAGCAGGTTTGAACTTAAAGGGACAGTGAAAATGACTTTTAATAAGTTATAATGTAAGATAGTGTAAACATGGTTTAAACAAGTGTTCCCTAATTATCAATATTTACTTAAGCCAACAAAACCAAAGGAGCATGAGACCTTCTAGAGACTTTTGGAGCTTCAATAAGGATACGGTTAAGAGCAACGACGACAGGGTAATGATTCTTACTTGTATACAGCATGTTCCATTTTTTTTTTTTTTACATTTGCCCTAGTCTGTGATGAAGTTTAGCACCAGCTACCTACTTGTGTGTCAAAGAACATTACTTTTTTGACCACAGCCTCTTATGGGAGACGTTGTCTTGAAGTAGCTATAACTGTAGCTTTACAATCTTTGTGAAAAGGTCAAATCATTTTCTTTTAACCAACTTTGGTCATCAAAATGATCAATGGTTGATGTATACAGAGAGGCGGGGCTAAGTGGTTAAACTATGATACTTATCGGATGGTAATGGCTATTTTTGTTTGTTTTTAGATGATTCTGCTCCAAAGGTCACTGCCCCTATGTGTTGCAAAATGTGTAGAGGCAGTTTTGTGTCTAGCCACAGTTTGATTCCCTTCATGAGGCAATGTTTGTCAGTGAAATGTTTTGTTTGTCCTTTAGCCAAGGCTACTTATTAATTCTTATTGTTTAAATGATATAACTACCTTTGCCAAAACAGAAAATACTATTTTAAAGTAACTCTAGATTATCTAAATTCAAACTGCCTACTCACTGGGGCTGGAATAAACTAAATCTACCATATCACTAACCCACTGTGACTTCCTGTTGGCAACATGACATTTGTTCGGCACTTGAATCCGCCGTGCCTCACAATACATTGTATACATTAATTCACAGTTGCTTTGACCTTTGAGCTGTACAGAACCTCAACTGGAATATTTGACTGATCTTGGAAATGCCGACGTTTCTGTCGTCCATACCAACAGACATGTCAGAGAAATGTCTGACATAAACCCTACCCTAGAGGGTTAGGACAACGGGTTAGCACTTGTTAGGAATCCAACAGGTGATGACACACAATTACCATACTCAAATAGGATCTCTGTAAATTTCTACAGTATGTTGATACTATAATTTATATGTATTAATTTATGCTTGCTTAGACTATAATCCAGGTTAATGTCAGTGATTTGATTGGGATTGTGCAGTATTTACTCATGATCAAAGCCTATTTGTGCCTTCTGCTCAGTTTTGTTTTTAAACATGAGTTTATGGTGTATTTTACACGCCTTGGTAAATTCATTTTCAATTTCATATTCAGATGTTACCTTTTTCTTTTGTTATATGAATGCATTTAGTAAATGTTAAAGTAGAATTATAAGTTACTTGTGAATATATTGAAGCTTTAATTTTCAATGTAATTGAAGTTGATTTGAACAAAGAAGCAACTACAGAAGGCTGGAGACCAACCAAAAAGCAACTTGCAGATACAATTGTGACATAAGCAAATAAGGTTGCCAATAGAGAACTGTATTGCTAAAATTGTGTATTTTATGAGGTTCACTACTGCATAAAAGATGTGCCGTTAATGCAATTATTAAACTTACTGTCATTTATTTTGGCTTTCGGGATTGGTCTGAATATAAGAGCATACATTCCTTCTTTGCTCTCATACACACAGACAGATGTCTACACTCACAAGCATGTGTTCAACAACCTCCCTGTCCCTCTTGCTTTCTTCTGTGTTGTTGACCAGTTTCCCTTTCATCCCCCTCTCTACCTATATTTCCATTACACATACACAACATCTGTGTACTTACCTCTGAGGCAATAATTCTATGTTTCCACACACTATTTCAGATTCTCTGAGTTGTATTCACCATGTGAAAAAAGGAAAAACCAAGAAGAGATTCTTTAGTAAATCCTCAAATTATTCTACAGAAATAATTAGTGTCAATAGATGAATGCTATGACTCGACATATATATAGTTTGTAATGAGTTAAATGGTAAATGGACTGCTTTTATATAGCTCTTTTCCCATCTCTGCAATTACTCAAAGCACTTTACAACACATGTCAGCATTCACCCATTCAAACACATTCATACAGAGTCAGCAGCTACCATACAAAGTGCACATCAGCTCGTCAGTAGTGATAACCATTCACAGACCGTTGGCCAGGCCATCGGGAGCAATTTGGAGTTCAGTATCTTGCCCAAGGACACTTCGACATGCTGTCTGCAGGGGCTGGGGATCAAACCACCGACCCGCCAACTGGTGGACAACAACTCCACTTTCTGATCCACATCCGCCCACAGTTAAATTTTCAGACATTTAAAGGTCATCTGCAGGTAAAAGCACTCAGTTGTACCTTTTGCTCGCACAGTAGTGCAATGTTTCCTCTCAGCCTCAAGAAACATCCTCTTACAAATGTAGGTTCCAAAAAGCAAGTTCTCAAACAACTATGTTAAACCAAGCCAGCAGCATGTGAATGGAGCCAAGTGGTCAACTGTTTTCCAAAAACACGCTGAATGTCATATATCACTATGTAAAAAGCAAATGGCTGAAAGTAACCAGAAGTTAAACTCCTGTACATAAGTTCACAAAGTAATATAATATGACAGTAGAAGAGTGTAAGAAAAGTATAAGTAAACATTAATCAAAACCTTCTCACATGGTGGGACATTAACAGTGACTGCAGAGGAACGCAGAAGATTAGTGCTAGAGGACGGGGGATGGAAACCGCAGATAGGCAGAGCAGTGCTGTGTTTTTCTTCACAATACATACCAAGCACTGAATGTCTTTTTGGCAACCAACATTGTTGACCAAGTGATGTGTACATGCAAGAAAAAGACACATAAAAAGCTCAATAGACACTTTATCATTTTGCTTTTAAATAATGTGAGAATAAAGGCACGCAGCATTGATAGGGAGTTATGTTCTGTAATTTAATAGTCAAAGTGTAAACAATACAGTTCATATATCAAACTATGTTGTTTCCTTGATCTATCATAATCATATCTCCACACAACAGAGTATATTATTCCTTCAGAAATGTCAGTTTTGGAACAAAGCACAATCAAAAAAGTGAGAGCTCAAACACTTGATGTTTGCAGGGATTTGGTACTTTATATTTAGTTTTAGTTAAAGCTAAGTACTATGTAATAATGAAACAACAGCTAAACAGAGTGTCATGTGTGAACCTAAATCCTAATTATTAAATGATAATGTCAGTTTAAGTGTTGTGTTATTCTTTTAATTGACACATTAGTTTATGTGGAAAGTTTTTTGGGTTTATTCTGTAAACTTCATTTTTGTAGAGATGGTGCTTTTATTGTGAAAACAGTCGAACCGGAACTTTACTTTCGTCAGGCACGCTGATATCACAAGCACGGAAACAGTGTTTATATTATTGCGATATTCAAGTCGAGTACTCTCAAAACTGTATAAAGTCAACGATAACAAAGACAGTAACTTGGACTGAAGGGTTCGTGTTTGCAATATTTTATGGAGCTTTTCAAATCAAGTTTTATGAGCGTTTCTTTGTGATGCATTTGAATGGATAGCTAGCTCAACCACTTTGTTGTCAAGCCTTGACTGAAAGTAAAACTAATGTTATCACTAGCTACTCTACTCTCAGTACCAAAAGCTACACTAATGTAACTATCCTGCAGTATTTAATCTCATAATTTGAAACCAACTCTCTGTGATTATACAGCATTACATTGTTGGTGCTTTCCTAACGGTTGGTATAAATGTGTTATACTGATCTACAGTTTTTAATCCACTTTGGAAAGTATAATTTGATGATTAACCCCAAACTGCAGATCAGTGATAATGTAGTATTCCTTGTTGTCAGTATGAACTTCTTGGTTCAAAGACGTGCTGCTAGTTTCAGGGAATTTCCCTGTTCGAGGTTAATTAAGCAGCTATTCATCACATCATACATGTCTTCCTTGTCTGCAGATGGCACAGGAAGGTGGATCGCCCTTCCTCCTCTCCCTCTTTATATTTCTCTTCATACTATCATCTCTGTGTGACTGTCACCCTCACCCTGCTGGGTCCATGGGGTTAATGGCTGCAGCCAGGGCTGTATCCAATCACACTGCAAGGAAAGGTACACAAACCCTCCTCACTTCATACATGTAGTGAAGGAAAGAGGTATGTATTTGTACAGAAATCAGGGTTGCCATCAATTCTTTTGATGCACATCCACACAGGTGTTTTCAATGACTCTAGCTAATTAGACATATCGTCTGGTTGAAGTGTGATGGAGCTTTCTGTTATGTCACCAAACTCTTTGAACAAATAACAATTTACATAGTCCCGCCCTGTGCAACAAAGCTAACAGGAGAGTGAACACGCTGTCAATCAAGCACAGCCTGTACACACACCCTTGAGAAGAGATTTAATCGGGCAACCTAAGTGAAAACCCCTGTGTGGATGGACTAAGGGTGGGAATGGGCTTTGCAATATTGGAAAAAAAAACATAGAACAGGAACCCAGTGTTAAACACAAATGCTAAATCCCTATCCTGTGAATCTTTCTTCTATTTTGGGATATATTAGACACCCACATACCAGTCCATTTATCGGATTCTGTTATTATGCTCAGTTTAATTACAGCTGACTTAAAATGTGTAAGGTCGTCACTGTTTGTTCATATTGCTTCCTTGATCTATTATGCATATGTTTTTTTGGGACAGGTCTTTACTCTTGAATTATTTGGAAATATAATGATACATCCTAGTGGCATGACTTTATATCCCCTCATCTCTTACAGTATCTACTCAAGTGACAAATAAACTGTATTTACTCCTCTTGAATTTTTGCCTAATTTGCTTTTTAAAATGTATTTAAAATTCTTATTTAAAATATATTCTTCACAAAAGAAGAAGATTTGGATCCACACCCTGAGTTATTTCCTGTATGTTTCTGTGTGAACCCAGTCTCAGACATAGCTGTTGAGGTAGCAGACTACACTGATGTCGCCAAACGCATTATTGACCTGGCGGTGTTTGGAGCTGCCCAGAACCGCTCTCACAGACGGCTGGCCGACTTCACCGACACCATAGGGAACCGTGTCAGTGGCTCACAGAACCTAGAGATGGCTATCAAATACATGTACAATGCTATGACACAGGATGGGTTGGATGTACATTTAGGTGAGTATGCCTTGTTATCTGTCTCGCTTGGATGCAGAAAGTGAGTGTGTAATGAGGATACATTTCTCTTTAAGCAATGTCTTGCCCTCTGTTGACAATAGCTTTTTTTTTTCTTTCACCCTTTTTCTTCTCCAGAGCCAGTCAAAATCCCACATTGGGTTAGAGGGAAGGAGAGTGCAGAAATGATTGCACCCAGGGCCAAAGGTCTGGCTATACTGGGACTAGGTAGCAGTGTAGGGACACCACCTGAGGGTAAAGAACATACTATATCAAATAATTTTAATGCCTGTCAACCACCTCCCTTTTAATCCTCCACCTCTCTCTCTCTTTTCCCTTCAGGTATCGAGGCAGAGGTGTTGGTGGTTCAGTCCTTTGAGGAACTGAAGCGTAGAGCCAGTGAGGCCACAGGGAGGATTGTGGTCTTTAACCAACCATTTGTCAGCTACGAGGAGACGGTGGCTTACCGTGCTTACGGCGCCTCTGAGGCAGCCAAAGTGGGAGCTGTGGCCACACTCATTCGATCTATTACTCCATTCTCTATTAACAGGTATCCATCTATCTATCTATCTATCTATCTATCTATCTATCTATCTATCTATCTATCTATCTATCTATCTATCTATCTATCTATCTATCTATCTATCTATCTATCTATCTATCTATCTATCTATCTATCTATCTATCTATCTATCTATCCATCCATCTATCTATCCATCTCTCCATCTATCTATCTATCCATCCATTCATCCATCCATAAACATTTCAGACAATATCTGACAATAAAGTATCATCATAACCATTTGTCTGTGAGGAAAATGTATGAAAATGTCTCCGGTGCAGGGTTTTAATCGGCTTTCCCTCTCTAGTCCCCACACAGGGTGGCAGGACTACCAAGATGGAGTGAAGCGCATCCCTTCAGCCTGTATCACCATAGAGGATGCTGAGCTAATGTGGCGTATGGCACAGAGAGGGCAGAAGATTGTGGTCAGGCTCACAATGGGAGCCAAGACTCTGCCGGATGCTGACTCCTTCAACACAGTGGCTGAGATAACAGGCTGGGAACACCCTGAGCAGGTAGACTTCAAACTCCCATCACTGCCTGTCTGACTTATTTATCTATTCATGCAACAGTCTCTCTTCTAATGTCATTTAGTGTTAGGGCAAATGTATTTGGGTGGGCTTTTTGTATGGGAAACAGATGTCTTGCGAAACACTATTATTATGTTCTTGTCTCTCTCTTAATTAGTATTTCTCTCTCTCATTTCCGTGGGTTAGTAGGACGAGGAAAGAACAGTTTAACCTCCTTTTTGCTGACTCCAGATATTCCCACAGCTGTTTAGTCTGCCTTTATGTTGCTGTGTGTGTGTGTGATCTAATTTTTCCAGAAAAGCACTGTTGCTCACCTCAGTTGAGATGTGTCGCTTTCAGTCAGTCAGTATAAATTGTTTCTATGGAAAT
Organism: Cottoperca gobio; assembly: GCF_900634415.1. Lineage (NCBI taxonomy): Eukaryota > Metazoa > Chordata > Actinopteri > Perciformes > Bovichtidae > Cottoperca > Cottoperca gobio. Next base: position 14,644,842 of record NC_041370.1, on the reverse strand, counting down.
ACAACATTGTGTTAACAAACTATTAATATGTTAATAATGTTTTTAGATGTTTTTTAGTTTTTGTGTCTTCCTCTGAAAATTTCAAAGAAATGTCCCTGCCTTGTATTTTTAAACTCTGACCATATTGTTGTACAGGTATTCCTGCATTTTTCACACAGCCTTCTCTCTTGGCGAGCCTAAACAGCTCGACTTAAATGACAGGCCTGCTGAAATGAACCTATAATTTCATAATACAAATAGAGTTGTGATTTTTGAACACATGTTAATGTAAACATGTAGAATGGTGATTTCAATTTTCCCTCTACTACAATACTTGGAACCTGTAGTAGTATTTATTTTTGATTTTCACACTTTGTAAAGTAAAACTATTGCACTGTGTATGAAACTTTTGAGTGAATGGGGATGGACCGTGTTGCTAAAGGCCCTGTCACACATATCCGTATGACAGAAACGTATGCTGGCGTGTATGAACATTTGTCAGAATCCAAATACGTCCAACTTTTCATCGGATCGGATCGTAAAAGTGAACATATACAGATACGCATGTCTAACCTATTGATAGAGCATCACTTACTAATACAAAATGTATCAGACGAATGCCCAACGAATGCATAACGTAGACAAAAATATGGCGTATACAAAATATCGGCAACATGCTGGTGTACGTTGATATAAGGTAAGGTATAAGTAGTATTCGTTAAGAGCTCACTGTGTTACGCTGGGGTGCGTTGTTCAACGCTGATGTTTTGAGCATGTTCAAAATGATTTTTGACGTTATTAATAATAATAAGCTTTACTTGTATAGCACCTTTCATACAAGAATTGAAGCCCAAAGTAGACAGAGCATTTACAGTACAATAATCACAGTGTTGATGTAAATGAGTGTGAAGTAGCATTAAAAATAGTATAAAATAACATTGGAAATCATGCCTAGTTTCCGTATATGTGCCGTACTTAACGACTCTCCTGCCGGGAAACCACATTCATCACACCATTCTTGTACACATTCAATGTTAAACCAGTTATATATCACCATTAAAAGGCTAATAGTAAAGAGATAAAATAGCAGCTTTAATAAAAGCATTTAGATGAGTTTAAAGTGGCACAAAGTAGCAGCATTAAAGATTGTATAAAATATCACCATTAAAAGGCTAAAGTGAAGAGATATGTTTTTAGTTTACTTTTGAAGATATTGAGAGAGCTTGCCTCCCTAATGTCTGCAGGTAAAGTGTTCCATAGCTTTGGTGCATTATTGCAAAAGGCTGCATCCCCAATTTTCTTACGTTAGTGACTACTTACCTCCGTAAATATAGTACATGAATACTTACCTCCGTAAATATAGTACATGAATACTTACCTACGTAAATATAGTATGTGAATACTTACCTACGTAAATATAGTACATGAATACTTACCTACGTAAATATAGTATGTGAATACTTACCTCCGTAAATATAGTACATGAATACTTACCTACGTAAATATAGTATGTGAATACTTACCTACGTAAATATAGTACATTAATACTTACCTACGTAAATATAGTACGTGAATACTTACCTACGTAAATATAGTACGTGAATACTTACCTACGTAAATATAGTACATGAATACTTACCTACGTAAATATAGTATGTGAATACTTACCTACGTAAATATAGTACATGAATACTTACCTACGTAAATATAGTACGTGAATACTTACCTACGTAAATATAGTACGTGAATACTTACCTACGTAAATATAGTACATGAATACTTACCTACGTAAATATAGTACGTGAATACTTACCTACGTAAATATAGTACATGAATACTTACCTACGTAAATATAGTATGTGAATACTTACCTCCGTAAATATAGTACATGAATACTTACCTACGTAAATATAGTACGTGAATACTTACCTACGTAAATATAGTACATGAATACTTACCTACGTAAATATAGTATGTGAATACTTACCTCCGTAAATATAGTACATGAATACTTACCTACGTAAATATAGTACGTGAATACTTACCTCCGTAAATATAGTACATGAATACTTACCTCCGTAAATATAGTACATGAATACTTACCTCCGTAAATATAGTACATGAATACTTACCTACGTAAATATAGTACGTGAATACTTACCTCCGTAAATATAGTACATGAATACTTACCTCCGTAAATATAGTACATGAATACTTACCTACGTAAATATAGTATGTGAATACTTACCTACGTAAATATAGTACATGAATACTTACCTACGTAAATATAGTATGTGAATACTTACCTCCGTAAATATAGTACATGAATACTTACCTACGTAAATATAGTATGTGAATACTTACCTACGTAAATATAGTACATTAATACTTACCTACGTAAATATAGTACGTGAATACTTACCTACGTAAATATAGTACGTGAATACTTACCTACGTAAATATAGTACATGAATACTTACCTACGTAAATATAGTACGTGAATACTTACCTACGTAAATATAGTACATGAATACTTACCTACGTAAATATAGTACGTGAATACTTACCTACGTAAATATAGTACGTGAATACTTACCTACGTAAATATAGTACATGAATACTTACCTACGTAAATATAGTACGTGAATACTTACCTACGTAAATATAGTACATGAATACTTACCTACGTAAATATAGTATGTGAATACTTACCTCCGTAAATATAGTACATGAATACTTACCTACGTAAATATAGTACGTGAATACTTACCTACGTAAATATAGTACATGAATACTTACCTACGTAAATATAGTACGTGAATACTTACCTCCGTAAATATAGTACATGAATACTTACCTACGTAAATATAGTACGTGAATACTTACCTCCGTAAATATAGTACATGAATACTTACCTACGTAAATATAGTACATGAATACTTACCTACGTAAATATAGTATGTGAATACTTACCTACGTAAATATAGTACGTGAATACTTACCTACGTAAATATAGTACATGAATACTTACCTACGTAAATATAGTACGTGAATACTTACCTACGTAAATATAGTACATGAATACTTACCTACGTAAATATAGTATGTGAATACTTACCTCCGTAAATATAGTACATGAATACTTACCTACGTAAATATAGTATGTGAATACTTACCTCCGTAAATATAGTACATGAATACTTACCTACGTAAATATAGTATGTGAATACTTACCTACGTAAATACAGTACGTAAATACTTACCTACGTAAATACAGTATGTGAATACTTGCCTACGTAAATATAGTACGTAAATACAGTATGTGAATACTTACCTACGTAAATATAGTACGTAAATACAGTACATGAATACTTACCTACTTAAATATAGTACGTAAATACAGTATGTGAATACTTACCTACGTAAATATAGTACGTAAATACAGTACGTGAATACAGTACATGAATACTTACCTACTTAAATATAGTACGTAAATACAGTATGTGAATACTTGCCTACGTAAATATAGTACGTGAATACTTACCTACTTAAATATAGTACGTAAATACAGTACATGAATACTTACCTACGTAAATATAGTATGTGAATACTTACCTCCGTAAATATAGTACATGAATACTTACCTACGTAAATATAGTATGTGAATACTTACCTCCGTAAATATAGTACATGAATACTTACCTACGTAAATATAGTACATGAATACTTACCTACGTAAATATAGTATGTGAATACTTACCTACGTAAATATAGTACGTGAATACTTACCTACGTAAATGTAGTACATGAATACTTACCTACGTAAATATAGTACGTGAATACTTACCTACGTAAATATAGTACATGAATACTTACCTACGTAAATATAGTATGTGAATACTTACCTCCGTAAATATAGTACATGAATACTTACCTACGTAAATATAGTACATGAATACTTACCTACGTAAATATAGTACGTGAATACTTACCTACGTAAATACAGTACGTGAATACTTACCTACGTAAACATAGTACGTAAATACAGTATGTGAATACTTGCCTACGTAAATATAGTACGTAAATACAGTACATGAATACTTACCTACTTAAATATAGTACGTAAATACAGTATGTGAATACTTGCCTATGTAAATATAGTACGTGAATACTTACCTACTTAAATATAGTACGTAAATACAGTACGTGAATACTCACCTACGTGAATACAGTACGTAAATACGTTAGAGGTACGCTAGAGGAACGTTAGATATAGGCTACGTCGGCAGCCAATGTATTGATAACGAGTGGATAACCTATTCGTAACCTATGTTAAGATTATCCCTGACGACGGAGTAATTTATTAAACGTGTTTCTACAGTACAGCTAGCGTTCAGCATTCTAGCCGTTCTCCAGCATCAGCATGACGTGAACCAAATGGCACTTTTCCAGCTCCGTTGGCCAACATGCAGCTATGCAGTGCAGTCACACAATGTCACACAATGTCGCACACAGGCTCTTACCACATACAGTATGTGTGTAAGGACCCAGACACGTCTGGCAGGTAGAACCTGATAAACTGACATGGTGCTGCTGTATAAATCTCTAAAAGCATGCCACTCTGTTTGCAGAGGCAGCATAATGGAGAGAAAGAATTCCACTAATACTTCTATCGTTCAGTAGACAGGGCTGTAACGGTACAGTGGGTTCATGAGGGTACCAGATGTTGCATGTTTAGCACAGAGGCACATGTTGCCCAATGGGGTACACGGTTAGGACTAGTGGGGCAGATTTAACTGGAGTCATTGGAAGAAAACTGTGCAGCAGTCTCTTACTGTCTGCTCAAAGCTGTTGCATATATCTGAATAGAAGTGGAAGAGAAGCAGGATTAACATTTCCCATCCACAGGGTGAGCCCCAGTCAGGTTAACCTAGATTTCCTGAATAGCTGAGCAGGGTATGTAAATTGTAGCTCTACTGATTTTGTGGAGATGAGTGGTAAAACCTGTGTGAACCAAACTGCAGCCTAGCAAGAAAACAGGCGAGAAGCTTTTTGTCAGACATTTTCCACTTCCATGTATCACACATTTAAAGCCTCTGTGGAATTTCCACTGTATCTGTATATAGGTGGAGGTTGCCTGGAGCATGGGTGTTGTTGTTGTTGTTTTAGGAAGTTGGTATATTGCATATGGGACAGAGGCGTCGGTAAACCTTGTGGTATCTGACAAGATGCAGATGAAGGTAGATGTTGTTTCCCCTTGGAATTTCCCAGGAGTTTGACTATGAACTAAATGTGTGTTAGCCTTTTCTCCCTCACAGCCTCTTGAGCCTGCAAATGCATCACATCCTCACATTATAGTCCAAGATGGCCACAAAGGATTCCTGGCTACGTTTGCTAACAGAGAACAGAAACTTAGTTTGTATGGTACTGTGTCCAATATATTTCAGCAGTTCCCAAGGTGAGTAATTCAAGTGAACTTTGTTATTCTTTACTAACAGCAGTCTTTCTGGTTTTATTTGTGAAACAATGTGGAGATAACTAAAAACTCAGTCAGGAGACTTGGATTCGAGGAATATCGCTAATGTTAGCAGTTACTATTCTGATCTGGGAACAGACGTAGAAGTGAAATGAAACACATGGCATGGTTGACATCATTTCTGGCTGGGGACTTTGTGCTCCAGCTGGCAGTAGCAGCAGCTGTGGTCGGAGTTTGTGTGCCCACGTTCATAGGAAGATGTACATTTGAGGTTTATTGAGTCATTTCCACAGTTTTGACTCAGTCATCTGAGAGTGATGAGTTGCTAGGATTTTTTCCACCCACTCATCTTCCATCTTTAAAAAAAAAGAAAGAAAATGTTACCTTTTTAAATCTAAAATGTTCTGATGCCTTTTGTTTATAGTTACGGCTAAAAACAAATAGTTCTTTGTTTGACAGTGATGGGATGCGTAATGATCACAAATGTTGTTGTTTTATTCCTAAACTATGTGTATTTATGAGCAAATCTCAACTCAAAGACTGGATTGCAAAATCCCTGATATGCCGTAACGGGGATAAACCCTTACATGGAAAATATGCATGTTTTTAGAAGGTTGACAGTTTCTTATATTGCAAAACCACTTCATTGAATCGTGGCTCTTGCACTCAGCACCGTGTCTTTGTGTCCCTGTGTTAAGTGCTATGTATCTTTTATATTCCAGTCCCACTTGCTGTAACCCTACATCATGCTAAAAGCATTTAAGTGTGTAGACTATACATTTCTCAGATGTTAATACTATTAAATTAAGTTTGAGGTATACTGGTGGCACCTTCAGCTTTAAGAAGACAAAACATATTCATGGGAAGGTTACATTACGCATACATTTAAGATTAAGAGTCTACAGTCATGCTAGGCTTGTCAGGCTTGTTGAGGCTGTACTGAGATACACTGTGAGCTAAATGTCAACATCAGCTAATTATGCTGCAAATCTGAATGGCTGAATGAAAATATTGACCTGTGGTAGTGCTAGTAGAGGATTCATCCTCTGGGCACTATGAATGTCTGTCCAAAATGTAATGGAAAGTCCATCCAATAGTTATAAGAGATATTTTAGTATTGACGTGTTAAGTGTTGGATTGACCGACAGATTGACATTGCCCGCCCCAGAGCCATGCAATCAGCATGGCTAAAAATTCATATTTGCATTTCTGTTATGTATAAGAGAAGAAACACTCAATTTAATGGAGTGTGTGGCATCTTGGTCATTGTCTAGGCTGTTGATAAGAAAATACAGGTTTTACTGATTATAATCCTGATTGTAATACTGATTGTAATACTGAGTGTAAAGGACAGCAGGAGACAAGACAGGAGGAACAATGGAGTGTTAAAGCACAACAGGGACAGGAGGTGAACTGCTCTTTCTAAGAACAGTTCCTCTGTTAAGTGAATTAGCATGTCTGATAGCGGAGTCGATTGAATTAGCACGTCTGGGACCTGAGTTGATTATTACATCTGTGTTTTGACCCCCATGTTGTAGAACAAAGGAAAACTGACCTGGAAGCTCTTCATGGCTACCTGTCTTTAGAATGGGTATACCTACGGAGGCTGGGAGAGTTGCTTCTCTGAGCAGCACAGCAGACCTTACAAACCTGTATTTGTGTGAGTTTTTGATCATCCTTTGCATGAAATAAAACTCTGCTTCTTCTTATAAGAATATTGATCAAGACTTTTATTTGATTTGAATCCTGACTTCGTGGCGTTATTAAGAATATTTTTCTAAGAGCTGTGCTTGCTCAGGTCAGACAATGTCTTGTAACCTGGAACATCAGGTCGGGATCATCCCACTGACGGGAATCCCACCTCTTAAAATTCCTGGAAATAGGGATTACACAATGAACTGCGTGTTATCGTCTTTGTTTTTCTGAGTCTGTCCTTGCTGATAAAAAGCTTTTATTTTTTTTATTTAGTCAAATTTGACGCATACTGTCTGTGTTATTATGTGTTTGTTTGTGCTTTAATAAAATGTAGACAAGAAATGGGTCAGAGAGCGTTATGTGTGATCTTGCACTTCAATTCAGATCAGACAAATGGTCAGGCTGCATTGATATGCACCTAGCAGAAGTCTCCCACCACAGTCTTATTTCTATGTTTCTATGTCTTTATCTGTCCAATCTGCTAGGTTGTCTTGCTGAGCGGACATTTGGACAGTTGGGATGTGGGCCAAGGCGCCATGGATGACGGAGGTGGAGCCATGATTTCCTGGGAGGCCCTGTCACTCATCAAGGATTTAGGTAATATAGACACAGACACACGCATATACAGTACATGATGTCGCACAGATGCACTTCCACAGAAAGAATCATTTACATACTATAGAGACGGATAAAAAGTATACAGACGGCAGCAAGCTTACACAAGCTCAAAAACAAACAGTCAAGTAAATGATTGACTTTATTATTTAACTTTATGCAACCTGTTTTCTCCACTGAGATCAACAGTCTTGTTTTTAAACGAGTGTTCAGGCCAAAAGAGTACAACTGTTAACAGTTGGAATAACAATGTACAAAGCATAATATAGTCAAGCTCCATAAACAAGGGGCGCAAAACAACATTTTCTATATTGATACTTCAATAAACTTCAACGGCCCGTTAGTGAATACCATGAAGAGGGAGCAGAGTATCCCGTTCCAGACTTAGGGACAAGTTACAAAACAATTCCTCTCACTGTAAACAGTAATTTCCTCCAACTGTTTGTAGAGGAACAAGGACACACATAATTAGGAAACATGTTTGGATATACAGTACAGTATTGTTATGGACAAAATAATGCAGCTGGATAAGCCTATAGTGGGACAGGTTCGTCCAACCAAGAGAACAAGGTCCAGTGATGAAAAGTACATTTTGAAGTCAGGAAAATACTAGTCTAATCTTTAGAAATCTCAAGAAAAAAAAAGTCATCCCCATACATGGCAGTTATGTCTCTTTCTCTTTACATATTTGTAGCTTTTTTTGTGTTCATTTGAGTCTTTATCCGTTTCCAGGTTTGCGTCCAAGGAGGACCCTGCGAACGGTGCTGTGGACAGCTGAGGAGCAGGGGGGAGTCGGAGCGCAGCAGTACTATGATCTACACAAGGTACTGTCTACTGTTACTGCAGTACCTAATATAAAAAGCACTATAACAGCAGTAAAGCTAATTGTTACTGTGAAAGTTAATAAATGTAGTTCCAGTGAACTGGACAGGTTGGCTAGTTACCACATGTTTCTTTGTGCAAAGGATCTGAACAGCAGAACAGCTTCTTTAGAGCTTTGGCCTTGACCTGTAATAAACTTCACTCTCAAGAACATAGGTACATGTTTTGTGCTTTTTTGTACCAAAAAGTTAATTTTTCACAAGTGAAAACTCCCCAGTGGACTGTCCAGTTCTTACATTTGATGTATAATAGGAATGTATACTGCCTCAATAAGTAGTGGCAGCTGTACAACTTCTAATGGTCGGTTGAGTGTATATGTTTCACTTCCTGAGGACGTGTATTAAGATTATTGAGTGGTTGACGGTTTCCATTGACTAGAGCTTGTTTTTTATCCTTAAAAACACACCTTGTAGGGTTTTTTGTTTGTTATGTGTCCATGCTCCCTCTTGGTCTTTCACCCCTTCTATCTGCTCTGCCTCCTTCCACTCTCTACTTCCTCTCCCGCCCAGGTGAACATGTCTAACTTTGACCTGGTCATGGAGTCTGACTTGGGGACATTTGCCCCGGTGGCTCTGCAGTTTACTGGCAGTGATGCAGCACGGAAGGTAAGGATTGAAAACACAACACTGTCACACAATTATCAGTAACTATCCAGGCTTAAAAGTCTGAATTTAACAAAGCATAGATTCTGGAAGGTGGTGTGAATTAGTATTCAGTTCATTGAGTGTGCTGCATTTCCTCCATCTACTCCCTGCATCTCATTACATCTACCTTCAGACCATTGCTTCCTAGATTGAACATTTTAAACTCCCCCAAACATTGAATTTTCCATTTAACCTCCGTGTAGTCTCTGTTGAGCATTCGAAAGCAAAGAAATCCAATCTGAACCACAGAACGACTGTATCTGTTATGTGGACGTCTAGTTACATGGTCACTGAATGTTTACTATGGTGTATAGTCTGGTTCCTGAAGGACATATGTCATGTAATGTAAAAATAAGACAATCCATCTTGAAATTATAATATTCCAAACAATGTTTGAAAAGCGCCGGCATATAACAGACTGTGTGATGAGCTGAGAAGCACTAAACTGTATCTGTATTGACAGGTGATGGCAGAAGTGGTCAAACTGTTGGCTCCCATTAATACAACCACACTGGAGGCCTACGGAGAAGGGACAGACATCTCACCGTGGATTCGGGCAGGAGTACCAGGTCAGCTGAATCAATATGTCTTATCTGTGTGTCTGCAACTAGCAGCAAATGTTCATTATAGGATAATAACCACAGTGAAAATTCTTATTATGAAAACTTTTGCATGATTGTACGTGTCTGTCATTAACACAGAAACACTTGAAATAACTCGTCCTTATTTATGTGGTTTTGGTTTTTAATACCCTCTCCCTTTTCCTGCTGCACACACAGAATCACTTCCTTTGATTACGATACAGTATAGAATAGGGAAGTGGGAACTTAATTCTAGTTAGTAAACCGATTGAACACTCACCAATGAGGTTCTTAATATCTGACTGTCGGTTTCTTTCTTTGTGGCTTCGCTAGAGATTCAGTGGTTCAAACAACCTCTGACTCAGTCTAGCTTTTATAGAAGTGAAATTGCAACGTTCACAGAAAGATTGTGATATAACTTTAAGAAGTGGAACAAAAAAACCCACATTATTTAAACATTTTAGAACATAACAAGGCACCACAACATGCTTTAAAGCAGTGCTGAGGAGAATTAGATGAAGGAGGAGAGTGTGCTATGTAGACACATACTTATCAAACATTTAACAGTTGCACAGGTCAATGGCACTTTTAAGGTAGTACAGTTTTTGCTATTTAGGGATGTTTTCAAAGCCCCACTTCTCTGTGTTTAAGGGGTTGTATTGTTTATTTACTTCAGGTAATCTGTATAGTAAATGCTGCACAGGGAGTGCAGAAATCTTTTAAGATTAGCCCAAATTACTGTAGAGTAGCACCATTGACCTGTTCTCCTGTTAAGCCTATTACACAATATTTATAATATATTTCTGCACTTGCATCTTTTTCTTTGTCTTGCCGGCCAAACCATATGCATATGGCCTTTTTATTTGAGCCTTAAACTCAGGTTCACATAGTGGAAATTATATTATTATATATACAATCTGAATTGAAAGTGAGATGTTTACATTACATTATTTATTATAAATTGTATGTAAGGTGAATTGCTCTACTTACAAATAAGGTCATCTTAGCCTTACAGTATATCTCAAAAGTGAGTACACCCTTTAGATTTTTGCAAATATTCTGTTATATCCTTTCAGGGGATAACATTATCCTACTGAAACTTTGATATAACTTAAAGTAGTCAGTGTGCTGCTTGAATAACAGTATAGATTTATTGTCCTTTGAAAATTACTCAGTACACAGCTGTTAATGTCTAAACAGCTGGCAACAAAAGTGAGTACACCCCATAGTGAACATGTCTAAATTGTGCCCAAAGTGTCAATATTTTGTGTGACCACCATTGTTATCTAGCACTGCTTTAACCCTCCTGGGCATGGAATTCACCAGAGCTGCACAGGTTGCTTCTGGAATCTTCTTCCACTCCTCCACGACGACATCACGGAGCGCACGGATGTTGGACACCTTGCACTCCTCCACCTTCCTCTTGAGGATGCCCCACATGTGCTCAATTGGGTTTAGGTCTGGAGACATACTTGGCCAGTCCATCACCTTAACCTTCAGCTTCTTCAGCAAGGCCGTTGTCATCTTGGAGGTGTGTTTAGGGTCATTATCATGTTGGAAAACTGCCCTACGGCCCAGTTTCCGAAGAGAGGGGATCATGCTCTGCTGCAGGATGTCACAGTATATATTGGAATTCATGTGTCCCTCAATGAAATGCAGCTCCCCAGTGCCGGCAGCACTCATGCAGCCCCAGACCATGATGCTGCCACCACCATGCTTGACTGTAGGCAAAACACATTTGTCTTGGTACTCCTCACCAGGGTGCCGCCACACACGCCGGACACCATCTGACCCAAACAGGTTTATTTTGGTCTCATCAGACCACAGGACATGGTTCCAGTAACTCATGTTCTTGGATTCATTGTCTTCAGCAAACTGTTTGCGGGCTTTCTTATGCATCGGTTTCAGAAGGGGCTTCTGTCTGGGGCGACGGCCATACAAACCGATTTGATGCAGTGTGCGGCGTATGGTCTGGGCACTGACAGGCTGACATCCCACTTCTGCAACCTCTGCAGCAATGCTGGAAGCACTCGCACGTCTATTTTTGGAAACCAACCTCTGGATATGACGCTGAGCACGTGGACTCAACTTCTTTGGTCGACCCTGGCGAGGCCTGTTCCGAGTGGAACCTGTCCTGGAAAACCGCTGTATGATCTTAGCCACTGTGCTGCAACTCATTTTCATGGTGTTGGCAATCTTCTTATAGCCAAGGCCATCTTTGTGAAGCGCAATAATCCTTTTTTTCAGCCGCTCAGAGAGTTCCTTGCCATGAGGTGCCATGTTGTCCAGCATTCAGAGAGAATTGTGCCCAAAACACCAAATTTAACAGCCCTGCTTATCATTTACACCTGAATCCTTGTAACACTAACGAGTCACATGACACCAGGGCGGGAAAACAATATCATTGGGCACAATTAGGACATGTTCACTATGGGGTGTACTCACTTTTGTTGCCAGCTGTTTAGACATTAACAGCTGTGTACTGAGTAATTTTCAAAGGACAATAAATCTATACTGTTATTCAAGCAGCACACTGACTACTTTAAGTTATATCAAAGTTTCAGTAGGATAATGTTATCCCCTGAAAGGATATAACAGAATATTTGCAAAAATCTAAAGGGTGTACTCACTTTTGAGATATACTGTAAGATGCTTTTGGAAAATAGGGCTGTGAGATTCCCTCCTACTACTCATACTACTAAATAACTAAACAAAATACTGCTACTAAATAAAGAATACAATAGAAATAACAGCACATAATCAGTATAACGAGACCGTTTTATTACAACACATTTATTTTTTCCTATAAAAAAGACAAAGATAACCACTTCTGTTGATAGGATCCAGCTTTACAAAGGCTGCTGACAGGTTACTGGTCGACAATGACAGTTTCCATGCTGGCCTGCTCGACAGTCATTGTGTCACATATTACCAGTAGCTTCACACAAAAGCTACATTAAACTTTGTGTGGAAATTTCTTTTCACTTTTAGTTACCATTTCTTATACATTTTCAACATGAAATCCTGTAAATGAACCAACTTCATGCTGTAGAAGAGACGTGTTGAGCTGAAACTGAACCATCCAGTCACAATATTTACTGTACATCTACGTTCTGTCATATCAAAGATTTCACTGGCGTTTTCACCTGATTTAAGTAATACTTATTAATTCTTGTTTAGCAGTGATGTTCAGTTTTAATGGTGATAGTTAAAATGGATGTTTGTTTAATTCTATCTTTGTAGACAAAAACATTTGAACTTTCAGCCAGTCAGATCACAAACACGTTCCACTGTTTATAGCAGTAACAGAACAGAAGTATTAGTTTGACTAAAGACGTTCAGTTATCTACTATTAAACAGTTCCAATGGAGCAGCTGAGGGCTCGTTGCATCGCTCGAGTCATGTTGAATCCCCTGGTTCTTGAACCCCCGTACTCGACCTGCCTTCTGAAGGGCCTTCCTCCTCGAATGTGAGGCTGAGTCGAGGTCTCTTTACGATTGTTGGTTGCAGTAGCAGTAGTGGACTGTCCAAGGGGAAGGTGAGGGTGCACACGCCGCAATCTCTGCTGGGCACTCTCGCCTGGGTAGCTTCAAGGCACAGACAGAGAAGTTAGTAATTATGTCAGTGGTGTCTACAGTAGCAAAATAAAAGAGCACACTTATCATTACAGTAAGTAAAAGAAAAATAATTTATTTTTAACATGGCGACTTGATTTGTAGGACTACAAACCTATACTTCGAAAGTGATTCTGCAGAGTTTTCATGGATAGCTGTGTGCCGACTGATCTTCTCTTTGGGGGGTCAGCCAGAGTTTTCATTGATAGCTGTGTGCCGTCTGATATCGTCTCTGGAGGGTCGGTCTGGGAGGCTACGTGTCTTACAGCAGGCACAATTTGACAGAAACTGCCCCCGGTCCCCTAAACAGCGACAGGGAACAGCCTCTCTTTATGCATTCATCATCACAAATATCATTTTAAACAACAGGTAAAGTATTGAATGCTTTGTTGAGTTGAGAGGTTGGGCTGTGAGGTGAAGTCTTCTGGGTTCATGCTATGTGTTGAATTAAAGGTGCAATATGTGTTATTGTATCCTTTGGCAGAGAAGAGGTGCAACTCAAGAGGCTTCGATTAAAATACGAGAATTGAAAGGGGAGTGGCAAAATAAGTAGGACAATTACATGAGGGAGACATTATTGTTCCTCCAAGCGTTTGTTTCATGGCTAAAGATTTCTCCTTTATTTGTGCCTTTTTCTATATATCATTTATTTTCCTATCTTTCTTCGTGTCAAACATAAACATGGCTTATACAACCATATTATTATGTATTATTATCACTACTACTACCATTATTATTATTATTATTATTATTATTATTATTATTATTATTATTATTATTACTTGTATTTCTCAAAACGATAACAAGTGTAATGGAAAACATGCAACTCCATTATGTTTTGTGAATGTGGTCGTTCTGCCAGCATGTTGTTTTACACTGCAGGAAATACGGAAGTGATGTGAAGATGTAAACATAGTGTAACACGCTGATAAATGTGTCTGATCTCAGGTCTTATAAATCGTGGGAGGGATCAAAGCGCATAGAGTGAGAAGGATGTCCTTATCCTTATCCTTATTCGTACTCACCTGTGTCAACACTTTTGCAGGCGTAGGAACAGAATCAGGGTTTAGGAGAAGCTGCCTTTTGAATCCCATTTCCACCTCTGCGTAATTGGAGAAGCACTCGCGGGTAAAGTGGAGATTGCACACGTAAACAGAAGCCGACGGTATGTCGACCCGCCCCAGAGCATGCAGCCAGCGGTGTGCCAGCTCTCTGTCGGACGGCAAAGAGTGCAACCCCTCCGTACTTTTACACTCGGGATAAGCGCATTTTCGACCCATGTTTTACCGCTGACTTCAGTACAGTCCACAGAACAAGCAAACCAAGCTAAAAACAAAACAACGCCAACTTCTTTCTTTGGATTAAATGGCGGTTGGCAAGCCGGTTATTTTAGCTTTACTGTCACCTACTGGACTGGAGTGTTAGTCCAAACTAAACTAAATCCAGTACATCCCTCATCCACAGCATTTTCTAGCTTTCCATCAGGAAGAATAACCTGTAAGTCATTCTCCATGATATTTTCCTCAGAAAATAATTCACTGAGAATCATTCCACGATGAAGAACAATAATTGTCTTCACTCTTTCTCTGATTGTCTTGTAACTGCCACATATCCACGGAGGGAGGCAAGGTATCACGACGACTGGAGCAGTCTACTGCTTTCTGTGTGGAAATGTCCTCTGAAGCACCGACATGAAGCAATGTTTCATGTTCTGGCAAACCAGATGCATCAGTGGAGTTGACTGGTGTAAAGGGAAACACTGTCACTGCTTGCATTTGCAGAAAATTTGCTGTTTCCAACAAAAATGACATATGAGAAGTAATTATCTCCACAGGGTCTGTTGCAGACGTGTCTGTAGGGAGGAACTAAGAACTGTTGAATGTGTTGAATATTTTTAAAAAGCCACAAATAAATGTGTAAACAAGTTATTTCCTGTGTTCTCGTGCAGAGACGTGATTGTTTGTGGTTGGTGTGAAATATGTGTAATGGCCAATTTCCAATGTTCCAATATTGTTATGCCATCTACACAGGTAGGTGTCTGGGTTCCTACGCAGATTTAGAGCTTCCCAGTGCTGTATCCTAGTTGTAGTTGTTGCCGTTGTTCGGGTCTATCACTGTAGTCTGTCACTGATTCGCTCACTGGTGAGAAGTGTTTGCTCTCTCTACCTGTGTCCTATCATCTATTTCCTGTCACCTGTGCACCTTTATATACTGACAGTCTAGTAGTGCATTTAATCATCGCCACCAAGTGTCCAAAATAATATTGCAGGGCTTAAACCAAATAATAATAAATGCCAACAATAATGTGAAATGGCTTCTACAATAAGTATGGCTTTAAGAATTGTCTAGTGTAATTGCATGACATAATCTAAAAGCCCCTTTTTATTTACAGGTTTATGCACCATATTTCTATAGCTGTGAAGATATAACATTAGTAGCACGGCTGCAGTACATTATAGTATTAATATGATTGTGTCAACCTACCATATTACAACTAGAAGATAAATCTCACAAATATAAAAACATGGGTCTGGACGCCTTGACTTAAGACAGTAATCACCAATGCCCAATACTTAATACTGACTGAATAGTATTTGCCTCATAGGAAGAACTTAATGAGGTTGTATTGACCTGGAACAACCACAGAGTAACTCACGATCACCCCATGGACGTCACTCCATATTGCATGCAGTCCCTCGTCTGTACGGAGGCAGTGTGTTTGCACTCTGGACCTGGAGAAGGTTCAAGTCTCTTGACGAGTGGCGTGTTCAAAGACTTCCCATGTGATGAAGATGTGTTCCATATCTGTGTGGACCTAATGTCAGAGTACAACCTGAAATGAACCTGTACACCCAACTCAGACAGCTGATGAACAATGATCTAGATCTAGATCATTAACTTTCATGGGCTAGTGTCACAATTTCTATTTCAGAAATGTACATTTGTTTCCTGTTAAATTTCAGGACAAAATGAATTATACATACTTATTGCAACTGTCAGAATGATAGTATCAGTATCATGAAGTGACTACTATAGGCTACATGTAACTTACCTTTTCTATATTTATATCAAGTGTTCAGTTTTATCTTATGAACTAAAGCTCCCAGGACATGCCAGAAGGTAAACTAATAAAAAAGACTTTCTTTCAAACCATTATCAGACTATTGTTTCTTAATACATCACAAACCAAAGCGGACCGGTCAGACTAAAGAACAAGATGATGATTAGTTTGAAATGGAAACAACACAGCAATGAGAAGTGAAACTTGTTTTTAATCGGAAATAGACTTCCTTCCTTTGCTCCGTGAATTTATAGTATTTAGTATTTAGTTTTCCAACATGCAGGGGTCAGACTTGGTCAACAGCTTTAATGAATTATTGTACCACTCCTTGTATTAGTCAGACCCATGTTCCCCTTCCACAGAAACGTCCTAGAGAGGATTACACCAGATTCCTTTCAGATGTAAAATGTCATGACTTTGAGTTTGAACGTTTTGACTCCTCAACATTTAACATTTAGTGAAACAGTTTGTATTTTATATCTTTTTCTCCATCTCTCTACCAGGTGCTAGCCTGCATGTGGCAGACAGTCGGTACTTTTGGTTCCACCACAGTGAAGGTGATACCATGACGGTTCAGGACCCTCAGGACATGAACCTCTGCTCAGCATTGTGGGCCGTGGTCGCCTATGTCGTAGCTGACCTACAGGACATGCTGCCCAGGTAGCCAGTTAGCATTTAGGATGCCGAGACAACCAGATGATCACTGTGAACTGGATTTTAACGTGTTTTAAAAATACTTTTGGTAGGTTTGCACTATTGTGATTCCTGCCTGCATCCTGCTCAACTGTGGGCATGTTTTTCTTAATGCCTCATTTACAGCATGTTCTGTATTATTATAAACAGAACAAAAATCCTTGCTGTGTTGAAATGTAATGAATAAAGTATTAATCATTGCTTTACACCGTCACTTCCATATGCTCTTCTGTTGTAATAGTTTGAATGTTGCTGATCGTGTAGTTTTTGTGAGGGAAGAAAGAGGAAGATGGCGGCAAATGAGACGTACACATGTAGTCCGTGGAAAGGAGAAGCATGAGGTGGCATGACTGCTGAAGAGAAAAGCAGAAGTCATGCAGAGGAGGAGAGGAAGTAAAGAGAATTCATCATTTTGGGAGCGCCATGCTGATCAGCGCAGCATATACAAAACACACCTACACACACACACACACACACACAGCTGGGATCTCTCTACCCGGTGAACTGATAAGTCAGCACTCATGTGGGATGATGTCAGGGTGAGTCAGCCAGCCAATGCAGATAAAGTCATTTTGGAAACACAGACGTGCGAGTCTGTGTTGAGACAAAGCCCTGTAACTTTTAGCCAGTGTTTGCTGAGCTCTTCCTCATGTGCCGGTAACACTGATTCACACACAGTTATTTTAGTGTCTGTGGATGTTTAACACATACTGAGTCACACATGCACCGCAGACACAATCTATAAAAAAACACATGCACACATTAACATGAGACAGACGTCTGACAGAACATAAAACATTTACATGAGGCCAGATTTCTTTTGATGATCTCTTGAACTCCTTCATATTACTATTGACCCAAAAAACCCTTTTCCCATTTTTCAAATCCTTATCTCATATCATCATCATTCATCTTCATGTACGTCTGTGTCCATAGCATCAAACTTTACAAAACGCACCTTGCTGTACATTTTACAGCAGCTGTAATGAGGCTTTTGGTGTTTAACCTGTGTTCGAAAAATGCTGACTATACTAGACGATGAGATTGTTGAAGTTAGTTGGTTAAGGTTGATTGGAGTAAAACAGTCTAGATATATTTCAGGAGTTACAGATGTTTTTGAAATTCCGGAGGTTGAAGTTAAGTCATTACCAATTGAGGTCAGGAGGAGATTAATTTTGTCTCTAATAATTATAATTTTATGGTTAAAGAAGCTCATGAAGTCGTCACTACTGAGAGATATAGGAACAGAAGGCTCTGTAGAGCTGTGGCTCTCTGTCAGCCTGGCTACAGTGCTGAAAAGAAACCTGGGGTTGTTCTTATTTTCTTATATTAAGGAAGAGTAATAAGCTGCTCTGGCATTACGGAGAGCCTTCTTATACGTTTTAAGATGATCTAACCAGACTAAACGAGATTCTTCCAATTTAGTGGAACGCCATTTACTTTCAAGATTTCTCGACTTTTGTTTTAGTTTGTAAATTAAGCCATGGAGCTTTCTTTTTCTGTTTTATGATCTTCTTCTTTAGAGGAGCGACAGAGTCGAGTGTTATTCGCAGTGAGGCTGCAGCGCTATCAACAAGATGATTAATTTGGGAGGGACTAAAGTCCTCCATTATATTGATATTGAGTCCTGGTATTGAATTAAGTGCTGATGGAATCACTTCCTTAAATTTAGTCACAGCACTTTCAGATAAACATCGAGCGTAGGATATTTTGCCTACTGGCTTGTAGTCCAGTAACAGGACATCAAAAGTTATTAAAAAATGGTCTGATAAAAGAGGATTATGTGGACACACTGATAAACTTTCAATTTCAACACCATATCCCAGAACAAGGTCCAGAGTGTGGTTTAAACAGTGAGTTGGTTCATGTACATTCTGACTGAACCCAATTGAATCTAATATTGAGATAAATGCATTATTAAGGCTGTCACTATCAACATCCACATGAATATTAAAGTCACCTACAATAATTACTTTATCTGTTTTAAGGACTAAACTTGATAAAAATTCTGAGAATTCAGATAGAAATTCAGAGTACGGACCAGGAGGGCGGTACACAGTAACAAATAAAACTGGCTTTATTGTTTTCCATGTTGGGTTTGAGAGCGTAAGAACAAGACTTTCAAAAGAGTTATAGTTTAGTTTAGGTTTAGGATTGATCAAGAGGTTTGAGTCAAATATGGCCGCAGCTCCACCTCCTCGGCCAGTACCTCGAGGAATGTGAGTATTAATATGACCAGGTGGAGTAGATTCATTTAGACTGACATATTCTTCATGTCTCAGCCAGGTTTCAGTGAGACAAAATAAATCAATCTTATTATCTGATATTAAATCATTTACCAGCTTTCGTTGATAAAGATCTGATGTTTAAGAGCCCACATTTAATTTTTCGATTTAGTTGCACTTTTGCAGCGGTGGTGTGGGGCAGACACAGTCATTATGGGGATTTGAGTGTGTGAGAAGTCCGTCTCCTGGTCTCAACTCCGGGTTGTCATATATGATTCACTCTGTATAACAACATCTGTTTGGCTTGAATTCGGTCTCAATTAATAGATTTGACAATTTGGAATTATAATCCGAGTCATGGAACACAGTAATCATATTTTCCCTTTAGATTATTATTCTGATTGTTTAGTCTGTAATATTGACATTTGAGAATCTGGTAAATTCATTTTGGTCAATCAATGATTAAAATATACGCAGATCTTATTTCCGACTAATCGTTTCAGATTAATGTGACTGAGGCTGGGATCCTGTCTGCAGAAACCTGAAGACATTAAGCAGGTCAATGAATGAAATAATCTCATAAATCATTTATTTATGTGATTCTGTGAATGATCTCTTGGTCTCTGCGTTGCAAATAATTGTCATTTGAATTCAGTACACGACTAACACAGCTGGATGTCTGCCAGCACACACTGTATTATCCAGTCAGTGTGTCAGAATGAATTTACCAGCAAAGGCCACCACCTTGTGGACAACCAGCCTGGTCAATTGAAAAATTGCCAATTTGTTCAACTCGGGTTAATATAGGTCAGGACAATAGGACATAATATTCTGAAAACTTCTTTTATTACGAACATGTAGCATTTTCTTTTTTATATATACACAAAACAAAAACTGAAATAACAAACATTTTTGGTTTTAGTGACTTTTTAAACATCTTCATTTTATGTAGTTATGTTTTATTTATCATCACTTTCCAGGCTAGCTTGTTAAACTGCTGCAAGATAGTTGACAATGCTAACAAGGCATTTTAAGGACAATTATGAGTCAAATCATTTGCACAATTACAAAAGTCACTCTGGGAATACACATAGCCGCATTCATTTTGAAATGTAAATCAAGAATTTGACAGTTCATGTCGCAACAGGCCTTCTGGAGTTGAAGACCTTGATCCCATTTTGCATTGAGGATCTAGCATATTTGGTCAGTAGAGCTCCGGTGGTCTGTTTCTCTCCACACAGGTCCCTGAATGAGGAGAAGCATTACACACGATGATTTATCAGATAGCTAAATCACATTTATGTGATTTGTTTCTGCAGTAATGTCCACAAGACACATTTATTTTACATAAATGGTAAAGTAATTGACATCATGGTGATTATTTAGCCTTTATTTTACATTACAATATTGTCCTAAATGGATGACACCTACTGTATGTATGGCGTGATGTCGTCTTCTGTCCACTTGTCTCGGAGTGTGAAGAGGTGGTTAAAGCGCTCCAGCGTGTCTTCTGAGAGATCCTCCACCCGCAGCAGACTGATGGTCTCTGGACGGGAATTACGGTCCACCAGGGCGACGCTCTTAAAGATTTACGACAACGTCAGCACTGCGGTCAGTTTCTCATGAGGAGTCAGTAAGAATGAGCAGAAAGAAAAACTTCAGCAAATCACTTTTACTAAAAGAGCGTGATTATCCAAGGTTGGTTTGAAATTGTGCTTTACATTGTCTCATGTCAGAGGCAGATGGAAACTGAATCGCAGGTACAATGAAATGCACACTGGCTTGAAAGAGAAGAAGACACTCTGCTGGTGGTCATAGCGCTCTAAGATATTACTACTTTAGTCAACTTATTTGACATTTATATATAATACAGAGACTGATTGTGCAATTTTAAAACCAGAAACCGCATGAAGCTGCATTGTTGAGAGGAAGATGTGTTCGAGGTGTGAAAATGACCATCTCTTCTCTTTAAAAGTAAATAAAAACAGATCAAATAAGTATATAAGAGAGTTACAGGCTAACCTTTAGCTGGTCCAGTCTTGTGCTCATGCCCTCTGGGACGCTCTGCTGCCAGACTTCCTGAAACTCCCTCAGGTTGAACTTGACTGCGTTCTGCAGCAGCAGTAGGGCCGTGCCCCGACATACTTTATCCTCATGCAGTGCATAAAAAACTTTGTCTGTATAGAGGAAGGAGGATACAGAGGTGTTAGTACTGTGTCGTTTCACAGGGACATTATTGTGTAGTAGAAATGTACTCATTTAAACTTAAGGTCTGTCAGTTGAGTTTCCATTGATTGTTTTTGTATACCGTTTTCAGAATAGCGTTTCCCATAGCAGTTTAAACAGTGCTCGATCATCTCTCTGTGAAAGAGAAGAGACGTTATTAGAAACTGGCTGAGCATCTATTAGCAGTCATCCAGCCATATAATAGATGCTCAGAAAGTCAGTATTACCTCATAGCATTACTCCTTAGCCTCATAAACCACTAAAAACTGTCAGTATTTTTGTTTTCCTGTTGTATGAGCATGAAGATCCCAGATGTTAACTTACTTGGGCTCCAGTGGAGCTAACTCTTCCAGACTGGTTTGAAGGGGAACCTTGTTGAAAGACCAGGACTCTGAATCGACCAGCTGAGTCACATGACTGAGCAGCTTCATCTCGTAGTCAAAGTCCAGCATGCGCCAGTAGCCTAGAAGACAGAAAATAAACTCTCTACTGTACACATCTGATAGTTATCTGTTTTAAAAGCATCTTCCCTGCACTGCACCACCAAGGAGCAATACCTTGACGGTGATGTTTTACCTATTTGTTGCCTTGCAACAAAAGTAACATAACAATTAGTAGACATTATAATTGGTAAGAAATGTCACTGTTTACCGTCTATCTGACAGGCATGGATGGTTTCTAAATTGGTCTTCAGCTCCTCTTCACTGGCCTGGATTGTCTCCAACAGATCTTGTATTGTGTACTGGTAACGGAGGAACACACACTTACTTACAGCTACAATAACATTCAAAATAGGGTAACATTTAACATTGAAGAAACATGGTTTGAAAGCCAAAATACTTCGAAAAGCCAATTATCTATTTACACAGTCCGACAGGATATTTTTGATTAATGACTTTATTGTGAAATATGTATTTACCCTGTTTTCGGTATTCTCCTCCTGCCCCCCTAAAGCAGGTCCTTCATAAGGATTCTCCATTAAAACCTTCCTCAGTTTCTTCAGTTTAGGGCGCTGTTTCCTCAGTTCCCAGTAGCTGTTACTAAATCCCCAGATCTACAACATAATGAATATATTGATAGTGTTTGTTGGTCATAAATGCACATGTACACAGTAGATTGTGTCTGTTGGTGTGGGTGTTACAGTAAACCAGGCAGGTAGCTGTGAGTGTGTCATTGCCATACCTTAGTGTGCACCACGTGAGAGCTTTCCTGGCTGTTGGTGAGTTGGTCTGGTGTTCTGCATTCAGGTACAAACAGCAGCATGTTGGATGTATCGGCTATTTTTAGATCGTAGGTCTTGTCACCGCTACAGAGCACTGCACGCTCATCTGCATCCCCTCGAATCACTAGACTAGAAAAAGAAAATAATATTGTTCAGTATAATTTATTAATTACTTTTACATTATGTTTACATCCATCCATATCATGCATCTTGTGTCACTACACTGCACATCTGTTTTACTTATCTTCAATCACATCATAATCATTTGAGTAACACAAGAACATATAAAAGGAGAAGACAGCAGTTACACAGTGTTTACTCTTACCAGGTTTTAAATGAATACACAAAACAAAATAAACTGACAACATTATTGTTTTGTTTTTCATCATTATAATTAAATAACCTTTGGGTTTTGGACTGTTGACCGATAAACATTTGGAAGATAATAAGAATAACACATGCATTACAATTCCATACATATTATAAAGGTACATTAATTCACATTAGTGATACCTTACCTTTGCCCAGCTTCTATGTGTTTGCACAGTGTGTCGTCCAGCTCCATGAGGCAGTAGTCTGCCGATGAAACGTTTTCCCCAAAAGACAGACAGTGAATTGTTTTCTGTAGATCTTCATCATTCAGCTTGGCGATCTGCAGAGTTGCCTGAACCTCCTCTAAAGTTCTCATTTTGGATGAGACGGTAAGTTAGATCGATAATGTTTTAATGAAACAAATTGGCATACGCTACCTTTTTTTGTAATGTACAAAACAAGTACATGTAACTTTGAAGCAATAATCGATGTCTGTCAAATTTCCCCGCTCTCTTTCTGTTGTGGGAAGGAAGTGCGCGAACTACGTTAAGGTGTGACACCAAAATAGGACCGGGTAGAAACTTAAAATCACAGAAACCTAAATAAATGTCAAAACAATTTTCCATGAGCAGTTATTTAAGGGTTGTAGTTAATGTATTAACAATTAACATGGGAATAGCCATGCAATTACGGTACTTCTTGCTACATGAGCTGAATATGCCGTAACCCGTAATATAGGAACAGTGAAGTCTCAAATCTTGTTTGAACCGAGAGAAAATACCAAACGGACCGCCACTCACGTTGAGGGTCAAATGTTTTGAGGATATGCTGCAAGTTTAATAAAAATGTCAAGTTTCTCCAGATCTGCCCAGGTAACTGTTCAAATGATACATTACATGATCTTATTTTTTTCTTCACAATATGACCGTAAAGTACGTTTAAGTTAATGTAAGACCGTTAGCCAACGTGCGATGCTAACGAGCTAGCCGGTGTGTGATATTAATATGATATTATTACTTAATAATATAAGTAGCGGACTAACCCCAGCAGTTAGAAACATACACAATAGTCAAATATGTTTTAACCTTACGCTATTGTTTGGAAGAAGCGTTATGACTAATATTATTTCCTGTCAGCCCCCGGTAACATAACGTTTTAACATCTCGCTGTCAAATTACGATAGCTTCACATTTTTGGGGGGATATTCTGTGGTTAAATAATTATTCTTTATAAACCAATTTTAAGACTTCATGTCATTTAAACTTTGGTAAGAAAATTACTTAAGGAATAGTGAATTTAAATTTCCATTTAAGACTTTATTGTCCTCCTTTTTTGACACACTGATGTGATGCCTAATGAAAATAATCAAACCAGTTTGGCACACACACAATACACACGCACATGCACACGCACCAGGAATGATTGAGGTGTTTGGTGCATTCTGTGTACAACAATGTCAGTTCAGGGACAGTTCCTTGGGTTTTAGGTGTTTTAGTTGCATATTCAAGGTGTCAGTTGTGGAGTCTTCATGTTATTACAGAAATATATTTCTGTCTGATATCTATCTTCAAAGTACAAAGTTGCCACTTACTCTTATACCGCCATAAGCTTCTTTCACAGCATACATTTTAACTTGTCATAGTAGAAAAAATACAGGTGTTACAAACAACGTTAATGATGACTGTGACGAGATAAAATGTCTTCCGTGAAAGTGCAGATTGCTTTTGTTGATTCTCACACCATTATTTAAATATAATTAACCTATTCTTTCTCTCGTTCCTCTTTTAGCAATGGGTGACCTTTGCTCGTTCCTGGTTCCTGATTGATGCCAGAATGCAGCCTCCCGGGAAGGTTGCGACCATGTGTGCTATTAGATTACAGGGGAAACACAAGCCTATCTACCATGCATTGAGTAAGTAGGAGTTCAATTTGTCACAGAACACACGCATATAAGGTCACGACTAACTGTCTTTAACATAACATCCCATCCTTAGTTTAAGGTTGCTTTGGCATAGAACGACCACACGATGGCAGTAGAGGATAATCTTAATAAATATTTTTACTTACTTATTACTAACAGTGACATTCTCAGAATACAATTTAGTCAAACAAACAAACCTCATACCATCTGTGTCTATACATATGTGTCTCTGTTAAAATAGAGTCATACGTTTTACCACAAAGATAAGCCTGGAAATAAACATCTTTTGAACTTTTTCGCAGGTGACTGTGGAGACCATGTAGTAGTAATGAACTCCAAACAAATAGCTTTCTCTGGAAACAAATGGGAGCAGAAAGTGTACTCATCTCACTCAGGGTACGTGCATACTACTTCATATGATAGTTTACTTTCCCTGTCTCTCCTTCTTTTTTCTAATTTGTCTTTGTTCTTCAATGCCTTTGAACCACTCAGAAAATATTTGAACTTTTTTCTTGTCACGTTTACAGGGATTTAAGTTTGATTCCAGAGAGTTCTTGTATCAGCTCAGTGTAAATCCAAAGGGTACGGAAAACGAGGGGAGGGGGTGTTACGGGATTTAGGGATTGTGCTACAGGCTGATAGGTTACTGATTTGTATAGGAATCCAATCTACTTGGATGTTGGCTACCACACAATCTACAAATATTATTAATGCTCTTCAACCACGTTGGTTTCGCTGCACTGCACGTGCCACCGATTTATCACCTTGACACCGTGAGCCGGGCGACTGTATGGAACCGAAAGATGTAGAACGTAGGATTTTTGAAAGTTAATAAACCAAACGCACGTAACTATGCAGGTTCACTTAAAACAAAAACATTGTTTTGTCGGGTGTTTTATAATAGGTTGAAAAGTTGTGTAGATGGTAAGATGTATAAATGAGTCGAGCTTTGCAGATAGAAAAAAGCTGTTCAAAAGCATCTTCCCCTGAAACGCTATTGGTATGGAATATTTAAATTAAGGCCTTTTTACAACTTGATGTCTACGATAGAGAACAGCAGCAGCATGAGGTGGGACTGTAATATCATGCATTTCACATATTGTGCCATTTGTTTAGCAGGCTTCGAGGGCTAATGTGGGGGCCTCCTCTGTATTTGTTTTACAGATTGTAAATGGGGAACATATTTTGGCCCATTTGCTTGTTTAACTCCTGCATTCATACGCAATGCTACACTAAACTATACTACGCTGTAAAGCTTGTGCGGTTGCATTTTAATACTGCACTCATAGATTTGTGACAAACTGTATCCATATTACTCGATGCATGTCCCTGTGCATTAGAGATCGGGGGTGGTTAGTGTTTCTCTAAGGTTTGCTTTGAAAGGGCACACAGTGAGGTCTGCAAAAGCCATTAAAAAGCATTCCCATTTTCTGATGTATTTCCTTTTGTCTAAAAGAGAAAAAATATTTGATTAGAAGTCCAGATTAAAAAACAGAATTCTCTTTAATATATTCATCAATCGTAGTGGAAGATATTATTCTTTGTCATGTCTGGTTTATGTATATTTTCATTTTCATAAATATCTAATCGCTGTAAAGCAGAGAAGTTCCAGGGATGTCAAAGCTCAATCGTCTGATTGGAGGACTGACTGAGCTGGTCTTTTTCTCTACAGGTATCCAGGTGGATTCAAACAGGTCACAGCTGCTCAGCTGCACCATAAAGACCCGAAAGCTGTAAGTGTCTTCAGTCGGTATTCTCCATTATTTATTATTATTTAAAGAGAATTCTAAAATCACAGATGTCGGTGCCACCGTCTTTACACCAGGAATATTTGTATTCTACTGAATGATTTAACTAAAGACTTTTTATATACGGTCTGTAGATTTCACCCACAGTCTTGTAGATTAGTCTCATGTCTTTGTCTGCCACATGCTGTGACGAGCAGGTGTTTCGTGGTTTTACATTCATCCCTCCCTTCATACGTGCTGCTGTGAATTGCAGTGAACAGGGATTAAACAGCAGTGGATTTACACGGGGGATGGTGGTGTTGGTGCGGTACAAGAATGTCAGTTTAAGGATGTCTCCTGGGGTTTTAGTTGTGTTGCATATTCATGGTTTCAGACTGTTCATTGAATATGCCGGGATTATTACAGTCTGACCTTGATGTGACATCATACTGTCCTTGTCAAATCACTGGCAATTGACGAGAAAAAGACCAAAACGAGCAATGAATTTATCCACTAAGGATCATTTCTTGTGTAGCCAAAGCGTGATAACGGCCCATTCCTCTGTGCCGTAGAGCTGTAATACAAATGTTAATGACCAGGTGACCTGTTCTTTCATTATGATAAACATGGACACTGTAGTTTATTTTTACGTTTCTACCACATACACCGTCCTGCTGCTGTGAATACTCACCAGAACACCAAATGTGTATTAAATCCACACGTGAGAATAGTCCGAAACAAATGTACTTCTGTTCCAGTAACAGAGTAGGACATTATTGAGCCTTATTGAAACTATATATTTGTAACCTGTTTTTGATAAATGTACGCCCCTGATAACAATGGTAGTGTAGAGAGCTGCACGAATACATTGTTGGTTTTGGTGTTTTCATGAGATTTGTATAAAATAACACTTTAAGCGGAAGTAATGGTTGAAAGTGTTGGTGCCATTCAGCTTTATATAACTTTTATTACTTTGATTGACACCTCACAGTGGGCCCTGTGGCTCATATCCACTAACACTACATTTGTTTACCACAGATAAAGATGTTTTTTAAGTGCATTGTGCTGTGAGATATATTTGACGACTATAATATTTGTTTATTGTTACGTCAGGTTATTGTCTATGACGAGGGTGTTTAACCTCAAACCTGAACAATCCTGAACAAAAGCATCAGGGCTGTTCAGAACCATTTAACATGTCAACTGCAACAACAGAATGAAAACCATACACCAAGGGTGCGTAGACCTTTTCCATGTGCGGCTGTCGTAGGCTAATAAAAATAGAGTATAATTGCTCTTGTTATGTGGGAAACACTAATCGAAGGTGAATGACCTGTACTGGTTTCCAATCTGTAGTTTACAAAACCAGAAGAGACAGTTACTCTGCTGCTGGCTCTTTGCTGATGCAGGTTGTAGTCCAGCCGGTGACCACAAGCGTGTGTCCTTATGGTGGTTTATTTAAAATGATGTTTGGAGGTTTGGCAAGCGAAAGAGAAACAGAATTGGACAGATGACTGATTTGTCAGCACAGCCTCTGTCCAACATCTCCGATGTCTCGGTCTAGTAGCTCTCCAAGTCGAATTCACATTAAGAAACTTAGTTTTGGAAGCAAATGTGGGAACGGTATGTAAGGTTGCTATAGACACTGAGCTCTTAAAAAAAGAAAAGAAGAAGGAAACAATGAGCTGATTGTATGTATATGTTTCTTCTCACCAGATTGTGAAGTTAGCGGTTTACGGCATGCTGCCAAAGAATCTGCACCGCCGCACCATGATGCAGAGGTTACACATCTTTCCTGATGACGTAAGTCCAGTTTCTCCATATGTCTCCGACCTCTGAGGTCTTCAGACCGCCACCCTCACGCCTCAATCAACCAGATGTTCGCAAAGAGGAGGGGGGCACTGGTATCATTTTTGCAGATACTGACACAAAACAATGAATCATTTCAACCCTTTATTCAAGTATAACTTAAAGGTGTACAGTTCAATCATGTTATGCCTCAGTGACAGTAGAGGCCGAATGTATTATGTTTAAGTTTTTTGGCGATAACTCAAGAATCCGTACGCCAATTATGACAATTTTACACAAATGTTTAATTGTATAAAATTATGCGATGGTGCTATTTTGTCCATAAATGGATGTAAACTACAACCTGATTGGTCAGTAGAGGCATACAACTGAGACGCGTTAACTAGGTCGGGCCCTCCATCGGTGCTTCCAGTCATCCCGATCCTCCATGCATCTGGCTAGCTCGCCAGTATTTTCTGCTCCCGCATCTTTCCTGAGTACATCCACGTATGTTATTGCGGGACGCCCTCGTGATCGGTGCCTGTGTGTTGGCTCCCACAGCACAAGTTTGCTGGCTGGCAGCTCTTGGTGTCTCTGGCAGTGACCTGCCAGCCTCATTCTCCTAACCGCTGTTTTCTCACCCACCCTTAGCGCCCCCCCCCCATACAAGCGCGTGTTGGTGACATGCTCATCCTTGTTGATGCCAAGTACCACACGCCACATTCTCGTGTAGCACCCATCTAGGGATTTCTGCAGGGTGGGCATTCAGGGTCCAGCATTCACAACCCGCAGATCACCAACTCACTTCCCTTCAGTTGAACGGAGCTCTTGCCGCTTTATGTTTTGATTTTATGACCTGCGCTCAACAGCGTGATCAGTCAGAGCAGGCCCCCATGTACACTACCTGCTCAGTACCAGACAGCAGACAGACCCAGTTAAGGCCAATTCATACCTTCAGTGTCCACGATGGTCTGCGCGGACCATCCGCGTGCAGCCCAAATGTGTGACAGCACAGACGGAAGTCCTGTTTAGTGACTTGCAGGTGAACACGGTGAAGCATTTAGCAGCTAAAGAGTCAGAAGGTCGCTGAAGCCCAAAACGGAGTTAGAAGATTTGACTTTATGGACATAAACATGATACCAAATAAAGCTAATGTGTCTGTCTTGCCATTTATTTATCAGTGTATCAACTTGTCTCCTCTTTCTGCTTGATTCAAAAGAGAAATCTTGCATTATTAGTGTAGCTATATGCAGACATTTGATATAATTCAATTGTAATTGTTTCACCAGTGTCATACATCACAGCTTCTGAAATGAATTGAAACCAAGAAGTACTCGACAGGCCGTTAATTGACCTGGGCGGGCTGCCCAAATATGAACTGGATGTCATTTGTATCCATGCAAGAGAACATAATTAATTCCAGGTATTTGAAGAAAAGCAGATTGATTGTTGACTTGTAATGTAATACACAAGGTGTCAGAATTTTGAAGTGAGGGAAGTCAGATTCCTGTCTTTTTATTTTGGCCGACTTAATATCCTCCATCAGAATTGATGCTGTGCACTGTGCATCCCTAATTACAAGCAGATGGGCATCCTGAGCCTGAGAATATCTGCAGTCTCATCGACACGCCAGAGCAGTTCAGACACTGTCAAGTTGCTTATGAGTGTTTTGGAAACTAGAAATGTTACCTTCTTCCTAACGCTCCCCTTATTTTTCATGTCACCTCCTTTCAATTATTTTCTCCTGTCTCATTTCCTTCTTTTCTCCTTGAAATTCTTCTGCTACTCCACATTTTATTTTAATTTTTAATGCCAATGTCTCCTCCGTGCAACCGTCACTAGGAGCTGCCAGAAGACATCCGAGCCAACCTGACAGAGGAGCTCCAGCAGCCCAGAGAAATCCCCAGGAAACTCAACGAGTACACGCAGGAGGAGATAGACGCCTTCCCCAGGCTGTGGACACCGTATGTAGAAACACGTACACTAATGCCAGCATAAATGCACACACTGCATATGATCGCTAATACAGATGGGGGGGACACAGAATGCACTGTAACACACACAGAAACTCTCACAGCATTAACAGGAGCATTGTCTTTGTCACAGTCTCCCTTTTTAAAGACAGTGTCACACATTCTTATAAGGATCTCTATTAAACAAGGCAGAGTTGCTGCAAGGTGACTTGCAACAAAATGAATCTCCTGCAGAGAAAATATACACAAATTCATCCTCACTATCTGTATTCAATTGACTAAACTAAATAGAACAATACAAATGTTGACATTAAAGGTAAAGCTAACCTCTAACTTTTACCTTCAAATGTCTTTTTAATTCCCTGACAAACTTTTAAAAGTACCCTACTTAGCACCTTCTCACACACACACACACACACACACACACACACACACACACACACACACACACACACACGCACACGCACGCAGATGAGCAGCAGCCAGAAGGGGGAGATGTTGATCTGATGTCACTTTGTTATGTCTTAGTGTATGCCGACCACCCTGCCTGTCATACAGTAGTTGTTTGAATATGTTATGCTGGTATATCTGTAAAAGAAAAATAGTGATTTCTAATACTCTAAAATGACAACTGAAAACTTTCTTTTCCACAGTTGTTATATTTTATGGTTTTACTAGGCAACGTATGTATGACTCAATCAAATCGCTCGCCGACCCCCTTTTTGTAGCCAGTTTGACTCTGACATTTCAATAATAATAAGATGCAATATTTTGCATTGTAACTACAAACACATGTGTCTGTGGTGTGAATGATCGTCAGCGATCAGAGAGCTGTCAGTGTGTGACATGATGCAGAGAACACAACATACTGCTGCTGTGTGAATTCAGTCCTGATACCTAAATATGACCTTTCCCCCCCCAAGTGGACTTTTTTTATTTTCTATGTATAAAAGATTTGTGGGGTTTGCTGTGTTGTGCTCTTATGGTTACATACTGGAGTGCCTTGTGAGCGTCCCTGAAAAGATTTAGAAATCAAGGCTATTGTACATTATGCTATTATCAAAGGGCAATGTAACAGGCCTCTGTAGATGTGTTGCAGTTGTATTGTTTTACAGAAACTTTGTATCTCAAAGATTTCTGTGCTTTTCCCGGGTTGTGTTGTTGTGCCAAACATCGAAACATAAATGGTAAAATGTCAGAAACACATGTTGGGAAAGTCAGCTGTTTTCCCCACTACCTGTTTGGACATTCAAGGTTTCTCTGCGCGGTGTGAGAGAGAGAGCATCTGTTATTTGGCGTAATTTATATTCATGGCTTTTTGAGTAAAGTACTTTGTGGCTGGAGATTAGACTGACATTATGACCCGTGGTTTGCTGATCATGATAATGTTGTCCTGTTGCATGCGGCGTCACCTGCAGAAAACATCTTTGTGACGGGTTAACTGAGAGCTTTCTCTCTTCCACCGGCTCAGCACCGGCCTACATCAACCCATCTTACCATCTGCTAGCTCTTTATCCATGTTGGGGTGGGTCCTCTTCACCCACAGGAGCTGAGGCTCAACACCCAAGTCCCCTGGTTGTCTTTATTTTAACTGCTCAGAGGTTGTAGCTGCTGGTGGGCTCGTAAAAATGGAGTGGTAAATCGTAAATAGTCTTCACTTTGTGGCTCAACTTTTAGCTGCATCGCAGTCTAATAACAACATTACTGCAGTCAATACTCTTCGACTGTCCAGAATGTTGTAAATGTTTTCACACTGTAACTACCCAGTTAACACAGTTATGCAACTTTTATGTGTTTCATTATGTCGTCAATAATGTGATGTGCATACAATTATGTGGATTTGTTTTTGCATTTTGTTTAATACACAATTAGCTTTGCTTGAAATTATTTCCACATGGGCAGAATGACTACCAGGATATTAGGACAGCATTATTTGTCAAGTTATTAAAGAGTCAGTTCATCCAAATTACAAACAACAACGCTGCCGTTGAACTTTTCTAAATGTGATATTTCAACGCTGTGAAGCACAAACATTTCTTGTGCTGGAGCAGCTCAATCTCAGACTCTCAAAACCTGAATGGCTAGTTACAACAAGAGGCAGTTTGGGTTTATTGTATATTTGGTGGACTGAACCTTTAAACCTGCAAACAGTACTTCACTACAATGCTGAAACCCTCCATCTGGTACTTATAACACATTTGGTATGAAAACGCTGAATCTTCAGAGGGATCTGATCCAAAAACATTCAGTTACTGTCCTCCGTGTTTGTGTGCGTGCATCGTACAGCATGTCTGCATTACATTCAGCTGTCAGATTGCGTGCGCACGGTGATAAATGAGCCCCGTCTTATTGTTTGCTGGTCCAATCTCCTCAGCCAATCAGTGCGAGTGCTCAGGCCTGTCGCCGTGTGGTAGCCAAGGTCAAGGTAATACTGGTTTATTTAAGGGATGGGCCTTAGCCTAGTTAATATTCACTCACTCTGTCTTATTCATTTTACTGATCAAATATATGCATGTGTGTCAGGGGAGGAGGGGTTGAGGTCATCGAGGGCGATCCAATCGTTACCCTTTATTAAACACAGTTAATATTCTCTCAGAAAAACCTTGGAGCAGAGGAAAAAGATTATACTCAGACACAGAAAATCAACAGCACAAACACACTGCTGTAGTTGATAGCAGAGCTATTGCAATTGATAAAAAAAATTGTTTTGCTTTGTATCAAAACCAATACAGCATGCTTTGATAATATCTGTCTGCTGCAATCTCTGCTCAAAATTAAAAGGAGAAAAGCACAAAAAGAGGACGCTGTGTCTGCTCTCATTTTGAAAAATACAAAAAAAACAAACCCTGATAGGATCTGCGTGATTTCTCATCTGTCACTTTAGCTCCATGTTTTTCCAGACTTTTATGCCTCCCCATACTAATGTGTTGTCTTGTGTTTTCTCCACAGACCTGAAGACTACAAGATGAAATGAAATCCAGGCTGCCCGACGTGACTAAAGCTGAAAAGGTTTTTGTTTTTTCAACCCTGAAAGCATTCTCGATTCCATTTCTCGTTAGATGCTTAAAATAAAAGGACTTCTTTTAGATGTTATCTGTTTTAAAACACAAAACTGATTTTCTCTGTTCAGATGAAATGTGTAGTTCCAGGAAGCAGAACTGGCTTTTGTTTAAATCCAAAACTGGACTTTACTAATAGACAAGTCATAACTTAGATGCCAACACACTCTGTGCTCCTCGATACACAATAATACACCTCCGTCAGTCGCATTGCTCTCGACAGCAGACCTGAAGCATCCAGAAACTTTCCCCATGTGGCTCAGCTCTGATCAGAGAAAATCAGATTCTGTAGATTTTTTTTGCACAAGTACACAACCATGAAGCGATCATATCTGACCCAAGAAAAATGACATCTGTTGTCCCGCCTTTGAAGGGTTGTGGGTTCACTGGGGAATCCTGAGCTTTCTGTCTCGTCAGTGTGTTGTAAAAGCATAAATCAATTCTGTTTATGCGAGTTGTATATAAGCTAATAAACAATTTAATAAACTGTGTTTTACATGCGTGTTGTAAAATCTGGTGAAAAGTTAAACGAATGACCTGAAACACATGTTATTGTCTCATTACAGATTTATTGGTTATAAAAGCAAACAAAATATAAAATAAATAGGTTCATGTTGTACTCCGGGGCGTGGTGGTGACACACATTCCTTATTGAAGCTGTTCAGGTTCGACAGTTTAAATCTCAAATAGACCAGAGCCAGATCGCAGCTGAACGTTTAGTTACTTTAGTGCTTGTTTTTCAGACAGGAAGGGTAAAGTTCACACTTGGGGTTCGGTTCCTTATTGGTTGCAGCAATAAGAACTAACCAGCTGACTGTTTTGAGTAATAACTGGATCCAGGTCTCATGGCAGCAAGAGGTCAGAGGTCAACCAGTGAGCAAACGGCTTCCACAGTGAGCAGGCCCGACTTTGCATAAGAACAATAAATGAAACAAACTAGGGCGGCAACACGAGACACAGATTTGTCTTCTTAATTCACCACAAGTCTGAGTATGAAAACCCAGAACACACCTGGTCCATCTTTGTAGTAACAATGAAATATCGCAGCACAAAACCTGATGGTAGCCAGGTTTTCTATCAATAAAAATGATAACTTTAAAAAGCAATAGTTCCACAGTGTTAAGGTAATAATAAACTTAACAGAAATGTGATGCTGAATGGGATCAACTCTAATAATAATAATAGATGGTAAAAAAGAAGCAAACTCAACACAATAATGTACGAAGAACAGTCAATTAAAAAAACATTTCAATATCCCTTAACACACTGAAACAAAGACAGCATGGAAGCTGGGGAATCGTGATTCATCCTTATAAAAAGCAGCCTGTACAAATATTGCCGTCCTCCATTTGAATTGTAAAATAATCTAGCTAGTTACACACAACCAAAACAAGATGCACGTGTCCAGTTACACACTCAATGTTTGGATCACAGGAGACATGCAGCTTCACACAAAAAGAAGAAAGGGTTTAGTCCTGAATTCAGCTGTGACATGAAACAGGTCTTTTACATTACCACTGGACGATGCTTACATAGATCAGGCACTTTTCGGACCCCCCTTTTACAGAGATATCGTACGAGAGTCCACAGAGCTATTTACATTGTTCCACCAGGTGGAGAAAACCACTGGGTGCACAGGGAGGGGAGGGGCTCTCACCACAGTCTCAGGTGTGGAACGATGTGTACGTGCATGTCAATGTCTGATTTGTTTGTGTGTGTTGTGGCGTGCGGGGCTCAAGCACTTCAGGTGAGTCCATCCTTCCTCTTGATGTCCGCCCTCCTCACTCACGCGACGACGTCACGTGACAACCTCCTGGCGACGCCCGGCGACCTTACCTCCGTGTCCTCGGAGTGGGTGGGGCTCGAGCGGTAACCATGTTGGCCATTAGCCAGTTGTGAGGGCTGTTGGGGGTAGTACTGAGGGGGGTAACCACGGTAATAGGGGTCCTGCTCCTGCTCTTCCTCTCCCTCCTCCTCCTCATCTTCGCCTCCTTGGTTGTTATTATAAGTCATTGCAGCAGGGTAGTATGGCTGGTAGCCGCCGTGAGGCAGGGGTTGGACTGGGGTGGTGGGAATATTTGGAGTCAGTGTGAGTGAATTTTTCTGGATCACCGCAGCAAACAACCACCACCACGGGGAACATGGAGCAACGTTAAGGCCGACTTGGAACTACAACCACTTTAAATGCCACCACCATCACTTCAAAGCAATAAGGATGTTGTGTGCTTTTAAAAGTGTTGCACCGGCAGATTTGGGATCCAAGAGAGTTTAAAAGTTTTGATTAATGAGGAAGTAGGTTAAAGAAATTCAGGAAAGATCTTGTTTCTACCCCGTGTTGCCCAGATGTGATATTGTTTTCAGAAAGATCACATCTGGATCACATTAGGGGTAAAAGTTTTTCCCAGTTTACAGTACAAGAGATACAGTCTGTAATGAATGCAGCCAATCAGCATCAAAGCAATTCATCACTATTTAGCGGATCCATCAGGCTTTAAAACATTTGATTAGTGTGGAAGATATTTGAGGCTGCTGCAGCAAAGCATTGTGCGCACGAGTGTTTGTTGACAGATGGCACTGAGATCAGTGGTGGTGATCATTGCAGCAGCATTATAATGGGGTTTTGTTTGGTCTTGCGGGAAGGTAAAATAATCCATTTTTGTCTCAGAGACTGTCAAATGATGAAGCAAGCAGATTAACGACCCAATTCTATCAAGTTCACTGAAAGTAGAAATTAATCCAGTTCCTACCCATAAGTAATCACAGAGCATTGTTTGCATTAAGACTGGAAATCTGGTGTGACTAAGGTTTCTAAAAACTTATACTGGGCAAAAAAAAGTCAACTTTTCAACTTTAAGGGCTTTGTTGCCTTAAAATCCAAATAAATTTACAGGAGATCCTGCAATAATGAGGAGTAGGTTGCAGGAGTAACTTGGTCTCAGGAGAAACAAAATGTAAAGACCCACTGCTGCAGGGATTAGAGGTTAAACACTTGGGTCAGGAGTAAGTAATTATCCATCCCAAGAAATATGGAGGCCTTGAAGGAATAATTTATCAATTTCCTCAGTTTTTAGTGTTATGTGCAGGACACAGAGGGAGGAGTGGAGGGAGGTGAGGAGAGGCAGACGGTTGGAGAAACGCTCCTCAGTAATCATTCCCGTAGTCCTGTTGAACTTCAGTCAGAAAGAGGAAGGGACAGAGAGAGGGGAACACAGAGAGAAGATGTTACACCGCATATCAGGAGGAGACCCCAACGTCACCAAAGAGTTAAACCTCTCAAACCACGAGAGGACTTCCCCAGCTGTTGGGTTGTGGGTTTGAAGGTAGAAAAATGAGTGTTGGAATCTGCTTCTCTCTTTTAGAGGAAGAAAACACACACACTGTGAGTAGTTATTACAGAACATTTAGCTAAAATAAATATTAAGACATTCAAGGGAAATGTTTGGAAAGAGAGAAAATGTGTCTGATCTTTATTTCTCTTTCTGTACAAGAAAGTATAAATAAAGATTTCCAACAAAGATTGAAAAGATTTAGAAATATCTTAAAATAAAGTGCTTAATTAAAAGAAAAGAAATAAAAAGTGGAGTTTGAGTTTCTTCTTTCTTTTTGTTAACTTCATTTCACACTTTAGCAGTCTCAACCAATTTCATTAAAATAATGTCAACACATCTGAACATTTGAACAGCTTTAACAACTCCTTTTCTTTCTTTCCCGCTCATATAACACTCCTCTCACTTTGGAGTGAGAAAAATGAGCTTGTCCTGCTGAGAGTTTTTCTGGACTTAAAGAGAGTTAGGTCCATTCTCATTTACATGAGTAAAGTGCTCAATGATGAGCCTGGAACAATATTTGGTTTTAATAATGTTCATACTGGAGGAAGCTGCCTCACAGCTGTGTAACTGAACATGGTCAAGATGTACAGGGCTACTCCCCACAGACCTGGGGAAGCCGTCTCCGACACCTTTTGTGCTTCGTCTTGTCGTGGCGCTTCACATTAGCGCTTTAAAAAAAATCGCCATGATCTCACAATTCTATGACAATTATTGTATTTCTTACTGAATATTATAATA
The DNA here is from genome assembly GCF_900634415.1 of Cottoperca gobio. Lineage (NCBI taxonomy): Eukaryota > Metazoa > Chordata > Actinopteri > Perciformes > Bovichtidae > Cottoperca > Cottoperca gobio. The sequence continues at coordinate 14,607,082 of NC_041370.1, read as the reverse complement.
TGACATTATTAGGACATTTCTATGAGACAATTGTAGGATATACTATACTACAAATTTTGTGTGACACCTTTTATGAAATGACACTCCGACCTTTGACGGCATACTTTAACATTTTATGACTTTTTTTGGCAATCTACACTAAGACTTTCTTATAGCATACTATAATATGACATTTTTATGACAAACACTATAACATTACTTTTAATTACATTTTTATTTATAATGCCTTTTTTTAAATGGCATTTTATAATAACATACATTTATTTTTATACAATTTTTGTGACTATACTATGACATTTCTTTTATGACTTCTTATATCTCTTGACATCCAGCAGGACAAATATTCATAAACTGAATTATCTCTTTAAAGTCACAATGAACAAGCCAAATTTAAGGTCAAAATCTAGCTGCTGTGAAAGGAACAATATTACTCAAACTGTAGTTTCTCTTTAAGTGGTCAGGGAGCATTTAATCCTTTCATGACTGAGAATAACAGGCAAGACTCTTTTAAGTCCTAAAACAAAAAAAAGCATTTGAGTGGAATGCATTTATATAAAATAAATCTGGTTTGATGGATGAAGTAATGTCTCATCCATCAGCTACTTTTAGCAGATGATGTTTCTTTAGGACGACTTGTCAGAAGCTGTTAGTGTGTAATATTCTTGCTGATGGCCCAATACCATGCACCCATAAAGTTCCTCATCACTAAAAATATTGTGAGTAACAGCGTATTTTATTATTCCTCAATATAGACAAATAGCTCCGGTCAGTAACACAGTTAACTTCTTAATCCATCAGTGTGGACATGAATGTATAAACTTCACAGTGGAACAACCATAAAGTCCATATCACTTTCCAATTCTCTGAGAGCTTCATGAGAAAAATAAGTATCTCACAGCTGGCTGTCTCTGTTGAAACAGCGTTTCAGTCTTTTACACATGTAAAAGATGGTTTATAAGAAGGAAAGACTGGGCAGGGTTAGACTGTCTCAGCTGTTTATGTTGATTAATGAGCAAATATAACAATACAATAAACACTGATGGTTACTCTGAGTGTAAAATGACAGAATAAATGTTAATATTCAGTTGCAAAAGGACAAATAAAGTCTAAATAAAGAGCAGGGAATGTTTTTGTTAAGTTTGTTTGTTTAGACTAATTATGGTCAAAATGCTGTTTTTGTTTCAATTGGCAGAACCTGAGCTATTGTGTACATGTGTGTACATGTACACATGTGTGTACATGTGTGTACATGTGTGTACATGTGTGTACATGTGTGATCGTGTGTTCGTTTGTCTACAGCTGTGGTTCCTAAAGTTGTTATGTGTTGGCTGCTTTTGGAAAGTCGAAAGAATCTAAATGACGTTGAAATTACAGGGAACACAATTTTCATTAATTTCTGTAAAGAGATGCTTTCTAAACACCGAAAATGTCCTCATATCGGCTCTCAACTAAATCAGTGTTTTTATAAGCAATTAATGGAATTAACATATACTGCTTATAAATGCTAAATAAGGAGGGAAGTGTTAAATGCTTAAATAGCAGCTGAATGATGTTTACCTCCGACGTTGTACCCCATACAGGAGTTCTGGTCACAGTATCCTGGTGTGCCAGCTGGTCCTGTTGAACCTGGATTCCCCAACCTCCCCGGTGTTCCCGGGTTACCAGGACGACCAGGGGGCCCCTGGCTGCCTGTCCGTCCTTCACCTGGCAGGCCTGAGGATGGAGGAAAGCTTTATGTTAAAGATGGGCAAGAGCATTAAATCAGTCACAACTAAACATTCGGTGAAATCGACTCCGCCAGTGTGACGCCTGGTGAGAGTGGATAAAGAAGAGAGGGGAGGAACACTAAAGTGAAAATGGCTTCATCCTGTCACTGTACTATCACCTCTTCAATCTCTCCTAAATCCCTCTCTCTGCTGCTATGACAACATGGCAGAAAAGACACGATTGTCATTTCTGGATGAGGGTGATGATCGTGTACGTCTTGAGGGCAGGAGCCGGAATAACACAGTTCTTAGCTGAAGTTTAGCCAGAGGCTTCTGTTTTCTGTTTACACAGGAGAAAGTGCTCCATCAGGACTCACTTCAGCCGCAATATGAAATCAATATTTTGAGAGGAGCTTCATTTGCCAAGAACTAAAATTATCATGCCACAAATATTCCAGGAAAGCGCAGGGAGAGCTCTGCCTCCAACCTTTCCCTCTCGCTTTCATGTATTGAAGTTTTAGATTTTTTTAAACAGTAATCTGATGGATAGAAAAGTTTTGTCAGCTTAGTTCTGTGAGTATTGATTGCGCAACAGAAAACAGTAAAATCCCATCACTGACATATTTTCAGAAAGCAAAGCCCGTTCTCCACACAGCGCACAGGGGAAATCAATACTGCAAATTATATTCACAGTCCAAAATGTCTGCTTGCTTTTCTCAGACAGAGATTTTGAAAAGAGTGAAGCAGAATCCAAACACCTTAAGTATCTGTGCTGTGATATTGTTTTAATATTTGAAACATTTGTGGTTTTGTTCAGAGGGAACACAGTGAAAAACATTCCACGTATGGTTGCTCCAGCCTGGTCACAGTCGGAAAACACCAAAACAAATGTTCAGGAACAGAATAATGTTGAATTACCATATTGTGAAGCAGCTACAGTGCCTCCAAATGTTATTTGAGCAGCAAGAATAGAGAAAGTGGATTCAGTGTGTTTATCTTATAGGGAATGCTCAGAACTGTGTATTGTCAGTATCTTACCTGGAGGTCCGGATTGTCCTCGAGGTCCCTGACTCCCAACCCCTGGACTCCCCCTCTCTCCCTTCTCTCCCAGCAGACCTGGAAACACACAGAGATCCACGTTAAGCTCAACATCTCACTTTTGTCCTTTTTGGTGCACACACAGCGCCATAAGAGTTTATTAAGGGGTTGGGTGCCTTACTCAAGTATTTTATTTTTCTACACCACAGAGGAAAAATTGCACTTTTTACTACATTTATTTGACAGCTATAGCTATATGTATATAAAATGCAGTTCTAAAGATTACACCAGTGGTACCTAAACGTTTTGGATTATGACTCTATCTTACCCTCTAAACTTCTCACATGGTTTCATTCAAATTTATTTTACAAAAAATGCAAAGATTAGAGAAAAGTCCATAAATGAATACACATTTTAAAGCAGAAGTTGAATTTCTCTTCTTTCAAACCCTCATGTATCATCTCTGGACCCTTCAGATTTATCTTGTGATCCTTTGAAGGAGGCTCGACCCTTATTTTGGAAATCACATGAATAAACTACCTAAATGTATATAAAGTAGTTCAAACTTGCTCCACCTTGCTACAATATGAAAACCTATGTATACATTAATGCATCACTTTTAACAATCTAATCATGTCAATTTATCACAGACGGGGGCCTATTTGGTTCAAAATAGGGATTGATTTTTTTCACAAGAAGTTTGACATGTTCTGTCCCGGGAGCAGACGCGTACTATCCCAGGGATCCTGGACATAAAATACATAAACCAATGGGTTCCCAACCTGACTTCTTTTGTGTATCATTAAAAACGTCCTTTATGTTAAGCGACATTAGAATCAGCACGACACTTTGCATGCTATTTGAACTTTGCAATAGCGGCAAGGAATATGAAATGCCAAGTTCATTGCCTGTGATCTGTCTGCTGAGATCAGCCTCATGCAGGTAATATTTGACTATTTGTCATTATACAAACAAAATGTGTTAAAGGAAATAATTTGGCACTTTCAAAGTCATACTGTTAAGCTGAAACGGATTCAATAGTGTTCAGTTTGCATCTTCATTGTTCAATCTTTAATTCCACACAAAGCTTGTGGCAGCCATGGTGGTATGTTAGCCTAAAGTAGATGTAGAACCTACAATAGATGATTTTGGTGGGCCAAAAAGGACGTTAACATTGACCTCTGACATTCAGGAGGGTGTAAAGGATTTACATCATTCTGTAGTGACCTATATTTTATAAAATGTTGTGTTTATTTGTCTGCATTTTGACGTTACGTAGGAATAGTTTGGAGTTGGAGCTTTTACTTTTAAAAGTATTTGAATTATTCTTCCAACACGTTCAACATCAGTATTACATTGCACATATTTAGAGAAATGTGGCAGATAAATCATGCGTGAAAGATCAGTCTAATAAAATGTATGCTAAAGCCAGACTTGGCTCTGCGCTGCTGTCCCGTGGTGCAGCTGTTTGGATGACCTAATGGTTACACTCTAATATTAAAGAACCACAGAGATCTGTGATCTGCAAATTTTCTGTCCTGCTGCTTTTACGACTGCCTTGATCAATTGCATCGGTAAAGAGGAAGTAAGTGGGGTGAGGTTAAGGAGAAAACATTTTATATCACCGCAAACAAAAATGTATTGTCTAGACAGGCGACCTCGTCTTGTGACATTCTCTTTACGATGGCCACTCGCTGATCCATAGTCTCTCTATATTCACGACAATATTGTATGTGGACCATAAATGGTTTCATCTGTTAAGCCTGAGCACAGCTTTGTTCCTCATTCTGGTATTAGCCTTACATCTGACTTAATAATAACATGTCTAATTTTCCTAAGCCCACCATATATCTTTTAGAATATTTGGCCTACTCTGGTTTCAGTTCAGCCTATGAAACAATAAAATATGTGTGTATGTGTGTGTGGCGGCTGCAGATCGTAAATGTTATTGGGGAGAATCAAAGGTCTGATCCGCTGAAGAGGTAGCCATGGACATTTCCTGACAGCCGCTCTCAGCTTTCCTAACCCTCCGTGTGCAGGCTCAGTCGGTATGTGGTTCTTTAGTCTGGGTTGCATGTTTTAGGGATAAAGACGGAGCCTCATAAAGCCCATTTCTCCACTAAGAGCTCGTGGCAGGGGAATGACCTCATGGATATTGGAGTTACTTTTTTCTGTCCTGGACTGAACCTCACGGGGGCTTTGACCCTGACTGTGATTCAGATAACAGGCCAGCAGGCAGGTTGAAGCTCCAACTGGAGCAAATCTTCCGTTCTTTTCAAAGTAAATCCCCTGGCTATTGTGCGTTTGTTATTTCCCAACCACACACTCTCACCAGCTGGATTCTCCTGTTGTACATGAACATTTATTACAACACCACAGCAGTCACGTCACAATAACAATCTTTATCCAAATAACTGGATATGTCATTCAGAGAAACGCTTTTTTTAAATGTGCAGAAAAATGTACAGCCATGTATATTGCTGAAATATTTTGTTTTTTGTTTTTGAAGACACTGAAGTACTAGTAGTTTATAATATGCATAATATTGGAAATAATTTACTGTTAAATATTTGTACTGGCACACTTCTATCTGCAACTATTATGATAGTGGTCTTTTTAAGAGTATACCACCAATTTAGAGCATTACCCACAATGCAACCCCACTTCACTAAATAAGCACATTTTCCCCTTCAACAGTAAGAGATTCCTACATCCAGACCAGTGACCTGGTAGTGACCTTTGTTATTTGTAAGCTATAATACAAAACCCAGAGATTGGGGCACCGTGGTGTTTGAGGGGTTTATGGTGCTTGTCCATAAGCCACAATGTCCAGCTAGGGACTTTGTTACATGCCATTCCCCTTCTCTCTCCCGCCCTTCATTTCCTGTCAGCTCTCTAATAAAGACATAAAATGGCCCAAAAAACATTGAATAAACATTCAATAAAAGAGAAGCCAAAGACTCCATGTAGACAGTCTTTTTCTAAACCGTACTTCATACTTTTATATACTGCATATTATATATTTTTTCCACATTTTATTTGTCATCTTATTTTCCAGCTATGACTATTAGTAGTTCAGTTCAGACTATCACTATCACTGCAGCAAGGCCAGTCTAATAAAGTCTCAAATGTTTCCTCAGTCTTTCTGATGCTAATGTAAATAATAGCAGAGAGTCAAGACACAACCAAAGCAGTGAAGGACTGACGATAGATTTAGATCAGTCTATATATTACTAAGAGATATATGTATAGAAATTGACATCTATATATTTCCTGTCCTTCTCTCTCTCCACATGTGTTGAGCTTCCTGTTAAAGGTTTGATGTGTAATTCTGAGCCACCTGCTCCAAAGACATAGGGGGCAGTATTTCACCTTTAAACTTGGTCCATACAATCTCTAATGTTTATATTTTGGTTGTAGTAATTTGGTATATTCATTGTATTCTAATTCATTCTTTATATTGTGTATTGCATTTACTCCTGTGTAATTCCTGTCAGTCAGTCAGCAGGGCAAGAATACGCAATATTAGATATCAAAAAACCCTGCTGTCTTATAATCTTCACGTCCATCCATCTGTGTTTACTGGGGGACTAATGTTAACCAGGGACCGCAGTACTTTAGGTACTTTAGTTTGTTTATTGGGTTAAATCCAGAGTTGCAGAAATTAGCAAACGACCCGCCTTCTCGTGGCGGTGCAGCCAGGAGAGTAGCCCGTTGGGGGAAAAGAGAAGTTGGCAGAGCCGGCATTTGGCGGCCGCCCCCGTCAAACGGAGCCCCATTTAGTGGCTGAAGAGACAGCGGGCTGCAGGACTTGTGTAACGGCAACAACAGGGAGTTTGCAGTTCCCCGGTGCTGTGGCTTATCTCAAGCTAACTACGAACTGAAGCTAGGCCGATTCCCGGAGCTGCTGACAGCTATGCACTCAGCCTCCTGGCAGCTGAGAGGATGAAGCGAGGTTGTTTTCTTGTTTCTGCCACTTTGAATATAATCCAATAAACAAACTATTAAACAGACACAGGACATGGCTGTAATATTTACAAGCAGGCAGCTGTACTTCTTCTCTCTCTGTACTGAGGGCAGACTGGAGCTACTGTGACTCACTATCACCTCTAGAGGAACACGTGGTATTACAGACTGGACGGAGCGGCGCTGTCAGTTAGATGCTAACTTCAGTGGATATCTCTGCAACACAACACAGAGACCTCTTTGACATAACATCAACACGGTGATGATGTTAGTTAATTGTTTTAATGTTTTAAGTTTAAATTCTGGCATATCTTACACATTGAACACTTAATCTTCCTTAAACATCTTCCTCTCTCACCTCTCTCTCCCGCTCGTCCGTTCTGGCCGCTGCCACCGGGGAAGCCTGACCTGCCAGATGGCCCTTGTTCTCCCTGAGGACCTGGGAGGCCTCTTCTACCCGGTTCTCCGGGCGGACCGGTTATGGTTCGGACTGACGTCGCCGACTGGACGGGGATCTGGTTCAGTACGGAGTTATAGCGAGACATGTGGCCTGCAGGAGGTAGAGGAGAAGAATGATTTGAATGGTAGGGGTTATAAGAAACATTTTTGGAAAGGAAATTATACTTAATAAGATGCTGGTGTAAATATCCCTGATTACTCACTCTGGATGAGCTGTTCACACACTTGCCGTGCGATGGCACGCACAGCAGCTTGGGTTTGCACATCACCCTGAAGAACAAACACGGAGTTCTTATGGTCTGATATTACACCACGCAGTAGACCGATACCACTTTTCTATTTGAGTAACCACAAGAAAATAAACGCAGAGCAGTGGTTGATGTATTGGTGGGTGGGTGTTTTAATGAGTGTCCTCCACCTTTATTCCACACTCTGATACCCCTTATTGTTCTACAGAGAGCCCACTTATGTGAGCAAATTATATTAAGTACACAAATAAATACAAATCAAAATGTAACTATGTAACATAATTGTGCATAACCTGTTATTCTACAAAATAACACAATTTAAAATCAACCTTATGTTTTTATTGGAGTTGATAGCTAGAGTAAGTAATGTGAGTGAAATCTGACTTGAGTCACATTTTTACTGGAGACTTTATTTATGAAAAGCCTTTGTTGATATCCAACTCGTAGAATACTCCTTCAAAATAATATTCCATTGCAAAGAGTTTCATTTTGACTCGCATAATTGGCACTGGACCCTTATTGGTTGAGTGTAATAGTCACACCTTTAAAAGCCATACATGCATCTTAAATCAAAAAGGTCTCACTGATTAGCTGATGTTTATTAAGAATTCAACAGCTGGCAGTCTCCTCTTTAGCCTTGTACTAATCTTGGCCATCCAATACTTTGATGTGACATCCATTACTTAGTATATTGCATAAATAAAAAAGGAAAAACAACCCCACAAAATGCACAACAAAGAGGAGAAAATCCTGCCAGGAACTTTAATGTCGATTCCAACGAAAATGAACTGGAGTGAGGTATAAATGTTCCTAACAGTTGATAAAATGGGACCGAAACAGGAATTACAGATTCGATTCAAGTTGCCTCTCAAGCCCTCTGAAGTGATGGCCTTGCCACTGTGTCAGCGAAAAAACAGACCCTGCTCAGCTGCAAATGAACCATGAACACAGATTTGATTTGGTTTGCTCGAAACGAGAGAGAAATAAAGTGAATGTTTGTACAAAAGACGAACGAGAAACAGTGAATGTGTACTGGAGGGTAATTCGTTTTCATAAAAACAAGGGTGTGAAGCATTAATAAGTAATAGTCTGAGTTTCACTACAGCAAAATAACAATATTCCCACTTCAAGACGGAGCAGTAAAACTTGATTTGTTCTAAACAGTGGTTGAATTGTGTGAGTGGAATGACTTACTCTTTCTCCCTTATCGCCTTTGGTACCAGCAGAACCCTGGAACATAAAAGCACAGGAGGAGAATAAACATTCGACTGAGATGTGTACGCAGAAATAGCAAAGCTCACATCTCCCTCTCTCCTGTAATGTCCCCAACTCATTAGTCTCCTTTTCTTTATGCCTCTTCAACACACACACACACACACACACACACACACACACACACACACACACACACACACACACACACACACACACACACTTTTTTCTTCTCCGATCTAACAGCTGGCATTACTAAATGCATTTAAATTTGTGTCCAGGTTCTTTTTGTCCTAAGGACAACACACAATACACACATAATCCCCTAAAGCGTGTGAGCCCACAAACAGAGAGAAATTCTGCGCATTGGATGGGCTTCCTCTGTGCTTCTGCCAACACTGTAACACACAGATGCATATCTGATCACAACATACACATGCACAAAAAAACCTGCCAAGCACATAAAGCCAGCGAATGCATATTACAGTGTGACGCATTACGATCCAGTGGCAAATAAAAGACAACTATTTCCTGGCCAAAGAACCATGTGCTGATATGATAAATATCAGTTTGATGTTGTTACAGCTTTTGAATAAAAGCTTGTTTATCTTGGGGAAAACATGTCCTTGACCAAAGAGAGAAAATGTGTGTGCAGGCCTGGCATATTACACAGAATGTGTATTATATTGCAGATGATAGAAAGTCTGTGCCAACATTTGACACAGCCGCTGAATTGGAGTGCAGGTCTCCACAATAAAAGTCATCTCCTGGACCTCCTCTGTGTGTCTGTCTGGATCGAGGGCATATAAATATCTCCGGTCTTATCAGGGTGATATGGGAAAACCAAATCAAACCGTGCGGGAGCCAAAGTAAGTATCTGAGCGTGAAAAAGAAAGAGAATTATAGGTCTCATCCAAATCTAATTAAATTGATCATTTCATCAAAACTATCTTCCCATAGTGCCCAGTATATGCAGAGTCTATCCAGAGTACAGAGACGATGTTTTTTCACTCAAAATGTTTTTTAAAGTTCATCCACATGTTTACGATGACTCTTCTCCTGCACAGCATCTCAGTGTGGACTGACTACAGTCACAGGACAGATTGGTGCTTTTTTTTGTTTGTCACTGGCAAACATAAGGTGGCCTGCTACCAAGTCAATCCAGATAAATAAAATAAATCTGACTGGTCGAGTCACTGGAAACCACATTCAAAATCAATATTTTGTCCAGGTCACATACTGAGGACACCAGAAAGAGACATCTTGATAGACTTGTGAGGCCAGCTGCAAATAATAATAGATAACAGAGGTACATGAAACAGTCCAAATGTCTAGTCAGCTTCACTTCTGAATCCTCAAGACTTTGACAACTTGGACAGGTTAACTACTTTGCAAAGAGCGGACAATAAGCTACAAATAAAACATGTTTTGTTCTGGACTGTGTAATGACATTTGAAGAATATTGATCCTGATAAATAGAGCATAACATTTCCAGATGAATGATGTCATTCCTAAAACAGTTTTGAGGTTTCATATTAGATGCCAGGACTTGAGCTCAAGAAGTGATAAGTGACACAAAGGCTTTATGTCCTGCTACACTGCATCTTTACACTCTTATCGTACCTTGGATAATATAAATCCACTGTCCTTCAGCAAATGTCTCAGACAGATGTGCGGCACTTTTGTGTCTGCCTCAACAAAACTGCTAGGAGTGACTTCCACATCTTAAGGTCAGATACCATACGAAGAAACAAAATGCGAAAATGTCTCTGCAGAATGGCTGCTTTTAAAAAAACAAAACACTTGTTATAGAAGAAGAATATTCTCTTGCAGCAGAAAGCTGGCTGCAGGTTGCAGGGGGCAGAACGGGGACTGAATGCACAATTTTATGTTGAGATGAAGTTTGAAATGAAAAGTTTAAGATGTTTAAGAGATTATGGCTCAGGATAGTAAGATCTCATTTCTTTTTTGTCTCCATTTGCGTGTTTCCTACATGTGCATACATTCATAAAGGGTGTGTGTGCCTTCTATGTTTCAGATGAAGCAGATGTGATCTCTCACCGTTTTCTTTTTTTGTGTGTGTGTGTGTGTGTGTGTGTGTGTGTGTGTGTGTGTGGTGTGTTTCTGTGTGTGAGGGGGAGAGAGTGTCGGTAAGTGATTTATAGCTCTGCCTCTCTGAGCCAAACTTTGCTGCGGGCCTGCAGAGCTGACCCAAGACTAGATTAGCTGTCACCAACATCACAGTATCATCTGTTCCTGTTAGCATTACACAAAGTTTGGAACCCAACATCTTCTCCTCCGCATCCTTCTCTGTGCTTGTGTTGTGTCACTTCTTTCTTCTTCTATTTAGAGGTATTAACACACTGACTTACTGAACGTTTGGAATCAAAGTAAAACCTTCATATTTGGATTTTCAAAAGATGAATTATTATTCCTTGAGCTCTAAGTCACCTCATGAGATTTGTCTTTTTGACATTCTAAAAAGATCAGCCTTGTGAGCAAGACTAACAGGTGTTTCCAGTCAGAAGAAGGAAGATCAGAAAGTGGAACAGGAATCAAACTGCAATGTTATTTATATTTAAACAAATCTGTAGCTTTGTGATGCAGCTCTGATATTGTTGTTACTGTTTCCCCTTTTTAGGGAGGTATGACGGGAGAAAAACACCTAAAGAGGAGACATGAGAAGGAGGAGAATGTAGTAGAGAGTCCTACTTGTTTCATTGTTAATAATAAGATAAGTTGTGTCCAATTCTCTTGAGTGGACTTTTCACATGTTTTTCAATGGTGTTCTTGTGTCTCGAACAAAACGTTTTTACTCACAGTAAGTCCGTGATCTCCTTGGGGCCCTGCTGACCCACCAGGTCCTGGCGCTCCTGGTGCTCCCGGGGATCCCTGAGAGAAAGACAGGCAATAAGAGAAAAGGACGGAGAGGAAGAAGAAAGCAGAAGGATCAGTCAGCCCCATGTATCAGGATGATCTGACAGACAAAATGATGCTGAGAATAATAAGAAAAGAGACTTACACCGGGTCCAGGAGGTCCTTGTCGTCCCTGCGGTCCATTATTACCCGGCAGACCCTGACAGACGCAGATAAAAACACTATTAAATATTAGCTGCACTATTATAATTGTAGGTTGAACTTTGTTTTGCACAAGCCCTTCCTAAATGGTCTGAGGAATTTCCTGCCAGTCTCCAGACTAAACCGACAGTAAGACTTTTATTTTCTAATACAATTAACATACAGGCTACTGACGGAGACCAAACACAGTAGCTGCTACTTCCACTGGTTGTTATCCAACCTCAAAGTCTGACAAAAAACAATCAAACCCTTATGTGTGGTTTTACTTGAAGACAGTTTGTACAAAACACAGGTGCTTTCTTCCTGAAAGTTTTTCACAATAAGACTGTTAAGTTTTTCACAATGTGTATTTTAGTTGCCTTGAGGTGCTTAAAACCATCTCCGCCATTTAATGTCTTCTCCATGACGCTGTGGTCTGAAGAGAACACGTGATTATGAAACTGGAGCTTTAACTTTAGTAGCACATTCATACCTTCTGTATGACAATTCTGTAGGGTCTGGTTTTGTGAAGGCATGACATATAATAACACGATATATAATAAGATGATGATGGCTTTGATCTGTCTTAATATTTATAGTCCATTAAATTGAACTCATTTAGTGTTATTAATACACATTTTTGGAAGCTGAACTTGGCCTCAGATCGTCCTGGAAAACAGCTCAACCTGAAGTTCAGTTAATCCTTTCATTTTTAGCTTGGATGTCTGAAGTTACTTTGCGGTCAAACATTGAGGCTGATGCCAACATGGACACACTCCTTATATGGTTAAACCTGTCTAAGGGTACAAAGCCATGAATGAAGCGTAAAGATAAAATAAAACTAGAAAAAAGCATTAAACAAAACTTCATTTGTTAGTTTTCTTTGATTTCTCAGCATATATAAAGTTTTGTAATCCCATTTAGTAAAACAAAGAGTGACAGCACATCTTGGAGCAGGAAATTCCCCTGAGGCGTAACATCCTACATGCTCCCCACAACAACAGCTAAAGCATCCAGCTTTGTTGAAGTCTCATGGGGATCTCTACCTTCAAAAATAAATAGATAAATACACCAAATTTAAGTGTTTGACAGCATAACAAAATTTGAATTTATTAAATAATACCATGTGCATGAGCTTCTCTGAAAAGCTGAGCCAGAATGTGACATCAGACAACTCAGTCTGGTGTCACACAGTAAACACTCGCTCTGGTAAACTCACTAATGGGACTCTGGAGGAGTTCTTAGTTCCTCACAATATTCAAGTCTCACAGAGTCAGACACTTAACTTTGAAATCCTTTCAAATTTAGCAGAAACATGTCTGGGACAAAAATAATCGTTATCTTAAGACAAATAAAGTTTCCACTGTGACGCAGACAAGCATTAGATGTGACATTGGGACGAGAGGTGTTATCCTATAAACGTTCCCAATACCGCTTTAATTTTAATCCAAATATTGAACTTCATTCTGTTATTCATAGAAAAAGTTCAGGCTCATGAACATGTATCACTGCTGTTATATTCCAAGCTGCAATAGGTTTACAGTCTGACCTATAGTCCAAGACAATTGTGGTAAAGCTATTCTAATTCAGATTTTTGTATGCATGCGGAAACACCCACCAACAAAGAGCAGACTATTTCTGTGTTAACAATTATTTTCTGTTTCTGAAACTGAACTTTTTATTTATATTAAAATACCCCTAACCCCAAGAAGTAAAACTTTGACGAGAACTGCACCTTCTCAGTGTGGGATAATTTACAAGTCATCAGTATATCTTAAATAATGAAGTAGGGAGTTTTGACAGGAGTTATATAGGAGCATGTTATAATGAGCCTATATTTAGGGGAAAAGGTTTGATCTAATTAGTTTGGTCCTGAGTTGAAAAAGTTATTTAATCCGAGCCTCAATGACAAAATATAGATGTATTGCTTTCACTGCGAGTACCCAGGAGACAGTCACTGTTGTTTCTCTGAGCTAACTGGCCACTGCAGTGCAATCTTTGCCAGACTATTTTTGGCTTTATACATCTTACAAAATGTTTTGCAGTGTTTATGCCCAGTGGACTAGTACGAAGCTGGTACGTTTCACTATGAGTCAACAAAGGGCTATCTGCTTTCCCCGTCTGCTTTGTGCACATCGGATGATACAGACTAGTGGCTGATAACCCCCCCACCGGGTGGCAAAAGTCGCACAAGCACTGTGAATGAGTTCATTTTCAAAAGCGGCTTCTTGTTCATAATTACCGATCAGTTGACTAGATTCTACTTTCCATATCGCTGTCAAATGAATAGTGATAACAGAAATTGTTGTCGCATTGATGACCTCTTGTGAATTGATTCTTATCAGTATTCACTGCGTCCCCTTCACTACTGCTTTCAATGAAAAAAACATTTAGAGGGAATTCAGCCTGAGCACGCTGCCAGAAACATCAGAGTGTGACGATGCGGTTATTCTGCAACAATAAAACAAAGTATTGATTTGAAGATGTCCTATCATGTATGGAAATTAAATTATAATAAGCTCTTTGTAATTCTTCAAACATACCCGTGGTGGAATTTCTTTCTTGTTGTCTTTAAAAACAAAACATGAAAAATACACAACAGGTCTGTAGCATCTTGATGAAACATGGATGTGGGAGAATTGGCATCGTCAGTGCTGCAAAGGGGGAATCTTTCCCATAATGTAGCATCTAAAATAACTCCACAATTAATCATTTCACATGATTACACACAATTACATTAGTAAACATGTACTGTATTCTGTGTGTGTGGGTATGTTGACATCACCACACAGTTCAGTGTAGGCTGGTAATTCTAAAATGTGATGAGGACTGGACTCAGTAAACTGCTGAAGAGGACTTTGTTAATGGCATTATAAAAGAATCACGTGGTGAAGATTGATAATATTCTAGAGAGATATTCTTTCCTTCAAATCACATAAGTTGTAGCTTGAAAAGAGTCTCACTAAATTGGTTTGATAGTAATTGAAGATCAGATTTGAGAGTAAATCTGATGTGGTGTTCTTTAAAAAGATCTCTAGTATCCATAAGAGAAACTAAATTAAACCCAAACAGACTGAGTTAATGCTTTTCTTGCTGAAAGTTTATAAACTCCAAACCTATCTGCCGTTGTGAGAAGAAACCCCGGTAAACATATAATTGTCCTGAAGGGAACCACATGACAGGCCTGAAACTAGGTTCTGAAAACTAGCACTGAGGGGATGAGCGCCGGGAGCCCTGTCAGCCAACAAAGAGACAGCAGATGGATTATGTGCAGAGTCTTTCACCTCGCCAGGAGCCAGGCCAGGGCAAAACTCTTCTACTATCATATTACGCATTTGGAGAAAACCTCTTCTTTCTGCTTGTCGACACATTACGCTCTGGCTGCGTTACTGTTTTGGTATTTACAGCCCAGTTGGGTATTGTAAAGCCGGATTCCTCTGTCAACTACAATGACTACTACTATGCTGTTTTCTATAAATGAGGCAAAGACTTGTACGGTTTTATGAAAAGACATTGTAGATGTAGATAATGTACACAGCTGGAAAAGTACCACATTGCCACAAATATTTTCTTACTTAAAGCCCATCTAAAAACACGTTTTACCTTTTCATGATCGCTCAATTTATTTACAAAGGATAAAAACCTTTTTATAAAAAAAAGAAAGAAATGTCTCTATGTTGTCGTGTATTGTTATTCTCCATATCTTTTCTTAAAACCAATTCTGATTGGCCTTTTTTCATATCTTAGAGCACCCTCTTCAACTAGTAATGACGGTGTCAGCAGAAAGATATGCATTTATTTTGTCCATTGTAGGATTTCTTTAACATTGACACCAAAACAAGTGCCTTCAAGTCCCACTTTCAAGATTATGTTTTTATACCCCATTCAACTCAAACATAAATAAAAATACTTTTATTGTCTACGTTTCTATATACAATATCTTCATCTACATACAGTATATCTCAAAAGTGAGTACACCCTTTAGATTTTTGCAAATATTCTGTTATATCCTTTCAGGGGATAACATTATCCTACTGAAACTTTGATATAACTTAAAGTAGTCAGTGTGCTGCTTGAATAACAGTATAGATTTATTGTCCTTTGAAAATTACTCAGTACACAGCTGTTAATGTCTAAACAGCTGGCAACAAAAGTGAGTACACCCCATAGTGAACATGTCCTAATTGTGCCCAATGATGTTGTTTTCCCGCCCTGGTGTCATGTGACTCGTTAGTGTTACAAGGATTCAGGTGTAAATGATAAGCAGGGCTGTTAAATTTGGTGTTTTGGGCACAATTCTCTCTGAATGCTGGACAACATGGCACCTCATGGCAAGGAACTCTCTGAGCGGCTGAAAAAAAGGATTATTGCGCTTCACAAAGATGGCCTTGGCTATAAGAAGATTGCCAACACCATGAAAATGAGTTGCAGCACAGTGGCTAAGATCATACAGCGGTTTTCCAGGACAGGTTCCACTCGGAACAGGCCTCGCCAGGGTCGACCAAAGAAGTTGAGTCCACGTGCTCAGCGTCATATCCAGAGGTTGGTTTCCAAAAATAGACGTGCGAGTGCTTCCAGCATTGCTGCAGAGGTTGCAGAAGTGGGATGTCAGCCTGTCAGTGCCCAGACCATACGCCGCACACTGCATCAAATCGGTTTGTATGGCCGTCGCCCCAGACAGAAGCCCCTTCTGAAACCGATGCATAAGAAAGCCCGCAAACAGTTTGCTGAAGACAATGAATCCAAGAACATGAGTTACTGGAACCATGTCCTGTGGTCTGATGAGACCAAAATAAACCTGTTTGGGTCAGATGGTGTCCGGCGTGTGTGGCGGCACCCTGGTGAGGAGTACCAAGACAAATGTGTTTTGCCTACAGTCAAGCATGGTGGTGGCAGCATCATGGTCTGGGGCTGCATGAGTGCTGCCGGCACTGGGGAGCTGCATTTCATTGAGGGACACATGAATTCCAATATATACTGTGACATCCTGCAGCAGAGCATGATCCCCTCTCTTCGGAAACTGGGCCGTAGGGCAGTTTTCCAACATGATAATGACCCTAAACACACCTCCAAGATGACAACGGCCTTGCTGAAGAAGCTGAAGGTTAAGGTGATGGACTGGCCAAGTATGTCTCCAGACCTAAACCCAATTGAGCACATGTGGGGCATCATCAAGAGGAAGGTGGAGGAGTGCAAGGTGTCCAACATCCGTGCGCTCCGTGATGTCGTCGTGGAGGAGTGGAAGAAGATTCCAGAAGCAACCTGTGCAGCTCTGGTGAATTCCATGCCCAGGAGGGTTAAAGCAGTGCTAGATAACAATGGTGGTCACACAAAATATTGACACTTTGGGCACAATTTAGACATGTTCACTATGGGGTGTACTCACTTTTGTTGCCAGCTGTTTAGACATTAACAGCTGTGTACTGAGTAATTTTCAAAGGACAATAAATCTATACTGTTATTCAAGCAGCACACTGACTACTTTAAGTTATATCAAAGTTTCAGTAGGATAATGTTATCCCCTGAAAGGATATAACAGAATATTTGCAAAAATCTAAAGGGTGTACTCACTTTTGAGATATACTGTATACTGTATGTATAGATAACTAGATTCTACTGCAGTAGAATAGATATATGCATCATAACAACAGTATACTGTATCTCCCTGAGAACCACACTGTAACACTAACTAACAGAGCTAATGTCAGTGTATTATCTTACCCTTGCTCCTGGGGGGCCGTCTCTACCAGGGGAGCCTGAGCCTCCAGGAACACCCTAAACAAAACACAAACAAGCAGGTTTGAATCACATCACAACACTGACACATTAAATACAGCACGCCACTGAACATTTAGTGAAGATATAAAACCAAGAAGAGTGGCATTTAAACGACTAATGTGAAGTTTATGTTCAGGTTTGTTGACATGTGGAGTTATCTCTCTTATTCATTCTAGTCCAAGACATTTCATCTGTCAAATAACATACAGTTTAACAAGAAGGCATTTTCTTATCTAATGATAATGATAATGATAATAAGTAAAATGCATATACACATTCAACCAAAAGTCTAAACAGATAAGGGTTTGCGGCCTTGCTCAATGATGCTTTCACAGCACTGGACATAAATGTGATTTGTGGGAGAACCAAGCTCTACTACAGGTCGGTCTATATATCAGCAGGCCACCCTGCTGCTCCGTCTCCTGCCCCATTTCCCCTTCATCCACCTCTCTGCAGGTCAATGCACACTGCCGATTCCAAAATACAGTCATGGATTAAGTGTTGAGGTGATTTATCTCTGCACTTCAGTATTAGTGGAGTGCTCATAGAACTGGACAGTTAGCACTGTTAAAAGGTCCTACAAATTACAGGCCAGGGTCGCAGAGGACAGGCCTCTTATGATTAATGATGTGCCGCTGTTTAGATGTTGGCAGATGTGCATTCTCCAAAGACATCGGCAATAATATCTCCCCTGCCGCTTCCACACATTTAACTGCACACTTCAACACACACACCAGGAGCAGGGAAGTAAGCTGGTGCAGCAACGTGTTTCAATTTTATAGAAATCTGCGAGACTGTAACTTAAATTAAACTTGATTTAAAAATTTAAACAAATTAATATGTACTGGAAACTGGTTTAAACATTCTCAGTGCACTTAAAGTGAATAAATTACAGACTAAAATGACTAAATAAATAGGATAAGGAAAGGATATTATATTATAATTGTATTTTAACCACTACACCCCCTCTATTTAGCACTTATACGCAGTATAATGTTTATTAAACACACTGTAATGTAGCTATATGTAGCGACATAAGAAAATGTTTAAGTATCTATTCATGTTTTGTCAAGCATCCATGAATTGTATATTAACATATGAATGATATGTTGTAATTAATATTAAATATTAAGTATATATTATTAATAAATGCTTTACAAATAAAAATATTGCTAGATTTGTTTATGTTTGTAATTAAATATAATTTGTCATTATTACAGTTACGTATGTAATGTTATCAATAACAAATACAATATTAGAAATGTCCTTATATAAGCTTACAGCTACATTATAGTGTGTTATAAAAGTTAGTTTAAATGTTTATGTAAGTTTATTAAGTACTCCTGGTTTTTGCTGTGTAATTGGCATGTATACCAGTACACACAGCTATCCGAGGCTATCGACCAGGCCTTGGGAATATTATGAGCAACAAGAACTAATAAATTAAAGATCAGATCAAGGGGGAGTGAGAGATGGGGGGCTAAGAGGTGCAAATACATACAGCTGCGGAAGGTCTAGAAGGAGACCAAGTTTAAGTTATTGACCACACAATCTATATTCCGTTCAGACAAAAACGAAAATAATCACACACACACACACACACACACACACACACACACACACACACACACACACACACACACACACACACACACACACACAGATAAGCAGAATGAAAGTTAGTGAGATGAGAAGATGGACACACACACACACCTTTTTGTAATTCATTGCAGCTGCATTTTTCACTGTCAAATTGAAACAGAGGTGGAGGGGACGCTGATGACAAGGTTACATTGTATTTACTGCAGCGAGAGACGGAGAGGAGAGGGAGAGAAACAGATGAAGAGAGAGAAAATGAGAGAAAGAGAGAGATGAAGAGAGAGAGGGAGAGAAACAGGAAAGGAAAGAGAGAGTGAGAGATGAAGAGAGAGTGAAAAAGAAAGAGAGAGCGAGAGATGAAGAGAGAGTGAAAAAGAAAGAGAGAGCGAGAGATGAAGAGAGAGTGAAAAAGAAAGAGAGAGCGAGAGATGAAGAGAGTGAAAAAGAAAGAGAGAGCGAGAGATGAAGAGAGTGAAAAGAAAGAGAGAAAATGAGAAATGAGAAAAGAGAGAGAGAGGGAGAGAAACAGGAAAAGGGAAAGAGCGAGCGAGAGATGGAGAGAGTATGGAGAGGGAAAGAGAAAGCGAGAGAGGTAATTTATGTTTTAGAGTTGTGATATTCTCTGTGGTCCCTCGTATATTACAACAGGGCCCTGGAAGCTACAATATTCCCCCACTGAGCCACACACACACACACACACACACACACACACACACACACACACACACACACACACACACACACACACAAACATTCATATTCCTCTCTGACAAAACACATTATTACCCGGTAACATAGTGTGGCACAGGGCTGCACTGCCAGCTTTTATTAATGGGACTATGCAGGCAGAGAGAGAGAGAGAGCTAGATAGTGCTGCATCAGGAAGTGTTGCAGCGCTCTGAGAGAGTTCTTCTCTCCTTATGTAAATGGTTATTGCTTATTCCTTTCTTGGAAAAACTGCAACACAATTTTTAACATTTTTAATAGAGGCAATAAAATCATGCCTAAAAGAGAAACAACATTGTTCTCACACCTAGTACCCCTGTAGAAAGCATATTTTATAAAAGAAAGAAAAAAGCCTCCTGTGGACAGGCTCTTTAAAATGCTTTACTTTTAATTTAGCATTTTGCTTCAAACACTAAACAACTGAATGTATTTGTGTTACAATTCTAATGCTACAGTAGTGTCCATAAAGAAGAAGAAGAACTTAAAGAAGGTCAAAATTAAACAGGTGTGGTAGAAATTCAGAAACACTATTAGTTTGACTTCCAATCAGCGACTGCAATTCTAGTCTCATCAATTCACAAAAACCTCAAAATAAACAAATTCAATTTTCTGAGACACACAAAACAGTAAATACAAATAGAAACATATCCAGGGAGAAGAAACTATAAATCACCAGAAACATGATCATATCATATCAGCACAACAACAAATTGTCTTTACAGCTCTGCCTCCATTTATCTACATCAGCACTAAAATAAACACCTGTTCAATACATTTTAGTCAGCTTTGTAAAATGAAGTTTTATAATTAAGACCCTGCAGACACAAACTTTCTGAGCATTATCAGCATTAGTACACAACCAACATTAATAAAGATACTCTGCAGAGGCTGATCACCATCCTATAATACAGTATGGCGTGAAACCATTGCTCTGAAAGCAGATCGATGTATCAGTTTGACACGATCTGAGATCGACAGATGGGAGCAGCGACTGTAACAAGTTGTGCTCTGGTGTGGAAAAAAAAGATATTGTTTTTTTTACGCTGTGTGTTGGAGCTGTCTCTCAAAATCAAAACTTTTGCAGTGTCAGCTCTGCATGGAGAGCTTGACTGCAGCTAAATCTGGTTGTAATGAATTTTAAATGAATTTATCCACTTTTTCAATAACCTTTTGTATTCCTATATAGAGCACTGTTGTAGTAGCCTATCCCAGGATGCAGTGCGTAGAAGGCAGAAAAAATAACAGGTTGTCAGTTCGTCAAGAGGGCATATAGAGACACAGGAAACAAAAGGATCTTTAACTACGAGTTTAGGTGCTCACCACTGACAGGAACATTGCCAATGAAATACGCACATGTTAAATCAATAATAATATTCCTTTCCTAAAAATCTATATGGATGTTCAAAAATCCATTAAAATCAAACCTTGAGCCCTAAGTCACACTGGTTAGCACCTCTGCTCTGTGACATCCTCCAGAGAATCTGGGCTCAGAGCCATAATGGAAGCCACCATCGTATTCAATTTGTTCTGATCCTCAGACAAAACAGCAATGGACAACAATAACGGGCGCACCTAGATAAATCCATCTCAGCCAGAAGTAAAGTATTCTTAGGACAGACCTGCACAAGATAGTGCTGCAGCAGCAGGATCCACTTTGACTCAGTGTGTGACTGTGATGGAGCTTAAAGAGCTTATAGGGATGTTGGCTGCCACATTCTCCACTTCCAAACAATTTAAAGAAATCGCTTAATATAAATTCTGGAAAAACATAAATGTCTTGTGGAAGCAACGTGTGCAAAACATCTGTTTTTGTACGCTTGATTTAAACTCAAATTTGGTGACAACGAGGTCATAAGCCAAGACTGTGAAATTGATTGAGAAGAATTGGGAAAATGATCTATCGGGGAGCACTCTGCAACATAGTGAGCCAAGGCCCACGAAGGTTTCTGGATCCAACTAAAAGTCTCTACACACCCATGGTACACCCTCACAGGTGTTTTCAGCCTGATTAGATCTCTTCTCTCCCGTGTGTTCTTCTCATCTCACTAACTTTCATTCTGCTTATCAGTTGGTGTGTGTGTGTGTGTGTGTGTGTGTGTGTGTGATTGACCCTCTTGTTGCACCTGTTAAAATGAGACAATTTACAGAAATTATTCTTGGTGCGTTGAGTTTTGCGACCTTAAATAAATCCCAGAACAGCTCTACCCAACATCAACCTGAGCAGAGGTCTAATGAAGCAGAATAAAGAACAGCTGTGAAAGTGTGCAGGGCACTGAAAGTACGAGGCAGACCACAGCTACTGTTTGTAACAGAAACTATTTGTGCTTTTCAAGCGCTTCAATGTGTCAAGAAATATATTTTTACAGGAAAGTATAAAAAAAAAGACAGATTAATGACAAAATCTCAATTGAAAAATAAACTTTCTTCCTGCTACGGAGTCATGAGAACATCGAGTCAGTCCTTGCTGATGTCTATGGCTCCCAGTAGAACTCCATTAAATGAGTTCAGTATTAGCTCTGATTGGTTCACTGCCCAATAATGAAGATGCTGGTAATGATTATTCACATCTCAATGATTCCATTAGACCGGTCAACGTGCATGTGTGTGTCAGCAACAAAACAGTCTCACACATACACGCACACACGCGCACAGGGCTATTTGAACCTTTATCTCCATATCTCCCTCACCTCCTCCCTATAACTCTCCCGGTCTCTCCCTCTTTCACAAAACTGTACAAATCCAAACTGTTTTTAGTTTTGTTTATACATACTACATTGTACTGTGCAGCATTTTAGCTGCATGTAATTAGTTTTTGATTAGGATACATTTAGACCATTTTCATGGCCCTTCACTTTTAAAAAACTGTGAATTAATTTCTGTTTTTGTTTGCTTCATTAAAACTGCTTAGAATTACAAATTGAAAACAGCCAGCTTTGGTTATTTTTTGCGTATTCTTTCCCTGCTGATTGATTGATTGATTGAAAGATAGAAAGAAAGAAAGATAGATAGATAGATAGATAGATAGATAGATAGATAGATAGATAGATAGATAGATAGATAGATAGTTTGGTAGATAGATTGGTAGATAGATAGATAGATAGATTGGTAGATAGTTTGGTAGATAGTTTGGTAGATAGATTGGTAGATAGATTGGTAGATAGTTTGGTAGATAGATTGGTAGATAGATTGGTAGATAGATTGGTAGATAGATTGGTAGATAGTTTGGTAGATAGTTTGGTAGATAGATTAGATTGGTAGATAGATTGGTAGATAGATTGGTAGATAGTTTGGTAGATAGATTGGTAGATAGATTGGTAGATAGATTGGTAGATAGATTGGTAGATAGATTGGTAGATAGATTGGTAGATAGATTGGTAGATAGATTGGTAGATAGTTTGGTAGATAGATTGGTAGATAGATTGGTAGATAGATTGGTAGATAGATTGGTAGATAGATTGGTAGATAGTTTGGTAGATAGATTGGTAGATAGATTGGTAGATAGATTGGTAGATAGATTGGTAGATAGTTTGGTAGATAGATTGGTAGATAGATTGGTAGATAGATTGGTAGATAGATGTACGTTACTGATTCCAAATTGGGAAATTCTAAGTGTTAACGCAGCATGATATCCAGGCATTGCACAGGAGTAAAAATACACAGTATAAGCCTACATATCAACACTAAAAGAGATATAGAATATCTCTAGTGTACAGTATATACTATATACTAGAATATACCATTAATATACCAAACTACGACAACAACAACAAAAAAGCATCAGGTAACATACTATACTAGGGTTATATAAATAACTGAAAACTGTACATTTCGATTACATAGACCCAGTAGTAGAGATGAAACGCTGCCCCCTATTTCGGAGCAGGTGGCTCAGTACTACACATAGCACCTTTAACCAAATCACACACATTTAAGTTATTCTATGTCAGGAGGCGGCAACCTTAACTAGAAAAAGAGCCATTTTGCCCCCTCTTCCATCAAATAAGATTTGTCTGGAGCACAGCTTATAAGTTTTATATATAGTTATACTATATTTGTTGCATTTATGAAATTACAGAATGACAATAAAGGAAACTGTTGAGATCATAAAGGAAAACACCAAACTCTTTTGAAGAGGAAGAAAAAGTACACTGGCATGTTTAGGTCTACTTTGAAATAAATGAAACACAGAACTATGCAGGTATATGCCCGTAGACGCAGGAGAATGTGACGCATATTTTAGTGGACGAAATATATATAAAACATTTTTATTTCAGTGTCACAATATCACCTCAAACTTCAAGATAAGAGGCGTTCCCTTTGAAAGATTGTCCACTGTGTAAAAGAAAATACAGAAAAATAAATATTTAGTTCAATTTCTTTTTGTTGGCCAAAGCTACAGGGAGCCACTACAGAGGTTAAAGAGCTGCATGTGCCTCCTGAGCCGCAGGTTGCAGACCCATGTTCTGTGTGATCCTATTTTCATTACTAATATAATATTGTTTCACCTCCATTCATTGGGCCTCCCTTTAAGCTATCTGGAGCCCCCCGAGGGTGACACGTCTCAAACCTCTGGTCTAATTTAAAGCATTATAGAAAAAAGTCAAATGTTTAAACAAAAAATAAATATAATGAAAAATGGATTGAAGTTACAGAAATATGCCTTTAAGTCTCATTTCTGTGAGCCTTCAGGGCCAAGGCACCTCAGTGTACGTCTCATCTGTATTCTCCACACATACACAATTTATACACACACACACACACACACACACACACACACACACACACACACACACACACACACACACACACACACACACACACAGGTTTGTAATAACCCAATACTACTTAGCTCCTTTAGTCAAGAGAAAAACAGAGGGAGAACTTACTGCATGTCAAGCAGATTGGAAAATAGTTGCCCCTCTAGATTGTACTTTGTGATGTTGGGAGTGATATCAACCCACCTCAACACACACTTCACCTCTGTATCTTACTATAATGTCGGGATGTTTGGGAAATGTTATCCTACCATTTGTCCGGCTGGGCCGATCTCTCCTCTCTCTCCCTTCTCCCCACCACCACCCTGTAAAACAAACAATGTTATTACATCTCAGAGGGTCACACCAAAGGACTGGAAAAACCAACATCAGTTATCTTAATAAGATTTTGGGTCCCCACAAGCCCCCAGAACAGCTTCAGCGTGCTTTGGACGAGATCCTTCAAGGTCTGGACGTCTATGTGAGGCATACGACAACATTTGTCAGTTCATAGTGGCAGGTGGTTGACAGCTCAAGTGTCTAATCACAGACTTTCTGTGACTATGTTTCATCATAATTCATTGCAGCAGTGATGCTTTGGCAATGTCAGAAATGTTCAAATCTTTTACCAGTTTCTTTCTTTTTTTAACATTTTATCACAAACATGTTCCATCTTACCATTAGAGCCACAGTGAGTTGTATTGAGAGGAAGAGGTAGTTAAATTACGCTTACAGAATCTTAATGTTGAAATGATCAAGTAACTGATGTGTTGTTGCACTCCTGATCATATGACATCATTCTGTCTTTCAGCATGCACACACAAACACACACAAGCAAGGTCTTACCGGGGGGCCCTGAATAGAGAGACCACTGGGTCCCTGAGGACCGGGCGGTCCTGATGGTCCAGAAGGGCCCATCTCTCCCACTGGCCCATGAGGTCCCTGTGAAAACAACACAATGGATTTCAATGTTTCAAAGTCACAGGAGTTCCTGAGAATGGGACGGACAGACAACACGAAAACATAATGCCTCTGGCCTCGGCTGGCGGGGATGTGTATAGATATCAAGTCTTAACATATTAAATGCACTTGACAATTGCAGATCTTAACTATATGGTTTTAGTTCTTATTATAACTAAATAATCTTTAATTAACTTATATCTGCTAAAGTAATGGATGTGGGCCCATTTCCTCGAAAGCGGCACCAACTCAAACTCAAAACAATGTCCCTCAAGTTAAAACTATAAACTCTGGTCAACATCATCACTACATGATTGTCGGGCTTTTGCTACCATTAGCTGGTTCCATGATGATATCTACTACAGGAATTAGATTATGACACTTTGTCCATCCATCAATAATCAGGTTGTGCCAGTGTGGCGGCTTATTTGATCCGCGTGTATGAGCTGCATTCAGGGTTCCTACAGTGGGAATCAGAAAAGAGGAATTCCTGTAAACCGCCACTGATTCGCAGCATTCACAGCTTGTTGGCTCAGCAGCAGCAGTAGCCAAAGTACTCTTTACTCTGGCTGTATTTATTGTTTTACTGTTCAACCATACAGTTACTGGCTTCATGTCTTTCTTATCTATGCAAACAATCAAAAGAAACTTTGGATCAGATATAAATGAATGGATGAATAGAGTGTGTGGGGGGGATAAACAGAGGACTGAAATGAGTTATGTCATGTTTAACTAAATAATAAATATTGCTAAAATACGGTGCTGATTTACTTGAAGAGATTAATTGATTTACAGATTTAAATTATTTAAAGGTTTATTTGAACAACTCCACAAGTTATTTTTCTACTTATCAGAGTGCTTATACTGTAAGAAGTAATCTACCCAAAGTGATTAGTGAGAATGAATAAAGAAGAATTTATGGAGGAGTTGGTCTTATACAACAGAATAATTGGACTATTCAAATAAACTTGGCTGTTGCTGCAGAGGTACAAATGCTGCTGAGCTAACACAAATGTGATCTGGCAGGCATGCATTAACATATACGTGTGTACAGTAGAGTATGTGTGTGCCAGCAGGACAGAAAACCACATCTCACTCCAAAACTAACAGAATAACACCCATCAAATATAAAACATATGGCCTGTATTGAAAAAATCCTAGGATGAGTTTGATCCTGTTTTTGTTTCATTCTTTAGGATGTGCTAAGTTTTAAGTTCTGGGTGGGCCACTGCAAGTACTTCACTCGATACACCGTCACTCGACTAAGTCATAGTGGGACATATGGTTGAGATAAACAAGCTTATTGTCTTGAATGACAGCCCTACGTGTCTGAGCAGTATAGTGGTGGGACCCCTGCTGCTTCTTTAAAAAAAAAAAAGGCTTCAAAACATACTTTCTGAAATCTAAAATTAAATTACAAAAATGGGAACTGGTTATTGGTATTGAAAAACTTCCAACAGCATCAAGCCTTGTACTGACTGCCACAGCTGGATAGTATGTCAGAGTTTGGAACAGATTGACAAAGCAAAACTGTAGCAGATGCAAACTCCAAGACAGGATTTGCTGGAACTGGATAGTAACAGTGGCGATAAGAGCCTGCCTCAAGTCTGAGGCCAAAAGGAAGATGTGGTCGCCTGGAAAAATGACCACTTATTTCAGCCCAAGGGTGCTTCACATCCTGGAGGATGGAGTGGGCTGCTATTGAAAAGGCTCTTTGATTGTGAGTCGGAGGCATTGCTTACTCACCACTAACTTCTTTCCTTTAATCATCTAATGGGGATGGGGGCTGTTGGTCCCTGGAGGTAGAGGTGTGGACCAGCGTGTTTAGTGTATGAGTAAAATGTATAATAAATGAGACTTGTGGTTAGTCTTGTTGGCTCCCCATTATTTTCATTGAGGAACAGGACAAGGTGTAGTCAAACTGACCCCGACTCTTATGCCTCATATAGAGTTCAATCTGATTTAAAACGTGAAATCATGAGGCTCTCCAGTGTAGTCCAGGTTGAGAAATCCAGTCCATTACTGATGGGCTGCTTGTTCTTCCCCATATGAAAGATGCAATATAGACACTATTTGACTAGTAATGTGCTGAAGGTTTTGCAGAAGAATAAATAGTCTCTGAAATGACTGAATTATACATTAGATGATTAATAACTCCATTTTAAGAAAAATCATGTGCCGAGAGAAGTAGGGGTTTTATTTGAACAGAATTACATGCATGGGGGGGGGTCATTTTACTAACCGTCACTCCTGGCTCTCCTCTGTCTCCTCTGGCTCCCCTTATGCCTGGACCACCCTGAAACACAGGCCAAACACACGCTGTTAAAACAGCCCATAGTCAGTGTTTGTGCACCTAGAAAGAGAGTCATGGCAAAGAAACACGCCCCTGCAAAACAAGTATCCCTCAGACTCCCTTAAAACAATGGAAATTAGAGTTCATTAAAAACAATCTAGTAAAGGTGGAACCCTGCAGGTCTTTGATATGAATGGATTATGAATTGGATGGACAGAGACCAACGCTGATCTGCATTGTAAACGGCCCCTCTGAGCTCTGCACTTTAGAGTCTGTGGCTGTAAACCTCGGGCTGACCCCTCTCGCCACAAGGTTCATCCAGGGACAAACTACACACATCTGCTAATCATTGGCTCATTTGGGATACATCCTCTTCCTGTGTTTGCTTAAATAGGCCTCCCATGGGAACAAGGGGGCGACTAGGTAGTTCCTACAGTATTTAGTTAGAGGGGACAGGAGGGATGTTTGGAAGAAGGGCGAGGAATATGAGAGACACACAGATGTGGTAAGTGGTAACGGGATCATCATATGTTTGTTTGACCAGTTTCTATACCAGATTGTATTTTTTCTTAATTTATACCAATGAAAAGTCAAAGCCCACCCAACTGTTGACCGAAGTCTGACGGTTTGCTTTATGATTCAGGAGTCATTAACTTATTTCCTATCAGCATCCATCAACAGTGGAGAGTGAGAGGAGGACGGGCTACAGCAACCAATAACTCTTTGGACTACACATGGTATGTAAAACTTGAAATAAGGTAGACTTTTAAAGCAGAACCCATCCTTTAAATTCTCCTTTTGGCAGCAAAGAGACGGAATTAAACTTTTGCAAAGAATGGACCTGCAGCACTTTTGATTCCAATGCAACTGATTTTGCAATTGTAAATTCATGTTAGTAAAAACATATAGTGTTATTCACAATGATAAATTGTGTTAGTAAATTCAGAAATTTGTCTCTGCAAGTTTTAATACAATTTTGCAAACAATGTGAGCCCATGACTTGTCGGACAAACCCGCAGAGAAACTGAAATTAGCTTCCAACAGCAGCAATACAAATAATTGTGTTTGGATTTTTCATGGGCCTTTAATGGTAATAGAAAAAGGTACACCGCTATCATTTAACTGAGCAATTTGATGCCAACGTTTTGTTTTACAGTTTTTAAACAACACTTGGATCTTGAACAGCATGGCCACAATTCAATCTTAACAAACTGAGATGGCAGGCAGTCTTGTTTTCCTTAATGTCAGATTGATTGCTGAGTGATGTTCGGTATTGAGCGGAGTCTGTGCCAAAGCAGGCGGCACAGATTGCAATTCAGTTGAGGCAATCAATATTATTTCAAACACGAATCAAAGATTTACAAAACTAAAGAGGCCTGCTGCTGTGCGAGACAGGAAAAGAGATGCATCTGACAGTGAGCACGGGCATGTAAATTACTCTCAGGAAGGAATGTTTTGGATGGTGCATACTATGTGTCGAGCAGACTATTGCTGTAGCCATAAATCAGACTGCGGTCTTTTCTGTGTAGATATTCTACAAACAAGAGTACCTTTAATCGGAAAGTTTTGAGCTCCAATAATCTCTATAATCAGATGGCAGTTACTATAGTTTCTTAATCCTTTTTAATAATCTTTTGCTCTACAGCTCATTTACAGTATGTGGTGTGTTTAGACACTGCATCAGGCATCTCCATAGATCCAGGTATTTGTTTGGCTTTCTTCACACTCCTTGGTTCATCAGAGTGAGCAAAGTCTCAGCAGCACAACAACAAATGTTTATACTCTATGTCTCTGTTTTCACAGTCTGCTAGGATTTTGAAAGTTTTGCTGTCTGTAGGAAGCTTGTCTTCCACAGGGGGACTCAATTCATTTATTATGTTAACAACCATCATGTTGTGTTAGCAAGGGGAATGACACTTTCTTTTCATCTTTTCTCAAAACCCCACTGACTATACTGTGCGGTCTTAGCACAGAAGCGGTTATGATTTTGCCATTAAACCATTCATCTACGCCTATATGCTGCAGTTACAATGTGTTTTAAAAAGCCTATTCAATGCCAGCGAGAGAAACAGACACAGGCACAAAGAGAGAGGCATAAAGGGATAACAAATAAAGAGAAAGAGAAAATAGGCTCAGGCGTGTGGATGAAGTGGAGGTAAAACAAAAAATTGAGAAAAGATGAAACAGAAAGACGAATGAGATTTGAAAGCTGGACAGTACAGCTATTGATCTGGTTTGGAGAGAGAACGGCAGACAAAGAGAGAAAAGGAGAAGACAGATGGAGACAACTGAAGCCAATGCACAGTACAGAGAGTGGAACAATACAGAAAATAAATAAATAAATAAGGCTTTACCTGTATCTTAAATATTGTTTTTCCTTGATAACAAATGAAATCTCATGAGAGGATGAGATTACATTTTAAAACAATGTCTTCAAATTAAGCTCAACTATGAGTAGTTTTAATTCTTGAACCAATTTATCTTGCATTAGAAATAAGGGAAGTTTTGGTGGCACATTTTTCATAGCTTCGTGGATATATGCCTCTAGTTTACTGTATGTTTGTGGTACAGGGATGACACATTGAAACGTTAATGAGAACAGAGACAAACGCAAAGATATAGAAAACTAGAAGGGAGGGCTGTGTCCCGTAGACATAATCCTACAACAGAGTAAGTGGATCTGGCTCGTCGGGCAGGGAAGAAAATTGGGGAGGGGATTGCAATCGGCCATGATAAATGGAATCACCATTAAACTCCTTTCTCAATATAGTGGTGTTGATCCACACGGCTCTCAGGCCCTCAGTACCCAAGGGTGTAGACAAGAAACAAAGACAGAACATTAAAGAAGTGAGAGAAAATGAGAGAAAACCAAAGAGATATAGTCGACGGAAAGAAAAGAGAAAGGAATGGAAAATGCAAAGTGGGAGATAGAGAGAGAGAGAAAAAAATGAAAAAGAAGAGAATACACACACAAAGTCAAAGGCTGTAAATGAGCTCATTAACTTGCTCTCATCTCTCGGCCTCTATCAGGTTTTACCTGCTACTGCGTGAGAGGAATACAGCTGCTCCACAAGCTCATCCCTTCTCTCTCTAACACACTGCCACCCAATGAAAACGCCCAAAGATTTGTAATTCTACATTCACAGGTTTTAACATGAAGAAGTCAGTGGCCAAGAGACTAACTGTGTAAAGATAATACATATTGTGTATACACTGATAATGATGATTTGATATAATGTGTCTCTTTGTGGTGGTGGACACTGTTAGTCAGGTATAGATTGGTCACTGCCATTACATTTTGTATTTTTCAACTCTTTAAAAATCTTTGCACAAACATATTTTGTATTGTGCTAATTAATATGTTTTTATGTTTTCTCTGTTATATTATACACACCATTTTACCCCTTTAAAGGAAGGATTATTGAACTGAGCTGGATTACATTGTTTCTTTCCGTCACATTCAATTGTAAATTCCACAACAAGACATTTTTGATGTAGCTGCCAGAGTGGCGTTTTGTCTCTGAAATGTACCAGCACTGTCCACTATTGACAGTACAAACACTTCTGGAAAAAATACAAACTTTTTAATGAGTCAGTCAAAGTGAATAACGGATGT
This sequence comes from Cottoperca gobio, assembly GCF_900634415.1. NCBI lineage: Eukaryota > Metazoa > Chordata > Actinopteri > Perciformes > Bovichtidae > Cottoperca > Cottoperca gobio. The sequence goes on along the minus strand of NC_041370.1, from coordinate 14,575,670 downwards.
ATTCATTCTCCAAACACAAAAAGTCTGTAAATAAATGCATTGAGGTAAATATAACCATGAATAACAGAAGAGACAAAAGATACAGAGCAGGAAAACCAAAGCAGAGAGAAGGAGGTAGACATCTATACAAAGTTCCACACAGATCTGTGGAAAGACAGACGGATAAAAAAAAGAAACAGACATGATCATTGGGGGGTTTCATAGGGATGAATGAATAAGTGAGCTCTTACAGGGGGTCCGGAAGGTCCTGGAGGTCCTTTGCTGTCCTGGGAGCAGGTGCAGGCATGAGGCATGGAGGGGCACTGCTCCTCAACTCTCTGAAAACACACAGAAATACATGAGGTGTACAGTGCACTTGGTCTGTATTCAGGTAAGACGTGAGCTGTATCATTTAAAACTTCACCCACGTACATCTGGAGCTTGCAAACAAAAAAGATAGCGATGGTAAAACATGCTTGCCAGCTTGTCTCTGGATCAGGTCTTTGACTCCCAACTGTCTGAGCTTCTGTACTTGTGGTACAAAACAAATCAGTGTTTGCTTCGTCCCCCTGACAACTGATAGAATATTTCATCCAAAGAAAACTTTAAGCCAGGGAGTTACAACTCAGGGTTATACACAGGCTTCAAAAACGTAACGTGAATCCAATCCTTTGCTTTTAAAATACTGTAAAAAGGGTAAATTAACTGAGGATCCATATCTCCATTGTATTTTTTGAATGCCATCTTATTAATGACCTGGGTGTGAAAGTGTGTAAAGAAATTGACATTATATTTAAGGAAAAACTGTTCCTTGAACCTATTTTCTGCGTTCTTGCAATAAAATCAGCAGCAGTGAGCGTTAGCCCCTCCTCACTGAAGCAGCTTGAGGTGCTTCATTTTAGTGATAAGGAGATGTGTTCTTCTTCAGTGGTTTTCAGACTCTGTCCCTATGGTTCCGCATTGGATTCGGAGTGTTATGGAACTTAATCCTTTAGAAGCTATAAGCTTCTGGCTCAAGGACAAACCTTTTAAGTTTTTCTCACATCTGGGACCCCTTCCTGGACTATGTTGTAGATGACAGGGGCACAGGCCCTTCGAAGTGTTCTCCACGGACTAGCATGGACTGAGATCTCGAGGTACTTTTCCATGTAGGCCTTAAAATGTAATCATTATGCCTGATTACCATCGTCATACATAATTGTTTAAACCTTCTGTCTTGTTTTTGTTTTTTTATTCTCACGTAGGTGGACAAAACATTTAAAAGTTAGTAATGCTGTCCAATACCACCCGCTAACTACGGCCAAACAATTACCACACAATGGAATCAAAACTTTTACAAGTGTCAACAAAAAGGTTTCAAATACATTGCTTTAATGAGGTGTACTTAATTCACTGGTAACTCAGTGTATCTGTTTGTTGTGTGGGTATGGTTTATGCCTGGGGCGTTAACTGATAATTGCTGCTTATACACAGAATGTGTGTGTGTGTGTGTGTGTGGTGAGAGGACAGGTTACAGTTTCTTACCAATGCTGGCAGCTCGCAACACTTATCTCTGCCGGCCCATGATGTACTGCAGATGATGTCAAACATCTGGAGCTGGAACTGTAAACAAACACAACACACACACACACACACACACACACACACACACACACACACACACACACACATGAATACACTTACACACACACACACACACACACAAACCAATTCCCCTAAACACTGCAATTACAATATTATCAGTTAACACATTTCAAAATGCAGAAGTAAAATAGAGGCAACATTACAAATGGAATATTAATCTTGTCATCGCTCTGACTCAAAGTTTATCATCACGTCTGAATAAACAGCCCACTGACATAAAACACTGTTTTCATTAGAAGGGCAGTTTCTTGTATCTACATTTCTAACCCCATATGAAACCCGACGTTTCATTAGTCTAACATTTAACAAAGATCCATATCAAACTTAATACACATACATATATATATCACAGATATATAAGCTATTGAAAACTCCCACTTGGACTTAATGACTGTTTTATCTAGGAAGTTAAATACATGCTGACACGAACACACGATTCGGCTAGTGGGCGCTAACTGTTTGTTGCTATTATAATCTTCATTACTTTATTTCAAGAGAAGGCTTCTGTATGGAAACATTGTACGTGGTTTGGTCAGGTTTGACCCCTGTTGGGTTAAGAAAGGTGCAGAAGTGTCTGCCGCTCAGCTCTATCAAATGTCATATCTAAGATTGTACGGAAATAAATGGAAATTTGATTCAAATGTTTATAATTCCTGCGCTGTGTGAAACAGTCTAATCCTTGTGATTATAGATCTTCTATTACAGCACCAGAGGGGGTCTTAGACTTTAAAAAGCCGGGCAGTCTCAAACGGGAACGCTGAGACCTGAAAGATACAGACTTACTTCAATAGATTCATATAATTGCTAGGCTGTCTGATAATCTTGAGAAAAATGTCACGATAGTCATTATACGATTTCATTTACACATGCTGATGTACTGTCACTATTCAACTCATCACCTGAGCGTGCACAGGCACAGCTGTTATTATGAACAGACACAACACTCCAACCTAAGAGTCTCTAGACGACAAGAAACGTCGCTTGTTATGGAGCTTAAAACAAAGGAGTTCTTCAACTTAAGACTTCACTTCTGGACAACTGAAAGTACAGACATTAAAGTAGAAAGAACTGGCAGCAGGTAAAGCTACCATTATGGTTTCATTTTCTAACGGATTACTTTCTGCAAAACCCTTTCCAAACATGACAGACACAAAATATCTTTGAAACCATCACCGGCCAGCAAAGGACAACATGGTGAGAAGTGAAGAAAATGTCATATTTTCTTTATATTCCTTCATAAAAACTTCTTCATGCAGCATTTTTCCAGCTGATAATTTTCTTTAGAACAGCTAAGACGAATAAATGTAATAATAGCGGCGCTCAGTATATCCAGAAGCACAGGCTATCTCACCTTCCCCTCTGCCTGCATGTGCCAAAGGTTTTTGAGTGCTTGTGGTACTTAAAGGGTAGAGCACAGCTAACAAAGTATATGTAAAGCACTTTGAATATTTTCAATTGCAATAAATAAACTAAACTCCCCCTAAGTAACTCACTAAAATGTTTTGGGATATTAAGGGTTGCCTTGCTGACTGATTGTTGCAATCAATGCACAGGGGGCAATTATAAACAGCCAGATTTAAGCAGAATTTCATTTGGTCTCTCTGTAATTGTGGTTTACACCATACAGACCTGCGGTGGGAAGAAAATATTAAAAACAAGCATTTATTTCAATAAATGAAAACAGATTATGAAATAAATTCTGGCATGTTGCTCTCACTGGAAGATTTCTTGATTACTCCAACTCTCCCATATTCTACTGCCCTGATAACCTTCTTATACTTCTTTTCACATTTCCATGACCAGTGGGAACCCTGAACATACAGGTATGCAATCACCTTCTATTCAGAGTACACTTAACAATGATGCAGACAAGAATTCATACTGACTGGAGCAGAGTTGTCCCGGCTGCCTCTGGACTGAACCATCCTTCCGAGGATCTCCACTCCATCAGTGGTAATGTTACCAGCAGCACTGACGGATTTCTCTCCGACCACAGAACAATCTAACACCACCTTCACAAACGTTTTGCTGACGGTTACATGGAGCTGTATGGGAGAGAGAGAGAGAGAGAGAGAGAGAGAGAGAGAGAGAGAGAGAGAGAGAGAGAGAGAGAGAGAGAATAAAGTGCATAAGATTAGAGTATTTTGTCTCAATAGCTAATCCTTGTTTAATCTGAATTAGCCATCAGTATGCTCTTAAATATATAACTAGAACTACGAACCCAATAGATAGAGTAAAAAAACTGAGTTTTAATATCATGTTAAGAGTCTGTGATCAGCAAGAATATAAAACCTGTTGTGTGTATGTGCACCAACAACAATAGGCCACCTCTTCACATAATCACAATGACAATGGGTTCCTTTGCTAGTGTGGGATTTTTATAAACGAAGGTTAAAAGCATCTAAGCACACAAATTGGGCCGTCCAGTCCTGAGTGCCTGTGAGCTTAAACTGCCTCCTTAGAGGAAAAACCACTGGCAGTGCCGTGAACTGTGAAATTCAACTGGTCACATGGTTATTGAGAAAAGAGGGCTGCACCCTGGTGAAGGGTAGTCATAAAATAGACTATTAGCATCCCCACGTTAACCATTAAGGGTGGTTTTCCATCCCTCTTTCACACCCTCAATAAAAATATGCATGCACTGTAAATTATAGGAACATGAATGCATGCTGCTGCACATACACCTAGACAGACAGACAGACAGACAGACAGACACAGAGACACACACACACACACAGCAACAAGGTGCAGCTAATGTGGAGTTAGACAAAGTTCATATTCAAGTGTCAGTGCCCATTCCTTGGCAGACGTGTGGACGGCTGCTCTATAATGACTTTCTGTTCTCATCCTCCATTCTGCACACTTCACTGGGCATGATGTGTGTGCGTGTGCGTGTGCGTGTGTGTGTGCGCGCGTGTGTGTGTGTGAGAGAGAGAGAGTTTGAAAGCAGGTGTGGCCTGTGTGAATTCCAGGCTAATGATAGGCTTAGACACTTAGGCTGTAGTTGTACTTGTGATATAAAAAATGATAAATCCTCTGAGGTGCAGGCATTTTGCCGGTACCTTTTGGCATCTAGTGATTGAAGAGAAGGTCTAGGGCAGGGGTGGGCAAACTTTTTGACTTGCGGGCCACAATGGGTTCTAAAATTTGACAGAGGGGCCGGGCCAGGAGCATTTGGACACTCAAAGTAATTTATCAAACCTGGAGATTGCGTCTGTTTTTTATACATTTCAATTGAAGGTGCAAAGTTAAAGAAATCAACATTTACTGGAAAAAGATCAATGGAATCACTTTCAACATTCAAAACATATTGTTACCCAACGAAATACTCAAGCTCAATAATTTCTAATTGTTTTAAACCCCGCAAAATAATGGACGGATTGTCCTGAGAGATAGACTGTATTAAATATCCTGCCTGCAGCAGAAACTAGAAAGGGGACTTTAAATTGAGAGCGATGTGTGGCGTGTTAATTGAGCTACTGTACCGCTGCTGTGCGTAAATGCGCACATTGCTCTTAATTAAAAGACGCTCCTCCAAACTTTCCATATGCATTTTTTTAATAACACAATTTTTCATAACACAATTTTTCATAACACAATTTATGTGTCCTGCAGCCAGTAGCTTATCATAACCATTGTCAGAGTGCTGCTCAGCCATGAACTTTTTGATGGTATCAGTCGGCTGCTGCATGAATCCATGTGAAAGGTTTGCTAAATAGAACAACAACAGAACTAATGACAAGTGGAAGTGGGTCAGATAGCAAGTTAAGATGGAATACAGAGATATTTTGAGGCAGATAGTAAGAGACGAGCTATTCTTTCCTTTTGAATCTATCCAAATGTAATCATTTGAGGCTCATACACTCAGGACCTTTCAGAAAGCAGGTCCTGAGAAACTCACATTTCAGTGGGAACAGTGTTGTTGGTCTCCCTTTTTTGCCAGCGCATCAAAGTCTGGAGTTAGTTTTGTTGTGGCAATTCTCAGGATAGATCTGAGGTGTTGGTCAGTTAACCGGGATCTGTGACGGGCTTTGTTGATGTTCATGACGCTGAAAGTCTGCTCACACACGTAGGTCGAGCCAAACAATGCCAGCATCTTCTGTGCCGTCCTCCGGAGGTTTGGAAACGTGGCTTCGTTAAGTGAAGCGTAAAAGTCATTCAGTTTAAGAGACTTGAACTTCTCCTGTGAGACGGAGTCAGACTGAAGATCGATCAGCTCCAATTGCAGCTCATGCGGTGCTGTTTCGGGGTCTTGTGACAGGGGACAGGACACCAGCTGAAGTGACTTGTCAATTTTTTCAAAATCAGAGAACCGACGGCAGAATTCTCTGTGCATGTCGTCCAGTGATGTGCAGTATTTCTTCACATTTCGCGTGGCCTCTTTCTGCATGGCCAGTGTGGGAAAATGAGCGAAAGATTTGTTTGCCATTTGCCTGGAGAATAAAATCAGCTTGGATTTGAAGGCTCTCACATTTGTGTACATGTCGTGCACAAACTGATCTTTCCCCTGCAGCTTAACGTTCAGCTCATTCATGTGTGACAATATGTCCACAGCAAACGCAAAGTCACAAAGCCAGTCCGTGTCGCTCAGCTCAGGGAATTCGTCGGATTTCCCCATTTGCTCCAAAAACGAGCGAATCTCCTCTTTGAGCTCCCACACTCGTTGACACACTTTCCCCAAACTTAACCAGCGGACACGAGAGTGGTAAAGTAAGTCCTGGTGATCCGCATCGGTTTCCTCTAGGAACGTAATGAACTGACGGTGATTAAGTCCCCTTGCTCGTATGAAGTTAACAAGTTTTACAACTGGATCCACGACATGATTAAGCTGCAATACAGACTTACACAGAGATTCTTGATGAATGATGCAGTGAAGAAAAATAACATCCTGGTCAGGGTTTTCTTCTTTCACTTTATCCTGGATTCTTTTCAGCAGCCCAACGTTTTTTCCCGTTAAATTTGGCGATCCATCCGTGGTGACATTGGCAAGTTTACTCCAAGGCAGCTTCATTCTCTCGATGACAGCAGACACCTGTTCATACAAGTCCTCTCCTCGCGTTTTCCCCTTCAGCGATTCCATGCTCAAAAGCTCCTCCGTTATCTCAAAACTGTCATTAATCCCTCGGATAAAAATTAGGAGCTGAGCAGTGTCTTTTATGTCGTTACTTTCATCCAGTGCTAGTGAATATAACTTAAAGGACTCCACCTTTTTGTTTAACTCCCTGACTATATCTTCGTCAATCAGTTCCACACGGCGAGTCACTGTCCTGCGTGATAAACTGATTTTTTCAAACTTGCCTTTGCTCTCCGGACACAAGAGCTCTGATGTCTCTACCATGCATTCTTTCAAAAACTCGCCTTCGGAGAAAGGCTTGCTAGCCTTTGCTAATTTGAATGCCAGCAAAAAACTTGCCTTGGTGCTTGACTCTTGAATCGCAGTTTGTCGGTGAAAAAAATTCTGCTGAGTCTGTAAATTAGCTGCCAACCTCTGAGCAGTAGCCGCCCGTTCTTGTGCTGACTGCTTGCTAGCGTAGTTAGCATGCTTCGTAGCAAAGTGACGGCTGATATTGTACTCTTTGAAAACTGCAACCGTTTCTTGGCATATCAGACATACAGCCGTTGATCGGACTTCAGTGAAAAAATATTTTGTTGTCCACTCCTTTTAAACACTCGGCACTCAGTGTCCACTTTTCTTTTCTTTGGTCCGCTCATTTTTACCGAAGGGCGGAAATGGCAGCAGGAAAGTTACACTCCAACAAAGATCAATGTGTCTACTAATGTGCCATCTATTGGGGAAACGAGGGTATTGCAGGGGAAAGGGTGAAAAAGGGAAATGAATGAGGTTTTTACACATCCATGGGTTTTTACTATAATTTGGACAAGTTCGGCGGGCCGGATTAAAAAGTCTAACGGGCCGTATATGGCCCGCGGGCCGTAGTTTGCCCATGTCTGGTCTAGGGCATTGTCTATGATGTATAAATGTATATGTTTCTGTGAGTGTGTGTGCATGTGCGTGACCCTCCTTCAGAGTACTTCCATTTACTCTAGCAGTGACTCAGACTTATTTACAGTCTGGAAGAAGTTTATTCTTGAAAATGTACTATTTGAAACATTCCTCTGCTTTATGAAATGTGAACAACCTTGCAAACAGCAGCAGGCATAAAACAATATGTTATTTATTTTCGAGCAACTGCTTTTTTGGGGGCTTCGCATAATATACTATTACTGTCTAACATAGTTAATAACTCCTTTTAGAAAATGCAAGTCAAATGAACTCCTTTTGAAAAATGTTCTATACGGTAAAAGAAACAAAATATTTCCCACTGTCTGTCGACATATATGAACATGTACAGGTTGTGGACATGATACAAGAAGGGAAAGTGTTTCCAGTCAACTATTACTTGCCTTTTTTCCTGTACAATATGAAAATCAACATCTTATATCTCACAGTTAACACCATGGGAATAATTATTGTAATAGCCTATGTTATAAATGGTAATACAGATGGATTTGAGAACTCTGCACTACATTACCATGCACTAATAATGTGACCCTGGTGAAAATAAACAGTAATGATGATAAATTACTTAATTCCACAAAGTAAAAAGTATACACTGCAGTGAAATTAATTAAGGACAGTGTTCTTAAGTTGAACATGCTTAAAAAGCCCCGAGGCTGACAGGCGACAAACCTCAAAATTGAGACTTGGTATAAGTTTTTGTAGGCCAGCATTCATAACAAACAAAAAAAGCCCATACTAATCAACAGTATTTTCCTGTGTGTGCGCCTGTGTTTACAATATGTGCTCCTCCTGTAATTCCGCAATATTTAAACAAAGAACCCTACACTGATGCTTTAACAATGGGTACAACTTTATAAACTTATTTTTGCTGTGTGTGTGTAAATTCCTGTTAAGTCTAATTTAACAAAACAAAAAAAGCCCTGACCACAAAAAATGAGGCTCAAATACAAGAAATATCAGTAGCATAATGTGTTTTACTCTCTGCTGCTCTTGGCATCTCAGATGGCTGACAGGAACCTACAGTATCCACAGCTCATACTGCCAGCACAAGAAGAAGTAGCCTCAGAAACACACAGCCTTGTATTTTTATCGAATGCTACTGCTGCCTTACACATCAACAGCATCATTCTCTAATTTAAAGCCTCTTGCTTGTTTGCCTCTGTCAGCAGATGCTTTGATGAATAATCTTTCCTTATCCTTTTTAGACAAATTACCTTTTATTTTCTAAACCACTGACTACCTTATCTCTGTCATGTTGTACATATGACTTTGTAATAATCTCACAAATTGATTAGCAACTCTGTTGTACTTTGATAGTAAAACAATCAACACAAAACGCTGAGCTATCAATTTAACTTTATCTTTACTGAATATAAATGTCAAAACAAGAAAAAATCAACACAAAAGAAAAAGCGAAAGGTGTTTTTAATGCAAAATGTTAGACGATTTAGACTTTCTTAAATGATTTTATGCTCTGGACATATTTATCGCTCAACGCAATTACTCAACGTCATGACAAAATAAAAAACATTTTTTTAAGCATAATTTATGGCAAATTCCAAGCAGAATCCGCATATGCACTTTATCTCACCTCTTGGTAACGTCTAAACACAAAATGAAGATGTGTCTCTGATATAATGATGGAACTGGAAAGTTGGCGCGCAGACAAACACACACACACACACACACACACACACACACACACACACACACACACACACACACACACACACACACACTTAAACTGTTATGGCAGTTTTTAAACATGCTGTGTGAGATAATGTGGGTTGAAGTAGATGAGGCTATCAGTATTTCTGCTGACTCAGCTTTCTCTGACCTGCACTTAAAAATGTGCGTGCATGCTCGCTTATGCGTGCTTGAAAGAGTGTGTGTGAGTGTGTGTGTGCATACAATGTGCTTTTTGTATGTGATTGGCTGCTTGTAAAGCTTGTATGATTGTTTGAGCATTTACATACATGCAGATATGTATACACCCTCTCTTGAGTGTTTTCTCTTTTCCCATCCTCTCTAGTCAACAAGATCTGCACAATCGACCCTATAATGCTGCGTTCAATTTGATGGAGAAAACTTTTTAACTAACTATCCACAAACGGCTCTTTTATCTTTAAACCAAAGTTAGCTTCTTCTGCCCCAGAGTCTCTGTGAGATGACCACTCCTTAGGCACAGATGTATTGTTATGTGTATCACAGCTGGAGACATTTGACAGTGTTTAATGACTAACTTGGAACATGTGAGGTGTTTTTTCGACAGCAGTCACAATAGAAAATAGAAAGGTGCAGATCTCTGCCAATCTCACTAAATTGTCCCTCTCGGCTCCCCTTACAGTCAAGATGGCGGCAAAGACAACAAAAACAGGTGTTTTATTCATCTTGTATCATGTCTAACTTTAGTGGATCATAACATATCAGGTATGGAATTTTTCTGAAGAATCTCCATTTCAACTTTTCTATGGATGTCAGTTTCTGAGCCAGAACAAAGCCCAAAATGTGACCTGCAACAGACTAGTTACCGCTTGTCTTTAGCTACTGAAGCAGTTGTTGATTATTTGCAGCCCTTACCGGCTGGTTCAGAGAAGTGAGGAGTCCTCACAGGCTTACTTACGCCTGGCGAAGATAATAAGTTTAGCTCTCTATCTCTGCCCCTGATATTTGTGGAAACAATTTTAATGATGAATATGTTTTTAGAAACTTCTGCAGTGTTGACAGGCAACTCAAACATAATTCCTCTAGTTGAATAAGAATAAACTCTTAAAAGCTTTTACAATTATTATTGTAAATATATTCCAAACTACTGTAGGCAAACATTTTACGTTTCACTTTGCAGTGTATGCTTCTATCTGGATTCATCATCAAGCTGTTAATCGTCAGGAAAATAGATCCAACCACCATATGACTTTTTCGGCCACATAGTACCGTCTCTTCTTTTCCTTTTGAAAACAAACACAGAGTCAGTCATCTGAAATCTGTCACTCCAACAGACACAACACATTTATTTATAGTTGCTGCTTTCTCCATTATCACTTCTTCTCCTTTCCAAAAAAGCTCCCAACATTCATGGAAACAGCTTTATAATAATCATTTATGGGCAAATTAATTAGCTGTGAATTTTGAATTTCACTCTGTGAATGAGTGTGAGTTGGAAAGCTCAAGAAGCACTGGTGCATATGTCCTGAGTGTACATTTTTACAGCACACAAGGACAGCTTTAAGTGCTCTATAACATTTTTAATGTGAGGCATTTAATCATTTTGGGGGATACGGAAATGGTGTTTATACACTTGTATAAGTATATTATGGCTGTGAGCAATATGTGAGCTGAACATCACTTTCACTTCTCCTTTCTTTGTCTACATGTCTCTCTATTTGTTTCTATATTTTTCTGTCTGTATTCCTCTTTGTGTCTCAAGCTCACTGTCATATCCATTTCTTCCTCTGCTCTCCCTCCTTCACCTGTTTCTGTTTTCTGTGTTTCTCTCCGTTTGTGTGTCTGTGTGTATGTTTGCTAGACGGTGACAGATCCTGCTGGGTACTCCTGCTTTCACACGAGGTGTCTTGATATGGTAATCCCTTTATAACTGACAAACAAACATGCACACGCACACTGGACGCTCCTCTTATTCACTTGTCATCCTGTCTAAGCAGAGACAAACACTTCCTCTGGTCAGGCAGTCTGTTCCCTCTCTCAACAATGTCATGTTCTCCAGCAGAAAGACAAAAAACAATGGAGAAGACAAAAAGGCACAGAGAATGACAGACAGCTACTCCCTGACATGTTAAGAATTGAGATAAAGAAAGACACAGAGTTGGTGGGCTGGTTGTTTTTAGCAAAAATCTTTAAAGAGTTTCAGGATATAAAGTACACAAGAGCAGCTTTACAGCAAAAACAACATGTCTATAAAGACTTTGCCTGGACCTAATTTTCAAGTCAATTTTCCATCCATTTGTCAAGCAAATGTTACACACTTTGAAAATGTATGTGTGTGGAGCGAGAGATTAGCCGGAGAATCGGAGCAGCGGGGGCGGTACAGCAGTCGCTTTACCGCACCGTTGTAACGAAAAGAGGGCTGAGCCAGAAGGCAAAGCTCTCGATCTACCGGTTGATCTTCGTTCCTACCCTCACCTATGGTCATGAAGGCTGGGTCATGACCGAAAGAACGAGATCACGGGTACAAGCGGCCGAAATGTGTTTTCTCAGACGGGTGGTGTCTCCTTTAGAGATAGGGTGAGAAGCTCAGCCATCCGTGAGAGACTCGGAGTAGAGCCGCTGCTCCTTTACGTTGAAAGGAGCCAGTTGAGGTGGTTCGGGCATCTAGTAAGGATGCCACCTGGGCGCCTCCCTAGGGAGGTGTTCCAGGCACGTCCAGCTGGGAGGAAACCCCGGGGAAGACCCAGGACTCAGGTGGAGAGATTATATATCCTCACTGGCCTGGGAACGCCTCGGGATCCACCAGTCGGAGCTGGAGGATGTGGCCCGGAGAAGGGGAAGTTTGGGGTTCCTTACTGGAGCTGCTGCCCCCAGGACTTTGAAAATGTAACAAAACAATACAGGGAAGTGTCCATTTCCACCTGCTGAAGTAAATACACATTCTCAACAGTGTGACTAATTCAAAGAAGGAGTCCGCTAAAGGCCCTGTCACACATATCCATATGACAGAAACGTATGCCGGCGCATACGAAATATCGGCAATAGATTGATATAATGAAGGGTAAGTTGTGATCGTTCGAAGGACGCAGACGTTACGCCAAACACGCCAGACATACGGCCCTGTCACACAGTTCTGTATGGCAGAAACATGCCGGCGTATATGAAAAGTAGCTCAAAATGTGTCAGAGTCCAAATACGTCCAACTTTTCCACAGCAGTGTTGTAGCTGACGTATACATAACGAATACATAACTAATTATTATACGCATGTCAAACATTGATAGCTTATCACTTACTTATTTAAAACAGTATCAGAGCGTCTGGCCAACGGAGCTGGAAAAGTGCCATCTGGTTCACGTCATGCTGATGCTGGAGAACGGCTAACATGCTGAACGCTAGCTGTACTGTAGAAACACTGTTTAATAAGTTACTCCTGTCGTCAGGCATAATGTTAACATAGGGTAGGAATAGGTTATCCACTCGTTATCAATACATTGGCTGTAGGATTCACCGTCAGCCGACGTAGCCTTTATCTAATGTTCTTCTAACGTAGTCACGTAGGAATTTACGTAGGTATTTACGTAGGTAAATATTCACGTATGTCTAACGTCACGTAACGTCTGCATATCTTATGAAGCACACGTCGGGTACGTCCGGTAATTTTGAACAAGCTCAAAACATCAGCAGTTGAACAACGCACCCCAGCGTAACACAGCGAGCTCTTAACGAATACTACTTGTACCTTACCTTATATCTACGTACACCAGCGTGTTGCCGATATTTTGTTTACGCCATGCATTTGTTGGGCATTCGTCTGATACATTTTGTATTAGTAAGTGATGCTCATCAATAGGTTAGACATACGTATCTGTATATGTTCACTTTTCCAATCCGATGAAAAGTTGGATGTATTTAGACACATTTTCGTATGCGCCGGCGTACGTTTCTGCTATGCAGATATGTGTGACAGGGCCTTAAGACAAAATAATCTATTATTATTCGGCAAGTTGTTGTTATTTGTTTCATGCAAAAGTGTTTTGTAATGTGAATTTGTCATTCACTGGGCATGTTGAGGCCAAACCAATATTAATATTTATTCAGTTGAGGCATTTGCATCCCTATTTATTGTTTTAACAAAACACTTTCTCATCTCAAGTGAGCAGAAAATTGACTTTTAAAAACTTGCAATTTCCATTCAGACTGACTAATTTGACTCAACATGATTTACATAAATATATTTGGAAAGAAGCCCAGTGATTGCGGGAAATGTGAAATGTCTTTGTCAGATAATCAGTTGGGGGGACAAACTAATATCTTCCCTGGTCTGAGGTGACCAAAGTAATAACAACAAAATCATGGGAACTACCACCTGCCAGAGATTGTTGCCTTCTCTAACGATGTCTGCAGTGTGTCTTCTATAAACTTGGTTTATACTGTGTATTCATCAAATGCACGTTGTTTACAGTGTTACATTCCTGTCATTTATGTGGCATTGATTACATGTTTGAAAAAAGGGCTATGGTATTAATTAATCCACTGAATTTTTAAACAATTTAGTAAATAAGCAAATGTCAAAAATAATGACAAATGTCCACTATAACTTCAGCATTTACAGAGAGGTCTTAAAGGGAAATTAAATGTGTAGTTTCACTCCCACTCCGTGCACTCAACTAGTTTAGGAAAAAAAGCAATTGAGAGTAGGAGGGAGAGACAGAAGAGGGAGGTCTATCATCACCTGCACACACACACACACACACACACACACACACACACACACACACACACACACACACACACACACACACACACACACACACACACACACACACACACACACAGCGGTGTTGACAGGTCAAGAGAAAATAATTCAGCCAGAGAGCTGCTGGAAAACCACCTGAAAGGCTCCAACACTTCAAAAACATCAAAATACATTTGATCTTCCTTATTTTCGTCTCTTTCTCAACGGTTTGTCAGGAAGCTTCCTGCTCAACATTTGTCTGAAAAACTATCACGTACCACCCAAATACTGTAATGATAGTTTTCCTGTCATGTAAGACTGAAAGCTGATGTGTATGCAAACTGGCACATACACAGTCCCTGTGGGACTGAGCATTAAAACATTTGCATCTAATTACGTTACAATATATTTCATTAAAAATGCTTACATATTCTGACCAGCAGCTTAACACCTCTATCTATACTGTATATAATGACATGAAACCGATGCAAGTACATTAGCATACAATTACGTCATTTTCTTTCCTTTATAAATGACTGAAAATAATTAATCCGTTTTATCATTCAAGTAATTTTTAGCACACATATATTGAAGACTAACCTTGTGGAAGCTGCCATGGAAGATTCTTTTGATTTCAGTTCCTTCAAAGGCGACGGTCTGGAAGTCTCCTTTGTAGTCGTAGTTGAAGAACGTCAAGGTCTTTCCAGAGTCTGTGGGGGGGGGGGGGGGGCAGACAAAGAGGTGGTGAGGGGGGATATTATAGGGTTGATGTTCACATCGAGCAGAAACTTGCCTTGTACACATTATTGTCTCTGTCTCCTGCTATTAGACTCCAATAAAGATCTGGTTTGTTACACAGTGAACTACCTGGGCTGAACAATATTAGCAACAAACCACTTGATATTTGTGCTGCTCTGCTGTTTGTCTGCATTCCATAGAAAATTAAGAATTATTTTATCATTGGAAAAATCTGAACTTTAAAGAGTCGTTCAGAAATCCAAAATATATTGTATGTAGCGCTCTGATCGTGCTATATTCTTATGTCTTTGATTTTGAAACAGTAGCCTTCTGTTGTTGTTGTTATTTAGCCTTTCTGAGGCTATTGCATGGTTAAATCAATTAATGTTATTATATGAAAGAAATTTCCCCCTCACATCTTTTAACTGCTTCATCCTGGCGCCTGGCCTGGGTGTCGGACTAACTGGGTTCTTTGCTGCTCTGTCATGTAAGTTATACTGCACATTGGCTCCCCAGTGTCAACCCTGTGCAGTTTGTTCTTGTTCTGTACGGTCCCCCGGTCTCAAGTTACAAACTCTGAAGCACACAAGGATCAGCACCTCTAAGTCTGAGGTCATAGTGCTTTCCGGGACTAATGGTGTGTCCTATTCAAGACAGGGTAAATAAGGAGGCCCTCCACAAACAGGAGTGCTCTTATCTTGTCTTTGAGTCTCATTTGTAATTGAGGATACCAAGGTAGCATGAGAACTTTGCTCATTTATAAAAAGGTACATTATATTGGATCAACAAATGAGTGATTTATCTCCAGGCGCACTGGTTATTGGAGACATGCAGGAGCGATTCAAACTTACTGTCCAGAATTATTCCCACCAATGGCTCGTTGTCCTTGTTGAGGATTTCCCACAATGCAAAGGGCTCCTGTGGGGTCTCAGGAAGTAGGCGGAGCATCATAGAAATGGTGTAGTCAGAGGGTAAACCTTCAGGATGAAGGTACCTGGTGCACACATGAAAGAACACACACACACGCACATACAATGAACTTAGCTTGTGCCCTAAAGGAATGTATCCACGAGGTGTCATTTTCAAAGTGCCTTTGTCTCTTTTCAGCGCAGGTGAATGCTTTTAGAGCCCTTTCGGCTGAGACGGTCTTTCGAATTCCAGCCTCTTTGTGATATCAGAGCATAGTTTTTTTGTGCAGCTGCCTTCGAGCACTTCAGTTTCTAATGATCTCATCTTAAACTTTTCAGAGGGCTTGTCAATGTCACTTTTCACAGACTGAACAATCACAAGAGCAGGAAGCTAAAGTTAAAGGTGGTTGTTCGGTAAAAAACAAGATAAAAGCTCTAAAAATGACAACATAAGAGAAAGAAAAACTTTTGGGAAAGAACATTTGAAGCCAGTGAACGCTACCGTTAAGTGTTTGTATGCACGGGGTTTATACTTCAGTATTTCCCGGTGGTATAGTGCTTGGTAAACCTTAATACCTCTAACCTGCACCTGCAAGCATCTCGGATACATTTGTGTTCAGCTCCTCTTAATTCTATGAAGCCTCTTGTGGTCATTGTCTAAATCTGCAATTTTAAACCCATTTAAAAAAAGACAAGGTGAAATCTTAATGGAACCTGAAGACATGAACTTTAGCACCTTTAATCTTTTATTGCTACTTACCGATTGGGCATGGTCTAATCAAACTAGACAGTATAATGGGTCCTAAAAAGTGTCCTATGTGAGCAATGAAAATTAAATAGAATTCATTCATTCAGAAGAGATATACAGTGTATTTCCATATGTGGAAAGCAGACCATTAATCATCAAGCTTGAGTCTCTAGTTGGGGTGGTTTCTCTGTCGCTCTGTTCAGTTCACACACAGAGTGTGTTCCATGGGAAACTACAGGACATTAAGTGCTTTAAGGCCTTAAAAGAGAATTGTCTGAAAATGGTTTTAATAGTGTTAATAGGCAGCAGAAAATGCAGGGATTTGTGGAAACTGCATGTTTAATACATTACTGCAAAAATCTAATTTACTGAGCTTTCAGTACATTTTGTTTTTATTCAGAAATTCCACAATTTGTAAAAACTGCATTCTCTCTAAGTATTGAAAAAACGTTTAGGCACACATAGTGTATTTACATAAACTCCTCAGCTAAACGTCTCATTTAGAGTCTAGCTACCACATCATAATAATACGGTCTTGCTTTAATATTATTTGAACACAGTAATAGGCTCAAATTCTACAATCTTCAAGATCACTTTTTGTGGTTGTTAGCATTGGGAGCAAGTACTCCTCCCCCGCCACATTCCCACCCGTTGCCTCAGGTCCGGAGATGCAAACACCCTAAAGACCACCAGGACCAAACTCCGGACCTGGGGTGACAGGGCTTTCTCAGTTGCTGCACCCTCACTCTGGAATGCTCTCCCAAAACACATCAGACAGTCAAACACCCTACCATTGTTCAAGCAAGCCCTTAAAACCCACTTCTTCAAGAATGCTTTCCCCTGCTGAACTCCTTCCCCTCATGACTGCGCTAGTTTTAACTGCTCTGTTCTGGTTTTGTTTTGTTCCGCATCTTGTGTGTATAAATGTGTATATATGTTTGTTTTTATGCTTGTACGGAATGTTTCTAAATTGTAAAGCGTCTTTGTGTAACTAGAAAGCCCTATATGAATTAAATTCCTTATTATTATTATTATTATTATTATTATTATTTTTACTAGCAAGTATAACATAGCCCAGGTGTCATGAGTGGGACTTGAACCCTTGTGTCCTAAAAGATCATTGAAACAAAGATTAAAGGGTAAATCAAAAGTCGAGTCATTTTCATTGGCAGGACTGTTAAATAGTTGTGGGAGCCTGTGTGTACTGCTGGCTGATAATTCAAAGTCCTCTGGTGTTTGAGTCCCGCTGACAGTCACCACTCCCCATGTCCAGGAAGGGAGAGTCCCTTAGCAAGCAAACATTGATGGATAAACAGCGGCGTAGGATCAAAATAACTCACTGAAACATAGAAGAGGCTTTCTGTTAAATAGTATTCAACTGGATTTAGCATGCACTGTATTTCACAAACAAAAAGGTGTATGCCTTTAATGATAGAGCTGGAAGCCGGTAAAAATATGATGACAAATTAACACAGAGATATGTTTTGTTATCATATTTGTGATTTCTCAATGAATGTGTCTGTGTGTCATTATGATATGATATCTTATTTATAAGTGTCTCTATGTATTATTTGTTCTCACGTGTCTCTTGCTAAATTGATCTTGATCTCAGTGACGCTTGAACAAATAAAACTGTCACCGAACAAACCATCACCTCCAAATCTGTCGGCTATCACCTATTTTGTATGCTGATGTAAAGCAAGTTTGTGAATGTAAAACAATAACTTGATCAATAGTTTCCTGTCTGCTTTGGGATTACTGTTAGTCTTTGTTTACAGGTTGAATTTATGATTTGTTGTATGAGATGATAAAAAAAAGAAAAATACATCAATGAGAACTGTTAAATTGTGTGTTCGGCTATAACAGAACACTGTGAAGCGTAGGAGGCGACAGAATGGAGGTGTAATCAAGCACAGTAGCCCGGGAAAATCCAGTGTACTATCAGATGACAGCTATGGCGTACAATTTATTTTCTTGCCAAACGGGTTTACTAGAAAATGATCTAAAGAGCGCTTTTGTAAACAGAACAGTGGTCGTACTCACTTGGTGGGCTGCGACACCAGGGCGTCACGATGTAATCTGTAACAGGGGAAGCTGTTGAACGAACCCGGCTCCAGAGAAACTCCAGGTATGGTGCTGTACTCCTTCTCTACGAGGCCAAACTTCTCCATCATACGGAAACCTGCAGGAGACAAATTATCATTACTTTCATCCTCTTCACGATCAGCATCCTCCTTCTCCATGCGATCACTGTAATTATCCATCATTACCGCTAACCATGGCGTGCGGCATCATTATGTATTATTACCATCATCTTATTTAGCTTTTTTCTGACACACTGGTTGGACGTGTGTGATAGTTGTGCAGTGTATTGTGCATTTTGCTTTACCTGCCATTGTGTTACCACTCATCAAAACAGATGGACAAGCTGAAAGACAGAAAATAGTCTCTTAGTTCATCCTTAATATATTTATTTCTCCTTTTTCAAAGACTCTGACTTTTATGAACTCTTTTCCCTCTCTCTGTTATAAACATGAGGTGTTGTTACTCACTGGCGGTTGCAGCCTCACAGACAAAAGTAATGAGCTGTTCTTCTATTTTCTTCACAGCATCCAAATCGTCCACGAAGAAGACGTGCCTATCGCTGGGCTTGCTGGCAATATTCACCAGCTCCCCGTAGTCCGCGTCCGCAAAGCCAATGGCAAAGATGATATAGCCTGAAAATGGAGTTGAACAATATAATCCACTACAAGTTTGAAGTCAGTGGAAAGCATTATGTAGAGTAATGTAACAATTGTTGGAGTTATGGGTTTCAAACTAATGGTTGAAGAATGAGATACCCTATAACATACAGTATATAAAGCATCCAAGAACTGTGAGAGGGAATTGGGATGTGTCCTCTATCTTGCCTTTACTGTACCAACACACACAACTTACCTCATCAATGTCAATGAATCACATACTGTACATCGAGTGTCAATCTTTTTTTAGAACTTTAACAAACTACCAAATATTTTGTTTCCGTGTTTGTTACTCACCATCCATCTGCATCTCCTTGGACACTTTGTTGACATCATCTTGCGAACGTCCATCAGTGAGAACAACCAGGACTTTAGGAACGCCCCTTCTAGCTCCGCCCTCTGGGGTGAAAATAGACTCCTTCACATGTTTGATGGCCCGACCTGAGAAAAGACAGAAAGATCTTGATCCGACAACAATACCAGTATTTCTGCATGTTATAGCTCATATAACCATTTGTTCTTAATATTTATGCCATCAGTATTTTTAAGCAGTGTTTAAGATGCTGCATTTATTTCTACTTCCCAAGTCAGTTAATTCCTGTAAAACTAAACTATACTTGCAGTAATTTAAATGACATAATTAATCACATGGTGTCTGTTTTTTTGGGTCGATAATTTGTTACGTTACACAAATGAAGCATCAGTGTTAGTTTAAGAAAAGCACTGACGCTGCACTTTTGCATTGTCTGATTGGCATCAGCTGTTTCCAATATACTTCATCATTGGCTCATTCACGGCTGTGTGGCCAGTAACGTACAATCATATTCATGCAGGTGTACAGCAGGACATTAAAACCTGACACTTATCGCCGTTAGTCTGCTGATTACATTTAAGCCTGTGCCATTTGCTGACACAGCTCTTTCCACCATCCCGACCTCCTCATTTCGTATTGTATATTTAATGTTCATGTATGTTTATTGAGGATAGATCATCTCTCAGCAGAATCCTCGTAGCTGCTCGGATTATTTGAGAGCTCCGTCAAACAGCAGAGCCTTTCCCCCCAAATCTTACAGTATAAACATTTGTAACAAACGGTCAACGTCTTGATGTAAGCGTCCCTGACTGAACTATAACAACTATAATAAAGGTTTTTGTGATTATCTAACTCAAGCTTTTCAAGCACAGATGTCTTCATTAACAGTCTGAAAGAAATGTGTAGCATGGGCGGTAATGCTTGTGACCTATGCTACAATTTTAATGTACTTGCTCATTTAAAAAAAAAAAACGAGTATTCTTTATTCTTCCCCCGACGTTATTGAAATACATTTTCAAGCCCATAATTATTACGTGACAATAAGTGACCTAAAAAGCTCCTGAAACCAGATTCAGGTAGTCGCTATTATCATTTAAAATATGCCAGGAAGCAGACAATGTACGATGTATTTTAATAAGACATGAACACTAAGAGACGAGACAAAGATGAAAATGTCAAAACCTAGTCTGTCAAAAAAAGTTCAAATTAGATGACCTTTGACAGTGTGCACATCACCTAATAATGGACTTAATCAGTCGATACAATCTGTCTAGACAGCTTTAAAAGGTTTCAACGGCAACACAACAATAAGCAGCCATGGTGGTTTCAATGCATACTTGTCACTGAATTTTATAATGCCTCATTGTGTTGCAAGACACAATAAAATGATAAAAGTCAGTTAGTCATTAGCATGTTAAAGACTAAATCAAAAGGAAATTTCTCAATTATAGTGTATTTTATTCTATTTGTCTCTTGTGAGCTCCCTCCAACCTTCTATATACAGTAGCTATAGTCACTTAAAATAACAGGACAAACTGACCTGCAATGTATCCTTCAAACTGTTAAGTCTTGACACATTCTGTATATAAGCATTAATGTGTGTGCAAATATATAAAACAAATTTGCATGCAAACCGATGAACACAGTCCCCTGATCATCCCACACACAGGTAGGTCATTTCTATTTCATGCCAATTTTTGCATACTGTCCATCATGACTTGCATTAATACTTCAAAAAGCTCATCTACTCATCTCCTCCTGACCTTTTCATAATTAAATGGACAATCACTGCCATTAATCCTCTTAACTCCCTCTGTTCTTTGACGCTCTCTCCTCTCACTCCTCTAGTGTGTTCACCAGTGTGTCTGAGAGGGTGCCGAGTATCAGGGATCTTCATTGTGTGTATTGTGTCTCTGCCTCCCAATTTCTAACCAAACCAAAACCCTCAGACCACATCGCCACCTCCTCCTTCTATTTCTTTTTTTCCCATGGCTGTTAGTGGTGACAAATGATAGAGTGCTTGGCCTGTAAAATGTTTTGTTGTCAAATATCTGACAGTGATACAGTTTCTACACTGTCCTCTGATCACGCTGGGCCAGACTGAAATTACAGCAGCTAGCCAGGCATGAAGTGAGACACAGGACAGAGAGCAGAGGAGACGGGGGATGAGATAGAGGAGGATGGGGTGGGTGGGCAGGTATGAGGCCACAGAGAGAGTAGGGGAAAAAGGTGGAGAAGAAGAAGAAGACGAAGAAGAAGAAGAAGAAGAAGAAGAAGAAGAAGAAGAAGAAGAAGAAGAAGAAGAAGAAGAAGAAGAAGAAGAAGAAGGTCAGATGGGGAAGGGAAGGTACAAAAGGAGGGTGAGAAAAAACAGAAAACAAAACAGAAACATGTAAGTGGATCTTGAGTTCAAAAGCCCATCATCAATCAGCGACCCATTACTTTTTGTGTGAGAAATAATCCATATCAGTTTGGATAGAGCCTCGTGTCTGGAAACAGTTTAAGAGAAAGCAAAAATAGTTGAAAGCGTTGCAGGTGCAATATAATAAAGTAGGAGACCTTTTCTGCCTGCTGTTTTGTGGCTGCAGGTGAAATATTTATGACTAGGAGAAGATTGTGTCGGGGTCATTATGAACAGCAAGAGCTATAAAATCGTATAATCTTTCCTAAGAAATTAATTTGGATAATCAAATGCATTATTGAAACTATACAATGGATTTTGAATGGGTCTAACTGGCTTTTATAGTCAGTGAAACTCATTCATACATCCATTCCTAAACTCATAAAAGACTTATAAACCTTGAAAATTGAATGAGGGTCTCACACAGCTGCATTACTACAGCTGAAGAAGTCAGCCAATGATGCCTCGAATAATCTAATGAGTGAATATATGTCTGCACAATGAAGGATTCAAAGTAACACTACTTTACTTACTGGAAGTCAGTCATCTCCACACATGCACACGGAAATCTTCACATTTGCCCACAAGCACACATTTATTCACAATTCTTCAATCTGAATATAACGTATAAACAGAGTCAGGGATTAGCACAATTACTCATGTAGAGCATGACAATCAATCTGAAAAGACGCACATATTCACTCATATATATATATACACACACACTACAGTATATATACAGGGATTACAGCTACAAAAAATCAGTCATTCCGCAAGCCAATCAGAGACTCACTAATACCTTAATAAATAAATGCATAGTGAAAAGCCAAATCCCAGAATATTGGCTTCAACACCCTGAATCCTTAACATCCTTCCCTCACACTCTCACTATGTGAGGGTACTGAAGGTGGGAAAAACACCAAACTGTTAGGTCTTAAAGAAGGCAGCATCATTTACATAATGTTTATAAAATGAGTATAGAGAAAAGACTAGAAGTTGTTGAATAGTGTGCCATCGAGCAAAGTACTCATCCCCCATAGATACAGTCACGTCACAGTCAAGAGAGTGGGGTTAGTGGGCAGCTCCCAGATGTGAAACGGTGAGCAAATGTGATGCAGGTTGCTGCCTGAAATAAGCAGGTTTAAACAAAATGTTTCAGAATGGATAAATATGATTAAGAAACCCAAATCTACTGTCAAATCCGCTCTGGAGATCACAATGGCTTTGTAACCTACCGGTGGATCTATGCAAAGTTCCGAGCACATTTTAAAATGCATTTTCAATGTGTGTGCTTGGCCCGAGGGTGATAGGACAGAGGATATAAAGTAAGCTAGTCATTTCCAGTAAAAACATTTAAAAAAGGCATTAAAGCTGTGGGGTTTCTTGTTGACTAGCAGTTATATCCACACAGATATATCTGCCAGAGGCTCAAGGTTAAAGAGGCAGAAAACTACAGATTTATATTTGAGGGCTTTGGGGGAACCCAGCGAGGGGCCCTGACGATCTCTAAGTAGAGGGTTGAGGTTTACGAATGAAAAAAAGGGAATATTTTGGGTTTGGAGTGTGAACTTTGGGGTTGTAATGCAAGCGTTAGTCCTGAAAGCCAGAAAAGACTACTGTTTCATCTCTAAATGGACCAGAGGAGTAAGATGTGAGTAGGGAGGTTAAGGTATAGAATATAAAGCTCGGTGTATGTGTAATGTATGGTGTAGTAGCCTATTTGTATAGTTTAGCATCAAGATTCACAAGGAGGGGGAAATAAAACAAAAATATTAATTGAACAGAACAGGAAGTATTGTTCACTTCTGCCTGAAGTATCCTTAGAATAAAATATAGTATATATATATATATATTTTATTATTGTATTTAAGCTGTGTGGGTTTCTCTTGTGGAAATAAGGACAGCCTGAAGAATAGGCATTATGTGTGAGATACTGAAGAGGATTAATTCTATGCTGAGGCAGTACACTGTACGTGTGCATGTATGCATGTGTGGGTGAGAGACAAAGCGTAAGGGGAAAAGGGATACATTGTTAATCTGTGAGCATTAGCCTAACCTTGTGAGAGCTGGCTGCCCCCTCTTTCTCTTTGTGTGGGGAAGAAGAAATTTCATGTTTTTTGTTCTATTCTGCTGTAGACCACAAGCACACAGACACACAGACACACAGACACACACACACACACACTGCCCTGTCAGCTAAAACACCACCTGTTAAATTGTAAGACAGTACAGTAGAGAGTGGATGCTTTAAAGGAAAACAAAGAGGCAATGCCGTGATGGAAGTGAGGACAGTAAGAGGTTTGCAACAGAGTAGAGGAGTTGGAGGAGAGGAAAGAAGAGAAAGTGGAGGAAGGGATGAGTGGGGAACGGATGGCTGATAGCAAAGCTCAAGGACACAATTACTCTCAACAGACACTGAGCCATGACCAAGACTTTAGGAGAGTTAAAGTCCTGTGAGCAACTAGCATTACCTGTAAAGCCACATCAACGCTCAGAGATTACATACTGACATTCACCTTGCTTCTACTAGCACAGCTCGACGCTTCCACCTGAACGTTACAACAGATTCACAACCCCTGAACTGCTTGATATGTATTGTAATCCCACATTAAAGGATTTCCTCTCTGTAGCATGTGATACTTTCAACAAGTATCCCGACATTTGTGAAAGCTGGCATTTTCATAGAGATATTCCAAACACAACATTTCTTTAAGCTTGCTCATCAAGATCGTTTCTAGTGAGTTGAGCTTTAAAGTTCTTTCGTGACCTTGGAAATAGCAGTTGAAGAAAACAATCTCACCACAAGGTCCGTTAGTAGTTGTTCAAAGTTTCGATTGAATCACACAATCTCTCATTAAATGGCGTTTTCTCAGTCGCCATGAAATGTTTTATACACAAGCAAATAACGCAGACCAGCTACAAATGGACCTTTGAGATTGTTTTCACAACTGCTGCTTCCAAGGTTACAAATTGCCTTTTAATCTTAAACCAACATGGATGAAAAGTTCTTAAAGAAATACTTCACACACACAAAATGAACATTTGTCTATCAATTACTTCCCCTGTGTTAAATTGAATTCAATAAGAAAACTTCTCACATGCTGAGAAAAGTCTTGATGAATTGAAGTAAATGTGGTCCACATTTACCAACAGCAAAACTATATCAAGAAACTCTCTCATGCAGTATAATCCAAGTCTCATTTATCCAGTCGTACGCTCACTACTTCCTAAACACATTTGTTTTCACTAAAACCTTCCTATTTTAAACACGTCGGACTCGTCCGGATGAGCAGCACACCTGTGTAAGCTTGCGTCTGCTTAAGTGTTTTAAATACTAAGGTTGTGTGAGAGTTTGTAAAAGGATGTGTTGATAAAGTTTGGTGTAGTTAAACGTCGCCCCCATTAACTTCAATTCATCAAGAATCTTCTCCGTTTCTGGATTCTGTGTTCAGGCATCTGAGAAAGAATTCAAGGTAACACGGGGTGAGTTATTGATGTACAAATGAACATTTTGTGGGGGAAGTATTCCTTTAAAGTGCTCTGAAAAGTGTTAATTTTTAACATCTAGAACTCCACAACAAACGGGCATACTCCATCTGCTGAGGAAGAGCGTGTGATACAATAGAAAGTAGCCACTAAAGCACCTTGTGGTGAGATTGTCTTGTGAGCAGGTTGAGGTGAATCTGAATTGACTTGTCTTGTTGTATTGCATGAACTATGATTACAACACTCCAACAACACACTGCTCTGACCTGTCTTGGTGTTTCCTCCTTTGTATCTGATACTCTGAATAGCTTCCAACAGCTCTTCCTTGTTGCCATGGGAACTCAGCTGGAATTCTGTCCTAGCATCGTCACTGAACTGAGCGATGGCCACCTGCGGGGAGGCAGAGACAGACAGACAGAAAGATAAGTGAAATAAGTTCAAATCATATGTCAAATTAAAGTATACCAACTTAAATGTTCAGCTTCAGGAGCCCTGGGTTTCTTTTTAAAAGTTGCCTGAAAAGAATAATTCACACAAAAACAAAAATCCAATCATCTTCAGCTCACACTAATGTCAGTCAAAATACCACTGAATGTATGTGTTTGTGCAGGTTTTTTCTGCTTCCTCCAAAATGAAAATACGGAAGCCAAATTACTCGGAGCGGCTCATGTGGCATTACGCGAGCGCTTTAAAGCCAAATGTCTGCACTTTGGATCCAAAAACCTCATACTTACCTCATCATCACCGTCAATTTCTGCCTTTATGCTCAACAGCACAACAACAATAGTATCAAACAGATGCCCCGTTAAGTGAATACTGTACAAATTGATCTGCACATCACACACAAGAAGCCAAAATGTTCATGGTTTAATGTGTGAAAGCAGTAATGGTCACATATTTCACCTTTTCTCAACCCGGTCTGTGCTGGTGAGCTTAATATTACACAGAGCACATAAAGTTAAAGACCATGATGTTGTACTGGAAGAATAAAGCATTATTTTTAAGTTTCTCTCTATATAAATCCAAACTCCCAAATCGGAGTTATAATCAATCTAATTGGCTTATTCTAAGAGGGGAGAACAACTATCATTACCTCCAGACTGCTAATGGTGCTGTTGTTGGCTCAGTGTGGCCTACATTTACCAGCCAACTCTCTCTTTACTGTACAGCCAACTCTCTCACATTACAGCCAGTATTTCGCTCTTAGTAGCCTACTGCCAGAGGGTTATGGGGCACACCGAGGGTAGCAAATTGGGTAACAGCAGACATTACACAAATGAAAGAAAAAGGTTTAGCAAGCACCGCTACAGTGTTACAAATGGATCAGCTGAGCTCTGCTGACATAGTGTGGGGGCCATGCAGGCAAGAAGCACAAAGAAATTAGTTCCCAATGACAATAGAGAATTACTGCCTTGAGTTAGAGCCTAGCATCACTACTGATGAACCTGATACAGAGGAACACTTGCAGCCAGGAATGTGATTCAAAGTGTTGCTCGTGGTGGATTTTAGATGGAGAATCAAGTTGTTGGTATATTAGCCGATGCTTGAACCATCAGAACTTTATTCCAGCTTTTAATGCATCTAGACTCAACTTATTACGACCATCAGTCCTGCCAGAAAAGTAATGTTTTCTGGCACAAAACCCTGTGGCAGCAAATGAGCAGAGTTAATCGAACACTGCGCAGCAACTGAAAAGAAAGCCTTTCCAGAAAGTAAAGATTGACTCACTAGGGGTTTAAAGTTCCTCCTCACTTTTCAAAACTTTTCTATAGGCGCTGTGGTCAGGCTGATTTATCAGGAGACAGCTAAAGAAAATTAGGTGAAATTCTGCTCCAAAGCATCCTTCCAGAATCAATTACAGCCAACGCCAGCAGTCTTCCTCAAACAATAAATGAGCAAAGCCTCACATGAGTCGAATAGTAAACTCGGGTTAGTCGAGATTCATTATTTGGGCAAATGTCTGTTCCATCCATATTTTCTATTTCTGTCAACAAAGAAAAGATGGAAGGAAAAGCTCACAGGTTGCGGAAAACGAAAATCAGCCATGATGTTTAATCATTCCCCATCCTTTCATTATGGATGCACAGCATCCTCTATTATGCCATTATCTACTGAATGAAAGCTTGTTTTAGATAAATTTGAAAGGAAATTAACTTTTTTCTCTTCCTTTCTGTTCTGCAGATTAGTTGAACGTGAAATGGGTTGCAGTAAATGAAAGATGGGGGGACAGAGCAAGAAGTAGTTGGCAGAAGCAGAAGATGTGTGATTTTATTATATGTTAGACACTGTGCTGTGCTTGCAAAACATCACGACTTCTGAATGGGGCTTGTAATGTTTCTTTTTGGGGGGGGGGGTTATCCCACAAAAATAGATTTGAAAATGAACACATTTTTCAAAACATCCTCTCTTTTGTAAATGGGTTCTTTACCCACAGATTACACAATAATATGTAATTTTCTTTAGTTCATCATTTCTATAGTTTTCAGCGTGGTGACTTTCAGCGACATCCCAGCATCTGGTTTACATCCCATTTCCCATGAGCATGAATTTTTCAGAAGGAAAATGCTATAACAAAGAGAATGAATTACACAGCGAACACAAATTAAAAGCCTTCAGCACATTTGTATTTCAGTAACTTATGGTACTGTATAAACTGGCAATACAATCATTTTCACGAGACTCAGACATTTAGACACAAGAACCACTTAATAAATCATAAATGTGAATACCAGCACTCCACTGAGACTCAACATTATGCAGACCCAGATGGTCCAGATTGAATCTTTCCCAATTACGGATTTACTCTGGAGTTCTTCCTTTAAATTCCTCCCTGAGGTTAAAATGACTACAATGTGGGTGTGGTCACATGACTTACCTGGGTGCCGTCTGGTCCAATCAGATCCAGTGATCCCATGGTGCTGTAGAGGAAACGCGTGATCTTCATGAAGTTGTCGTCTCCGATGGACCAGGAACCGTCGACGAGGAATGCCAGGTCAGCCTTGGCCTCCTTACACACTAGACAGCCAAGAGAGATATATAGATTTAGCCAGCACATCATTTTGTCTTTGTGAAAAAGTAACTTCATAAAGAATGAAGGTCTGCAAAGGACAAAGCATTCCTTGAATGTTAACTTGCTGCCTAATATATTCAGTCTGAGTAAATATGCATAGTATGAACCACTGCAAATATACATCGGCTGCAAAGTGGTAAATATGCAAAGGCTGGATCCTCAGATTAATTTGCACACTGAGTTTATAAGATTAAAAGTAAAGTGCACGCTCTAAAATTCAGTTTAAAACTGACATTTCTAACCACGATAATGTCCTATATGCACTGTGTTTGTGTATTGTTCCTCCATTCGTAAGCTGCTCATTCATATTCCGGGTCCGACGGTGACTTTTCTGCTTTTATTCTTCTCAGGTTTCTAAATGACTCCCAGTAGCCTAATCTTTACCGTCGTAAAGTTGTTTTGTGGTTTTAACAAGTTTTCAAACTCCAGGTCTTCATTAAATTCCAAACCCTGTTCATGACCACGTCAGACTCCATGAAAGGAGAAACCTTTAACTGTATCGACAACCTTTAACTGTTTATGAGGAAAAGTGGTTGTGATTCTAAACGCAACACAATAAAAGAAGAGCAGAGAAAAGGAAATCATACAAACATCTGCTCTATTGGTGTTAATGTTTTTCAGTAGAGACAATTGCTATTAAACGTATATTTTTTACAGAACTTCATAAGTGGAGCTCTCATGCTTGTCAGAAAAGTCAAGTTAAAGGTCGGCTGGACAATGTTTTGATTACACGGTTTTATGTGGTTGGCTCCGATAAAAGCTGTGATGATATTACTGAAACTTTCTGTCTGCAGTCTCACCACTCATCACCATTATTTCTTTGCTTTTACACGGCATGTCTTTTTCTAACTCTTTCTGTTTCTGTACCACTGTTCCTCATGTGTCTCTCCTTCTGTCTCCTCCCCTCTGTTTTTCTGTCTGCAGCCCCATCTCTGCCTGTTTTTCTCATCTTCCCCATCATTTTCATTCTCTTACTCTTGTTGTTCTTAGTGTCTCTCTCTCTTCCACTTACATACACACATTCAGCTTTGCTTTCTCTTTCCCCTGACTTTGTGGTTCTGTCCTCCTGAGTAAAGGTTGCATGTCATTACAGACAGAGAATTCGGTCTGACAAAGGTCAGAAACTTAGATAGAAATGCTTACAGACGGGCTCAGCGGGTGTGTCTCTCTTCATGCTCTTTTACCTGAGACCATCAGACAGGAACAGAGGGTAGGAGGTGGAGGGTCGGACTGTGAACTTGTAACCCCTTGTGTTCCTGATCTTTCCAGACTTGTTTTGTTTTGAAGAATCTTCTGCCTGTTTTATGTAAAAGTCATTTATTGTTGCAGCTTGAATTTGTTTGAAAAAAGTTTGGCTTTCCTGTAATATTTTAGTTTGTAAGTGATTCAATAAACTTGTGTAGTGAAAATATATTTTATAGTTAGTGTAGCTTCCTGGGTAAAGAAAATTAGAAATTGTGTGTTACTGTTAACATTATAGCTTGCTTGATGCTTGATGTTTAGGAAGACTGAAGCGGGAAGCTCAATGAAAGTGATCAGGTAGCTCAGTTAGCGCTGGGCATAGGCTCCAGCCCACAGTGGTCGGCGTATAGCTCACATAATAAAGTCATTGTGGAATATGGTAAAACATTCAAGTGTTTTTTTGTACTTACCTTAAATGTAACCTGATTTAGTTATAGGGCCCCAAATGTTTCTTCCAGGTCACTGTTGATGTTTTGAAACTAAACACAGTTCACAGCTGTGTAACGAGTACACAGTGAAACTAGAAAGAAACTCTATTAAAAGTAAACTGTTTTGTTTCCCGTTTCAAATGAATGCCAGAGCAGCATGGCCCATAATCCATAATCACATTTGATAGCAAATATCTGACAAAAGAAATATCTGACAACAAACCTTGATCGACTTTTCCACATCCTGTATCTAAATTAATAAATGCAATCAGTTTACACACACATGCATGGCAACTGAATAGCTGAAAAACTGATACATTTTTACAAAAAACATAAAAACAAATTAAAAAAATAAAAAGAATAATTCCATCATTACACTGAAAAGTGTTGCCATATTGGTCATGCATCTGTCTCTGCAAGTTGTGCAGAATTTCTGTTGATGATACACACATGACAGCTGGCGGTAACTGAGTGTGAGAGTTTAAAATTAGCCATAAGCTAAACTTTTAACAAAAAACGCATTTCAAGAGCTGACAAACGATGGTGTCAGGTGACTATAGGTACCACACAAAGTGATTAGACCACAAAGAAGATTACTTGGATTTAAGTTGGAAGAATAATATTAGAGTGTGTGTTTTGGTGTCAGGCTTCTTGCTCACCTTCTTTAGCGGGTGGGATGGTGGGAGGGGGCTCTGTGGTGGGGGGTTCAGTCGGAGGTAGAGTAGGCGCTGGCACTGGACACACAAACAGACATGGAAGGTCATCGATCATGATGGCACACACGCACACACATGCACACACACACATGCACACACACACACACACACACACACACACACACACACACACACACACACACACACACACACACAATAAGTTGTCACAATGAGAGACAGTAGCCAGTTTCTATTAAGCTGAAACTTTTAGAATCCTTTTCCTTCCTTCGACATCTGAGTTCTGGACAGAGAAAAGATTTCTAGTGCAATCTGTATTTACAACCTACGTGTACTTTAGCAAACCCAGCATGTTTTGCTCAGTTTATCTTTCTGTCCATCCCTTAGTTACAGCAATCAGACTTTATCTTTCTATATTCTTTCTATATATCTCTCTTCTCTCTTCTATATATCTCTCTTATTCTATAAGTTGGGGACAGCAAGAGAAATATTTTCATCAGTCTAGTATCTGTCTGACCAGAGGATGTTTTTTTTTCTAGAGTCAAAACCGCCCCCAGATAAAGGTATGCCTCAGTGCCGAGCCAATTACTTTGCAGAAGCTGTGGGTTATGTCGAACCGGGATACACAGAGTAAATCATCTTGGAAACACCTGCGACTGCCCACAGAAGGGGCACAAACGTCAGGAAAACAGGTAGAATTATCTAAAAAAAAGTTTCTTCCACTTCAACAGTAACTTGTTGGTGACAAAAGAGATAATTAGTAAATAATGTGTTCAATTTTGATATTTTCTGTTTGTTGATGTAATTTACTATTTTTACTGTCTCTCCACACTAAATACATTTACAGACACATGATACCAATGTTTCTGTGGACAGTTTTTGAAAATATAAAAGTACATTTACAAGTATTTTAGTTGAGTAATTCTGAGGTACTCTTACCTTACTTAGTATTTCTATTTTATGCTTTAAGTGAAATACTGCACTTTTCACTTCCCTTCATCCGTCCGACAGCTATAAGTAGTTTGCAGGATTAGATGATATTATTAAATATCATGTATTGTTATAGAATAAACTAACAGTAAATAAAGTAGTTCAAATGAGCTCCACCCCCACCAGCTACAACATAAACATTCTGGTTACATGTTAAAGAATCAGTAATTATTATTTATTTATTTTAAACATAATATAATACCTATATAGTGATTTAGCACTATGAAAGGGAGCATCTTGCATAATAAGTATAACACATTTTATATTCAGCCACATTTTCCCCTCTGAACAGTTCTTCACTTGTCTCTGGACATACAGCTGCTAAAATCAACAACATCAGTCGAGGAATCTGTGCGTGTGCATGAGCATCTATCCATTTGTCAATAACCCTGGTTGTGACCGGAGCACCCCTGGTCCCTGGAACTGTGAGGTTCACCTCAGCTCCTCAGCTGAACAATTAACTGCAACAGCAGCCGCTACGTTCGAGAGACCACAGGTAGAAGGAAAAGTTGCAAAGGTGAGAAAGATGCATGGGAGAAGATGGCGACAGGGGACATATGGAGAAAGAGACATAAAGAGAGAATGGAAGGATTAATTGGGGGGAATTTGGTCGGGGGAGAACATTGAGCAAGTGGACAGGAAATGGGTGCAAAAACACCGGTTTAAAGAGTTGAGTCATTGTGAGTCAAACTCCTTAAAAATGTTGATGAAAAGCAAAGAAATTCCAGAAGCCGCTTTTTTCCTGAGTGTTAAGACAGACATGAGAACATTATGCATGTATATAAACAATATATAAAACATTTGCAACATACGTGTCATGTCAGTGATGGAGACAGAAGGTCCCTCCATTTCTTGCATCTGAGTGTGAACGCTGATCTGGTACTGGCTGCTGGGAGTGAGGTCATAGAAGCACTGTCGGGAAGCACCACCTCCAAGACTCACTTCCTGCCTTTGACCATCTGCAAATACACAACAAAACAAAAAGTGACTTACGATGAATGAAGTTCAGATCAAGAGTCATAAAATCCAAATAAGCTAAATTCCCTCTAAAGCTCCTGTTTCACATTAACTGTATTTACAGAGCACATTTCCTCTTTTTCAGCCATGTTCTGCATCATGTCCGAGCCTGGGAGCTGCTAATCACTTTCTTTCAGAGTTGGATACTAAGCAGCTTTATTGGAGCAGTCGGGTAGTAGGCAGCAATAATTCACTGCCCTAAACAGAAATACTCAAGTCATCTGGATATTCAATCATGATGTGAAAAACTTGCATTGAACTGTAGAAAAATATATACAAAAAAATACAATAATAATATTATATATATATACACACACACACATACGTATATACACAAACATGTATACAAAAATAACAGGTGTCAATACTAAGATGAAAAGCTTGTTTTAAGGTATCAAAAGGTAAGATTTAGAGCACATAATATACATTTTCAGCTCACCTTGGTGAAGCTTTGTGTTTTATTGACTTTACTTTTCCCAACGTTCAAATCAAATGTGATACATAAAACATTACATTATCTCTTTTCAATTTCCTTTAGATTGCAGACTGCAAACACTTTTACAAAACTTGAGTGTTTATTTTGAAAAGCCATAGAGGGAAACATTTCTTAAGAGAATACGTATTGGCAGCCAGAAAAGGACAAACTGGAAACCGGTGCACATACACATGCACTAATAGCAGCCATTTGTCAGCTTCATTAGTCTAATTCTATTTCCTAGTGTGTCTCTCATCTTGGAGAGTGACATATTCGCTCCTCATCAACACAGGAAACAGCCATAAATAATTAAATTTAGGGAAACAGCTGTCACAGAAAGAGTGCACTTTTCCATCTGAGAAGGTGTTTAAGCAGCTGGTTGGCTCTGCGTGGATTAACCAACATCTCTAAACTCCAGCTAGAATATCCTGTCGCTGCTCAGGGAGAAGGGAGGGAGACACAGAGATGAAAAGAAAACTACGGGGAGGAAAGAAAGATAGAAGAGAGAAGTCTTCCTCATTCTTTCTGACAGTAAAAAACAGTAAAAGGTGTACACACATCACTTACTGTGCATGTTTCCTTCAAGTCCAAGTAGTTTTATTCATGTATCTAACCCCTACGTTTACCAGCCAGCACTACCATCTACTGAAACCCTGTTGGGAAAATCCATTTTAAAACAGCCAACATCTGATTTACTGTTTGCGTTTCTCTCAGAAGACACTTTAATTTGCCAAACAGGTGCAACAAATAATGACCAATAATTGAAAATAAACATATTAAATATAATGTGTTTAGGTTTATATCACCAGTATTTAAACTTGTTGTAAAGTGCACAAAATATTTTTCAAAATGCTCTGATGATCTGAGTAAAACTTAATTTCTTACACTAGACTTCTATGAAAACAAGAAAACCCTAACTATTTAATAGCAATAGTTTGACGTTTTTGGAAATACGCTTATTTGCTTTTTTACACCAAGAAGCTGGAGCCAGATGATGATTAGCCTAGCTTAGTGTGACTTTAAGCTGTTGTTTTAAGGGGAGTTATATGATATAACTATTCCACAGCTGACTGCATTAATGTCCCGGAGTAAGCTTATCTCATCTTATTATTA
The DNA here is from genome assembly GCF_900634415.1 of Cottoperca gobio. NCBI lineage: Eukaryota > Metazoa > Chordata > Actinopteri > Perciformes > Bovichtidae > Cottoperca > Cottoperca gobio. The sequence goes on along the minus strand of NC_041370.1, from coordinate 14,541,279 downwards.
GTGTGCGTAAAACATGACATTGGTATCGATCTTCTCATCCAACTCTTGGCAAGAAAAACAAAATGTAAAACTTCTCCTAGTCTAACTAGTTTCTCTTTAGAAGTAACTTTAATTGTGGACAACAGGAGGATTACAATAAAGCTGTTTTACTTACAAATGGCTTAAAGTTGGTTGTTTTAACTAAAGTTTGTACAACTTTCAAACGTATTCATTACTTAGTACATTGTGTGCCATTGTATTATGCCACAGAAAAATTGAGGTAAACTATCTTTCTGCGATATTATCCAGTTTATTTCCCTAGAGCTGTCTGTGACACAATGGTCTCATTTTTTCTACTATTGAGAAAAAACCCTCATCTACTAAAAATTGTTGGAAGTAGTTACATCTTTAATATCAACTGAAAGCAGAAGACCTACATCCTGGATTGGATTGAGGTATTCGAGTAAGTAAACAGACACTGCATCTGGTTCTTTCTTTGTTCTCCTTCTTCTTTTCTTTTTCTGTCTCACTTTTTTCCATTTATTAACTGAGCGAGCTGAGCATTAAACAACTTCTAAAGGTCATTCTCTTTATTTGTGTTATTTCTGACGTGATGACATGAGCAATTCTCAAAGCGGTTTCTCCCCCATGTCGTTTATTAGGGAGAGTTTGGGTGTATATAATATCTCCCTTCCTTTCTACAAAATTTATGAATATACTTTACGACGTACATCACTGCCATGTGAAAATGACAGAAATATTCAACACTTATTTCCTCAGAGGCTCATATCAATATGAATCCAGATATGTAACAAACACACATGTAACCATCGCAACCCAACCAAAGAAGCCCGAGCTGACTTGTCGTTGTGTTGTTCATAATAAATGGAGGAGACATTTTCACAAGGACAGACTGTAAATCTATAAGGAAACATGTTCTGAATTTGGAGTTCAATCCAGCCACCTCAACAAATATCACAACTCATGTAAAACTTATGATATATTGACTGACAAGTATTCCAGTCACTTAGCTGGCAAAAGCCTTGTGCTCACAAGGTGGAGCGCTGAAACATGTTGGGATGACTCAAGGTGCACACCGAAATGTTGCTGAGAACAGCTGTTGACTATGTGACCGTGCATGTGTTCTTCTATTACTGCTTGTTTCCTATAACTTATCTGAATTAAACGTTTGTCTCAAGATATTTAGTTGTTTTTTTTAACTGCAGTTAAAAGGTGTGATTCAGATCACATTTCAGCCTGATGGTGAGGTTACACTTCATTTGAACTTTAGAACAGATAAGTCAATCAAGTCACTGCTTGGACTGAGCTGCCCGTCGTGTGTCATTCTCACACAAAAAGCAAAACTAATGAAAGCACTAAATCAAGAAATGAACTCACTGTTTCAAAACCTATGAGAACAGAGACTGGCACCATACATCTAGATGACCACATAACAGTAAATGTACTCACTGAGTGTTGACTGAATGGAGACTCTGTATAGCGTTGCATGTAGAATAGGCTGCCATTGGACACACAGGCTGTTGGGACGTATCTGGTAGGTTGACAAGCCAGAGACACCGAGGAACACTGCAGATAGAGAGGGAGGCAGATCAATAAAAAAACAAAACAGTTTTCAACCAAATAAAAACATGACGCAGAACATCAAAGTTAAAGTTAGTAATACTGCTCACTTGTGTTTATGATCCTTTCGAATGGCTTACAGTAAAGTACGTGGAAATATAAGTAGTAACTGATGTTTAACAGTATTGAAAACAAATTGGTGGAACAATTGTGGAACCTTTTCACATTTTCTAACTATAAACTTTTGTGACTTCTCTGGTAAGACCACCCCCATCCAGCTCGTCCAACCACTAGACGACCCAAGACTCGACAGACACCTGCTCACATGCATGTAGCCTCGATCTGCTCCCGCCATGGATCATGTGGGCTACTGAGTCCGCACTAAACTATATTTTCCACATGGTTTTTAGTGGTGCTGCTAAATCCTTATTAAGCCACTTTCCTACTGGACAAAAGGCTCCCCAACGTCACCCACTACCATCTGGCTTTTGTCTTCAGTAGGAAAGGTTACAATTGGCAATCATTCCCGGGACAAATGACCAGAAAAAAACAGAAAGGCTTTCCCGTCTACTGGCAATGGGAAAGGGTTCTGTCCAAAGCGACTTACAATAAGTGCAAACAATCATGAAGATACAACTCCGAACAGTAAGAATCTTGCAAGTACATTAGCTTCAAATAGGTACAATCCTTTAAGTGCAGAACAATAGCTTCAAATAAGCCAAACCAATGTAAGTGCTACATACAAAGAACATAATTATATTTATTTTTTTCTCTTTTTTTTCATTGGCCGAAACAGGTGAGTTTCAAGTTGGGTTTTATTTGAGGGGTATCTGGGTCCCACTCGCAGTGAGGGAGTAGCGAGCCAATTGGCCAATGCAGAGCGAAGTGAGTGGGCTGGGGTGCATGTTTTGAACATGGCCTGGATGTAGGAAGGGCCTGTTCTATTCACAGCACAGTAGGCCAGCACCAGAGTCTTGAAGCAGATTCGGGCAGCCACTGGTAACCAGTGAAGGGAGCGGAGGAACGGTGTATTGTGGGAGAACTCGTGTAGGTGAAAGATCAGTGGGGCTGCTGCATTCTGGATGAGCTGTAGAGGTCAGATGGCACATGTAGGTAGTCCAACCAGGAGGGAGTTGCAGTAGTCAAGGCGTGAGATGACGCCTATTTAAGCGGGTTTCCTGTGTTTAAGAAAACTGCATATACTCCCTAATTTTAAGGGTATTAGTTAAACTCATTCTGCAGAGATATATTATTAAGTTAACTACTTTGACTGAAATGTGGTCACTGTGGCTGTTCAGGGAGTAAAAGCTATGTGTCACTTAAACTTTGACTGACAATAGTGTGAAGTAGTGAAGAGCTCACACAAAATGTGTAATGTTCAAAACTTTAAAGTTAAGGTTAGAGCTGCATGAAATAGACATGTGGCATATCTGTTTTTTGGTCTTCTGATAGCTGAAAAATGAACAGTGTATGGTACACTAGTACACTAGTGGAAATGTATCTATACTGACAGTTCCAGGTACAACATTCAGCTGCGTAAGATGTTAGAACAAATCACACAAAGTGACAAAATTGGTCACTGTCAGGCTTGGTGTTGAACTGTCTTGTGGCGAAACAATGAGGCATGATGCAGCAAAATGCAAAACACCCCAAGCAATTTAAATAGCTGAAGCTTGTTGGTTGTGAGATTTCAGTGTAGCATAGGAAAGCAAACCTCCCTGGAGCCTTGATCTCCCCCTCTCTTACTCTCTCTAGTTAACAGAATTTGCTGATGGTATAAAATAAACTTGGCTCTAGCACCAATAAATGGAATTTTTATATTGGGACCATATGGCAGATGCCTTATTTGAAATACAAGTGAATAATGCATATGGTAAGCCATCATTTCATACAATGATATGCAAAGATATAGACACAAACTCACTCTCATACACAGACATGCAAAATGCACACTAGCATGTACAGACGTACATGTCAACGCATGAGAATGGACATATGTAATCATGGATAGATTCACGCTTGTGTACGTGTGCACATACATTTAGAAACTGTGTCAGGCTGTTAGTTAACTCAAATAAAATCAATTTGGCATGTTTGCACATGAAAATCCACTTTTATTTCTCTCGTGTGTTTGTTTATATATTTATTTTTATGTCACTCACTCTGTCAAGCGTCTTTGAGTTACAAGAAAAGCGCTGTACAAGTCTAATGTATTATTATTATTATTATTATTATTATTATTATTGTTATTATTATTATTATTATTATTATTATCATGACCAACATGAAGTTCTGCATTTGGGCTTGATTGCAACATTTTTGGATTTAGGCAGCATATTTTGGTTTTTATTTTGTGATGGGAACTGAGCATGTGGTAGCCATTTTAATTATATGAAATTATTAATAAATTAATTATATCTAAACAAAATCAGTGCTACGTATATAAACCATGGCGAACGATTTGGAGATATTGCAATCAGTCAAAAAAATACTTCCGTGAGTCAGAGCTGAGGGTTGTCATACTTAAAGCCAAAAATGTGCACCTTCCCAACCTCCACACCCTCAGTTAGTTTCCACATCATTTCTTCTTTCTACTTCTGCCTGTTTCTTGTCATATACTCTTTTTACAGTTATTTCCATTTTTGTGCCAATTCTACAAGCTTTCTTGGGACCAGATTGACGGAGCACCTGAGGACAACAAATGTTTACTGTATAGCTGAAGTGCAAGCACCTCAAAACAAATGGAATAAAACTTCATTTGGGGGAAATGAAAATTTCATTCAATGGCCCTCAAGGTACCAATAATTACCTTTTCATGCTACATGCAACGATGTGTAATTTATTGGTGTAAACATGTCAGTGGCTCCCCTGGTAAGGCTGCAATGAATGCAGTGCACCCAGGGAAATATGTTACCGTATCTCCCTTATTAGAATGACAAATAACTGAACGCATCCGCGTTAATAAATCAGAGCTCCTTCATTGGAAAGTACAAATATGGACGATAAATATAAATGCGCCCTGTGTAATATGGGAAAATCTGATACATTGGAAATGTATTTGGTAAATTTGGTAGACAGAGGCACAAACTTCAAGTTTGACACCATGGAATTAGCGTAAAGTTTAATTGTGGAAGGCTGCTAAATCTACATGTCAATGCCTCATACTCCATCTTTAATCTTCTTATGAAAGCATCTTTCATTACGAGAACTGCATAGAGACAGAAAGGCGTGAGGGAGTTGTCACTCATCCTACAGTTGGATGATTAAAGAACAGATTAAGGATGGTACATCATTACTGCAGCACAAATGAATAAAACAGAAATCCCTTTTTAATTGCTGACGATGTGTAACGTGATTACTCCCTCTACATATAGCCTTTATATTTTATTTCTCAACATTTTTCTATAAAGTTAAAGGGGACATATCACGCTTACCAACCCACAAACTGTGACATAAGACAAATTCATGAGCTATTAAAATGAGAGTACGTTTGTTTTCATCCCATTTGATACTGTTCCTTCTGGCCAATCAGACAGTAAGAGACAGCAGTAGGTTTAAAAGTAAGGACACATGCACACGCACGCGCACGCTCACGCGCACACTCACATGCACACTCACACGCACAAAGCCAGTTAGCCACAAAGACAACTTAAATGTTCCGATTGTTCTGAAAACCTGAGTGAGTTTAAAGAGATACGTACGTACAGACACACATACAGTACATCTACATGTACATAGACTTTTCTGTCTCGCTCTTTATCAACAATCAATCCTGCTCACTCTCTCACCTCCTTCCTCACTGACAGTCTGTTTGTTTTAGATGTGCGAGACCTGCATTAGGTCTTGCTGCACCTCCTGATACTAAATCTATATGCAAAAAGGATTGTTCTCACTGGCTGAATGAGAAATATTAATATCCCTCTGTCTATCTTTCTGTTTGCTAAAGTCTCGATGGAAATTAGAGTGTGTGGTATCAGCAGGAACTTAATATGCATGTTGTACCTTTCCCACTTTCCTCAAACTAGTTTGCTCTTCTGCTGCTGCTGCTGCTGCTGCTGCTGCCTCCTCCCTCTAGTAGTCATTATGTCCTTTGTGAAGAATTTAGACTGGAAACTTAAGGTGATGGTGACATCCCTATTAGGGCTCATTTTGAAATGACTCATTTTGAAATGTGGTAGGACTTCCAAAAGCAAATCAAGTTAACATATATGAAAGCTCAATTTAAAATACAATTTAGAATGTCCCTTTTATTATTAACCTCAACAAACAGTAAGAACGCTTCTTCTATTTATAGTCTTGCCAATACAATGTCAACAGTGCCAAGTGAGGAACACGGTTTAATTTCTATGATGGAAAGCATGAAGAGTTGAATTTCTCAATCAGATATTATATCCAGCATCAAAAACCTACTCTTACAACAAAGTGTGATTGGTAATTGATGGAAAAAATACAGATACTGAGTGTTTAGCACAGCAGGGGACAGGAGTGTGAACTGAAGCTGAACTATAGATCAATCAAAGAACAGTCCTCAGTTGATTGATCAGCACATCTGTCTTCACTGTAAACAAGCTGATCTGAATCAGTTCTTTCCTTTGATCTTTGTCTATATCAGGGGTGGGGAACCTCCGGCCTCCGGGCCGTATACGGCGTGCGTTTTAAGAATTACCTCGAGGGCCGGATCAAATAGACCATTTGAGCCGGCCCTCGAGGTAATTCTTAAAACGCACGCAAAAAAATACACTAGCAAAAAAAACTAGACGGCAATATTTTAAATGGGGGACTGACTGTTTTTCCTGGCCAAGGTCAGGGTCCTTGAACACAACACGAGCGAAACGTGTTATCACGTGGTCGCGTCATGTCAAAAAACTTACATTTTAAACGAGACTGTCATTGACGTCAATGACGCAGCGTGGAGAGTGTAAAACAGAGAAAGCTGGATGCGGAATGTCGCACTTTCCAGGAGAAATAATCTCGAGCGTCATTACAGCAGGAAACATGCCAAACTGCACGAGCTGAGAGGACGAGTGCGTTTGGATAAAGTTAACACGCTTCGGCGGAGTTTGGCTCAACAAGCAGCTCTCTCCAGAGCGTAACTTACAAACATGGAAAGATAGAGAGGTAGACCACCACACCAAGAACAGACTATTCCACCACTGCTGTGCAATTATCACTGCCATTTACAATACTCACTTTATTTTCTATCAACCACTTGGTACTTATATTATTTTTATTCTATGTAATTATTGTGTACTGCCTTTTTACTTCATATGTTCTTTTGCTGTGACAAGATACATTTCCCCGTTGTGGGACTAGTAATCAGATTGTTTTCTGATAAAACAGAAAGATACACGGATAAAAAAGTTGCTTTTTTGCACAGCATAAAAGAAAGGTGAAATGAATGGGCTGCGTCTTAAAAACAACGTGCAGAGGTTATGAGTTCAATAACTAGTATGGCCCTCGAAGGATGTTGTAAAAACAAAATGGCCCTTGATAGGAAAAAGCTTCCCCACCCCTGGTCTATATATAATCACAGAGGGGACAGTCACTCCTCTGAGCAACAAGACAGCATTACAACCTGTGTGTGAGTTTGATCATCCTTTGTATGTATAAACTCAAGCTCCTTCTTGCAAGAATATAGATTACATCTCTTATTTGATTTTGATCCTGACTTTGAGGCGTTATTAAGAATATTTTTCTAACAGTAATGATGCTTACATGTCTTGGCGTTCGCAAGCAGTGGTTCACTTTGTCCTGTAGGGTAGGAAGCCGTCACTTGAACACTGTACTCCGTCCCACTTAGTAGATTCAGAAGCACCTTGGAGTTCACATCTTTCCCCACTATTGTCTCCAAAACTGGTCCTGGAACTGAGAAACACAAATGAATACACAAGCACAGACAGGAAGAACAGAGTAAAGTAGGCAAGAGTTATTGTATTTAAGAAAACACACAAACCAAATAATGTTTACTGTGATTTTTTTTTTTTTTTTTTAAATGACGATGTTTTCAGCCAACTCATGGAGCTAATATTAATGCTTGCTTAATTAACATGCTAGCTACTGCCTGCCAGCGAGTGCATTTCAGCCACCAAAATTGACGGTCACCATGCCAGAAATGAGAAACTGCTTCTGTCTACCTCTGTCTGAAATCAAGAACCCATTGTTTAAAAAAATACCAAGAATTCCAAATGGTAATTCTGTCAAAATATCACTGTAAACTACATCACAATCTTCTCATATATACACATAGACCTGTACAAATACTCATACAGAGCCTCACTGAACAAGCCCTGCTATAAACAGGAGCTGGCTGTACTAAACAAAGATATCCAGGAGTACACACACACAAACACACGCACACAAACAAACATAATCCTTCGTACATAATAATAAAAGGGAAGAAAAAAAAAGAGAAAAAAACAATACAAGAAGAAAAATAAAGAACAGATAAAGGAAGGAGGAGCAGCAATTATCTTTACAACACATCACCTACTGGAACACTGTTTAAAAGGGAACAGACTGTGTGTGTGTGTGTGTGTGAGTGAGTGAGTGAGTGAGTGAGTGAGTGAGTGAGTGAGTCTGTGTGTAGGCCTTTGCGCACACAGGCCCTTTTATTTCATCCATATACCAACATTCTCACAGTAAAAAAACAGTAGCCTGCTGAAATTCATTTCCCTTCTATTTAATACCTAAAATCAGATTAATGCAGCCTGTCTGCTTGAAGCTGGAGTAATTGTGTTTAGATGACTAAAACCAGACATGGAAACTATAAATACTGGAGCCTTGTCTTGGAAGGACGGAACAATTAGCACTAGAGAAGCAGCAGAACAGTGAAAATGGGATTTTGATGATGCTCCAAGACAATAAATAAATGAGGAAGGGTAATATTTTATTTCAGCTCTGGATCACTGACGTTTTACTTGAAGCCTCAAGCGTCTTGTTATAAAGAAAAACTAAGAAGTCATTTTCAGGAAAGCAAAAACACTCAGAGAGCCGTTTGTTATGTGTGCAGGTTTGTTGCTGGTGGGTCCTCCCATAACAAGCAGATTAGTATGTTTAGGCGAGCCTGTGTCCCTGAGCAAAGCACACACTAAATAAAAAAAATGCTCCCGTGCTTGACAACTAACAGCTGTCTAACAGTGCTACAGTGTGTGTGTGTGTGTGTGTGTGTGTGTGTGTGTGTGTGTGTGTGTGTGTGTGTGTGTGTGTGTGTGTGTGTGTGTGTACCATAAATGGGCTGGTAGACGATCCTGTAACCCGCTGTAGGAGACTGAGGTGGATCCCATGTGACCCTGAAGCGGTTGTACCACTCCTCTGACACACGGAGGTTTCCAGGAGACAAGAGGGGCACTGCCAAAACACACACAAAATCAGAATCTCAGAACTTAAAGGTGCCCTGTGTAGTTTTGTTGTAAAATTGTCTCTAACAAATAAGTCAAATGTATTTCCAAACATTTGCAATGTTTTGGTATTTATAATCCTGTATTGTTTACATCCATGTTTCCAGTCTTCTTCTTCCCTGCATTTATCAGTGCATTGCAGCATGAATGCAATGATTACAATCTTACTGTACATGCAAGGGATGCTGGGATCTGATTTATGACTATGCTGCTTTCCAAGCTGAGAAGAGATTTAAATTGCAATATGGCGAGCTATAATAGTACCCTCATCTCATACGATGACATATTCTGTCTGACATTTCAATTCTCTGTACAACGAGGAGGTAATCACTACTGCTCATAAGAGGTAATCAAGAGAATAGTTGGGAAAATCAATTAGAGCTGAGCAAAATAACTTAATTGTCTCGTTTATGAAAGAAGCTGCTGTAATTATGAACAGCCTTCATTAAGACAATTAGGAACGCACCAGTATTTGTCATCGCTTTAATTCACGTCCTCCCTCAGGAACGTAAATGAACATGAAACTAATGCAACAGTACAAATGAACATTCTGTTCCCTGCAATAAAATTAATTTTCATTAGCTTTCAGTTTTGCCAGATGTGCTCTCCTAAACTGGGAGATGCATCTTTGTGTAATGAAAATTGAGAAACCGAGAGTTGACCCCGGTGGTTCATAATTCAGAGGAGTGTGTGTATGTGTGTTTGTAAGGCTTACATGTGGCACCCGTAGCCGAGACACTGATGCCGTCTTGACCGCCGGCGTACACTGGCGTCACTGTCACTTTGTACTGTGTGTCTGACAGTAAAGGCTGAAGCACTGCTCTCCTTTGACCACCAGGAACTAACACCTGCGCGCGCGCGCGCACACACACACACACACACACACACACACACACACACACACACACACACACACACACACACACACACACACACATATTAAAGGCATATTTGAAGGTGTAGTGGAAGGGGGTAAAACGCAATGATGAGTTCTGCTTTGGACTAACCTTCAGACAGGCACACAAGGGGCATACAAATCAAAAAGAAACACACACACACACACACACACACACACACACACACACACACACACACACACACACACACACACACACACAGACCATATAGCAAACTACACACAAAATATGTTGCTCTTCTTTGCTGGTATATAGGGACATTTGGAGGCAAAGATTAAGGCCAGGCTTAATTAGGTGAAACAGAAAGGGCTTGCAAACTTTTACCTTCAGGGATTTGAACCACAACTGTTCAAGAATTCTGCTCACTTCAGTTTAGTCAATAAAGTCAGTTGAGGCCAACAGTGAAGCAAAAAAGATCTGAGAAAAGCCCATTACTGCTTTGTTGCTTCATTTATAAGTGTTGAAGTTTGCTCTTTCTCTGAATCTTTGTTTAAGTTACTAAAAGTTTCCCTTCATATAAATAAGGTACCTCTAATGTCAAACAAAGTGCCCAGCAAAAATAATATTTGGTAACACAGACTGAAAAAGGAACCTGATAAACCTGACGCTGCCATTTTATAATACGAATAAATCCAGATGGCTGCTTTCGAACACTTATGAGCAGGTGACATTTGCTCAGTTGTTAATTAATGGTACATGTCTAAAGGTCCATTTTTCTGGGCACTTTTAGGAAGTACATTCATTAAACATACGATTTTGTGACAATTGAGTAAACTATCTGCTGATGAAAACTGTGTGATATGTCTAAAAGGAAAAGTCAACTTTCTCAGGCTTTATATTTAATTAACTTTGTCTTTTGTAAACCCCTAACCCTATTTGATATGCACTTCAGAAAGGCTTCCAACACTCATCCGTCTGTTCTTAACTAAGTGTCTGCTTTCCAAAACAAGACTTTAACATAAACAACAGCAGAGAATTTAACTTCTCTTTATTGGGCAAACAGCACGGCTCCCCAGCTAAATGTTAACCTGTGCGTGTGTGCATCAGAGAGGGAGAGAGAAAGCAAGAGAGAGAAAGAAATGTGCGTTAAGAGAAGGACAGGTAAATCTCTCACAGCCAATGAGATTGGAGGAGCTGTCCACTGACTGTGGTGCTGAAAGGCACACACATTGAAACATTGTTAAATAAACAAATAATCACATACACACTCAACTAGCTAATGAACAGACTTATCAATGTTGTCAGTTCTGCCCTCTTTGTGTCTCACACACACATCCACATCAAAACACATCCAAACTTTGAGAAAGAGGCATGACCTGAAACAACCCTTATCTATCAGCCAGCGGACAGGTTTAAGCTTTTGCCTCCATTTTGTTTAGCTATTGTTTCTTTTTCCGCCTCCCTTTGTTTCTTTTGCTCTTTACTCTGCTTCCAGTGAGGTAAAAGGCTGCTGAAAAGATAATGGAATGTCTTCTGGCTTGGCCTGGCCTCTCCATCTTCTACCACTCTGACACCACATTGGGAAATTAAAACAGGGGGCAGGGGAAGAGAGGGAGAGGGGAGGAAAGTAAGGGGGAGTTGGTGAGAGAGAAGACAGGCAGGAGGGAAAATGGAGAAAAACAGAGATATAGAGGGACAGATGGAGAGAGAAAGTGTGTGTGTGCATATGTGTGTGTGTGCATATGTGTGTGTGTGTGTGTGTGTGTGCATATGTGTGTGTGTGTGCATATGTGTGTGTGTGTGTGTGCGCGTGTGCATATGTGTGTGTGTGTGTGTGTGTGTGTGTGTGTGTGTGTGTGCGCGCGCATCAGTGATCAGGGTCAGTACATGAGCTCAAGGGCTCTTACCACAGAGGGAGGGAATCAGGAAGGAGAGGCTGAGTGGACCGGGACTAAAAGTGTAATCAGTTTTTTGATTGGAGCATATGACCCGACACTGACCGTAGCATCGCCATCCAGTTGGTTAGAGGCATGAAACAACAAGGATCTTCCCCCGAATACAACTCAAGTGTTGTCTATTTCATATAATCAGTGTTCACAACTCACCATGGAAGAAGTTTGTGTGTGTTTGCGTGCATGTGAGGAAAGCCACAATGCCCAAAGTGGCTGAGGAACATAAGGAGGGAGACTTTAGAAACTATAGACAGGGATATAAAAATAGCTCATGAAAGGGAGAAGTAATTAAAATCAGAAATCACTCACTGCACAAAATCTTGGATCCACTACAGCAAGCGCCCCTTACACCTCTAAATCTGCACTTGAATGATTGATTTTTACAGTCACAGCTCACAACTTGATCAACTCACAGACTCCTCTTTGTGGTCGCCCCTGAGGCCAGCGTAAGAGACCCTGTAGCTTTGCACATGGGGGTCTTCCAGCTCCCATGATGCCTCTAAGCTCTGGGTTGTCTCGTCACTCAGCAGAAGGTTCCTCGCAGCATGACGTGCCACTGTGACACCACAGACACAACACAGACAACAGTGAGTTGCTGTAAGATTTATAAACCAAAAATGTACACAAGATCTTGGAAAAAGTTACATTTTATCAACACAACTTATTGAACCAATGTGGTGGTAAAGTTATAACAGCTACTGTCAATGTGCCAATATGCTCAGGCTGTTGTGATGTGCTAGATTATTAAAGTTGCAGTAAAATCTTGCCTAGATGGCGCATATTGTTTTTTCTCTCAGGAACACTACTGAGAGTTTGAAACAAAGTGTTTGTGCTTCATCAGTCTTGATAACGGCTTTAAACCAAAAAGACATATTTTAAGGTCTATGCAGTCCTGGGTGGATGAAAATCAGTGTGAGGGCTCCATATAGGTCATTTAGCAGACGCTCTTATCCAGAGCGACTTACAGTGAACTAACTACAGGGACAGTCTCCCTGGAGCAACTCAGGGTTAAGTACCTTGCTCAGGGGTACAATGGTGGCAGCCTGGTATTGAATTGTTCTGTTTGGAAGGTGTACCACTAGACCACTAGGTTATAACCACCATACATAATGCAGCTTAAACTACAAGCCTTGATTTGTAAAAACAGGCGACTTGCTGTCTTTTAGCCAGATTTTCACAGGAGCACTTGACGGTTGAAAGTTCCTAGGATAGAGAGCAGGGAATTAAATAAAGGAGACCTTGTTGCTTTTTTAAGTTTCTAAAGCCCTGAGTGGAGAAAAAACTAGATTAGTTGTAGCTTGTTGGAAACACAACCCAGATGGCCTCCGGGTCGCCCCTAAGATAACAAAGTTTGAACTGTAGTCTCTGGGCCAAGCCAATGTGGTAAACACACTTATAAAAGCACAAAAGATCTACAAAACTTCTTTCATAAACTGAATCCTGCTTGAAAATGTAATCAATGTTTTAGTTTTGCATTCATTAACCTTAGTCAGAAGAGACACTGTGGAGCTTTTCTAAGCTCTCAGTAATTCTGGTTTTGCTTCCTGAAACTAAATGAGCAACAAAACCAAAACTGTGCTACGGGAACTTGCTAGAACTATGATTGAACTTTGGCATCATCAAAATGCCTTGGAAACTAGCAGACCCTTTCATATTTCAACGGCACTAGACTTTCTAGACAGATGCCTTGGCGTGAATCGAGATTAAAACATTTTCCAGCCTCTCTGCAAGGATAGTTTTTTAAAGGAAGTACCACTTGAACTTAGCCGAACACATGCAAGTGAAATAGTTACGACAAATACATTTCTCGGCACTATTTTAATCCAACATGACATGGCCAATCGCGTCAAATCTTTTCAAGTTACCAACTTTTACTCCTGACATTTTTGGAATTTTCTTACATGCAGTTGTGGTAGCAATCGTTGTTGTCCTGGCCACTGGGTAAATAAAGAGAGGATACATCAGATAATTGGATATAGCCTCTATCAACAACTCTCTCTATCAATAACTACAGTAATTAGACAGAAATACAGAAATAATTGACGGGAAAATAGATTTTCCTCTTCTGAGATAAGCTTCAATAAACAAATCAATGCAAATGGTTTCACACAGAGCCGCGCTTGGAACTCAGAAATGCTGATTTTATGATCCTGAAAGGCAGATGTGATGGGACTGGTCTGTTATTCTCAGCAGACAGTGGCACCTCTGTGAAGACGGTTAGTAAGGTCACATCAGTGTAACCAAGAGGGTTTTAATTTATAAAATTACACCCATCTCTTTCTCTTTTGTCGCGTTTCGTATTGATTAGATGATACAAATACTAAAACTGCCTGAATCAGAAACACAGCAAACATCAACAGTCTAATGTCACTTACATGTGGTCTCTATAACAGAGACGGTGTCACTCTCGGATTCATCTTTGAATACAGCCGTCAACATAGCTTCGTACTCAGTCGATGCACTCAGACCGGTAAGGATGTATCTGTTATCACTTCCACTTAAGACCACCTACAGAAGAGAACCACACACACACACAAGTTTTAGTCTCAGATTACATTTGATTCCCAAAAAAAACACCCTCAAATATGTTGGCTGATCATTTGAATAACGTAAACCATGTGCTCCAGCTGTTTTAAAAGCTATTTTCAACAGTTCATTTTGGTCAAAACATTATGTAACACAGTTGTCAGTTAATCTTCATGTCACACTTTCATCCAGAGTTTGAATTTGAGTTTTGACCAATGATAATCTTGAGAGTACAGCTCTTTGTATTACCAACTGAACTTAATTAGGCATTAGAGACAAAAGTATAAAAATAAGCTAAACTTAACAAGTGCTTCCCATTTTTAATGTTTAATCATGTTGTATTTCACAATGTGCTGTTAACATTCACATTAGGACACCTTGTGTTTTGCACTATTATTTGTTGTTCCTACATTTGATAGAAGAAAATAAACGAGAGTTTCATAAGTTACCCTCAAGATGTGATAAAAGTTTGGGCAATAACCAAGAGTCTGACAAGATTATTTATACTCTCAGTACAATACCAGGCTTTCAAAACCAAGGTCAACACTGAGTTTTAGTAGATAGAGAAAGCTCCTAAACACATAAAATAGCAAATCGCCTCAGTGCTCGTAATATCCGGTGAAGAAAACAGTGGGATGTATTGTATTGTACTTGTATGTGGACATCGTGATACAGTGTTAGATAAATTATAAATGGTAGACATTGATTTAATCATCATTTAAATGTACTTAATAAACTCTTTGTTATGTTAAACAAAAACAACATTTAAATAAGGCCATTGTAGGATTTACAAAGATGATCATCACAATATACGAGTTATCAGAAATGTGTGGTGTCATACAACAGCGTAACCAGTTGGATCAGCTAATGCTGCGGGAGTCTAAACGGCCATTTGTCCAACACAAAGATTAGTCAGACCCCGAGGTAAACACAAAGAGGTCATCAAAAGTACAGATTGCTTCCATGGAGAGCAACATGAAAATTGGAATTTACTGTAGATGACTAAATAACCACATTATGTGCAGGAATTATTTTCTTTACAGAGCCCTTTGAGGCAGTTACATGCAAATCTCAGCAGTGGGACTGGCCATTTGTACTTTCCCAGGAGCAAGTGGATCTTTAGTGATTCATTCTCTCGCTTTTCTTTTTACATTTCCTTGCATTTAATGAGAGTTATTTCCATATTTTACAGCAATGCCCTCAGTGGTATTTGCCTGACTAAAGACTGGAGTCAAACAGATGTTTTATTGATTAACAAACAGTACAAACATTTGCTTTGAAAAAGGGGTCAGGATTCTAGTAAAACAAATGAATACTAAGAAAACAACATAATCAACAATGATATAATTTACTCTGATGGAGCTCTATCTTATCATACATTCTTAATCTGGGTAATCTTTCACTATGTCTCTGTTGTTTGACTCTATTATGTTTAATCTCCTCTCACTTATAACAATACAGAGCGTGTGCGCGCGTGTGTGTGTGTGCGTGCGTGCGAGCGTTAGTATGTGGGTGAGAGACAGAGAAAAGCTGCGAAAATCCCTTTCTCTATGCTGGCAGAATTACCAGCCCACCTCTTCAACTCCCCAGAGTGTTATTTCCAGCTCTGATGACTCTCAGCAAAACACACAAATACAGACACACTCGAGCAACATGCACACACAAATATGCACACTCTGTTACAGACCTAAGGGCTCTATCGCTGCCGCCCAGTTGGCTCTAAACCCTTGATCATGGTAATAAAACATCCAAGCCATTAATTTCTAGATTTACTCAGCCTTTATTTATACTCAACCATGCCAACTACCAGTACCACAATTAGGCTTACTATATATGCAAGCCTATATATATTGGCTCCCCTTTATCTGAGGACATGGAGTGCAGCCACTTCTTCCTCTGGACAGCGAGATAATTAGTGGACCCCTGACTACATAAAATAATCTAAATCCATGCAGGTTATTTATCTTTGGATGCTAAATCAGAAATTGGTGTTTATCTGTCGGATTGACAAAGTGAAAGCACATGTTTGTGGTTCGCTCATAGCTGTGCCAAGGACTCAGAGTGTCATGCCTGTGATGTTGTCAACATGACCAAGATTATCTTCACTGTCAAACTTTACTTCTTGTGGGTGAAAGAACATCTTCAAACAAACTGTCTAAAACAGACACGTTCCCATACAGTATTTTACTGATACTGACCTCCTTTGTATCGCCACCTGTGAACGGTGCCCAGGAGAGTCTGTAGAGGACGATGTCACTAGCTGAGTGATCCCAGCTGACCTGGAAGCTGTCTGTGCCAACATCGTTGGAACGTAGATCCAAAGGACCAGGAACTGGAGCTGAGAGGCAAAAAGAAAGTGCTCATTTCTTTTTTGTTTTACCTTAATTGTCATTTGCAAACCATTTCTAATAATGTTCTGGTTTTCCCGTTAGTTTTTGTGATATTTCCAGTGTTCTGCTCTAGCTTTTCCTCATGATGCCTCCCTCTTAGCAGCACACGCCCTGCATTACTGGGCAATAGGGAGAGAGAGAGCTGACCAAAGGAAGCTTGGCTGGCACTGCACCTGCATTGCTTGATGCAACTTCCATGGAAATGTTTGCATGAAACATTTACTGCTACGGTGTAACCACACTAATCATAATTGTTTTAAATCCTAATACAAACATTAGTTTTAATTGAATATTTGTTTCCCCAATTGCCTACAGCTGCAATGAACTGAACATCTACCAACCCAAAGTGATACGACTATGCAGAAGTAGTATGTTAAAAGTCTAAATTGTTGATTCAGCAGTTATCTTAACCTACAACAACACTTTTGGAGTGCACTCTTATCATGTCCCAAAACTCCACTCAAAAACCTTAAAAGTGCTTGAAAGTTCATGAAGCTCCCTTTGTTATACCCGGTTCATTGAGCAAATGATAAATAAAAATCAACATGTCCCTTTAGAGTGAGAAGTTAAATAGTTGCTTGCCAGAAATACATTTCTTTCTGCTGACTCAGCACTGGAGCCCAACTGTTTGTTGCTTAAAGTGATATTCCTACAAATCGATATCTGTTAGCGTGACGGAATAGTAAGGGACAGCAAAATGACCTTTTAATGCGACTGGGCTATTATGCCGAGGTTTAAATGAGATGGGCAGACTGCCAAAATAGCAGAAAGACAAGTAGGGTGATAAAATTCAACCCTGTTTGGCACCACAAGAGATATGGTTTGCCTTCTAAAAGGTATTAGTACAACTATTTCCAGGAAATTGAGACAAAATTGTCCTCAGTAGAGATAGGAAAATGTCAAAACACCAATGTGGAAGACAAATTTGACGACGATAATAATAAAAGAAAATTAACAAATGTACTTGATCATTAATTATCACTGGCGCCAACATTGGTTATCTACATTTCCCGTATTCGAATGCAGCATTTGCAATGAGTCCCAAAAACGGACTCTAAATAACTAACTAACTAACATCAGTATCTTTTAATGTATCCAGTAAAAAAGCGACTTACTGGTAGTGAACCCGTCTGTGAGCGGCTCTGATTGGCCCTCATCGTACAGGGCAAAGATGGCCACTGAGTACTCCATCAGAGACGTCAACTCACTGAGGTCATAAGAGTTCACTGGACCCACCTCCACCTGCACAACACACAGAGACACATGGCATAACCACACAGAAACCCACAGTTTTGCTTATACAAATTATAATAGTTGAAGCAGTCAGCTAAAAAGGCCACAAATTGAATAAAAAGTGTTATTTGTAAAGATTTGTTCTAGTTATTGTTGTTTACAGTAACTCCTAGGCAACCTTTAACAGTACGTGCAAGTTTTAGGAAGTTATCTAACTTGATAAGGCTGTCCTCGACTAAAGAAATTCTTATTTGACCAACATACGATTTTGTCAACTAATTGATTAGTTGACTGAATGGACTAATCGATCATGCAAAAGCAACACTTTAATTATTCTGTTTAACAGAGATGTGCTCATAAGTTTCTTTAAAATATTCAGCATGAAAAGTGCATAAAGAAATGACAGCGACTGAGACCAAAGTGACCAGTTAGTCGACTAATCAACTAAGAGAGGGCAGCCCCACAATTTATGCTTAAGCACATGCACATTCACACACAGAAGTACAGTAACATAAAAGTTTGGTGTCAGCACTATTCCTTACTGTGGATATTGCAATATTTGTATATTTTCTAAGCTGATTTATATCAGTGCTCAATATTCTTTCTAGTCTGACCTTTTCACACTCAAGGACAAGGACGATCCCTACAATTAATCTCCTCTTTGTTCGGTCCTTCCTTTTTCTTTTTTCACTTCATCTCTTCTCATCATGACACATAAACAAATGCGGTCAAATATAATCACATCCAACAATGACGTCTTAAACACAAAATCATGGAGTCGCGCTTGTCACACACACCTCCTCCGTGATTAGTCCATCTGTCTTGACCCACATGATGCGGTAACCTTTAACTCCTCTGGGCACGGGCTCCCACCTGATGTGGGCGGAGTTGTGAGTGATGTCAGAGAACTGGAGGTTGCTGGGAGGTCTCAGTGGTACTGGGAGAGGGAGAGAGAGCAAGTGTTTGATGTGTGTTTGTATGCTCTTGCACTTTTAGCTTTTTGACAACCGTTTCTCTGGTTCTCTGATCCTTACATCTCCAAAGGGCTGTTTGAGGGTTAAGATTTGTTTTTATAGTTAAGATTACAATTAAATTGAGGTGAAGGTTAGGGTTAAGGTTCAGAATGAGAACAGAAGTTAAACATTGTAAGTGTGTGCATGTGCTTTACTCACAAGTAGTTTTTTGGATTGTAATAGGGTCACTGGCCTCCTCCCCATACATGGCATAAACAGTGACAGTGTATTCAGTGAGAGGGGTCAACCCAACCAGCTCTAGCTCTGTTACTGCCTCCGATACCTTTACCTGGGGACAAAGACGCACAAAAGCGCACATTTTAGTATTTAAAAAGACTCAGCTGCCAAGTTTCTGTTGAAAACTACAAATTGAAACAGTGTCTATCGATTCAGTGTATCTTTTTTTTTCTCTTTTTCTGTCTGTTTCTTTCTTTCACTACCTCCTTCTCGTGCAAGTCTCCATCGTCTATAAGCGGTGCATACA
The DNA here is from genome assembly GCF_900634415.1 of Cottoperca gobio. Classification (NCBI taxonomy): domain Eukaryota; kingdom Metazoa; phylum Chordata; class Actinopteri; order Perciformes; family Bovichtidae; genus Cottoperca; species Cottoperca gobio. Next base: position 14,521,867 of record NC_041370.1, on the reverse strand, counting down.
GCAGCATGTAGCCAGAAACTCCATCCACACTGTCCCATCTTGCTTTCATGGTGCTGCGAGTCACGTCAGACAGCTGGAGGACTGTCACTGTGGGAAGGGCCACTACACACACGCACACACATGCACACACACGCACACGCACACACACACACACAGCACAGCACAGTTCAATTAAGGAGGAATCATACTACTAAACCAAGTCTTTTCAGTTGGTCTTGAATAAAAAACCCTTGTATTGTCTTTCTGTATCATGAGGGCATTGTTTTTTTCCGTATGTCTGGCTTCTATGGCTGTCAAACTGTAAGCCACTAGTATGAAATTGTGATCTCAGATGATGATGCATTGGTGTGAGATTTTGTTCATTTCTGTGCGTGTGTGTTTATGCGTTAAAATAAACGTACCAGTTGTTTCCGATCCTCTGAGAGCTTCACTTGCCTCGTTTGCGTACACAGCAAACACAGCCAGCTGGTACTCAGTGACAGAGTTGAGATGCTGTAACACCGCTGAAGTCTCACTACCTTCCACTACCGCCTAGGGTCCAGGAAACGTGAGTGGGGGGAGGGAGAAGGGGTGTGAAAAAGGGAGGGATAGGGACAGAAAAGAGGGATGGGGTGCGGAAATGGATGGGAGGAGGGGGACAAAGAATGGCAGGGAAAATGGAAAGAGGGGCGATAAATGCGGGAAGATGAAAATGACAAATGGAGGGGAGGAAAGTGAGAGTAAAGGAGGGGAAACACAATCGATTTATTGAGAGGGATTAAGCACAAACTTCTAAAGCAAAACAATATTTTTCATTCTGATCTGTATGGATGACAGTTGTTTTAAAGATTAGGTCCGGGCTGAGCCAGCTGGAAAGGTCTCCTCATATGTCGCTCCAGAACATCTGGTCCCCGTAAACCCAGCTAAGCAAAAGATTTAATGGTTTCTTTGGTCAAATGTTTTTGGAAAATTCAAGCAGGTGCCTCTATCAGTATTATTTCTAGTGAGCCTTCTTCACCTGCACTGGTGTTCAGGGGAGTTGTTAATGGAGGCATGAGAGCAACGAGAATGGATGAATGATGCCGCCACCAGCGTCTCAGGGAAAAACTGAGCTCAATCTATACACTTGCCTGAAGACCCCAGATACAGCAACTCCCAATGGTGTAGTAAATATGATTTTTTTAGAACTTGCTTTTGCTTCTGAACGTGTCTATTATCAGATAGCAGAGAACTGCAATGTGTAATTGCAATGATTTCATTAATTTTATGTAGTGATACATTTGTTTTAGTGATTGTTTACTTCCTTAGCTTCCTATTTAAACTAAAAAACAAAGAAAACCTTTAGGACAGTGAAAGACATTACTTACCTCCTGTGGTTCTCCTCCGCTAGCAGAGTAATAAACCACTCTGTACTTCTCTACGTTTCCGGGGGCGTGGCTCCATGAAACCCTAAAGCTTCGTGCTGTGACTTCTGATGTCAGCAGCTCGAGCGGCGCTCCTGTTATCTCTGGTATGTGTTCTGAAGAAATAAAAGGAGAGGAAATGTGAAGGATAACAAAACAGATTGCCTCCAATTATATTACATACAATTACTTCCAGTGAGGAACTTTTAAGTAGAAAAATCTCACATGCATTGAAAATCATCATTGAAGAGAATAGATGATGTTGAGATATTATCAAAACACATTAGACAGGACTCCTAATGTCCATTTAAAGACATCCTTTTTCTTGGTTTTCCATCCTGCATCTTTATTTCCATTGAAAATTAAAAATTATTTGAAGAAAGAGTGAGAACGTGGAGCAGGATGGAGAAAGAGGAGGGTATTTCCTAAAACAATCAACATTTTTTAGCAGTTATATCACACCATATTCCCCTTCAGAGAAACTTCGCATTAAGTATCACAAATATGAATAAATCCCATTCCACGACTGCAGCTGCCATTAGGGCTTGTCATTTCAATGTGGCATTTTATAATCGAGTCAGGCAAGGATACATTAGCGAAGAGCCAAAGTGATTATATATGCAAATAGTTGACTTCGCTGCTAAAAAACCTGCCTTACCTTAACTTAATTTGCCTCGTATAATCAGAAGAGATGTAAGTGCTATGGCGTGCCCTTACTCTTATCATAATAAGTATCTGCACAAAAATGTGTGAAGTTGAGAAAGGAGCTGGAGTTTGAACTTCTCTGACTGACAACTATTTCTGCCACTTTTAATGTGAACAACCTAGTGCAACAATATGAAAGCCTTCCAGGAGAGTCTGAAAATGTGCGCCTTTTCTTCCTGTATCATATTTCGTCTCCCCCCTCTCTATGACAGCTGGATTTTTACTCTGCCTTCTATTGTGGCACTTTGATTTCCGACATGGTCGATCAACACGTCTTAAGAATCACTACTTTTCGAGTATCACCCAGCCCTTACTCTGTTTGATGTCCTTGTCTTGCTGCTCCACTTGTTCACACACAGTCTTGGTCAGACCCTCTACGATAGAGCTCATGACGTTGAAGTCGGCCACGTTGTAGACGTGAGAGTCGTCCGGCTCTGAGGCGATGGAGTGAAGCTCATTCTCATCAGCATTCTTAACACCTGGTAAAGGAAGGTCAAACATATGATTTTTAGCATTATATTTAGAGACAACAGCCGTATTAGAAGTGTATGTGTCAGCCTTAACAACTATTCTACATATAAAAGCACTATAGCACAGTGCAATCTGTTCAAAGAAACAGCCGTGACAAGATTTAAAGAGACAGGAAGTGATTTCTAACTAATTTATGCACAGATGTGACTCTCCCTAAGACTTATTGGCTTTGTGCGTGTGTGTTTGTCTCCTCCCTCACCAATAGCAAACAGCTCAACCCCAGCATTTCGCAGGCTCTCTGCAGGAGGTATGACATCGTCCTGGGACTTCCCGTCTGTGATGAGGATCCCAATCTTGGGTATACCCTCCCGTGAGCCAGACTCAGGCTTGAAGCAGTTCTCCAAGACATAGGTCAACGCAAGGCCTGGAAAGAGAAGGAGGGAGACAGAGAAGAAGGATGAATGAGGAAGACAGAGGCAGAGGGACCAGTGTGGATGGAAGGAGAAAGTCAGACAGAAGGAGGAAAGCCATTTAAGAGTGAAAAGGAAAGGTGCAGGGGGAGCAAGAGCAAAGACAAAAGAAGAAAGGGAAATAGAAAAACACTGGCTTGGAAATTCTTAACAAACTAAACCAGTATTAACAGCAACACAAACTGATAGTATGAGTGAAATCCAGCACCTGTGAGAGTGTTTCCTCCTTTGTATGGCAGGTTCTTAACGGCATCAATGACGGCATCTTTCGTGAAGAAAGCATTTAGATGCCACTCTATCCTGGGATCACCACTGTACTGAGCCAGACCTACATTCACACACACAGACATTGAATGTACACCTTATATTACAACCTGCCATTAGCTCCTTTAAAGTAGATATGCAAACTGATTATTATTGAATTTCTTTAATGAACAAATACAGTATGAGGATGTATATGACTAAAGCTAAAAACCATTGACACAAACATCAGAAGACCATATTGGTCCCATGGTGTACCCATCTGATCAAGAGGGAAAGTAGCAGGGACCCACCTATCCTTGTTTTATCGATGCCAACATCAAAGGCATTGACCAGATTTTCCAAAAACATGCGGACCAGCCGGAAGTTGAGTCGACCAATACTCCAGGAGCCGTCCACCAGGATTATGATGTCTGCAATGGCCTCAGTGTGGCACACAAACTGATCAACTGCAAGTAGGAGAGAAGACACACTGACATGAGGCAAACAACCAGAATAACCGGACTAATGAGTAATTGATTAATTAAAACTCAGAAAACACAATAAATGCACACCTCGAGTCTGCAGGTTTCAGGTAGTCTTTATTGAACAAAACAAATACTGTAAACCAAATAGCCAGAAACAGAACTCAGGAAATTAGAAAGCATGTAAAAGAGACACCAGTTCCTTTACAATGACACAGATACAAAACCACAATCTGAACCTTAGTCAACCGCAATCTTGAGAGCCTCCTTTGAACTCTGTGGTGTTTTCCTCCCAGGATCTGACCTACACCCCTCTTATTGTAATTAATCTTTAAAGAAGTTGATGGAAACTAACTCACCTTTCATTGAAAATACATTTTTAAAAAGGGAAATCTACACCTAAAACCTTCCACCTGGAATATTGATAGATACAAGTCATTATTAGTGGAAAGAGACAAACACATACACACACACTCATTTATCATAATTCCATAATTGCTTGTTTGTTTACTTAGTACGATATCCTACAAATGAATACACTCAAAGTTGCACCATTAATCCATCATCTGTCTACAAAAGTAATAGTGAACAATCCAGAACATGCTGATCAGGTTGGACATTTGTGTCTTAACGGAGAAAGACGATTAAAGAGTGCCGAGTATAAGAAATGAGAATTATTACTCTGCATTTTTGCTCACTAGAGTATGTTTAAAATATTAAGACAAAGATTTGAGTGGAGTGATACCATATGAATGAATGCAGAAAGTTCAACTGCTGCTAGTTATTTTCACCAAAATCAATACAAACTGAACACAAAAAGGACTTTTTTATATCTCCATTAGGACCTCGGCGTAAAAGGCTCAATTTCTCACTATGCTCTGACAGCAGATGTTAGTCTTGTGGCTCAGGTGCATACTGGGTAATTGCAATGTCCTGGGTGAGTCTCAAGACCTTTGTTTCGATTGTGTTTCCCTTGTGTTCTCCTCTTAGTACACTGTCAACTATCAACTGTAAAATAATCCTCAATATAATAAGTAACGCTGCTATTTGGTGGCAAAATGAAACATTTCCTTCCTAGTCTTATGGATATTTTATGGGTCACAAATTCACAGTAGCAGGAATGACTCTGAAGTGAACAACAGCACATTAGAGGGAACATAGAAACAGCTGAGACTTACTGTATTTTGGCAAGCAATCTTTTTTATTTTATTTTTTACTAACAAACGTATGTGACATGTACTGTACCACATGTGCGATCATGTCACTATTTATTCATTACTATTTTAAGATTGAAATCTATATAAAAGGCACATTGTGTAACGTTAAGCCACGCAGGAATTCATTTCAAGAAGTGATTTTCCAGACAGAGCCTTCTGTCTGGTGCCTGCGTCTGTCTGACTGTTTGAACCATCCATCTGCTGCAGACGGCAGACGGAGGAGAGAAGAGTAGACAGCAAGGTCAAGAGATAGCTGATGACAATCTTTGATTTGCAAATGCACAGCATAAAAGACTAAGGTGCTATTATAAAATACTCTTTGGGTAATGATTTGAAAAAGGCAAGCCAAAAAGATTATGAATATATCCTTCAGAGTTCAGGTCCACTCTTTTTAAAACAACCTACTGTATATGATGCCCATTAAAGTGGTCGAAACTGGAAAACAAAATAATTTACTATCCATTTGAAGTGAGAAGAGAAGTTGTAGCGTAAAGTTTCAGCAAAATGGCAAAAGGCTGAGCGGCCAAAGAGTGAAAAGATGATTCTTTATGACGTTACCTTTCTTACAAAACAAACAATCATGGCCTTTAAAAGTGCTCTAAGGTCAAAGAGAAGAAAGAACCATGACTTACCGCCGGGAAGGCTTCTTTATAAGCGATACACAAAGAATAGCTGAGGAGCTATGATACCAAGGGTTGTTAGTATCTATAGTAACAGCTGTTGACACTTTGGGTAAACAGAGAGGCGAGGAACTTAATGGTTTGAAAGAGTCAGAGAGGGAGAGTGGGGTACTGTGAAAAGCCATCAAGACAGACTAAGGAGATGGTAAACAGAGGATTAGAGGGTCGTAGTTAGAGCTAATTACAGCTCGCTGGTCATTCCCCAGTCTATTGTTGGCAGAGTGGTGAGAATGTCATTCAACTAAACACAACACCGGTGTTTTACATATGAACCAATAATCAAGGTTGCCCCTCTCCTTCACATTATCCCTGCTGACGTCTGGAAACAGTCAGTTTAGTTGGATATCAAGGGTCGTTTTTCCCAGAAGAAATTCATTCTTTTATAGCTTGAGAAACAACTTCCATAATTGCCAACGGTAGATAATCCTTGTCAGTAAACATGAAACCCTGTGTTATTATTAATGTTATTTCATTCTGCCCAGGTTGTGTGTTTTCATATCAGTGTGTGCTTTACATTTTCATCACAATTTTCCATCTGTCACCTGACAGGACAGATAAATGGAAGTCTCTGCAAAACCTTACAAAATGTAATAAAAACTTTGGTAACCGTGTAGTCGTTCATTTCAAGCAACAGTGGATGTAATGTAAGTTTGTGTAAAGTAAATAAATATATTTCAATATTTTTTTATTAGATAGACACGACAGATAGACTGGAAAGTGGTAGAGAGGGGACAACATGCAGCAAAGAGATTCGAACAGCAGATTTCCTCATGTCCTGTAATTAAACAATTTCACCCATTTGTAGAATATATCTGAATATAATTTGGTAATTAACTGACAATTTTTCAAATAAAATGATCAGTGTTTTTTGAAAATAATCACATCAGAATTACTTGGGTAATCATGTTGCAGATGTCTGTAAAATAGACACATAAAATACAGTTAAGGGAGACTGATAAACACACAAGGGTGTTTCCCTCCCAACAATGTCAGCGAGAAGTATCTAACTACTGTAGTTGCTATTGAATCTTCTCTCCCCTGCTCGCTGTCTGAGTGCCAGACAATAGCAGGCTTGTCAAAGGTCCCTCTGCTCCTTCTAAGCTCCATCTGCCTTTCTTCTACCCCTCCTCATCTCTACCTCGTCCCCCCCTGTTCTCTTCCCGTCTAACGCCTTCGCTGCAGGTCAAAGTGCAGTTACTGGGAAACAGTGGGGAACTGTGTCTGTTTGCACATGAGGGAGAAAAAAGTGTGAAAGGGAGGAAGGGAAGCAAATCAAGCAGGAAGAAAGAAAACTGGTGAGAGAGCAAAATAATGTATTTGGGTTTGATGAAATACTGCAAAAATATTGACCGATTCTGTGGTGAAAAGTCTACGGTTACTCCTGTTCTTCTCTGCCTCTCGACACTCCTCTTTTTCCAATCTGTCCATCTCTGCGGCTTACTAATAAGAGAGAGGCTTTGTTTGGCACATAAATCTTTCTTAAACACTCCACTAACTAAAACAAACTGCCATGGCAGAGCACAGGACATGTCAGTCACTACTATAATGTGTGTGTTCTTGTATTTCTAATCATATGGGGACCAAATGCTCATTTGAGGACAGAAAAGAATCCTATCAAATTCAGTCCTTAATCTATTAAAAGGCCCTTTAATGGTAGAAAAGACACAGTTAAGGTTAGATGTGATGCTGGAATAAAAGGTAAGAGTTAAAGGCATACTTGCCAATGTTTAACTTATTTGCACATGGTGTATTAGTCATGGGATGACATATCTGTAGCTGAGTAATTTGAAAAACCTCTGTATCTGTATTACATTTAACAACCTTTTTAGTTACACGGTTGGTTTCTAACGTCACGGATGGCAGAGATAATACTGGAGTAGAGCTTGGCTAGTTTTCTTCTGGCTGATGGAGAGCGTAATTACACCGCTAAAACCCTCTTTTCAACGAAAATGACTTCTTGTCAAACACAACAGAAACTTTCCTACCATGTAACAGCGGGTTTCACCATGGAAATGAAACTAAACAAAGAGTACATGCTTGAAAACCAACTTTCTTTGTCTTAATTTGAAAATCAAGCAAGAAAACGGCGCTAATGAGCGCGAGAGTGTATTGAGTAGGGATGTTAATAATGAACCGTTCAACCGTTAACGGTAATGTTGACCAGTTCAGCAGTTAAAATAAATATTAAATAAAAAATGTGAAAGCCTGAGCAAAATTAAAAGGAGCAGCTTGTCTGGTCGACCTTACAGATCAAATCCACCTTAAATGAGCCGGAGCCGAGTTGTTGCTAGCTTTGGGGCTAACACCCTTCAAATTAATCAGCAGGTGGAATTTGGCCTGGTTCTCGAGTAGTTGTAGCATTTATTCACCGACAAATAAACAGTACACACACTGCACTGCTGTGTTCACAGCTATAACATTACTACTGCTCACCAAGTCACCGTCGCAGATACCTTCTCTCTCTCGACCGGACACTCGCTAATGGAAACGTGACTCTGGGCAGACGCATAGCTGACAGCCTCGCTGTGGAGACGTACTGGGAATGTGGCTGCACGTGTCTACAATACACACAACATCGTGGCTGCCAACTCTCCCGGACGGGTTAACTGGGGAGTCAGAGTTTCCTGTTTTGCACATACACTGCAGCTGGCGATAAATGATGGATTTAATCTGTTTATTCAACGGTTAGCGTTGGGTTTAACAAGGGTTGGCTATCAGTCAGGAACAAAATATCTGCCATCAAGCAAATGTATCTGTGTCCAAAAGTTGTGTTGGTATAGCTTGAAATGTAATAATGTATTGTACGTGGCATAGCTGCTAAGCGTGGATAGTAACCTTAGTAAAGCAATTATGCTCATTATTTTTCAACAGCTGTTACACAAAACATTTTTTTCATTTTCTGGTTGTTTGTAAACATATGCACATGTATGTATATATTCAGTTATGAACAGAAATACTTGTGCATACATAAGAAATGTTCACTTACAACCAGAGAAATGCACACATCCACAACCTTGGCTGAAGGACTTTTTTCACAGCAGGTGTTACGAATAACATTAAGGAACGTTAACACTATTTAAGTATCCCAGTTATCCATAACAATGTGACAATGAGCCATCGATAATTATATTATTTACACCTGTGCTTTACTGTGACAGGTCAGGGTTAGAGAGATGTCATAATATCATCTGTTAAAAAAAAGGCCTATTGAGAACCTCACGCCCAATAAACTGTTCAGGACAGACTTTCTGAGCAAAAACCCAGCAGATTTCTCTATCAATATGAATGGTGCTTAGATGATTTTAATAGGTTCTGGAAAAAGAACAAAAGCATCCAGCCCCTCTTGCAGACCATTACTGTAGCCTACTAGTTTCACTCAAACAGATTTGTGTCTATGTCTCTATATTCACTGATTGTGAATCATGAGGTTGGCTGAACTACATCTGAACCTAATTTGCATAGAAGCAAGTGATTAGAAAAGAAGCTGCCATCACTGAACCTATTTACATGCGAGTACACATTTGGACAAGAACCCACAATAATTGGCATGTGAGCATGTGATTAGACAGACCGTCCACCTGGTGTCCATGAGCGAGTGCACAACCATATTTTACAACCCAGCCCACAGTAGTCCTGCAGTGCTGTGGGAAACAAGAATGTGTCTCAGAGACAATTGAATTAACTTGTGTGGGTGTGGAAAAAAAGGGTATTAAAAATGTGAGTGCAACAATGGAAGCCCCTGTTGGCTGGCTGCAACTTCTAGTAGAGCAAAGACAGACATGCAGCGACAAAGACGAAGAACAGGAGCTACGAGAAAGAGATGATACAGACATAAGAATAAGTTGCAGTTAGCAGTAGTAAAACACACACACACATGTAGGCTACATGTTATCACGAAACCAGATTAATTAAAGCATATTGCTTTGTAATCTTCTACTCCCTGAACACACACATACACACACACACACACACACACACACACACAAACATATGGAAATAGTTGGGAGAGTAATGTATGCGCTATACGCAAACAGATATATACAGAAAACATCTTCAACATATACAAACACTCTTATCTAGTTTAGAAAATGTTTCCACCCGCTCTCTATTCACTCTCTCTTTTCTAATTAACAGTACTTCTTCGCAGCCAGCCTTGATTTATTGCTGACCTCCATTTGGCCAGGGATCAGACAGAGTGTGCTGTCATTTCAATCTCTCTCTAGTTAAGTTTTATTTCCCTCGCCACTGTGATTGTGTTTCAGTGTCTGGAATTAACATTGAGACCATTGACAGGTATGCAGATAGATGGATACTCGCAGCGACAGTACCCCCATTAGTGAGAAGATTTCCTTAATTCTCTTGCAAAGGTTTGATTCCTGAGCTAACCTGCTTTTACAAGAGCACTTCACCTCCAAGATGAGGCAAATCTATTACAAAAATAATTGGCCATTTATTCTCAAATAGTTTAACACAAGTTGATATGTTTGATTCTGATGCATCAATCCACTAAGTATTAAAATACACTTCAGTGAAATGATGAAATGGAAATAATAATATACAGTGGGCAAACTGCCTCTTTTATAGTCACCCCCGTAAAATGTTTTCTCAATATATCATTCCAGGATGAATAGTAAAAAGATCTATTTCTCCTGCCTGCTGTTTATCACGTAGAACCAAATGTTTCAATATAAGCAATTTCCTGTATGTTGTAGAGAAAATGTCCATTTTAAATCAATACAGACTGGTCTTTTCCACCTCATCTGCTCATGTGTAGGTGTGCTTGCTAAGTGCTCTGCCAAACTGAGATGAAAATGTGGATAGCATTTAAAAAGACAGACACAATGAAGTGAAAAACTGAACTTGCAGGCCAGTTTTCCGTATATGTATACTTGACCACATGGGGCCAAAGACAACATTACTTGCAGTTTTATACCACCAGCAGATCATATATTTCTAATCGGTTCTGTACCTGCAAATCTACAGAACATTTAGCTAAAAATTCCAACCAATAAGAAAACCACAGATATCTGAACTCCACAATCTGCTTCCACCCTTCTTGTTGTTTTTATCTGCAGATTTCAAAATGATACAATAGCAGGGCATTTATTATCATCAATTTGGAGTTGCCTGATTACGATATTGTTCCCTTCACTACCAGTCTTTTTACTAAGACAGTCTATACACATCTTAATTAAAAAAAATTCCAAATATGCCAGGGCCGTTAAGAAAGAGCATAGCTCATGCCTTCATGACATTAAGTCTGGATGATTATATTTGAATTCTCAGTCATCATTGCTGATGAAGATCATGTGATATGATCATAAACTCAAATTTAGATACCTAATGGACCTTCAGATTGTGAAACGTGAGATTGTTTTGTGTAATGTTCTAACTATTTCTAACTATTAAGTCAACATGGATAAAAAGTACACATACAAATAGAAATGTAAACATCTAAAATCATTTGTTCATTATGTGATATGAACAAACATCCAGAATAGTTACTAAATGAATCTCAAGGTAAGATTGTTTTTGCCAAAAAAACTGGCATTGGCAAACTTTTTCTAAGAAATAAAAATGTAGCACCTGCAAAAAAAGTACTAACGATCATCTTAATGTCAAAACAACAACTTGAACACAAACCTAGAGAGCCGTTACCCTACAACAGGTTGTTTCTCCCGACAATTGCAGGTGGTACACAAGAGCTTGAAAACCAAGGTTTTCTTTGTTTTCTTTGCTTGTTTATTCAATCAGGAGACAGGCAGTAGATTGATACACCTGTCATCTGCTCAGTGGCCCTCAGAGCAACTCAGACAAACTCAACCACGCACAAACAACATTCATATTCATCTGTGAGACCTGTGGGCTTATGGGAGTCAGAGTGTGTGTGACAGAGAATGTGTATGTTTGTGTAAGTAGTGTGATGCAGTGGCTTTTAAGGTGTAATCCGACAGCTGTTTTTAGGCGATTTGTGTCGTTCCACCAGAGACCTTTCCTTGCTTGGCCTTCTGATCTTTAATCCACTGTCTTATTCTGTTCCACTTCACTGAATGTACAGACGCTCTGCCAGAAGAAACTATATGTATGCTTAAGGCAAAACATGGCCTATAAACTGTCTGTCTCTCACTACCTCTGAGACTGTCGCTCCATCTCTATCTGTTTCTGTTTCCTTGCCTTGCTCTTTTCTTTCTGTTTGTCTTCTAGTCTAATCTCACACACACGCACATACACACAAGCACACGCACACACGCAGGCACACACTTTTGTGGGTTTCTATTTTGAAAGTTGAGTCCCTCTTATCATGTCTGGTTATTTTTTAGCTTCATGCACACATTGTAAGAACTTTAGAGATGGGCGTGGCTCTCAAACCAGGCTTTATTGTGTCACTATTCAATACAATACTGGTTTACTTATTAATCTGCGGGAGGGACAGTTTGCCTGCCAGCCCACCCTCTGTTTCTATTTAGCCTTAGTCATGGACATATATATAGATATATATAATCCTCATCTCAAGGAAAGGTACAGTAACTGTAAGCACATCTGTGGTGGAGTCGGAAAACTGTGTAAAGAGAATTTACTGCAGCTCAACTAGTTATTATGAGTCACTGAAAAATCATGGAGATGTATGCAAAAACAGAGCTATGGTTTGGCATTATTCCACAAACTACAATATTAGTTTTTAAACCACGATCTTATGAGCAATGAATATGCCTCAAAATTTAAATAAATAGGTCAAGGTCTGATGTGCTTTGTTAAACACAAATTGTTAATAATTGGGATCACAAGTAAAACAAAGTAGAGAGATAAACAAAAGTGTAAAAGGGCATGAAGGGGGGATGAAGGAAGAGGGCTAAATCCATGAAGGGGTATAGAGGAGAGAAGGCAACGAGAAATACATGTGTCATAAAAAGTCGGAGGTAGGGCAGAGGTAGAAAATCGTGAAATAATGAAAAGTTATTAAGGGAAAACTTTGGTTCTAAATGTGTCAATTCTAATGACACACATCTAATGTCAAACTAGTTAATGCATTTCTTCGGGTAGGGTCGTCTACCCAATGTAGGTAATGTATGTAATGTTAAACAAAAAATATGATGTTGCATGCACAGTGCTTTTTGCCTCCTTAAAAACACATCGTTTTCAATTTGGCTCGTTTCTGGTTAAACTATATGTGCATTGATGTACCACCATAGTCTATAGTGTAATGTGTAATGATAGGCGGGAGTGATAGTTGAATTCCGAGTGCTTGATGAGAGGACCATGGCGTGTAAATATATGTGATCTCTAATGCTATTTCACATTTACATCCACACGGTGATTATTGTACTGTAAATGCTCTGTATAACCTTGTACAATTTTTGCTGTAAAGCACTTTGGGCTGCAACTCTTGTATGAAAGGTGCTATACAAATAAAGCTTATTATATTATTATTATTATTATTGGACTTGTTTCTGCAAAAAACCTGGTAAAACCAAAGCGGCGTCGCTCATACCACGGCCACAGAATTGTACGGTGTGATATAACTTCTATTTGTGAGCATGAAGAGAGAGAAGACAAGCTGTAGCAGGGGGATATCAGGGAGGAAGAGGACACTAATTAACCTCTGCACTTAAGAAGTCCTTGCCAATAATGACCAAAATGCCATCAGCACATCCACACCACCATGTACTTGTTAACCACTGTCATGGAATTAGCTCAACTCAGCCATGAACCCCCTCACTTAATCGAGGACAAGGACAGAAGTCTGGCTAGCACTGAGACCACACGCAGACACACACACACAGACGTCCAAGTGAGCAATGGCTGAACTACTTCCAAGTCTCTGAACACACATCCAACGTGTGTGAGGATGATATTTCTTAAGTTCCTCTCAACAGGGATAATTCAGCAGCTGGAAAATGTCCAAAACTTAATGTAAAACACAATTTCTGATGATGGAAAAAGTGTGAAAAATGTGCATCTCTGGAGGACATTTACCTGGGTTCACTCTTTGCCGCCTCACTTTTCATTTTGGTTTATTTTAATACTTTCTCTTTAAATCCTTTCTCTTTAGCGCTCACCTTACTTTGCCCTTCACACATCAGCTCATGTTGAAACTGTACATTTTCACATCATTTGTGAATCACATCTACGACATCAATTTTACATTTCTTGGAGCCTTTCATGCTTTCTAGCCATGACATAAATATCTGGCTCTTTTTACTCTCAAATGGAAAGAGGTGATGTAATGTTAAGAAGCATTCAAAGGAACTGATAGCATCACTCGACAGTTAGTTTGTAGCCCACACATACTTGACCGTGCTGGATGTATTCACTGTATTTGTCTCCTATCATTTGTGGTATCGGTTTTGGCCTCCTCACTCAGCGTCTCTGGCTATTTTTCAGCCTAGTGACACATCTCTCTGGCCACAAACCTGTGACCTCCTGTGTAGCCACTGAGCATCACACCAACTGAATGGTGAGGCCAGGAATTAAATTAATTACAGGGCAAAATGCACGACTGAGGAAGTCTATAACTGGTAATTCTGGAAACTAATAGGGCAATAAATAAAGCAAGACACACAAGCATAAATACAGATATGCACACGCACACACATGCACACAGAGATGTAGACATGTAGACTACATGAATGTTGAAACTGGGAATTAACAACATGAGAAATGTGGAAGCATGAACACACACATACACACACCTATCTAGAGTGAGTGCCAAAGCTGAAATGAATGATAATGTTAGGAATTAGGGTTAGCTATAAATATAGAAACCTCGCTCACCAGGTGTGTGTTTGTTACCCTCTGCAGATGTGATGGATACTAGAGGACTCTTTCAGTCTCTTTCACTATCAGTGCTGAATGTCAACTGAATCTCATTGGCCTCCAGTTCAACTTTAACTACGTCTGTCCCTTGGGATCAATCTGTTTGTCTGCCTGTGTGAGCGCTGGTTTAAAGCCTCAGTCCTGGAGTGAGGATGGCAACACTTGGCTCACATCCTATCAGCTAATATGCATGGAGGAAAAGAGAGGCTTTTGCCCTTCATTGCTCAATTATTTCCACTTGTTTGTGTATGCTGTTGGCCTTGCACTCTGATTGCTTTATGTACAAAAGCTAAAACAAAGCAAGTTGTCTATTTAAGTGACTTTAATTTAGGTGAAGGCAAGTACAATCAAGAAAATTAAATATCAAAAAAGAGTGCAATTGTTAACCTTTGGCAATATAGTCAGTAAAAACGTATCTGGTTATTTTTCCAAAAAATTAAAGTTAAACTGAAACCCATTATGACAGCTTCTTAAAAAGTGGGCCAGGTGACACCTTGAAGCTTTGATTAGAGAAACCTGTGCTTACTTCGAGAATCTCTTAGATCTTTATGGCCTTCAGGGCAACAGCCATCTGTTTTACTACTGGAGGCTGCTGACACGCGCACACACACACACGCACACACATACATTGTTTAGGGATAACTTCCAAGAAAAATATATTACTGTCTTTCAGAGGGGACCACTAATGGATGTGTTCTTGTTTTGATAAGCAAAACAAAGATATTTATTGTTATTGGCTGCAAAATTCCTTACAGACTTTATTTTGGATGAAACTTGGTTTCACCAGCAGCAATGGCTGCGTTGTAATACAGTAGATAATGGAACTAAAAATCTATGGCTTGAAGAAAGGGGGTGGGATGGCCTCTAACCTAAATGACAAAATATGTTATTTCTCTGGGCAACATGAATATATGTACACAAATGTTTTGGAAATCCATCCAGTAGTTGTTGAGACATTTAACTAAAAGATAAATGGTGGTGGTAGAGGAAAGGTCAGGCGACCACCTATGTCCTATGGGACTGAATGTTTTTACAAAATGTCATGCCAATCCATCTAAAATAGGCTAACATATTTCAGTCTGGACCAAAGTAATGGATAGACCAACGGACAACATTGCCATCTCTAGAGCCATGACGCTAGCAGGGCTAAATAAACATTAATATTTTGAAAAGAATCCATGAAAAAACATTTATAATAATTATTTATAAATATCAAGATGACAAATGTGAGAAATGTTGCCGCAAGAGAAGCTTTTCAAAGTTTCTGTAGGCGAATAACCAAAATGGAACCACTGAATCAAGCGAACAAAGATGGCAACCTCCTGAACTGACGTCAAATGGCACCATGTGTAATAGCATTACACACTCTGTCTGCATGTCTCAGTCCAAACTGGAAAGAGTAGAAGTTGATATTTTGACACATTGGACGGTGAGACTAAAGTTTGGATGTCACTGAAGCACTGAAACCGCCATTTCTAAATGCAGCCAGTTGATTAAGGAGTCCAGAGAGACTCGTTTGTTGGCAGAACTGACAGAAACAAGTGGAAAGTGAACGTATGACAAACTTTGCAGACATTCCAGCTGGCAAGTAGCTGAAAAGGTTTTTTTCATTCATTATTAACTTTATTTTTTCATAATTTAGTGGTTATGAGGCTTCATTGTAGATTTGCCCTGAGGTTATGTCACAAGCAGATTTACAACAATATCTAGAAGTTTTGTTTGAGGAATAAACATTTCTAACAAAAATGTGAATCTAAAAGGTTTTTTATCAGTGGTGAAGTGGTTGGAACAGAAATGAGACAAAACAAACAGGCTAATCTTATCAGCAAGAAATAGTTCACAAAACTCAATATTTAAGATTAGATTAGTGTAACCTAACTGCACACACACAGAGTGCTCTCAATGAAGCAACTTCTCTTTTCAGTTGCTACGATGATATCAACCTATGAATGATTCACACATATACAATTTCACAAGGGACATTGATATGTTCTCCCTGTCTGTCTCTGATTCACCCAGTATGTCTCTCTCTCCCACCTCTCCTCCTGTCTTCAGATTCATATTAAAAATATCTCTTCCTTTTAAACAGTTCAAGAAAAAGGTTCCAAGCATTTATTTAAGTTTTCAAATCCACTTGTAAAAGGAAACATTGTATGTGCCCTATCTATTCACAGTCATTTCTGGAGGATGTTTAGGGGCGGATAAAGATAAGGCAATTATGTTTCACAGTAATTATGTTTCACTGAAGTACTAACTTCACTGATTTGACAGAATAATATAGCACTTTATTAACATTTGTGATTGTTTATGGCTCAATGTGACAGTTGTGACCAAGATGAATCTGATTTGCAGTCTTCTGTCATGCGAGTTCCTTTCCTGTTGAATAAGTTGAATTCCCATCCTGCACAGTAGTCTACGTTTGTAAATCACTGTAGCATGTCTAGGTATTTGTGCTGCAGACAATGATACAGCAAAAAGAAAAAAAGTCAGACACTTCCAACTCAGAAACTGATATTCAAGGAGAAAAGAAATTCTCTCCACATCTTCCAGCTGTGTGCAGCTGAATCCCATGCTCAGATCACTCATTGATTTAGAGGCTGCAAAAAAATCCTTGGGTTCTCTCTCCAAACTGAGATTGGACTCTGGAGTCCCTGACCGATGATTCGAATCATCGACTTTAAGGGTGCAGACAAATATGGGAAACTTGGACAGAATACAAACTAAGGTAAAATATCCCTTTAAAACTTTCCTGTTTGTCCAGAGCCAGACTCAATGACATCCCAAGAGCAGACAGAAAATTTGTTTCATTTAAAGTTTCTGGAATGGACAGTCTGCCTGTGCTTACGCTCTGCAAGATACCGTTAAGTACTTTGTAAAGTATCTTTAGAACAAAAGTGAGTGGTTAAGCTAGTTATTTTACTGAGACTGGAAAGGGTTTCTTGACACTTCCTCATCTACTACTCCACACATCTGAGCAACTTCAAACTTAGATGCTCACAAACAAACTCCCATGCACACATACAGACACATACACACTAGCCAGGATGTTTTTAGATATAGGCAGCAAAAGATAAGCTTAAGTTTGCTGTAAACTACTTTATTTGTATCCCTCCATTTGCCAAGTTAAGATGCAAAATGGTGTTGAATTTCATGCAGGAAAATTCACATTTTAACAGTTTTTTATATAAGTTTTAATTCACAATATATTCAAACTAATGCGTCATTATAAATAAACTGATTGAGCGAAAAGAAAAACACTACAGCAGGTGCAATTCACATATAAAAAGGTAGTGAGACTATGAGCCAGATGTTAATGAAAGGTTTTGTAAATAACCCACCCTGACATAAAAGCGAGCTGATTACCACTCTTGAACAAAGCGGTGATGGGCTGGGTTAGCATTGCTAATTCACACACCAACGTGCAAACACACACACACACACACACACACACACACACACACACACACACACACACACACACACACACACACACACACACACACACACACAGAGGGAGACTTCATACAACACTATCTCTTTGGTGCACTGTGGGACATTGGTATTATCACTGTCAAACATAAATACACACACAGAGGCTGATGGAGAGGCAGAGAAAGAGAAGCAATCACACGTTACAGTGCAACATAAAAGAGCAGTCTCCACAGTGAGACATTATCATCATCACTATAGTACACAAAGCTGTATACACAGGCACTAACACACACACACACACACACACACACACACACACACACACACACACACACACACACACACACACACACACAGTACATTCACAAATTCTATTGAAGCACAGCAGGATATTATCATAATCCCCAATAGGTACGAAGCAGAACACCAATCAAGGTCACCTCTGCTGCAGTGAATGGTGAGTGGTCCTGATAACAGCAGACTGAAGGAAATCCAGTTTTTAATCTACCTACTGACAGGAAGGGGAGGAGAGCAAGAAACAAAGAAGAAGAAAAAAACACATCAAAGATCTAAACCTGCGTGTGTGTGTGTGTGTGTGTGTGTGTGTGTGTGTGTGTGTGTGTGTGTGTGTGTGTGTGTGTGTGCGTGTGTGCGTGTGCGTGCGTGTGTGTGTGTGTGCGTGTGTGCGTGTGCGTGCGTGTGTGTGTGTGCATGTGTGTGAGAGAGAGAGCGTCATTACAGTTGAACAGTTTTTGGTCAGTTTTTACTTTTGTTTCAGTCCGGGTTCATTGATAGTTTAAGTTTTGTGAATAACTGCATTTTTCTAACTAGATGTGTTGGCTGAGAGGCACAGCTGTGAAACAATGACAGCCTCAATTCTGCTCTGACACCTTGTTGCCCTCTGTGGTCGAAGAAAGCACAAATCAAAATGAAAATTGGCATTCAAAAACAATAAAAAATGTCTGAATGGGAATTAAATTAGCACCTGCCACCTGCAAAATACAGGGTATATTTCTACTGTCTGGTATCGCTGACTTAGTGTTTACAATTCTGAAGTGTTTTACACAAATTTCAGAAGTGGCAGACTCAATCAGACTAGAATTGCTGCCTTGCAGTATTTCTGCCTCCGCCAATCAGTTGTAGTCAACATTAATGTCTATCCAAAATGTCATCACTTAGTCATTTTATCCTATAAGACATTTGCGTGAAATATTCACAATTAGCATGGGCATTCTTGAGTTATGGCCAAAAAAGTCACAGTGACCTTGACCTTTGACCACCAAAATCTTATCAGTTCATCCTTGAGTCCAAGAGGACGTTTGTGTTCAATGTGAAGAAATTCCCTGGAGGTGTTCCCGAGATATCGCGTTCACGAGAATGGAACAGACGAACAGACGGACGCCTCTGGCCACAGCGTTTGTCCGTGCGGTAGAAAGGTTCATTTACCTGCATGTAAATATGGAACTATGAATAGTGACTGTACAGTGTTGTCCAGAAAATAACGTTTGTGATAAGAATCTGAACATATCTTTTTCTATAACTGTAGCAACAGAATATAGAATATGATAAACACACATTATTTATGGTGAATCCAATTATTTTCCATAGCTCGGTCGGTATGCATGTTAATGCATAGCATAAGGCCACTTTAAGTGTTACCAGAGATTGCAGTCGATATGAAATTTGCTTTGATTTACTGTGTGTTTTCATCTCCACCAAAGTGCCAATTCATTATGTATTCACCGATGCAAAGTGTCTATAAATAAACTTTATAACATGGTTAATTGCTCTGTGATATATTCTCTCTCTATCTTTGTGTGTGTGCCTCTCTTGCTCTATCACCAACTTTGAGGTACATATAATCATATATAGCAAAAGGGAAATTATATTGTGCAAATATATAAGGGTTTTAGTCCATACAAATTATGAATATAATAATATATAATATTCCTGAATATCTTTCTTTCTCTATGATAAATACCTGCACACATTAACACAAATGAGCCAGCCATGACTAAAAGTGTCTAAATAATAACTCTGAACCACCTACTCAGGAGATTATATCTCTGTGTGCACGTTAGGCTTGGAAGCAAAGGTAAAACTGTCACAGAAAGTGACTTTTTTTGTACAAAAAAATCACATTTACACAGCAGCAGCAATTTGAGTGACTCAAATTCAGCCCAGCATTGTTCATGCCCGAGTCTGGAAATGACCATCTTAATCCGTCTCTAATACACACATAAGCACACACAGAAAACCATATTACACACGATCAATTATACTAGCCAAAGAATTACATTTTACATTTGTCATTTAGCAGACGTTCTCATCCAGAGCGACTCTAACACTATATACACTAACTATACAACTAACTACACCCTTAGAGCTACTTGGGGTTAATAATAATAATAATAATAATAATAATAATAATAATAATAATAATAATAATAATAATAATAATAATAATAATAATAATAATAATAATAATAATAATAATAATAATAATAATAATACATTTAATTTATTTTTATATAGCGCTTTTTCAAGGTTAAGTGCCTAAGCGGCACAATGGTATTGAACTCACAACCTACCGGTGTTCTACTTGAAAGCCTGACCACTGAACCACCACTGAACTCGTGGATATGGTAAAGAAATCTACAGAAGGCCGTTTCTAAGCAAGCAAACACTAAAGATGAAAATAAATGCATTCCTCTCTTCTCTCGCATCGCAGCAGAGGTTGAAATATTAGGCATTTAAATATGAAGACATTGATGCTGCCAACTGAAAGAACATCTTGGTTTCAGTAACAAACAGACAGAAAGCCAGACAGTCTTCTTTGGGAGGAGAGATCAAATTAACAACCGCACAGACACAAGTTAACGTTGTGGCTCACTCATCGCCTAATATAAGGAGTCACAGTCACTTCACTCAGCATTGCATGTAATAAAGAGTTTCCACGTTGAACGATTCAACATTGAAGCATAGATGGTTTTGGCATTTTTCTCTCACTTGGTAGATAATTAGACCACCAGGCCGATGTCTGTGTGCATATTGCTTTAAAAGGTGGATTCCGCTTTTAACGGGTTGCACACAAACTCTGCATGGGGGAAACACTTCACAGTGGGATAGTACTGGACACTGACAGACAGAATACACATATTTTTGGCTTTCTGAGCCATGGAGCTGATGCAAAAGACAACACCGATGGCTGTTTTTCCTTCCTCCAAACATCACTATGGCAACTGACTGGAGGACTCTTTAAGCAGAGTCGTACTCAGCGCAATTTATTTTATTTATACTTTCATGTCAGCATTTGTTTAAGGCCTCCTCTCCTGGAAACAGTGTTTGTGTGCGTTTGTCCTACCTCCAGAGATCTCGTTGGCATCCTCAGGAGGTACAACTGAGTCAGGCAGCCTCTCAGGCTTAGTGTTGACTTCACTGTCACTCTCACCTCTCTCCGCTGTAGCAGATGAAACAGATCAATCACACGTTAGCAGAATGAGTCAAGTAAAGCACATAGATTAATTGATAGGGGAAAAAAGTATTGCACATCAGAACAAAGTTGAGTACAAGAGAAGAGGAGGGGAGAGGAAACTGGAGGGGTTCATTCAAACACATCCTCGACTCCTCTGTCCTCGATCAAGACCCGCTATTTTGAAGAACGTCTCAATTTTAAATGCGCTTTGAGGAGTTAAGGAAAGAGCAGAGAGGAGAGAGGAGGCTTTCAGGGGAGAGGGAAGCACGTGCAGACTATGCAGAAGTGTTATCGCTACATATGTATAAATGCTCTAACCCCAGGTCCACAGCTGGCAGAATTAAGACAAGCCATTGCAGGACAAGCACCACTTCACAAATGTAAGTGCTTACAGTTTAGTGAAATTTATTATGGCCGTTTTATTTCATAAGGGTATACTAATTACTTAGGCAGACAAAGATCATACATTTACATATTTTGTTAAAAAATGTATTGTCTGTGAAGCTGTTTGTAAATAATACATTGAATCCCATGAAAAAAAAAGAGATAGATGAATTAATTTCAATAAACGTACAAAAACTAAATTCTAGAATTTAAGCCCAGCGACAGGCAATACAGCTGTGCACACGCCATAAGTAAAGGACGTTGTTACAATAGAATGAAAGAAGTAAAATGAACGTACCTTTATGTCTGCCGTGAAGTGGTCTGCTCTGCTCACTGCCGCTGACACTGATGACACTGACAGTGTAGCCCTTAGAGGGGCTGTAGTCCGTTATCAACACCTTAGTGTCAGATTTAGATAAGATGATCTCCCTCTGCTGACCACCTGACAGAGAGGAAGAGAAAAAGAGGAAGAGGATATTTTGATTCAGTTTTTATTTATTATTTCTTGTGCTATATTCAGTTGCTTGGAAGAAAAATATTAGTATTCTCATGACGGAGGCAAAATTAAGTTAATTCGGCAAAAGAGCTGATCAAAAGGAAGGCAACAAATTTGGTCAAGGTCGGAATATTTTATTTATAATTGATTTATTTGTGATGTGCATGTCTTTGTGAAGAGCATATGTTACATTTTAGAAAAATACTGAAATGACAAACAAAAGAAGAAAAAACTCCTACAAAATGAGTTTGATGTTGATGTTGTTGTTGTTGTTGTTGTTGTTGTTGTGAAATTTAGAGAGAGATTAAAAGGTTACAGTAATCTTTAGGTTTTGAAGATAAGAAAATACAATTTGTCCCTGAAATAAATTGTGGATCCTCACAAAGAAACAAGCGGGTGTGTCCTCTCCTAAGCAGTTAATCCCCATCAGGCCAACAGGTCACGTTATCAGCCCATTTGAATTTTGACCCTGCAATCAATGCCACCATCAATAAGGTCTTCTGTCACTTGTGCCTGCAGAGTGATGACTAATGATGCCTTTAGGGGAAGAGAGATAAATCCTCCTTAAAGGGACAGCAGGTCAGATGAGGTAACTGCATGGAACATTGTTCACACCACAAACTGGAACCGTAGTCTGTGCTGGTGAACATAACTACTGTCAATTAACCAAATAGCTGTGCTTAAAGTGAAGTGCAGGCGTTCACTGGGTCACCATATCTCAGCTGTAGCACTGAGAGCACACGTCTCCGTTTTCTCAGGCCTAAAATGCCTTCTTTAAACGTTTCCCTTTCCTGAACTAATAGATCTCTCCTACATTGCTGAAATTGATTTATCAGGTGAATATATACCTATTTTACAGTGGACATTTTGGCTTGTCATAGCAGGAAAAGCACAAGTGTAATTGATAATATAAAAAACGACTGCATAGTTCAAAAAGCTCAATCTTAAAAGTTGTATCTTATTATTTGTATAATACCTACACAAAGGGGGATTTAAGAATGGCAATTCGTCCATTTAGAAGGACTCACATGCTGTAGCTATTTGTTACCAAACGACAGTCATTCGCCCAGTGCTTCACACACAGCATCTCCCCTGGTTGCCTGGGAAACTTGCGGTGACAGCAAAATGCTGGAAAGTCACTGCGCCAGGCAAAGAAGTTGTTGTAGCAATAACCTCCCCATAAAACCACAAATCTCCACTTGTACATATCTGTTTTTGTAAGGATTAAACAAATGAGATGCAACATGTTAATTAGTGAACTTCAGAGTTGAACTTTTGACAGATAGCTTTTCCCCTACTTTCAGTTTTCATGCTAAGCTAATGGACTCCAGGCTCTGGCACCATACTTACTGCACAAACGTAAAAATGGCATTTATATTTTCATCTAAGTCATGACAAGAAAACAAACACAGGTATTTCCAAAAATGTTGAATTTAGTCAAAAGTCTTAACATTTAGACTTCCAAAGACTTTAGGTTCCAACGACGTAGGCTAAATGTTTCCATGATATCGAAAACAGCTTGCCGTTTGTGGGATGACTCAATTGTGGAAAACCCATTAAAACATCTTCTTTCCATATTAAGTTTAATTAAGTAGTGGCAACTGATGCTTCGCTAGTTTTTTAAACACAATTTTATGGCATATTCTTTTTAAACCAGAATAAATATATTTTTAAAATTGGCTAGAATTTCATTACATTTGGCTTAACATGATAGCTTCATCACAAATGCAAAACAAGCCAATTATCAAGTACAATTATCAGAAAGCACACACAGCCATGTTGTTTTTCTTTATAGTGGTCAAAAACATGCATTTAAGGGAACAGCAAAAATACTGTATAAAAATGCCACAAGTTTTTCAAGTTGGTGGCATACAGACAGAAGAGAAAGAAATGATAAAAACCTGTAAAACTCAACCTCACAACACCAGTCTCATTTCAGTTACACTTCTCAGTCTCTCTGGGGTTTTAAACTCAAAAGTCAAACTTTAATGATATGTAATGAGATTTGCCCTCATGAAACCTTTCAAAAAGTGATGATCTTATTCGCATAGTCTCTAAATGCTTCTAAAATATCCTTCTAGTAGTCCATTAACGATATCTCAGTCCTCCTGGGACCCACTTCAACCTTATCGTTTTACAGGTAGGTTAGCATTAGCAGCCATTAGTGACCCTAAAAGCACCTGTTGCCTGCTGCTCCTTATCGGAGGTTACCAACCTTGAAGAAAAAACAAAGTCGTGACCTGCCCTACTCTGCCTCTGATTGGCTAGAACTCGTTGCCGTCGTTGGTTGGATTGGTTTAGGCTTGAGGAGTGACATTGGTTGGAATAGGAATTTCAGGTTAAGCCACTCAAAAACAAGTCACTCGTTATTTCATTTTATTTTATAGATATTCATAATTAACGGTTAAGTAGAGCAACTTCCAAATGTTGAACGGGCCTGGGCCAATCCCCCTCTGTCATGGTAACAACACCTCATTCTGATTGGCTGACTACATTTTATGTATGAGTTGACACAAAGGTAGTAATGTGATAGGTAAGTTAAAGAGTCAATGCGGCTAACATGTTGTATCATGAACTAATACATTGCATGGACTGTGCAAACACCAATGTGTTGCTTCTTATTAAATGAATCTGCACATTCTCCTGCACTGCTGCCATAAATACTGTAACCTATTTTAAACCTCAGAAATCACAGCTGGTTTCTACTCTACTTCTTGTACCTCCCAATGCTTGAAAGACAAACACGCTTTCCAAAACCCAAATTATTCCTCTAAATTGATGCAGCAACAGTGTAATAATAAGTTGCAGTTGCATTCAGTAAAAACTAAACTTTTTCCGCTGGGTTTGGCTTTATCTCCACTGAGATTTGAGAGCGTAAATATAGACATCTGGCACTGATAAACACATAAATATGCAAGTACACATAGACAAAACCCGCACTATTTCAATTTCTAAATTGTTGGCAGGCATTTGAACAGACTTCCAATAAGTGTTTATTTTAGTTCAACTCATACACTGTCATAAAAAATAAACTAAAGCCACTGGACAGAGAAGCAGAGGACAAAGTTAAACACATTTTGATGCAATAAGACATGGGTTACATTATCCACAAGGATACAAGCTGATAATGGGGGACAAATTGACAGGGGACAATGTTTTAAAGAATATAAGCATCTAGCATCCAGCAAGTCAAAAATGAGTCATCTGCTTCGACCAAAAACCTGAATTCTTATCCAGCTGCACTTTAGTTACTCCTTTTTAGAAAACCTCAGAGGAGAAAAGCGATACTATGTTAGGTGGAAAGGTTAGCTGCCAATCTGGCATATATATATATATATATATATAGCTCTGGCTTTTGGATCTAAAATGGTGTTTTATTCTCAATAAACCAGTGTTAACAAGTGTTGCCGTAGGTGTTGTTCACCTCATCTGATTTAGACGGACTAAGATACTGGACATAATGGACACAGGACATTTTCTGTGTCCTCATCCTCCTTATTATCAAAGAAGACTTCATCAACCACAGAGTGTATGGATACAGTGAGGACACTGTGAAAGTCCATTATTTTACTGCATTTGCTGAATGCCAGTGAGCTACTGCTGCACTCTTCCCTGAGAGGAAGTGGCCATAAATTTCAGTTTTTGTCCTTTTTGCAGCTGTCGGCGGCAGCAAGAAATTGTCAGACAAGGCGTTTCTCGCAATGGGTTGTTTGCTAGAAAAAGGTTTTATGATACAGAGTGCTTATTCAGTCCTTACTTATTCATTTTTACATTGGCTGCAAAATAATTCTTTGCTGTTTTCAGCACAGCATTAATATCAACAAAAAAGTATATGCAATTGATGTGAAGGAGATGTGCACGTGATTACATGATAAAGGAGACGTCAAAGGTCATTAGGGTGATTACTGACTGCACAATGCATGCCCAGGAAGAGACAAGGTCATGCCCTGTGTCTGTACAAGGATCAGCTGCTGACAGATTCAGGATAAAAGCAGGAAGTCATGCCTCAATCATGCCCACAGCTCCATCCAGTGATAATGCAGTCTAATGCTGAATGAATGATTACTGTGGCTGCCGTTTGTCTGTCATCTGTCCCGGACTGAACTCCATCATAACTCAAAGTATGTCCTGTCCTGTGTACCTATTTGAATCTGCTGACAGGCTTTACGTATGCATTAAAAACATTGCTTTGTCTCAAACTTGGCAGAGGTGCAAGACAAACTTTGAGTCCTGCACATCTCTCAAGAGTGTGATCCCTTCAAAGGAGCTTTGATAAGAAGTAAATTACATAATCCTTCATGACAGACAAAAAAAAACAAGTCATAATGGGATCCTTCCCCCCAAAATGTAAAAGTTAAGTCCCAATTCTCTTTGGCATAGTGTGTGTGTGTGTGTGTGTGTGTGTGTGTGTGTGTGTGTGTGTGTGTGTGTGTGTGTGTGTGTGTGTGTGTGTGTGTGTGTGTGCGCGTGTGTTTATCCTACCTGGTGTACTGTTGTAGAGGAATAGATAGCTGTCAAAGTCTCCTTTTGGCTCCTTCCATGAAACAAGGAGTTTGCTTGAGCTCAGCACTTTGAAACGCAGCCTCCTCGGAACTGGAACTGAAAAACAATGAACCACAATTAAATCAGCTTCAATAAAGTATGGGAATGATTGGAAATAAATAAAAAATATGTTGGTGAATGAACATTATATTAACCAAACGTTCCCAGCCACCAGTCAACATGTGTTAACGTGATAACAAGTTAGTGGTTAAACCCCGATACAACACCAAGACCAAAATATTCACCACGAAAAGCCACAAATCAAAACGATTCAAAGAGGAAATAATTAAATGGTTAGACGGAAGGACGGAGAGAAGGGCTGAGGGAATTTCAATTTTGAAGTTCCTGTATCCATGAGAGCAACACATAAAACAGGCCGGCATGGCATGCAGCTCAGCTTTAGCGCAGAACAGCATGAAAAAGGTTTTAAAAGGAAAAGATTTAGAAGAAACTATTTCCAGTCAAATTCTCTTCATAAGATACATTGCAAGGACAAGTGATGCGAGGAGGGATGATTTACATTTCTGTCACAAACAATTTAAGAGAAGTAAAATAATAAAAAGCTTTTGCCTTTGCCAATTCCCAAGTGTACATTTGTGATCCATACAATATGATGGAGAAATATCAATGCCCTGGATTGTTTTAGAGTAGCATCCAGAAGAAAAGTTGACTGTTTTTAATCTACAGAGAGACAGACAACTGAAGAAAAAGAGAGATGCAACACGAAAATATTATGGAATACTACAAATTCACCTCAGACGAAAACAAGTCCGTGACATAACCTTTATGTCTGCGCCACATATCACCATTTAAATGCTGTATCGTCCTGTGTTAGTTTACGCACAAAGGGTTCACCATAAGCAACTCATTTGTTTATGTGTTTCTACAAAGTTTCTATGAGAAGACACTGTCATCCATAAATCTGATGACACTGCCAATGTAAAGTCACTTTACCTGTCAGCACTCTTTAAAAACATGTCAAAGGTAGTGTCAGGAAAATACTTTGTACTTTGTTTAATAAAAATAAACTTAACGTGTAAGAAATAAATTCCACAATTTCTTTGTATTTCATTTAGAGTTCCACCCATGCTCTTAAAAGAAGAAACTAGAAAGTAAACAGAAAGTATTTCTGACTTGAATTCACACGAGTGATTGTGGATTTTCTTCTCTCGATGCAAAGGTAGTTAACTTTGCAGCAATCTATATGAATAAAATAAAGAAGAGCATAACCTCTAACTACTCTGTGTCTGGAAGTATCTTGGGAATAACAATACTGAGCGTACATTTGAAATGCCAAATAATCGAAGGACCCCTAAACATTAACTGCTGACCACTGTTATTGAACCTACTCAAGTGGATGCTTATCAGTCGATTAATGACATGTGATGAATGTTTGTAGAGTGCTGACAATGTAAAGACTGTACATTAGCCACCAGGGAGAAACTGTGCAGAGGAAAAAAGGGTGATATGATGTTGACAAACCTGAGATGTACTGTGAAGGATTTTCACTCGCTGATGAGAACAGACCTCCATCTTTCTCAATGGAAAATCCCAATCAGGCCATAATCAGGGAGCATTTTCCAAATTGCATTTTTGTTATTTTGTAAGCAGAAAAGGTAGAAATGCCTGTTTGAGTTGATCTATTTAACACCCAGTGTTAGTTGAGTGACAACATATATGTTTAGGTTCTTCATCAGAAATGTGGGACAAAATGACTCAGCTCAAAAAAAGGATTCAGTTCACTTTTAGAATAATTTGGTGGTATGTTTATAGTTTAGTGCATATATAATTAAGCATACAGATTTGATACTTTTCCCCTACTACTGTAAAATCAATTATCAAGCTAAAGAGAAAAGTTAATCTCTTCCAAAAGAATAAATTCAGCCAGGACTTTCCTTCCAAACATCCTTAATATTTTAGTCATGGTATTATCTCACACGTTAAGGTAAAGTGCCAACTCTTAAAGAAACCAAAATAACAGAATCTAGTTTCAAGTTGTCAAACAAGAACAACTTTTAAACGTTTTACGATGCTGTTTGATCAATTTGCAGAGACACGGTGCAGCATTTCACAGTTTTACATTTAGCTTGTTCCCTTTCTTAAGTAATCACACGCGCCACCTATCAAATACTCAAAATGCATAGGATGAAACGGTATAATTACACCACACAATACGGATCTATGAATAATTTAAGTCTGGGATAGAGCTTGCTGGTAGATTATTACTCTGGTATCATTTAGTGTGTGCTTGATGGTAGGTGAATTGAGTTTGCAGACAGGGTACTAATAACCGGGTGAAAATTGCCTCAAATACTTTCATCTTTGTTTTGCATGCCAATGAATATAAAAAACGTAAGTAAAAAATGAATGAGCCAACTATGACCCTCTTTTATTCTGTGATTGCATGTCAAGGTCTATGAGTTGGAGGCTTTTCCAATAACGGCAACTATGATTAATGAATATGGACATAATAGCTTAAATAGCTGCGGATACTGACAGAACATGAGCGTCTCTGATATAAATAACCCTTCGCAAACTGCCACGTCTGTTTTTGTTTACCACTGCACAGCCATAAATATCATCCAAGAGCTCAACATTTCACACTCTCTCTGAATCTAAGCGCGCATTAGACATCCCCTCACAGTAAGATACGTTGCGTAAATATTGTAGAGACCCGGGCTAGATGGCTTAAACTCTCCGCCCTAAACTTACAGAGTTGTATGTATAGCTCAACAGTATATTGCACGAACCAGAGCCATTTATCTGAAATAGTTACACAGCTGGATTCAGCGAGCCCCCCATGGCTCCTTCCAGAAGCTTCTTTCCACGTAGTGAGTGCAAGTCCAGCCATTTGGCAGACCTTTTTGTGAATACTGCTTAGCAACACAATTTAGTTCCAGTAAATAATCTCTGAGCCACTGAAGCTCAATGAAAAACATTACAAACTCCCCAGCTCCAGAAAATTATAGAAATCCCTTCAAAAACTATATTTATCATGTTCTTACCTCGTGCAGCTGAACCTTAATTCAAATATGCTTAAAAAGAAAAATCTAATTTGAAGTATTAACTTCTAATCTCCCGACTCTGTAGGAAGTGTGAACGAGAAAAATCTTTTGACTGGAGGCCCAGTATGAAGTGAAATGATGTGGGTTAGAGTGATACAGGCGCAGCTTGGCGCCCCCCAGTTTAAGAAGGGATGACTCTTCCCAGGATTAGCAGCAGTGAAAGCTAGCAGGGATTCCTGGATGCAGTTAGTAAATGCTTCATCTACACTCTCTATCCCTCCCCTAGTTCCTTGTCTCTGTTTCAACTTCTTCGGCAAGCTTCCATTCCCATCTTCTGATTTGGCTCGCCGTCCTGCTCGATGTTGGCTTTTCTTCATCCTCTTGCTTACAATCCCTTCTCTTCTTCTTCTTCCCTTCCTTTTATGCTCTTTTTTGCCTCATGTCTTTTCTTTGTCTTCTCTGAGATTTTTCTTCTCAATCTCTCTTTTCAGTGTCATTTGTCTTTTTTCACCCCTCCTCTCTCACCCCTTCTTACTTCTCTCTATCCTCTCCTTCCCATCATCTTTCTCATCTCATCATCCATTTTCTCCTCCCATTGTCTTCATTTAGTCTCGTCTTTTTTAATTTTCCCCTACACTGTCGTTCCTTCCCTTTGATTCGTCCTCTCTCTCCTCTTCTTGTCTCTCATCATCTCTCCAACATCCCCTTCATTTTTCCAGCCCTTTTTAATTCCCTGTTTGCCTCTGTACAGATTAGCCCACTACTGACTCCACAGTGAGTATTCAGGCTACAGTAGCTTCACTAATACGCAGGATTTACGGATGACAACTGCTGGCTTGCACTGTCACCACAAGATAGCTATCGTACTGTACATGTGGGAGATGGGGGAAATGTGTATGAGTGAGTGAGTGTGTGTGAGTGTGTGTGTGTGTGTGTTTAGTGCCTATCCAGCGCTGCAGCACACGTCTTTTGATGAGGCCGGCGTCTCGTCAGTACAAGAACTACTCTGCTCACAGAGATAGCACTTAACCCAAATCCACTCTGGCTTTTTCTTTCCACCTCTCCGCTCTTTTTTATCTCCTCTGCTGCTCTCATGGAACACTCCACTCTTTCATCACATCTCTTCTTGTCATCCTTGGGTTTAAACTCTCTTCTCCCTCTCCTCCCCTTCCCTTGTCTTCTCCTCTGCTCTTTTATCCTATCTTCTCCTCCTCCGCACTCCTCCACTCCTGTACTTTAGTGGCTTAACGCCTTTTCCCCTCTTTCACCGCTTTACCTGTGTAAGTGATGCCTTTTTCCCTCAACTCTTATCTCTCTGCTGCATTGTGTGTGCACAGAGTGTGTGTGAGTGTGAAATCTCTCTTAAGGACTGGCTGATTATTAAGAGTCTCTTGATCTGTCCCCATGTGCAGTCCGGTGAAGGAAGCTATACTATTCTGCATGCCTGCGGTGAAAGAAATATCACCATAAAAATACACAACTAGGTTGATTTTGCAGGAGATGATCGACATTAAACAAGAATATTATATCAAATTCTGCTATTCTGACCGAATCTCCAGGTCTAGGTTGCTGTCCTTAAACATAGTTTAGACGATTCCCTGGTTCATATTTGACTCTCTGTTCTTATTGTAGTTCACTCACACACAGTTTGGCTGTGAAATAACGTCTTTAAAGCTGCTTTAATCAATATTTTTATATTTACTCTGAAATCACATGACTCTCTGGGAGACAGTATCACAAGACTTTGCCGTTTCCTCCAAATCTACGTTATAGCTTCTTTCAGCTCATTGTTTTGCTTTCGTCCCAGTGTTACTGTTATGGTTCACTCTCATCTCTTTCATCAGACAATTTTCTGGCCACAGCAGGCAGCTGTTTTCAGCAAAACAACCTCTGGAAAAAAGATCCACTGTACACTATTTGGCCAGAACAACGCAGTAGGCAGACAAAGTAAGTGACTAGCTGGTGAACATAGTGGAGCAATTAGCAGCTAAAGTGCCGGATTGTCCCTCAGTAAATGTTGGATTCATCATGTGGACACAAATATGACTCCAAATGAAAGATGTTGCTCTTTAACTGCTGGACTGTGATAAAAGTGATAAAATGTCAGTGTTCTGTTTACAGCTTGTCTCTAAGTGGCCAGCTTGTTGCAGGTTTGATATAATCTTGTTAAACTTCTAGCTTTTTTATCTGATCGTCTGACCCCTAGTTTCTCGCCCTCATTGTGTTACTAGATTTACTTCTTTTCCTTTAAAAGAATAAAATAATAATATCAAGTTGTAAAGTAGGAAAAACCTGTGTAATTTTCTTACCACTCTGGCAGCTTTTCTCAGTTATTTCAAGAACACCAGGACCCAAGTAGCCTATTCCCAACTTTGTACTACAACAATATGTACTCAACCATGAACCACTTCAGGCTCTGCATGCTATTCCACTCTGTACATTTTAGGAGGCCTGTCTATGTTCCAAAACGCTCAAATCCTATTTCATGCTTTTCACATTGCAAATACTTCACCTGAAACTCATTATTCCTACCTACAGTGTGGTACCCATAGTATGTAAATTGGCATATGCATGCATATTGATGGAAGAAGAGTGAGCTGGATAGCCAGAGTGATATTATTATATTGTTCCGTCTTTTTGTTCCTGCATTGTCAAAGCCTCATATTTACCCAAAATCATCATCAGCTTAAGTTCCTATTAATTAAAGTTGATTTTGTTTATTTACACATCCAACGATTCATGCTCCATTGAGTCCAAAGTGGCTGATGATTATGACACGCTGGATTACCAGCAGTCGAGGTTTGGATAATTTAACATTTTTAAAATTCAAAACAGGTTGTTCCACCTCATCCTCTCTTTTGTTTATGAATAAATGATTTCTCATCATTGGCTTCTCTCCCTGTTGATTACAACTGAAATTATTGGCCAACACTTTCACTCATACTAATTCACCAGACTCCCCTCTAACCACACACACTCGCCACACAAACACACACACACACAAATGTGCAACATCTTTGTAAATGCGTTCTCAAACACATAATCTGTTGTGATGTGTCCTGAAGCACGGTATTGACCCGGGCTGTCAGACAATCAACCAAATCAATTACAATAATTAACTACACACACACACACACACACACACACACACACACACACACACACACACACACACACACACACACACACACACACACACACACACACACATTTAGCATCTCTACAATGACTACCGGACTCATCTAGGGAACAGAACTGCATATACAAAAAATGCTTCATTAACAATGAGACATGAGAAAAACAGATGTAACGCTGGCAAACTTCCACCGTCACTCATCTTTCCTCCATCTATACTGCTTTTGTTGCTGCCGCATTGGAAACACTCTGAAGTGAGCAGAGAACAAAATTTAAATTTCCCTTTTTAAAACTTCTCCTGGCCAAGGTAGCCAGAGAACAAAAAACAACCCACTGTGTTGCACGCTGTTCAATTTCTGTATTCAGTATCAGAGTCGTTCCCACAGTGAAGTCTAACTGAAGCTTCACATGCAGTGCAGACTGTGTTGTCCAAAAAAGTATGTCCTAAAAGTTTTATTTGGACTTTTCTTCTAGCACCACCATTAGGTTAAAATATGGCTTGCGAACAAATACCTGCAAAACTAAAAAAAGAAAACTCAAAGCACTAAAAACGTGTTGTTGTATACTATATTGCAGAACAAAGGACTCCCGCACAGTGTCCTCCTCACTTGCCGTTACAGAGATCTTTCATAACAACGTTTCGGTAGAAAGACCTTCATCAGATTATTCATTTATAAATAATTTGATGAAGGTCTGTGTACCAAAACGTTATTATTAAAGATCTCTGTCTGCAAGTGAAGAGGATATTGTGCGGGAGTCTTTTGTTCTGCATTGTCAACCCTTGGTCTTCTCCTACACACCTGTTAATTTACAGGTGTGTATAAATGCTGCTCTATATTGTTGTAAATATTGAAAAAGTAATCCCTGACTTGAAGCACGAGACGGGATGCATGACATTTTGATTTAAGGAAGTTTCACTTCAGTAATGTTGGAAAAAACGCTGCATATTAATGCTATTACATTTCCCTCTCAACGCATTTAACAAAGTTCATTTGAAATATATAAAACTGTTTTGTAGGAGACGGTGTTGCAAATGATCAAGTGAAGTTTATATTATTTTCATTTCAGCACTGCCACTGTGTATATTATAACGTGTAAAAGTAATGTATTACATGTATTCTACATCAGTCATTTCTTGCAGAGAAACCCTTCCTGATCTCTGAACACTCTTTGGGAGTTCCTGACGATATCCAGACATTTGTGTTGTATATACAAACATCCTCAATGGGTAGAACACACACTAATCCTCAAGTATAAATCCCGTCTGACCAGATGTTGCAGTTTACAGGGACGGCTATCACATGCTCCCTAATGAAGGGATTGAGCAGGGTACAGGGTCACAGCAGAACATGGACCACCTCCCAGACACTATGGGAGCGTTCCCATAGTGTCTGGGAGGTGGTCCATGTTCTGCTGTGATTTGCTGGGATAAAATCAAAGCCTAATTTATGCTGTCACCCTTCTGTCTCACCTCACGTTTATGTCTGCCTCAAAGAAGAAACGTGATCTACAGAATTTGGGATTTGGAATCAGAGAGAAAAGAAGAAGGGGGGTAACAGAGACGAGAAAAATAACTGAGAAAAAAAACAGAGCGGGAAGGATGGAGGGAGCGGAGACAGGCGAGGAGAGAGCGAAGAACTAAATGAGGAGAAAAACAGAAGAAAGGAGAAACCCCATTCTTTCGTTTCTAAGCAATCGCTGTTTAGTCAGGACTTCAACTGGTAAATAAACATAAAGCTACAATACAGAGATCCATTCAGGTTTGCATCAAATGTGGACTATTGATTTTGAACAACTTCAGAGAGTGAGAAAATATCTTGATTTCTATGTGTAGTGTTCCTTTAAACAAGACCTGCTGCTTCCCTGCGCCTCTAACACCACATCCTGAAAGGAATGTGAGCCACACACACACACACACACACACACACACACACACACACACACACACACACACACACACCTAACCTCCTGGTCTTGCTCAAATGATAAGAAAAGATTACTGGGTATTTTTGGTTTAAGCTCTAAAGCTAATAAAGTAACCGTATTACAGTCACAGATCTTAGGGAGGAGCAGGAGTCTCATTCAGAAAAACCCACATCTGTTACATATTAACACATGATATGCTGATAATGCCACATAATGTCATATTAACATACAGTATGTTCAACTCAAAAGTGTGTTTCGGATTAAGCGTTAATCCCGGGTTTTTAACATCCATGACCAAAAACATTGCACAAACAAGACAGACAACACACTTTTTGACGAGACTCAGTATGAATAAATCAGTTTAGCCGAGGTGAGGTTGATTGCGATGCACACTGGAGGCAGCACATCGCAAAGCAAATCATCACAGCTTGAGGCGCACCGTTACAACACATTCATTAAACCCCTTCTGAAGCATGGCACCATCGGCAGTGGGGTTGCAAGCATTGCCATGCTGCCAGGGTGAAATGGCATGATGATATTGAGGTGATATGATCACAAGCGTGATGTAATCTGATTTGGCTGAGCCTGTACATCAAACAGAGAGACAGCAGAGGGAGGAATGATGCTGCGACAGGGGAGGAGAAGACGCAGAGAGGTCATGTGAGGGAAGGGGAAATATATGGAGATAAAGGAGGGCAGAAAGGTGAGGGGAGAAGAGTGATGACGGGAACAAAAGGGGAGAGGTTGGCTGGGGACGGTGGGAAGTGAAGGAAGACTTAAAAGCAAAGAAAAGGGATGTGGGATGGGAGGGTGAGAAGCAGAGAGAGAAAACCTGGAGGAGGAATAAAAACTTACCTTGACCCTGTGCCTTGGAGGGGAAATGGGAAACTAGGGCCAGTAACACCAGCGGAGCCCACAAGCACCACCTAATCTGCCCCGTTGACAACATCCTCACAACCAGCAGTCTAGACCTGCACGGAGAGAAGGACGATTATGTTGAGAAAAAAATAAGAAGATGCAAAGCACAGAGGGATAAAGAAAGAAAGGCAGTCAGACAGAAGGACATGGGAATTTCACTGATTTCATGAATGCCATTCAGCTGCAGAAAGGCTCTGTGGGTTGAGAAGACCCACCTTGCCCACACAACCCCAAAACGCTGATCTGGAATCAGTTAACTCCTGTCTTAATATCCACTTTGATACAATTACAGAGCAGCAGTTTGATAGTCTAGACTGACCGCAGAGCAGCGGTCGAGCCTCCCGCCCACACTAGGGGCTAAAACAGAAGAGGACTTTGTTTGAGGGAAGAGAAGAGATGAAATGAACAAAAGAGCTGACAGAAAAAAAGATGGAGGACAAACAGTGTGATAGACAGACATGGAGAGAGCAGTTTGATTGACAGTCCAGCGAGGGCAAACACAACAGCTCCTCTCCTCTTCTCACTATCTCCTTCTGTCACTCCTCACTTTTTTGTTCCCTGCACCCTCTCTTCCTCTCCAGTCTACCATTCATTATTACACACCGGGGATGGACACAGACTGACATACTTAACATATCTCTCCTTGGGAAACACACACTCGCTGAATAAAACAGCACGTGCAACAAAAGTAGTTTCAGGATTCAGGTGGTGGTATTGAAATGACGTCCAGCTCCTTCAGACTGTGTCAAAAGGCCAGAAATATGACAATGCATATTCATAAGCATAAAATACCCCAGGAAATAGGATTGATTTCTTTTTTCATAAATTAGCCTGCAGGACATGAAGAGGGAAATGAGAAAGATTAAACAGAAATGAATCTCTCTGAGTGTCCATCTAACACACACACACACACACACACACACACACACACACACACACACACACACACACACACACACGAGCGTTAATCTTGCTAAATTGAGAGTGAGGTTAAATTAAATATTTCTCTCTCTTTACTCATGTGATGAAACATAAACGCATATTGTCGCCAAATCTATATAACTTTAATCCAGAAAGTTTCTATTGTCTTCAGTTTGAGTCATTTCCTTCTACAGTCCAAAGGGCAAACTTGCAACTGGTTAATTGGTTAATGAAAACCAGGGTAAAGGCGTCGCCCTCATTAAACTGAAGCAGTCTATGTGCATGCTTTTAAAAGGCTATTTGTGGAATACAGTTTTACGACTTTTGCACGCATTTATTTTATTCTCGGAAAATTGTCTTATGCCAAAATCAAATCAGCATTTCTCCACCTGCCTGTGAGATTGCACAAGTTTGATGAATTGACCGGATCTCCAAGATCTGTCTCCAGTGATTATTCCAAAGTGCTACTGACTGGTTTAAATCAAGTTTCTCAGACATATTTGGGTCAAACTATCAGATATTTTCAAAATAAGTCGTACTAATTAAGCGCCGCGCACCGACTCACTCACACATGCACAATGAATGAAATCGCCTTTACCTCTCCAGTCATCAATTCAAAGCGTCCTTTTATCCCCAAAAGAAATCCTGTGAATACCAAAGACTGCTGGTTTCCTCTTTCTTTCTTCCTACTATCTCTCTCTCTCTCTCTCTCTCTCTCTCTCTCTCTCTCTCTCTCTCTCTCTTTTTGTCTCACTCCTTCTCTCCGGATACAATTCGGTCAGTCCAGAGTGGGTGTTTCTCTCCTCGTTATTCAGCCATCCCCCCCAGCTATCCCTCCCTGTCCCAACCCTCTCCTTCGAGAGAGAGAGAGAGAGAGAGAGAGAGACCCAGTGCCGCTGCGCAAAAGCCTCCGCTGCCAACCTGCAGGTTTCAATCCGGCTTTAGTCCCTCGGGGCCCTTTGTGCGCCTCCGCGTTCACGACGGGACTTGTCGTGGGCACATATCCGGAATCAGTGGCTTTAAAGGAGCCACATAGTCGTTGCTGAAACTCGTTTTTTGTGCGTTTGACTTGTAGAAAAAAAGTCCGGCAGAAAATGTCTCAGTGCGCTTGGGGCAGGTGCGTGTTCATTCTATGCTGTGCTCCGATGTTAAAGACACAATGACAAAGGTTTTCACTCCGGCTATAAGTGAGATTTAAAATCTGAGCTGTAAAGCTGCATGAAACATTTCAAGTCACAGTTTCTCTCCATCACGAAAATATCCATAAATATCCAAATTCAGTTATAACTGAGATATTGCGAATGGACCCCTCTAATGACTGCAGATCACTTTACTTGTTTTAAGCACAGAACAGTAATCTTGTAGGCTACCTGTTGGGTGATTGTATATATATATATATATATATATATATATATATATATATATATATATATATATATATATATATATATATATAAAAGATCATAAAATAAGACTTATTCCTGACAGGAGTCGTGATGTATAAAATATTGTTTAGAACTTTTCGTGCTGTATTTATCTATCAAATTGTCCAATATTTTCCTCAGCAAACCATAGTCTTTATGTAGGTGAATCAGTCAGCTGACATTTTCAAAGGAATAGACATTTTGGGAAATCTTACTCTCATGTGTCTGTCTGTTAAATATGAAGCTACAGCCAGGGGGTGATTAGTGAAAACAGGGGGAAACAGTTAGCCTGGCCCTGTCCAAAAGTAAAAAAAATAATTTTGCCTATCAGTACCTCTAAAGCTCACAAACTAACACACCACATCTATTTCTGTTCAATCTTTACAGAAATCCAAGTGAAAAAATGACAAGTTTCAGATTTATGATGGGATATGTGAGCCCGGCGATCTGTTTACCCCCAGTCTTTACGGTAAGATAAGATAAACTCCTGGATGTAGCTTCATATCTAATGGACAAATACGAGAGTGGTATCTTTCTTCTCATCAAACTCTTGACAAAAAAAAACTAATAAGAGTATTTTGAAAAATATCAAACCATCAATGCCAGTGCTTTTTTCTATTGAGAAAAGGCCTTGAGTGCCCTTTGCAAGCCTGTTGATAGACTCGGCTCCTCTGTGGGTGAAGAGACTTTGTGACTTGCCCTGAGGGGGGGAGAAAGAGAGTCATGGGAAACCGAGGCCGGTGAAATGTGCCAGTGGCAGGTGGAGTTAAAATGCTGAATAGCTACACTCCAGGTGTGTCCCTGAGGCACTACACAGGAGCACTCGCACGCACACGCACACGCGCACACACACACACACACACACACACACACACACACACACACACACACACACACACACACACACGCTCGCCTTAGCCAAACAACTGTCCAGATGCCACGAACACTGTAATCAAGTGGATGAGGATTCTCTGCCCTCCCCCCTCCATCCTCCTCTTTCTTCCTCCAGCCTCTTCCTCCCTTCCTGTCCGTCTGTCGTCTCTTTTCCGTTCATCTGTTGCCCATTTGTGGTAGACCACACACCAAACAAAAACAGCACTGACTGCCAGAGTCTACAGCCATGCTATCTATGCTTTAATAGTTGATATCAAAGACAATAGCTCTAATTCACCCGGTCAAATCAGGTGGTCCCAATATTATAAACATCACTTTTAAAGGGACAGTTCACCCAAAGATCAAAAGTTCTATTACTAGTACTACTAGAGCTATTTATCAATCTAGATCATTTTGGATGGGAAGTGTTGCAGATATCAGCCGTAGAGATGTCTGCCTTCTCTTGAATATAATGGAGCTAGATGGCACTCGGCTTGTGGTGCTCAAAGTGGCAAACAAATACATTTGAAAGGCTCAACAGAAATGTCTCTTTTCAGAAATTATAGCCTGGTTACTCAAGATAATCCACAAACCTTGTTGAGAGCTATTTCATGTAGGAACTATTTTCTTTCTACTGAACTACACCCACAAACCGTTTCACCGTGCAGAAGGAAGCGTGCATCTACTCAGCTAGTTACAGCTCAGATGAGGATGACGGCATTAATGTTTACATCTTGCGCTGTCACGAGGCTCTCCTCCATGAGTAGATGCACCCTTTCTTCTGCATGGTGATACTGTTGGCGGGTGTATATTTCTGACACAAAAGTGTTTGCCCCCTTGAATCACCAGATCATGATTTCTGGAAAGAGACATCCGGTTGAGTTTTTAGAATATCATTTTTTGGTGCTTTGAGCGCCACAAGCCGAATCCCCTCTAGTTCCATTATATTCAAGAGAAGGCAGACATCTCTACAGCCCATATGTCCAACAATCTGCAACTCACACCAAAACCATCTAGATTTTTAAATAGCACTACAGGTAAGAGGAAAAATATATTTTTTATGATTTTAGGATGAACTGTATCTTTGCACCATTAAAACTAATTCAGCTCAGGGAGTTGTTCTCTCTGAAAAACCAGTACAGTTAGAATGTGGTCGGCTGAAACTGTAAGTCATGAGAAAATTAATGTGCAGTAATTTTTGGTTTAACTTTGTATTCTAAGTGGCTGCAGTCCCAGGTGGCTTTTGTTTGACAGCTTCTCTCTAAGGACACAGGCCAACAGGCCAACAGACCGGAAGACCTGTCCGATGGATGAACCATGCGGATGTCCTCCCTTTCTTTTGTCATTTGTTCATTTATCTTGATGTCTTCCCTCTGTGTTCCCATATTTATGTGTCCCTTTATTATTTTATTTCTTCCTTATTGTCCTTCTTGTTCTCTCCCTCGTTCATGCTGCTCCTAATCTGTTCACCTTCCTCCTGTCTACCTGTCTGCCTTCGCTGTCCATCCCAACTGTGGCTCTGATGAATAAATGCATCAGTCACATGGTAGAGTTGATCCACAGGTCATTTAGCCCAGTGCCATATGGTCAAACTGTGAAGCCTCATAAAGTTTCTAAAGTCATCCCAGTGCAACAAATACCTCCTGATTCCTGCCAAACAAGTCTGCATACAAGTCTGTGGCATGCAGGGAATCTTTTTACCTTGTTCATTTGTACTTATTCCACTAAGGAAATTGAAAAATGTGTGCAGTTTAGATCAGCTGTCTTACTCTGTGTGCATTCAGGTGATATGTGACAAATCTCCCACTTTTAAAACCTGGATAGTACAGCAGCAAGAAACTTTGTGTCAAGACAATATAGATAAAAAGTAAAAACTTTGACAGCCAATTATACTCGGTCTGACACTGAGAAGGTTTAGGGAACTGTTACGCACACAAAACACAATTTATTTCCTAAAATTGAAACTGCATGCACATAACTTTTAACATATTTTTTTACTTTCAAGAGGCAAGATATTTTCAGCACCTTAGTCAAGAGCCTTTAAACTGATAATCCACATAACAGTTGTTTTCCTACTTTGGTGGCATCGTCTGTAATAAGGAATCATTTCTTTGGTGTTTGCACTGAACAAACATTTTGTAGTGATGATCAAATGATCAAACTCCACTGCATCCTCCTGTGTTTCCTCTTCCTTCCTATAATTATTAGAAACAAGCCACTATTGTTGGCTTTGACCAACAAAGAAAGCATCATTTCCTGTTAGCAGAGGATTTCTCCCAGGAAACAGGAACCACCTCATCTGTGTTTATACAAACGCATGTTTAAGCTTGAACTGTGTGAAAGACAAATGGTTTTTTCAAGATATTAATCAGCAAGCGTAAGAGACCAGCACATTCTCTTCTCAATATTACCTTTATTAATACGAAAAAATGGTTTGTCTTCACAAAAAGTTGATAGAAGTAAAAATGGCAACCTTCTGCAATTTAGAAGCTGCAGCAATAATGTGGGTTTTGCTTTTTTATTTGATTTATGTTTGTCAAGTCAGACGTTTGCACAGAGAGAGAGAGAGAGAAAGAGAGAGAGAGAGAGAGAGAGAGAGAGAGAGAGAGAGAGAGAGAGAGAGAGAGAGAGAGAGAGAGAGAGAGAGAGGGAGAGATAGTTAGAGAAAGAGAGAGAGAGAGAGAGAGAAAGAAAGAAGAGAGAGAGAAACACGCACAGTGACAAAAGTCTGCTTTCTGCAAACACACTTAATACTACATTCAAACAAAGACCTCTGACACTTTTCACTCTCTTTTCCTTTCACACATGAACACACACACCCGAAGCCCCCTGCCCTACATTTGTAAGACATCACCGTGACATACACACACACACACACACACACACACACACACACACACACACACACACACACACACACACACACACACACACACACACACACACAATGTGCTGCATTTCAACCAGCAGAAGAAACATGGTTTGTTTGTCTTAAAAACTCAAGAAAAAGAACTGGACCAGTTCAAGCAGAGTTGACACACACAAGGACGTGTGTACACACTCACATGAAGGCAGACACACTGACACACACCACATGCTGTGACTTTCAACCTTTTTTCTGTTGGACACATGCGTGCGCACGCGCACACACACACATGCGCACACACACACGCGCACACACACGCGTACACACACACACACACACACACACACACACACACACACACACACACACACACACACACACACACACACACACACAAACACACACACAGACACACACACACACACACAGCTCTCTTTAGAGGTCCGTGTTAATAACAAACAGCAGGTTAATATGAGGGCAACAGCAGACTGAAGTGTCCGCAGCCTACTGATTATGCCAACGAGTCACCGTTATTAGCCGGTTTGTCATCTGGTACCAGACCTGCTGTCCTCAGAGGACTGCTAAACTGACACCTATTTTAAAGAAAATACTGTTATTTGTTTAAAAACAGAAAATGTGGTGCAGACTTTCATGGTCCCATCAGGATGAATTGTAATAACTCTGGTGATCCTATAACTTTTCATGAAGCGCTATCATCAGAACAAACTACCTGCACAACTAATGACATTTCCTTAACTTTAGTTTATGCATGTTACTAATTAATCAATTTTAGAGTTGCTAAGACGCCAAACTATGTTGAAGAACAAGGCAAACGTTATACCTGCTACCTGCATTTTCATTGTGATCACGTTAGCATGCTGCCATTAGCATTTAGCTCAAATCACAGCTTTGTCTAAGTTCAGCCTCATGGAGTCGTTAGCTTTAGTCTTGTTCTTCCATCTCCAGCCCTGAAGACGTCCATGAACCTGCAGCATGTTACCATGGTCCAACAAGCATTAGTACTCCGTGAATTAGAGTACTCTAAATCATGCACTTGCATCCTAATCAGGCCTAAAAATAAATATCATTCCAGTACCCATACAGTATCAAGTGTAGGCCATTTGTGATGTTCAGACCCACCTGGTAAAATTTAAGTTGATAAAATAAGTTTGGAAAAGGAAATACCAGTTGAACAAAAGGTGAGTTGCTGCCAGAGTGGCAAGCCAAACTCCCAGAGCGGTCAGTCACAATCCCAGAAGCATTTGGCAGGTGGCTAACATTTCTGCTTGCTGTGACTTGTCCTGAGCTCCTCGCCAGTGGGGAGGGAAGTGGGGGACAGGAGACAATTCACTTGAAAACACTGTAATCATGCCTTAAAGGCATTCAGTCCATCAGCCTGAGTAGGCACTGAAACATTCCTCATATCCAGCTACATGAGTCTTTTATTCTCTTCCTTGGGTAATATTGGAAAAGCTTCATATTTCCCACATGTGATAACACTCATAACCTTTATTTAATCAAAGCAGCAGCCACACTTATTGGCACCCTGTGTCAAAAAGCTAATTAAACCTTGAAAAATATTGTGTTCCAGTTAATCTTATTTCATTTTTATAGTATTACATTAGTTGCTCTGCCATAATGTAATGCATTACATGTATAAAAAAAAGGATATGAAAATATAATAAAAGCCTGAAACCATATATCTTAATATCACCAAGCATTAAGATGAATATGTTGTAGTTTGAGAGACTTTTCAAAAAGATAGCCAACACAGGAGATAAAAACCCATGCTTTTCTGTGGCTTTTATCAATCTTTAAAGCTGGTGTGATGGTCTGTATGTTTGTCACTTTTTGTTTTAAATGTCCATCAACTTTAACCATAATTAAGGAAACGCTGAGTCATTGTTTTGTTTGGTCCTTGTCCAACACACTGAATGAAACCAAAGCCCTGCTATGAATGCACATCACAATTCTCCTTAACTCTCTTATGTTGGCTTCTGCCCGTGTCATAAGAGGGATATATGTATTAATGACTTGATCTTGGATTGTAATACCAGAATTAGTGTTGCTTTAATTAGACCAACTGGACGTTTGAAACGTTAATATGATCATCCCAGGCTTTTCTGAGCGCACACATTTTTATTATGTTGGCCAAAGTTAGAATTGGACTCCTTCAGTAACTTTGGCAGTGTGCGAAGCATCACCATATTTCTCTCTAAAGGCCCATGAAAAGAACA
Organism: Cottoperca gobio; assembly: GCF_900634415.1. Classification (NCBI taxonomy): domain Eukaryota; kingdom Metazoa; phylum Chordata; class Actinopteri; order Perciformes; family Bovichtidae; genus Cottoperca; species Cottoperca gobio. The sequence continues at coordinate 14,477,769 of NC_041370.1, read as the reverse complement.
AAATTTGCTAATAAAAATGTCTTTATTAGTTGAATCACTGGAGGTTCAAATGTAATTCCCTCATCTCTTTCTTTTTGATCTTTCCCTCAAACAAAAAACTGTCCAGCAGGCAGTCGCTCTGTGTGTGTGTGTGTGTGTGTGTGTGTGTGTGTGTGCTGTGCGCGTGTGTGTGTAATAGTTTCTCATTTCCTATGTGTATGTATCAGTTTGTTTACTAAGCAGAAAAACACACAACAGATAGATGAATGGATGGAGGTGACAGGAAGGTTGGTTGCTGAGCTAATCAATGGATGTGTGAATGCAATGAATAGATGGATAAAGGTGGAGGTGTCGGATGGTTGAAAGGTGGAGATGGTCTCGTCTGATAAGGGCTACTCTAGTTAGGGTATCTGTCAGTCTTTCTAGAGGGTATAGAGACAGAAAGAGGGAGAGACAGAAAGACGAGGAGAGAGAGTGAGAGAGAGAGAGAGAGAGAGAGAGAGAGAGAGAGAGAGAGACAATAAAATAACAAAATAACAAGACTGTGAGATATAGGTCAACATTAAAACATTATTGTCATTATGTGAGATGTCAGATGTGTGTGAGGTCAGAGGTCAGAGGTCAGGACTATCAGTCCAGGGGAAACCTGTAGAGGGGTCAGACAGTTAAGAAGATCGTATAGCTATGCAGTTACTAATGTCAGTAACACCTAAATAAATAAATAATGACATAAAAGTAGATACAAGTAATAGAGTAATATGAGCACACAGCAACAATAATAATATCATTCTTGCTATTTCTGCTGCTGGATTACAAATATTTGTTATTCCAGTGGATCGTATTCACACGGAGACCAGAACAAAGCTCTGCAAGTTGTTCTATTAAGTATATGGTCCCTTGAAGAAGTCCATCCTGGCTGCGATATGGAGGGACATAGAGAGCAGATCGTGTGCTACAGTACAGCAGCGCCCCCTGTTGGTAGCCTTTTGGTAGTGCCTCTTAAACATAGAAAAAGCGTGTCATATTTTTATTTGGCCAATACAGGAGGGGAGGACAACCAGACATGGTATTTACAGAGTAGGCTTTGTGTTCAACTTAAACATGCAGCGTTTCATTTTGTATTCCTGACATTTTCCCTCATCTCAGATTTTTTTTGTGTCTCAAGACTTTTTTCGTCTTGAAGACTCTTAAAATGCAACGTCTACTTGTGAGCCCTCAACACTTTATAGACTTATAAAAGTATACAATATTTCATGAATTAACAGATTAAGCTACATGTTACTGTAACCTTGTGAACCATGTGAGAAAGAAGGAAAATATGAGAAGGATATTTTCTTTATCTGCATCTGAAGGTAAAGTTTTCCCTATAATCCAACTGTGCCAAATATGGAGCTTTATGTTAGGAAGACACTAAAAATTACATTAATGCTCTTGCAAATAGAAACCAAATAGAATTATAAAAGAAAGACTACCATTTGTGTCTGTGGTTATATTTCCAATAATGATATTTTTTTGTTTCCATTATTATTATCATCATCATCATCATTTAAACTAAATACTTGCTTTTGTGTGATTTGTGGACATGCAGTCCCCTAAATGTGAGCCTAATAACTCATGTCAATGATAATTCCAACAGTCCAGAAGATGAAACCATAAGCACAGAGTAGAATCAGTTTGTTTATTAAACACTTAATCAACTGTTTAATACATCAGAACATCAGATTGAGCTTTAGCTGCTTTGTCAAAAACAGACTGTGGTACTGAGAGCTTATATTGTCGTCAAACCCATAGCGAAGAAAATAAAACACTGAGCATGTTTGCGCCCTCACTCACATGAGGTGAACATAAAGCAAAAATGATCCCTTTGAATAAACGAGTGAAGTAATCATCAAAGTTGAGGTGTAAAACGGAGAATATCAACAGCACAATGAAGAAGGTGGTGAAATACATTCTGTCAAGACGTTGCTTTTTTGTATTTTTTTTTTTTATAAACGCTGTTGTGCTATTTTGAAGGTGGTGTCCATAATACACTGATTGTCAACAGAACTGATGCAGGATCACCTGCTACAACACTTTTAATACACAAAGTCAGATATAAACAGATCTGGGAACAGAACAAGAGATTAAATGACCACCAAGTGGGATTAGCAGCAAAAGATGTCTTAAGGCAAATGCAGTGAACAGTCAGCGAACCCGTTTCAGCCAACCAACGACCACAAAGAACTCCTTCAAGACTTTTTAATACATGTGAAGAGAAACATATTTGACACTTCTGCCTTCACTTCTGCACATTTCCATTTGCCAAAAAAGAATCAACCTTTCCAAACTGCCTTCATACAAACAGGCAACAATTTCCATCTTCTTCCTCAGTATCACAACCCCCCAGTTAAAAGAACACACACTGGGTTTAAAAACTGCAGGTAGGCGAGTTTTTAATGAGAGAAAAACTGAACGCATGCCGAGTGTCGATATGAGCTGTTGAACACTAATGACGTCTCTACAGTAGACTAATGAAAACCCTTGATAGAAGAATCACTGATGTCGGCAGAAAGGTGATTTTCGTCATGTTACCTGCTGACTGAAGAAATCTCAAAAAGTATCAAAGAATATTACAATCTCTGTTTCCAGGGTCTCCATTATTTCTCCAAACACAGCAAACCCAAAACAACATCATGCATTTCACTGCGAACAACATCGAAGCACATCGAGGGAAAACCAATGAGACGTCCACTGAATAACTCACTTCAGAGACTTCGAGGCAGTTTACTGTAACAAACAGTGTGTGTTTGGCAATAAAGACTTCCTGAATATATGCTCATGTTGAGTAGAAAAAGTTTACTGCATTTGTATTTAGTAATAATTTCACTTCAGGACTAAACTAAGTACATATTGAATTAACCAGGCAATGTTTACTTAGGAGTCAGCCATGGATTACAAACGATGTATGAGCAACACGAGCATTACATATCCATGCTCTTCTTATTATTATCACTTAGTTTTAAATATGATCTTCTCATGCTAGTATGTCTAAGCACATGGTGGCACAGTCTATTAACATAAGTTAATTCTGATGATATTTTGGAGGCTAATGATGTACAAATCTATTTATCTAAAACGTCGAGCCTGCTTTAGTACAGTTAACCTTTAGTTAACACTTTTAAGAGTCGTTTCAACCAAATAATAAGGTTTGCAAGTTCTCTGCTGCCACTCCAGTACATTGGAGGTGAATTAAACTTAGTTTGTGGTTCTCACAGCAGTGAAAAATTGCATTGAAAAAAATAATTACAAGATCTTTCCAGAGTCCCCATACATATAAATGCATATTAAAAATTATTATTATTTTTTAAAGAGTGCTTTTGTCAATTGAAAACACATGTTTAATAGCTCAAGTGCTCATGTAGTTATTCAACCTTTAATTTTTCAACATTAAAGAATATATAGATACAATTTCTATATTTATAGTCAACTGAATCTACGGTTCACAAGTCTTTTGAGTTTCCAAATCAAATCTGGTTGGAATAACACGACTCCCATTATAGTCACAGATTTATTTGGCGTTGCCACTGGTATGAAAAACACTTTATATAAAATAATTCCTAATTCTTCCTAATATTTTAAAGTTAAGAACATCTCAATAGCATGTATGATAGAGAAGATTTATTCTTATTCTTTTTAACAAACAAATAATGACATCTTATGTCATTGCGGACGTTTCTGGCTTTCAAATCATGTGTCATCTTAAAAAACTAAAAGACACCAATAGAAATCAGGGGTAAATAATCCTTTTAAAAAACGTTTTGAAAAGTCTCTAAGATGTTGTAAGTGCTGTAGCTTCTTGAAATTTGCACAACAATGAGGCTTCTTCTAAAGCAGGACTTCAGTGCGTTTGTGCGTTAAGTCTTTTGTTACTTTTCTATATACATTGTGCCTGTTAATGTCACATACAGTTTAGCACTGCACTTTTATTAGGTAAACTAACTAATTCTAGCAGCTACATGTAAATCTACCTGGGTATCAATTTATTCGTTAATTTCTTTCACGCGACAAGGGAAGGGTCTTTTTTTCTTCTATTTAAAGACACTGGTTTCCCAAAACAACAAAAAAACAAAGAATTCAGATTTTGTGATTAAGGTCGTTGCAGTATAATGCTCCCTCTCTGTGTCTTCCGGTCTCTCCCAGCAGAGGACAGCGTTGAGCCATCAGGAGCTTCGATGGAAACTAACTGGGGGAGAGGTCATTGACTGTCAGCATGAAATATTCTTCCTTATTGTTGGTTTCAGCTTGCACTTGGTCATCTCCTGGTTGTAATGACAAACTTCATCTCATTCTTTGAATCCTTGTCATGTTCAGCAAAAAGATTCCTGAAACAGTTCTGGTTCAGAACAGGGAACAGGGAACATGGGTAGTCCACACATAAAGTCTGGGGCCTCTTCATGAACACAGAGTCTTTGTGGGCACATTGAAGCAGTTGCACCTCACCTTTTTATGTGTGCGCCTCTAAATTCAAAGAAAAAAAATAAAGTACAACCTGCGTGTTTTGTCTACTGGTTGAATAATTTACTGGACTTGGAAACACACATTCTTGAACACACTCCGTCTCTCAGTCCTCCACCTTTGGAACCGATAGAGTGCGAGTTGGGTTTCAAGTCGTCCGCGTTGCTCTGTCCTGTTGTGGTTTTTGAGGTCAAGTACTAAACCGTCCCCGTATTATTACTGCACTACTCATCTATGAGAGATTCTGTCATGGCACTCCTTAAACTTATGCCTCCTCCATCACCTCCATGACGATTGTCCGGGGTCCGGTCAGGATCAGGCTGCTGACGGTCCGGTAGTCGTGAGAGAGGACGCTCAGCCCGTTCACCGACACCACAAAGTGACACACCTAAAGAAAAGACAGACAGAGAGGAGATTGATGCTTTGGCTTTAATGCTCTCAACTTGAGAGACATGAGAGGAAGAGAGAACTAAAGGACTAACAAGTAATACTTCGTCTTTGGGGCATACCATACTCATCATAGCTTTAGTTTGGAGCAATTATGTTTCCAGCTAAATATCCTCTTAATATGACACATTAAGGAGTCATTGTAAAGTGTTTTATGTTCCAAGTAATGTTTTTTTCTATTGTGAACCTAAAACGGAGCATCTTCAGGGCCTAATAACTTCCTCTGCCTCGAGCTTCAAGGGCCTCAAAAGCTCCAGGCTTACGTTGTGTCAACTGATTCATAACTCCCCGCCGTAAGGCAGTCATATTTTCAGTTTGGTTTGTCAGCAAAACTAGTGGCCCGATTTTTATGAAACTTGAAGCACGGGCCAAAGAAGAAACCATTAACATTTGGAGCGGATCAGAATCACCAGGCATTATTTTTCACTCATGGAAACGACCTCAGCGGAGGTCTGAGCTCCGAGTTTCTCCACTTCCTGACAAGAGATTGGTCGGAATTTTCTCAACTCTCTGCAAAAATGCAAATAAGCGTATTTTCCAAATGTCAAACTATGTAAAACATTTAATGATTTAATTGTTTGCATAAATGTTGCAGCTCATTTTTGCCCCGAGGCCCTGGGACAGGTTAATCCGACCATGCTGTTGTCCTCTGCAAAATAACCACATTGTAAGTGTACAGAGGATGAATGTTTGACACTCAAAAGACATTCGGTGGAGCAATCCTTTAAAAAAAAACTTTTGCCGACTCACAGTGCAGTTAACAATGCCAAGAAACTTAAGCAATCAGACAATGCTTCACTAAGGCAAAACAGAAATGACAACATACTCAAAGAGAAACATTTAAACCCTGATAGTTTGGCCTGACATAAATGACACCAGGTACAGCCATGCTCAAATCAGTCCTCTGACACAGACACAGACGCGGTTTGAGGCACGGCACAGAGAACAGAAGCACATAACCACTCTTATGTTTATATTACCTATAAATCAACAAAGCGCAGACGTAGGCTGCCGAGTGACGACGGAAGGAAAACTTTCACAGATGTGTTTCATGGGCCCTTAACTCAGGAAACATTTTACAGGGAGCATCTATTTAAACCCTGACTGTTACTTACATAAACTGATGTTGCACACCGGTTACTATTTATTTATTCTCAAAGCATTGGATGTTTTTCTGGCCTTGATAAATATTTCAGGAAAGGAGAGGCAGAGCGCATATTGGGAAAGAGGGATTAAAAGAGTGATAGAGGAAAGGGGAAAAAAGCCCAGACTGATAATCCTGTGCTGCAGAGGAATTTCAGACTCTCACTGTAATCACATCTAAACCTCTGCAGCTTTTATGCAGACTACTTGCAGAGTCAAAGTACTCAGGACACACCCTTTTTTTCTCCACTTCTATTCATTTCTCTCTCTCCAACTCTAACACCTCCCCCTCCTTCTCTCCCACTGGTGCTTTCTCCTTTCAGTTAGTCTCTGCTGGGGCCCAGCTGGATTTAATGGCTTCTTGCACTCAGAGGGTTGAAATCACTCTCACACAGAGAAAGGAAAAGGCAGAAGTGGGCATAAAGAGAAGACGTAGAGAGAGAATAAACAACACGTGCTAAAAGGCCACACTAGATATTCATGCAGCAATAACGCGATGAAGAGAATATTAGATCAGGTGATGGATGACCTGTTAATAGCTTTTTAGTTTACTATTTACCACATTAAATGTTTTGTAAAAGTTAAAATTTGTAAAAACGACATGTTGTGGTTTTAGGGAGAATTACACGCCAGATTTCTTGGCCAGCAGCTGCAGACTTCCTGGAGTCTTCTGGTTGCCTTGCATCCTCACGGTGACGTCAAAACTTCAGGGTCTCAGCAAGAATAAAGTACTCAAGTTTTTACTTGTAAACTCGGGGCAAATCCATACACCCTGACTTCATGAAGAAGCCGTCGTCTGTCGTCACGCAACAGTGGAAGCGCACATTGTACATGGTAAACAATCAACTAAAAGGCAAAGTATATTTGCCTGCATTTAATTAAAACAATACACTATCATATAGTGAAACATGTAACTAGGGTGCTGGTTACCGTAAACAGTCTCTGAAAGTTATCTTCTGTGCACAAAACTTATTCAGGAAAAAGTTAAAAATGGCCAGAAAAGAAAAGGTGGAGGCTGCTCTGCTGAGAGTTCACTTGTGTGTACACTTGCCAAAGAAACATTAGTTTCTGTGTCGTGCAGCTGGAAGTTTTGGAACTCAGCATAAGACTATTAGAGGTTTCGTGCTTTTCTCAACTGGTCATAATTGTGTGTTCTCAGCACAATCAATATACTCAGAAATGGGATTGTATGTTCAGCATATCAATAATCTTACACGTGGTATTACAATAATTTAGAAATGAAAACCTGCTAGTTCCTGATTCACATTCAAATGGTCTAATCTTTAAATATTCAATTTTAGGGTTCAAAATCTTTTAAATGGAGCAACTCTGACGATTATTTCCATGTGGTATAATGTAACAGGACATATTGTTCAGAACACACACGTAATGGTGTGCAAACATAAACAGGACAGGATTCACAAATGGACACAAAGTGAGTCAACCACACACCCTGCTCTACCTGCTGCCTTATAAAAGTGCATTAGAAGAGGCTCTAACAGCGATGCACTGGAGAGTTACATAAGTGCTGGGATCCATTATGGTCAGGAGGATGCTGATGTGTGCATCTACGTGAGGTGGAAAAAGATAGAGACGCAGTGTTTGAAAGCTTGTGTGTGTTCAAGATCTTTCATGATGCTTTTTACTGCCTCCCCCCTGAGGTCCGGGCGTAACTTTCTGCTTTGGCCTTTTGCCTGGACTGTGGTGCCAACACCTCACAGCACGGCATCCCCTCTGTTGGATTGCGTTACTGCTTCATAATTACACATCAAGAAAACTACTCGGGTGAAGTATAACAGGACTAACCTTCTCGGAACTGCAGGGAGTTCAATGGACTCCGCTGCACACTAGGAATGTAATCTGCAATGATAGCGGATGAAAATCTCATATTTCTTAACCTTATATTCTGCTTCTGTTACAGTTGTATTGCCCTCGGCACATAAAAGACCTTTCAGACTAAATAAAAAACCAAAACACACGAAAATGATATGATAAAATGTGGAGTAAAAGTGTTAAATGATGTCGTTACAATCAGTCCACACTCCGGTCAACAGAGCTTAATCACACTAACAAAGATATAAAGACACACGCTTTATGAGGACACATTTATAACAGACTGTGAACCATGACACGCGTTTCCATGGTGATAAGATATGACATAAGTGACCGTTGACAGTTAAGAGTAACAAAAGCAGAAGTGATAATATTTCCACCGACTGTTTCCTCTTTCAGGGCTAATACTTAAGATCCTCATCTTCCACACTCTTCATCTCATGCGTCTTCTCGCTCATTTGCTGCCATTATGGGAAGTAAACAGCAGTTTCGCTTTGCAGTATTTTTCAGTTCCAGTTTGAGGTATTTTCAAAATCACTGCATATGTAAAAACCCTGCAGCTCCAGATCTTCTCACTTAACAGATGAAACTTAAAGCCTTAAGAAACATTTTAATGTTCACTTTATAAGTTGTAGTATCCACTGGACATGAGCAGTGGTTTGTCATTTATTCAAACGCTATTAACCAATAGTTTGTGCTTAATATCTTCATGTTTCCTCTCCAAGTCATTTGTTTCTCTGTTCCACTTTCCTGCTGGTTTTTTTTCATTCAGTCCTTGCTCTCTCATCCTCTCTCCATGTTGTGGTTGAAGTCGCCATACTCTACATTCCCAGGATTCCTTGCTGCCACTCTGCCTGCATATGCCAGCTATGGCAGCAGAGCCACCATTGCCCTGCTTTCCCTCAATGTGACCGTTTTCCTCCCTCAACAGTTCTCCTGCTTTTACAGCTCCTCTCCGCTCATCCTCTTCATTACCGTACAAGTGCCTGTACTCATTCTTGTCTTGTCTCGTCTTCTCTCACAGTCTGCACTTAAATATAACAGTATGTATTTATTCAAGTGTAGACGTAACAACCCACTCTTATTAATAAAAAAAAACCGTCTCAAACAAGCACTGAGCAACCAAGCATAGAAGATGCTATCTCAGATATCCGAGGCAAATATTAAGTTTTGATTTCAATCTCTAAGACTTAAAAACCAAAGGGCTTCCTCATATTGCCCTGTGGGTTCACAATCATGAAGAGAGAAATAAAAATCACGGAAGACAAAAAGGCAAATGTCTCCAACGGCACTGCAGCCGCAACCGATTACATACAGTAACACGTCGTGCTAAGCAAGAACTGCAAGCCCTTTTCATCTAACCTTTAGTCTATATTGGTTCATTTACACTACAAACTGTGACATCTACCCTGCTTTTTTTCTTCACATTTTTAGCCAATGGATGAAGATGTGGAGGAAGCTCACGCTGCTTTCAAGTCTCCATACATCTCCCCAGTCCTTACCTTCATGCCAGCAGCAGCTGCAGGTCCACCAGGGTCCACAGCCTGGATGTGACACGGTTTGCTGCCTCGCACCACAAAGCCCCAGCCCACAGCATCACCTACGATCTGAGGAACAACGAGAAGACATGAAATGTTGATACCATGACAAGTCAAGTTTGTTTTTTTAAACGCACACAGTTTGTATTCAACCAAAGCCACATTTTGCTAAATGTGTGGTTGTAGTTAGTAAGTGGACCTTTGTGGTAAGATTCATTTACTGTTCCTTTAAAGTCAAGAACAAAACATTGTGACACTTTAAAACCATGTCTATGAATGACTGTATACACATAATATTTATGTCCCTTGTCGTATTCAAATGTTAGTATTCTTGGGAGAGCTATACTCATTCTGCATCCTGTGGTGATCACATTCATCTGAGACACGTGTCGGAGCTTCCTGCATATGCACATGACTTATGACTGCCTCATGTATCTACAAGTGTGTGTGTGTGCGAGAGGGAATGTGTAACACCCTCGCTGAAGAAGTCTTTGTTAGAACTCAGTTGTGTGTGTGCGTGTGTGTTTGTGTGAATGTCCTACAGTGAATGTCTTCTTTATAAAAGGTCCTCCTGGTGTCTGCAGCTCCTCTGGACTCACTTGTCTTTTCAGAACTGTTGAGAGAAACACAAACACACAAAATGTAACTTACTACCGTGAGAATGTGCATCCATATGCAAACAGACATAGACATGCTCACACACATACACACTAAAAACACCCAGACATAATGTTGTTAGTTAAAAAGTGTGTAGAAAGTGCTAATAATGTCAGTCACATGCGAACAGGCCTGGAGGCTCGCTGCTTCCTGAAACAGTATAGATCCCCTTCCCCTCATCCAACTTCATTACTGATTACCTTTCTGAGGTTTGATGACAGAGATATCACTGATGATTATGGTTTACAGGTACAAGTGTGATAAATTAATGAATTACACTTTACTGAAGGTGCTATAAAACAGCAGGATTTCTTTAAGGCCAATGTGCAAAGATTGAGCTTTATAAACCAGAACTAACTGTACACACTGCTTTATAAATATGAAACAAAAAGTTTACAAATTCACTTCAGCCGCTGTATCGGATGTTCTTTGATACATTTTTGACAACTCCTATGAATTAAGAAAATGTGGAGTAAAGTGTGTTAAATACAAAAACTAAAATGTCTTGAATTACTTCTTTCACACAGACCTGAGAGAACATCACTTAGATAGATAGCATGTGTGTTCTTGACAAATCACTTGTTCTTTTTTTTTTATCTCTTTGGCTTCATAAAGGCATACCAGAACTTTATAGTCTACTGTGGATGTTTTGTTTTGTGGATGTTCTTATCTTTCCATCGTGTGCGCACACTTACTAAGGTTAATGTGAGGCAGAAGGGAATTTTGTGTGTGTGTGTGTGTGTGTGTGTGAGTGCCTTCCTTTTCCTGTTCATTGTGTATTGCGTGTGTGAGTGCCAATGTCATGGGGGCTCTGGTGCTACAAAGAGTCTCTGTCAAGGACTCTGCTTGAATTAGACTCATCAAAAGGAAAACTCACAGTGGTAAAGAAAAGGAAACACACACACTAAATTATAAGCATGATGATCACTTCCTACCAGCAGCACAAATCGATCTTTCTCTGTAGTTAACACGAGGTAATGAAGCCTTTCTCCTATACTTTTTAAAATGTATTATTTACAAAAATAAGTTAGTTTTGATGGAATGAGTTGCAGGAGATGAGTTTTTTAAGTTTGTGTACTTGTGTATACACAAGAAACAAGAAGGAATTTTAAAAACTAGTTACGAGGAATTAGTAACTTAAAGAACATATTTAAGGTATAATCAATATGTTAACATCACCAAGCTTCACCCAGGAGCCATTAAAAGTCAGTATGTGCACATAACACATCACTTCCACACTGATTTATTCACATTTATTTGGAGCCGATCTGCATGCATTGGGTGAAAACCAGGAACACGACTTGGTCAGGTTGCCATTGTCTATGGCAGATTATGTACAGCATGACTAATAAATAATGAATATGCCTGTAGAATTTGTTGTTAAAAGCTTCACAGTGTGGCCCTTCACTAACTAGACTGTGTGTGTGTGTGTCCGTCCGTGTCGTCTCACCAGACTTGGGGTTGCAAAGCACAGGTGGACTGCTGCTGAGCGTCGGACTGCTGCTGTAATAACCGCTGCTGCCACAGCTGCTGCTCATGCTGCTCCGCCGGACTCCGACCACCACCTTAATCTCTTTAGTGGGACTCACTGAGATGAGAGAGACAAAGAGAGATGTTAGACTAAAGACACAATTTGAATGTGGCACTGCACAGTAAATAATATACACAATTAAACACAAAACAACAGAGACGACAACAAAAATAAGACATATTTTGCCCTCCAGTCTATACGTCAACAAACATACGCCCGATGTAGACTGGAATTTATTGACCGTTTATTAACTTGGCCTTTCTACCTGTAGGTCGAATCAACAGCAGGAACAGTACTTCATTCATTTTCTGAATTACAGCTCAATGGGAAGACAAATGCCTCATTTAATCTCCTTCATTTAGTATAAAGTAGCACATATGTTTGAAAAAGTGGGTTGAACTTTTCGCAATTGTCCAAATAAAATATTAGTTGTGTAAAGCCTCTTTCCCATTACTTCATGTTTTCCTGACACGTTTGTCCCTTCAGTCGAGGTTCCCCTGGGACCTCACTCTCTCTACCATTGTTTGTTAAGTACAAGCACTTTGTGCTACCTTGTTGAGCTTTGCCAGAGGAACTTTCTTTGAATAGGTGATGTTACAAATATCAAAGAGAGAATCAATATCTCCAGTATTAATTATTAAGGTAACCCCAGTCTATATTTTACCAAAGTTTGCTGAAGAACTGGATTGTGTTATGCATTTTAGAGCTGGCCATTGTTTTACATTTATGTAAATATTTTTGTAGAAATTGTGAACGGCCACAGAGTGCAGATACTTCATATTTTTATAAATAAAAGCAAAGCAAATCTGAAGCTGAGCTGAAGTTTCAAATGTCCACACATCTTAACTACTGATTTAGACCAAGTCACCAGGAGTCAGCTCATTTTAGTGCCAAGTTATATTAAGTTCTTCTGCTTAGCAACACAAATAGCTCTACTCTATTATCTTCACATGGCAGATACCACCAAGGACACAGCCAGTGTGTGTGTGTGTGTGTGTGTGTGTGTGTGTGTGTGTGTGTGTGTGTGTGTGTATGTGTCAACAGAAGATAAAGCAATAGCAGTTAAAACGTCAGTGTTTTTTCCCCTTAGATGACAGAAACCAATAACCAAAAGGATATATATAATTTTATAGGGAAAATAAGGACACAAAACAGTCAGCCTTAAATTGAAGGACAAGTAACCTTAGCTTCTCAGTCCACCACACACTGACCGCTACAAATAGCTGGCATACTATATAATATAAAATTAGACATGTATTTGGTACAGTGTGTACCTGAGAGGAAGCTGGTGTTGCCTCCATCTGAGTTCTGTTTGCGGAGACAGAAGGGGCTGTCGTGACTCTCGGGGATGCTGCGGCTTCGCTCGTGAAGAAGTTCGATCAACCGTCGTCGTCGCCGGAAATTCATCCTGAACTGGTAGAGGAGGGGCCCGTTAGCAAAGTGGTGTTTGTTGGTGACTGGAGACAAAGAAGAATAAATATGATTTGTTAAAGAGGAAGAAATAAGACAGGCAACATCTCTACTAGATGTCTCTTCTTTAGGATAAAGTATGAGGAAGATAGAGAGCTGTAAAGCGGGAGGAAATTGACTGATTATGGCATATCTATAACTAAAAGCATTAACAGGGAACCGTTTCTGTTAAAAGTATTTCTATACACTATATTGTAAAAAATATGGGAACATTTAATATGGTTTTCCACAAGTCAGTTTGGCTAAAAAAGATTTACGTTTCTCAAAAGTGAACCGAGTCCAGCCGAGCCTGAAACTCTGAACTCGACTGAGCAGCACTAAACAAACTGTCCACTGAGATCACCTGAGCTGATGAACAAACACAAAGTGACCTCAGAGAGCGTCGACCTCAGCCACCTCCGCTGGACTGAGGAGATACCAGAAAACAATGTGGTTCAAATCAGTACGCTTATGACAGAAACACATGCACCTGTCAATTCACTGTCAATGCTCAAGACCTGTGTTTATTTTAGTGGCAGTTCTGTTTTAAGAATTTATTATTATTTTCTAAATTCAGAGAAATGAAAATACAGTCAAGAAAGACTTTTATAAAAATGATAAGATAAAAGGTTAAGACTCACAGGATGTGGAACACAGTTAACAATCCTCAATTTAGAGTAGCTATAAATCAAAACAATTATTTTTTTGTTTTTGTTTTTTTAATTCAATCGATTGCCCCTTTTTTGGGTTGTTGCAAAACTCCCCTATATATTTTTTTCCCCATTTTGTCTTCGTTGATACGGATTCATGCCTTTGTTTGTTCATGTGAAATTTGACATGAAAAATAAATATAAATATACTACAATTATTATTTAAAAAAATCACAATAAATACACAAGCAAGTCCATCAACCACTCGGCCACATACATTTAAAGCCTGCTTAGAATCTGAAGCGCATTAGTCTGTGTTTAATAAGAGCGACTGCATTCCTCTTGAGCTCTATCGAGACTGGTTTATTTGCACTGTAACGTCATACCGAGATGACTCATCAGGCCCATTCATACAGGATAAATTAAATCAACACACTTCTCCCCAAAAATAAAACAACTCATCTAATGCAGTGCTCATTGGTCGGAGGTTGCTCTCTACAGCAGCAGTTCTGATCATACAGAAGTTTTCTTATCGTCCTCTTAGCGTACATATCCAACATCCTTCATGAGGATTTACAGATCCAAAGATCAAACATGGCCCTGACTCTCATCCTGAAGCCTCAATCAAGTGATTTTAAAAACACCATCATTTCCCTACTTTACAGGATTTTAATAGATCACGTTGCATTAGTAAGCATGAACGTTTCAAACCTATTAGAAAAATATATTTCTTCCAAATATCCCTATTAAAATCATAGATCGTGTTGGGAATTTCTAAAACTTCTCTTCCTCTATGGCTGAAATTAATCCATCGGGGCTTTAGACAAGGTATCGGACCATTTATTTGACTGGCAAGGTACTACAAGGACAGATGCAACATTGCCATGTCATTGTTAGGCAGTTTATTTTAATTAAATATATGTGAAGTACACATTTTAATTTCATATTAAAATACCTTTCACCCATCTCTCCAATGCCCATAAGCCTGTACAGCCTGTACAGCCTGTACAGGGCGTGTGGTTAGTTTACATCCCCTTTGCAAAGCTATCGTCAACCGGACTAAATCCTTTTATCATAATGTGACAAAGATTAAAACAAAGACTATAGAACAGCCTTTATAGGAGTGTTTTACTCTCCTCTCCACAATAAACTGGAATAGTAGTTTCTCCTGGTAGATTTTGAATTCTTCTAATGCTGCTTTGAACTGATGTTATTGTGTCAGTTTAAGATTTACCGTATAAAGCCTGGCCCAGTATGATTACAGCCTGTTGTTGTCTTTGGCACACTGACACAGCAACTCTCCTCTGAACATTCATATGATTTATATTTTTAGTTTGCTTACAGTATGTACATTAACTTCAACCTTTCCTTTTGGTCCGTTTCAAAGCTGCCTCTTCACTAATCTCTGCTGATCAGATGCATAGTGTTGAATAACAGCCACCATATTGTCCCGCAGTAAACAATGAACACAATGTGGATCCATCCAGACTTTGCTTCTATACATTATATGCATGTGTGAGCACGACCTCTGCCCAGCCCAGCAGAGAGCAGGGACACAGATCAGATAGCTTCTCCAGCATGTTTATAATGCGTTTCTAATGGGAACTGAAGGCCTGTAAACACATTATCAACACAACTAAATTAGTTTAAATCACTCTCACTGTAACTCAAGGGCGTATGATGATATGAACAGTGCAAAGTCTGTATATCATGCACTAGTGGAGCAGTTATTTCCACAGGGAGGATGACACTACGAGGCCAGCAGGAAGCAGATCAGGCTCTGTGTTACATTAACTAAGAGAAGTGGTGTTTTTATGATGCATTGTTCCTAATGGACATATACAGTCTGTAATCTACACCAAAGTAGTTCCACATGCCAACACCCAGTTGTGTTGAAGGCATCTTGTACATGTCCAATGCCTAAACTTAATGATTTATTCTATCCTCTATTTTTTTTTATTTTTTAAGTGCAGCTAAGTGCTACGTATATCTCAAGATACGATAAAAAGAATCTTACATGATACTGTATGTTGAGGACATGTGACTTCTCTGCAGTATAAAACACCCTCATTTAAAAATCGGACACGGGTATGAACCACAGCCATCAGCGTCAAATCAAATTTCCTGTCATACGGTGACTCGGCGGAAAGTAATTCAGGATCGACGTTCATTGTTAAAGAACATCTCAAATGTAAACTGTTGCGGACTCACTGTAGAGGGGAGAATGACAACCATCTATTACCTTATGTGGGTCAGCATTCACTCGATGTTTAGTATCTCACAAAATACCTTTTCAGCGAGAAAACATCAACAATGTTATAGCCTGTACTGTAGTACTGATAACTAAAAGAATTCTAACAGCTGCAGATAATTATGCCTTGATTTACCAAGGGGCTTCACCCAGAAGTAACATGTTGGATCAGACTGCACACAAAGCAGAAGCATTACTTCTATTATAAATGAAATAAGGAAAACACTTCGGGTTTCAGTTCTTGTGAAACTCCTCAATAAACTACTGAAGTGATGGCGAAATGTGTACTAATGAAGAAAATCTGTCTCTACCTGCTTTCTGATGGCTCTTGTCGGATCAAGTTGATTAAACATTTCATACATCCCCGTTTTAAAGTTGATATTCACAGATTTGTCTGTTTTCATTGTGGAACTAAAACTCAGTTTTGAGGTAATGTTACTTTTTACTGCACTGCATTTATCTGACAGCTGGAATTACTGCTTACTTTACACATTCATATATAATATAATATAACTGGCTTCTGCAGCATCGGTGGTAGAGCACATTTTTTACATTGTGCTATTTGCTAAATGAATGCAAAGTAATATCCAAAACATATGATCAGCTTGTAAAATATGATTAAATATGATATTAGAGGAAGCTACAGTATATTAAAATACTTTTTTTGAATGCAGGAGTATTTTCACATAGTGGTATTAGTACTTTCACTTAAGAAACGCGTCAGTGCCTCTTTCTGCTAAAATAATAAGCTGAACCAATTGCATACATCAAGTGTGTATGTATATCACATATTCACAGATAACATAACAGCCCTGGTCTACAGCTAGTACAACTTGTTGACCTCCTGATACCTGTGACATTCAGGTCACAGCTCCCTCATGTTTATTACTAAGTAACATTCAGTAACTCACTCTTGAACCTGAACCAGGTCAGGTCAGGCATAGGAGACAGAGAAATAAGAAGTGAAATACGATCCCAGCCAGTGTGAGATATTATGTGGGTCAGTTCAGAACCCAAAATGAGCTGTAACGAGTTTTAAACTTCTATTTTAAAGTTTCTAGTTTCCCAATTGAGACCGTGTTGACCTATTGTTTTTGTTTCAGTTGAGAGGGCAAGAAGTTTTTTTAATACAATTTTTTTTAAATAGAAGGTTGTCCCTGTAATCTATCCAGACACATCTTTGATGCCAGCTGGCTCTCTGTGTTAAAAGCTGCTGCGTGCTCAGATTTAACTGTACTCGACTTTGACAAGGACAGTTTTTAAAAGTCAAAACAGTTTGCTTAAGTGAGCAGAAAGGGCTGTAATCATACTATAAGTCTACAACAGTTATCAGAGTGCATGACGCAAAAGAGCAAAGAGCCAGGACAGCAGAAACAGTCGCCATGATGTACCAGCAGAGCTCTTTGACAGGATCGTGTGACTACTGCAGGGCCTTCTGGCTTCACTGTGTCATTCACAGATCATCAATCTGTCAATAGCGTGACCTGCAGTCAGATTGTGTGCCACTCAGTTGACGTAGGTTTAAGCAGCAAGTAATAAAATGTTGTAGTACTTGAGATAAAATGACCTACATGTTAATCATCACTTTGTATAACCCCATTTGTGCCAGCAACTGAAATCCGTCAGATCGCTTTTTCTGCTCTTATCATAATATATTTAGTCTTTGGGCACATGGGACTACTTTGTATTATCTATATAATCCCAAAGACTAGGTATAGTCTGATAAGAAAAAGGCTGCATCTCAAAAACTACAAGGAGCAAAATCAAGTATTTGGTATCTCATAAAGAGACTTGCCCAAAGTTTGTGTGTACCAGATTTCAAGACTTTAGACTTAATCAGAACAAATGTTGTTTTTCTTCATTATACTAAATATAGTGTTTAGAACAAATGGGCTAACTGAATGCAGGTGTTGCTTGATACTGTAGGTTGTTCAAATTGTTTTCAGTACATAAAAGAGCAGGAACAGTTTCCCCGTCTTCCTCACCGTGCTGGATGATGCCATGTTCAAGAAGCCTCCGTCCCAGCTGCTCTGCCTCCTCCCTGGTTGCCATCTCCCCCTCCTGCAGCAGCCAGTCGATGAACTCAGAGGCCACCAGCGCCCGCTCGAACGACCCGCCCTCTTCCTCCCTGGTTTGTAACAGGCTGTTTTCTGTGTTCATCAACCTGTGCATAGAAGAAGAGCCAACATGTGTTACTGTACTTGATTAGGAAGTCTAAGAGTGGGACAGAGTAGTATTCAAAAAGGCAATTCATACACTAAGGTTAAATTAAAACAACCCACTCGCTCCACTAATGGCAGTTTGATGTTTAGCTTTGTGGGAAATTGTAATAAATGTAGCATCTAAGTGCAGTACTGTTGACTGTATCGGGGAAAGCAATGTGAAAATGTCTGATGTTGCTATAGAAACATCAGGCAGTGTTATATACAGTACATCTATCTGAGGGAACAAACCGAGTTATCTGAAATGCTGCAATATTTATGATAATATGACCCAATAGCACTGTTTAATTATCCAAGAGGTGTGTTCAGTAAAATGAGGGTTATTGGGAAAAGTAAGATTTCTTAAGTGGAAATTTCCAGCAGGGAAAACTCTGTAATCTGCACGGTCAAAAAGAACAAACTCTGCACTGTAACTGCCTCCGGATTAGCCTCTCAGCCACATAAGTGAATATTATAAAATAATTTTATGTTATTCCATGAGCCTCGTGCACCAAAACTACAGATCAACAAACTAAAAACAACAAGTACACACATGCACACAATCACACCCAAACACTGTCACCAGAACATTCACACAATAGAAACCAGAAAAGCAGTAATTATAAGAAACAATAAGCTTTCTGTGATACACCTGTACGTGTCAAAACATGTGCTAGCAACAAGCTGTACCATGAAAGAGACAGAGATACTAAACGTCCCACATCTTTGTTGGCTGCGTTTCGCTGCCGGCACAGAATGTATCCCCACATTCAGTTTAAACGGCTATCATTCACTAAACTGTCAAAACTACACACCTAACAGTTTAATACAGACAGGTACATGTCTTTTATGGGATATTGGGAGAGATGTGTAGGAATGCTCAAAACATTTAATGAACTTGTGATAATTATAATAAAGTTCATTATAACTATGAAAAAATGTAAAGTTATCAGATAAAGACGCAAAATATTTGCACATCCCATAGCCGAAGGTTTTAGGCTCCAGGCTAGGAAACTTTAACAACTACCGAACTAATTAGACCGGCCCAAACTGAAATAGTAGAACAAGTAGTGCCTGCTTATCTGTGAGAAAACAGATAATCTTTAAATCTGTATTAATTTAACCGTGGACGTGACTTCTCTTCACAAATTCATACAACCAGTCCAGTCAATCCAGAGATTAAATACAAAAAGTTTAATGGATGAATTCCAAATATGAAGCTACAGCCAGGAGACAGTTAGCCTAGCTTAGCATAAAGACTTGAAGCAGGGGAAAACAGATTGCTTGGCTCTGTCTGAAGGTAACACAATCTGCCCATCGGCACCTTCAGGGATCACTAACTGAGTCTCTGCTGGTTGCCTGGAAAATGGTCCCAGCCAAGAAGTAGTCTGGGACATAACCCCTCACAAAACAACAAATTGTCATTTTACACTTTGGTTTTTGTACTGATAAAACAAACCTGATATAACGTGACACTAACACGTCTTGCATTAGTGGAAAAACCTCCAGAGCCCAGGAAAAACAAATCCCACTTTAATGAAGCTGAATTTAGATCCTAACATGTGAAATTAAACTAAATGAAAGCTAAATCAGGGACAGCTGCTTGTAAAAAGCCTTGGAGTTCTTTCTGCCGGTACCATCCACTCAGTGTGGTTCATTCAACTATGACCCAAATATCAAAAGAAGGTTTGCGTCGCTGTTAAAATTAGTCCCAGGGTGGCACTGTATTCCTCAAACTTCACATTCATTTAAATACATTTAAGAAAATAGTTAGAGGTGCACACCTAGGACTGTTTACGTCCTTCACTCATGCAAAGTCAACATCATTTTGTTTAGATGTCAAATGTTGATAGATGGGGAGCTTTCGTGGGACAACGGCCCACAATATCAGAAAAATATGACCCATATTAGCAGCCAACATCATAATACAAATGTTATGACAAAAAGTTCCGCGGTGACGTGGCTGAGTACACAACGCCATTTAAACATGTTACGTCAACAGATCATGTTGTGTGTTCTTAAAAGGGATTGACTCAAAGTACTGTCCTCAAAGTAAAGCACAGTACTTTGAATAATAGCATCTTGAGTATTATGTAGTAGATTATGCAAGATGTGAGACTGTACACACAGAATGTAAATGGTTCATTATAACTCAAAGTGGAATGAGGCGAGCTGCCGTGACCTGGATACGCACTCAGCGTAGTTGCTCAGTCAGCATACCTAACTCAGCTGGAGTGGTGCCAACTGAGATTCGGTTGTAGGACCACCAGGCTCTTACCTGCTCTCAGATTTGGTCTTGCGTGAAGTTCAGGCACTGATGGCCATGCTACTACTTTTAGAAACCAAAATACAACTTTATGGGTCCTTTAAGGGACATGTGAAGGCACTACAAAGTAAGTCATAGTGCTAAAAAATAACTAATAAACAATAGATTATAAAAACATCAGACCAAGAATCATGTGACCTGGAAGGTGATATGGAGGAAGCTGAATGTGGTTTTTTTCTTGGGCCTTACCTTTAGTTATTTAACACTGAACCTAAGTAATTCCTAAATATAGCTTATTTTTACAGTACGTAGAACTGAAGTAGAGGAAGCCAAGTTGTAATGGCCTCCTAATTCAATTCCAATTGTTTGCATTTGCTTAACAAGAGAGGCTCACAGCTCAGTAATGGTGAGCATTACTACCAAAGACACAGGTTGTGACAGTAAATGATGTGACAGTGGTATTTATGACCCCATTTCAGCTGCATTGTGGCCACTTGACAGCTAAATGACTAGTTCTGTTACACAAACTGAACCTTTAGTGACATTTTACTTTCAAATATCAGAGCAGTTATATTTGTACAGCCTTTAATCAGTAACTGTATCCAAATGCTCCGAACAGCAATCTTATGGAACAACAAATACATTTTGTACTTATCAGGACTTTCTGTACAGATTAGCACTACTTCAAGATAAGCTAGCCTAGTTAAAACATTATTCAAATGTCTTTATGGTAAAACTTACTTTGTTTATAAGCCTGTATGATGGACTCGATTTACTGTAATAACCAAAGACATTTGACCAGTTATCAGTGAGTCATGTGGAAACGTTAGGATTTATTCTTAAACAGAGACAACAGTTGATGTAATGAACCAGCAGCCATCATCAGTCGTAATTAGCCCTAGCTGTGCAGTGACACAGATATCTTTCCCTTTACATCTGTGGAGCACACGATAAACCAATGGTATTTTTAGAAATTAAAAAGGTTTTAGCAGCATGTATCTAATGTATCTGGAAGAAAAAAAAAGCATGTGACGGATGTATGGAATGCAGAAAATGGTCATGTATGCAAAATGCAATTTGCAGTTAATGAGCTAATACATGCAAAATGCTCCTTTAGGAATGTGGTGCGTGGGCAATGAGAGACAGTCTAAACTGAGACGTGTTCTAGCCTTGACAAGACACATGGAACTGATAAGCAGCATCGTCTGTCTCCTCTTTCTATCTCACACACACACACACACACTAAATAAACGTGTGCACATGACGAGACGTACTTATTTTATTTAAACGATTTGTCATTCATTTCCTAGAACAGATTACTTTGTCATATTCAAAATGTTTCTGATGTATGCATGTACAAAAGTTACAAACTTATTGACCGATACAAATACAGTGTAGAACTTTATGTGAAGTATAATTTAAACAAAAAAAGAAAAAAGATCCACATGTGCAGTTATGCTCAGGAACATTACCATGAGCCCTAGAGAGCATTTATTTTGCTTTTTTAATGCTAAATGGCTGATTGGTAGAATTTGAATGATTTTGAAACTCAGTTCTGTTGATTAAATCAACTAATCGATTCGTGATCAGTGTGAGTTGAGAATAGCCCAAACCTTTAATAAGTAAGAAACTTTATGAGTGTAGAACTGAACGAGCAAAGCTTGAACCTTGCTCATCGTTAGTACTGAGTTGCCCTTCAGCAACGCACATTACCCACAGCTGCCCGAGTGAGGCTAACAGATAACACTCTGGTGCTACTGCAAGTGTGAATGTGTGTGAACATGGAGCAGGCAACTCATGCTCAGTGAATCTACCCCGGATAAATAAAGGTTAGATTCAAGTGTTTTGATACATTTATTTAAAAAGGTCTTTTTTTTTTTTTGATAGTTCAATAAGAGCATGAATAAATCATCTATGATGGTGCCATTAAACCACAATCTAGAGTGTACACACACACACACACACACACACACACACACACACACACACACACACACACACACACACACACACACACACACACACACACACACACACACACACACACACACACACACACACACACACACACCTTCCTGTAGCTTGTTTATTGGAGTTTGTGTATGCTGATTTGAACATTGACAGCACCAGAGACTGATGTGTGTGTGTGAAGACGGGTGTTTATTTCTCCAATGGAATAACTACATGTAAATCTGGATATGTGGAAGGGTACTTGATGTAACATACTGTATGTTTACCATGTTCAACATCTTAGTTGTGGTGTATTAGCATGCTAAAATGAGCTAATGAGCACTAAACACAGCGTACAGCATTTCCATAAGTGAAAAATTATTCCACCAAGTTTCATAAAAATCTCACCAGTAGATTTCCAAAATCCTACTGATCCCTAACATTTTTGACCCTGATGGTGTCAGAGGAATCCCCAAAGTTATCACAACTCATCCTGAAGGAGACGTGAATGTGTGTACCAAATTTCATGGTATTTTCATCGGTATTTATGAAATAAATAAACAAAACTCTATTTTGGAATGTACAAAAACTAGAAGAGCAAAGTAGTGAATGGTTATGATCTCCTGCTGTAGAAGTATGCTGAGGCAGACAACTACTTCCTGTTCAAGACTAACAATCTAGCGTCTTGTTCATTTATAAGTAATTTAGTTGATAGCATAGATTTGTATTCAGGCAGGAGACTGGTTTCTTTTATGTTGCAGGACTGTTGTGCAATAAGAGTAATCATGAAGCAACTCTAGTTCGCAAGCAAGTAACCACCCGAGCAAGCTTGAGTGTGTGCGTGTGTGTGCGTGTGTGTGTGCGTGTGTGTGTGCGTGTGTGCGTGTGTGTGTCCTGGGCTGCACCATGGTGATTACATAAACACATAGCTTTAAGAGCTGAGACGACAGATGTCTCCCCTTGGACTATTTCTTCCTCTTATGCAACCGATGTGCGTCTCTGTGTATGTGTGTGTGTGTTTATATATACGTATGTGTATATATAATATATACTGTGTGTTGTATCAGAAAAAGGTAAGGAAAATAGGTCTCTGTTTGGAAGAGTGTCGCTGTATGTGTTAAGAGAGGCACAGAAATAGCGTTGACAAAGAGGTGGAAGGATGTGTGGGACAAGGAAGGGGAGTCAAGCTGTGTGTGTGTGTGTGTGTGTGTGTGTGTGTGTGTGTGTGTGTGTGTGTGTGTGTGTACTTATTTGGTTGAAAACTCAGAGTGTGTGTGCGAATACAAAACTGTAGAGATGCTACTAAGAGGAGTGGAGACACACACACAGGAAGACTTTACAGTTACTATAGAAACAATCACTATTGGAAAAACGGCATCGTGGGTAGAAAGCTGACAGACATAAACAATCCCATTAGTGGTGTCCTCTGCCCTCCGCTAAATCCAGCCTGTCTCTGGACAAATGCTATGAGTCATCTTTTGTCAAGATGCTTCCAATATCTTGTGATTTTCCAATCCCTGCAGGCTTTATCATGGCTAAAAACTAGTTAAACTCAAAATGTTGCCTTCTAATCTAACAGAATCCATTTTACCAGCAAAACTAATTTTCTAAACATTAATGGCGGCGGCATTCCTGACGGACTCGATCAGCTTGCCATGGAGAATGCCAGTCACTCCCACAAAGAGAAACAAAAAGGAAGGCAGGAAAAGCTATTGTTTGCCAAGAGGACATACGTTTAAAAAGCATGAGATTGTGAAGTGGTAGCTCACTGTTCACGTCACATCATATCACCATGTTTCACTAGTACCATCTTTGAGAAGGTAAGCCATATATCTTAATAACAATCAGTATTTGTATCACAGTAAAATAGCTAGTTTGGCTCTGTCCAAATGGTCCCGGCCAAGAAACAGTCCAACATATAACTCCCACTGTTTCTGGTCTTTATGCTAAGCTAACCAGCAGCTGCCTGTAACTTCTACATGCTGAAAATACAAAAGAGAAAATCTATGAAAAATGCTGAGAGATGCCTGGGGAATTTCTGTGACATGTCGTGTTTGTGTGTTCTCGTACTTCTCATAGATCCTCTGCCCCCTCATGAAGACTTTGGCCTCACTATCCAACGGGAACGTGCCGTCGTCTTTCCGGAAACGGTAAAACAGCTTCAGGTCTTTGAACTCTCGGTGCTCGTCACACACTGAAAACACACACATGCATAGAGGGTTTAGTCTTAAGGCTATAACCAGCAAGTGTGGGTGTCATTAATGATGGTAGAAAAAAGTACAAGTAAAAGTGGCACATAATAGGATCATGGGAATTTTGATTATGTTTGTATGAAACGGTCAGTGAAATGTAAACACAACTGGGATGAGTTAATACTGAATTGTTTCTCTCTAAACTTCAACTAAAGAGGAAGAGGCAGCCCACTCTTCTGTCTCTGTGTCAGTGCCTGCTCAAATGTGAAACCGGTAGTGAGACGCTACATTGGAGCCAAATTGGATGGAAGACACAGAGAATCATCAATTAAGAGGCACAGGTCGTCAAGAAAGAAAGAAAGAGAAAGAGACCCTTGCATTTATAGAATGTAAAACCACAACAGAAGTACGTACTGTACAAGAATAAGCCAACAAAAACACACACACACGCAGTTCAGCCTCACCGTGGTGAATGATGCTCTGGTCCAAAAGTTTCTGCATGATCTTGATGGCCGTGTCTCGGTCTGAGGCCTCCTTGTGTTCGATCAGCCAATCAATGAGCTCCTTGGCCACAAAGCAGTTTGGGTAAGTTCGCAAGTGGTGCCGTCGATCCTTGATCACCTTCGCCTCGTGGAGCCGCAGCCTGTAGGGCACCAAACAAACCGCAGAGGAGAACAAAAACTTATTGAGAATTCTTAGACATGCTAAACTTTTGGTTTATCAGGGCCCATTTGAAATCAATGATTTGAAGTCTAGAGTAACAATTCCTCCTGGAAGTAATAAGATTTGCCTTTTCATAGCAATATTTGGGATGTAATTTGATTCTTCCCAATTAAATTCTTCACAGTCAGACATATAGTGTATTTTACTTCTAGCTCTGCAATTTTTATAGAATAATATTATAAATTACTGTAACTACTTACAAACTTTGCTACCTGACCATCTTTTATTTATTATTATTTATAATTGTATTAAAAAATGTATTCTTACTTTTATTTATTTCATTTTTCATGTTTATAGATTTTCAATATTCATACACAATACAATTACTAGTAGCATTGTTATTTTCTATACAGAGACAATGTTGTGTTGTTCTTGTTGAGTGGGTGGGTGTTAATTAAAAATTAAAAATTGGGGACTTGTTATTTTAATAAACTAAAATAGTTTAGAGTTTTAATATGTTTTTTGTCTTCCCAATTCCCTGTTCTAGTTATCTAGGTTAGCTGCATATCATAAATTAGTCTATAAGATACAAATATTTTCCTAGTAGTAGAAAACATTAACCAAAAGAACAAACTGAACCTTCATACAAGGTCAAATCTATGTTTGTATTATGAGACAGAGCTAAAACACTCCTCTGGGCTCAAGGTGAATGCATGGCATTCAAACACTGTCTGCAGGGATTATTAATGTGACTGTGTTGCATGATGACATGGCAGCTTTCTCGTGCTTCTACAGATGGCCTAGATGCTGATTTCACATCATCAAGGTGACCTCTTTCTGACCCTGATTATTGTGAAACAGCCCACCATAGCCTTTAGCCAAGCTTCCTGTAGCTAGCTAGTTCCACTCCATGCTGAGTCTGTGTGCAGCTGGCGAGCATCATTACGGATTAGCAGTGACAGCCCTGGTCCAAGCCTAAAAAGTGAGACCCACACACTGATCTGGCCAAACAACCTCAGCTGAACAGATTTCACTTCCAACCAGACCCAGCATCCTCCTCCTCCTCCTCCTCCTCCTCCTCCTCCTCTGCCTTTAAGGCTCATCTACCCATGAATCATCTCAAAAACATCTTGCCGTTTCCTTATAGGAGGCTCAGGTGTTGTGGTAGGGGTTCTTGCTGTGTTAGTTACTCTCTGTGATAGCATTTCCTAAAATTGTGTCTCTGAATGAGTCTCTGGCTGACCATAATGACGCCCCAGGCTGCAAACGTTCACGAAGCCTCTATCTCTATCACATACTGCCGTGGTGCAACAAACGGCCTATTCACCACGATGAACTGGTCACAAGCCTTACTACAGCAGCTGCATGTGCCTGTGTCTGTGTGTGTGTGTGTGTGTGTCATGGTATCTGTGTTTCTGTCCTTTTTCCAACCTGTGTCTGAAACAGATCTGCTCTACGTTACGAGCAATCGCCATGATGGGACACAAATGTTTGATAAGATATTCAAACAGCCAGTGTACTGTTATCAGTACCAGGAACTATATCACTCATGGTTCCATGAGCTTGTGATAAAACGACCAAACAAAAAGGTGCGAATTAGGTACACTCCTTGCTTTTATACGAGCTGCGTTTCATATCAGGTCTAATCTTGTTTTCATGAATTCTACTGCTCACTAAATGACATTGACTGTGACTCTCTCGGTCCCTTGTGTCATCATTTGGTCGAGTTGAGTCAAAATACTGAGGGAGAACATCCATCATTAAACTGCCCAGCGTGTGTTTGTACTGCACAATGTAGAATCCATGTGAGACTGTATTTAGGCACAGATAAAGGCTAAATGCTCACAATAAAAAAGCAACATGGAGATGCTAAGCAGGTACGTTTAGCATGTCAACTTAGTTTAATGTTATCATGCTAACATTACACGTTAACATACTACATGTAGTTACATGTAGGCCATCGTAGTTCTCCAACACGCTTGTGAAACTGCAGTACCTCCTGAATTCCATTACTTCTAAGTGTTATGGTAAGGATGGCCTTTGAGTGTTCAACACAGTGAACCACCTTCTTTACACCCTCCAAGAACTGGGAGTCTCAGGCACTGCACTCCTGCTCAAATCCTACCTAAAAGGCTGTACCGACAGGGTAGGATCTGTATCGGCCCCTGTCAACTCACCACTGTGATTCCTCAGGGCTCCGTACTGGGTCCCCTCCTCTTTTCTCTGTACAAAAATGTACTTGGCTCTCTCATTCAGTCTCATGACTTCTCCTACCAATTACACAGGTGACACTCAACTGATTCCGTCTTTTCCCAGTTCCGAAACCCAGATGTCTGTTTGACATCCCTCAGTGGATGTCTGCACACCACTTAAAGCTCAACCTTGACAATACCAAACTGCTTATCCTTCCAGTAAAGGGCTCTCCCATCCAAGACCTTACCATCAACATCAGCACTTTGGTTGTTTCCCCGACTCGGAATCTGAGTGTGACACTGAACGACCAACTGTCCTTCAATGACAGCATCGCTCCTGCAGATACACCCGTTACAATATCAGGAGGATACATTCCCTACTGACCCAGAAGGCGATGCATGTTCTGGTCCAGACTCTTGTCATCTCATGCCTTGACTACTGCATCTCCCTCCTGGTTGGACTACCTACATGTGCCATCTGACCTCTACAGCTCATCCAGAATGCAGCAGCCCGACTGATCTTTAACCTACACGAGTTCTCCCACACTACACCGCTCCTCCACTCCCTTCACTGGTTACCAGTGGCTGCCCGAATCTGCTTCAAGACACTGGTACTGGCCCACTGTGCTGTGAATAGAACAGGCCCATCCTACATCCAGTCCATGGTCAAAACATGCACCCGAGCCCACTCACTTCGCTCTGCATTGGCCAACTCCCTCACTGCGAGTGAGACCCAGATACAACCTACAACCTCAAGCCCTTTCACCCAGAACATCAGAGGTAGAGGACTCTGGGTGAGCAACCCCGACCAACCCATCGTTCACTGACACCAGACACACTGCCAGCTGGCAGCGTCAGTATACAGCTGTGCCAGGGACACTGACACACGCAGTATTCAATGTCAAACAGAAAAACACACACACTGGTGCTAAGCAAAAGTACACCGAAGAAAATGTCCAGACACAAGCTCTTAATCTCTTGAAGTGATGACTAGTGTTACTTTTTATGGTTATCCAGAACAGAACAATGTTACAGCGTGCCCTTCTACAGAAACAGCAAAGCTCTAACTCAGTGTATCCCACCCAGCTGGAAAGCACAACTCAGCGGTGTATTTCCCTCATAGATCAGTGGGGGGGCTGAAATTCCTGGCATTGGTGCCAAGCTTTACCTACGGAGCCTCTATTCTTTGCTGGGAGCGTGAGCCAGCCAACGCCACCAGGGTTTTGGGGCCTTTCTTTGCGTACAGTAGGTCAAAGGGTGCAGCATGTAAACAACTCTGCCAGGGTTAGCCATACAATTCCCTGATAGGATGAATGGGCAGGGTGAGATAATGATTAGTAGGATGATCATTCCATGTGCAGCTCAAAGGGCACTGTATTTCTGGAGTAACAAAAATGAGTCAGGTGTTCAGTCTTAAAAAAGCAAAACAATATCCTTTAGAATCTAGACAATGCCTCAGGCTGAAATGTACATGTTATATAGGTGAGGGGCAACATGTGCACAGGGAGGGGCTGTGCATCCTGCAGTGGAGCTGAAACTGAATGAAGTGCCAGTTTGCACTGAGGGAGAGCACATGCATAATCATTAACCTGCTGTCAAACATGCTTACAACACCCCACTTTCTAATGTATATATTTATATGCATCATGTCCTGTCTTATTCATCCTGATCTGGGTCACAACAACATGCAAGATTGAGCATGAAAACTAACTAAACAATTATTATTTAATTACAGGATTTATTGATTAGCATGCATTCAGTCATGAAGGCACATTTGGTGGTCAGTTTTGTAGATGATCCTGACAAATTTCACAGCTTCTTTAGATGTGTGACCTGCAAGCACACCCAGGGTCAGCCTGATTCCTGATTCGGGACCGACCGACCTACCTCAGCTGTTCTCCAGTGACGAGCACCTCGGCCAGCCGCTCCAGCTCTGCAGCCTTCTTTTGCATGGTGTTCCCGATGCCGTCCATCTCTCTGCAAACACAAGAGACACACACCCAGGGTGTTTTTTGTTGCCAAATATCCATACACAAAGGCATCCTTCTGCACTGGGAAAATGCATTCTTGCATTTCTTGGAAATGAGTAAAAAGATGCTGAGCAGCAAAGTGTGCATCAGTATCTTTCTAGCTGACAAACATAAAGGGGAACGAATGGGTTGAAAAACAAAGGCATGCATGCATCCACGCGGTGATGATTTCAAAGAATAAACAATGCGCTGACGCCTCGGTTTTTGCTTACCCTTCAAGCACCATTGAGAGTGAAAAAAGTCTATCAATAATTCCTTTTGATGAATGAGGATAAAAAATATTCCATTCCAGGAAACATGCAACAATGCAGGCAGTCAGAAGTCATTGCCCAGCCCTCCGTGTGCCATCAGCTCCATCAGCCCACTTTTAATTCCTCGAAAACCTCCAACACCTTGGAATATCTGCACACACACACACATTAACGCATGCGTGCATGCCTTGTTCCCTTCATGAATCCCTCTTTCTATCTGGTATTGTTTGGATGTAACGCTTGTAATAATTTTAAAAGCCGAGTGTATCTCTGAGCGTTGGGTCGGTTTGTTTGTCACTGACACACCACACGGGATGCATGCACGTTTTTCTCCACAGTGCAGCCAGTGCCCATCCACAAAGCCCCCGCATTGGGCGGACTCTGCTTTCGTCACTGGGGGAGTTAACCGGAGGGGCGGGGTTACAGAGGCATGTGAGTGCGCTCGATTCAGACACCGCTTAGTCCTACGAAGAATTATATGTTGTATTATGTTTGATGTAATTTGAGTTGGTACACCTACATGCGTTTTTATTACGTAAAACACAGACCATACAGTGTAATATGTAACCAATGCAATAGCAAAAATCCACACGAACAAACAGTTCATCAGCTATTCTCCTTCCCACTCACCTTTACATCCAGCGCTCCTACCCAATGATTTGGTGAACATGTCAACAGGATCATTGTGTTTTTACATCAAGATACCACGAGTCACACTACACCTAATGTCGTTTAAGCTGACTATGGAAATTACCTAATACAACCACGCCTTAAATACGTTTAAGATGGAAATGTAACCACGGCTTACGGCAAGCGGGCCAGTGGCGCAATGGATAACGCGTCTGACTACGGATCAGAAGATTCTAGGTTCGACTCCTGGCTGGCTCGTTCCTTTTCTTAACTTAGATAAATTAGTTTGTGCTATGCTCTGTTTTAACTGAAGTAAGCAATGAATACAACTACAGTTTTGATTTTCTCTCAGTCTCACGTATCTATCATCTATTGTGAAGAGTAGTAGCAGCCTACGATTCTGTCTTCCCATTAAACATTCTTTCTTCCTTCTATACAGGAACTAACCTACTAAATACTTTATCAGCTACAATCAGTAACTCTATTTCACTGATGCTACAATTCACTAGAGTTACTGAAACGGTGTATCTCTATCGGGCTAGTGGCGCAATGGATAACGCGTCTGACTACGGATCAGAAGATTCTAGGTTCGACTCCTGGCTAGCTCGTTCTTTTCTCAATTTGACTTTGAGAAAATGTGTATGAACATTACTCAACACATAGACTGTGTGGTATATGGTTCAACCCTGGAAATTATATGTCGAACTATCATTGCTATATATTGTCACAGGCTCAGGATGGTGATCTAGGACTAGAAATGCTTTGCTCATATACAAATAAAGGATTCAACACACATATTACGTTAGTCAACCGTGGACTGTGTCATTTACATCTTTTGCTGATGATTAGGTAACGTCAGTGTTATTGTTAAATAATCGCCATTCCATTTTTTTAATTGTACAAGGTTACTATGAAAGCAAATATGCTAACACATCTAAGGGTTATCATCAGCAGCTACAATAACGCGTAACTATATATCAGCTAGCGTGTTATGAAGGGGACTTGTTCGTGACTTCAGTTAGGTGATTGTTAATATAATCCTTTACATATTATAATATTAAAACATCGGGACAATTACTTTTTATTATCTGTTCTGCAGACATTGTTGAAGACGATCGCAACGCCAGTTTAGAAACTGCATATCAAATACTCGTTGTCTTAATCTATATTTTAAGATGCACAATTAAGAGTAGGCTAAATCAGACAAATGAAGTAAACTCGAATCTTTTCGTGTTTCTCGAAAAGTTATAGTAGCCTACCTTACCAGAGGCAGAGCTAAACCTCCAAGCAGCATATCAGAAGCCATTCCTGGATCACAGAGGATAATCTGCAGTTGGTGTGCACATATACTTGGAGAGTTGCACATATGTGTGCTGAGGCAAATGGGACCCCGTTAAGAGGACCACCTTAAAAAACGAGATGATACATCTCAAGAGGTTTATCCTGAGAATACAGTTAAGCACTTTTCTTTCTTAGATGGCAGTGCATGGACCACAGATACAGTCCTCCTTTACATGACTGAGTTAATGAAACAATGCATTGTTAATTAATATTAAAAGCAGATAATTAAATAAGTATTTAGTTTTCACAGAATGCAAGATATTCAAATGAAGTATTCTTTCTACATTAAAACCCCCAAATTAAAATAGAAAGTTTGGCCTATTGCAATGCATTTATTAAATATTTTCTTTACAACACTCACACAGCACATATGTAAATGTTCGCTCATCTTAATCTTCAGATGGCTATGAAATAAAGACCTCAATTGACAACCACATATTAAATTAGTAAACTCAAGACATGAATAACATTTGGATGGCAAAGGTAGGTATCAAAACTACTTCCCACTGCAGATCAAATGAGTATTTAAGAGGTTTGCACAAAAGTCAAAATGAAACAAAAGTAAATTAATACAAGCCTACAATATATATCTTATTAAATATACAATGATGCAATCGTAACAAAATACAAAGATCTACAGGCCTAATACCAACCTCTTCATAGGTGCATAGAAAACTCCCAACTCTAAGTGCTAAGAACAGACTGCGTTTGACAAATAGTGTGTTTATTTACTACAGAACATTATAACCTGGCTCTCTGAAGTTTTCCTGCTCAGATTAAACAAAAAACAAGTAATTAAAATGACTGAAATGGTAGCCCCTAAGCACATCATCCTGGGGGATAATGGCATGGTTTAACATTTCTATGGAATGGTCCTTCTATAAAAGTTATTTGATATCATGTATTGCATACAGGTATTTGCATATGGAAATGAGCCACAATGAAAACTTTTCTGTAACTGGTTAAAAATTGGAAAATGAAGGAATGATTGCTATGATTCTTTTAAATAATGCTCAACCCCAATTTGTTATTTTTTGTGTATTTTTCATATGTTAATACACATCAACTATTATTATTGCATGTAGAATATGTATGATATGATTGAACCATTATTTTCCAATAGTTTAGCTGATGAGGCAGCAGAACTATTAGACAGATTATGTATGGATTGATTTGGAAGTGTAAACGTGAAGTTGAATATGAGATATTTACATTTACAAAATCATATGGCGAAGTACTTATGCAGCGGGTATATCACAATGCTTATCTGTATTCAAATTAGGGCTTTGGTGTATTACAATACTTCATTATTGGGTGACAACCTCTTTAGGCGTAAACTTCATTAACATTCCTGTGAAAATACACATCAAACCGTAGTACGATCTGATGCATTGCATTAATCAATCCTCTACAACAAGAATTGCACGTATCCACTCCTGCTGTCAGTCACGCTTTGGCGGTTCCTCCACAAATCCACCAGGTGTCTCCCTCCACCTACTGCTGTGTTAGAAGGAGGCGGCAGCAGCGATGGGAGAGGAGCAGCCGGGCTCCATGTGCTTCAGGTGGCAAGAGTGGCAGAGAAGGTGTCCGTTCAGAGGGTAGCAGCGGTGACCCTCCTCGTCGTTCAGCTCCATCTTACAGTCCTGAACAACACGAAGTGGGTAAAAGGCTGAGACACATTCTCTGACAGCTTACAGAGAAGAATAGAGAATAATTGGTCCGAATTCTGCTCTGTATTCACCTCATTTCCAACCACTGACAGATTGGACGGCAATAATTACCTTGGAAGTGTGCAAAGACACCATTTAAATCGGGTTAACTTTTACATTTACAAAAAGATTTAAACTCCTCATTATTAGCAAATCTGTAAATAGTAAAAAAAGAAAAAAACATGCTCTGCTGAATAAAGAAATTCCTTTATCTGCCTTACAGTTTCAAATATGGATTTTTTATTTCAAAGAGAAAATTCTAATGTCTAACAAAAAAACGCAGGAGGACACGGCCACTCAACAGTTAAACGCTACTTAAAACAGGGAGCTGCTTCTCACAGCCAACTGATTTTTATTTTCATGAAGTGAAAGAACAGCAGCTGTCAATCAGCCTTTGGCAAAGAAAATAAAAGCACTTGAGTAAAATGATGAGCTAGAGATGATGAGGTGGTGCATACCTGCTGTCCTCAGCAGTATGTCATTACAGCCAAGACTGCAATTAACATCATGGATCTACTCATTTTGATTTCTCCAAATGAGCCATTCAGAGAGTCCCTGGCCAAAAGCCACTAAACATGCATGTTTTCAAACGCAAAGCTTCTGAGAAATGTGATGTGTTATTTGAACCCACCTCACAGTGGTAGCATTCCACATGATAGTCTTTGTCCATGGATACAACTCGAATGGTTTCATCAGAGCCCTGGAAAGAAATTCAGACAGACAAACACAACTGAAGACACACTCGCCAGAAGACACTCCACTGTTTTATTCTTTTCAGTCTGATGAAAAGCTTCAAAAGATTGATACTCATGTAAATCACGAGCTGAATTGTGTGTACTTTAAACCACTTCTCTGCATTACAAACTTGAAGTTTAAGCGCTTGTCAAGTGTCCCTTTAAGCATACTCTGAAGCTACACTGTCAGGGAAGTTACATTATATTTTCTGGATTTACCGTTGAAAAACAAGAAATAACAGGAAGTGTTTCTTTTTCAGTCATCTTTCTCTGGTCACAATATTAGCCTGAGAGGAAACTCCCCTGAACATCCGTATCAACAGCTTACACAAATGTACGAGACACACTAAGCCCCCTACCCAAATACACACACGCTCTACCTCTCCTCTAAATACCAGCCTCACTGCTTACTTAAAGGGGAGGGCAGGGGACATTCCAGCAAAGTCAACTCTAATTTCGGACATTTCGTTACTTTTGCCAGCATGTCCTGCCTGTGTGTTCTCCTCACTGTCCATCCGCTCCCCCTTGACACCACATCAAATCAAAGCCCGGAGATATTAGGCCTCACATTGTTTTGACCTGCAGTCTAGTGGGAAATACACACACACACACACACACACACACACACACACACACACACACACACACACACACACACACACACACACACACACACACACACACACACACACACACACACACACACACACACACACACACACACACACACACACACACACACACCTGTGCCTCGCTCAGCTAAGTTCTGTGTTTGGGTCATAATGGAGTAAACATGAGCAGATAAAGATTTAGAATCTGCAGAGCTCCTGGTGAAAGGTTGAAGGTCCGCAGGTCAAAGTGAACTATTGTTAGTTGTAATGAAGGAATAAGGCAGATCATTCACACCATGTAGGAATTCATTCTACATTCCCTCGGCCAACAACTTGTCTTACTGTTCCTTTACCTTTATATACTTTACTTACTGTTTTAAATGCTGTATATATAAATATATATATATATATTTATATATAAGTTCTTATTATGCATATAGATTTACTACATTTCTGTTTACATTCAGTTTCTTCATTTGCAATACTGTCTACTTTATTTGATATTTTATTGATGTTTATATTTTAGAATTACATTTTAAGTTGCACTATTTAAGAATCTCATTTTGCTTGAATGATATCTTGTTTTATACATATTCAATGAGCATTGCTGGAGGGAGCCTGAGATCCATAACTTTCATTGTCAGCGTCTCTGTAATTGTTGTGTACATGATAATAATGAAGAACTTAGAAAAGTGAACCACAATACCTTGATATGAGAATTATGTCAAAATATGATAATATAGAGAAACCATATATGATGTTTAATCATGACCCGGTCTTAAATAAAGGAGAGTTTTAGCTTACCTCTGAGGGCAGGATGGGCTGGTTACAAGCTGCACATTTAGGCGCCAGGACCCTGGGAGAACATAAAGAAACAATTGTTCATAGATCTGCTTGAACTGCAATCAAATAAATGAACTAAATTCCGACCATTAATGACCTGAATGCACTCAAAGACTGCAGAGGTTACAGTTCATATTTGATTTCTCTCCTCGCTCTTTAAACCTGTTGAGCTTCTCTCCTCTCTTTCTCCCCGGACTCTGACTACATTCAAGATCCTGATTCCACTAAGGAGGTGCCAGCTTTGCAGATGTTCTGTCTTTCACTCACACACGTGATTCCCCGAATCCAAAAAAAGAATAGAAAAACAAAAAGCCAAAATTAATCCATTTTTTCCACACACATGGCTGGCACCTGGATGTCTGAGGGAATAAGGGCCTCTCAGAGTGGATGAGCATGACTGTGGCTAAAAGGCAAACACATACTGTATACACAATAAGGTTTGTCTGATTGAATCAGTGTAGAGAATGTAGAGAACATGTGAGAGCTGCCACACAGGGATCGCTCATGTGCCTCACTGTGCTGTACATGTTGTCCCAGCAGGGGAAAGAAAGGCTGCAACTTTAGAACTGCTATTGAGGTTGAACAGGTGCTACTGCTGACAACTTTGACGGCAGTTTCTACAAGTGGCTAACAGGCACAACCCTTGATTTTTCACTCAGATGTTAGACGCTCTGTTTTTGTCCTCACAGAGCGTCTGATTGTTGTGTTTGGACAAGAGGAGCGATGGACACACGCCACTCTTCACACCTCGAACTGGACAGTGATCTTTTCTCCCTCCCCCTCCCTTTCCTTTCATCTGACTACACTTCTCATGTGTCTGCCACACGTGGCAGAGAGTCTCGACCCTTCGCAGCCGGATCCTGCAGTAGCGAGGGAATGTTAAGGAGCTGTGAGGTCGTTTAACTCAGAATATGAAACCTAGACATTTTTTTTCCAGCGTCACGCTAAACTAATTTAACAGATAAATCCAGATCATGCGCTCAGGTTCCTTTGACATACTGTGTAACACGTAACACTCACCTGTGGTAGTCTTTAAGGCAGTAGATCTTATTTTCAGTGTCCACAGTGAAGGGCACTCCGTCAAGGCTCTCATTACAGATGACACAGCGGAAACAGCCGGGGTGGTACGATTTCCCGAGGGCCTGCAGGATCTATAAAGAGGGAAATGAGTGAAGAATATCAGGACATCAATACTCCTATTCATTCCGCTACTTCCCATTTCCTCACTATCTGTATCCAATTAAATTAAAAGTCATTGTTCTTTAAAAAATCCTTTAGATTAGATGAATCTTTAACGATCCCCGTGGGTATATTGGGTCGTAAGAGTTTCTTAGAATAGGAAGAAGCTAAGAATAAGCCCACCCAGAGTACTAAGGATAATATATAACAAGTTATCACACCTACAGCAATTTAAAGCTACACATTTAAGTCAAAGGCAGACGATATGTTGTATTTTATATACAGAAATATGTACATAATGTAGAATACAGTCTCAGTGATCAAGTCCAGCAGATTTCTGCTGTTATACACAGGATGTTAAATGTGCAGATGAGGCAGCACAATAAAACAGAGACTCCTTTATCTCTGTCTGCTGGATGGAGGACATATGTAGACTCATGTCTACAAAAACCCTTCATATGCTGCAACACTTCCTGACTTCATCACATGCTGTGTGTGTGTGTCCTGTTTTTACCCATGAGCCTGAGAGAGAGAGAGAGCGAGAGAGAGAGAGAGAGAGCGAGAGAGCGAGAGAGATACTTCCTCCTGAGTCTTTATCCAGATGTGACCACAGAAAGCTCATTTAGGATGAAGTAACTTTAGGTTTCTGCTGAGATCACCTGGCTCAGACCCACACACACAAACAAACACACAGACAAACACACAAAAGTACACACAACTGGAGAGAAGTAACAGACACTCACCATGTCCATGATCAGATGTCCACATGCGTTGCACTTGTCTGCAGACTGCTGGAATCCAGAGTACTTCAACAGGCGGAGAAAAGACGACAGTGAGATCATTGGAATTTGGATATTTAATGGCTGACTGAAATCTCTGACTTTCAGACAGCTCCATAATGTCTCCCAGGCATAATCCAAAGTAGCCTATGTAGTAAAACCTTTCCTTAAAACTAGTTAAAATCACTGCTTTCCTTCTCTGAGAACAAAAAAACCCCGGCCCGCACAGTTTTCATTTTAGGTGTGTGGAATACTGAGCAAAAGTCCATATGGTGTGGTTCCTGAGATTGGCATTAAACTGATACAGTATTTGAATCAGTCAGCTCTGCTTTATTCCGTGTTAATATGTATGAGCAGTGTCAGTGAGCAGAGGCTTCACTTACAGGCCTGGCAGAAGAGCAGCACATAGAGGGAGAAGTTTAATTCAGTATAGATTTTGATTTTAATAGAGCAACTGAGAGCTTTTGGTGCAAAGGCAATTAGATGAGGTTTCATACAGAGGGGCTGATGGGATAAACACGCACAGAGCTACCGACAGCGTGAATACAAGGATGAGTTAGGAAAATACAACGAAAAGAATGGATTCCCTATAAAAACACAGCATGCACACTGGCCAGAAAATGTGTGCTGGTAATTACAACAAAAAAAGGAGTTTCAATTGTGTTTAATATACATCCTATGATTATGCAATTGAATGTTTCCATGTTTGCAAAGTACCTACAGTCCTTCTGCACTGGTGTGAATGGCCTGACTGCCCTCAACCCTATAAACCAAAGCAGCTTCTCCAGTTACAGACCTCCTTCCAGTCCCACCCAGAGAGGAAACTGATATGATCTGACTGCATTAGATGCGAGAAACTAAGCCACAAGGTCAAAGTCTTCTAACCGATATTTTATATATATCTAGACTATATATATATATATGTATATATATATATATATATAGATATATAAGATATACAATATAGTATATGAGATATAGATCAATATAAATGATGACGAAGAGACACAGAGAGAGAGAGAACAGAGCCGAGAGAGGGAGAGAGAGAGAGCGACACCAAATGAGAGAGGAGACAGAGAGACACAGCAGAGACACAGAGAGAGAGAGAGAGACAAGAGAGAGAGAGAGAGAGACACCAGAGAGAGAGAGAGAGAGAGAGGAGCACACAGAGAGAGAGAGAGAGAGAGACACACAAGAGAATGAGAGAGAGGCCCAGAAGAGCGAAGGGAGAAGAGAACCAGGAGAGAGGAGTGAGAGACACACAGGAGAGAAGAGAAGAGAGAGGCGACACAGAGAGAGAAGAAACACAACAGCAGAGAGAGAGAGAGAAGAGAGAGAGATGAGGAGAGAGAGATAGAGAGAGGAAGGAGGAGAGGAGATGAGAGAACAGGAGAGACGACACAGAGAGAGAAGAGACCAGAGAGAGAGCAAGAGAGAGAAGAGACACACAAGAGAGAGAATAGGAAGAGACACACAGCACGAGAGAGAAGCAGAGAGAGAGAGAGAGAGACCCAAGAGAGAGAGAGAGCACAGAAAGAAGAGGAGAGAGAGAGAGAGATGAGCACACACGAGGAGGAGAAGTAGACGACAAAGAGAGAGAGAACAGAGAGTAGAGACACAGGAGAGAGCAGAGAGAGAGAAGGCACAGAAAGAGAGAGACACAGAGGGAGAGACACACACAGGAGAGAGAGAGAGAGAGAGAGAGAGAAGACCACACACAGATATCGATTAGCGAAGAGGAGATTAGATAGAGAGAGAGTATAGATAGAGAGAGATATAGAGATGAGAGAAGAGAGATAGAGAGAGATTGATATAGAGATCACAGAGATGAGAAATATAGAGAATTATCTCGAGACACACAACACACACACAGAGAGAGATAATATATATAATATAGGTGGTGTATATAATATATATATTACATACATATATATATGTGGATGATGTATATATAATTAGTCGGTATATATATTAGAGAGTGTAGATATATATAGATCGGGGAAATATATAGATGTATGTATAGAGATATACAGATAGAGATAGATAATGACATGAGACATTACAGATATATGTGTAAGATATATATATATATAGTAATCTATATAATGTATATATATAGATATAGATATTAGATATAGGGAGAGGTAGACTGGGAATGAGAGAGATAGAGAGGAGGAGATATAGACAGACATAGAGATAGAGAGGCGAAGAGGAGATAGATACAGAATATAGTAGACAAGACACATAATAGAGTGTAGGGAGAGATAGATAGGGGGAGCCAGAGAGGGGAGAGAGAGAGAGAGAGGGAGAGAGAGAGACAGACAGAGAGAGATAGAGAAGAGAGAGAGAGAGAGACAGGAGAAGAGACAAGACACCGAGGAGTAGAGGTAAAGATAGATATAGAATACAATAGAGAGAGGGAGAGACTAAAGAGCTATAGATCTATAGAGAGAGTAGAGATATAGTATAGAGCTAATAAGAGAGATGAAGAGGAGAGATAGATAGATAGAGGAGATAGAGATAGTATATATGATAGAGAGATCTAGAGATATTATATATTATATAGAGATATATATATATTAGTAGATATATAGATATATATATATATATATATATATAGATATACTATATCTATATATAATATACACACACACACACACATACACATACATACATACATTTACACATATATATACAGAGAGATTTGTAAATGTTGAGACAATAGATATGTGGACCGGGGTGGAAGTGAAGACAGCTCAAAGGTATTGTGTGTTATCCCAACCTAAAGAAACTAAGGTCACAGACCACATACCTCAGTTGAGGTTTACTAAAGATTTATTTGACCGCCTCACCAGAAAGTCCTCTTCACAGAAAACCCTCCCTCCGACATAGTAGAACGCCTTCCCTCTTAGCCTCCGACCTGCCAGAAACAGACACACAGGGAAATCCATTTGCATCATTTCACTCGAGCAATACGCTACAGTACCACACCTGGGACTCTTGGGAGAACAATTACAATAAGTGGATTAAAGCTCACAAGAAAAGGTGAGTCAATGATAGAATGCTAAAATGTCTTCCTGGAAAATCCTGCAAAGCCATGAAACCAGTCTCAGAAAATAGTTACGGCACTAATGCATAAAGACCGTGGTGATTAATTACACCCATTCGAAGGTAATGGACCCCCTTGCAATATTCATTATATCCTGCTGAATCCCGGCCAGATAAATCAAACAAACGGATCTCTGGTGTCTTAATATAATATTGCTGGGACACAGAGTGGGTTGAAGTAGGACAAGGAACACATCTGGATCAAACACATGTGGGGGAAAATGCTGATTAAATTCAATTACTAGACAGGTGCAACAGATTAAACAGTCTGCTCTATCGGATTTCATGGCAACCGCAGGCCAAGACCTACAGCGACCTGCTATTCTTCTTCTTTGTTCCTTTCTGGTGTCTTTCCGCATGCTGGGTGTGCTTCCTGTCAGTCTGCGTGTTTTAATGGTTCTATGCTCTGGAGCAGGATTCTCATAGTGACGCACACACACGCACACACACACACACACACACACACACACACACACCACTTCACAAAGCTATTCTTGCCCAGGTCCCACAGGAAGAGAAAACATTCCTCACATTTTCTAAGTGGGGAGGTGAGGGAGGGGACAGCAGGGGTTAACCTTGGTGAACAGGAACCTTCTTTATCTCCCATGCTTCATCTCATGCTCCGTTTACCTGATTGCTTGCATCCAGATAGTCTCACACAGTCATTTAGCCTCAAGGAATTTCAGTTTCAGAAGAAATGCAGTCATAGACATAACTGTGGTACAGGGCATTTTAAATACAGGGCTTTCTTTAGATTCTTTGTGGAGAACATGAACAAGTCAACAAGTCGTTAGCATTGGCACATCCCTTCATTGGACATAGTAAGGTTGGGTGTTATGACAGTAGTTACCGTGAGATGATGTATTGTCCATCGTTTTGCTATACCCTTTGCACATATAGTGGTAGCTAACCTGGGAGTATTAGGCCATCAAGGGCAATGTTGCAAATTACGGATGATGATATTCGCATCCATGTAATGAAGCACTTTGATGCTGTATTAGCTTTAAAAATAGACCTCACTAGGTATTATATCCCTAAATCGTTTATCAATTCATTCGAGTTAATTTCCACACAAAATGACCATCAATCTCTTCTCGTGGGGTATCGATGATCATGAGAAAGGTGAGGGATCAGCCAAGAACTACAATGATCTCAAGGCAGCTGGGACCACAGTCACCAGAAAACTATTGGTAACACACTACGCCGTAATGGATTAAAATCCTGCAGCACCCGCAAGGTCCCCCTGCTCAAAAAGGCACAAGTACAGGCCCATCTGAAGTTTGCCAATGAACATCTGAATGATGCAGAGAAGGCTTGGGAGAAGGTGATGTGGTCAGATGAGACCAAAATTGAGATATTTGGCATCAACTCGACACGCCGTGTTTGGAGGAAGAGAAATGCTGACTATAACCCTAAGAACACCATCCCCACCGTCAAGCATGGAGGTGGAAACATTATGCTTTGGGGATGTTTCTCTGCGAAGGGGACAGGACGACTTCACCGCATCGAGAGGAGGATGGACGGGGGGTAACATCTTGGCCGATAACCTCCTTCCCTCAACCAGGACACTGAAAATGGGTCATGGATGGGTCTTCCAGCACGACAATGACCCAAAACATACGGCCAAGGCAACAAAGGAGCGGCTAAAGAAGAAGCACATTAAGGTAATGGAGTGACCTAGCCAGTCTCCGGACCTTAATCCCATAGAAAATCTGTGGAGGGAACTGAAGCTTCGAGTTCCCAAACATTAGCCTCGAAACCTTAAATGCGAATCAGTTTATATCTTTTACATGATGTACATTATACACTGACCATTAAAATGATAAACTGTTCATTTCTTTGTAAGTGGGCAAACTTACAAAATCGGCAAGGGATCAAAAATGTATTTCCTTCACTGTATATCTAGTAAGGGAGAAAAAGAGGTCAGCTAAAGAGGCTGTCGTCTTAAAATCAGGAGGCAATTGTTTGAAAGAAGCCGGAATTACACGTAGAGGCAAACGCAAGAACTGAAAAAGAAATGAAGTGAAACCGTATGATTCATCTTTTTACATCAATGGCACATGACATTCTCTAAACCGGTTATTCACAACAACATGATTACTTTAATAGAATAACAACGGTCTTGCAACCAAGGTCTGGCCCAGGCGGACGCAATAACTAACCTAGGCGAGTAATTTCGATCGGGGCAAGGTGTGGAACTGGCCAGGGGTAATTACTGACAGACAGTGTTGGAACTGTGTCCCTAAAGGAGCAAGGGAAGGATGAAGAGGAGGAAAATGAGATATGGGCTATTCCTCCTCTTCACATTCCTATCTTTTTTTCCCCAGTGAGTCAGAGAGGGAAGGCTCTGAGCTTTGCGGAAAGATAAGAGTTTAATTAAAGTCAGCAGTCAGGAGTTATTATTTGAAAAGCACCAGAAAGAACTGTGACTGTTGCGCTTTCATAAAAATGTAAAATACCTGAGGGACAGAACAAAACACAAGGCCATTTTCTAATTAAAACATTCTATGAATTCCATTATGTAATCCCATTCAGAAAATAATAAATTCACAATGACCCCTGCCATGGCTTCCTAATGAGGCCTCAACCCTGTTCTTTCCTGTGAGTAGATTACTCAAGTGAGGCATCTCAGCAAAAGAGCATCTCTTTTGTAACTATTTCACATTTGTAGATGGTTTACTCTTGACATTCAGTTTCAACTCCTGCCCTGTTAGAGATATATAGGTACAGTTTAGTTGACAAAGAAAAAAAGCTTGCCTGCTTTAAAAAAAAAAAAAAGTATTTTTGTAGTCTGAATGCATTCCTCTCACTGTGAATAGCACCTGGGATGTTTGGTCAAGGTCCCGACAATCTACCCACCAGATGTTAACATACCAGTGGTTTCAGGACCAATCAGATCCTTATTTGTATTCTCCAAAGCCTGCCGAGCCGGCTGGAATAAGGGGCTGATATTATGAAAGGAGAAACTGTGTACCGCTGTTCCTTACAAACTCAAGTCCTGCCTCACATTGCTGCCACATTAGTATTAAAAAAGACACTTAACTTGGGATTAATCAGGAAGGTACATATAGCTGTGAAGTCATTTCTACCTGCATTTCATGTCACATATAAATATACTGGAAAGAAAACGAGAGTCTCATATAAGGAGAGGCCTTCTTTTTCCTTCTATTTCCACAGATATTTTTGAGTAGGCTAATGTGTAAACCAGTTCCCCTGATTACAAACTTGAGCTTAATCTCCAACTGGAATTGGGTCATACCGTTAACTGTGTGTATACAGTCAATGATTAGCCTGGAGGGAGGGAAGTCCCCCCCTGCAGCGAAGTACGCAGACACTTAGCCTGAGCCCTCCTAGCCATCAGGAATGTTCTCCTGCCTTTCAGTCACCTTGGGGGAACTGGTGGAGTGAGGGCATGGTAGGTAGTTCACGGTCATAAAGACTTGGTATGCAACTCAACAAGTGTGACAGATGTCTTG
The DNA here is from genome assembly GCF_900634415.1 of Cottoperca gobio. Taxonomy (NCBI): domain Eukaryota; kingdom Metazoa; phylum Chordata; class Actinopteri; order Perciformes; family Bovichtidae; genus Cottoperca; species Cottoperca gobio. Next base: position 14,433,642 of record NC_041370.1, on the reverse strand, counting down.
ACATACAGACTCTGGTGGAAGAAGAGAAGGGATGCTTTATAGACAGACACTGTATATTCGATTGCATCGTGCTGTTTGCTATGTGGGCACAGCATGATTACATATGCATGTATCAGCGTGCCTCTGCGTGCTGACTACATGTGGTGTGCTCCCACTGAATGGTCTCCCTGTCCCGCTCTGTCCTCCCATCTCGCTGCGCCCAGCTGACATAACAGCACCCAGTGTCCTCCTGGAGCCAGACCTACTGAGGGCCCCTATGCCTGCATTCCACCCCCCAGCTGAGAAGCTTTTCCCTGGGGCCACTCACAGCGAACACAACCCTTATGCCCTCACATGGAGCAAGCTATGAGAGGTATGTGGTGTGTAAACTCCTCTCTCCCACCACTTCAGACATCAACTTCACTCTCAGCCACAATGTGTCTCCTGTCTGCTCTCACACACATGTATAAACACACAGGACGGAGGGTAAAAGAAAACACAGAGATGTTAATCATACATTTGGGGGCGTAACCAGCAAGGTCAAAGGTGCTGCAGAATAATGGGCCAGAGTAGAGGTCACCACAGTGCCACATATACTCTACATACCTACCATCTGATCATTTGGACGGAGATTTTAATTGGCTGGAGCAGAGAGCCAGGTCATGCTTCAGCGAGGGAGGTGAAGGGCTGTCCAGGTCAAGCTACAGGTCACACATACATCGGACAGTGCAGCCAGGGTGATGAACCTAAACTGATAACTGGCTGTACCTAATTGGTCAGGTAAACTGACAAACTAAAACCAAAAACCTAACCAGAGCAGCACTGACACAACAGATTAGTTCACTGTCTAGCAATGAAAACTTTTTGCAACCTGTCCTAAATAATGCAATGTTTAGCTCACAAACTTCCAACACATGTGCAGTTTGTTTAGCCTAATGCTGTCTTTAAAGATAAAACTGCATCTGCCTCTGGCAATTAAAACCAAAGGAACGAAGACCATATTTTGTCTTTGAAGTTGTCGTCAAAGTATTTCTAAACAAATAATCCCTGCAGCTAACCAGTACAAGGTGCTACTAGCCATTATTGCCTCTTTACAAGCGTGAAGAAGTACACTAATAAGAAGATGCTTATAATAAACACCTTTCTCGTGCGTGATTTATTGTTTTTATAAGTCGTCATTTTCAGTCTCAAGCTCTACACAACACTTGGATACACTCTGAGAATGAAACTAAAACAAAAGTTATTTTATTGACTGATGGATGAATTAGGTTGGCAAAAAGTCTTGCTCCATGTGTCTTTGTGTGGGCTGGGGGAGTGACTGGCACACCCAGAAACCAAACACCGGCAGCACAGGACAGTAATCCTCAAATAATTGTGTGTTTTTGCTCGGGGTGGTGAATGACTGAAGGAGAAGGTACCACTTTCAATTCAAGAGAACAGGGTCTTTGGCAGGCTTCTAGTCAGGAGGTCACATGAGCTTTACATGTGAATCGACCGAGGAGAGAAGGTGAAAGTGTTTGAATGGGAGCGACAGACTTAGTGTGCTGTGTATGTGTGTACTTACTACAGGCGCTGCAGGTGAAGCAGTTGTCATGGTAGAGGCTACCCATAGCTTGGCAGGCCTGGCTGGCTCCATAAACTGCCTTGTTGCACTTAACACAGACTCCTGGAACACAACACAGCATATGACCAAGTCAGAAAAAGTCACAGGGAAACACAGAATTAGGTCATACACATACTGATGTATACACACAACATCAATCCACAGAGATATAATTAACAATCTAAGTGTATTGTATCAATACAAAAAGAGTTGTGGTGGCTATGATCCAGATTAAACCAGACAAAAACAATGGAGACAGAGAAAAAAAATCCCTTCACAAAAGTCAGGAAGCTGGGTAGCGGGCTGCATCACTGAAAGGGGAAATATATCCCAACTTGCCTATTTGACTTGGCTTGGAGACTGAGAAGTCTGTTATTAAAGACTTTGATAAAAATCTAAATGTTCACACACAGTCAATGTGGCTTCATATCAAGACACTCACTGGAAGCTACTCAATATTCATCCGTCCACTCGTCCAAGCCAACTAGATTTACAAAGTATGTGCATAGAAAAGTTTATAAAAGAAGAACAAAATAGAGATAAACCCCAACCCCTTGAAAGCATGACTTTTCTCTCCTGTGCGTTGGGTGAAGAATACCAGTTCAAGCATTTTAAAGTGCATGCCAGGCAATGTTACATAATCTCACCTTTGACTTTGGACTGCTCATGAACAACGCAAGGTTTCTATGTGATCAATATTTTATCATGAACTGCTTATGCAACACTACTTGCCTGGCATGAAAACATTATCTTTCTTTGCACCACTTCCATGGCAATCTAAATCTCTCCCGCCGCACTCTAGGTAGTCAGCTGGCTGCTCAATCAATCACATACGGTATGATATGACCTTCTAATCATGAAATATTAAGTTAAAGTAACAGATGGAGCAATGGCATTGACAGAAGATGAAAGCAAGACCGTAAGCTTCTATTTAGTGTGAGGATCTGTGTGCGTGTACATGAGGCTATTTGTGTGTGTGTGTGTTTTTATAGAAAAACTCCCTGGAGACAGAGAAATAGAGATCCGCAGAAGAGCGTGGCCCAGCCCAGGTCCTGCTTGAACACTGACAAAGAAACTTTTGTTTTCACTGTATCCAACACACATCACGCGGCTGCCCTCTTCCAAAAACAAACTGTTACATTTAATACCTTCAAAATGTTTCTCCTTTTCGACTTTCAGTAATGTAATATACAACTGGGTTATATATAATTCAACTAAAGCCTTTCCTAATACCACAACAGAGGACACATCATCAGGGGCCCCAATGGCTGGAAAGAAGATTTAGAGATAATAGAGGGATATTATTAGAAAGCGGAAGAATGTTACTCTTATGTAAGCTATTTTGTTTACATGAAAACATAATAAAGTAGTCATGCCTTCAAACTACTGACATGAATGAGAGAAGGTTCTATGAATCAAATTATGCTTTTCTTCTGTAAATGTTGACGACAAACAGTTCATGTCAGAGGACACAGCGGGAATAACATTCTCAGGAAAACTGTACACACTATATATAATGCAGTCCACATGCAGTATTATGACTTTTTTTAAGATCTGACACTGGGCCAAGGACTTTTTATAGCTTTAATTTGTATGCCCAATGAGAAAGAAAACGCAGTAAAAGTCCATTCACTCTTTTCTTATCCTGTTAGGGACCACACTTTTGGCTAGAGTCCCATATTCCAAAACTGTGATTATTCAGGGGACTGACTGCTTGCTTCAAGTGGGGGAAGGGGAAGCAAAACATGCAGCCAAAACATACCCCCTCCTATCCCCCCCTCACCTTTCCCAATTGTCAAAACTCCCAGTAGATGTCTGCTTGCTGGCCAATATGCCACATACACAGTGTAGCAGCTATTGAGTGTTATCACTTCTAAAGTTAACCCCAAACTTTCATCTATTCTGACTATTACAACTGACTCTGGTGTGTACTGTGTGCTGGTAGCTAACAGTAGCAGTGCTAGTAGTGTTAGCATCTCAACAAAGTCCTAAGTGTAGTGTTGACACAAATATCGATTGCGATACATATCCTTAATGAATATTTGAAATTGTTTCAATACTCATTTCCCACACTATCCACGCTTTCTCGGACTATATTCTCTCCAACAGCGAGTACACACACACACACACACACACACACACACACACACACACACACACACACACACACTCCAGTATTCTGACCATACTAGCCATAAGTAATGACATTTTTAACTATACATTTAAAAGGACTGAGCAATGTGAGAGAACTTTCAGAATAAAATAAATACATCAACCCCATCTACAAACATATATAAATGCAACTTTTAAAGTAGCAAAATGATGCACTCTCATTCACTGAAATGTGCTGAATACTGTGTCACCATTTTCTAACTTTTACCATCGCACACAGACACCACACCCAGAAGTGACAAAGCATATTCAATTCAGTCAAATACCCCAGGCCATATATTCATAGACAAACAGAGACATTGATGTGCATGAGAGGATATCACTCGCTCACACACACACACACACACACCACACACACACACACACACACACACACACACACAGCCTCCAAAAGCCTGCCAAAGCACAAGCCAAGAATCCCTGGGAAGAGTTAAGACGAAGCTTTTCCACTCAACAGCCAGATGGGATAAATGAATCCTCCATCTTAACACAAACACTAAACGCTCAAATTAATGTGTGTGTGCGAGAGGAGGAAGTCAGAGAAAGAGGAGAGAACACTGGGATGTCCCACCACTTCTCCCCTCTTGGATGACCTTGTCTATAAATCTCTTATCCTCTCAGGCTCTTGTGGCCAAGGACAAAAAAGCATCCACGAACTTGTCCCTAAATCTCTCCGTTTGTCTACTCATCCATTCAAGTGGAACTCGTCTGGGACTCCCCTCCCCTTTGTATCTTAAGACCCTCATTTCTAAAATTCCATGCTATCTTCCTTCAGACATTCCACAGTGGTCCCCCGGTGCATCCGTTTGGCACTGGACTCATTTTCCCAGAACCTCCAGCTGCAGTTTTGCCAATCAGCACCTGGTGTACGGTCAGGAACTGCATGGATGGATCTCAGCACACTGGATTGGTTAAACACCACCATGGCACTGGCAGACTTTTAACAGCACATTCAATCCCATCAGGCTCAAATAAACCTCAGCTTTAACCTGACAATCTACAAACACAAATGAGATCTACAAAAATGGCAATGTACTTAAGAGGATTAAAAAGTCTGCATATACACATTATTCACAATTATGAAGGTCTTCTATGGTAAAACCTAAGTTTTGTCAAGAACACTAGCCTACACAAGTTTTTTCTGGCATGAAAGCATGACTCATAGGATGAGCTATGGTCTCGTGGAAACTCCATTCAGGAACTGTGTGGGCTATGTGGGAACGTGTATGAAAAAAGCCTTTACTGTATTACTTTAAAACCTACACCTCTGCTGATTGCTCACACTGCGCTCTTCCACACATCCGTAAAATGTGCGTCACTGAGCTATTTGTGAGCCTTGCCTTGACAGTGACGTATGCCAGAACCTCTTCACTTAAGCACAGCAGGAGGCTGAGAAAGGCTGAATTACAATCGTGATATTCCAGCAGGAAATTACTTTCAAAATGAAGGCAAGGGTGGGCTATGTATGTGTGTGTGTATGTGTGTGTGTGTGTGTGTGTGTGTGTGTGTGTGTGTGTGTGTGTGTGTGTGCGCTCTGTGGCTTCGACCACGATATCCCCCATCTCACATGCTTTCTCTCACTGTGTTGCTTTCCCGTAGTGGGACATCCCGTTTTCATTAATGGCCTTTGCCCCAAAAACCTTGTTGCCATGTGAGCAACAAACACACAACCAGCAACATACAGTATATCTCACCTATTGTATCTACAACAGTCTGTGTAAGCGGACCTCATAGCAATGTTAAATGTTGCATTCATTTCCTGATAGCGTTCCTACAGTCCAGATAGAGCAGCTGGCAGGGATATGAGGAATATGAACCAGAGTATTCTGCTGATGATGGACATTCTTCAACAATCCTTTCTACCTCCGTTTCTCAGCATTGTGCATATATAATAATCTTATTGGCGAAACTCAACAAGCGAGAAATGATCGTCAAGATAATTACATGTGTTGTCTTAATTAAACAAACAGCCATGGTTTCTTGTTCCTAATGTGCCCCCAAATGCAAGAACTAACTGTCACAGGTGTTGTCATTCTTTATCATTTTCCCTGTGCGCACGTGTTCATCACTTGCACAAGCATGCATGGCATACTCACACAAAGAGGCATGAGAAATGTGCAAGCACAGGTCTGTAGTAATGACATCATTTGGAAAACAGTAAATGCCACTTCCAGTCGAACAAAATCAACATGGGAAGGAACATTAAAACACGGACTTAATGGAGCACAGGGCTGACGGAAGTGATCAAGCTCTAACTAATGACTTTAGTTATCAATGTTGTCTCAATAGTAAACCATTCAAACTCTGGGAGGAGATAAGAGGGCAACATTTTTCTTTCTGGCCTTGGCCCCATCTTCTACTGCTGAAGGGTTTGTTTCAGCTGCCAAGAGGGAAGACAGTGAATCATTTAAAAAAGACATGAAACAAATTAGAAAATGATTCTGTCTGCATTCCACAGAAGAAAAGAAGAGAGAGGCCTCCCACAGCGATGGCACAATAAGTTCAGCTATTTTATCAGCATAGACAATCAACAAAACCAACCAACAAAGACTGAAGACAACTCCTGATTAGGCCGCAGAAACACAGAAACAAATAATAAATGTGTGTGTCACTGTGTAAGGGAAACACTGAAGAAGGATGACAAAGGGTGACAGTGTGTAAATAAAAAAACAAAAACAAGTGGATTCATGTTCTGAACTGTGGGTGGGCGGTTCTGCCGTTCAATGGGTTTTACAGTAGTGGCCTAATTGACAGAAGCCCCTTGTTGATAGTCTAAACTGTCTTACCAAAGTAGTCAGCCTTTGGTTGGGCATCCATCTCTTTTTCCAGCCGATTGGTGAGGGCTTCTAATTTTATTTCAGCTGTTGAAGGCCCCTGTTCAGGGGGCTGTGCGAGGAGAGCCTGGCAGGGTAGTTGGACAGGCTTGGCGGAGCATGGGACTTCAGCACTGATGGCATGTCCACAGACAGGTATTTGACTCTGACCTTGACCCTGGCTGCTGATTTTGGAGACATTGCCAGGGATCAAGGCAGCAGTTGCCACCTGGGCTTTGGGTAGAGGTGTTTCAAAAGGTGCAGGTAGCAGCGAGGAAGCTTCCACAGGACCATTATGGCTGATAGACGGTCTCGAGGTTGGAGAAGATGGTGTGTAATGGGCTGCAGAATGTGTGGAGGGCTGCTGTATGTGGAAGTCAGCTCCTGCTGTGAAGGCACTCAGAGGCAGGACAGGGATGAGGTCAGGTTTGGCTGAGCCAGAGGGCTCTCCAGCACATCCCCTGGCTGGCCCAGCAGATGAGGGTGGACTGAGGTTTACAGACGGTGTGACAGCCATATTCTGCTGGGGTGGAAGACTGTTGGGGGTGGGAAGTGCATCCTGGCGCTGAGGCTGCTGCTGAGATGTACTTTTGCCCCCAGACCCAGTCAGGGAAAGCTGGCTCTCTCCGGATGGGGCCCAGGCAGCCGGCTGGCTGACCGGTTGACGAGCATGTGTGGGCGCGCTATAGGACGCGTTTCCTAGGCTGGGGGGAGTAGGGGTGTTGTGCTGGTATGAATGTGGCTCTGATCGCTCCTTATTATCGAAATTGTTTCCGTATCCATATGTCCTGCCGACTGGAAGTTCAGACTGAATGCCTGCGTGGTGTTTCTGGACGTCAAACTGCGCGTACTGAGTCCCAGCCGTGGTGCCCGGCACAGGGCCAGAGAGTATCGGGGGCTTCGCTGCCGCTTCACACGGCTGTCTGTAACTATTGATGGGCGGTCTGTCTTTAGTGTAATATGTGCTGTTGTGGCCCCCATTCATTTTAATGGCCTGGGTGTTTTTTGCCATCTCCTCTTGCTGTTTCTGCATGTGTATTTTAGTCATTTTAGAGGCAAAAACTTTTCGTGTCTCTTCAAAGTCTGGGTTGTTTCCTGCATCCCTCCTCATTCGAAACAAACCATCTCTGGATGCTTCATACATGTTCAGATCCTCGATAAACTTACTCGCCTCGAGTCCTAAATCTTCGTATTTATCCATTTTGAAAAAAACTTTCTGTGTCTGCTTCAATGAAGTAAAGTAACACGTAGTTATATTTAAAGGCTAACGTAAAGCCTAAGTGAAATAACAAGTGAAAAAGAGATATTTCCAGTAGCTTACAGTCCAGTCGCTTGACAGGAGACGAGGGTCCAGACCCAGGGGGAAACTTATTCCAAACTTCACCGTCCTTTTTATCGTTCGGCGTAAATAATTAAAAGTTAAAAACTCCGTGTACTCCTCCCCGTCCGTTCAGCTCAGCTCTGCCGCGAACAAGTCGCTGTGTGTCTGGTTTTAAATGTGAGCAGATCCCAGATCCGATAGCCTGGACGACCCCGCGAACTGCCCCCTCCCCTCCTCCCGCGTTACAGTCCCAGCGGGGAACCTTCATTCAAAACTTTACCCTCCGCTCCTCTGTCAAGGAATAGTGATTAAAAGTAGTTAAAATAGCTAAAATGTTGTTAAAGTCGACGAATAAAAGTAGTCTACCGTAAACGACCAGTCCGTGGGATAACCGTTGAAGCACGGAGCCGTACGTGGCCACCGGTCGACTGAAAACAGAGAGCAGTTTGTTTTTAAAGGGGCAGTGCTCAAATTGACCCACAAGTTAAAGTTAAGCGGGATCAGCGCTGGTATCATTAATTATACAGTCATTTCAGTTTACGTATAACTAGCTGTGTGTTAAAATAGTAGAACCGGTGGGCAGATATTCATCCACTCCCTGACGTCCTGTTGATAAAAATATCCAGGGCTAGTTGACTCATTCGCCTCTCTTTGAGTCAGCAAAACACTTTAGCTTTTTCATTTGCTCCATAAAATGAAAGTGCTGTGCTGTTAGACGTTTTACTGTGGACAGTGGTGGAAACTGACTAAGTCCATTTATTAAGTATCCTTCTAAACATACAAATGTAAGGTACTTGAGTGCTTCCATTTCATGCAGAAACAAATATTATTCTTTTTACTCCACTTCATGTATTTGACAGCTACCGTTGGCTACTTTATTGAGATTTTAGCCTACAAAACTAGAATATGAAACTATGCAACAACATACAGTAGTTTAGGTTGGATCCACCAACTTTTATGCATCATTACTTATAATGATTTACTGATAATATTCCCATAACATTAGCCTATAGTAAAACACATTTAGCATTTATTTTGCATTGTGAACTTTCATAATCAAAGTTCATTTTTTTTATAATAGCCAAACTTATTCATACACTTCTATTTAAGTAGACCTACAACTTTCAATGCAGAAATGTATAATGGAGTGTTTTAGTGTGATATTGCCATTTTTACCTAAGTAAAAGGATCTATAATCTGAATACTCTGTCTTCCACTGCTTTTGAGTTTATTTTAGGAGAGGAAAAATAAAGTAAAGCAAAAATTATTTTAGGATATTCAGGAAAGCCTATGGCACTCTCGTCACAACTTTATTAAGTTTCCCGTATCTCGTAAACAATCTATGTAGTGAAGTAAACCCATAAATCTACTGTGACTACTCTATGGGTGTGTTTTTCTTGTGGTTGAGGGGGGCTATTTACAGTGCCTGTGCCCCCTCTGTTTTGGTTGAAGGACGTCACACATTCCTACTCATGAAATACATCTCTCTCACACACACACAGGAAGACACACAGGAACACGTTTTATTTGTGTCCTGGATGGGGCTCAAGTGTACATATATTGTCTGACAGACCCATGTTGATGTGAAAATATGGAACCAGTATCCTTAAGGGGGACTCTAGGCTGCTTCTGGCTGTGTAATTAAAACAGAAGGTTTATAAGGCACGACCATCTGTATGTTTGGGAAACAGTCACTATAATGCAGTATTCCCTTCAAGCAATAGGCTTAACTTGCTTTACATATTTCTAACACGTATTCACTAAAAACAGGTGAGGGTATTAATGTAGTACAATTCACAGCAGAGACCTTGTTCACAAATTAATGTTATTTATGTAGAAGGTGTAGGTTAGTATTTGAATGAATGGAGCAGGAGCTAAAGAGTTGTGATATATTGCCATTTACTAATCAAACTAACACACATTTAATAGAAAGCTGAAACCATACATGCCATTTATAATGTGCATGACCACAAGACACATTTGAGCAAGTTTCATAAAGCAGTCTGTAATTCAGGGATTTACTTTCTGATTCCATATTTAAAACTGTATGGACATTTTTCAGTGTCATCTTCAACATTAAATGTGTTTTGCAATTACTTCCTGTAATATCTCCTGGTGTTTGTTAAAGGTTCATTCATAATTGTTCATGTGGTAACAACAGGAGTTTTGGAAAACTTGAGATCATTTGGTTTCACCAATTATGGTAATTGGACCATTTGTGTCATTAGTGCCTCATTAAAAGGAGCAAAATAATCAAATGTGACAGAGAAGAATAGTCCACACATTCATTTTTACTAACAGATCTTAGGGGATGGGCAATAATAGATAAAACATTCACAATACTTTATGGAATTTTCATGTCAGTAATCAGTTCAATCAATGCTATTTTACAGTAATACTCCTCTGGCAGACAAAGCCTGATGCTCATAGTTTCCTAGGGGTTGCAGTCATGTAGGAAACAAGCAGTCAAGTCAGTTGTATTTGTTAAATCACTTAATCTCAGAGGACTTTAACATCTGCACAACTTAAAACACCCTCTATCCTTAGACTGTTGATTTGTAGCTAGTTTGTTGTACTGGATTTTTGCACAAATGCATTTGCAAGTGCAAAAATTGGAATGTAAAATAATAATTGCCCACACCTGTGTGATACTTTCGTACAACTTTATCAACAGTAAGGACTACATACAGAGTATGCAATCATAAATATATACATAGATCCCTTTGAATACAAAACACATCCCACCTGTGTGAATGTTATGTGCACAGCATTGGATATATATATATATATATATATATATATATATATATATATATATATATATATATGGCTTATTTCACATTCAGAAAAGGCCTAAATGACTCACATATGTTACTATGGAGATGCACAGTAAATAAATAATAACTTTGGAAAGTGTAGTACCTTCACATACATGCCAAGTTCAGCTTTATCCCCAAAACAATAAAACAAGTGAAAGTCTGTTTATACAATGAGCTCACACACAAAAACTCCACGGATGACCAAATTACCAGCCTTTAAGATAATGAGCTGCGTCCCCCTGTGAGAATACGCAGCCCGGTCCAAGGACTGGTGCAGTGGAGGGTGACTGTGACTGCGCCGCTGTGTGCACTCCACCCTCTTTTCCTCCACCAGCAGTTTCTCAAGAGGAAGGAAAGGGATTTTCTTAAACTCATCAGAGACTATTCACGCTGTACATCTCATGTGCAAGAAAGACTACGAACGAGGTCTGAAGAGAAAGAGAGTCGTAGTTCAATTCTGTTGCCTATTCAATAAACCTAGTAGTCATGGAAACTGGAGCTGACAAAAAGTGTTAAATGACTCAAGGGAATGTTATTGAAGAGACAAAATAATTATTACAGGAAATTCATCAGCTCAGCTCAGACCTCACTTTGCCAAAAATAATAATACAAAAAACACCGTTCGGAAATATCCCACTTATCTATTTTTTTCAAACACATAGTAACTTCAGTCTGGGAAAATAAATACAATGTCGCTCTTTGCAATGACACAGCAACTTCAGCTTATTGCTCAGGCCAGTTCATGTTCAGACCTGTTTACTAGCGAGTGTTACTAGCACGTGGAGTAGAAAGGAAGGCGTGAAATACTTAATCTAATGTATTCTAATTGTGGAAGAAAATATGGCACGCAAAAGTGAGTTGACAGAAGACAAAATGCCTCTCTCTTTGTCAAGTACTTGCACACTGTCATATTGCTTGTCTCTGTAAATGAAAGAGTAGGTCTAGACCTGCTATTTATGAAAAGTGTCTTGAAATAACTTCTATTATGATTTGAAGCTATGTAAATAAAAGTTGACTTGAGATGACACGCCCACTTTGTTTTGTGCCGTGGCAGCATCTATGAGATGAAATTCATAGAATATGAGACAATACAGGAGTGGCTCTTTGCTCCGCTCGTCTTATTCCTGGTTTCTCTTCCTGTTATTCTGTCACTCTTGTGAGTCTTTTCCTGTCACCTGATGGTCAAAGATAAAGCATAGAAATATGGAAAAAAGGTGAGGGGGCTCATGTTCTTTTTTTCCCTCCGGCGTCAACCTTTTTTTATTCATCATGTTTTAATAAAATGAAAAAACCCTCTATTACCTTACATTATGTGAAACAGCATGATTGTATCAGTCACAAGCTGACCATGTTATAGTATAAATATAAAAGCACTTCCTCAAGCGGAAACTGACCTTGCAAAACCGACGTGTGTATCTCACTTTCCAAAGAGATCTTATTCTCTTTTGTTCATTCACACAAAATATGAGACTTTTGTTATGTCGCTCCTGAAAATCTTGGTTTACAGGGGATGTGGGCACTGCGAGTGATTGTGCATATCAAATAAGTGCTTACTCACCAAGCCTTTTAAGATAGGCCAGTGGGTGTACACACGGATACATTTCAGAGCAACTGCTGCTCGACCAAGGCAGCGCTGATGCCTGAGTCATGTTGGACAAATGCTGAGACAGAGACACTGAGCTGATGAATAAGCAGTGCAGCAATGGACAAACATGATATGGTGGGAGGCAGAAAAATCCCCAACCACATAAGGCTCTTCAGTGACCTCCGATAGATCTTTTGATGGTGACAAAACATGTATTTGTGTATGTTACTCAGAAAAGATTTGTGCCTTAAAGCAGTAAAACAGTAAAAACATTGATCAGGAAGATCTGGAGTGCGCGACTCACCCGGGACGTGTAGCAGTTGTGTTCCTGAGGTGTCACGAGAGGAACGGGGGACCTGAAGGATAACTGAAATCTAAAGTTGTGTTTAGGCTCAAAGGGAGGATGATCTGAAGAGACAGGTGAAAAATCTCTCTTGGGAATTTTTAAAGAAACTCCAAACCCCACTACTTCTTAAATTTTTTATTAAAAACTGGAAAGTAGAAATACAATATATTTAGACATATGCACATTGAAGATATGACAGTGAATAGAAACTGATCTTCACTTTGTCTTCATTTAAATAAAAGTCCACCTCTTTTGTCTCTATTGTAGCAGTGAATGCCCAAACTTCACTCATCAATGAGGAGGTTGATGAGGGCGGCCCTGGGGGAGAGTATGGCTCTCTTGATGCTGCGCTCGCCAACATGTTTCTGTCCTAACGGGTTCTCCATGATGAGCTGCAGCACTTGCTCCAAATCTTTGGACACCTGCAGAGGCACGGTCACTTTCCCACAGGCCTTGTTGTTAATCTGAGGGTAAGAAATTAAGAGATATTTAGATTAAATAAATCACTAATCTGTTCTGTCAAAGGTTCCACTTTAATCTTCATCTGAATGCTGTTCTGCCCTGTCAGACTGAACCCAGTCATAAAAGGTCCAAAATAACAGACTCCACCCCTCTTTCCACATATACAGTGAACCCTGAAAACACATAGTTAGTGGTAGGTATGGGATGGGCACTCAGTCTTGTAATGTTTAGAAGCAAGTGCATGTGTGCACACAGTGAACGTGATCATGTCTCTGGAAGTGGTTGAAAATTAATGGTGTGTGTGTGTGTGTGTGTGTGTGTGTGTGTGTGTGTGTGTGTGTGTGTGTGTGTGTGTGTGTGTGTGTGTCGGAGGCCACTCAGCCTTGGCCTCCCTTCTGGGTCAAACCCAAGTACGTGATTAGAGGACATAGGGAGTGAGGTTCCCTCTCTAGGGCTGAGGAAGCCCACAACAGAGAGCTCAGTCTGAGGTAATACCAACATAATTATCATCACTGAGCACTGGGAGCTCAAATATATGTACCGTGTATGTGTGTGGTGTGTGTGTGTGTGTGTGTGTGTGTGTGTGTGTGTGTGTGTGTGTGAGAGAGAGAGAGAGAGAGAGAGAGAGGCGGGCTGTGTAGGATTTATGACTTGAAAAAGAAGGGACCACTAGAATGCAAAAATTAAAATGTGTAAAGGAGCGTTATTTTCACTCCCTGGCAAATAGGATTATGGAGAGAACAAAGCATGCACACGCACACACACACACACACACACACACACCAGGTTTCTTTCATCTCTTTCTTGTGCTTTCTCGTCTCTCAAAAGGTATAATCTATCCAGTAGCTAAAAGTCAGCTAACTGTATTTGCTATCATCACGTGTGTGTGTGTGTGTGTGTGTGTGTGTGTGTGTGTGAGAGAGAGAGCGAGAGGGGATTAGCGGGGATACAACCCTCTAGAGAGAAAACAGTCAGATTAAAGCAGTTTCAGTGTTGATCTATTAACTGAGTTGATATTCAGGACACTATGAAGATTGTCATGTGTGTGTTCATTCAGTGTTATCATGTGAGGTACTTGGATCTGATCCAAGTTGATTTTCTAAACCGTCACTACACAGCAGGATATTCTCTCTGATTGCCTATCCCCCTTTAAAGTACACACACACACACACACACACACACACACACACACACACACACACACACACACACACACACACACACACACACACACACACACACACACACACACACACACACACACACACACACACACACACACACACACACACACACAACGTACCAGTACAGACAGCTCCACAAAGTCAGGGGCCTCCAGGTACTCGGGATCCACAGTGGGCCAGACTTGTTGCAGGACGTCTCCTCCCTGCTGGAGGAGGGGGCTGAGGGGGTTTTTCACCTGGCAAAGACCTGCGAGGAAACACAGGAGAACCGAGTCAAAGAAATAGCTGGGGATTTATGTTGCTTTTTTACTAAATTTGTTTTCCTTTATGTAGACAAAAAGTATCTTGATAAAAGGTCAAACAACACCGAACCCACCCCTGTCTGACTCTCATTTAAAACAGCAAGTGTACATCCCCCTGGAGGCACAAAGGAAGGATGTGAACTTCCCCTATCCTGAACTGTGTGTGCGAATTACGAACAAACAAGCCAAGAGTGAAAAATACAACGTGACACACGTTCAGGGTCACATGTTTTAAAACTACATATGTGAGCACAAACTAAATGCACACAGGCACTTGTTAAAAACATGTACGCCTCTTCCTCCCCAGAGGTCATCCGTCAGGTTTTCCTGACTAGCTATCAGCTATACAATATGTTCTTCCGGAACCCCTTTTCTTTCTCTCAGCTGTGTGCAGAGAGCTTGTGTACATCTGTCATCGACAATAAGGGGAGGTCTCAAGGCCAGCTCGGGGGCAAGCTTTCACACGAGGCACGAACAGTGACGCTATAGATCTAAACCTTGTTTGTTTTCTACACTCAGCCAAGAGGTCTCAGCGCTGCTTTCAGTTTTGTTTGATGGACCGTGAGTATATTTCAGGTGAACTGTTGAATGGCTTTGGTTTGTCTAGGGTACATAAAAGTCACACACATTAAAAAGTGTCAGTGACTTAACGGCTGTCGATAACATCACTGCTGTCGCTCACTGGTATCATATAAACATCCCGTTTATCTGAGCCTCTTACAGATATCAAAAATAACCCATCTTTACCACAAACGTCTCATACTGTTGTCACTGTGTCAGTGTAAGATTTCATCCACCATGAGGTGACCCCATTTGTATTCAGAGTCTAAAATAAAATAATAAAACGATGTACATTTAGTGCAAGATGCGCCATCTCTTGTCATATGTAGGGATGGGACGATATAGGATTTAAACACTCACAATAAGTAGATGAAAAATAGTAAAAAATAGAAGAATTAAAAAATGTAAAAAATTGAGCCTGATTAAAATAAATACAGGAATTATCATTTAAGAGCAGACTTACACAATGTTGCTATTTGTTATGTATGCGGGCGACTTTATGATTAATGATTACGTTATTTAAGTTTGTTTGTCTGTTCACTAAGAAAGGAGCATGTCGTATCTGTGATGCAATGAAACCTTGTTTCTTAACAAAATATAAGGTGCAGTGATTCCAATATGTTTTAGAGCCATTTTAACAGTTTAAGCATATTCTGATGATTATCGGGATAATATCGTGAATCCCAATTATTTTGCCCATGACAATTGTGACATGAAATTTTCATATCGTTCCATGCTGAGTCATATGATGGATGAAGAGTTTAGTATATCATTTGATATTATTTGTGAATAATTTGATTTCACCAACCTGCCCAAAGTTCAGAAGCCAGGTGAGGGGCCATGGGTGCTGTCATCAGAACCAGCGCAGCCAGAGCTTCCTCAAACTCCACACTGTGCTGCACCACCCTGACCGTTGTACTCTGAACACACGCGGTGGTAGAAATGGTTAGTGTTTAGTAACAAACAATAAATGTGAATCATTATGTCAAGTTACTGCAGGGCACACTCACGGTCAGTGTATTGGTGAGTCCCATCAGCCGAGAAATGGCAGCGTTGAAGAGGAAATCCTCTGTGAAGTTAGACGTCACCTGAAAATAACAAAAACAAAAAACAGTTAGTAAAAACTATAAAGTCTGAGGCTTTACGTCCTGGACATGCAGATGGTTCCAGATGGATTGACTGCATCATGGGATACTTGTGAATCTGCTTGTTATTAGAAAACAACGACAGGCCGGAAACAGGAGCCACCATGTGAACCGACTGAAGGCTCACAGCATGTCAACATTGCCCTGCTTAGCCTTCTGGGAAGAAGAACCCATTTAGGAAGGGCCTCAGGGAGGCGGAGGTCGATCACCGAGGCTTTTCTGAGGGACGGATCAAAGAACAGCCTCGGCTTTGGGGGCTCATGGCAAACAGCCTGAGGTCCTTTAAAAGCACGAGCCCTGAGGGGTGGAGAGAGAGAATCAAACCTTGCAGCCAAATGAGGCTATTTATAAAGTGTGAAAGGAGACAGAGTGGATTTAAAATCAATTTCCATCTGCTCCCTCTTTTACTCTTTACTCTTGGGGTTTCAGGTTGAGAAGGATGTTCAGTATTGGATGGAAAGGCTGGAACTCAGGAGTATGTACTGTTGGGCTGTAATGGCTGACAGATATTACTTTGGCTTTTATACAGTAGTAACTGAGAAAATACATTTTACCATGCCTTCCAACAGTACAGTTCATTGTAAAAATCCTTTTTTTTTTTATTGTTTTCAAAATAGACCAAGGTGACAACTGCAATGTGACCGTTTTAATCTATTTTACTAAAAAACAACTTGCTGTGAAACGTTGGGTAACAAATGTGGGCCCATTACTGACCCCTACTGGTAATGACTGTAACTAAATCTAGCTGTCAAATAATGTCACCATGAGATCGCACCGCTTGAATAGCGTAGTTCTTGTTCGCACAGATCTTCTTGGTCTCTGCCATCTCTTTCTTTGTCAGCCATGACGGACTGCTGAGATCCCCGAGCAGCCGAGCCCCCCTCAGCTTGGTCACCAGATGCCAGAGCCGAGACTGCCATCGCAGAACCCCGGGGAGGGCATCCGCTAAGGTGGTGAACACACACAGATGCATAAGAAAAAAGGTTTTACAATATTACATTTGAACTTTTTTCTAAATGACTCCAGAATGTACTACATTTGAAAACAACTACTTTGAAGAGTACGAAAATTCAAGCACCCTGCTTGTATATATCGATAAAGAAAAATCTCTTTATTATTCTGAATTTATAATGCTAAATGTTAACTCAAGGTGTTGGTGTATGTTTGCAGAGGCGTTGCAGCTCACTCTTGACATTCCAGAGGATGTGTTGTTCAGGTGGTGCGTCGTAAAGGATGTAGAGCCGAACTGTATCCACGCCGTACTGCTGCACCACCTCTTGGGGGTCCAGACCGTTGTGTTTAGACTTGCTCATCTTCTCCCACGTCACCTCGATACGACCACCTCCATGCACAACTGGCTCCTTATCTAGAAGAGACAGGTTAGGAGTCAGAGGTTTGGTACAGTTAGATAAATTGACATAGTCTCTCCAAGCTTTCTTTCTATGCTAAGAACTTGCAAACCACATTTGAATCTCCCATGTCACATGTAAAAACATCTAGCTTTGTCGTGCTTTTTCCACTTGAGAAAAATTATTATGTTTAACGATCTTCAAAGAGTTATTCATGCTTCTATCCCTTCTTGTTAGGATTATTGTAATGCCATGTTTACACGCCGTGACCAGAACATGACCGACCGACTTTTAACCAAATCTCGTAAGCATGATGATATGACCCCTATTTTAGCTTCCCTTCATTGGCTGGCTGATTTTAGAATTGAATTTAAAATTCAAGTCTTGACTTTTAAGGCCCTGCATGGTACGGCACAAAGCTATCTGGCTGAGCTTTACATTCCTTACTCACCAGCCCGTAGCCTCAGGTCCTCTGATAAGGGTCTGTTAGCTATTCCCTGGACAAGGCTGAAGACAAGGGTGACAGGGCGAAAGTTGCACTACAAAAACTCACTTTTCTTACTTATTTTATCTGTTACTTATTTTATCTGTTCCTCTATGTGTACTTTATCCTTTATTCTATCTTAACTTGTTAATTTGACCGCTCTCCTGCTTTCTTTTATTTGTCCTTGTTTATGAAGCCCTTTGTAACGGTGGTTTTGAAAGGTGCAATATAAATAAACTTATTATTATTATCTCACTGTGTGTTTTGATTTTTGACTTGAATTGTTTCCTAGCGGCTCCTGTTCGATCACTGTTAGTAAAAGACAGTAGACAGAAAAATATTTAAGGCCTAGTCAGTCAGTCAATAACACCGGGAAGCAATAGAGAGAAGCTGGAGATCCAGGTGTAAGAAACCTCTTACGTCTCTTTAAAAGGATTTTTTGTGATTTGACTATTGTCTAAAGTAGCTGCTAAAGAAAAGCTATAAAGCACAAAACATGGGATGAGGTTGAATATTGACGTAACTACATACTATGATTAAAAAAAAGAAAATGTTGTCATGACTTTATCTGGCAGAGCCACATAGAGGGAAGACCTTTCCTCTCCCATCTGTTACAGATGTGTAACACTGATTAACACGCTGCAGGTTCTGGCCGTGTGTACCTGTGAAGTCTATTTCTTCTCTCTTTAGGTACCGGTTGCTGTCTGCCTGTTTGAAAGTCTGGCCCTTGATCAGACCCTGGACTAGCAGCTTCTGAAAAGGCTCTCTGAAAGACAGAGAGGGGGTTAATTAACACACACACACACACACACACACACACACACACACACACACACACACACACAAACACACACACACAAACACAGTGTACTGTACCTGTGAGCAACAAGACCTTGATCGTTGCAGAAGTGACAGAGGAAACGAGCGTAGTACAAGTGCATGACAGCGTGCTCCTTCCCTCCGATATACACGTCCACAGGCAGCCAGTGATCCGCGAGGTGGCGCTCAAAAGGCCTGGAGAGGGAGAGCAAGTTTGGGGGAGCTATGATGTGAGGCGGTCTCTGAAAGTATTTATTCTGAGTAAAAGCGTGAAAAACAATCAAGTTTCAATGTTGGAGACAACAAGATATTAATTTTTAAGATCTTTAATGCTTAGTTTAAGCAGCCGTTTTACGTAGTCTAATTGTTTTTGTGTAGAAAATACCAATTAGTACTTAATTGTTTACTGTGACATCTTTGTTCCTTCCTTCGATTTTCTGTTGATGAAGTTTACGTACATGTTGTTTTCTCTTTTCTAATTGATCCACGTTCGCTTAAACTGCATTTCACTACTCCAAACGCTTGACTTCCTGTTCCAGGGAGAATCTTATTCTTTGCATGGAAACACAGACACTACATGTTTAGGACAACATTATGTAAGAGCTGTGGTGATGTAGATGTCTGTTCACTATATGGTGTAAGATTATAAGCATTTTACTCATGTAGCTTTATTTTTCCATGATTATTATGCTCCGAGCCGCTGGACCAGTCTGAGGATCTGAAAGCTGCTGGAAGTGAAAAAATCTTTATGAAATCTAGGGTTTTGATTAAAAAGGATTTATATATATTTTATTCACTTTATTGTATTTAAGTTTCATAATGTTACTCTATTTTATTGTAATTTTATTAATCTAGTTTTAATTTCAAGCAGTTTTACTATTATTACTGCTATTATAGGTTTTCAATCAATTGTATTACATTTTATAATTTTATTGTCTCGCATGCATTGGTCTGAAATTGTTAAATTGCAGAATTGATTTAAACTATTCTGTTTTCACGGTCTACACTTGTTCTGTCTTTTTCGGCTTGTCAATCATCTGCGAAGCACTTTAAACTGGCACTAACCTGAATGAAAAGTGCTGTACAAATAAAGTTTGATTAATTGATTGATTAGCTGATACTATGTATTCTTTTTTAATTCCACTCTTCTTTATCTTTATCAATTATGGTGCATTTTAGATTTAGATTCAGATTTGTCAGATTATGGTGCTGAAATATTTAATATAGATTTTATATTGTAAAGCTCTTTGTAACTTTGTTTTGAAAGGCAATGTATAAATAGAGTTTATTGCTGGATGAATCAGTAAAACATGTTCTTAGAAAACATTTTGTCACACTCCACTGGTTATGTGCTTCATACACATACACTTACTCTAGGGGGAAGGCTGAATCTGATCCAGGGATGAAGTGAACAGAAGCATCCTGTATCCACACCCACACCCACCCCCACCCCCACCCACACACACTAAAAAAACAACTAAATTTGGCTCTGAAGATTTCCTGTAATCTCAGCTTCTCATGTTAACAGTTAGGTAATTGAGGAGATAAATCCATCTCAGATGAACTGAGCTCCGTTTCTTTTAGATTTGGAGCTGCATGCGGTTAGCCTGACTGGCATGATGGTCAGCAGAGTCAGGGATTCCACCTAATGATGCTTTTCAGGGCAGCCTGCTATCTCTGTGTGTCACCTTTCACACCACTCATTACTGTCCTCCACTATTTGCTGCCTCTCGCCCTCCCTCTCCGGCTGATGGTGTCTCCGGATAATTGAACCAGTGAAAAAAAAAGAAAAATGAACTCACATGGCTGAAAGAAATTTCACCGGATTGTTGGCATCAGCCCAGGGAACTCTAATACATAACCACACACACACACACACACACACACACACACACACACACACACTTCCATATAACACCCTCTTTCTATTTCCTTCCTCTTACTTGCTACTTTCACACACACACACACACACACACACACACACACACACACACACACACATACACACACACACGCACGCACACACACACACACACTTCCTATTTCCTTCCTCTTACTTGCTACTTTCAACATCTCTTGCTTCTTATTTTCATCGTTTCCCCTTGTGCACATTAGGCTCAACAGGCTAACTGAAATGCACAAATAATGTAATTGCTTTTTCTGTTGTGCCATAATCTGTCCCGCTAAGAAAAGTGATGGGGAGAGCAGTCCCCCTCCTTTAAAGCAGCTTTACAGCTAGGTCAGGGCACTGGGAAATTAATCTCTTTTGTTGAGCTCAGGGTATCGCCACCATCCCAGCAGGTGACAGCCATAGCTCCATAATCTCTGTTGGCAGGGAATGCAAGTTCTAGGCGTGTGTGTGTGTGTGTGTGTGTGTGTGTGTGTGTGTGTGTGTGTGTGTGTGTGTGTGTGTGTGTGTGTACACAGGCAGTATATGCATGTTTGTAAGTGGGTGATGTTACACTGAGCATAATTATGTGTTTGAGTACAACTTTCCAATAGCACATATAGACCCAAGTGCAAAGTGTGTGTATGAGGCAAGAGAGCAAATCAAGTTTCTATTCAGAGATTACATTTTTTTTTTTATATCTAAAAACAGACGGATATGCTCACTATCCGCCCACTGCTGGAGAAACAGCTTTTTCTTCTTTTCATTTGAACAAAGCGAGTGTTAATACGACGTGTGCAATTTGTGCTACAAATCTGCCACAATGAGAAAAGAGATGCAACAGGAAAAATAAAGCTTCATTACCTGTCAGGGTTATGAGGGTCTGTGTATCTAAAGTAATACCAGGCAGAGTCCACAAATGTGTCCATGGTGTCTGTCTCCCTCCTCGCTGGACCCTTACATCTGACAGAGAAGGCAAAGAGGATTGTTAGAGGTGGCACAAAAATCCATATTAGGCCGACAAATTAGATTGCGAAACAAATGAACGATCTCTGTGTGTATGCTAAGTGAAATGGCACATTATGTGATTTATGCATGTGTAACGCTGGCTCCATCTGGATGTAGGGGTCATATCCCTGCAGAGAAGCACAGCTGAAGCCAGACTGGCACCAGAGCTCTGTTCCTGTGCCCTGACTAACAGGCTGTGCTAACAGGGAACCAACTGGCAGGCTGAACACATGATCGTGTGTTTGTGTTGGAAATGCCACCTCGTGCTCCTTTTCTATCCAAGCCAAACAGCACTTGGGTACGTGATGCAAATCTGCCAACATCACTTTCACAGTGGAGGAGAGGACATTTGCAAAGCTTTTTTGTTCAGAGCTAAAAGCACTTGATGGAACGGTGAAAGCGGTCTGCCTTTCACTTTATAATGAGTCTCTATAGAGTTAAAAATCAGTGTCCCAGAAAGATAAACAAAAGCTCTGAGCTTCACTATGTGCGACAGAGCAGATATCGTTTACTGGCTCACTGTCTCCAACATTTTCACTCACAAAAGCGTTCATCTCACAGTAAAACATTTAAATATCAAACTCACTAACCACACACACCCTTCGACCACACGGGTCTATAATAAGGCAGTGATGATAAGGTATGAGCTGAAGGTTGCCTAGCAACAAGGCTAAGGTGTAGCAAGGTTAATATTTAGAAGCCAGGTGTTATTTCATAAGATAAAAACCCAGCAGAATAAGGAACTATCACAAAAGAATAAAAAAAATTGAAAATGGACAAAAAGAAGAACATTTGTGCAAAAGAATCTCCTTAAGAAAGTGAGATTTGCCACCTGCGCTCTCACACCAAACTGGCCAATCAGAGGCCGGATTGCAGTTTTTTGACAGGCAGCTGGCAGGGCCTAAAGTCAGATCAGATTAGACAACATACAGAGGTACTTTCTCTGGAAATGGCCCTTCTCTAAGCTGTGAAAGGAGCCCAACAACAACAGTAGGTAACTAAATCTGATGCAACCTGTATGCGCAAGTGTGTAAAGTGTGAGTGTGTGTTTGCAAGATGAGCCAGAAAGAGCCAAAAGGCTCTCAAACAGATGAGGAAAGAGAGGCAGCTGCCCACTCCACCAGGGCTCTCTTCCCATGGAAAATAGCCCTCGCTCCATCTGCTGCGCTAGCTAAGCAGTCTCTCTCTTTACCTGTGAATTCATGAAACAACAAAAACTTGCATGCTGGCTTCCTATCCAGGCTAAATCGAGGCAGGGGGATTCAGTTGGCAGGCCAATTTACAGTGCCGCAGAGGGCCATGGACGAGACACGCACAGGAAATGACTTCCTCAAGGACAAATAAAACTCCATTTCTCATCACCCTGCTCGACTGTGTTCCACTCAAACTTAATTGGACATGGTCGACGAGTGAAGAGAACAAATTTCAACAGACACTTAACAACGATGGGTAGATGGGAAGAAGGAGATAACGACGTCTTGGCGATTATAGCCATCAATCACTGCTGATGGGAGGAATTTAAGAAGCTTTGTGGAAGTGACTGAACACAATCTGATGACTTGTGCCATCTGCGACTGAGTGGGCCGTTGTTTTAATCAACACGGTGCCATGGCGGTGATTAGTCTCATTCAGAGTGAAATTCCCATGTCAGCAAGGGACTCTGGAGACGCTAAGCAGGCATTCTCAAACACGTTCACTGTGTGTGTGTGTGTGTGTGTGTGTGTGTGTGTGTGTGTGTGTGTGTGTGTGTGTGTGTGTGTGTGCATGCACAGTATTTGTGCGTGTCTCACGAGGCACAGCTGGCTTATGTAACCTCCATCATCAGCTCATGCTGCTCCTGTCACAGATGCCACTCATTACATAACCCCATTAGAGGAAAAGTATTAATCACACAATCTTAGGCTCTCAATGCTCTGTGTTCTTGCAAAGCTGTCAATCTTCTCAGCCTGCGCTGACATCGGGCTCATTTAGTCGGTGCTAGCCTCCTGAGGAAATACAGGAAGTACGGACAAGAGGCTTGTCACTGGAGAGGGTTTACACATAATTCATTTCTCATTACGCAAACTCCATCATGGACAGGATCATTTCCCTCATCGCTAATGTTGTGTCAACAAGAAATCTTCCTTTTCCCTTTCTGCATGCTATTTACAACAGCACACAGCTGAATAAAGCTTCTGAACTGCTGTTGATAAAGTGCGTCAAAGGGATTTCAGCAGGGTAGTTTTTTCCTATGCAAATGTTTATGAGTAAGAGAATGTATTAAAGAGATTCCCATATTTACTTGGACAAGACATTTAGGATCTTTTAGGACAAAACACGCTATTTAAAGCTCGAGTGTGGGACCTTTAGATATCAGTGGACGTCCGTTATGTTCAAGCCCCTGCCATACAAATGTACACAATGCCGATTAAGCCTATCACACCCTTATGGTAATAACTCTCACTGCCAGAGGGGGAGGGGGACAAAAGTCAGGGGTTCACACTCCTTATGGCTTATGACACCTTCAAATACAGGAATGTCTTCTTGTGAAGTTGTCATAAGTTGCATGGGCTAGTTTTGCTCAGTCACAATTAGCTTCCACAAAAGTGGCGACGAAAAAGAGTAAAAAAATCAAATATGCCATTTTTATATGATAATCATTATTTATATAAATATCATGAGGACTAAACTGAGGGGTTTCCTCATGATGTAATATTTTGAGGATAATACGAGAGAGGATCGTATGGATGACGCATATAGATCCATTTGTGTGTGAAGTTCCAAAAAAACATTTAAATAAAACACCTGGGACATTCGCAGTTGACCCAGTCATGAGCGGCCTCCAGCGGTGACGCACCCTTTCCTTTGAGAGACGGCAGCTTTGGTAACGTAACTGGTAACTCCTGCTCAGGGACAGCAACTGGACCACATGACCCACAATGCACCACGGGGATGGGTGTGCCCCAGTATCGCTGTCTTGATATTAACCAGTCTCTGAGCTTGGAGCTGGTAAGGTGGCCGCCGATCTTCTGTTCTCTGGCCTTCTGGGTAATGGAGTCAAATGCCTGCTCTCTGGTGAGGCCTGAAAACTACAGAAGAGGACAATAGAGCGTTTATTTTTTTTAAATATATATATATATATAGAAGTTAAACACATGTAATTTTCTGCCATTGGGGGTCTATTATTCAAAACAATAACAAAAGACGGATCTAAGAATTGTATTGTAAAAATGTGACCTAAAACTGAATGAAAAGTCCATTTATGACAGCTTCGGGCATACAACGACAATGCTGAAACATGCACAAAGGGGTTACGAGGCCATTACAGGCGGCAGAATGAAACAGATCATTACCTTGATTGTTGGAAACATTTGGGATAATGTAAGTACACAATTCAACAAAATATACAACATAGGTCTAGTTGTATTTGGACATTTTAATGCGAAAATGTTACATATTATAGCTTTAAAGAGAGAAGGTGAAATAGACTGAAGCGGCAAAATCCTAATTTAATAATCTCGAGTCATTTGCATTTGATCAATGTTGTGGTCATCAGTAACGGTGCGGACCTTATCAGAGTTGATCAGAGTTTGTGTCCCGTCTTCGTCACTTTTCAGCACCGTGATCCACCTCAGATTCAGAGCTCTGGCCACAGACAGATCCTCCTCACTACAGTCTGGGATACCTGTCAGACACAGATGCAGCATGAATGTCTCATACAGTAAAAATAACAAAAAACATAACCGATATCTTGAGAGGTGATGTTAAGCATGTTGTGCTGGACTAATCGTTAACAATCCCTTGGGCTCCATCTCCACTCTCTGTGGGACAAACACCCGCTGGTTTCACCTCATTATGGCCTCCACAATACTGCATGGAAAAGACATTAAAAGGGTCCATTTTCCAAATGCTAGGCGTGTTAGGGCAGCATCTTTTCCACAATCAAATCCACTAAAGTTGAAAACTTTCTAATTTTTATTAACATCTCCTCATTTATGTTTGATACAGATTTAATTAGGGATTATTTCCCTCATCGTTGGACCTCGAGAAGAGGACAAGTGTTACTGTTGGTTTATATATTCAGCTTCTGTCTATAATATCAGCTCAGAGATGAATTAGCGCCTTGCGATTGCTTTTAGCTTTGAAAGGCGCTTTATAAATACAATTTATTATTATTATTATTATTATGAATACAAATGACTTTCTTTACTTACCAGCTACGACTTTTAGGAGATTGTGAAACCCACACACGTACACACTAATAACTCACCGATCACGGTATCCAGATAGCCATCAAACGCCTCCTTGTGTGAGATGACCAGGGGAACCTCGTGGCCGGTGAACAGGTTGTGAGCGGTGACCTCTGTAAGGGAGTCTGGAGAGCAGAGGGCAGGAGGAGTGAGAGAGGCAGCGCTGCTTCACCTGATAGCTCATTATCATTCGCCACTGAGACAAAGGAAAAACCTCAAGGAAATCCCAAATAACATATACTCCGTCCTCTGCAGCGACTACATCCAGACCTTGACAGTTAAATAAACATATTCACATGAGCAAAGTCCCAAACATGCATCCATACCGGTGATATGAAAAATATGGAGTACAAATCTGTAAGAGAGTGCCAAAATAAAGTGGCAAAAAATAAATATATGATGATTGATTTTTCACTACAGCACCGCTCTCGTTAATCAGGCACTGCTCAATAAAAAACACACATAAGATGCAAAGGATTACATCCCTTTCAAGTGCTGACAGCAGGCTGGTGTGGAGGAGTGAGCCATCGTACCCCTGGAAAACTAATGAGTTATGCCGCTGATAAGGAAAACAAGCAGACCGGGTGCAGTGCGGAGATGTTCACCTCTGCCTGGCTGAAAGGCTTTCTCCAGGGCAGAGCGGACTGAGCTGCTACCGTGCAGCAGTCTGTGGGAGGGCAGGATGGCCAGGTAAGCTGCTCCGAACACCGTGTCTGGCGAGGAGCTGTAGGCAGACAGGGTCTCCCCCGTGTCCTCCCCGTTCACCTGGGAGATAAGACAAGAAGCACAGGATAAACTTTTTTGGGGATATATTGTATTACAGCTTTATGTACAGAAGCACCTTTGGTTTGGTTTTGTAATTCTTATTATTGTATGTTAAGTGCGGAAACAATCCATCCAAGTACATTTTTCTTACTTATTAACAGTTTTTTTAATTTAAGTAAAAAACTAAATACTTGGCAGGTACACCATCATAAGAGTGGCTTTGTTTTTATTCTACAGTATATTTGTTTTTAGCCACACTAGCGGCTTCCCATTGACTTTTAGCACCAATCTTTGCACCAAGACTTGCGTGATCCCCTGACTTTACCTCTAGCGCCACCATGAGGCTCACCTTTGTGCTTTTGAGTTCATTTACAATGTTGAACATGCTAAACATTACACCTGCTTTAACAAGTAGCAGTAGTTTGAGGTACCTTGAGAAGATCATTTGGTAAAGAATACATGATAAACAAAATATATGACAAATCGTCAGTTTGAGCCTCAAGTCATTTCGTAGAATCTTATGACTGTTAGATGTTATGCAACATGAGCTGTAAGTAGCTCTTTGATACATAATGAGGCTTCAATGTCTTTAATCCTATAATGACTTATAGATGACACTCATTCTAGGGGATTCTGTAGTCATTAGTATAAGTCATGTTGTAGAAGAGATAGTAATACATAGCTTCAGCACCCTGGGGAGATAATTCAGTGAAGGGTTCCTGTGATGTAATATAAGACAAGCAGCACTCCAATTAACTTAGCAACCCGTGGTTTTACCTTTAATTATGCATTCTGCCAAAGAAACCTCTCCCCATATACATCAAGAAAGACACAAAAAACACAAAAGCACTCTCAAATCTTTCCTCTATAAATATGAAAACTTTTTAAATGATTGGCTTGACTTGATTAACCATTTTTCTGATTCTTTTTCAAGGAGAACAGCTTAATAAGTGTGCTCTCAGGTACGCTTTTTGTGACCACTCAGTTTGAAACGACAGACGTGTGAAGAACTGTAAATATGGCTTTTAGAAAACTCAATAGAAACTAATCTGTGACGTCTATTTGGGTAAAATGCCACTTGCAGATCGATGCACCTGCTGAACACCAACAACAAAGTGAATCTTCACTTTGTTCTTAGTAGAAATACTTAAACAGAGAAATACAAAATAAATCAAGCAATCAGTGCTTGGGGAGAAAGAGATGAAACACAGAGGCTGGGAAGGGGGAGCAACGGGCAAACATTTGGTGGAAACAGGTTGAGGAAGCGAGAATGATTAATGAATAAAAAGTGAGAAGGGGGGGAAGGGAGTCGAGATTCACCTTGAGTTTGAAATCGAAGAAGCAGCCGGTGCACTGTCCAATCCAGTTTGCCTGCATGGCTTTGACACCATACCACTCTGGAAGGTCTGCCAGGGCATCCAGGAGAGACTGGAGGAGGGAGAGGGAAACAAAGTCACAAGTTTACTACTTTGTACAAGTTTAAAATGAGATAATTCTCCAGTTAAATCATTTGAAGTGGGGGCAACCAGTTCCTCATAAGTTTGTGGCTGCCTAGGATAATGCAATTGACTCAGAGTGGCCTTCTCCAAAGCCTGGCCGATTTATTTTTGACAAAGCAGCAGAGCCGACCAGGTCACATTATGCAGACAAAGAGGGATTTTCAAAGATCCTGACCTCCACTCGCCCTACTTTCTTTGATATCACAAACCAATCGTCTATAAAGTGCACACACTCTCTCTCTCTCACATACACAACAACAGTTATTCTGCATGATTAAAGGAAGCTATGCATATCAACGAGGCTCAGGCCAAGAAGCCACAGCTGGGCTGAGGACAGAGATGTTCGAACTCTCCATTTCCTTTTCAGTCTGTCACAATCTATTACCCACAATCCCCCTCACTGTGCCGCTCAGCATGCAATACCTCATCACAGCGATATCAATACAAACATAAACACTGGCTATAGTCATCACCGGCATGGCGGCGGAGTGTGTCGGTTATGGATTTGCTCCAGAGTGGGAGAAAAAGAGTGAATCTACAGCGTATCTGTGTCAGCATGACGGAGAGACGCAGCGAAACAAAAAGATGTTACCAGCAACGGAGAAAAAAAATAGGAAAGTAATGACAGACAACTAATGATGGCTTTAAAAAGAGAGGCAGTAAATTGTTTTCACTTTCCTGGATTAGAAAATATAGTTTGGCAGCGAAGCAGAAGAAACTGAAAGATGTACAGCAAGGACAGGAGTCTCCATGGCAACTAAGAAAAGCTTGAGAGAAAAGGGACGGTATAGCAATAATCAAGGATTGTATGTGTGCGTATGTGTGCGTATGTGTGGGTATGTGTGCGTGTGTGTGTGTGTGTGTGAGAAAGAGACATCAAGTACACTACTGACAAAAATATTACATAAGGCAGTAATACAGATGGTTCAAGGATTTCAAGTTGTTTGTGGTTGAAGCTGGGCTGGGTGATGTGCTTTCATTTTTTTTCTTTTTATATTTGTTGAAATTATTTTTAGATCCCGACAGGATTCAATAAATCAAATGTCCTGACAAAAAAAAAAAAGAATCTGGAACCTGTGGCTGTCGCAGGACTGTAATAAGTCGACCTGCTTGTCTACCAGCGTGCACTCTGCCCGTGCATTCATTGCACGTCACTGGAGTCTTCCACTAAGCTGATAGCTGCGGTTAATAACAATAGCCATGTCTGTTGTTTCCGTTCATAATAATCACCAGCCTTCTACATTTAGCGACTTTTGGAGCTAGTGCTGCTAGCTACTTTCATTGGAAAAATGTTGGTAACACTGGTCAGGGTTTTTCGGTTAGATCATTTTAAAGCTTCCTCTTGCTTGCTTCTTCAATGTTACCTACACAAGCTTTAATGTCCTGACCCACCTATTGACACGAAACACCTCGGTGCTCATGTTTGTGCAATAATTGAGCTGAACAACACAATGAGCTCTTGGTTCGTGAATCATTTAGATGTCAGAGCAGCGTAATGGGCAGGCAGTGCAACAAGTTTTATTATGCATGAAATTGAAAACTCTGCTCCTGCCATGTGATCATTTTGCATCCTGCACGCTCCACTTAAAAAACTAAATCCATCTTAGTAATAACAGGCAGTCATCTGTGTCCTGGAACAAACAATATGGTTACGATTCATGAGGAAACTCTTTTAGTACACCGTGGAACAACCTGACAGCTGAACTGACGACTGCTGAATAAATATTGTCTGAAGGTAATGTTGTCTAACAGACTGGAACATGTGTACCGGCGAGCAGAGAAACGCACACGCAGGAAATCACAGTCCAATTACAGCACACTGCCGTTTCACATGGTCCGCCATTTGCTCCATCTGTCTTTCTCACTTCTTTTCCTTAGCACCTTCCTCTTCCTTCCTTCCCACTTCTATATACGTCAGAGAAAAATTAGAAATGCAGGAACACATTGTCACAGTAGGCTGCCTCCACCTCCTCTCACACCTCTGATATGGACAAGCATGGGCGACTTCAGCGCTGCGGCTAAAACTAGGCGACGCCCGACTGTGGACAAACTGATGTTTTAATCAAAATGACAACATTGGCAAAGGAATTATCAAACAACAAACTAGTGTTTTTGCATTTTTAAACCCATTTATAAGAAATCACAAGTATTTTTCCATTATTGTTGAGCATTTTTCAAAAGCATAGAGGCTTACCATCAGCATCAGTTTGACTCACTGTTTAAAAGAAAAACTAAAAAAGTAGAGCTGAAATAATTAGTCAATGAATTGATTAGTTCATCGACAAATAATCTGGTTTTAGCTTATCACATATGGTTTTGGGCTGTCGGTCAGACAAAACTATTGAGATTTGAAAATGTCACCTTGGGTTTTAGGAAATTGTGACCAAACAAATTGAAAAAAACGAATCAACAGATAATCGATAATAACAATAATCTTTAGTTGCAGCCCGAAAAACAATAAATATGAAATCACACAATTCTACCAACAGGATTAACTTCTAAGAAAATGTGCTTTCAAAAATAAAAAAACATGTTTCTCCTCGTGGCCCACACCTACATGTCTGACAATGCACATGCATGTACTGTATGAATAATGCATGAACCCTCTTTCCTGTTGGTGATTCATATCCCAAATCCACTGAGGCTAATTTTGCCCTGCAGCAGGCCTGTGCTGTGCAGAAAAGGTGGAGGCTTCTCATCAGTCAGACAGGCCTCCTGGTGGCATTACCCCGACTCCGCTGTTCTCGCTCTACGATTGACGGTGTCCAGGGGTCTGATTGCCGGACGAGAGAGCCAGGACTGCAGCTGCTGCTACTGAAGTGTCAGCCATGATTCTTATCAGAGGGGTCTCACTGCTCATTTTGGCCCACATGAAGCTGCTGGCCAGCCATTTAGGCGCCACTTATTACATACACACACACACACACACACACACACACACACACACACACACACACACACACACACACACATATGCCGGGATCTCTCCCACACACATACACCAAAGCCGAACCTTGGCATAGTTTGTAGTCTTGATGAACCATTGTGTGAGCAGCTTCTGCTCCACCAAGGCGCCAGACCTCCAGGAGCGACCATTTTCATCCACCTGCTCATCAGCCAGCACCGTCTGATCAACAGGGTCCCAGTTCACCACAGCCTGGAGAACACACACAAATGCAAATGAACACACACACACACACACACACACACACACACGGTTAAAATGAAGAAGCAGAGCTTAGGAAGTAGTTTGGATTTAATAGACAGAGCAAAGGCTTATTTCAAGGTCGTCCCATTTCATTAAACATAATCAAAAGGGCTTCCACCAAGCTCTCCTCTTTTCAATTCATTCATTTTCTTCTTAGAGTAACGGGTGAGCTGCCTCAATAATTTCTGTAACCGTCAGCGACCTCAAACCTAAACCAATCATACCATCCTTTCAAAAGAAAACCAGGATAAGCACTTTAGTGGAAAGGCCATTCCTACCTCTTTCTGATATGCCAGTCCTGCTTCAAAGAGCTTGACAAACAGATACTGCGTCCACTTGTAGTAGTCTGGAAGGCAAGTAGTGATTTCCTACCGGGAAAAGCCAGAGTCATGTCAGCAGTGTGTGGTGAGACGCACACGCACAAGAGAGAAAACAAGACTTAAAAGCTGCAAGAGTCTCCGTTTGATGCTCAGTTCTTCTTCAGTTCTTCCTACTCACCCGGTCCCAGTTGAAGCAAAGGCCGAGGCCATCCAGCTGCTCCCGCATGGACTGGATATTACTGAGGAGACGGCACAGAAAACAACAATGTTAAGGTATGTATAAACAATGAGTGCTCATGAGAACAGATGTGATTTTTCAGGTACCTTTTAGTCCACTCCTCTGGGTCAAGGCCTCGCTCGATGGCTGCATTTTCTGCTGGAAGTCCAAAAGCATCCCAACCCATCGGATTCATCACCTGCGGATGCAGTTAGAAGCTCTGTATCAGTCGTGAAATCATTCGTGTAAACAGCCATTTTGATACTTTATTACTTTTCATTTACATTACATTCTCTGGTATTCTCAAGTTTTGCTGTTTTTGTTTTTTTTTATCATTGCAAATTAAATACGTTGACAAAAATATCTTCAATCTATTTTTGACATTTTATAGAAAAATAACTGCTAGATTAAGCCTGTATCAGGTCTCTTTGAAGTTTACAGCACAGTAAACTTTAAGATTATCTCCACACGTTTCAAAACTATTATAATATATAATCATTTGTCTGAAACTACCTTGTTAAAGATTCTTATTTTATTTTATTTAATCTGCTCCTCCCTCAATGAAAAGCCCAGAATCTATGAATATGAAACTTGAATATGCAAATATTTTCTTTTCAGAAGCTGGACACAAGATGTCCGTCTCGTACACGTATTAACCTGAGATTTAAGATGAGCACAAGGTAGGTTATTATGTCAAACTGCACATCAAACAGAAGATCAAACATCCGACTGAAGTAACAAGAAGCAAAACACATTTTTTTGTAGATGGGGGCTTTAAAAGTTACAAAGAATAACTGCTTACTTTATTAGATATGTGACGAGAGGATTTTTGCAAACAGTAACAGTGAACTCAAAAATGTTTCATTGCAGGAGGTAATTTATTCTGAAAATAGCACTTGGGGGCCCTAACTGCAGCACATGTTGACCCCTATATGATAATGTCTCTGCTGTGATCTCAACTCCATCACACATCGTGCTTAATGCTTAATGCATGCGCACCAACTACAATTAGCATGAAATTGCGCAATGTAAAATCAAGTGGAAAGCAACGTTAAGTTTAGAATACAAGATCAGGTTGTGGACATCACAGTCTACTGTCACTTTCCCTCTTTGTCTACTTTCTCCCTCTATCCTTCTGTACTCTCCATGCAGCATACACCCTCCTTAACACAAGTCCTCCAGACGACGTCTCCCTCACTCATCTCTTTTTCCCTTTGGCGCTTTGTCTGGGTTGTTTCTGCTCACTGAGAGAGAAATGAGATGAAAGCGCAGGACTGGAAGGCGAGAGTAAAGTAGAGGAGAGGCAGAGTGACAAGGAGTCGAGGACTGGAGAGGATCATTGCACGGACTCTAACGGGTCTGATGTTTCAGACGAATTGGTATCCTTGGTAACTGCCTCATTTGTAAAGCCGAGTGCTGGATGGTATTAGGCTAAGAGCAGTCGGCACAGCAGACCACTTTGTCTGCTCAGGAGGAATACAGGCACACTGAGAGCGAGGCACAAGCCAAAGATAACAAAGCAGAAAAAACATGCACCTCATTAGAGAGGATACGCTACTACGTTGTTTATTCACTGTAAATTCTCCATCAAAGTGAGTCAATATTCATGAGACCATTTTACAGGGACCGGCTGTGATGGACAGGCTGCGGTGGGGAACTCAAATCAAGTTCAAACACGGCAGCAGAGGCAACTTATCTTTTCACCGCTGATAGCTTCAGCTCCACTTTTCCTTCTGTCCACACAAAGCGTGAATGCTTGTCCAACTACCTGTCACCATGGAGGCTCGCAGTACATTTCAGAGCTTGAGTGACAAGAGGCAGTGGAAGATGGACGTGGGAGTCAGTGTAGGCACATTTTATGACAATCTGTCCACTGTGATGTGGAGCAAGTCGGTGCCAAGCTGTGGCAGATACATCGATCCACCGCTCCAGGCTCGTCGCGCTGACGACAGCAGGGAGGGCAGGGAGTGTTTGGTGACTGATTTTGTGAATGCGAGGCCACTCTGCTACATGCAAGCGTCCACCCACGCAGTTCCAGCGAGAGGCTTCACTCCATCTGTGGCAGCTGTGAAATGCAACTGTTTTCTCATTAGACTAATCGATCCTAACCAGACTCTGGTAATCGTATCAATATTCAACTCTAATGTCTTGTTAAGTTGCACAATGTTACACAGGTGCCCATGTGCACAAGCAAGTACAGAGCAAAGGACAAGGAGAAGAAGAGCATGACTTCAATCACTTTCATTAACACCCATAAAGGTTTATTACACTCAATAACAGAAGTGCGTTTACTGTAGTGGTATCCAGCCGTGCAGATAGTTTGGGTTTAAGGGAATAGTTCCAACATTTTAGGAAACACACTTGATTGATACCACTATACAGTAAAGTTGAACCTTTGGGTTTTGTACCATATAACAAACCAGATATAAAGTGTTATTAGTGAGCGTTTGAGCTGCTCGGAGGCTGATTTGGTTACCTTTGGACGGAGCAGAGCAAGCCGTTTCCTGCCGTTTCCAGTCTCTATAATAAGATAGCCTAACCGTCTCTTAGCTTCACCTTCATATTTACCATACAAACATGATAATGGTTACAATCTCCTCTCTTTAACTCGCAACGCGATTAAATGTATTTCCAAGAACTTCTTTAATTTTGAAAAATATGTCTTATAGGTTATAATAATAGGTTTCTGGCTCCACCCCAAAACAATGAAGTTAATGGGAGTTTGTCCTTTTCATAACATTACAAAACAGCAACATGACTACCCAAAATCAGAGTACCCATTAATCTGAGTAATCCACTGACCACTTAGGGATCAGCTTTATAGCTACTTCTTCTTTAGTACAAAAAAAGAACTTGAAGAAGTTGTTATTTTCTTAATCATCCAGTGATCAAATTACAGAAATGCACTTTCTGCCAGTGAACTCATTAGAAAATCTATCATTGCTCCATTGATGAGATTT
Source organism: Cottoperca gobio (assembly GCF_900634415.1). Lineage (NCBI taxonomy): Eukaryota > Metazoa > Chordata > Actinopteri > Perciformes > Bovichtidae > Cottoperca > Cottoperca gobio. Next base: position 14,398,604 of record NC_041370.1, on the reverse strand, counting down.
TGGTCACAATCAATTGATAAGAGGTAGGACAACGGGAACATCGAGTCTGGATATGAAATTATTATATTTTCTGATTTAAAAAGCAAAAAAATAGCTTTCAGGGTGTGACATTCAACAGAGTGTGCCTTCCTAATTAACTAGTGAATAGAGGAGACTGTGTACAAGGTTTGCTTTCTGACAGATGCTGAGAGAAAGTACACTCCTGGGCAGGAAGTAGTTGCCAGTCATGTGAAACCATGTTTCTGTCCGGGGAGAGACCAGACAGAAGCAGCAGGAGAAAACGGAGAGTTTTGTCATACATCTGCTTCTCATCAGCGTAAGGACAGGGATGGATGACTTGAAGACTAAACATATATCGTCATGTCAGAAGGTCGGTGTCGGAGATAAACTGATCACAGCTTCATCAACAGCACTGGACTCAAACAGAGGGCTGAATATCAACTGCAACACTTTTACCTTTACCTGTTTTCCCTAACTGTCAATTCAAAATAACTAAAGACAACTTGCTTTTATACTGACGTCATACACTGCATTTATCTGAATATATTTTGGAAAAGTTAAATAGGTCAAAGGTGTCTAAATATTTATACAAATAATGTTTTTACCCAGCAACATAGAAGAATGAAACATCTAATAATTAGATAATTGTAGCAGACAAATATGTTCAAAACAGCAAGTTAAATTGTCAAGCTACAAACGACACAATTAATTTCTACTAAAGCAAAGTACACACTGTGCGATTGGCATAAATCAATACAGTACAGTATAGGAACAAGTTCAACAAGCACAGAAAAATTTAATTACATGCTCCGAGGACAAACTTTGATCACGGAGGTATACTTCTTCTAATGGTACTTGTACATCACAGTGTACATAATATAGAGCACTAACTATAGCATTACTATGAGAAAGGAGATATGCAGCATTACATTACAAGTGTAAACAGAGGCTGCAGCAGGATAAACTGAGCTTAATGATATTCTTCAGAAATTATTGTATGCACAGAGCAGGAACAAACAGATCAGATGAGAGCGAGACCTTCAGTGTGAAAGCAGATATCAGATACTGTTTAATGTTCTGTTCCACATACAGAGATCTCCATTATCTCTAAATGAAACACTCATTGCTTCAATACAGAACGGTGATTCACCAGTAATATCATGGGAACAGCCCAAATCGAATAATTTTCAAACCATTTAACCCCAGACGGGGAAACAGATGTCCCGCTGAATACGCTCCTCAAAGTGCGGACTCATCGGAGAGGAGGACTCCTCATTTGTGATCTTAGGGGGGACAGTCAGTACAGTATGTGTGCATGAATCTAAACAGTCGACAGTTAAGCCACAGAAAAGGATTTGTGGTGAGGGGCAGACAATGAGCAATACAGCAAACCAAGGCATAAGTTAAAAGTTAAAGGCTTTGAGTCATAATTGGCTTATTCCTAAAGGGTAGCCATCTTTTGTAAAGGGTATGTTTTTTGCACAAGAACAGTTGAGTCGATATTTGTGACTAAACACAACTCTTAACATAGAAGCTGGAAATAACTTGTGATCTCTGACTGGTTAAAAGCATTGAATGGGAAAATGTAAACTGTTGATCCATGATATATCCACTTAGCATCCGATTGCTCCAGAAAACCTTTAGCACCATTCACTTATAGCAGCGCTTGATGTTTCATGTTACAGTATTATCACACATTCGACATTTTGCTTCTAGTTTTACAAGTGAATTGTTAAAATGCTTTTACCCTTTAAATGGTAAATGCACTGCAATTATATAGCACTTGTCCAATCTTTGCGATCACTTAAAGCACTTTACAACACATGTCAGCATTCACCCATTCACACACATTCATACAGAGTCAGTGGCTACCGTACAAGGTGCACATCAGCTCGTCAGTAGGGATAACCATTCACACACACTCACACCGATGGCCAACGGGTGCAATTTGGGGTTCAGTATCTTGCCCAAGGACAATACGACATGCTGAATGCAAAAACGCTCAATAATGAAATTTTCTGTGAAAAACAAAAAGTGTGTTTCTCTGATGCTGCTAACGTTTGCTCGACTTGTTTCTCTGATAAAAAGTGTATCGTAAAAATGTGGCTTAAAACTGGATAGAAACTACATTTATGACAATCACAACAGACTGACACATGAGCAAAGGGGATACGACCGGCTAAAAAGAAACGCACCATTACCTTGATTAAAATTATGGATTTCTCTAGGCTTCAAAATTTGGGATAATGTAAGTACACAACTCAAGTAAGTCATGACAGTGAGCCAGCATGCTCAATGCCAGGACCCTGAAACTGAAGCAGCTAAATTGAAATTCAGCCATCATTCATTTTATTATTTACACCTGTGCTTTTCCTTCTGTGACAAGTCTTCCACCAGGCCTCTAACTCGTGTGTTTACCTTCCTAAGCACACAACCTTCTCAGCTAATTTTACGTTTGATGGCAGCGCAGAGTGCATTGACCTTGCTTGTTTCAGGGAGGATAGTAGGAAATTATTTTAAAAAACACATTTACTTAAAAGCAGACAAACCTGATGGCCTCTCATTCTCTGGAAGTGGCCGATGGTGTCGCTGATGGTATACACTCGCACGTGGCCCATGTGCAGTCGCCCCGAAGGGTACGGAAACATGGAGAGGACGTAAAACTTCTTCTTCTCGGAACTCTGGGAAAATAAAATAACGTACAGAGCTGTAAGAAAGCTTCAAGGTGTGTGGAAAAGACTAAAACTTGATTTTAATCTGCACAGAATACAATAACAGTTTATCCATCGTCAGTCAGGCTTGTGATGCAGTCTTGTATGAAAGGCATTAACCTGACGAGGTCAGCACAGACATAATAACTCATCACATAAAGAGCGAGAGCACTGACTGACTTCTAGTGTGTTACTGTGTCCGATTAGTGTCAGAACACCAAATGCGGCAGGCGCTGATTATGGATGGTTTACAGTCACAACACTGTTACCACAGCAACACAGTAAGTACTGGTTACACCCAACGATACATGATTACAGGAAACCTGAGTCATGAATTTTTCAATAAATTAATTAGGTTCCAAGACTGTCATGAATGCACTTCATCACTGTCAGCCTGTCCCAGGCAGCCGCACGGTCGGACCATTAGGATATATAATCAGCCGGAGCTGCAAGGGCCAGCGCCGGTAAGAGCTGGGACGCATGTGGAAGGATGCATAATTACATAATAATCAATTTATCTCGAGGAACAGGCTAACGGTGTTTCCAATGTATATATATACGGGTTTTTCGATATTTACGTTTTCACAGTACTGAAAATGTCGACAGTTTCTATTGACTAACACTATACTAAATAAGTTCCTCTTCCTTTGAATAAAACGTCCAGACTTTTACAGTCTGAGGTTGACTACTACTTGACATCGGTTTATATAGTATGATATGACGCTTACATTGAACACAAGAAACCTGGTTATTCAAATCTCTGTATGCACGATAATAACAGTGAGTCTTGAATACTCAACATGTCAGCCACTCCTTCAACTGACAGTTGAGGATAAAGACATGTATATGTATATGTGTTGCACATATATGTACAGTATATACATTTACATATATATGTACAGTATATAGATATATACACACACACCTGCGAGCCAGAGAATGATCATAAACCTGGATAAGGGGTCTATATGCCACAGTATCCAGGTTTCTGGCTCATAATGTTTACAAACACACACACACACGACACATAACCGGGATACTCCAAAAAAAACAGATAATGACAGATTTATTTGGATTATCTCACCAGGCTACAGACTGTAGGAAACTGTATGAAGCATAAAGGCCATCTTACCTCCTTCAGTGCATCCGTGTTCCACTGGGCCATAATTCGTGGATGCCACCATTCTTCTACTCTGCGTCGGGTCTCTGGTTTATAGTCCTTCTCCCACACTCCCGTCTCACTGAACAGGGTGCGGGTGCTGGGGGAGAGGAGGCGGGCCACCGGGCTCAGGAGAGGCCCCCTGATTTGGCCCAACCGGGCAGCACCCAGTGGATACAGAGCCAGCCTTCTCACTGACACCTGCATGGTTCTGCACCTGAAACAGGGACAGATACAGTGAGCCGGCAGGCAGGGTGAGGGATAAGGGTTGTGTTTTGCTAACCTTAAATAAAAATGTAATTTACGTCTCTTTTTTATTTAATTATTTATTTCCATTATTTATTTTGAAGATTGTTCCTCGATCCTTTTGGTTTACTTATTCTCAATAACTGCTTTAAATATAATTGTGTATCTTTTTTTATATTTTCCTTTTCATACTTGTGAAAGCACATTAATGCGGTTTTGAGGTTCTTTTGTGTAAATGGAAATGATCATTGACTCAACGGTGAGCTAAACGTATAATCTTTGGCTCAGGAAACAATATTTGAAACGATCAATAAAGTTAACTACAAAAAGACAGATTTACTTTACAGTAGGTCTGGACGATATGGCTGAAATCAATATTATTGATAATGAAAACAATCGTTAGGAGCCATGAACTGCACTTCACATTAAATCATCTGTTTATATGTGTTGCACAAAAACTTAAACAACAATTTGTTAGTATTTGATTACCACTCTGTGGAGGCTTTTGTAAATGTGTCACATATAATCATATCACCGCGATACAATCGCACTAAAAGTAAATATATATATATATATATATATAATACTAAATCATCATTTACCACTAACAGCATAGTTTGTTTTGCGGTGTTTCATCAGACATCTGGACATTTTGTATTCATGCTTCTACACAAGTCTTCACCCAAAGAAAACAAAGCTTATACTCAATAATCAGTCGAGCATACAGGTTAGTTTATAACGCTGGTATGTACACGGTAGATATGGTCACTACATGCAGGAAGAAGTTCATCCCAGATCACTCACAATGGCTTTTTATGCAATGCCCTCATGCCCTAAAAATGCAGTAAGATGACACTCCTTCAACATCAACATGTGAGTCTATGGGCCTGAGCAGCACATGAGAGTCCTCTTTTTGAGAACTGATAGCTCTGTAGATTTTCTCTCTCAGTCCGTGTACCCACGTCACTCACACAACAGCATGACTTTGTGAAATAAGAGGTTTATTCAGCGTGATGTGATTAAGCTCTGCTCTGGACAGGCTGTTCTTATACCTGCCTGCCAGCTCAGATGTGAGAATGACATTTACAAAACAACAGATTTACAATTATTCACTGATTTCTCTGCCCTGCAGTTTTATGCACTTTTCTTTGCATTACCGGATGCCAACTGATCTAACAGCCTCGGGACAGCACCTGGACGGGAGCTCCTGCCTCCAGAATATGTTTTTAGTTACTTGTAGGTAGAAAGGATGAAATGCTGCATTATCAGAGATGTCAAAAATCTGCATTATTCAAAAGATTTCTGGATATTTAATGTCCCATTTCAGTCCTACAATGAACAACCATCACATTTATTGTGGGCTACTTCAAAAAAATGCGACTCTCTTTTGCATGAGCACAGCGGTGAGGCTGGACTCCCCTGTGGATTAATGTAGGTCAAACAGTCAACTTCATGTGAGAAAATAATATTTGACCTAAATTTATCTGACCGTTTCCAAGGTAACCTGAGATATACGTACAATCTCTGCCTCCTTGGCTGCTGATAACTTGACCTGCCAAGAGATTATTCTCACAGCAGTGACGCATCTGGATCTCAGACAGCGAGACCTTTATAGCTGCTGAAAGGAACAAGGGATAATCTGCACGCCCTGACACCAGAGATAAAGATGGAAATGAGGTAAATAGAAATTAGGACTGTTCATCTAAAGCTGTGGGAGACATTATTTAATAGATAAGTGCTCAGTGGAGAGGAGTTAAATGTAGATCAATGAGAGTCACCTGCATGGTTAAATCAGTCAAATCAAATCATTTCCGTAAAAGGATTACGACAACTAAACAGCACAGTTTGAATAAAAGGAGTGTCACTCAAATGCAACAAACTTTAAGTCTCCACATCAATTAGTAAACCTAATCTGACCAGCCTGGAAGATTTACCGACCAGGGGGGCGAAATCTTCTGGGGATAACTCTGAGATTGTTTATTTTTCAACTAAATGAGCCAGCAAAAGGTGTTCTCTCCTCTCCTCTCTCCTCTCTCCTCTCTCCTCTCTCCTCTCCTCTCTTCTCTCTTCTCTCCTCTCCTCTCCTCTCCTCTCTTCTCTCCTCTCCTCTCTCCTCTCTCCTCTCTTCTCTCCTCTCTCCTCTCTCCTCTCTCCTCTCCTCTCTCCTCTCTCCTCTCTCCTCCTGCTTGTGGGAATGTGTTTTTCATTAAATTCTCTCGAGTATAACCTGAGCATCGCAGCAGCCAACGCTCCTCCCTCAGGCTGAGGCTGGGAGAACCGAGCACTCAAGGTTGTGTGCATCTCTGAAGGTGCAAGTGAGTGGGCTGAAGCGAAAGACTGGGAAAATGTTTCTATGGTGACTGGGCTCATCCAGTCGGGTGTCTCCTGTAAAAAGGGACTGAAAACTTCTGCAAGCAACCAGCTGCTTCACTACAGCAGACGAAGGCAATGCTTTATCTGAACATCTGGAGTTGTCGGCCATGTCTAAAGACTTGTTTCGTACGCCAAAACTTTTAAGGTACCAACTGACGTGTCAAAAACTGTCATGTACTGACAGTTGGAAACTTTCCCCAGCAAATTATTGGTGTTGCTAAACTAAATCATCAGATTTAAATCATAATTGTGCTCATTTTAGACTAAATGCATGTATGGCTGCTTTGTATTAAGAAACAATTCAACACTGGTGCATTTTGGGCTAGTTGGGCTTTGAGAAGTTGTATTTTGTTAAATAGAAAGGGGGATCAGAAGAAAAAAGTATTGTTTTGGTATCAGTTCAAAAACTCAGGTATCATATTTGTGCTTGCAGTAAATAGCGATGCACATTCAATATCAATATCCTGATATGTGATTAGATATTGTCTGGGATTTTGGTTATTATTATAATGTAAAAGAGTTTAAATGTTGCTCTTTCTAGTCTCGAAAGTCCTAAATGCCTGCTTGGTCACGATATTATAGATAGTTCCTTGTCAAAAATGTACTTTAAATAAAAAATAGAACCAAACGTAACAATAGGTCCTGACGGATTGGCAGAAAATCAATGTGCAACAATTTTAACAAGCGGATTGTTAAATCCATCAAGCAAAAAAGCCAAATCTTACCTAGTTTAAATTTCTAAAATAAAAAGATTTGCTGCTTTATTCTGTTTTAAAGAACTGTAAATGTAATATATTAACTTAAATATATATATTATATAATATATATTATTATATATAATTATATAATATATATATATATATATATATATATATATATATATATATATATATATATATGCTGTATATATATTATATTATATATACACACATATCATATATATATATATATATATATATATATACAGTATATAAACATTTTAAAATACTAAATGATAACATGATGTTTGAAAAGTAATAAACAGATAATGAACATATTTTTTACTTGCAGCCCTAATGAATATCACCAGCTTAAAGCATCACCACAATATCAATATTGACATATTTGGTAAAAAAATAATTGGTATAGTTGTGTTTTCTCCAATAGCCCAGCTCCTCTTCCACAACCGATGATTAAAATAGGTAATTTATTTGTAAATGTTTACTGTTAATTCATGTTTACTTATCAATTAACCTCTCAATCGTGACAATACTGTAACTGTCGTTTGTATAGTTCTGTGGAGAAAATGAATAGCAGGTCAGTTTAATTTTAAATGAGGTGAAGTATTAAAGGGGAAAAGCACTTGATATTTTGCATCGTGAATTGCTTTTAAGAGTAGCCTTCACATAGCCTACTGTACTTTTAAAGGTGATTCTGATCGTATGATGATGAACATGCATGACCAACAATTACATGCAGCGCAAATGTTACTTGACTTTGGATGACGCAAGGTTCTCTCCTGGATACATTAATACATATTTCTTGTCTGCTGGTAACACTCGTAGACTTTAAATATTTATAAACTGTAACGTTGCAGTCTTTAGTTGCACTGAGTCACAGAGGAAGATGAAGCTGAGGTACATTTACGAAAAACATTAGTTTAAATGTTCTTACTGTTTTATTTGCAGGTCCTTTATTTCCGAGTTATAGTTGTATTGACATAAATCCAATAGTCCATGTTATAAATGGCATACTCCGATTTCAAATTAGCTGTAAATGACCTGTTTCCTGGAATCACGACTTCGCCATGGGCGCCGCCATCTTGGATTTAAATCAACTTTATCAACACTGTGTACGTTGACAACGACAATCCCATGTCCTTTAAAACGATAGACTATTTTACTAGATAGGACTACTTTCATTCAAATCTAACACTATTCTGTCTTAAAATTTTGGCCCTCCCAAAATCAGAGATTTTCTTTCCATGGACTATATACCCCCACATTTTTTAATGTATATATAATTTTTTTATTGTATCATTATTATTATTATTATTATTATTATTATTATTATTATTATTATTATTATTATTATTATTATTATTATTATCCATCCATCCATCCATCGTCTACCGCTTATCCGGGATCGGGTCACGGGGGCAGCAGCTCCAGTAAGGAACCCCAATCTTCCCTTCTCCGGGCCACATCCTCCAGCTCCGACTGGGGGATCCTGAGGCGTTCCCAGGCCAGTGAGGAGATATAATCTCTCCACCGAGTCCTGGGTCTTCCCCGGGGTCTCCTCCCAGCTGGACGTGCCTGGAACACCTCCCTAGGGAGGCTGCACTAGTTCCGGCTCCTTCCCCCACAGAGAGGTGACGTTCCACGTCCCCAGTGCCAGCTTCTGCTGCCCGGGTCTGGTCCGTCGAGGTCCCTGACCATCACTGCCATCATCATTGGTTTAATTCCCCTCTTTTATTTAAACTCCACATTGTATTATTTTTCTCCTTTGAATGTACACATTATGCAGATCACTCTAAACTTACTTCCATAAAGATTTTCTATATTTAACTTTATCTAGGAGTAAGAAATAAGGTGTTCTATGGATGGACAAGGGTGGGTAAGGGGGCTGTTTAAAAGTCTATGCTTTTTGACAAAACATTTTATTTTGTGTGTGTGTGTGTGTGTGTGTGTGTGTGTGTATGTGTGTGTGTGTGTGTGTGTGTGTGTGTGTGTGTGCGTGCGTGCGTGTGTTTGTGTGTGTGTGTGTGTGTGTGTGTGAGTGAGTGTGTGTGTGCGTGTGTGTGTGCGTGTGTGTGCGTGCGTGCGTGCGTGTGTTTGTGTGTGTGTGTGTGTGTGAGTGAGTGAGTGTGTGTGTGCGTGTGTGTGTGTGCGTGTGTGAGTGAGTGCATAAAGTAAGTGATGGCTATGCTTGTTACCTTAGCAACCCTGTAATCTCCTCTTGTAATTATTATTTTTCATTCTAAAAAAATCCAATCTAATTTTTATTCAACTTAAATGACTGCCCGCAGATACAGAAAAAACTATTTCCCACAGCTGATATAACCTGAATATGCACATTTGACGGAACAAATTGCATTGATTGTCAAGAGTCTCATATTTATTTGTTCATTTGTTTCTGTTTAATGGTGCCAATTAAAAGAAAAAAAACATTGTTGTGAACAATCTCTTTTGATGGCCTCCACCATTATACATGTTTGTAATGCATTACTAGTGGGTTTTTTACTTTCCAATAAGCCATCAAGACTACAATTATAAATGTTAATACATTTTTGATAAATGGATTTTGATCCAGATGCTCAGAAACTCTTTTGCTCACGGTCAGTGGTCTAACAGTACATTTGAGGGTTTTCCTGAGGAAGGAGCTGTAACTAAAAATACAAAATGTCATTTGGGAGGAGAGATTTTTCACAAAAAGGTGTTCTTATTAATGACTTATTAGTGGACTTTTCAGCAATATTAAAATATTTATTAACCATTAATAAAGCAATTTGTTTATGCTTATAACTCCTTTATAAAGGATGCCTTATAAGAAATATTATTTAAAGCATGTCACTGCCATTTTCTGTTTTACCTCAAAGTCTTACTTTAACTTTGATCAAGGGCCAGATTTTTAAGTGTAACTTTCTTTAAACTTTTGGTTTGTCATTTTTAAGCTTCTGTTATCTAATGGGGTCAAATGGACATAATTTATTTTTGTATTTACCCAAGTGAATCAACTAAAATAACAGTTTCACAAAAGTAAAGTTACCATCAAAGATGTTTGAAATGATTCCATGACACACATTTACTGGCAGCTGCACTACAAGAGTTTTCATTATACGTGATTTCTGAGAGGAGCACTATTTCTTTTATGCAAACCAGCGTAAAGTGATTGCTGAGGAGGAGCAAGAGGAGGCAGTGTCTCATCAGAGCCTCTTTTCTCCGAGCTCTCCCTGTGGCTCTCACCTTTGATCTGACGTGCAGGCGCAAGCAGTGAAGGAGTGGAGAGAAAAAGGAGGGTGGGGTATCATTAGCAGGAGATAGAGTTTCTCAGCCTGACGTCAGAGAGCTAAACCTGGGGCTCTGCTCTGGGCCTGCCGTCGTATATCAGAGTTAAGTGGGCGTCTCTGCTCAGGGCACAACAGGATGTGGCTGAAGAGAAGGAATGAGAGCGGGAAATGGGTTTTTTGACACAGTTGAGACACTAACTCTCCACATACAGCCAAAGATCTGTCTGCAGATACAGAGGGAGGCTCCCTGATGAATGAATCTGATACTCACTTCCTCATCATTACAGTGTTTCACAGAGGACTGCAGGTGCTGGTGAATGGTCTTTTTTCATTTGTTAAAGATTCCTGCTGAAATCCTGAACATCTCGTTTTGATGCTCACTTCTAAAAAATAGTAATTCGGTTTTACAAATCAAGGAAATCCTAAGTGTACCCACATGATGGATGAAAAAGATGTACTAAGGGCAAAATAAGGTTAGCTTAAAGGTCACTTTCTAGGCAGCTTTCATTGAAGTGCTTTCATGTTTAGAGTCAATACAACTGTTTGAACTATACACCAGATCTAAAGCAGTGGAAGACACTGTGAATTTGACCGATGCAACCTTTTCTCATTTCACAACACAGACACATTTCAAAGCTTACAGATTGATTGACGTACAGCATGTATATTGATGACCAATAAGTACAAAATACATCCAGTCTCTTTGTGAATGAGGAACTATTTTCATAAGTATAATTTCATGAAAAAGGCAACAGAAAGACAAAGAATAGCGAACTGGGAAAATAAAAAAAGAGTACAGCATCTCAGGAATTAAAGCACAGAAAATATGGTTTCAAATCTAAAGCTTTGCTCAATACGATTAAATATTTATGACATCGAAGGGAACAATGAAAGTTCAAGTCTGGTGAGAAAAAAACATCTGTATTATTTCTTTTAAGGGAATAGTTCAAGAATAGTTCAAATCGATTTGATTGACAGTAGCCTGGAAATATCAACAAACAACCCCACAATATCAGATTTTGAATTAATTGATTATTGTTAAATCCTGATTGCTCGGGTGGTCAACGTCCTACTAATCAAACGTTATGTAACCACAACATTCCTGGTTTGATTCCAGCCAGAGACCTACATGCAACCCGTCCCACCTCCTCTCTCTCGCTGCACTTCCTGTCTGTATCTCTACTGTCACTTTGAAGTAAAAAATGAAAATGACAACAAAAAAAGATTGGCTTGTAGCAGGCCCCTGATCAATATTAAAAAAATGTATATATATATGAAAAGTCTGTAAACTCTGCAGTTATTGTTTGCTTAAGTTTCTCACCGATAAAAACGATTTAAATTAACAACAAAAAAGATAACATAATAAACATTTTGAGTGTAATCAACATAAACATTAAAAACTAAATGTATCTTCTCTTCAGATGCTGTGAGGTCTGTACTCAGAGAAATGTGTCCGCTCCAGAACAATATTCTTTTCAAAATAATGGTCCTCTAACAACGTGACGTATAAGGAAAAATGAAAGGTATCATATAACTGGAGCAGATGGAGGCACGATGTCCTCAGGGAGCGTATAAGTGAGCAAAGCCAATTTATCTGTGGAGAAAGAACACACTGAAATAAAACATGGAATCAGTTCTGTGAAAGTCTCATCCTCTTTGCAGGTGCCAGCTTTGTCTCAGTGTACCACTTCTTTATATATCACTGTAATACAAAAAAAACCTGGCATTGTTCCTCAGTTTAGTAGCAAAGTCTTTTAATAATTTCGTTTTTGGTTGCATTTAAGGTTCAATGTGTAATTCCCAGCCACCTTCACCTTCTCCACCTCTAAACTGGGCCCTTACAATCTCTAATGTTTATATTTTAGTTGTAGTTGTTTGGCATATTTATTGTATTCTAATGTATTTTTACATTACATTATACTCCTGTGTAATGCCTGTCAGTCAGTCAGCAGGGCAAGAATACCAAAATCGACCAAACTGCTGAAACTCTGAGAGCCGGTCAAAAAACACTGCTGTCTTATAATCTTCACGCGGGGCTGATCATCTGTGTTTACTGGCCAGTAATGTTAACCGGGGGCTGTAGTCCGTGTAATGTTACGTTAGTTTGTTTATTGGACAAAATCCAAAGTGGCAGAAACGAGAAAACGACCCGCATATTCGTTTCATCTTCCAGGGGGCGGCGCAGCCGGGGAAAGAGAGAGGTCTGCAGAACCAGCGCTCTGCAGCCGCCTCTGTCAGACCGGAGCTCCAGTTGCTGACTGAAGAGACTTGAGCTCAGCCAGAACAAGCCCCAGCGCCGGCAGTCACAGCGGGCTGCTGCACCTGTGTAACAGCAGCAACAGGGAGTTTGCTGTTCCCCGGTGCTGTGAATGAACTCGAGCTAACTGCTAACTGAAGGGCTGCCGACAGCTTTACACTCAGAGAAACAACCTCCTGGCAGCTGAGAGGACGAAGCGAGGTGGTGCGGGTGGTTTTCTCGTTTCTGCCACTTTGAATGTAATTCAATAAACAAACTATTAAACAGACACAGGACATGGCTGTAATATTTACAAGCGAGTCAGGCAGCTGTACTTCTTCTCTCTCTGTACTGAGGGCAGACTGGCGCTACAGTGACTCACTATTGCCTCCAGAGGAACAAGTGGTATTACAAGACTGGCACGGCACTGTCAGTTAGATGCTAACTTCAGTGGATATCTCTGCAACACAACACAGAAACCTCTTTGACATAACATCAACACTGTTACCTCTTCACATTCTGTTGATGATGTTAGTTAATTGTTTTAATGTTTTAAATTAAAATTCTGGCATATCTTACACATTGAACCTTTAGTTCTTCATTTTGGACTGTTACTTTTTCTTATAGTCTCAGGTACAGGCAGCCTCTGTTGTTCTTCAAACAAATCACTTTTGAAAGCAACCAATCATCCTCCTTGTCTAACCCACATTCACCTCCCCGATCCCACTATGACAAACAGCTCATGGTAATCACCCCTCTCGCCCTGTTTTTGGAGGACGATTGCATTTCACTAGCAGAGAACCAGATGACAAACAACCACACAGAGCAGCCGCAGCAGTGCCTTAGATAGAAATGATGAGGGGAGTGAGGGGGGGGGGAGGGGCTGACTTGTCTTCACCTGTCCAAGATGACCTTTCGTGGACAGGGTGCGTGATTCACAATCCACATCCACTTCGATGAGAACTAGGCCGTTGGTGCCCCAGAGAAGCAATCTCACACCGTCTCAGCTCCCTGATAGCGGCGAGGAGCAGGCTGATGGGTCTCTGCATGCCCCTGACTCCGGTTCAGAGAGCCTGATAAGTGTGATGTTATTTCTAGGGCCGATTTCACATTGTCAGCCCCTTGAGTCCTCCACTTATCTGTTCTCGTGGAGGCCCCAGAGAGAAACATGGTGGTACAGAGGAGATGAGAAGGTTCGGATCTGGAACAAGATCTTAAAAGAATCTGTCTGGCAGCATCTCGCTCTATCCTCATCTTTCCTGTTCTCATTTCTTTTTTGCACTGCTACTGCACAACTTTTACCTACTGAAGATGAAAAATGCAGTTTCTGCAACAGACAAGCTGTTCTACAAAATATTTAGTATATCTTCTTTCTGATTCCCAATCCACTTTGCCTGATTTCAGAGCAGCTCCTTGGCAATTCATGTAGCTAATTAGTGTACAACTCCTCAGATCCCTCAGCTCTCTCTCACTGCATACACTCAAACCGACTGTAATGGAGGCTCTGGTGGCAAACTTATTAAGATCCGAATACACTGAGTTTTAAATAAATTCTTACACGTGTTCATGAGCGTTTTAATTGCCCTCCTCTCACTTAAAGCTTAACAGTGAGATAGAGATGCTAACTTTCTTGTATAGGACCAAGTGTGATAAAATAAATCATATGAAGACAAAACAATATACAGTTCAAATGTATGTAGTGGTTGAAAGTGACTATGCATATTTACTCTTTACTCAAGTACAGTAGAGTACTAATGCACACTTTTAAGATATGGATTAGCCTTTATTGTCTTCCTTAGGAGAAATTTGTCTTGGGCATTTGAGAGAACACTGGCCGACACAGGTGACGTATATAGTATATCGAATATATCTGCATACATGTACATCAAACTACCGTTAACGTTCAGTAACACACATATACAACATACTCCCAAGAATATTGCATGACACCCCTACACCAAATTTTAATTTAATTTAATAAAAACCACACTGTTACAGTCGTCGGATTGATACCTGCTCAACTTACAGTTTGGTAACCTGTACCTTCTGCCCGAAGGCATCAGCTCATACTAATAGCTAAGGATGTGTTTTGTGTCAGAAATGATTTTAAGGCCCTGCTTCCTGACTGTCTCCTCAAATATCTCCTGGAGAGAAGATGGGGGGCAGAATGGCAATTATTTTGAGAGCCCTTCTAAACAGGTTTTGGAGTTGTGATTTGAGTTTAATGGACAGGTTACCAAGTGTAATGAATAATAGATTTGAAGGCTTCCCTGTAGAACAATAATATAATGCTTTTATACACTCCATGGACCCTGAGCCTTTGCAGAAAATTAGACGCTGTCTGATCTGTGAACAACCATACTCCACTTTACTCCACTTTACTCCACTGTAACTGAGAATCACAGTAAATACCTACTTGTATGTTGTTAGCTGCTCAACTCTTGAGTCTAACTGGGCTGTGGCCACCAACAGGCCTACGATCGAAGACCATTTCTTTCTTCATTTTTGGAACGTTTGACATCAGCTTGTGCCCCTCACACCACTGCACAACCTCTTCTATATCGGACTTATACATAGCAATGACTGAGTATCATGTGTACATTGTGTACTGGTTCATACAATCATTCGTATATAAAGGGAAAAGAAGGAGAGAGCTCTAGTACTTATAATCTGCAGGTCAGAGAGAGCTGAGTTTACCTGCTGCTGTTTTCCTGTAAGAAATGCATGATACCATCTGATTATTTACGGGTTCACCTGCATCAGTTTCAGCTTGTTCAACGGGATCTGAGGGAGTATGGTGTTAAATGCTGAGTTATAATAGATAAACATTAGTCTACCACAAAATGTGAGATGTTGAAGGTGCTTTATAATACAGTGAGTTGTAGTAGTTAGAGCATCATCAGGGCCTCTACCATCATCATAAGCAAAAGAGATGTTGTAACACCAAGCCTAACAGTATCCGGCAAAAAAAACAAAAAAAAAAAAACACTTTTTAATACTAATGAAGATTGTGCTTGTATAATTTGTCTGTATTTGAACTCAAGTATTTCATTGCAGCATTATAATTAAGTAGTTTTACATTGTAATATTTCTAAGGTACCACATTGATTTAGTATTTTACTTCCATAAAATTGGGACTCACAAGAGACGGATAACATTTTTTAAAAGACATCAAGATCCGAGCTGCAAAGGCCAATCCTGACGTTTCCAAATAAAATCCTACAATTCCCAAAATACAACTCAGTAGCATCTTTTGTTAAACCCTCCATGCCTGGTAAATGCCCACATATTTCAAACTCCATGTGCCAAGTGCATAACAGCATAACTTTCTGTTAAGAAATCCAAGATAATCCTTCAGTAGACTCGTGCTGGTGAGTGAACTGAACTTCATGTGTAAAATATATGAAATAATGTGTGAATACTTCCCCCACACTGTCTGCATGGAAGATATATGGTATGATTTGCTGGTGTTGATGATGCCCCACTTAGCTTTAAGGCCTGAATTTAATAAATATATTGGATCCACTTCTGTATTTTATGATCACTATGTGCTACAGTGCTGCCCTGTTTGCTAAGCGGGTCATACTCGGACTTTATTATTTCTTCAGAAGAGAAGTGAGAGAGGAAGAAACTCTCTGCTGTAGCTGTGTGATGCTCTCTAATAGACAGGACCTGAACACAACATTGTTATGAATATTTGTGCCTGCAATGTTCTTGACACTGACACCCGACATGACAATAACAACGATGGAGATGTTATTAGTTGTATTATTGTTATCAATACCGCTGCTCCTCCGCTTCTAGAAATACTGAATGTTTTGTTGCCGTGGTGATAAGTCCTAGTAGTGATTATATGAGCTTGAATATTGTGCGTATGAGGATGCACGCACCTGAATCCTGAACTTGTAATGAAGTCAGTTGTCTGTGTGAGGCTGTGGTTCAGACTAATGGTGTCTGATCCAGCACAGAGTCGGCCAGGAGCCACTTACAGCTCCTCCTTTTGGTTTCCTGAATAAAGAGACACATTTAAAAAAAATGAATCTTTCATAAATTCTCCTTTGGCACAAGAGACTTTTATCTTAGTCCCATTTGCATTTTTGTCACCGAAGCAATTTACATTTTTATAGCATAATTAATGAACAAGAAAGTAATTTACATTTTCTTGCTCTGCTCACCAGTACATTGTCTAGACTCGAGCAGATCTGAGGGGAAGGGACCGGCATTTGGAAACGTGTGGGACTGTTTTTAAGCACCAGAGAGATGTCTGTTTGTGTAGAAAGAGAAACAAACACCTACATGATTGTTTAAAAAAAAAATGTTGATTAGAATAAGCTGTCAGAATTAAACAGAGACAAGGTGACGAGGCTTTCAGGTGCAAATTGATACCAAAGCAGTCTTTCACTTCAGCTGGCTCTCACATCAAATACACGGAGGCAAGTCTTTGGAGCAAATTACACCATTTAAACAGCACAGAAGAAAACAATTCATACAAGTAGCGTTCCTATTTCGGAACCTGCAAAAATGAAAGAAAATAATTCATCATGATTTTGCCTCTGGTCAAGGACCTCATTCTGTTAATAGCTTATTATGTTTCCTGATGCATTATGTATACAGTGTTAGGAGGAGTATTCTGGTAATATGCATAACTGTAAATCCATATCCAACCTTTAAAATGTGTTTACCTGAAGCAAGATGCATGAACAGTTAAGTGATTGGCATCTCCTGTTATTCATTTAAAGCTCTACTGTTAAAGCTCCCAAGCACTATACATCCCTTCTCTTATGTAAATCTAGTAACTACAGAACAAAATAACTACTTAACCTCAGATGTCCCTCATGTACGCACGAGTGCTGGCAGAACTGGTTTCAGGTACTGTACACCTTTTAAAGGGAATGAACTGCAAACTGCCCTCAAACTAAAGTCTGACATTCCCCTTGGAGATTCTAAATCATTATTATCTGATGTTTATTTTATGATTATTGTAACAATTTCTATTTCCTTGTTATTGTTTTGATTTTGTTTTGCTAATTGCGTTCTTGTGAATTTTTCTCGCTTGGAAAAGAGATCTTAAACCCAAACAAAATGTCAGTGAATTGTTAATACAATAACAATACAATTTTTTTTTTAAACCCATTGTAAATGTATTAATTTAGCACTTTTCAAAACAAAGTTACAGATGCATGATTAAACCAGGAACAAAAAACATAAAATCATACAATTACAACAATACAAATTGAGTGGAAATCAAATACCCCAAAGTAATATATAAAGAAGAAAGCAATAACATTAAAAGATAAGACATGTTGAGAATAAAATGATGTGCTTGAATTAATAAAAAGCTTTTTTTGAAGCAAAGTTTTGAAAAGTGATTTAATAGATGTCTTTGATTGTGAAAGATTAAACCTTGTTATAAAATTGACACGGAGTGCAGTCCTGACAGGGGGATGAAGGTCAGTCATGGCCTCTCAGTCATTTTTCTATCATCGGGTTCAGTCCAGTTCAACCCTGAGTTGCATAAACTTCATTTATTTGGGAGCCGGGGTTGACTTTGAGCTCAGTGTGATTTGGGCCAATGCTGGCTCACATGGTGGCCACAGCTTGAAACCCTTGTTGCCAAAATGGATCAGGTGTTCAACCACTAGTCCTAATGTCTACATTTTTATTACAACTCCACAAAATTGAGATTAACTGCAGCTGTGTCCCCAGTATTTAATGTAATCAGATGTGCCGTTTGTGACAAAGGGTTGGATCCAGAGGGTAAGGGACGGCGAGTGTGTCCTCTTCAGCATCAGATACAGCAGCCAGGTGATTCCTGCTGTGTACAAACCCCTGCTGCTGCAGCACAGTGGAGGCACATGTTTATTGATGTGTCTGGCTGCCCCTGAGTGCACAATAGAGAAACAAACACCAATGTACAGAAAGCTCTCAGAGCAGAGAACAGATGAACAAACAAGCAAACGGATTATGAACAGATTGTTGGGTTTACCTCTCAGAGATGTTTTTTTTTATATGCCAGACACTTACATACAAAGCAAAAGTTTCATTTCATATTATTTATATATATATACAAACCTAACAATCTATTTAGCGGCTGTATGTCAGTATAGGTAACCATAGTAATGTGTGTATACACAGAGGTGGAAGAAGTACTGGCTAAATCAGCAGTACAGCAGTGTAAAATACTCTGTTACAAGTAAAAGTGATGCCTTCAAAATCTTACTTAAGTAAAAGTACAAAAGTATTAGCTTCAAATTGTACTTTAAGTATAAAAGTAAAAGTACTCATTATGCAGAATGGTCTCTTTCAGAATAATATATTTTTGGATTATAATTCTGGATGCATTAATGTGTTCATCAAAGTTATATATTATATATTGCTTTATAACGGCTGGATAGCTTAATCTATCACATCATCATGTAATATTTGATTTATATTTTGTGTTAATAATGTAAATCTGTAAAGTAACTAAAGCTGCCACATAAATGTAGTGGAGTAAAGAGTACAATATTTCCCTTAAATTACTGGAGTAGAAGTATAAAGTTGCATAACATGGAAATACTCAAGTAAAGTACAAGTATTTAAAAAAATTTAGGTAGAGTACTTGAGTAAATGTACTTAGTTACATTCCCCCACTGGTTATACAGCGCAGAGAAGAGTTGATTTCATCATGACAGATTTTCTAATATAAATATTTGACATGATAAATGTCTTTGCATTTCTGAATTGCTGCTGTTTTATCACTGACTGGAGGAAATACATGCAGACAGTGGGTTAGACAGAATTTAGACTGATAGGATAAATCATGGTGGGGAAGTGAGAGAGCAGCACTTGCCTTTGCCTCATCATCACTGCTGAGGTGCTCTTGAGCAAGGCACTTAAGCCCTTGCCGGTCGAGTGGGTCTGCTAGATCAGTGCAACCATTCATGCTGTGCTCGGTGACTCTGGCTACATAAAGGTCCCAAAATGAATCTTTCCTGCGTGGGATGTAGATTAACTTCTGCTCAATCACAACAGTGAAAGTCCCTGATGTGACCTTTGTCACTTGAAATCCCATCATGTTTCTCAGCTTATTGTGACCTTTAGAGGTATCAAAGCCCAATTACGTTTAAATAGAATTTTACAAAAGTAAAAAATGTATTAAGCATGAAAATATTTGTCTTTATAGCTTATTACAGGGCTGTAGCACCCACTGTTGACACTGAGCTCAAGTCCTCTGCAGCAACTTTGACTTTTAGGGACACAGGGCTGTTCTACGGTTAAGAAAGTACACATAGTAGGTATGTAATGATGTAATTCCAATATCTTTTACTATACTATGTACTATATATACTACCGGGGAGCTTGTGAATTTTACCACGGGATCAATAAAGTTGTCTTAACCTATAATAATACATAATAAATTGTATTTGATTATATTTTCTATTATTAATCTAAATCTTAATCTTAACTAAACTCATATAAATGTTAAATACACTTATCATATAAATGTAGTGGAATAAAAAAGTAAAGATTTTGCATCTGAATTGTAGTGGAGTATAAGTACAAAGTAGCAGCAAATGGAAATACTCAAGTAAAATACAAGTACCTCTAAATAACTTAAGTAAAGCACTTGAGTAAATGTTCTTAGTTAGTGTCCACCAATGATAAAGGACTCATCGCTTTCCCCCATAATTATAATCCTGGCAGTGTAGGGATGGTTTTGAAACAGCATTTAAACCTTTATGATGGTATCATTTATTTACAGAAAATATAACAGATCAGTTGAACACATAAAAATGAAAAATACAAACTAATAACCTACTATTACAACCTGACATAGGTTGTTCTCTGCAGGATGTCTGAATGTACCACTTATTTTTGTTTATCTTATCCACAGTCTTTTCTCATCCTGGGAGAAAGTGAAAGGTCGCAGATTAACAGAGACAGACAGAATTAGATTGGATTTTGTTCTCAAATCATATATTTTGTTGAGAAAGTTGTATTGAGCATGTGTATGTGAGGATTGCTGATTGGAAGATGTGTGTTGAACTTCTGTCCCTGCGCACTGGAGGCTCTCCCCTCGCCACTCCTCTGTGTTTTCGTGCTCAGCGCTCACACCTGAAGTGACAGAGGGGGAGTGAAGCTCGGAGAAGCTCAGAGAAGCTCAGGGCTGTGATGAAGGCAGCGCGCGTTGCTGCCCAGCCTGCTTCTGCTGTACGTTTGGAAAACAAGTCAGAAGGAGAGTATACAAAGGGAGGGGGAACGCGCGCATGTGACAGGCTTTGGACGTTTCCCTTCATACCAGTCGGGCAGGGGAAAGCATCTCTCCATCGGGAGCTGCGGTATTTAAAAAACCCACTGACGACTGGCATTTCCAAACATTGCACGCCTCGCCCGTCGCCTGCGGATCGTCACAGCACCATGCGAGCAGGAGAGACGCGCCCTGGGCCATGCTGAACGACTCTCCGACTCTCCTCCTGGCTCTTCACCGCGGTGGCCGGACTTCTCCAGCGATGCCAAGGCTGGAGCGACGAAGACCTCCTCATGCCGCCCAACAACTCCTCCAACGGGTTCCTGTCCAACCTGGAGGTGGACGTGCGCTTCTCCAAGAGGTCCGTGGAGGAGAGCGACGCCCCGCCCGACGCCTCATCCCTGCAGACTCTGTCCCAGTGCAACGTGAGCGTGCAGAGACTCTTGCCCACCTCGCTGGTGGCCCACTGGGACAGCAGCTTCGGCTTCCAGTGTGATGTGCTCATCTACACCACCAACAACCACGGAAGGGCTTTTTTCTCCGCGGCGTTCAACAGGGCGACGTCGCCTATCGTCATCGAGCATCTCGGGGTCACCGGGGGTCAGCAGGAGCTCCGGCTGTGCGTGGGCTGCGGGATGTCCCGGTACCGGAGGTTTAGTCAGGGCAGGTCGAGGGGTCAGCAGGCCGGGGATCAGGTCACTTTCTGCTGCGTGGATTTCAGCCTCGACGAGCTTAAGGGAGACAAAAGTTGGAGGCTGAACAGAAAGCCCATCGAGTCGACACTTGTGGCTTGTTTCATGACTTTGGTCATCATCGTGTGGAGTGTTGCTGCTCTCATATGGCCAGTCCCGATCATTGCAGGATTTCTGCCCAATGGGATGGAGCAGAGGAGACCGAGATAATTGAAAAGAATCTTTATTATAATTAGCCTGTGCTGCCTATACTATAACTGTAGCCATTGAACTGTTCACCTGAATGAATGATTGAGGAGCTTCGGAGACATTTTTGATCAGATGCTTTAGTTTTGGGTGTTCTTTAACCCTAAATAGAGCTCCTCCTCATTACAACCAAGGTAAAGTATGATGGATTATACTAGCTAATAGTGATCTATACTGGGACCAACACCAATGTGTTTTGTATACCCTTGTAGGCCTTCCTATAGTCAGCGTAAACTGTGCAAACTTCTCTCTTTAATAAGTGTTTGTATAGTTTTTAATCTTTCTAGAAAGTTTTTGCCTTATCCCATGTGTAGGACTTTTGCACTGAAACCTGAACTTCAAAGTGTGCCGTCACATATATAACCTATAGTCATGTTCAAGGTAAATGTAATAGTTTTTCCCCCCCAAATAGATGTTGTTTTTGATTGACATAGAGAGGATTTCAATAATTACATTGGTAGGAGGATCTTCTGGGTGGGCTGGGCCACATCAAATATTCCACAAAAAAAGGGTTTCTATTATGCCAAAAAAAAGTACAACTGATCCAATCTTCTCAATCTTTAATAATAACAGTTCAGAACATGAACGGTTCTTCAGAACATATGCTTCTCTAACCTACTCCTTGGTGCCAGAGACCTGGCAGCGCTTCCTCTTACACAGCAGAGCCACATTTGGCTTGAGGGAGGAAGCAATTGAGACCCTCAGTATGGCTTGAAGATGTTCATCAGTAAGTTTGGACCTGTACTTTGACTTATTAAAGTTCATGGTGGAGAAGAGCTTTTCACACAGATATGTGCTCCCAAAAAGGCACATGGTCCGCTTGAACATCCTGGAAAGCTCAGGGAAGGTGGGGGGCAATTCTCTCAAAAATTGTCCAAGCTTGTCTGCTTTTCCACTCACCTCCCTGAACTTGGCTTTGCGTTCAGAATTGCACTGCAGGTCAATGAGCTCCATTTGAAGCACAGGAGGGGCATCTTGCACATCGAAGGAGAAGGGGTCAGCAAACATTTGAAAATTGGCTCTGTGTGTCTTGAAGTCTGCAAACCTGTGATCAAATTCCTCCTGTAGCTTTACAATGGCATCAGCATACTTCTCACCACTGAATGGTGTGCCCACATCCATGAGTGCCTTGCATGCTGGGAAATGGCAGAGGTTTGTCTGAGAGAGCTGGGCTTTCCATAACACAAGTTTTGTGGAGAATGCTCTGACGTTGTCATAGGCAGCACTGACAAGCTGCCCCTGGCCTTGTAATTTCTTGTTCAGTACATTCAGCTCCTGTGTGATGTCAACAAGAAAAGCTAAGTCCATGAGCCATTTGGGATCACTTAGCACAGGAACAGCCATCCCATCCTTCTCCATGAAGGCTTTCACTTCTGCTCTCAACTCAAAGAACCTCTTCAAGACGTTTCCCCTGCTGAGCCAACGTACCTCGGTGAAGTAGAGCACATCCTCATATGCTGACTCTATTTCCTCCAAAAAGGCGCGTAACTGCCGGTGCTTTAAGCCCCTGGATCTGATGTGGTTGATGCATTCACAACAACAGACATCACATTGTCAAACTTCAGGCATTTGCTGCAAAGGGCCTGCTGATGAATAATGCAGTGCAGAGCAATGGCCTCCTCCACACCCTCATCTCCCAGTTTTCTTTGAACAAGTGCCACCAGTCCATTTCTCCTCCCTGTCATTGATGGCGCTCGTCGGTTGTTATTCCAGCAAACCTCTTCCATGGTAAACCGGCATCCACAATGGCATCACACAGCTGGCGGAATATTAAAGCCAATTTTATTTGTTATACTGTTCTGAATTTATATCTGAATTCTCAGAATTTAGTCCTTAAAACAGATAAAGTAATTATCGTAGGTGACTTTAATATTCATGTGGATATCGATCATGACAGCCTTAATAACGGCTTTATCTCATTAGATTCAATTGGGTTCAGTCAGGATGTACATAAACCAACTCACCGTTTAAACCACACCCTGGACCTTGCAAAAAGTCCAGTGTTGAATTAACTCCCAGTTGATTTCAACACTTTTTCAGGGTTTATATAGGTCCACACTTTTCAGAGTTAAATGAACACTTTCATAACACTGTGCAGAGTTTCCTTCTTAACTCACAAAACAGAGTTAAAGTAACACTAATTAATGTTATTAAATAATATTTCATTGATTCCAATAAACAAAGCCATTTTCATGGTATATGTATAAACTTCATGCCTGAACATTGTATGAGCTTTGAATATCAAATGGCTTATGGAATTTAAGCTCAGACATTTTTATTATGAACGTTTCCTCACTTTGAACACTCGAAATGCACGATGATGGTCATCAAAAGAATTCTCGATGAATAGCTCGTTTGTTAATAACAAAATGTGTTACCTTCAACCAAAAGTATATCACATATTTGACAAAAGACAAACAAGTCCACATGTATATTCTACACCATCAACTTTAACCCAACAAGTTGAGAAAACATCTTTTGACAAAATCATTTCAAGCATTTCATTGTTGACCACTTTCACATCTCTGAAGGAATAAGTCTTAATTGGACCATACTCTTTTTATTTGAGGGTGAAGGTTTCCCAGTGATAAGCAATAGCCATCTGATGCTTTTTAGCAAGTGATTTTGTTATGTTTTTGAAATAATCTTTAAACATCTTGTCTTTGGCTTCACACCTCATAGACCACATATACAGTGGGTCATAAAATGATGCTTCGGTAGCAAGTTTCTATGTGGATACAAGTTCTTAAATAGTTTGTGGTGGTCAACAATCAAATGCTTTAAATATATTGTCGTACCTAGAGTGAGAAAAGTGACACAACCATGTTTCATTATTTTAAGTAACAGTAACACATTCCAGTTTCGTTTCCTGCAGGAATAATGTCACCAAACAGTGGGAAGTTTTCACAAGACACAATGTCTGAATAGAATTCAAACTAATGCCATTGCCAGCACTGTCCAAATTTATCTTGTGGGACGTTTCTTTTGTTCTAAAAATCTGCAGTCAAAACCATAAATCCTGGAAAGCAAGTTCTGTTTGTGATATTAAGACTTTTGTGAGATATTCAAAAAGCAATTTGATCTCACACTGAGTCACACCCTCAAGAAGGTCATGCATTATATCAAATGAGTAATTATTTCAAACATGGAAATACTTCAATGAGTTAAGTGTAGAAGTCTTTTTCAAACCATACAAGGACTTCAATTTTGGGTTGTCTTGGAGACATTTGTAATGCATATCAAACATTTTTTTTCCACGAAGGATCACTTTGGGATCTTCCTCACTGTATACTGTTTGAGAATCATTCCTCTCAATCAAACACTACTAAGACTAAGGCCTTGGGTTTCCAGTAATTCTATATCATTTATCAACGGTTCCAGTATAACACCATCCACTTCTGGCTGCTGGGATACAAATTCTGACACACGAAACCGGTCAGTATTGTTTTAGCCTCTTACTCAGAGAGTGAGACCGGTACTAGCTGGTCAAGCAGTGTGACTCCTTTATTTTCCCCACATCAATGTTATACACTGTTGTCTGCAAGAATGGGTAAAAATTCAGTAACGCAGCATCGTACGACAAATTAAACACAAAATGGGTTTTGGAAAGTTTGTCGAAAGCCCCAAGGTAGGGAGCGGTTTGCCTGCCGTGGGATGAGATGCTTATCCATGGTGATGTAGAAGCTGTCAATCTTGCTCTTCTGACGCCCAACAGCGAGGAGGTATGGCTGCCGACCCTGCTGGTTGCGGAGATGCTCCTCCAAACTGCAGCATGACTAGGGTTGAGATAAAGAAACCTAACATTACACACAAGAATAATGTGCAGCCACAGAGAAAACTACATTATAGAAGTGATCAGTTATTCAAACATCTTCTTAAAGGCTAGTGCAAGATGGGAATGCTTGTGAAGACTTCATTTCAATTTCATTCACTTTTTAACAACCCTCTTTTGTGGCTAAGAAGGTGACGTGACAATTATAATCACCTTAATAATATAATTACCTTATGAAAGACTAAGTCTTTTTGGAGATACTTGTTTGATACAAACTTCCTGAATAACATAGTTGCACGGTTCACCTTTAATGATAATATTATCATTAATAATGATAATATTATCATTAATAATGATAATACATATTCATATACGTGAAGAGACTGTCTGATCACATGTTAATGTTAATTATTCCTCACAATGATTATTAACAATGATTTACCATGGTAGGAAATAGATATATTTAAACATGCAACATTATTTATTTATTTAAGTTCTTAATCTATTTCAACATTTGAAAGTCAGAGTTATCACATCTCTGATATTTTTGTAAATATCTTTATTGACAGTTTTGTATGAATGAGAACATTTGTAGCATTTTGTTCAAAATTACACCAGTTATATTTTAATACAAAGCATGACTTCTGTAAAAAGATTTAGGAAATCATTAACTGTCACATCTTCAAATCATATTCTGTTTGTACAAACACTAACTTTGTAACATTGGAGAGAGTGGAGATGACATCGGAACCTTTCTTCTCATCTTAGAACAGTGTTTGCAATAACCATCATTGCACCTTTCCAGACCTCTCCGTCCGAAAAGGCTTTCTTGTACTTTATTTAAAAAATACGTATTAAAAATGTGCAGCTCTAAATTAAGCTTCCGTTGCTTTCTGTGACTTGTTCACCGGCCTCGTGAAAAGAGATGCTGCTGCCCAAAGCTGCCTTTAACTCCCGGCTTGTTCTGCCCGCAGTGCTGCAGGTGTGTAGTTAGCATGTAGTTAGCATGGTAGCTTCTGTGACACGTACCGAAGTGTCTCCACAATGTGCCGCTTTGCCGTCGCCACGCAAATGAGACATACACACTTTTCCTTCACTGTTGTAAAAAATAATTCTACCTCCCAATCAGTGTGAAAATAGTTCGTTTTCTTTCGCTTTTCTGCCATGTTTAGCGTAAACAACGCACCTAGCGCCCCATCGTAGCTGCTCCCGCTAGCTTGTCTCAGCGAAAAGGGAAATGGAGATTTAGTTTACAGGGTTATAGTTCATATATACATAAAACATTTTTGTTTTTTAAATGCTATATTCAATATTTTCATTTTAAAATAAAGAATAATTCAAGTGTTATTGATTTTTGAAAAAAAACAGCAAAACAATTAAATACAAATTTTAGACAAAGCTCCATGGTGACAAGTGTTATTTATTTTAGACTAAGCTCCATGGTGACAAGTGTTATTTTTAGAAAAGACATGGTCCCTGCGGTATATATATATATATATATATATATATATATATATATATATATATATATATATAAATATATATATATTTACAGATACATATATATAGTATATATACATAAATAGATATACGTATATATATATATATGTATAAACACATATAAATATATACATATATACACATACATAAAACACATATATATGTATATGTAGGTATATATACATACATATACGTATATATATATATATATATATATGTATTTATATATATATATACATATATATATATATATATATATATATATAAACATGTATTTATATATATATATACATATATATATATATAAACGTATATATATATATACCGTATATATATATACATATATATATATACGTATATATACATACATATATGTATGTATATACATATGTTCTTTTTTTTTTTTTTTTTTATCATTACTTTTTTTTTTTTAAATCAATTTTTAGGGCACAATTGGCCCCCCTCCCCAATCATTTCGCCCTTCCCCATGACCTCCCATGTATAGGGCCGCCTTGGCTCATTTGACCGCCGCTCGCACCGGCTTATTAGGCCCCCCTGGGGTTTTATTGGCCGCCGGCGATCGGGCAATTGCGGTCGCCAAGACTCATTTGGCCTGCCCTGGTGTGTGGTGTCTGGCCGCCCTGGTGCTTTGTGCTTTCTGCTTGCTGCTCCGAGTTAGCTGTTAGCGCTGCTCCTTAGCTAGCTAGCTAGCGCTGCTCCTTGCTAGCTAGCTAGCTAGCTAGCGCTGCTCCTTGCTAGCTAGCTTGCTTGCTTGCTTGCTTGCTTGTGCTGCCTACCTGTCTCTTTTCCTCGTGCTGAATGACTAACGGCCTCAAACCGGCGGCTTATATAGCCTCATCTCGTCGCTCATTGGTCAGTTAAAATCAGCCGTTGCGCGTTGCTCATTGGACAGTTACAGCTGAACACGTTCGCCCAAGCAAAGAAGCACGCCACCAATCGAACCCTGGAGATGCAACAGTTTTGTGTTTCCTCTTCACCAATAAATGTATGAAATACTCATTTACAGGATGTGATAAAGTGTCAAATCTATTCGAACTGATAGCAAAGGAGTTTCCTTTCATATAGATCTCAAATAAACCGTATTATTTTTCTGTATTTTGATTGGGAAGCCTTTAAACCTCCCCAACTACTGCTGTGTGAGGCACTGATCTGTGACTTTTCCCTGTAATATCACTGCTAAATGCTTTAAGCACTTACAACTCTCTCCTTATCCTTCTTCTCTTAGCGACTCTCGCTTAATCCTCAGTTGTTTACACTCCTTTCGGCTCTGCTAACGTTAGCTACTGTAGCTTGGCAGCTAGCGATGGCATCTCTCTCTTCCTTTTCTGCCCTGTTGAGCCAGAGACTTGGCTGACTTTCTGGGGAACTCCTGGTCTGATTAGCAGTGACGGCATCCATCGTAGGATGGAGTGGATCTCATATCTACTAATATTACAAAGTTTATTAGTGGACCTAATCCATGACAACCCGGAGTTGAGACCAGAAGGCAGAGCTGCAGTTTCACACACTTCTGTGCTTCCTTCCGGGCAGTCGCCCACTCAAATCCCCATAATGACTGTGTCTGCCCCACGACCACTGAAATCAAATCAATGTTAAACAGAGGGAGAGTTATACAAAAAAACCTAATAGAAATTAACACCACCACTGCTAAAGTGCAACTAAGTAGAACAATTAAATGTGGGCTCTTAAACATCAGATCTTTGTCATCTAAAGCTGGACTAGTAAATGATTTAATATCAGATAAGATTTGTTTATTTTGTCTCACTGAAACTTGGCTGAGACGTCAAGAAATATGTCAGTCTAGATCAGGGGTCTCAAACTCAATTTACCTGGGGGCCGCTGGAGGTAGATTCTGGGTGAGGCTGGGCCACATCAAATATTCCACAAAAAAAGGGTTTCTATTATGCCAAAAAAAAGTACAACTGATCCAATCTTCTCAATCTTTAATAATAGCAGTTCAGAACATGAACGGTTCTTCAGAACATATGCTTCTCTAACCTACTCCTTGGTGCCAGAGACCTGGCAGCGCTTCCTCTTACACAGCAGAGCCACATTTGGCTTGAGGGAGGAAGCAATTGAGACCCTCAGTATGGCTTGAAGATGTTCATCAGTAAGTTTGGACCTGTACTTTGACTTATTAAAGTTCATGGTGGAGAAGAGCTTTTCACACAGATATGTGCTCCCAAAAAGGCACATGGTCGGCTTGAACATCCTGGAAAGCTCAGGGAAGGTGGGGGGCAATTCTCTCAAAAATTGTCCAAGCTTGTCTGCTTTTCCACTCACCTCCCTGAACTTGGCTTTGCGTTCAGAATTGCACTGCAGGTCAATGAGCTCCATTTGAAGCACAGGAGGGGCATCTTGCACATCGAAGGAGAAGGGGTCAGCAAACATTTGAAAATTGGCTCTGTGTGTCTTGAAGTCTGCAAACCTGTGATCAAATTCCTCCTGTAGCTTTACAATGGCATCAGCATACTTCTCACCACTGAATGGTGTGCCCACATCCATGAGTGCCTTGCATGCTGGGAAATGGCAGAGGTTTGTCTGAGAGAGCTGGGACTTTCCATAACACAAGTTTTGTGGAGAATGCTCTGACGTTGTCATAGGCAGCACTGACAAGCTGCCCCTGGTCTTGTAATTTCTTGTTCAGTACATTCAGCTCCTGTGTGATGTCAACAAGAAAAGCTAAGTCCATGAGCCATTTGGGATCACTTAGCACAGGAACAGCCATCCCATCCTTCTCCATGAAGGCTTTCACTTCTGCTCTGAACTCAAAGAACCTCTTCAAGACGTTTCCCCTGCTGAGCCAACGTACCTCGGTGAAGTAGAGCACATCCTCATATGCTGACTCTATTTCCTCCAAAAAGGCGTGGAACTGCCGGTGCTTTAAGCCCCTGGATCTGATGTGGTTGATGCATTTCACAACAACAGACATCACATTGTCAAACTTCAGGCATTTGCTGCAAAGGGCCTGCTGATGAATAATGCAGTGCAGAGCAATGGCCTCCTCCACACCCTCATCTCCCAGTTTTCTTTGAACAAGTGCCACCAGTCCATTTCTCCTCCCTGTCATTGATGGCGCTCCGTCGGTTGTTATTCCAGCAAACCTCTTCCATGGTAAACCGGCATCCACAATGGCATCACACAGCTGGCGGAATATTAAAGCCAATTTTATTTGTTATACTGTTCTGAATTTATATCTGAATTCTCAGAATTTAGTCCTTAAAACAGATAAAGTAATTATCGTAGGTGACTTTAATATTCATGTGGATATCGATCATGACAGCCTTAATAACGGCTTTATCTCATTAGATTCAATTGGGTTCAGTCAGGATGTACATAAACCAACTCACCGTTTAAACCACATCCTGGACCTTGCAAAAAGTCCAGTGTTGAATTAACTCCCAGTTGATTTCAACACTTTTTCAGGGTTTATATAGGTCCACACTTTTCAGAGTTAAATTAACACTTTCATAACACTGTGCCAGAGTTCCTTCTTTAACTCACAAAACAGAGTTAAAGTAACACTAATTAATGTTATTAAATAATATATTCATTGATTCCAATAAACAAAGCCATTTTCATGGTATGGTTCATCTGAAACATTGTATGAGCTTTGAATATCAAATGGCTTATGGAATTTAAGCTCAGACATTTTTATTATGAACCTTTCCTCACTTTGAACACTCGAAATGCACGATGATGGTCATCAAAAGAATTCTCGGTGAATAGCTTGTTAATAAACAAAATGTGTTACCTTCAACCAAAAGTATATCACATATTTGACAAAAGACAAACAAGTCCACATGTATATTCTACACCATCAACTTTAACCCAACTAGTTGAGAAAACATCTTTTGACAAAATCATTTCAAGCATTTCATTGTTGACCACTTTCACATCTCTGAAGGAATAAGTCTTAATTGGACCATACTCTTTTTATTTGAGGGTGAAGGTTTCCCAGTGATAAGCAATAGCCATCTGATGCTTTTTAGCAAGTGATTTTGTTATGTTTTTGAAATAATCTTTAAACATCTTGTCTTTGGCTTCACACCTCATAGACCACATATACAGTGGGTCATAAAATGATGCTTCGGTAGCAAGTTTCTATGTGGATACAAGTTCTTAAATAGTTTGTGGTGGTCAACAATCAAATGCTTTAAATATATTGTCGTACCTAGAGTGAGAAAAAGTGACACAACCATGTTCATTATTTTAAGTAACAGTAACACATTCCAGTTTTCGTTTCCTGCAGGAATAATGTCACCAAACAGTGGGAAGTTTTTCACAAGACACAATGTCTGAATAGAATTCAAACCAATGCCATTGCCAGCACTGTCCAAATTTATCTTGTGGGACGTTTCTTTTGTTCTAAAAATCTGCAGTCAAAACCATAAATCCTGGAAAGCAAGTTCTGTTGTGATATTAAGACTTTTGTGAGATATTCAAAAAGCAATTTGATCTCACACTGAGTCACACCCTCAAGAAGGTCATGCATTATATCAAATGAGTAATTATTTCAAACATGGAAATACTTCAATGAGTTAAGTGTAGAAGTCTTTTTCAAACCATACAAGGACTTCAATTTTGGGTTGTCTTGGAGACATTTGTAATGCATATCAAACATTTTTTTTCCACGAAGGATCACTTTGGGATCTTCCTCACTGTATACTGTTTGAGAATCATTCCTCTCAATCAAACACTACTAAGACTAAGGCCTTGGGTTTCCAGTAATTCTATATCATTTATCAACGGTTCCAGTATAACACCATCCATTTCTGGCTGCTGGGATACAAATTCTGACACACGAAACCGGTCAGTATTGTTTTAGCCTCTTACTCAGAGAGTGAGACCGGTACTAGCTGGTCAAGCAGTGTGACTCCTTTATTTTCCCCACATCAATGTTATACACTGTTGTCTGCAAGAATGGGTAAAAATTCAGTAACGCAGCATCGTACGACAAATTAAACACAAAATGGGTTTTGGAAAGTTTGTCGAAAGCCCCAAGGTAGGGAGCGGTTTGCCTGCCGTGGGATGAGATGCTTATCCATGGTGATGTAGAAGCTGTCAATCTTGCTCTTCTGACGCCCAACAGCGAGGAGGTATGGCTGCCGACCCTGCTGGTTGCGGAGATGCTCCTCCAAACTGCAGCATGACTAGGGTTGAGATAAAGAAACCTAACATTACACACAAGAATAATGTGCAGCCACAGAGAAAACTACATTATAGAAGTGATCAGTTATTCAAACATCTTCTTAAAGGCTAGTGCAAGATGGGAATGCTTGTGAAGACTTCATTTCAATTTCATTCACTTTTTAACAACCCTCTTTTGTGGCTAAGAAGGTGACGTGACAATTATAATCACCTTAATAATATAATTACCTTATGAAAGACTAAGTCTTTTTGGAGATACTTGTTTGATACAAACTTCCTGAATAACATAGTTGCACGGTTCACCTTTAATGATAATATTATCATTAATAATGATAATACATATTCATATACGTGAAGAGACTGTCTGATCACATGTTAATGTTAATTATTCCTCACAATGATTATTAACAATGATTTACCATGGTAGGAAATAGATATATTTAAACATGCAACATTATTTATTTAAGTTCTTAATCTATTTCAACATTTGAAAGTCAGAGTTATCACATCTCTGATATTTTTGTAAATATCTTTATTGACAGTTTTGTATGAATGAGAACATTTGTAGCATTTTGTTCAAAATTACACCAGTTATATTTTAATACAAAGCATGACTTCTGTAAAAAGATTTAGGAAATCATTAACTGTCACATCTTCAAATCATATTCTGTTTGTACAAACACTAACTTTGTAACATTGGAGAGAGTGGAGATGACATCGGAACCTTTCTTCTCATCTTAGAACAGTGTTTGCAATAACCATCATTGCACCTTTCCAGACCTCTCCGCCCGAAAAGGCTTTCTTGTACTTTATTTAAAAAATACGTATTAAAAATGTGCAGCTCTAAATTAAGCTTCCGTTGCTTTCTGTGACTTGTTCACCGGCCTCGTGAAAAGAGATGCTGCTGCCCAAAGCTGCCTTTAACTCCCGGCTTGTTCTGCCCGCAGTGCTGCAGGTGTGTAGTTAGCATGTAGTTAGCATGGTAGCTTCTGTGACACGTACCGAAGTGTCTCCACAATGTGCCGCTTTGCCGTCGCCACGCAAATGAGACATACACACTTTTCCTTCACTGTTGTAAAAAATAATTCTACCTCCCAATCATTGTGAAAATAGTTCGTTTTCTTTCGCTTTTCTGCCATGTTTAGCGTAAACAACGCACCTAGCGCCCCATCGTAGCTGCTCCCGCTAGCTTGTCTCAGCGAAAAGGGAAATGGAGATTTAGTTTACAGGGTTATAGTTCATATATACATAAAACATTTTTGTTTTTTAAATGCTATATTCAATATTTTCATTTTAAAATAAAGAATAATTCAAGTGTTATTGATTTTTGAAAAAAAACAGCAAAACAATTAAATACTAATTTTAGACGAAGCTCCATGGTGACAAGTGTTATTTATTTTAGACGAAGCTCCATGGTGACAAGTGTTATTTTTAGAAAAGACATGGTCCCTGCGGGCACCGCGTTATATATATATATAAATATATATTTACAGATACATATATATATGTATACATACATAAATATATATACGTATATATATATATATATGTATAAACACATATAAATATATACATATATACACATACATAAACACATATATATGTATATGTATGTATATATACATATACATATATATATATATATATATATATATATACGTATATATATATACATGTATTTATATATATATACATATATATATATATATATATATATAAACATATATATATATATATATATATATACACGTATATATACATACATATATGTATGTATATACATATGTTCATTTTTTTTTTTTTTTATCATTACTTTTTTTTTTTTTTTTTTTTTAAATCAATTTTTAGGGCACAATTGGCCCCCCTCCCCAATCATTTCGCCCTTCCCCATGACCTCCCATGTATAGGGCCGCCTTGGCTCATTTGACCGCCGCTCGCACCGGCTTATTAGGCCCCCTGGGGTTTTATTGGCCGCCGGCGATCGGGCAATTGCGGTCGCCAAGACTCATTTGGCCTGCCCTGGTGTGTGGTGTCTGGCCGCCCTGGTGCTTTGTGCTTTCTGCTTGCTGCTCCGAGTTAGCTGTTAGCGCTGCTCCTAGCTAGCTAGCGCTGCTCCTTGCTAGCTAGCTAGCTAGCGCTGCTCCTTGCTAGCTAGCTAGCTAGCTAGCGCTGCTCCTTGCTTGTGCTGCCTACCTGTCTCTTTTCCTCGTGCTGAATGACCAACGGCCTCAAACCGGCGGCTTATATAGCCTCATCTCGTCGCTCATTGGTCAGTTAAAATCAGCCGTTGCGCGTTGCTCATTGGACAGTTACAGCTGAACACGTTCGCCCAAGCAAAGAAGCACGCCACCAATCGAACCCTGGAGATGCAACAGTTTTGTGTTTCCTCTTCACCAATAAATGTATGAAATACTCATTTACAGGATGTGATAAAGTGTCAAATCTATTCGAACTGATAGCAAAGGAGTTTCCTTTCATATAGATCTCAAATAAACCGTATTATTTCTCTGTATTTTGATTGGGAAGCCTTTAAACCTCCCCAACTACTGCTGTGTGAGGCACTGATCTGTGACTTTTCCCTGTAATATCGCTGCTAAATGCTTTAAGCACTTACAACTCTCTCATCCTTCTTCTCTTAGCGACTCTCGCTTAATCCTCAGTTGTTTACACTCCTTTCGGCTCTGCTAACGTTAGCTACTGTAGCTTGGCAGCTAGCGATGGCATCTCTCTCTTCCTTTTCTGCCCTGTTGAGCCAGAGACTTGGCTGACTTTTGGGAAACTCCTGGTCTGATTAGCAGTGACGGCATCCATCGTAGGATGGAGTGGATCTCATATCTACTAATATTACAAAGTTTATTAGTGGACCTAATCCATGACAACCCGGAGTTGAGACCAGAAGGCAGAGCTGCAGTTTTACACACTTCTGTGCTTCCTTCCGGGCAGTCGCCCACTCAAATCCCCATAATGACTGTGTCTGCCCCACGACCACTGAAATCAAATCAATGTTAAACAGAGGGAGAGTTATACAAAAAAACCTAATAGAAATTAACACCACCACTGCTAAAGTGCAACTAAGTAGAACAATTAAATGTGGGCTCTTAAACATCAGATCTTTGTCATCTAAAGCTGGACTAGTAAATGATTTAATATCAGATAAGATTTATTTATTTTGTCTCAATGAAACTTGGCTGAGACGTCAAGAAATATGTCAGTCTAGATCAGGGGTCTCAAACTCAATTTACTTGGGGGCCGCTGGAGGTAGATTCTGGGTGAGGCTGGGCCACATCAAATATTCAACAAAAAAAGGGTTTCTATTATGCCAAAAAAAAGTACAACTGATCCAATCTTCTCAATCTTTAATAATAACAGTTCAGAACACGAACGGTTCTTCAGAACATATGCTTCTCTAACCTACTCCTTGGTGCCAGAGACCTGGCAGCGCTTCCTCTTACACAGCAGAGCCACATTTGGCTTGAGGGAGGAAGCAATTGAGACCCTCAGTATGGCTTGAAGATGTTCATCAGTAAGTTTGGACCTGTACTTTGACTTATTAAAGTTCATGGTGGAGAAGAGCTTTTCACACAGATATGTGCTCCCAAAAAGGCACATGGTCCGCTTGAACATCCTGGAAAGCTCAGGGAAGGTGGGGGGCAATTCTCTCAAAAATTGTCCAAGCTTGTCTGCTTTTCCACTCACCTCCCTGAACTTGGCTTTGCGTTCAGAATTGCACTGCAGGTCAATGAGCTCCATTTGAAGCACAGGAGGGGCATCTTGCACATCGAAGGAGAAGGGGTCAGCAAACATTTGAAAATTGGCTCTGTGTGTCTTGAAGTCTGCAAACCTGTGATCAAATTCCTCCTGTAGCTTTACAATGGCATCAGCATACTTCTCACCACTGAATGGTGTGCCCACATCCATGAGTGCCTTGCATGCTGGGAAATGGCAGAGGTTTGTCTGAGAGAGCTGGGCTTTCCATAACACAAGTTTTGTGGAGAATGCTCTGACGTTGTCATAGGCAGCACTGACAAGCTGCCCCTGGCCTTGTAATTTCTTGTTCAGTACATTCAGCTCCTGTGTGATGTCAACAAGAAAAGCTAAGTCCATGCGCCATTTGGGATCACTTAGCACAGGAACAGCCATCCCATCCTTCTCCATGAAGGCTTTCACTTCTGCTCTGAACTCAAAGAACCTCTTCAAGACGTTTCCCCTGCTGAGCCAACGTACCTCGGTGAAGTAGAGCACATCCTCATATGCTGACTCTATTTCCTCCAAAAAGGCGTGGAACTGCCGGTGCTTTAAGCTCCTGGATCTGATGTGGTTGATGCATTTCACAACAACAGACATCACATTGTCAAACTTCAGGCATTTGCTGCAAAGGGCCTGCTGATGAATAATGCAGTGCAGAGCAATGGCCTCCTCCACACCCTCATCTCCCAGTTTTCTTTGAACAAGTGCCACCAGTCCATTTCTCCTCCCTGTCATTGATGGCGCTCCGTCGGTTGTTATTCCAGCAAACCTCTTCCATGGTAAACCGGCATCCACAATGGCATCACACAGCTGGCGGAATATTAAAGCCAATTTTATTTGTTATACTGTTCTGAATTTATATCTGAATTCTCAGAATTTAGTCCTTAAAACAGATAAAGTAATTATCGTAGGTGACTTTAATATTCATGTGGATATCGATCATGACAGCCTTAATAACGGCTTTATCTCATTAGATTCAATTGGGTTCAGTCAGGATGTACATAAACCAACTCACCGTTTAAACCACACCCTGGACCTTGCAAAAAGTCCAGTGTTGAATTAACTCCCAGTTGATTTCAACACTTTTTCAGGGTTTATATTGGTCCACACTTTTCAGAGTTAAATGAACACTTTCATAACACTGTGCCAGAGTTCCTTCTTTAACTCACAAAACAGAGTTAAAGTAACACTAATTAATGTTATTAAATAATATATTCATTGATTCCAATAAACAAAGCCATTTTCATGGTATGGTTCATCTGAAACATTGTATGAGCTTTGAATATCAAATGGCTTATGGAATTTAAGCTCAGACATTTTTATTATGAACCTTTCCTCACTTTGAACACTCGAAATGCACGATGATGGTCATCAAAAGAATTCTCGGTGAATAGCTTGTTTGTTAATAAACAAAATGTGTTACCTTCAACCAAAAGTATATCACATATTTGACAAAAGACAAACAAGTCCACATGTATATTCTACACCATCAACTTTAACCCAACAAGTTGAGAAAACATCTTTGACAAAATCATTTCAAGCATTTCATTGTTGACCACTTTCACATCTCTGAAGGAATAAGTCTTAATTGGACCATACTCTTTTTATTTGAGGGTGAAGGTTTCCCAGTGATAAGCAATAGCCATCTGATGCTTTTTAGCAAGTGATTTTGTTATGTTTTTGAAATAATCTTTAAACATCCTGTCTTTGGCTTCACACCTCATAGACCACATATACAGTGGGTCATAAAATGATGCTTCGGTAGCAAGTTTCTATGTGGATACAAGTTCTTAAATAGTTTGTGGTGGTCAACAATCAAATGCTTTAAATATATTGTCGTACCTAGAGTGAGAAAAAGTGACACAACCATGTTCATTATTTTAAGTAACAGTAACACATTCCAGTTTTCGTTTCCTGCAGGAATAATGTCACCAAACAGTGGGAAGTTTTTCACAAGACACAATGTTTGAATAGAATTCAAACCAATGCCATTGCCAGCACTGTCCAAATTTATCTTGTGGGACGTTTCTTTTGTTCTAAAAATCTGCAGTCAAAACCATAAATCCTGGAAAGCAAGTTCTGTTGTGATATTAAGACTTTTGTGAGATATTCAAAAAGCAATTTGATCTCACACTGAGTCACACCCTCAAGAAGGTCATGCATTATATCAAATGAGTAATTATTTCAAACATGGAAATACTTCAATGAGTTAAGTGTAGAAGTCTTTTTCAAACCATACAAGGACTTCAATTTTGGGTTGTCTTGGAGACATTTGTAATGCATATCAAACATATTTTTTCCACGAAGGATCACTTTGGGATCTTCCTCAATGTATACCGTTTGAGAATCATTCCTCTCAATCAAACATTACTAAGACTAAGGCCTTGGGTTTCCAGTAATTCTATATCATTTATCAACGGTTCCAGTATAACACCATCCATTTCTGGCTGCTGGGATACAAATTCTGACACACGAAACCGGTCAGTATTGTTTTAGCCTCTTACTCAGAGAGTGAGACCGGTACTAGCTGGTCAAGCAGTGTGACTCCTTTATTTTCCCCACATCAATGTTATACACTGTTGTCTGCAAGAATGGGTAAAAATTCAGTAACGCAGCATCGTACGACAAATTAAACACAAAATGGGTTTTGGAAAGTTTGTCGAAAGCCCCAAGGTAGGGAGCGGTTTGCCTGCCGTGGGATGAGATGCTTATCCATGGTGATGTAGAAGCTGTCAATCTTGCTCTTCTGACGCCCAACAGCGAGGAGGTATGGCTGCCGACCCTGCTGGTTGCGGAGATGCTCCTCCAAACTGCAGCATGACTAGGGTTGAGATGAAGAAACCTAACATTACACACAAGAATAATGTGCAGCCACAGAGAAAACTACATTATAGAAGTGATCAGTTATTCAAACATCTTCTTAAGGACTAGTGCAAGATGGGAATGCTTGTGAAGACTTCATTTCAATTTCATTCACTTTTTAACAACCCTCTTTTACACATGTGGCTAAGAAGGTGACGTGACAATTATAATCACCTTAATAATATAATTACCTTATGAAAGACTAAAAGTCTTTTTGGAGATATGGCAACTTCTTTAAACAAGCTAAACAAATACAACTCACTTGTCGTCTCATCAAGCTCACTTCCTGTGGAAACTCGACGAAACTCTGCGTGTTGAAGTAAGCCGCTTTGCCTCTTTTATCCCATTTCTGAAGGAGCCTGGAGGATGTTTCATGATCTAATAGGAGGGTGAAGTCTTGATCCACCTTTACGAAAGAAGATATTACCGTTACTACTTCAGGAAATGAGTCAAGCCATTGTAAACATTTAATTCCAAACTTACCAATCCTTTGCTATCCAGGAAGCTGAGCCAGAAGGCAAAGCTCTCAATCTACCGGTCGATCTTCGTTCCTACCCTCACCTATGGTCATGAAGGCTGGGTCATGACCGAAAGAACGAGATCACGGGTACAAGCGGCCGAAATGGGTTTTCTCAGACGGGTGGCTGGCGTCTCCCTTAGAGATAGGGTGAGAAGCTCAGCCATCCGTGAGAGACTCGGAGTAGAGCCGCTGCTCCTTTACGTTGAAAGGAGCCAGTTGAGGTGGTTCGGGCATCTAGTAAGGATGCCACCTGGGCGCCTCCCTAGGGAGGTGTTCCAGGCACGTCCAGCTGGGAGGAGACCCCGGGGAAGACCCAGGACTCGGTGGAGAGATTATATCTCCTCACTGGCCTGGGAACGCCTCAGGATCCCCCAGTCGGAGCTGGAGGATGTGGCCCGGAGAAGGGAAGATTGGGGTTCCTTACTGGAGCTGCTGCCCCCGCGACCCGATCCCGGATAAGCGGTAGACGATGGATGGATGGATGGATGGAAGTGGGGCAGACGCTCCAGAGACAGCGAGTGTAGTGGTACAGGCCAGATACACAGAGCGACAGAGAGACGGGAGCCGGATGTAAATGCAACAGGTCGGGAGAAAGTGAAGAGACTAAAGACTTTTAATAATAATAATAATAATAATAATAATAATAATAATAATAATAATAATAATAATAATAATAATAATAATAGTAATAATTATAATAATAATACATTACGCTTTTCTTGTAACTCAAACACGCTTTTATCTAAAGTGTCATAATGTTAAGACTTTAGCCTTTATTTATTTTATCTGTTTGCTGTGGTTCTGTCTTAAGTTGTTCATTTAAAGGTTTGATTAAATGTTAAACAATAGGAACTGTGCATTTTTTTTGTAACAAAAAAAAAGCATGAAAATAAGGCTTTTATGAAAACACTGAATGAAAAATTGCTTACGAACACACAAACCATTTATACAGTCTCCGAGTGATACTAAATAAAGAGCCATTTGGGAGCCATAAGAGCTGAATCTTTGAAAAGAGCCGGACCTCCCATCACTAGTATGAACGGTCTGACTCATTACCATGGGAACCTAAAAAAAACACACGCCATGATTGATCACTGGAGAGATGCTGTCATCAGTCAGGAACATACCAATCATGGTATTGTTTTTGTTGTGAGCGATTATTTATACTTAACTAAAAATATTGAAGGCTTGAACACTGCTTCCTCTTTTGTCCTGGGTTGAATGTGCCCCTCTGACAGAACACTTGGCCCCAGCCAGGCCCCCCGAGTGATATTGGTCTAGAACCGCCACTGCAGCACAGCACGGAGTACGGCGCTCCGATAGCAATTCAGATTAATTGTTCCCTAGATCAGAGCTAATTTAACTATTTATTTAAGTCACACAAAAAACACGTTTAAAAGCCCCCCCCCCCCTCAAGCGGGCAAGGAAAAACTCCCCTAGCCCTTTAACACAGTGGTCCTCAACCACCGGTTACCATTTTTTCCCAGAGATAATACTTTTATTTTTTTATTTCCAACCTTGATTGAAGATATGCTTCATCACCGGCGCATAATGTATTTTAGACAGTGGAGGGGCATCTCATACAACCTCTGGAGACCCCCCCACATGATGCATCAGGAGACAGCAGGAGCTTTATTGTGGCAGCCCATTCAAGTCCAGCAGCACACTTTATCTGTATATACTGTAAATGTTATATCGTTTATAATATTTTTCTGTTTATAATAATTCAATCATTCATTTTCATTCATTGAAAGGTCATTTTCTAATTAAATAATCCCTTTTCTAAATGAATAAAACATACGTACTAAATAAATTCTTCTTGAACCTTGAAATCAATGAATCAATCATTTGCTTTTAAGTTTTAATTAATTTTCATTTATAGTTCATGTAAATTAAATACACAATAAATTCATCATTGTATATATTATTTATTTCAATTCGAGTCAGAGTCTGTTCATCCTCTACCTGCTCTCCTCTCTCCTTCTCCCTAAAACAAAATGTTAGAGCAGGTTTAGCTATACACCACTAAACAAAAGCAGATTACGTTGCAAAATAAGTACACATATTATAAATAATAAAAAAAATATATATAAATGTGTTTGCATGTTAACTGAAAGATCATAGTGTGTGTGTGTGTGTGTGTGTGTGTGTGTGTGTGTGTGTGTGTGTGTGTGTGTGTGTGTGTGTGTGTGTGTGTGTGTGTGTGTGTTTCTCCGATCCTCGCTGAGGTCTCCACATGACAATAGGACAGAAGCTGGCTGTAGGTGCTCGCCAGACACCGCTAAAATTCCTCTGTGGCAGCTGCTCCTCTTCCCAGATGGGTACATTTGTTTAAATAATTCTGTCACACTTAGTCACACCCTGCCATACTCTGCCATACTCTGGCACACTCTGCCAGATTCTGTCACACTCAGTCGCACCCTGCCATACTCTGGTCACACTCAGTCACACCCTGTCAC
Source organism: Cottoperca gobio (assembly GCF_900634415.1). NCBI lineage: Eukaryota > Metazoa > Chordata > Actinopteri > Perciformes > Bovichtidae > Cottoperca > Cottoperca gobio. The sequence goes on along the minus strand of NC_041370.1, from coordinate 14,356,691 downwards.
ACTCTGCCACACTCTGTCAAACTCAGTCACACCCTGTCACACACTGCCATACTCTGTCACACTCTGCCAGACTCTGTCACACAGAGCCACACAGAGCCACACAGAGCCACATAGAGTCGCACAGAGCCACACAGAGCTACACAGAGTCACACAGAGGCACACAGAGTCACACATAAGTCACACAGAGTCACACAGAGCCCCACAGAGCCACACAAAGTCACACAAAAGTCTCACAGAAGTCCCACAGAGTGACACAGAGCCACACAGAGCCAGAGCCACACAAAAGTCACACAGATACGATCGAAGGTGCACACCAGCTCGTCTGCAGTGATACACTGAAGAAGAATTCTCTCACACACTCAGAGACTGTGTGCGAGAATTCTTTTTATGACATCAGTTAATATTCTGGAATGGAATTGAGTCCATAGAATTCCATACAAGGCAATATATTTTAAAACTACTGTATGTACTCCAGCTCTATATGTTTTGTAGTCATTTTGTGTCTCTTTGTGCTGTTTTGCTCCTTTTCTTGTTATTTTGTGTCTTTTTGCAGTTGCTTTGCGTGTCTTTCTAGTCAGTTTTATATTTCTTTAGTCATTTGTAAGTTACTTACTGACTTTGGTCATCCCATCAATTTACCCCTAGTGCCACCATGAGGTTTTTTGGGTTTTAATCAAATGTCGTGACAACTATTGGATGAATTGCTATGAAATTGAACACAGTAATCGGTCATGTAATCGATATATGGGCATCCCATATACACTCTGGAGACCACCCCAGATGATGCCCACCATCAGAAGACACCAGGGTATTGTGGTAGCGCATCCAAGTCCAGCAGCACCACCATGGACTCCCTGCTCAGCCAAACTGTATCTGTATGAAGTGCAGTGTTTCCCCTACCATTGTTTCACTGAGCCCCGCGCCCCCCCCTGAAATTCAAGGTGTTGTTTTTTTCCAGAGTTCTTTAAAAGAAAAAGAAAAAAATGATATATTCACAACTCACTTTTCACATTGAACTGCCTGCTGCTTAGGAGAAAATATAAAAACGATATAGCGTATGCTGCTTGGGCTTTGGTGGGTGCTTAACTCATCTTTACTGCTCACCCTGGAAAAGGACATGTCAGGAGTGAGCAGTATGAATATTAATGTGTGCTGTGCTGTAGTTATTACACCTGGTATTTGCTCAGGAGCTGATTTAGTTGACTGAATGCAGATATTTAATAACACAGTTATCAGGAAGTACATACCGTTTATACCTTACTTTGTGCGGCCCACGAGTCAATTTCCAGAAATCAATCTGTCGGAGCTCCTGGAGCATTTTCTTTTTTTAATACAGGTAGATCAGCCTGTTGGTCCGGCCCTCCACAACCGTCCCAGTTTCTCATGAGGCCCTCTGCTAAAATTAATTGCCCACCCCTACACTAGAGACACAAAACATACACTGTCAATGACTTCATTTGTGATAAGAACTGTGTCGGAGGCAGACCAAGTGACCAGAGCTGAGGGAAAGATGTCGATGCTTTGCGCCAAAAATAATGTAGCCTTCAGCTTCTGCGATGATTTCAGTCGCAGTGTAGCGGACATGTTTCCAGACTCTGCCATCGCAAGGAAGTCCTCGTGGGGGGAAACAAAAGCCACACAACTCATCAATCATCAAATAAATTGATGATATTAACTAATAAATAAAATGCATAAATTGTATAAACATGTCTGTACAAGTAATACTTTACATAAACATGTATTTCCTGAATGTATAGGCCTATACCCGTCCCTTATTTACATCATATGGGGGCTGAGAGCTGCTAAAATATGGGCGGAGTCCGCCAAATTTTTTTATTTTGAAATTCCAATGTTGACAGGTATGACCTCATTGTACTGGTTATCTTTGTCCGGGCATTCCTGTTGAAGTTTACCGTTTCATTTGTCCAGTGTTTTTAAGTCATATTTTAAAAGGAAAACTTTGGCTGCTTTTGACCTTTGAGTTCAATGTATAATTCTGAACCACCAGCTCCAAATACATAGGGGGCAGTATTTCCCCTCTACTACTGGGTCAATACAATCTAAATTCATCAATCAGCAAAACCATCAGTTATTAAAGAAATAACTATAGTATGTTATCCTGTTTATATTTTAGTTGTAGTAGTATTTATTGTATTTTATTTGATAGTGTATTCTTTATACAGCTATAGATCTCTCTCTTCTAGTGTTGATAATTACTGTGCATTTCTTCACTCCTGTGTAAGCCTGAATCAGTGCTAACTGCTGACCAACAGAGGATCTGTCCGTCTCCTGTCTCTCTTGCACACCCTTTTTCTCGTTTCTGCCACTTTGGATTTAATCGAAACAAACTATCAAAACGTGCAGGGATCCTGGATGTAATGTTGACAAGCCCTGAGTCAGGCAGCTGTACTTCTTCTCCCTCTGTCTTGAGGGAGGACTGGAGCTACAGTGACTCACTATTCATCCTTGACTGGACGGGCCGGATGCAGCAGCCTCAAACCATAAGTTTGTTTAGCTATTGTCAGTTGCAACTGCCAAGTTCTTGTTTTTATGAGTTGTTACATAAGCATTTTTAGTATTTCCTTTGCTCTGATGAGCAACATATTCCCTTTACATATTATCTACCTTGAGCACATGTTTATTAGCATATAATGTAATAAGCAGCATGATTTTACGTTCAGAACTAGAAATAAAGATGATTGCTCTTCAGTGAAAAACTGTTTTATTACATTGTAAAAGATGACATAAAAATACATTACACTTATTAAATGTATTCAAAAATCAGATATATACTATAGCTTATACATGACATACTGTATCCAAGACCTCTGTGTGAAGTCAATGCACATCTGAATGACTTGAAAAGTGAGCTTAAGAAAAGATGCAGCACGTTTCAATGCATTGCATAAATGTACCTGATAATCTGCATTTGATGTTCACACGAGTGTTGATGTTCACAGATCAGTCATGATGTTAATGTCAGACCGCAGCCCCTCACACGATGTTGAACTCGCACACAGAAGCCTTTTCAGCTCGGCAGCTCTCATCAAACCACTTCCCGTTGGCTGTGGTGGAGAGGATGCCGCAGTTCTGGCTGCGCCCTCCGTCTGGCTGCAGAGTGATCTCTGTCTCCCAGTTCTTGAAGCGCACGCTGGAGCCCGACTGGTCCACCCACTGGCCGTCGGTCACGATGTCATTGATGCCCAGCCAGATGTCCTCCTCCGGGCCGATGCTCTGACGTACGTAGTTGTAGAGCTGGTCGTTCTCGTCTCCTGTCAGAGGAGTGCTCAGACTGCCTCCCATGGAGATGCAGTCTTCGCTGGCTGCGTGGAAAGTCTTCTTCACCGGGTTAGACAGGAAACACTTGCCGATGATCTTCATGCCTCGCAGACAAACTTAGGGAGACATTGGGAGAGCGTGGCTCAGGTGTTATTGTGGACAATTCTGGGCTGTTAAATTCTATTCTATGTTACAGACAGCTTGTTGCGAAATAGACTTGAGTGGATTATTGAGCTGTGGGACAACATTGCTTCCATTGTGATCCATAAACTGAGCAAAGCATTCTTTCCCACACAAAAATCTATTTTTTTGGTATTCATGAAACACTTTCTTTGAAGGAAAAATACCTGTCTGTAAAGCTTGCTGCTCTTTCAGCAAATTCAGATCTTGAAGAATGTCAGTAATCTGTTTCTTCATCTCTTCAATTGCAGCACTGTTTGCAGAGTCTGTTGAAGTTTGCAAAAAAAAAAAGAATCAAGCAAAAAAAGCCACATTTATTACAAAGCACAATGCATTCAATGATGAACTCTCACATAGTAGTTCAGCGTTGTTGTTCTCTGATGGGAAAATTCCAGTAACTAAGTAATTAACACAGCAAAAGGCAAGAGGTTAGACAGCTAAACACAGCAGGGGACAGGAGACAAACTGCTGACGAACTGTAGCGCAATATAAGAACAGTCATCAGGTGATGGATTATTAAACAAATAATAAACATCAGAGACGATCTCTCTGAATAGATGTGTTCCTTTTGACCCCTCCAATCTGAATAAGTTAGTCCTTTGATGTTTGTGTATATATGTAGAAGCAGAGACAGTTGTTTCTCTGAGCAACACAGCAGATCTTACAAACCTGTATGCGTGTGAGTTTGATCATCTTCGTATGTATAACTCGCTCCTTCTTGCAAGAATATTGATTAAACCTTTTATTTGATTTGGATCCTGACTTCGTGGTGTTATTAGGAATATTTTTCTAACATTCTCTAAAAGTTTTTCATGGATTTAACAAGTTTTAATTCTCCATGGCATGTTAATGTCCTACCTTTCTTTCCATTTCTTTTCTTTGAAGAGGCGGTCTGCTGGAGCGTGCAGCGTGCCAGCAGGAGAAGGCAAAACATCAACCAAACCCCTCGAGCATCCATAATTCTTGGAGAAATACTTTAAATCCACCGTAGAGAACCTGTTTTGGTGAAGCAGCACACACAAAAAAAGCTCCTCACAGTTCTGAGCGCTGGCCAGACAAAAGCTGTTGTGTTTTACACGCCCGGGGTGGCGACACACAGTAGAATGAGGAAATCTTATCTGAGAGAATAAATGTTTTACAGATGTTTTCACAGATGTTTGTGTTGCTTTTGAAAAGCTGAAGGAAGATGAATGGTGAGCAGGACTGTGAAGCATGTTTTGGGTTCCATATGTTTGTAGGTTATATATAAATTACAGCAAGGCTGTGTGTGTGTGTGTGTGTGTGTGTGTGTGTGTGTGTGTGTGTGTGTGTGTGTGTGTGTGTGTGTGTGTGTGTGTGTATGTGGAGTCACATTTTTTACCAATTTATTATATTCTTCTTAATTATCTGCATCTGTCTGTGCCACTTAAGCGCAACACACATTAAGCTACACACTGTGGCGTCTTCCTGTCGTGTTTCTGCCTCGGGCTCCAACAGGCCAGAGGTTGGATGTTTTTGAGGGTTTCTCCCACAGCCCTCCATCTGGATCTCCTCAGTGAGCTGGACGAGGTGCCGCTGACACGTGGCAGAGACTTATAATATGAAGAAACACTGTTGTGATTTTAATGTTTTTGTTTATGTTTCATCTCTTCTCTGTAAGATTAGTCGAGATTTTCAGTGACAGCACCGTCCATGCCTCTAAATGTTGGGGTTTCACATTTCACTGAATAGACACACATCACAGTCAAATAACACATAAAAGTGATGCAATGAAAAGCACATCCAAACATGAGCAAATACATAATGCTTGATTATTAAGAGTTTAGACTCCCTCCTTTTGCTTCTCAATATGTATTAAGGGTCATTAGACATAAATACATGTTAATTCAAACCTTTTAAGGAAAGCCTTGTTGCTTGCAAGGAAATGTAAATTACTAGAATTGGTTGTTAACATGTAATACAATAAAATATTTAGGATTCTATTTTTTACTTTCATTTTTATATATCAATAGAATATAGATGTGTAGAACTTCTTATTCTGCACTTGATATTGCTTTACAATTTTTTGTCTCGAGCGTTAACATTTTTGTTACAAAGCTTTGATTTTTCATTATTTATGTTTATTGTTTGCATGTCTATTGTGAAATTAATAAAAAATATATTGAGACAAAGAGGGTGTGATTTTTGTCAATGTATTTGAAACAAAATATTTACAATATAAATTAACAATGAAGCAGGTTCTGTAAGTAGTCCGGCAGTTTGACAATCATTGAAAATAAAAGTCATTTATATTGTACAAAAGTTCAGGCAAAGACCAAAGGCAGTTTGTACATATACAAGAATACAAACGGAATAACAAGCTGCCCTGTGCGCAGCAGGCACGTCGACGCTACGGTCTCTGATTCAGAGTTACAGACAGCGTCACGAAAGTAGACAGTGCATGGGTCACAACTCAGTACTCACTCAAATGCATAGTTAGTTATTTTCAGTCCACTACATCGCTTCGACAACACGTTATCTTCCGTAGAATAATAATGAAGATGTATGTAGTGATCTGCTGAGATGAAAGCAGATAACACACTTTGTCTGCTGCATAAATCATATGGTGGTTTTGCACATTATGTTTATGCATATTAAGGTAACTGACTAATGTATTTGTTATTATTGCATTAATATTCTTTGTGTCTGTATCCTGTTCCTTCCTACTTCTCTAAACTGTCTCATGTGCTGCTGTAATACTTATTGATTTCCTCCTGGGGATCGTTCAAATCTTTTAAAATCATCCTTTACTGTTTATGCTTTACAGTTTTGATGCTTCAAAAGCTCTTTTTATAATCCTCTATTACTGCAACTTCAACGTGCTTTGAGCATTTGTTCATTGCTCAGCGGATCGTTAAGCACTTCAGATAAATACAAATCCCTTTGCATTGTAGCTCTGTTCTTACATAAGACCAACAAGATGAGCTCCGTTTCCAAACAGCGCAGCTTCTACGCTGATATATATCCATCAGGGTATTTTTCTTATATTATTTTAACATTTTTAAAATACTCTTTCACAGTGCAGGAACATTTAAAATAAGTCAAAATTTACAGGAACACACAAGGTTTGCAAAATCACAACGCTCAACACAAAATAAATACAACTAAATGAAGAAAAGAACACAAAAAAAGACACATCTCGAGGTAAAAACATGCAGGAATAAATAAGTGTGCTTCATGTCTGCGAAAAATACAATGATCCCTCTTCATCTTGTTGCCATGGTAAACTATCGGAAGCCTCTGCAGGGTGTTGGGCACCGTCCCTCTGTCCTACGTCGGGCAAAGCACTGTAATAACAGTAGAGAAAAATATTAGCATGAGTGAGGGATGAAGCTTCTGCATGAGGGGATCTGTACACATTACACAGTAGGAGATAAGAAAGGAAAAACAAAAGGAAGAATCACATCAGTTAGTGCTAAAACTGTGTCTTAAATGTTATCTGTAGGGTAAATCGAGCTTTAATGTGTGTGGCAGTGAGTCTTGACACTAAGAGGGATCAACCATGCTGTCACCGTGTGGGAGAGGGGGTGTACTGTACAGTGAAAAGGAGAACACCGGGGGCAGACTGCACTACAGTTCAGTGGTAGAGAGGGGGCACTCTCCCAGTGTGAGCCGTGACAACCACAACAGTGCACATCACATGTGAAACAAACCTCTCGGTCCATCGCTCACATCAGAGCTAGTGAGCGTAAGGCAGCGATAAGTTAGATCATGAGAAGTAGAGGAAGAAAGAACATGACAGAATGAAAACAAAACATATGTGAAAGGTAGAACACAGAAAAGATAAAAGATAGAGTGCAAATGTTTTTAGCAGGAGGCACCGTATTAAAGTAATAATCTCCAAGATCCAAGAAGAAGACAGGCCCCTTTATGCAGCAGCTTTTATCGACATGTCATTGCAGGGTAAACACAGGTGTAATTGATGTAACTAATTACTGGCTCACTGACACACTAAATAGAACAGGACCATAATTATTTGATCAATTACAGCTGTGTTTACACTGACATGACATGTCAAAAAATGGCTGCTGTGAAAAGGGACTATTGTAACATTGATTTTCTAGCACTTGGGCAGCTGTTGACTGATTTCAGTCCAGTGTGGAAGTACATTTGCAGTTTAACCTGGGTAAGCTTGCATTAACTGCTGCATTGTAATGCAGTAACACACAGGAAATATTCTGAGAGCTCTTATTGTTGATGCGTTCAAATACTTATTGAGCACTGCGACATTTGAGACCTCAGTCAGCTGCTCGACTTTTTAAATACCAGATTTATATTCTGCTTTTAACACTATGAATGTTGTATGTATGTTTTTCCAACAACACAACATATAAAAATGGTACTTCATGGCAGCTAACTGTCAAATTTGACATTTTGTTGCGTCCTTCAACGCACCAACATGAATTGTTTTAATAGTAGTACCTGCTCTCAACTGCAATATAACTTTTGTTTTATTTGACAAATGAAACTCTGGACTGAGCTGAAGGAAACAAAATCTGAACAATTACAATGTGTGATAAAATGGCCAAAAGTAATGAAGTATAATTGATTTATAAAACATCAGTTGTAACATGCAAAACAAACAATTGATCATTGATCCTTTGGTTTCTCTGAAACATCATCCACATATTACGCAAACGACTTCTACAGAGTGTGTAAACAAAATAAAGAGAAAAGCTCACCTTTGAGGATATAGTCTGTTAAGAGACTGGGCACCTTGTCACTGTCGTCTCTCATAGCTTGTAGGACTGCAAAGCAGCAGAAACAGAGGAGTGAAGGGATCAGTCACAGCCACTAAAGTTCAAGTACTGCTGGTGCAGATGAAGAAACTCACTCTTAGTCAGGATCTCGAGGTCCTCAAGCGACGGAGGATGTCCCTTTTTCTCATAGGGGATGACTGTGGTCAAATACTGTAAAGCATAAAAAACAGAGACAAAGAAAGATAGCTGAGATAAAGTATCCGTAAAGGATGTTTCTGTGCGGTGACAAAGTGTATATTTCATGTGCAGAAATCAGGAGGATAAGGTTCAGCAGAGAGAGAAATTCAAAGTAAACCTGTCTTTCACTGCACCCGCTCCCAAATGTTTGCCGGAAGCTGTTCTGAATGACAAAGGAGATTCCCTCCATGCTGAAGCGCTGAGGAGGAAGGAAGTAAAGCGTAGAAACATAAGACAGGGGGTGGCCAAAGATGGGAAAAGATTTCAGGACAGAATACAGTTTGGTGGAAAAATATACAGCAAGAAATGCAAGCAAACAGTGGAAAAGAAAAATGTTGTGAAGTGAAAGAACAAAGCACTCACTGATCCGAGCGTCTTCTCCGCGTGGCCCTGCGACGTCCCGGCTCCACCTTTTAGCTTCTTCTTCTTCTTCAGCAGCTCGCGGTGCTCCTTCTGTCGGTTTTGTACATCGATGAGCGCTGAGATGAAGCTGTTCTTCACCTCTTTCTCAAAGTCCAGCTCGTCCCTCAGAGCCAGCTGCTGCACCAGCTCCTCTGAGAACCTCCTGATGTTCGTCTCAGTCTCCTCCAGACGTTCATTCAGCTCTGCAACACTCAGGGTCCTGACCCCTGGACCACAGACACACACACACAGAGAACACATGATGTTTTTGATTCCTTCAGTTATTACACATGGGCCGTTCATGGGTCGCAAAGGTTACTTATGACACCACACAATCATGAATCCATCGCCCATTGATAACATAAAAGGATAAGCTTGGCATTATTTTAGATTTGTTGTCAACAAATTCAATGAAAAGACCAAAACCAGTCTTAGTTCGTCTCTCACTAATTTCCTTTCCTTGTCTGCAGCTCTCAGTCCTAAGGCCATTCATTCCTACTGAAAACATAAACCGTCAAACACTGGTCATGACTATTTCGAGTAATTACCTAAAACAGCTGGGCACTGTGAGAAGTAAATAGCGTATTTATTGTGGACTATTTTCAGCTGCGGATTATACAGTTAGTGCTGAATACTAGTGAGTATTTACGGCAGCAGGACGTGTACGTGGGGCTCATTGAATCTTTATTTTTTATTTGTTTTTGGACAACAATGGGAGCTCCATTGCAACAATTCATGTTGGTTTTGGTCTTTTCATGGGAGTTGTTGACAATAAGGAAACTACAGAGTATCACCAGAGTTATCCTTCAACATTGATGAACTTGTACTGAAGCTCACACTGGTCCGTACTTTACTTCTCAAAGTTATAAAAAGACGTATCGTGAGAGAATATATCATGATATTTATACTGCACTACTGTCTCAATACCAAATCACGAGATGAACCTTCGCAAGCAAAGAATCACAAGAAAATGTATTATGATACAATTACAATTAAATCAGTACGGCAAAAAGGCTGCACTATATTGGTTCCTTTGTACTGAAAGCATATCACAGGCGCATGTTTTATGATACATTACTGATTTTTTGTCCCACACCAAGTCCTGATCAGTAGACACTCACTCGACTCGTAGCTGGGGCTCCTGGTGCAGCGCTGGACGTCCAGGGAGAGCATCGAGAGGTCCGACTGGGAAGGGTTGTGCCCTGCCTCCGCGTCAGGAGAGTTCTGCATCATCTCCTCGATCTCCTCGATAACCTGCACAGAGCACCAACACACACATCAGAGAGGCAGAACTCGAAATAACTAAGTAATCACCAGTTATTAAATCTCTGCAGGAGACATGGAGGGATTTCAGCCATATTAAACTGCTGCATCCTAAGCGCTTGATGTAGTGTGGCTGCAATCTGGGATAAACTACATGTAATTTACCTGCTCGGCTGTGAAAAGGGGCTCCTCGGCAAGGCAGGAGACGATGATGGAGTGCATGTCCAGCTGTTCCCTCAGCTCCTCATCGTCCGACTGCTCCGCCGTGACATCAGTCGTTCTCTAGCCAGGAACAGAGCAGGGGGAGGGAATTTAATCAAAAACGCTAAACCCTGGCACAATAAATATTGAGATTTGGGGAGGGAGGGAGGGAGGGAGGGAGGGGGGCTGACATTGAAGGGAAAGTGGGACAGAGAAGGGAGGGGAGGGGTAGAGTCACTCACGGGTTTATCCTCCAGGTTGAATGATGGGATGTGGAGGGAACGTGTTTGAGATTGTTTCCAATCCACCGGCATCACACGCCCATAGTTACTGGTCAAAACCTTCCAGATTCTGTGGAGGAACAAGTAACATTACAGTCCAAAATGCCAAATTATGCAGACTTAATTCAAGTTTACTTTACATAGGGAGCCGCAGACATGAGACTATGGACCAGGCAGAGGAAGTCTAGCAAAAGGTTGAATATTGAATGACATTATGGGAAATGTAGAATCCGGTGTTTTAGTTTGAATCACACTCGGGAGGGACTAACAGTCAGGACATTTTATTCAATAGCAAGAGGAAATATACAGACAGGAAAAAGGATGGGGGATAATGGACTGTGATTAAACCACTATTAGGGAACCTTTTAGCATCCTTTTCCTGCAGCACTTAATCACTAGAGTAGCTCTTTAATAACAACAATTTCTGGGAAACAAGCCTACATTGCTAGCACGGGCACTGGTAGTGACTGTATGTACAAAGATGCCATGTAAAACACTTTTGGGGCATCACATCCCTAAATATTCACAATCAAATAAAAGTTAAGTTTGTATGTGGAAATATAATCATCAAAAGAGTTCATCAAGTTAAACAATGTAATAGATGATGACATTTAAAGGCATGACAGAAGCCCAAAGCTAGTGCCAGTGACAATGTGTCGTATTTTTAAGCTGTTTGAGCAGTTTGATAATATAATCATATTATAGAGTATTTTTGTAATAACAATAACAATATTCATGAAGATGAGATAAAAAAAATAAACAAATACAAATATGGGCCTGCAATAAAAGTGATCCTGGAAGAGAAAACAAAAACACAAGTGCCATTTCAAATAAGTATCGGCTGTAAATGACTTTTCAGTTTCATATCGGCTAATATCTATTTTGAAAAGCCATTTAGGGGCAGATACCGATAATATGGCAATATCAGTGCACCTGTTTGGTTGAATGAGTAATGAATGGAGCTTACATTTGCAGTCTGTTATTACACTGGTAGGGCAGCAGACCTATGCTCTGAGTTTTGATGACTTAACAAAAGATGGTGGCAGTGTAGCTGTCACTAAAGCCCCATCACGTCATTCATAGACGGTGTAACCCTTTCAAATAAATATATTCCTGATCAAGGAAATTAAATAACCAATTGTCTTTGTATGATTTTCAAAATACAACCTGCAGCAACGAGTTAAAGCTTTAACATCCACATATAAAAACAAATAGCCTGCGGACAGGCCGGAAACAAAAACACTCACTCGTCTTTCTCCAGCAGCGAGTCCTCCGTTATCTCCTTCACGGGAGCGATGCTGTCCGTCTTGGCGTTAAAATGTCGGAAGCACACGGATAACTTCTCGTCAAAATCGTTCACCAGGTCCTCCATGGACCTGAAAGCACCGGTTTCCCCCGGGGAGAAGCTGCTGTCTTGCAGCTCGGTGATATCACCATCACCCAGGAGGAGCTGCGGAGTGGGGTCCCCCGCGGCGGCGGCCGCTCCACGGCCTTTCTGTGGCAGCTGCAGCCTCTGGTCTGAAACCATGCTCAAATCACCCAAAATCGGCCAGTCGTCGTCGAAATGTACGATAGGTGCAGCCATAGCCCGGACCAGCCTAGTAGCCCCGGGTTAATGATGGATGTGTCGTGGGACTGGCAGGCCTCAGCATCCTCTCTGAATGCCCGCTCACTTCCCACAGCGAGCGAGGCTGAACCGGGCAGAATGGCTGCACCGCACCGGGCCGACTAGTGGCTGCATACCCAGAGGACCATGAAAGCATGGCGACAGCTATTTAATGAGAGTTTGGATATAAATATAATTTTTCAAAAGCATTCAAATAAAACATTTAATTTGGCCCTTTTAAAAGAAGAAAGAAAATCTGCTTGTTTCATTAACAAACGAACCAGTCATAAACATGCAACATAGTGTGTGCGTACATGCAAAGGATACTATACTCTATTATGAATAAATATCAGTCTTAATGGCGTGTCAATGTTCTTATTACTGTTTATGTGTGCTGTCCAAATATTTTGAAACTTTTCTGCCAATAAAGCCCCTTTGAATTAGATTGAGTGATGGTAACAGCGCCCTCCTGCGGATGAAACAGGCATTGACTCATTCTGCAATAACAGCCTCCCGCTCTGCGTTGCTGATGGCAACGGACTCCAAACAAAGAGAAAAACAAACAGGACTGTGCGAGGCCTGTGCTCGAGACAGTTTGTGATATTTAGGCTCAGGAGTTTACTTGCAGCGCCTATCCTGTCTCAGGTAAAAAATGAGTTCACCTTTGTCGATGCTGAAGAAAACGAGGCGCACTCCACTGCAGGGCCCTCTGAATGAGCAATGGTAGGTTGTTCACTGGGCTGACACTTGTTCACTTTAGTGTGTGTCTGTGAAGAGGTCATAGAGGGAGCATGTGTACATTAAACTGTCTTTGACTCTAGGGGCAGACAAAAAGTGTCTTTCAGGAGGAATCTGATAAAAGGTAGGTTTCTAGTCAAATCTTATCTTATTTTAAAGGCACAACACTGCACCAAGAGGCCACATAAACAGCACTTATCACCAGGGGTGGAGGAAGTATTCAGATTAAAGCAATAATAGCACACTGTAAAAATACTCCATTACAAGTAAAAGTCCTGCATTGAAAAAAGTATTTAAGTCAGGAAAGTGTACTTAAGGTATCAAAAGTAAAGTGACTCTTCTACTATTATACATTATATAATCAGATTATTATTATCATTCATGCATTAATGTGTAAACAACATTTCACTGTTGAAGTTGGATTTGAACACACAACAATAATAATAATAATAATATTAATAATATTAATCATGATGATAAGGAAAAAGCAGCAAATCCTCACATTTCTGCTGTTTTATGAGAAGTTTGGTATTCTGGATACAATTTCTTTAAATTGAATAATCAAATCATTGTTTCAGCTCTAATTGCTGTTGGATAGCTTTATCTTTAATTAATCTTCATATTTTATAAGTTCTTCATATGTGTTGTATGTAAAGTCAAACAGGAGTGGACTAAAACGTAGAATATGTCCTTTAACATGTAGTGGACTGGTAAAAAAAAAGTAAAACACTAACAGGCACCTCAATTTTGTACTTAAATACACTACTTGAGTAATTGTACTTACTTACATTCCACCATGGTTTGTATGGGTTTTTTATTTTTTTAGAATTTCAGTCTGCATTGGCTGACGACGATGAATCCTCGGATTTCAATCCTCCCCAGAGCTCTCACACTCCAGCCAATGATGCCTCCATTTCAAAGTCAAAAGCCCCATTGAAGAAAGGTATAAGCTATTACAAAGTTAGTTTACTATATATATTATTTTTTTTAAAAAGCTTTTAAGAGTGCAAAGGATGCTTTTACAGGTACTGCACCAAGCGACTTTGAGCTCATGTCTGCCATGATGCGGCGGGTGAGCCTGCTGGAGAAAAAAGTGATGAGCCAAGCACAGGAGATCGAGCACAAGGTAAAAACACACACCTTGTTTGAATAGCAAAAAAACAGACATATTTCAAACATGTCAAACTATCACTTTAAATTTCTTCTAAAAAGGATAAAAGGATTTCAGTGTTGGAGGAAAAACGGAGGCGTCTGAAAGAATCAGGTGACGTCCACAGACCTGACTTTGAAATACCCTAAATTTCTAAATAAAAGGGTTTGATCATCAACATCTGTGTGAATCTAGAGAGTACCCATGACCTGAGCAGCAGAGACGATCTTGAAAGAAGGTGCCAACAGCTGCAGAATCAAGTGTGTGAAATGGATGTGAGTTGATTTGATAAAACATTTCATTGCTAATATTGTGATTACACCATACTGAATTCTGCTGATCCCCATCTTGCAGAGCTTTCTGAATGATTATGGTTTGATCTGGGTAGGAGCTGCTGAGAGCAGTGACTCAGCTGAAAGTGAGCAGCCACGTAACTTAGAGAGAGGCCTCTGGCAGCCAGGTAGTTTCCTTCTGCTGTCATCTCTACAGACTTAAACATTTGTTTTGCATATCATCGTACGTCCTACCTAAAATAATTCCTAACATGCTGGCTATCTTTCCTTTGCAAGACGCCTTCATGGTCAGAAGCTTCCACATGAACTTTGACCTTGTGGTGCAGAGGATCAAGGAGCTGAACATCATGGCAGGGGAGGGAGAGTGTTTTGTACAATCCACATCCACGGGGGGACACTTGACAAAAAAGGATCCTATTCAACTGAGTCTCTACAGCAACGGCATTGTCATGTTTGAAGGTCCTTTCCGCTCGTATCAAGAGCACAGCACCCAGGTTAGGCTATAACTGCAGTTGCACAGGAAATGATTAAATACTTTAATGTGGATTCTTTGGTGATTCATCTCATCTTTCTTTGGTCTTTGCAGCGGTGCATGCAAGATCTGATGGACGGGTATTTTCCGTCTGAGCTTCAAGAAAGATTTCCAGATGGTGTGCCTTTTGAGGTTTGTTTCTATCCGTCTGTGAGGAAAGGTGTAGAGCTGCAACTAACAATTATTTTCTTTATTGATTTTATTAATTTGGTCTCAAAAATGTGGAAAAATAGTGAAATTGTGAAAAATGTCCACCCAAGTTTCAAGTCCAAGATGTGTCTTTAAATGTCTTATTTTGTCAGTCCAAGACCCAAAGATATTCACTTTATCATGATGTAAAACAGGAAGCAGGAAATCTTCATATTTGAGAGGCTGACTTCGCTACTTATTATCTTTTTTTGGTGTGCAGGTTTGTGACAGACGAGAGGAGGATTTTATCATCAGGCTACCGTGGAATAAGTTTCCTGGTGAAGGACAGGCTGTCTGTGGGGAGAAAGAGGAATCATCGAATGCCATCAGCTCTCAGTTACCTGGTCTGTCCCGCACACACCACACAGATGGAGGTGGATTTCCTCAGTCCTCATTATTATTCTCCTGTTTTCTCCTGTCCTCAGGCAAGAAACTGAGCATGGATCAGTTCCTGAACAGGTTACCAAAGGTGGTAGTGAAGGCTGGTCGTGTGATTGATATCAGGGACTCGCTGAGGGCTGCCCTGCAGGTGAGCAGTAACAAGGACACACAAGTGTTTGAACCCTTAGGTCTTGTGTGGTTAGCGGATGATCACTATAGTGCACCATCTCTTCTGTCTGTGCTCGTGCTGAACGTACACTCACCTCCGTATGTTCATTATCTAACGAGTACTTTCACTAGGGTTCATCTGATGCCCGGAGCAGCAACTCAGTGATCCTCATAGACACGCCGGCACTGCAAGCGATCAAAGAGAGGTATTAAAAATGTATGCAAGCACACCAATGTTGTTTTTTAATACCATCAACCTTGATTAACACTTGTGTTGCCTAAACTGACACGAGGATACTCCAGAGTTTCTAAAGATACAAAATATGTCAGGATGGATTTTGGGTAAACAATAAAAGATGCAGATCCAGAATGTTTCCCTTTGGTCTGAAGGTGTGGCAACGAAAACATCTGGCTTTACATCAATGTAGAAGTTACAAGGAAAAGTATGGTTTATGGGGTTTAAGGAATTATTAGATCCAAGAACACAGCACATGATGTAAAGGCTGATTGAAATACTGATTTGGCCGCAGGGTGAATATTGTCAAGATTACTGTATGCACTGCTCTGAAAAATAGGTCAGGTCACCCCGGACATCACTCTGGCTGTCCATGCCTGCTGAAGGAGCCTCAGGGCAGTGCGAGCCAGCGTTACCATATCAAGTGTGTTTTGAATTTTGTCTTACACTGCAGCTGGGTTCCACTCCATGTGATGAATATTACATTGGTTGTCCTTTTTCTGTCTCTAGACTGCAGACGCCCAGCTCTGGCCGGCCTTCGTCCGCCCGAGATGTCATCACACTGAAGTTGAAGTCAGAAGACGGGAATCACACTTACGTCCTGAAAATGTGCTTCTCAGAAACAATCGGGCACCTGCGGCAGCATCTGGACAGATACAGGTCAGACCTCGTCCTCCTGACCCATTTCTGTCTTTGCAACATGTGAACCTTGTATTTCTTGCCTTACAGAGAGGGTGGTCTCACTGATTATGACATCATCAGTGTGTACCCACAGTGCTGCTACGACGACGAACGCCAGACGCTGCGATCATGTGGACTCACGAGTAATGCTACTCTCCTGCTGCGAAAGAGGCAGAAACGCCCTCATTCACTGACTGAAGGCAATAAAATAAGCCTATAAAAAAGTTATGGATCAGCATCTTTCACCACAGACATTTTTGACTCGTTATAGTAGGAAAAGCACAGCTGTTACTAATAACATTGGCTCCGTTTTATAAAAGTGTACCAGGAAGTCAGGACAGTTTGCCAGTGTGGGTCAATCATGTCATGGTCGATAAATGATCCGCTTAATAAAAGACATTTCTGCACATAAGGGATGAAAATAAGAAAAATCTAAATGAAGTTTGCAAAGAATTAAAACAATACAAAATGTTGAAAATCTTTATTTCTAAAATATGCAAGTACAAACAAGGACAAAAGTATGAAAATATAAACATCTTTTTCCCTTTTGCAAAACATTTGAGACGTTAAGGCATGCGGAGCCTGACTTTACAAAGATAAATCTTGTGCTACTCAAGTAAAAAAAGAAAAAAAGGTCCCATGAAATGAAAAATGGCTTGTGTGTCCCTGGTTGTGTTGCTCTGTAACATGTCAGAAAAAGTCATTGTTGCATATATTTATATTAAAATCCCTTTTTCTTCCAGTAAAGTGTCAAGCTTTTTTTTTTTTTTTAATGGCTTATCTTGCACTCGGGCAAATATAAAACTCCATCCAGTACAATGTGATTGATGATTGATGATTTGGGGGCGATCCAGCCTACCCCTCCCATCATCATCACGTGGGATTAAAACATTCTTCGGCCTGAAGAAGGTGAAGGACCCTCACTGACGGCTGACAATCAGCCTGAACATCTCATCAGATGAGAAACACGTCAAACCACAGGAGAAAATTACAATCTAAAAGCCACTTCATGGGACCTTTACACAAGTTCGCTCAAACACATCATTTCAGCAACACATCAGAAGGCTTTTACACTGAGTTGTCAATGCAAACAATAAAAAATAAATAATACTGAAGATTAATACCGTTTCTCAGTCGTACATTTATGAAACAGTTAACCACTCTGTTGAATGCGAGTCAGCCATCATCAACTTGTAATGTACGGTAAACTGTGACGTTATTTATCTGCTCGGAGAAGATTCTACAAAGAAGAAGTGTCGGGGCCTCAACAAGCTCTGTGATGTGGCCCAAAGTTATCCGCTACATTCAGAGTCAGGGAATGTATCGACAATCCCGCTGGTTGATACGCTGAGAAAGGTCATATTGGAAGAGTCAGCTGCAAACAGCCCTTTGTGGTTGGTCTAAAATTAATTAGCATTGTGGCTGCAAACGTGACAGAAAGGCACATGTTGGTATTCATTCAGAGCAAGGCCTGCAGCGAAGAGAAGCGTTCACAAACATTCACAGACTCACACAACTGCTTTGACCAGAGTTTCTTTGGTAATAAAAACTGTTTTAGGCCTGTTGGTGTGAGAAGCCCATTTGGTATTAAACCCTTCAGTATCAAGTCTTATACCTCACAGCAGAGTCTCGTGTTACAGTGCTCACCATTTTAAATAATGGCATGTTAGTAACATTTAATTGTGAATTCTGTTAAAAGCACAGGTTAAAGTATTTTCAGTTGATTGTCAACCACTTCTTGGATAATTCCCCTCGAGAGCGAAATTAAGATTTAAATAAGTTATATTTGTGGGACTTCTACACAAATAGTTATCCACTGGAGTGGAACAAAAAGTAAGACTGTTTGGTAACTGACAATATTCATGTCATCATTAATAAAAAACAAACACAAACACACACACACACACACACACACACACACACAATGCTTAAGGATCAAGTATTAGAGGAAAGTTATTTTCCGTTAGCCCTTGGACTGAAATAGATGAACTCACCGGGGGAGGGGGGGTGAGAGGAGTCTGAGCTACAGGCAGGCTTGAGAATCGACGTACAGTCAGTCGAAAGAAGAAGCAGCAGCAGCTAAACCATTTGGGCATTTCTCTGTCCTCATTTTATGAAAATTAAATTCCAGTCCTCTTTCTGACATTCAGTAACAAGTCGTGAAAGACGAGCCCGTTTTAGATGCTTCAGAGGTGAAAGTGGGGCTTTTGTGAGTTTGGTGGCAAGGTTACTGGGTGACGCAGTTTTCTCCCATGTCCTGCGCGTACCGGTCCAGTATTACATTGCGTAGTCCCTCGACATCCCGACGGAGCTGTTGAGCTTCAACCAGCTTCTTCTGCAGCACCTCTGGATTCATCCAGTTCTCGTCCTGCTGTGTCACTGGTGGGGGCGCTGGAATAAACAAAACATGTCATACAATTTCCCCTCATAGCACTGACTATTGCCTGAAACAATTTATCACATTTAAAAGAGTAAAATGTAAGCCGTGCTTACATGTGAGACCAAGCAGCAGGGAGAGGTTGGGGTCTTGTCCCTGAGCTCTCTGGGTCAGAATGCTGCACAGGGAGCGCAGGTCACTGAGGCAGGAGGCGATCTCTGCATGCAGCCTCTGCGTGAGACGAGCCCCGGCCGGCTGCAAAGTACAGGACGCCTGGTTAGTGCTCCTCTGGTCCGGATCACTCATCTGCTCCTGCAGGGTCAGATTCTGCTCCATCAGTTCCTGGTTCTGGGCCGCCAGCTGAAACACAGCAGTCAGGAGCAACAAAAAGTGTCAGGCAGTTGGTGGACAGGTTATGACTCACAGGTTTCTCTACATACCATACGAAGGATCATTTGTTTTTTATTATTATCTCACCTCCTTCATGGCTGTGTGGAGCTCTACGACATTCTGTTCTTTGGCCAACACATCTTCTCTGAGAGCCTGAGAGCTGCTCTCTTCCTGAGATATCTGCACCTCCAAAGCCTGCAGACACAAGCAATTCGTAACTCACAAATGTTCAGAGACTGTAAACTGGACGGTAACTACAAAAATCATTTAGACTCATTGTGTAGAGATAAAGACCTGGATCTGAGAGCCAAGCTGTTCCATCATTCGGTGCTGCTTCTCAATGACCTGCAAAGAGAATATCACGTTACATCACCCTCTGATATCCCTGTGCTGTAGGACTGGGAGGTTGTGACCTGCGCTTTGTGGAAATAGTGGCCGTGTGTTTACAACCAGAAGCATTTTTAGCACACAGCAAGCATAGTAAACATTGAGCACTAACCCACGACCCAGTATAACAAATATTACTTTTTAAAAAGTTGGACGCTCTCCGAGCTCATGCAGCTAGATAAACATTTTGAAGCTGAAGTCATTTGGGGCCAAGCATATAAACAGTAAAACTAAAGTTATATAGCATCGAATGAACAGTTCATGTAGTATAATTTGGAAGCGGTCAAGTCAAACCAATTCACTCGTACGGAGGGTATTTTGGGGGCTGCTATAAGGATCTGCACAGGCGATGCAATCATGCACCTCATGACATTATTGACAGACAGACAAACATGGAATCACGGGGATTAACTAGAAAAGGACGCTTTAAGTTTCCAGCTCAACATACGAGGTTCAACAACTATATTAATAATGCATTTAGTGATGATGTTTTGTATTAGCCTCAACAAGTTTCCTTGTACCCCCACTGTACTTTATGTATAAAAGTAGTCCAGTGAATATTCATGAAAGCTGTCTCATAAACAATTTCAAGTATAAAAAAGGTGTTCCCAGCTGAGATTTAAAAAAAGAAAGCTGACAAATAATAACAAACCTTTTTGAGTCTCTGCTGCTCCTCTCTCATAGTATTGTTTTCTCCTCGGAGCTTCTCCATATCCACTGAAGGCAGCCTAGCTCCATCCTCAAGGCCCTGCTGTACCCGCTGCTGCATACTGATGAAGACAAAAATAAAAACACACATTATGCAGAGTTATTGCTGTTTGAATTAACATGCCCACTGAGAAGATGGTACATTATTGTTGTTGCAGTCAGTCAGTCAGTCAGTCAGTCAGTCAGTCAGTCAGTCAGTCTGTCTGTCTGTCTGCATACTCGGTAATGGTGGTCAGCAGGTCTCTCTCCCTGCGCTTCTGATCTTCCAGCTGTGCGTCTTTTTCCCGTAGTTGCGAGCACGTCGTCTCTAGACAGGCCTCCAAATCTTGTACCTTCTCTTGTAGCTGAGCTGCCTGCTGTTCAGCCTCTACAAGCTGACACACAAAAAACAGGTTTAATGATCTACACACCTTGACCCGAGTAAATATATGCAGAGTCAGTAAGAATAGATGAAACTGGAAACTGTCCTCACCTGCTTGTTCTGGCTCTGGTAGTCCTCCAAGGTGGGAAGGTCAGCTAAATAACGCTCCAGAGTCTCAATACGCTGCTGATTCTCTCTCTTCAGCTCCGACTCCTTCTGGCACTTCTTCTTCAGGTTGTTGATGTGCTTGTCTCGACTGCGGATCTGCACAAATAGGCAAACGTGGTAAGTGGGATAAAGTGCTCAAAAAGTAACGAGCAATAAACCCATTTATAACTTAAGGAGACAACATGTGACAAACGACTAACACATTGGCCTCAGGGAAGTCGCTTTCATATTTCTCTATGAAAGTGGACGTGTTATGCCTACAGTTATAAGCAACATCTATTTATGCTTAACAGCGATTCTATAAATAGCATCTCAGCTCATGTGGGGAATGAAAACTTTCCAGTGCAATGTTGTTTTGTTTTGTTGTCCTATAATATCAGCTGCCTGGCAGGAAATCTGACAGGACTTTAACAGCTTCTCTTTACTAGTAAAATGAACAAAGTACAAAGATTTAAATGCAGTTCTCATCCAATAATGACATTAAAATAAGACTGTTTGTAAACAAGGACATCGTTATTTAAACTTCTCAGTGCCATTTATTTTTGTAACTTTGTGTTTCGCTTAAATCGCAGCACTGTAATGGTAGGAAGATGTGTTAGGCAAGCACGAACCCTCTCTTCCTGTTTCTTCATCTCCTCCACGTGTCTCTCACAGGTCTCCTTCAGGCTGTCCGTTAGTCGGCGTGTCTCAGCCTCAACCGACCCCAGTCTGCGCTCCGCCTCCGCTTTCTCCAGGACAACGCAGTCAGAGCGCTCGCTAAACTGCGCCCTAAGGAACGCATTCTCCCTCTGAGCCTCCTGTAAAGCCACCATGTGATACTGAAGTTTCAATGAAGGTTCTTGAGGGTAAATAGTTTGCAAGGAGGATGACAGTATGACACAGGGTTCTCAGTATTCTTGTGTGTGTGTGAGCTAGTGTATGTTTTCACTAACCTGTAGCCTCAGCATACACATATCCCCGTAAGAAGATCCTCGACCCAGGAGGGCTCCGTGGACTTGCAGCTCGCTTTCCCTCAGACGCTGTTCCAACTGGGTCATGTGCTGCTTTTGTCTACATAAAAAAGGGTCAAAATCAGTCAACACAAGAAAAACAATACAATTAGCAACATTGTGGCAAAACATTATGTTAAAAGCTTGGTACGGCCCGTGTGGTTAGAACATAAATATTTATACTAAATTTCTCACCCACTATATTAAATTCTTGTTCTCAGTTGTTCAACACCGCAGTATCAACTCATGATAAAGTGCATCACAAAGCATAACTATTTTCATTATTATCAAATGGTGATAAAACCATGCCCTTCACAGAATGTCCCCACATGAGCAGTAAAATAATCACTTGCCTCTCAATAATAAGCTCCTTTTCCTTGAGCAGACTTTCACTGGCTTTGACCAAAGCGTCCCACTTGCCAGAATCAGAGTGAACTGTCGTTGAGTACAGAGATGGGTACTGACCCCCTCCAGCACTCAGGAGCTGCAACAAAAAAGACAAACAGCAAGGGGACAGTTTGAGTTTCATCATGTGGAGAACATATGCAGCGGTGATGAGAGATGCAAAGATTTACAAATGTACAATTTTAACCAGGAAAATAAATAAACTGAAGTGCTGACACTTTACCTTAGCACAGTATAGATATACAATACAGGTGCTGACACACGACTCTAAAAATAGTCAAACAACATAATGCAAACAGCTCAGGAATAACACCTGATCAAATTATTCTGTTACCACAGAAGTCACCCGACAACAGAGTAACAGATACATTTTTGTCAATGAATCACAAAAGAGAAATAAACGCATGAAGCAGTGCAGATCTCTCTTTAGAATAGAATGTAATTCCACCTCAGAGAC
This sequence comes from Cottoperca gobio, assembly GCF_900634415.1. Taxonomy (NCBI): domain Eukaryota; kingdom Metazoa; phylum Chordata; class Actinopteri; order Perciformes; family Bovichtidae; genus Cottoperca; species Cottoperca gobio. Next base: position 14,333,915 of record NC_041370.1, on the reverse strand, counting down.
TATTTAAAGTCTTTCTACCAACACACACCGACAGCTCTGCCAAATGTCGCTGATGAATGAATAAAGAACGAAGGCTCCCTTCAAAGCTTTAACAGCCAAGCATGAAGTTAATGAGACAATGTTTGAATGATCATCATGACTTAAAGTTGCAAGAAGTTCCACAATTTCTTCATACAGTGAAAGCCCCTACGGGTCCAATCGGATTTTGGGTTTGTATATTCTGCCAGTCTCAGCATTTCAAATAAGTACAACGTTTTTGTTTATTTAAATGTGTTAAAATCATTGTCAATTAATGTGTCAGCACAAATTACAGGGAAGTCATTCCAGGGTGGCACTCAGTCAGCATCTGCCATGGTGGGGAAACAAATGTAAAACACTGTTGAAATTGTAAAGCGCAGGTTTGTGCAACACTTTTTACTATTTCGACAGCTTTTTACAGACTGCTAAAGGGAAGCTGCGACACAAGCTGCCTAGTGTTGATCAAGCGTAGGATCTTCTGAGTTGTAATTGTAATGTTTTTAGTATGTCCTACAACAAACACCAGAAAAGTTCTTGGTGATTTTTCATTTGCTTATTGACTCGACAAATCCCACTATAAAATAGGACGCGCTGTCTGTATGGCTTCAGGCTTTGTTTAGTGGAATGTTATGTTGCCAATGTTAACCTATATGTGTGTCAGGAACTACATTTCTGGCCAGATTTTGATGTCCACAAACAACCGACTGCCCCACATGTCTACTCCAATGGCCTTTACGTTATCAAAGTTTGTTTTGCTACCCAGCGGAGGTATTTTAAGACCCTCTACCCTCTTTACTATGATCCAAAAAAAGGAGAGACTGTTATGAAACAAAAAAACTAACTGCGAGTCTAATGAGTTTCTTTACCTTTAGTTTAGTATATTCTATCTAAGATAAATGCTTACCTGCATTTGTTCCACTTGCAGGCGTAAACTCTCCAGTTGCTGCTTATGTTGCTGTTGTTGCTGTTGTTGCTGCCAGCTGGATAGTTCCCCACATCTGTCCTGCCGCAATGGCTCATAAACTTTGGAGCCTGCATGCTCCCTCAGCAGAGCCTGTGCCTGCAGGCTGAGAGGGTTTGCATAAACTCCAGCGGATCCGGCCGCACCAGGCTGACTGCTCCTCTGATTAGAGGTTTCTGCTGTGCCTGGAACCCCAGACCTAGCTTCAGGCAGAACCTTATAACTGTGCTCCATGCTTCCTCTATAGGCCTCAGACACACAGTCTGGGGCGTCTCTAATCCCAGTCGCCTGTAATCGGAGTCTAACATCAGGGCATAACCCCCCCAACAGGGCTGACTGATTTAGCGTAGGCTCCACAGCAGGAGTGTCAAACCTCTGGCCCTCATCCATTCGCGTGTGATCCGAGGGGAAAAGAGAGTGGTCCAGCCCATTGACAAGGCTGCGGTAGCGGCTCAGGCAGTCGGGCCCCACATGATCAACTCCCACGGCTGCCTGAGCATCCAGGTTGGGCGAAGATGCTGATTTGGAGAGAGAGGAAGACTTCGAGGTGGAGCCACTTGTGGTTCTGGAGCCAGAGGAAGACCTGTGGCCCGCAACAGATGACAGGGATCCCTCCTGGACGTATGACTGGGGCTTAGAGGCCAGGGCTCCGGCCGTGGATGGCATGACATGTGCAGTGGGAATGGGGATCTGACTGCGGATGGGCTGGAAAGAGGGGCTGCTGCTGGAACTGCAGAAATCTTTAAAGAGTAAAAGAAGAAATGGTCATTCGAAATGACATTAGGTGTTATAGACCTTGTTAAAATCAGTGAAGAATATCTAGAACACTACTGCAGGCCATTTTCTCTATTTTCAGTCAGTGATGTAAAGTAGATGCAGCAGGGTTTATGGGTGGCCTACTTTGATGATGAGGTGTCACCACTGAAAGAATTAACTGGCTCTGACTGACCCAGGGAATAAGCTCATAATAGACTTAAACCATGCCAGGAATAAAAGCTCTGTGTTACTTGATTAACAAAAACATATGTTGTCTACAACATTGATAAGCTTAAGTTACAGCCATTCCACTTAATGTACATGTGAAACAATTATAATCTACTGCTACAATAGAAATGCTGACTAAAGAGTCTGCCTTTATAAGTAGCATAAACTCTTGTGATTCCCATAACAACATACAGAGCAGCTCCCTCAGACTTCAGAGTACACACCCAATCCACTCCATTAAGCATGCACAAAAATGTTACCTGTCTTCATTTGGAGACCTCAGAGATCACATTATGCTTACAAAAAGAACTTCAGGAACATAGATCACTACAACCAACCTACAGATATCTTCACAAGCCCCAGCACAACTCAAAGTTACATAACACATGATTTCAACAGCATTACAAACCTGAGAGACCTGTTGAAGTCTGGAGACCTGGCAGTCACTCGAACGCAACAAACATGTTATTAGCTGGGGCATGTTTTCTACAGCTGAACTGAGGTGAGCTCAGCTGCAGAACGCTTTAAATAAAAACTAAAGTTTGTCCTCTGCATTTCTATACCGTACCAAATCAACCTATGAAGCCAAGACTGACAGTGGCGCAACAGGCAGGCACTGTGCCCAAAACCGTATTGTCCTCGAACAGCCAAACCAGCCTGTACCAGAGCTCTGCGCAAACAGGCATACACAGGAAAGGTTAGGGGTATTTATAGCCCACCTCTCATGTTACAGGGGGATCTGTGGGTGCCGCTTATTTAAGCACCTTGCCTCCTCCCACCGTAACATCGCACACACGTACATCCAAAGTCAAAGACTGAGTGGGATACGTTTTTCCTGCCCAGTTTAAACCACAACTATATTAAACTAGACACTTTTTGCAATCACAGAGGGAAATAATTATGGGTAAAAAGGCAAACAATATTGTGGTAACAACATGAAGCTCCGAGGGAGGTAAAACTTACCATATGAAAGAAGCCTCTGGGCTCCACTGATTCATGACTGGCTAGAACAAGTCTAAACTACTCTGTAAGAAGAACATTTGCTAGATGTTTGCTGAACAGACATTCCTGTCTTTGGGATGTATATAACATAATTAATCACATTTAACTGGAGCAGTTTTAAATACCCAGCAACTAAAAAAATAAAAATAAACCCTTCCCTTATTAAAGTAAATAAAAGCCCGTATTCTAGGCTGTTTAATTTACACCCCAAGTATGCTATACAGTATTATCTACAACAGGTCATTATTGTGGCTAAATTTGGGGCTAATTGTCATGTTGCTTGGCACGGCTGAAGGTTTAAGTGCCGAGACAAAGCTGCACAAGCACCAGAAGCAAGCTCAACAATTGTAACTTAACAAGCAAGGTCTATACTTAAAAAAAAAGCTCAAAAGGAATCATTATGCCAAAAAAGCATATACATGTTCATCCAATCCTAAAACCAAACACTATTATGTTCCAATATTAACTTATTTATAAAATCATGCAAACCGAAAAATGTATGAATATTAACAATCTATTAAGGAGCTAAATGCACCATTCCTGCTAGGATTGTTGACTTACAAGCTCAATGAACAGCGTTCACGGGGCTTGTAAGATAACACTGGACACCTCAAGATTAAAGATATTATTCAGTTATTTGGAAGACGTAGAAGATATGCTTCTGCTAACATTACTCGCTGTTATCTGCAGCTTCCCTTACAGGTTTAGTGATGTTTATATCTGATGATTGGACAGGTGACGGGAGGCGTGCAGAGATCTTTAAATTCACCGCAGTAATCAGGTAACCACTAAAAACACAAATCAATTTATGCAGGAGTGTGCGTTAAAATAGATTAAATTACAAAAGTGTAGAAAATAGACCCCTATACATTTGCTGTTACACAACTGTTCAGAGTGATTATGGGTACTACTGAAATCCAGGATATTTTTTAAACCACACCATTGAAGATGCACTACGATGTTTAACAATTGGCAAAATACATTATGTGTAAAATGTATCTTTAGGACTACGGCAGGGAAGCAAACACACATTAATGTAACTTGATGTACGGAAACTGTTGACCTGTTTGTTATGAATACTTTCAACTGGCAGCCCGTACATAAATACCAGCATTGTGAACTTAAACCCTACAGTGTTGATACACTTTTGATGTTTTTTCAGTCTATTATTTTGTTGCGTTTCCTGTTGCACAAGGGGCCATCGAGCCCAGCTGGCCAGCCGTTACATGGAACCTTTCTGACACTTTGTCTCTGTTATTTTTTCCACTCCGTATGGAATATTCCCATCATAATCATGTTTATATAAAATAAATAACTTGTTGACGAGTGTCACATTTCACACCACAGACCAGGTCCCGTTTCCATTTAGCTGTCCTGCTCTGGCATCCCATACTCCCAATTAACCAAAAGACCAGAGTAGTACAGCAGAGCCATGGGACATTGTTGGCTGGGACTTTAATCTACCTCTGCAAATCTCTCAAGCACCCGCAGTGGATCATGAACATCTTTCTCACTCTTTAAATAGCCGAAGTAACACCAACACAAACATGAAGACAAACTCTTTTCAGCCTCAGCACAAAAAAGGCATTGGGGTTGAGTCCGAGGACCACACGTCGCTTCCTACTGAATTCTACATTATATGTCTGTTCTCAACTTTCAAGCTTAAATGTCATGATAAACAACCATGTAAATAATGTAATACAAAATCAAGAAGATATCCTGTAAATAAAACATGTATGCAGCTGACAAGAAACACCCACCTCTGGCTGTATTGAGTGCAGAGTGGAGCTCCAACAATGACAGACAGAATTGAAAACAATGTTACACAATACACACCGCAGACAGGGGAAGTACAAGTAAAGGTGATCACCTTCTGTGCTGTCAGACGTTGAGGTGCCAAGACCTGTGTCCCCACTGTCCGCTGTTCCAGGCCGGCGGCCAAAACGGCTTTGGAACTTCTCTGACACAGCTGGTGTCTGCCACTCCATGTCAGCAAACCGAGCTAATGTATATTTGTGAAACAGGACAATGTCAACAGAGACTTATATCAATACATGCTGAACTGAAACACAGTTTGTATTTTGACTTGAGTGTCAACTTACCCGCTGGTTTGGATTCAATATATCTGTGTGAGGTTGTCATTCCATACAATATCACCTGTTTGAGATGGACAAAAAATACATTATCACACAGTACACATGACAAGATATGTTCAAGTTGTATAGTAATAATCAACTTAAAATTATCACTGGTCAAATTCTTGGAATATCTTAACGTAGGTTAGTTAAGTTACTTCTCAGTCTTCAGCAACTAAGCAAATATCCGATAACCTATTCTTAAGATTTACTTAACTAGGAAAACAGACAGAGACGTTTAACTAGGGCTTTGTGATCAACCAGAGACTGGGATGCCCTCTGAACAAAAGCTCCTTTCTTGTATACTGTATATTATGAACTGAACCTTCAAAGCCTAGGACTCAACAGCTGTTAGTTGTTGACTGATTTGCTCACCTATCAATCTCATCTGTCCCTCAGCAACCTCACCAGACTGTTCTGGGTAGCAACACAAATAACAACATGAGCACATGTCTTAGCCTTACATAATGTGTTACACAACCACATATATCCGTAAGAGGCTACAGGAAGTTGAACATTATGAAGCAGGCACATATAATGTTGGCTGATGGATTCAAAGTCGTCTGAAAGACAGCCTGGTTGTTACAAACTAATCCTATTAACTAGCTAATTCGTAAAGGAAATAACAGCTAACCCTAAACCAGCAAAGGCAAGCTATCGGCTAAATGTGACTAATTTCTAAATTGCATTTATTAAAATGTTATGATGCTAGCTGTCCTAAATGCGGAAATCACAGCTACATAGGTCTAGGCGGCTTTAAAGCGACAACTTTTTTTTTTATGATTTCCTCACCATAACGTTCAATTGTATTGTACTGCGATGCTCTGCACCGTTAACCATTTTAGCTAATCCATGACAAATCCGTTTCCGTCTAACAAGCTAACGTTAGCTAGCAGCTAACATACCGTTGCCGTTTGCTTAGCTACTTGAGTTAACATTAACGTTACAAATCTCTGTTAGCTTCCGTGTTTACATTAATTTAGCTAAAATACCTGTAGGCGCAGACAAATCGTTACTTTACCTTTTGTTTCACATACACACAGAATAATGCAGTAGAAAATCTCGGTTTGAGGCTGAAAGCCGAATCTGAACCATCCGCTGCTGCTGTTGTACCGCCTGCCAACTGAACTGATCCCCGTTGATGGCAGACAACCCATCAAAGACACAATGCCCGCTTGTTTAATGTCACAGCGCCGCCCGTTGAACAGTGACGCTAAGAAACCGTTTGTGGATTTCCTGCCTGTAAGGTAAATGCATCCGGAGTGGTTACATTTGCCTAAAGCTCAAAAACTAGGGTAGCAGTGTTTGTGAGACTCTTCTTGAAATGTTGCTGCTGATGCAACAAAAGACACGACTAAATTAATTCTGCCAAAAGAACAAAAAACACTGCAGTGACACAAAACGAACGAACCTAACAAAGATGTTCTGAGTTGGCTAGAATAACCTAGGAAACATAGCTGTAAGTGTTTAAACCTGTTAGACAGTTTTAGGATATATATTAATCAGCCTACAAACTAGTAATTGATATAGAGGTAAATACTATATGGTTAAATGCAAAAATATTTTGTATTTTGTTCGGCATATTAAACTAGCCAACAATAGACAAAAGAAAATGTCCATTTATGCCTACTTGTAATTTACACACTTCTGATTTTTCACTTTGAATAAAGTTCACACTAGATAGAACAGCTTTGAGTGACAAAGAAGTGAAAATACCATACATGCTGACAGCAATGTGTTGTAGGAAGTTGGGACTTTGATGATGACATTGATGATGACATTGATGATAACATTTGAAACACCTAACCACTACATGCTGCCAGTCAGGATCTCTTTTTGTTGTTGCACTGGATGCAATACAAGTACATAACACATCTATTTCATTCTGTTTCTCCTTGGTACAATAATAATGAATTATGCACAACAAATAACTAAGAATAATTCCATATGCTGCCTGATGTAAAGTATATTCCGATATATTAATTTCTGCCTGTTCTTATGATACATCTTATCATCCGCCAAGCTATTTACATTTATCCATCAGTGGAACAACTAGGCTCAAATATGATAACCTGGTCTTGTGTTTTAATCTGACTCAGCCTATTCAATTCATCGTTACCTTTCTATGCTGCCACTGTCGGTCGGATCAGACCTTTTATCTACATCCCTTGTTCGTCTGCTGAGTGCTGTATAAGCCTTTCTTCTCTCTTATTCTATGTGACCAGCTGACTGTGTCATTGTATTCCTTAATTAACAATAAAACAGATTCTTCCTCACACTGCTTGGATATGCTGTACGTGTGCTGTAAAAGTAGAAATGGTCTGTTAAATTAGCACGTTTCTATGAGACAGAATAATTATCATTTATTATCACATAAAACACTGTATAGAGTGTGTAGTTTATTTTGCAGCTGAATTACATTTGTTTGCTTTTTTGGGCTATAGTAGCCTTTAAATTAAAATAAATTAAAGTACTGTATAAACATTAATTTGTAGGGAGAATGCCTTTATTCTGAAACAAATACGGACCGGAAATTATTATCTGTTTTGGCTTTAGCTCGCTGAACAAAGTTGCGTGATCTGCGTGCTCAGTGCAGTGGGAGGAGGGTTGTGTTCATAAGGTATTAGCGACAATCCTGTCAACAAACTCACATAGAGTGTGATTTATCACGTTTACTAAATGGACATTTCTTGACAGAAGCATTTTTAGTTCAAGGAAAGCGGTGAGATTTCTTTAGAAGTCGTTAATGTCAATTAAAGCGTTGCCAAGCTCAACGTTACATTAAGTGGACGTTTTGTTTAGCTAGCAAGGTAACGCAAATACGCTAACGGTAGCTACTTGATAAACGTCAGGTCTCTTACAGGCCCGGTGCATAGGTGGCTAACGAGTGTTGCAGGCTAACAGCGTCTTAACGTTAATTAAATGTCAGTGTTTTGCAAAACAGACCGCCGATTATAATACTGACAGAGCTGCATAGCTAATGCTAGTTAGCTCATGAACTCGCCTTGTTTGTGTTTATGACGGGAACAAACCCACTGTGTGAGCAAAGTCTGCAGACCAGCTAACGTTATATGCCATGCTTATGTTGCAGCTGTTTTTAAAGTACCCATAATGAGCGAATTATTCAAATAGCTGACCACCTTGTCCTTACCTTTGATCTAAAACCTGCATTAACCCAACGTAAAATCAGCTAAGCCTTGTGATAAGTGTCCTTCCTGTGGTATCTATCTCAATGTTATCAACGTCTTTTCAGCTCATTCTCGAGGAAAACAGAGTAAATGTCATCAGAGCTGTGACCTCTGGAACCTCCACCCAGACCCCGATTTATGTTTTGTGGTGAGACCATGACTGCTGTCAACATCACCAGAGATATCCTGCACCGGCAGATCAGAGTGAGTATTCAAACAGCAGAAGACCAGTCCACTGGCAATTAGTGTCTCATATCTACACAAGACTTTGGTGGGGCTGTCTGATAATATTCACTCAACTGAAAGGATTGTTTACATTTTGTATTGATAATTACTTATGTACTGAAGTCTGAGGGAGACTTTGATTCATGTCTTCAGGACAAGAGAGCACCGGGCTTCCAAAGGTCCTATCATGTGACTGACCCTTTCATCAAAAGACTTGGACTGGAGGCCGAGCTTCAGGTCAGTGATGGTGTCTGTGTGTGTCTGCATGTAGAGGGAAAGACTTGAGAAGAGAGAGAGAGAACATCATTCTGTGTATCATCATATCTTCTTCCACTTTATACGGTCTGTCTCAACAGGGCCACACTGGCTGTGTGAACTGTCTGGAATGGAATGAACAAGGAGAGTAAGTCTTATAAATTTCCCCTCATGTTCAATTATAGTCTGATCTGGGATCTCTGGCTGCTTTACTCCACCATGTAACTATGGTCTTATCCTTAACTACATTAAAGACACTGTATGTACCGTGAAGGCCCAAAATTATTATTTCCCATTTATATTATTTCCAAATACAACGTGTAGGCTGCTACTTATGTTTCAGTTCTAAATGTCTCTGCTGCAAGAAATCTGTACCAGCAATGGATTCAGCTCATTACAATTTTATTATACCTAATATCTAAAGTCTTAACTTAACCGCGGAATGCAGTGAGTCCTCTATTGCACATCTGAACACGTTTCACAGTATAATATTTTGAATGGCAGTCGTAGTTAAGAGCCTAAACAAATATTGCTTGACTTGTCCCGGTGATTCTTTTTGTTTTCAGTTTACTGGCCTCGGGCTCAGACGATCAACATGCCATCATCTGGGATCCATTCAGACACAAGAAGCTTACAACTATGCACACGGGTCATGCAGCAAATATATTCTCTGTAAAGGTAAGGAGGACTGACTGTAAGATGGATGCATTGAATGGTAATAGGAAAAGTGGGTGTAAATAATTTACAGTAGCTGCATTTAGACACACGGATAATCTAGTCATAATGCTATGATACAATTCTGGATGTCAAATGCAGAAATGCCTCATCTGAATCTTTCTTTGGTCATAAACAAATCCTCTCTATGATATTAATACACTTCCTGTACATTAGATGGCACTGTTGGCCATTTAATGAGCGGCTTGTTGTTTGATTGAAGACCATCTATTGTACAACACGTCCATCTATGCTGAAGCTGTTCAAGGCTCGTTTCCACACAAAGATTGACACTGTAGCTTCATGACTGAAAGAATAGAAGTGAGGTCAAATACTGGAGTAAAAATGTTACAGTGTAAGATAATGTGGAGGTGGCGTTTAAGGCCATTAATCAGACTATGAAAATGGGACATTCAATGGATTGAATTAACACCTTAGTAATGCCTTAAAGGGACAGCTGTAGTTCAGTAGAAAGAAAAGGTTCCTGAATGAAACTTTGGGGTGAACTGTCCCTTTTTAATCTGTGGTTACTGGCAATAATTGAAAAAGAGAAGCCATTGTGAAACACTGTTTCTGTATTTATCAATTAATAATTGTTTTGTGTCTGTGTGTGTCCATACAGTTCCTACCTCACTCCGGGGACAGAATTTTGATAACGGGTGCAGCCGACACAAAGGTTCATGTGCATGACCTGACGGTGAAGGAAACCATCCATATGTTTTCTGATCATACCAACAGAGTCAAACGCATCGCCACAGCACCCATGTGGCCCAACACCTTCTGGAGCGCTGCGGAGGATGGCATCATCAGGTTAGAATTAAATCCCCTCGCTTTAACAAAGGCAAAGACATCCCACACCTAATTTTGCTGCAGATAATATGTTTACTTTCTCCCTGTTCACTACAGACAATATGACTTGAGGGAGAGCAGTAAGCGCTCGGAGGTGCTGATCGACCTGACAGAGTTCTGTGGTCAGCTGGTTGAGGCCAAGTGCCTCGCTGTCAACCCACGGGACAACAACTACATGGCAGTAGGAGCCAACGGGCCTTTTGTTCGCCTTTACGACATCAGGATGATTAACAACTACAGGTTGGTTTAGTTTCTGACGTCATTTTATGGTAATAATTATTCAACAATAGGGCTGCAACTAAAAACTATTTTCATTATTGAATAATCTTCCGATCTTTTTTTAGAATAATCGTTTGGACTATGAAATGTCAGAAAATAGTGTCAAGTGTAATAGTCTTGTGTTGTCAGTACAAACCCCCGAGGTATTCAGTTTAATATGATTTCAAGCAGGACAAAAACATTTCCGGGCATTTTGTAATGTAAAACTACTTTAACGATTCATTGATTATCAGAATAGTTGGTGATTATTTTTCTGTCGTTCGATTAATGGATTAGTTGACGATCATTGCGGCTCTATTCAATAATCTACTCAAGTGTGATACAGTACAGTCACCATTCCAGGTTTTGAAATGCACATGCACAACTGTGTTTTAACTAAGTTTTTTTTCGTTACACAGGAAATCTACAAGTCAGGGCACATCAGCAGCTGTGCACACATTCTGTGAAAGGCAGAAGCCCATCCCAGACGGAGCTGGGCAGTATTATGTTGCAGGTGCATATATAGTTGAACTGTTATGCTATCAAATGTATTCAATGGGTACAATTGTATTTTAATTACATAGCAATGTAGGAATGTCCAGGTTGAACGTGACTGTGAAGGAAGTGGTTAAATAACTCTACCTTCTGCCTGACTGCTCCAGGGCACCTGCCAGTGAAACTCCCAGACTACAATAATCGCCTGAGGGTCCTGGTGGCCACCTATGTCACCTTCAGTCCTGATGGCACTGAGCTACTAGTTAACATGGGTGGTGAACAGGTAACATTTCTTAAAACAAACAAGGAATGGTTATTCATTTCTGTTTCGGTGAATAACCATTTGCTTTCTTCCAGGTGTATCTGTTCGACTTGACATTTAAACAGAAGCCATACACCTTCCTGATTCCAAAAAAGTGCCAGTCATCAACAGGTAGGTCTGTGCCAAATATGTTAACAGAAGATCTTGAATGGTGCCTCGTAAAGGTACATAAAGTACCGTATCTCTAGTTGTATTGATAGTTTCTGAAACTTTGGCTTCCAGGAGATGTACAAAATGGAAAGACAACCAATGGCGTCTCCAATGGAATTGTCTTGCCAACCAGCCATATCCGATTTTCCGGAACCAAGATGCGCTCTAGGTTGGTTTTCTCACCCTGTCCGTCATCGATTGTGCTGGTTTTCTCTACACAGGTTGACTGTTTTTAAAGGTTTAAGCATGCATACACTTGAGTTATGTTTCCTCTGCTCGCTTTGTTTCAGTTCTACTGAGCTCCCTGCTCACTTGGAGAAAATAAAGCAACAAGCTAACGATGCATTTGCACGGCAGCAGTGGACGCAGGCCATCCAGCTGTACAGTTTAGGCATTCATCAGGCCAGCTGCAACGCCATGCTGTATGGGAACCGGGCAGCAGCATACATGAAACGCAAGTGGTAAGTCTCATGGTATCAACGCACAGACATGATCATCTTCTCTTGAGCGTTATAAAAAGTTAGCAAGTGTTCATTTGCTTGTTTGATTCACAGGGATGGAGACCATTATGATGCCCTGAAGGACTGCCTGAAGGCTCTGACTCTAAACCCGGCTCACCTGAAGGCTCATTTCAGGCTGGCACGGTGTCTGTTTGAGCTAAAGTATGTGTCTGAAGCTCTGGAGTGTCTGGATGATTTCAAAGGAAAGTTTCCAGAGCAGGCGCACAGTAGTGCATGTGATTCCTTGGACAAAGATATTAAGGCTGCTCTCTTCACCAAGACAGAAACAGGTAAAAAAAACAAAACAGTGAACTGGTACTTTGCTAATTTATAGTTCTCATTTCTTAAACCAGAATGTTCAGTTTGATTTGGAAATGACTATACAAACCACCTGGATAATTCCTTTACTTACTAAATATTTTAACTCAGTTGGGAGAGTGAAACCTGAAATAAATAAGTTTCATGTTTAGACTCTGATACTGTAAGTAAACAGCTGTGTTGTATGTGTGCAGCTTCAAGAGTAACAGATTTATCTGAATGACTGTTAATAAGTATCATTTCCTTCCCCTCACCAGCCGAAGATAAGAAGGCCAACAGCTCCATTCGATTCCACTCATTCAGTCGGAAGGAGTCCATCCCTGAAGACGAGTTGGTGCTGAGAGAGCGCAGCTTTGACTACAAGCACAGATACTGCGGCCACTGCAACACCACCACTGATATCAAAGAGGCCAACTTTTTTGGAAGGTCAGTAGATCACACTCCCAGTCTGCTGAGGCCTCACTAGGGGGCAGTCACGAGCTCTGCAGCTCAAGACTGAGATCAATACATCTGCAGTGAGCTAAAACATTTAATACAACACACATAATGTAACTCAAAGCTCAGTTCCCATTGAATAGTATACCCAGAATGCCCTACCAAGTTAGCTTTAACACCAGAAGTGTGAGAGTTCTGGTCAGACACCTGTACAGTCTTCTGTTCTGAGAAAAGAAGTTCAATGTAAAATGTTTATGTGGTTACTAGTAAATACAACATGTCCCGAGAGCATGGCTCGTCAGGCAGGTCTGAGTGGTTTCCTTTTTGTCTACAGCAAAGGCCAGTACATTGTCAGCGGCTCAGACGACGGCTCCTTCTTTATCTGGGAAAAGGAGACGACTAATCTGGTGAGGATCCTGCAGGGGGATGAGTCCATAGTCAACTGCCTGCAGCCCCATCCCAGCTACTGCTTCCTGGCTACGAGTGGAATCGATGCTGTGGTTCGATTATGGAGCCCAAGACCAGAGGTAAACGACTGAAGCTTTGGTGTTTTTAAATATACATTTTGTTATGTTTTGATAAATGTTGGGGCAATCATTCTGATTATTGGACTTAATGTGTTATATGGGAACAGTATACTATGTGTATGTCTGCTGAGGTCATTTGATGGAGAGAAAAAAATACAAAACTATTTAAAACGTCTTTAAAGCTGAGGACGAGGCAGTTTAATGTTTGCATCATTGGGCAAACATTTGATAATAACCTTAGAGCATATTGTTATTCAAATTGCACCCCAGGGTAGGCAATCTTCTTGAAAAAGAAAGAAAATGCCACAATTTGAAAACACATAGAGGCTTTTCCTACAGGATATTCTACCGGTTGAATAAGGCTTTCACCGTCAGAAGGGACATGCATCTGTGTTGGTAGAGCAACCAATAGGAATAACCTCTCTGTTATTGGCCAAAGTCTCCTGTCACAGGCTAGAAGAGGTGCAAAACTCTAGTTTTTCTCTCAGACCCCTGGAACTACAATATGCTTAAAGGTTATTATTGAACTTTTTCCTAATGATGGCAAAAATAAACTGCCAACCCCAACACTATTACTGCTGATTCTGTATCCTTCTCTTACCATTACCCTTTCTCGTCCCCTCCACTTTCTCATAATACAGACCGAGACTGAGAACGGACGAGTGGTGGAGGACATGGAGAGTGCTGCTCAGGCGAACCAGCGGCGTATGAACGCTGATCCACTGGAGGTTATGCTGCTCAACATGGGCTATCGCATCACAGGCCTGCGTGGCGTCGGCCCGGACGGCTCCGATGACGAAGACAGCTCAGAGGGACAAGTACAGTGTCGGCCAAGCTAAACAAACTGCCAGCCATTCTAAAGAATGGATGTAGGAAGCGTTGTCCCTGCTCTTGTTTGAATCTTATCCCCCCCCACCCAATCTGACAGAAACATTGAGTGAATGTCATGTCACATCTCTGCACTATGCATTGCCCTTCCCTGTCCAAAGAGAGGACTGGCGGAGATCACTTTGGGGAGAGGAATTCATGGAGGGTGGAGTAGACACCCATCTCACCCCTTCAAAGCACCAACCTCAGCCTCTCCCTCCACCCAGTGGTGGCAGGGGGACCCCTTTTGAGGAGAGCACCTTCCGCGTCAATCCCCAGTTTCTCACGAAGAAGGAGAAGGAGTTCAGCACTTATCCCTCCTCAGGTTTATGTTGGAGAGACTCGACACGTAGAAGGTGAAGCCTGCGCTCGGACGACCTATTTTCAGGTCAGTGTGGCCACACAGTCGCAGTGTCCTCCATGGAGGATCGGATCACAGACCAGAAGACGGTGCTTTGTTGCATCTCCTGTCTCCTGGAGCAAAGAGTCTCAGTGCCCGCTCATCTCAGAAAGGCTGCACACTCAAGTTTTATTTCCGAGTTCGACTTGGTCATATTTTCAGTTGGAGTTTTGATCACAGGAAGCCTAGAATGAATTGCCTCTCTCCAAGTTGTGAAAAATGTATTGTTGCTCCAATTAAATGTATTTATAAGCTTTGTTTAGTTTATAACTGTCAGAAAAATAAGTATTTTCTTCTGCCAAAGGTCGTCATTTCAATGGCCAAGGATTAATGTGTGTTTTCTTTGTTTCATTGAAACATAATTTTGGCATACTCCTTTTTAGTTCAGAGGTTTTACTACAATAGTTTGTTGAAGTGATCAACAAGATATACAGAGAAACATTTGTAAAAAAAATAATAACTTTCTAATACAGTTTTTATGTTATAAATCAAGTCCCATTGATTGCAAATGTCGTTTGGCATGAAATGTCAGTGTGAAACTTCTGTTGGGTACAAGTGGGGTACAGATGCTAATTTTTGCTATATGGCAACAGGGCACTAAATGTTTGATGGCTATAGGTTTCCTGCCTATTAGCTGTGTGGCTCTAGCGCTAGTCCTCTGCTGCAGTCAGGTGTTCAGTCCTGCTTGCATGAGGCTTCTCTGACCATAGTTGTTGGAAAACAAGGACACTAAGCCATCCCATCTGTTGCTCAGAGAACAGCTCATTGGGTAGTCTTTGCCCCCCAAAAGGGTCAATTTAAATAATGGTTCCTCAAAAACATGCAACACTAGGCTTCCATGTGTTTTACTTTGCTCATTGATTTCAGATACTCTGTTTTTCTTTGAGGAATACTATAATTATCTTTGTTGCAAACAAAGTAAGGAATAAAATCATTGAACACCTTGTCTGGATTCTCTTGCTTTTGTTCATTAAATGTTAACATTAATGATGAATTGTTTCTCCTTTTTAGTGTTATAACAGTTACTCAATAGATACAAGCACTACTGACACATCACTAACTAGGCTGGGAAGATATACTGTAGGTGAGGCTACGGTATGAACTCTGATATCCTGCTCATACATCAGTGTCTGCTTTACTCCCTGCCTTTGCTGACTATTGGGCAACAAATAGGACATTACATCTCAAGCATGAGTAGTTAGGGGAGCATCTCCTGCCCCATATGCTGTACGGTAATGAGGTGGCCCAGCTTTAGGAGTAATGGATTATTGTCTTGTTTTTTTATTTTCACACCTTTTTTGTCTAATTATCTTGTTATATTTGTTTTATTGTTGAATGTTTTTTTTTTATAATTGTGGTTATATTGTATTATTGTCGTTGAAGACCCACTTGAAAACATGATGATACATCTCAATGGGTTATTTCTAATAAAGAACTTCCTATTAACTACATCCATACCTATAACCTAATAACGGATTGCTCCCTTTTATTAAAATCCTTTATAATGAGGGAATTTTCATAATACAACAAATAATAAGAAATACTTAAAAAATAAATACAATTTACAAAACAAAATGAATAAAAAATAATAATGTTGTTTTGGTAGACATTTTGACGACTGGAACCTTTCTCTAAATACGTCCAGGCCAGAGCCCCGCCGTAGTCCTTATTAAACCTGGTTACATTACAGTAAACAAACACCGCAACACGTCAACGCACAAGTGAACGGTGTTGCGTTCACTGTCTGGCAGGTTTCATCCGCGCACTGCTTCCGCTCCCACGGCGCGCCTAGCGCAAGCTGTGCGTCAATTGTCACTCCTCCTCCTGGCAGTGATGGCGGAAGTGGACGAAACCGATGTCATGATGAACTACCACGGAGATTTCTTAAAAGGCGACAGGAAAAACAGCCGCTACCCATACTGCATTGTCTGGACACCTATTCCTATTTTATCGTAAGAATCTAACACATGCTGTTTTTCTTGCTAGCATACCGTACAATGTTACTGCAGCTTGTTATTTATGCTAACGTCAGTTGAAATGAATCAGGTTTATATTAGCCGTTGGTCAAATCTCTTGTTATCTACAGTACTTCTTTTTAATAAATGGCTGCATTAAATGTAGGCCTACTCTATTGTTTGTATTCTGATGCACTATCGATGTATTCTGCTTGGTGCATCCTGCAGGTGGGTGCTCCCCTTCATTGGTCACATGGGCATATGCACCTCTTCTGGAATCATACGAGACTTTGCAGGATCATACTTTGTCTCGGTGAGTATTACTTATTTTATTTTTTACTCAAATGATATGTATTTATCAACTAGTTTCACCTCATGTAACACTTCACTTCGGTGTCAGTGAGAAAGTATGTCATGCTGACTGAATTGTTACACATTGTGACTGAATACACATGTATTGTACATTGCATATTCTTAATACGGTGTACCTTTTGTACATCTTCCAGAAATATATTGTTGCACATTCTTGTCTATCTCTTTATTTGTATTTATGTTCCTTGTCTATAAGCCAAAGCAAATCCCTTGCGTGGGCAAACCTACTTGCCAATAAACCAGATTCTGCTTCTGGTATAATTCAATAAATGTTTTCAAATGTGACTTTTTGTTTTAAAGGAAGACAACATGGGCTTTGGTAAACCAACAAAGTAAGTTTATTAATCAAAATATTGTCTTTTAATAGTATTTAGGTCACACATTTAAATTAACACATCGATGTTAACTAATTTCGCAGGTATTGGAAGCTTGATGTGGACAAAGTTTCTGGCAACGGTGCTGCTACATGGGACAAAGCAGTGCACGACGCATCGGAGGAATACAAATGTAGGCCGGTAAGACAACATTTAGGATTTTTGATAAACATATTGCCACATGATTCTTCATACAGTAATAAATACTTTTTTCTGTTTTTTTGAAGCACAATCTGTGCTTAGATAACTGCCATTCCCACGTTGCCATGGCCCTCAACCTTATGCACTACAACAACAGCACGTCTTGGAATATGGCGAACCTATGTGCGCTGTCTCTTATTCGTGGAAAACATGTGAGGTAAGTATTTTAGCCTCATTCTGTAATTTTTTTTATTACCATGAAGATTAAACGTATAGTACCAGACACACTTGCAGGTTAGCATCTTGTTCATAGGTTAATACATTTTGCTACAGAGTGTAAATTTAATCCGTCTCTGCTCATCCATGATAGTGGGATCTTCTTTTTCTATCATAAGTTAAATTGGTATGCAGTGCACCACTATATTGGGCTGTAATATTTGAACACAATATAATTTTATCAATGCAATAATTACTTTGTTAACAGATTTAGCAACTATTACATCATAATTACATTTATGGAGGTTGAATGTCTTTGTCAAGGACACTTGAAGCAGCCACAGATTGAACCACCAATGGTTCATACACTTTGTGATCTAGTTACAGCTGGAAACGTGTATATAGAAACAGTCTTTCTGGTTTTTGTTGGTGCTGTTTGTGACATCACATGGGTTTGGTCAAATCAAGTACATTTTATTTATATGGCACACAACACACACCCGCTATCCTTTTAAGGCCCTGACACACCATGTCGGCGGTCGGCCATTGGCCAATGTGGAGCTGTTGGTAACCGTCCTGTATTGTTGGCATGAGTCGGCCCTTGTAGGCGGCTTTTCGGCCGATTGAGCATGCTGAATTGGTGCCGGAGCCAGTCGGTGAGAGAAATCACTCTGATTGGCTGTTCAGCTTAAGCGAGTCAGTGCACGGGAATTGAAACGGAAGTGAATAGCGACTAAAGTCAAACGGGCACACACACAGAGGCTGTTTTCAATTTTCATCTTCTTATCAGCTCATCATTCCAATACTCAGACATTTTTTACAACTAAAGGGCCATTTGGAATAAAGCTAAAGTGTTGAGTTGTGTGAAAATAATTGGCAAACGCTTTATGGAGAGTTATTTCCTGTCACGCGGGCGCAGAATGTACATGCTAGTTGGCCTTTGGCTGTTGTGTTTGCAGTGTGTTCAAGTGCAACTTTTTGGCCAAGAGACAGTTGACATGTGGCAAGGAAACATTGATTATTCATCGCCGCTAGTTCTTTGATGTCGGTTTGGTGTGTCTGGGCTTTTTAGACCCAGATTAGGATAAGGAAAAACTCCAGGAAAAGAAATTGATGGCAACACAGGTGGGAATCCTTTCCCCCAACATCCAGACATGCAGTAGGTGTCGTACATACAGTGAAGACGGAAGAAGCAGTAGCTGGATCACAAAGTTAGCAGAGGGAAACTGTGGTTGCTAACAGTACTGGGCCAAATGCATCTGAAACATCTTCATCAACATGTACACAGTTCTTTTTTTAATTGCTCTGCTGCTGGATGCTAGTGAGCATTAAGAGACATATGGCTCAGAGAACCCGCCTCATAATTCTCCACTGACCCACATAGAGACGTCACATTTTGTGCTGCCTGTGCACATACACTCCCACGGCACAGGAGTTTGTTTAAACAGTAGGGGAGTCGTGTAATTCATCACTGACAGCAGAGCTCCCCTCTGTGTCGCCACTGAAGGTCACCCCTCTGGTGGGGCTCCCTGCACCGGCTGGGTGGAAAGGACAGTAGGACGCCGGCCGGGGCCTCTGGGAGTAAAGAGATCGCCCCACGTGATACTTCAACACAATTTGCACGTCCTTGTCTGTCCAAAATACACAAGAGAGGGTGTTTCGCCCTCTCTGCCACACACACACACACTCTCCATATCCAGGAGTTAATGATTACTCTAACACACATTGCCTTCTCTGTATCCTTCAGCTGGGCAGCGTTCCTCAAGACCTGGCTACCCTTCTTCATGCTCTGCGGAGTCCTCGGCACGTTCATCTTAACGTTCAACCTGCAGTAGAGGAGCGAGAAGGCCAACGGCATGACTCATAGACTTTGGCTACACTTTATGCATTGTCATCGGCTGTTGACGTGAATGACGGTGATGTGTTTTGACGGGACATTTGTTTGTACAATTCCAAATGTTCATTGTGTGTTTGTGATCTGGTCTCTGTGGCGGTATTTAAGGGTCTAGCAGTTTGTAGTTTTGAAATCAATATTATGTTTGAACAGTTAAGATTTTTGTTTTTTTTACCAAGTATTTATGATTTAGTATGGTGAGTGAGCTGCAGTATCTTTAAGTATCTTCTAAGTCTCTATTACTGTTTTTCACACTGTGGGTTCTGTGTAACGTTTGGCTTTATAGAGCATTATAATAGTATTACACCACAGATCACAAAATCTGAATGCTGAAAGTATTCATCAATTATTTTTCTGAGTGACATGAGCCGCTACCAAAGATAGAAATGATGTAGAACCCACATGTGAAAAATAGCAGTATTTACGTGCTGTAAAAATGTCCTACATTCAATCCTCTTTACTCTGGTGTGTAAAGATAAATATCTACGTGTTTTCTTTAAGTGTATTATTTGCTTATCTCCAGACAGAATTTGAATGTTTTCTAACGGCATCATTAAGCGGGGCTGTTACTTTAACTCTAATTAAGAGCAATACCACATTACTTTATGTATTATTGTTTTTTTGTTGATGTTTTGTACCCAAAAGAGTATTATTTATTAGAACTGCAACGATTAGTGGAATAAGTGATTGGTTGATCCACGGAAAGATTATCGGCATCTATCATCGATTAATAGATTAATTCATTTTTCATGCAAAATAGCAGTAAATGCTGTTTTCAGCCTCACAAATGGAGACGTCCTACTTTTCTCTGGTCGTATATTTAAGTGAATGTCTTTGGGTTTTGGACTGACAAAACAAGACGTTTAAAGACATCAGTTTAGACGGGGATTGGACATTTTTCACTATTTTATAAACCCAACGATTAATCGATGAATCTAGAAAATAATTGGCAGATGAACCGATAACAAAAGTAATTGTTAGTTGCAGCCCTATTATTTATTATAGTATATCCCTATCATTTTGGTATTTCTGTTTCTGTAACCTTATTTCGGTTGTGCTGTATACGAAGCCTTTTAAGACTCCTCTGGAAGACTGCTGTAGGTCACAGGCTGTGGATGCCCTTATCGTCCTCTGTACCTTTAAGGGAACCACGCACCTTTTTCCTCCAGCACATTCTGCGTGATAAGAACTACCATCAATTTAGGGGAGCGTTTATTATGAGAGGCTCATGCTGGAGCACTCTTTGCCGCCTCTGCAGCATCCGTTTAGTTTGTGAGAACAAAAGCTGTTTAGAATTTGACTTGTGAATTCACATGGAATTAAGTTTTTTCATCTGTAATTCAATAAATCTTTTTAACCTTTATTTTTTTTTATTGACTATAATTTAGAGATGTGTGTTTTTGCAGTCTGGCTGTTTTTGGGAATCCTTGTCTTTGCACCGTACTTCCAGTGCTTGGAGTGTCCTTTTGGCTGTGAGTGCTTTGCTGTCAGTCGCACAGTGAAATGTGTTTCTAAGGATCTGCTCACGGTGCCACAAAGTATTCCAGGATCTGCAAAGACTGTCATCATTACAGGGAATAATATTCACAAGGTTGGACCTGATTCCTTTACAGAGCTGGAGAATGTCAGCAACATCATTTTAAGCAATAATAGGTGAGAATGTCAGTGCTTGTTTTTGTTTCATTCGTGTATATCAAGCCTAATTTGGTCTTTGTCTAAAGTTCTTGAATGTGTTTATGTGTAAATAAATAATGTTTAATAAGTATGCACAATATGGAATTTATTTCAGCCATTTAAAAAATGAAGTTCAGAACCTGTAGTTTATGCACAACTGATGGTAAGGAAGCTAAAAGGTAATGAGCTGGATGATTTAATATTCTATAGCTCTGACCTAACCAAATCTAACTGACATCACTATTGTTCACAAACAAAAACAAAAAACAGTTCTCTTCAAATGTTCTTTTTTTTTCTAGTAAAGTACATCAAAAAACTTTTATTTGCAAATTAAAAACAAATAGTGAAAAACCCACACTAGCGACACACTACAGGTCATTTAGCAGACGCTCTTATCCAGAGCGACTTACAGTGAAATAACTACAGGGACAGTCTCCCTGGAGCAACTCAGGATTAAGTGCCTCGCTCAGGGGCACAATGGTGGCAGCCTGGTATTGAACTCACAACCTTTCGGTGTTCTGTTTGGAAGGTGTACCACCAGGCCACCAGTTTCACATCACACTTCTTCTTCTGTCTTTATTGGCAGATTGCAAACCAACTTAAAATTTATATTTGGTTAGTTTGACAGTACAGTGAGTTGTGTCCAAGCTAAAAAACATTAATAAGGACAGGTGTGTCATCTTCACAGGATTACAGAGATGATGTCCCACAGCTTCTCTTCCCTCATCAACCTGCGCTTCCTGGACCTCAGTGAGAACCAACTAACCCTCATCCATCCAGAAGCTCTCAGCATACCTGGCAGTCCCCTTCAGGAGCTTAACCTGAGCCGCTCGCTGCACAACTTCATCGCCCTTACAGACCTCACCACTGGCTCTACGCTGGGGTGGTCTCGGGGGGCTCCTCCGCCTCGACCTCTCTGGGAACCACCTCGCCCTGCTGCCCCCGGGCATGTTCTCCCACCTTCCCAACCTGCAGCAGCTCTTCCTCACTAACAACTCTCTGATGGCCGTCTACAGTGGAACCTTCTCTGGTATGGACCACCTGGAGCTGCTGGACCTTACACACAATGCCTTCACGACATTCACTGCTGATGCTCTACAGGAGCTGGAGAATCTCGGGAACATCCGAATCCTTCTTGGTGACAACCCCTTCACCTGCTCCTGTGAGATCAGTCAGTTTGTGGCCTGGCTGAATGAATCAAGAGCTCAGGTGGATGTGGATGCTGTAAGGTGTGCCTCACCAGGAGGGTTAAGTGGCACTCGGCTGCGAGGGCTCGGTGTCCATGCCACCGGATGTGTTGTTCCAGTCCAAGCAGAGGTGGCTGACCTCAGCCTGCAGACATCCTACGTCTTGCTGGGACTGGTGCTCGGCTTAGTGGGCATGGTCTTTCTCTTTGTGCTCTACCTCAATCGCAAAGGTATGACAACATGGATCATTGAAATGAGAGATGCATGTCGGGACGTTCTGGAGGGATACCACTACCGATATGAGATTGATTCGAACCCTCAGCTGGGGCACATCTCTGCAGATAATGGTGGCAGTCCGGGCACGACGACATTCAGGATTAGCTCCATCACAGCAGCTGCCAAGTGACACCTGTATTGTCCAGCTTCCTACAGACACACCGGTCAAACAGCTGACAACCTCTCCATCTGTGAAGCTATGTTCTTTTAATGAAGCTAGAATGATTTGAGGTACATGTGAATAGTTTATGTCAGTAGATTTACAATTGATGTTTTTAAAACTTCCTACTGCAGTAATAACTCAGAAACCTCACCTTCAGAGTGCCTTTGTATTTTCTCAAGGCATTTGTATCTGTAAATTGACCTCAATTTGTGATTTAATTTTTTTTAAAGATAATGCATAGACTACACTCGTTGATCATCACTTTAAATAAAAAAAGTCTGATTCCTTAAAATGTCAATGTTTTTCAATTTACCTAAGATACTCTTCTTTAAATTTCTCTCTTGAAATGTGAGTTCCCTATATAGTACAGTAATATCATTACTTTAGATATCTTTACTTTCTGATGACTGCAGAAGATGAACGACATAGATGGTAGCTCAATGACATGAAACATGTGTGTTGACCTAAGAAACTGTAACCCATAGATACCGACTACATTTTATAATAACTACTCATTTTAATCCTTCAATTCAATTAACCATGTTTTTATTGAACACACATTAAAGAACATTTTTGAAAGATTTAAGAGAACACATCAACAAACTAGGTCAGGTGTATCGAACGTGAATATTTAGTTGAGCTACAGACATATATATACATTATACAGACAGATAAGTACGGGGCAAAAAGCAGAGTATTACCAGAAAAATAATAACAAATACAAAATGTGTTTGTTTTTAGCTCAGAGGATGTGGACTAAAGAAGGACATTTGATTTTAAGCATCAATATGCACGGATTACTTTAAAGCAAATATGTATTTCAGACAGTGGTTAGTGCATCTTGCATTCTCTACAGAATGATTTAAAGGGTTGTGTAAATATTTTTCAGTTCAAGAAAATGTAAAAATGAGATTAATTAGACTTTATGAAGTGGCAGCTAATCTGTTGAATTATTGTGTATGGCTCTTGATTCTTCTTTTTCCTCACGTTACTGTAAGTATTGTTAAGTAACTCTGATTGACAGACCATCTATTTCTATTGTTTATTATGTTTTGAGTAAGAGGCAGGCAAAACAAGATTTTTCTTGAAGTTGTGCATTAGACTAACATGAGCAGAACAAATGAAAAATTAAATGAGAAAACATTAAGAAAATAGATATGGTCCCACAAACCTTTCCTGCTATTTTACTAGAATACATTTTTATTAAGTGAAGAAAAGAAAATGGAAATGATTTTTAAACAAAGCAGGGTTTACTATTTCTATACTTGCTACAATAATTATGATATTTACCAATAAGAATAATCATATTAACCATGTCAGAAATAGATGAGTTTCATATATCTTTATTGTGATATAATTCATAATGTGACCTGTATTTCAATATTCAAAGGAATAGATATTAAATCTACTGTATGATCTGAACGTTTTATTTTATTTAATTAGAAATAAAATTCAATTTTGATGTATTTCATTTTCTCGTGCCCCTGTTTTATTGTGAAACCACAAGACGCTACACAGACTCATATTTTTCTCCAGGGGAGGGGGCCGTACTACTTCAGTTTAAAGAGTGGTTGATTAAGTGTTTCCACAGAGAGAAAAGTAGGACAGAATGAAAAATGTTGCTTGGAAAACATCAGCTGGCTCTGCAGCTGTGCACCTCTGTGTGCATGTCAGACCTACCATGTCTGTGTGTGTTCACAGCATGTGTGCACATGAGTCCACTTGTCACAATGTTAAGTGCAGAGTTTCACCTTCAGTTATTATGTTGCATCACACAGTAGGCCTACCAAATTAGAAATCTGATTATGGAAGGTTTCACTTTTATTTTAACAGATTTGCAGTAGTTTTTTTGCCTGGTCCTCTTTTTATATTGTCTTTCCTTCTTCTTCTTCACATTTTTATTTATTTATTTTTATTTCAAGTCAGTTAACTATACAATAGTACAAATAAACAGTAACATTTCAAATTAAACAAATCCATTGCTAAATATGTCTGTATATAAAAGCAAATTAAGGGATTAAAAAAAAAGTTACATAAAACATGCCGGGGGGGCAAGATAAATAAATATATAGTAACTTTAAAAAGGGAGCACAAAGTCTTAATAACTTTTTTGTTTTTTCCTCTTTCCTTCTTCTGTGCTTATATATCCGCCTCGCGTGACGTCACGACTCACCTGTGGGTGGGTGTAGGATTTGGAATTAGCTGTAGCCACAGGTAATAGCCAAACATTGGGAGACTCACGGCATAACAAGACTAACACTAAGACTGAGTTTTAAAAACAAAAAAAGGAGACAACGCCAAAAAGCCCAGCTGTGTTATTCGGTCGAGGCACCCGACGTTAGGTTTGCAAAGTTTGTTGGAAGTAAAGTCACCTGGAAATCTGTGGGCGGTTGAAATCCGTCTTTCTTTCTCTGTCTTAAGCGCTAGCAGACGTTTTCTCCGTGAGACTTCCGCGGTTTGCTCGCTGAACAAGTTATCTGGGATAAAAGACAACCACAAACAAACCACAATCCTCTTATGCGGTAAGTGAACGTTTTGTAATGAAAAACGGTTAAATTCTGAATTAGTTTTGGTCTGAACCAAACAAGCTTTAGGAGCGCGACGAAATGACTCGCATTATTATCAGCATAGCAATGAATGCACTCAGTTTTATTTACATTGTTAGAATTTCCGGGGAGGTTAATTTACTGGCAGCTAAGTGTTTACTAATTAACCTATGCTACTTTAATGTGTCATGGTGCGTTTAAAGCTGCAAGCCTGTGTGCCAACAAAAAGGGGAGGTTAACACCTGGTTATTATTTCTAAACAAGCCTCTCCCACACCAGGTCCCAGGTATTCTGAGCCATGCCTGGCCACAGTACAGGGGCTCCCCAGGCGTCCAGCCAGCACAAACACCACATCTCCAGCTCCAAGTACCGACAGACTGTAACTATATCCAGGGAGAGCACAGCCAGCCAAGACTCCTACAAGGCTCCTCATGGGGAGCATCTACATGAGCACCACGCTGATCACTCCCGGTATTCAGAGAACAAGTATGGTCGCAGCAAAGGCCACCCGAGAAATGGCACGGGTCGGGGCTCGGAGACTATTGGATTTATTCCAGGGTCAGCAGACAGCACGCCTGCCGGCAGACATGCCTGTGGCTCCTGTGCCTCCATGGGCTGGAGTGGCTGTAAGGCTCTTATCTGCTGTATACTAACCTGTGGATTTTATGGCAGCCGAGAGCCCTGCCTGCCTGTTAACGAAAGCTCCACAGACCATCCCCCTAAAGCAGGCAGTGAGCCTCATGCTCCTAATGGCATGGCTGTGACCAACCCCACCTGCGGCATCCCTTTGGAGTCCAGTAAGTCTACCAAAGCCTCTAAGTTGCCCACGAGTGACAGCTTCCGCTACCCGGATGTGCGCATCGCAGGTCAGACGGTCAGGTATCCGGTTTCTGCCCCCAAACGAACCCGTGCGCCTGGCAAGGGGGAAAGCCAGCGGCCTGTGAGCAACACCAGCCTGTTATCCCGTGAGGACTACGACTTGGATGACCTGAGTGACACAGGCACAGACATTGACTCTCTTATCACCAAGAAGCTGCTGGAGCTTTACGCCCTGCACCAGATCGACCAGCTGGCCAAGTGCACCTCAGACTCGTCTTTCTCCCGCAAGACCAACGAGATCAGCGAGCTCATCTACAGCATCGCCCAGGACTACAACCTGGAGGAGCAGGAGGCCGAGTGCAAGTTGGTGCACGGGGTCATCCGCATCAGCACGCGAAAGGGCAAGAGGAACAAGAGCCATCAGTCGACAGGACAGCGTCCTAACGGGAGGAGCGAAGGGACTCTCCGCGACAGCGGCAACGAGACCATGACCAACACTTTATTTAGCAGTGAATGTAAGAATGCCATGCAACATTTTTCAAAACAATTTACATTAATAATTACTGCTGTATAAATATTTATAAGATGACAATGTTTTTCACCACCATCTGGCTGCAAGACAGCAAATATTCCAATAATCTGATATGTCTTCTTTAAATGACTCATAGTGTCTGTTGGAACGCTGCTTTTGTTTGGCTCATAGTTTTTTAAAGCCCTAATACAACAGGCCATGACCTAACAGTAATTGGTTCATCTGAGGCAAGTTGATACAGGTTCACACTATCTTGTATAACATGTTGCACAATAGCCGAGATGACCGGATTAATTCTAAAATGAGAGTGCATTAATGTCTGCTTGTGCTCATTTTTGACTTCGTCCCGTGCTACAGTTCCAGAGGTGAAGGTGTCGGAGCAGACGCCATCAGATGAGCTGGCAAGGAAGATGAGACATTACAGCGGGAGAAGTGAGTACATGAGGGGATTTTCCATAACCAGGGTGCAAGTAGAGCTGGGTGATGTGGCCAGAATCTTCTGTCCCGCTATAGGCCATTTCATATGTTGATAATGATGTATATCATGATATGGCATGTTTTATTGTAACTTAATTAATAAATAGTCTGTATGATAAGTTCAACATGGCATCTAATTAAACACTTCAGTGCTAAATGAACAGAACCGTTTCAAAGGAAACAAAAATGCAAATATTTCCATCTATACGCTGACTATGTTTACATGCATGCACACAAATACAGAGTTATCAGATTAAGACAACAGTTTGATTTACCTGAGTTTAATCAGATTCTCTGAGACATTTGAGTTGGTATGTTTTTATAATCAATTTAGATTAGGTAATTGTGCATCACAAAACCTCTATATATGATTTCATCATGATATGATTCCATTGAATTGATTATCGCCCAGCCCTAGGTGCATTTACGTCTTCCTTTGGGTCGTTGTAAATGCATGTGGAAATATGAGTTGGTTAACGGTGTATGAGCTTGTGATTAGTGGTAAGAAATGAATCTTATTAATTGTATGCATTATGCTGATGGAGATACAGTCTTGATTTGTCCCCATCATTGAGGTATAATTATAACCCCGGTGAATCAGTGTGTGGGGCTCAGGTCTTTGCGATCCATTGTACCCGCTGCAGCTGCAGGCATTTTCTCACCTCCTCTCTACTTTCCAGTAACATGCCACTCTTTTGCCAGTGAAAGCCCCACATTCCTGCCCTTTTCTCTGCATACTACAATCCCTCTCATTAGCTGCCTCCTCCCCTCATCTGCCACCTTACACCCAACTATCAACCTGCCTCATTCTCCCCTCTAGCTCAACGGTCATGCTACACCACCTGCCAGAGCAGCAGATCAAGTCACATTAAATACCACATTATGTCCCATGGTTTATTATGCAATTTTGGCGAACAACTTGGGTTACAGATGGATTACCGTACAGCAGCCTCGTCTTTTTGTTGTTGTTCTGCGGAGAGGCGGTTAAAAGGCCGGGGTGTCCTGTTGCATGTTTTTGAATGAGGGTACACCACAATTGTGTTTCCACAACTGTCACATCGTGGCCTGGGAATGTGTCGGCGTCCCGGGTTAAACTTCTGTGCCTCTCATTTGTGCATGAAATGCAGCTTGTACTGCATTGTTTATTCTATAACTGCTATGTTTTGTTTGTTTTGTTTTCAGCACAATAAATAAAGGTGCTTTTTTTTCACAGCGTACTCCTCCAGCACCGCCACAGCCTACTCGGCCTACCATCATGACACCGAAACAGACTCTTCAGGCGCTCCTCTTCTTCTTCTCTGAAGGCTGATACAGACACAAACGTACCTTTACTGACAAGTGATGTAGCCAACTACATGGACCATGTTATCCTTTTGCTATCATTTTAGTTGTTGTTGTTGCTGTTACTGAGTGGAGCACCTTTTACCCTGGGCGGTGGTACTTCTGCTTTTAATGGTCCGGCTAATGTTTGCTATTGGAGTGTCATTTAATTTCATGGACCTTTTTATCTCTCCAGCAAATGACCCACTGAGGAAACACTTATTTTTTTACACGGGGAAAGACAATGCAAGTTTTTATGTATTAGTATGCAGTGTTTTTAAAGTTGTTTTCAGAAAAAGAAACATGACTACACTTCATGCAACTAGCAGTCATGCCAGAGGTGAGAGACTGATGGTAGAACGTAACCGTCCTCATTCTTGTCCGTGTTTGTGTATGCAAGCCGTTGTGCACATATCGTTTGCATGTATGGGCTTATTGACTCCTGCCATTTGTACACCTCAAAAGCATGTTTTGACATGAAAACTGCATTGTTAAGCCATATTTTTTTATGTACATATTTGTATGTCAATGTTACTCTCTGGGTTTTTGAACCATTTGTGGTATTTGGCCACACTTTTTTTTTATTCACAGATAAATCCTGTTTTTAACAAAATAAAAATCTCCATGCTTGTTTATGCCTTTTTATGTGCATTCAATAAGGAACTACCTTGGTGTTCAAATCATCGATTTCTCATTTTGGCTTACAGAAAATGGAGCATATTGCTTGATGCTTGCAGAGCTTCATTACAATGTTTTTGTTCCCTCTTTCCACACAAGACAAAATAATCTCTTCATGCAGTTTGACTATAAGTAGTTCCGTTTGTGAAATTATGTTCTCATATCAGCAACTCTTTCCTTTTTCTAACGCTGTGTCTTTAGCCTACTTTTCCTCTTTTATATCTTTGGATTATTGTTGTCAAACTCATCTCCCTGAGGTCACTGTGTTGTACCAGGCAAGGCTTTTTCCGCCCTCAGCAAAAGAAAGAACTTGTTTGGCTGGTTCTGGCAAAAGGGAAATAAAATCCTGGGGTTTGTCTTTGTCATCTATTGCAAAGAGAAGAAGCAATACACAAAATCAGGAACTCATTCTGAACTTTGGGTCAAATTAATTTAGCTTCATGAGCCAATAATGTCTGTTGTTGCAACTGTCAACTAAGATACTTCTGAAGACGAATAATTAGCACCAAAGATGAAAACTTCACAAGTGTATGTAACACCTTGAAACATAAGGCGGATAACTACCCCAGCATAAGGAGAAAGAGTCCTGATTCCTGAAACAATGTGATTTCTGTTATGAAAATAGGTAAAAACGATTTTTCACTTGTAGAAAATGAAATATACTCAACAAAGCGCAAAACTACAAACAATCTAAATTCTTCTGTGCCAAATGTTGAGCTTCTAGTGTTTGTGTTGCGTTGCAGTTGTCCTATGTAACCCCGTTTCCTCTGGCTCTGCCCCCTCTGGCTCTGCCCCCGCCAGCACATTCCTGTTTTACCTGTATGAGGTGTCATGCAAAAGTTCACTGTTTCACAACTAGCATACCACAGGCTAGGACAAATCAAGAGAGCTTCTTCTAAATCAAATCTAGCCTGCAGATGTTAACTGTAAACTCAGATTGTTTTTTTTGATTTAGCATTCAGATATTTCTTCTACTTAATTGTGTGCATGAAAAATGTGATGCTTGTTTTTTGTGTGGCTTTTATTTTGTATGTAACAAAAATGGCCGGGCTTAGTTTAATGTTTTAATGGTTTTGTGATTTCTCAGATGTGACTTCTACTATTTTCCATGAGAGGGAGACAAAGTATGTACTGTAATGCTTCAACATGTGTGGTCATAATACACCTTGGTGTGAACTGGAAATCACATGATTATGAAGTCCAGTGAGAGAAATACTCACCACTGATATGCAACACCGTCAGTTTGGTTTCAACACAATCTGGTAAAACAAGGAGAGCACAGCGTGCATGAATCAGATGTGGTTTCCTAATATGCAATATGCAATACTAAAAAAAGATTGACAGACTGGTTGCTTACTGGGTTGTAACCCACACTGTATTACAATATATTTTCTATGTAGGTATGCTTCCTTAAAGCTACATAACATGTGATTGAAAGAATATTTCAAACCCATATTTGTAGTGTTTTAGAGATAACTTGCGTAATACTTTACACATTGGAAACCCTGGCGTCTTGACAAGAAGTTCAAATAAAAGGAACTTGAGTAAAAGACTACTAAACATGTCAGTAATAATGGACCAATGACCTTTAGGCCTGGTACATAAAACTATTATGGTGGCCTGCAGTGAGTGTTTTTGATTGAAGATTGAGACAGAACTTCACTATTACGTTTGTGTACAAAAATATATTTATTTGAAATGTTCTGTAAATGCGGACTTATTTACAACATTGAAGCAGACAGAACATATCTTCAACATAAAATACAGTATATTAACAGTGAGTACAGTCTATCTTTATGTGGAAAATAAAATCTTTCCATTTCAGAGGATAAAAGATTTTCAGACTGAGCTAAAGTGACCTGAGCTTCAATGTAAAAATAAACAATTCATCTTCTCATGTTCACCAATTCACATAATTTTTGTTGGCTATCGTAAATGCTTTTGTTTGAGGAGTCCACTGTCAGGCATTCCTTCATTTGAGTAAACATTGCTTGGGTTGGTCAATGAAGAAGTCCTGCATCACCGCCCTTAAAAACATTGGATTCAACCTTCTCCAGGACAGCTAACGTCCTCTTCTATCTGCAGAAGAGCATGTCGACCAAAAGCTCCAGCAGGTCAGCCTGGCCTATCAAGGGCCGGAAGAATAGTTCAGTGATGAGGCTGGGTGTGATGCTCTGCAGCGTGGAGGCTGTGAGGAGGATTCGAGCAAAGCGTTCCCGGTCCCCTGGGTGAAGGAGCTGGACCATGGCGCTGAGGGCGTGCTGAGCCTCCTGCTGCAAGCCTTCAACAAAGACAGCTGCCTTTAAATCTGGGACATCTGTTGAAAGTAAAGACAAGAGATTAGATACTATTACTGTTATATATGTGTTTTCAATGTTTTTACCCCTTGAAAAACAAGTTTTTTGAATGGACAACATTCGATGAAAACATACCTGGATTGAATATCGTGGTCCCTTTGAGGTATGCATACTCCTTTGGACTCAAATCCAAACTCCAAAACTTTTTGAGGCAGGACTTGAGTTTGCTGAAACCGGCCATGGTGGGCTGTTCCCTCCCCATTTCGATGCTCTCCTGACGGTTTAGGAGAATCTTTTTCAGCATGCTGTCAGCAGGTGTGTCCGTCACCTCGAAGTCCACATGCTCCTGGGCCAGACCCAAGATAAAGAGCGGTGCCCAGCAGCTTTTGAGAAGTGAGAACTGGTCGTTTGGTGGCATCTGGTTAAAAGCAGGTAAGCTCTTCATGAAATGAACAGTTTTAACCAGAACTGCAGACGCTTCTTTGCAAACCTCAGAGGACCTTTTCAAGCACACTGTCCGTCGCAGCTCACAGTTGCATCTATGAGGTATTGAATTGTAGTTGAAGCAGTTTTGGCTTTGTTCGCTGTTATCCATTTGACTCAGGATTTTATAGAGGATAGGATTTGAAAGCCTGTCTGTGCTGGCTGCGCAATGACATCCGTTATCCATTTTTTTTATTAGGTTGTAGAGATCTGTGCTATAAAATGTAAGAGAACTCTCCCAGGATGGGCTCTGCAAGAGCTTGTGAGTAATGCTGCAGCTTCTTTCAGTCTCCATATTTATAAGGCCAACCCAACCTGCTAAGTGGACCTTGACTTGTCAATACACTCCGTGAAAAACAACCATGTGCTCTGCCAGATGACTGATGGAATAACCCTGGGAAACCGATAAGCTTTTCTCAATGAAAAGTAGCCGTTGGAGTCATGCCTGGATCTCAATAGGGTTGGGTCTTATCTTGTAGCCGGTGTCATTAACCTAGGCAGTACCAAGCTACCAAGGACTGAGGGGGTAATCAGCCCCACTGTGTCCCTGCACTCTGCCAGCTCACACCTGTGGAGCTGGAAAGAAGCCAAAGCACAGCGGGGGCATTGACCTATAAGTTATTTCCTCATGCGGTAAAGCAAGTTCTTTTTTTTTCAATTCATTTATTTTATAGCAATCCTGGAACTGGAATTTTTAAAACCTAATTTGATGGTATAAAACTGCTCAACCTCTTTTATATTCTTTTGCCTTTGATATTAATGAAACCAACCAACATGGCTTACTTAACACATCTACAGATCCAAAACCCAGATTTTACAAATACTACTGAGGTTATCAGTGCTAACATTTATTAAATAGCACTAAATACAAAGTGCAGCTAAGGCTGATGGGAATGTCATAGTGACACTATAATACTCAAATCAAGGAGGTTAATGCAATTCAACCTGAGGGGGATTTGGTCGTTTGTCCCAAATTGAATGGCAATCCAGCCAATAGTGTTTGAGACATTTCATTAACAATGACTTATTATTAAGTACTACAGGAAAGGTCAGGGGACCTCCAGGGTCACCAGGATTCATCCTCTGGGGAACATGAGTGTCATGGCAATCCATCAAATAGTTGTTGAGATATTTCAGCCAGAACAAAATCATGAGTGCACAATAAAAACAAAAACAAAATTGAAGTGGCTGGCTGATGGACAGATGGATTGATACCATTGAAGGTTATCAATGCATGAAGAACATTTTCCTTGGCAGGTCCTTATGCTAGGTTTCTTACAGTGATAACGTCAGATAGATAAAGCTGTTTTTACTCTGACGTTGGCCAAGAAATGTAGAAGGAATTCTAGTTTATGGCGTCTGTAACAGGCGGTACAATGTTCCATATGTCATTCAATCGAGTTTACTCTAATGTTATCCTCCCTGTGCCTGGCACCGAGGCTTGAGACTGATAAGCTAATTACTTTATTGTTGTCACAAATAAACACATTTCTCATTTTTAATGACAGGTTTCTTTGTTTTAGACATTTAGTACCGTGCACCAACTAAATGCGTGTCTTGTATAGAGACAGGTGCCACAATAGATAACATATTATGCTCATTACTTTTGTGGGGATGGTCACCCGCTGCACAAGCCCAGCAGCCTAAAAGCATCACGATGGAATTTACAGAGAAAAATCTGAACCACAGAGCAAAGGAGTCAAGGTCATTTTATAAAGTGAATGACTGCAATAAAGAGATTACAAGCCAGACACTACTGGCAGCACCAGTCACCGAATGTTTGTTTTATTTCGTCAGTACCTTTACTCATCCCTTCAAGGAATACAGAATTTCATTGCCTTATTTTCTTTCCTTGAGTGGTCTCATTACGATACACTCCAGTGATTATTCATGTAAGAAGTGACATGTTTAAACCGTAATGGACCTCAGCTTGAAATGCATGACAAAACCCACTACGTGATCTACAAGAATGTGATCCTTTCAGCTTTCAGTGACCTGTAATGCACTCACAAAGCCCTCAGGCTTAATGAAGCAGGTTGACAGTTGTAAATGCTTGCGATAAGGCTTGTGTTTATAGAGGTTAGGTACAGGCGGTGATGGATACGGAGGACAGGCTCTTATCTCCACCAAGACAGTAAAAATATAATGTCCTTCATTCTATAAGTGAAACAAATGCTATATTCTGAGATCCAGCAAGCAAAACAATCAAGGTCCGATGAGTCATGATGTAACGGCCCTTTAAGAATGTAAAAGCCTCTTTTTTTTTCATTATTATTAAAATAAGTACAAACTCAAAATGTATGAAGACATCTGACTGTAATATCTTTATCATGTTAAGACTGTAATAACAAATAATAAGACAATCATTGCGTCATTTTGAAGATAATTGTGTCAACATAGCAATTGAAATACACAGTTTGCTTTTCTTGTAACATTTTCTGCTCCCATATATTGACTATTGCTTTTCTTTTGGTTTTAGTTTTCCCAGGTCATTGAACTCTCAGTGCCTGACGG
This sequence comes from Cottoperca gobio, assembly GCF_900634415.1. Taxonomy (NCBI): domain Eukaryota; kingdom Metazoa; phylum Chordata; class Actinopteri; order Perciformes; family Bovichtidae; genus Cottoperca; species Cottoperca gobio. The sequence goes on along the minus strand of NC_041370.1, from coordinate 14,299,394 downwards.
ACTCCATGTCTTGTACATCACAGTGGTACAGACCTTGACCTACTGCCAATACAGCAGAGGTACATTTGCCTCTCTCCGTTTTCACAAGGTCATCAACCCAAAGGTCACATTTACTCTGCTGGGGACATTGCTCGGGTTATTTTTTTTGATTATCCTGGAATTAGAAATTTGGGGAATTCAGTTCACATATACAAATATAGTTATTTCAGGTTCACCATACAAGTGATATATACTATTCATTAACAAGACAACACAAATGTATTCAGTTTGAGCCAGATCCAGAGTCCCCCGCATACATTTTCAAACCATTCAATTTGAATAATCTTCTTGTCTACAACTAAAAAAACAAACGTTAAATATATAATACTGGAGAAACCAAAGTGAACACTAATTAAATGGACCATCTTGTCTCCTTTGACAGGCTTTTGAGGTGAAGTTAGCAAACTCAAACACCACTATCGTTCCGTTTTTTGATCATCTGTACACCAGGATATTTCAGGGTTTTGAAATGCAACTCCTCTTTTCTTTTCTTTTCCTTTTTTTGCAATGATATACTGTACTGCTAGACTGTGCACTGATGTTGACAAGGTAATACCTAAACTAACATAATGCTAAACTTCAATACTTTTTTGGGTACTGACCTAGAGGTAACCTCTGCATTGATTCATTTAAAATAGTGAAAGCTGGCATTGAATGCTTGGTCAGATTCTAAGTCGTGTTTAGTTATCCTTTTATTAGATGTTTCCTTAATTAATATGTTGTTGTTTTTTTTAACTGTATTTGATTTATAAGTTTCTCTATGGAATACTGAGGCATTTGAGAAGGCCTTTGGTAAAATTGCCCAAAGTGTATAAAGTATCAAAGTATCAAAAAAGGTGTTGTTACAGGCACCAGTATGGAAAAAAGTCTCACAGTTTAATTGTGAATCTGTATTTTCATTTTATGCCCAAAACCTCGAGTGCAATGACACATGATTGATGTCTTCTGTGACCGGGTGCCATATTATTTCTGCTACGTCTTCTTTTCCAGGCTCACTATGAAATTAGTTACTTTCATTTAATTTTCCAGCACAGATGGATATTTGGTGCATCTATTTGTGAGCCTACCTGTCCACAGCAGGGCTCTCGTGCGTATGATCTATGTGAAGGTTTTAGTCAGTATTTTACAGGATCTTATAAGATTATAAACCTAAAAAGTCTTTAAAGTCAAACTGGTGTCAAATTTGCTTTTTCAATTTTTCATCTGTAATTTCCAAACACATGCACTCTTGAGGATTAGCATGGGCTTCCACAACCCAGCATGGTTAATGCACAGTAAGTGTGTGATACAGTATGTGTAAAGTGATGTCAGGGTCCAGAAAACACTGTTCTAGTTTTACTGCCTATTACTATCAAAACACAATGATAAAAGCTGAGGTGAAGGCCAGAGGGAGAGTTGGCCTGGGTCAATGAACTCTGACTGAATCCTTTTCTTGGTTGTCTCTCTGAAATAAGTATTTATTTATTTTATGTAGAAATGCAACAGATTTGAATATTTTTCTTAAAAGACATAGCATTTAGTTGAATAATCAGTCTAACGGTTTCACTTCTTCTTTTAACATATCAAGGATGCAGAAGTGATCACCATCACTGTTCTGCTCCGCGACTTGGTTGTTATTACTTTATGTTACTTTCTTTGTAAATCCAACCTCGCTGTCCAAGTAGAGGGATCTATCTTTAAAATGTACTATGTACAAAGGATGCTTTGTTTTTCCTTAGCGAGACATTGTATGGGTTAAACTGCTTTTTGGTTATAAATGAAAGTACATAACTGTCACTCTATTTTCCTCTAAATATATAATTTCTTTGATATCAGGGAAATTTCAGTTTGGACTGGACTGCAACAATTTCATAGAGACAACAATGTGAATACAGTAAAACCTTCAGAGATGAACATCAGTATTGATTATTCCGGATATGTGGTTTGGTAGTAGAGAAGACACATTGTCATGAAAGATAAAGGAAGAGATAGTAAACCTTGAAATTTTGCTGTGAAATGTAGAAGAATAACCAGTGCAGGAATGTAACTTAGTACATTTACTCAAGTCGTGTACGTAGCCCAAAAGAACCCACGGTGACACAGATGTCACACAACCTATAAATGCTCTGGAAAGTTCCCTACACAGCTTTACCCTTGATTTTAACTCATGAAGTCCCTAAGTGACACATACTGAACATCCTGGTGGGTCAGGTCATGTGATTTTGTGTTCCCAATACAACATCTCCAAGATGGCCATGTGCCAGGACAACACATGTGACAGAACTAGCTCAATCTAAAAAGCTTGTTTTTTTGTTGCTAAAGGTAAGATTCAAGCCATTTAAGAATTAGAATGCTTACACAACATGTCCTTTATTACATTCATATATAGTTTTACCTAAAGTAGAAATGGGTCCGGGTTCTTACAATGTTGAGGTACTTCTACTTTACTTAAGTAAATCTATTTTATGCAACTTTATACTTCGACTCCACCACATTTTGGAGGCATTGATACAAAATGTAATAAAACAAAAATAACATGATGTAACCTATTATTATAGATTAAGCTACCCACCAGTATATAAAGTCATTGAAATGAGCCCCAGCTTTACCAGCTGCATTCTTGTGGGAATCATTTCATTATTTTATAAACTGCTGGGTATCTTAAAACATAATACTAAATCATAATAAATACATCACTAATTATAATCCAGTGATACTGTATGTACTTTTACTTGAGGATCATATTTTTGTACTTTTTAAGAAAGATTTTTAAAGGACTTTTACTTTTAACAGAGCATTTTATTGCTACTTTTACTTCTGTAAATCATCAGCGTACTTTTTCCATCACTACTAAAGAAGTAAGAAAATAATAACAGTATGTCATAAATAACATAAATACATACCATTTATATTATACAACTTATATATAAAATAAATAACATAGTCATACATAAAACTATATAATAATGTACTGGTGCGAATGTGTGGGTTGTTGTCGTAGTAGTATGCGTTGTTGCTGTTGAGTTGTTGGTATTGCGTTTGTATTGGATCATTATGGAGACAGCCAACTAGCGAAACTATTTTTATGCACGCCAGCATCATCTTCCTTGTGAGCAGGTAAAGAAACCAGATCTAAATATGTTGAAAGAATAATGTACATCCCACTTGCTCATGCCCAGCACCAGTGACGCAGCTCGTAGCGGTTCAAATCCGACCTGGCCATATGCTGCATGTCATTTCCCTTATCTCTATCCAATCTTAAACTGTACTCTCATTTAAGGCCTAAAAAGCCCAATTTTTTCCCCAGCATTCTCTTCTCAATAACACATAATAACAATCATCAATCTTTATTTTCAAATAGAACATGATATTCAGTCTTTTCAAGGCAAAGATACTTTAAATCCACTGCAGCCTTGCACTACGCCTGTAGAGGTCACTGTACCTGCAGCTTCCAGAAATTAACCCATTTTCAAAACAACTGGCTGAAGTGGTTCAGTGCTTCACAAAAGCTTCATTTGCCCATCACTACTTAATTCCTTGCTTAGTATATGCATGTGGCCCAGACCACAACACAGGAAGAAGGGAGCGAGAGAGAGCAGGCCAGTTCTTCCTGGTCCTCCTTTATTGAGGACCCTTCCTCCTGATAGGCCAGCCAATCAGGTAATCAACACCTAATTAGAGCACAGGTGAGAGAAGTGGGGGAGGAGAGATAAAAACACATCAAGACCGAAACAAAACCTGCCTGGCACAGTTGCTGAACGAGAAGCAAAAAAAGGTACTGATCAAAAGCTAGTTTCTTTACTTGCAGACACCGTACTGGGTTTTCTATTTTGTACACTCAAGCACACAACCGTGTGGTTTGTAGTATCTTTTAGATGTCCTCTTAAAACTTTGTAAGTGTTTGACACGTGTCACGATGTTATTGTTGCCTCTTTGCCATTGTTTTATTCCATTCCACACATTTGTAATCCTCCGTGTAGGCAGAGCTGTGAGCTCTGAGGAGGAGGACGAGGGTGATGTGCCACCCAAAAAGAAAAAACACAAGAGTGGGAGATATTTGGACAGCAGTGGGTCTGACTGACAAGAGGCAGATGGGTAAAAATACATTTTAACATCAAACGACACTTAACTTCTTAATGGGTAATGTTGTGTGTCATGTCTTTTAAGCTACTGGATGGATGCCTAAATTTCCCTCGCGATAAATAAAGTATCTATCTACAAGCACATCCTGCGGGTCATGGTCAACTGTAGAATTCAACTGATGAGGATGGGGATGGCAGCTACCTCCCCATTTGCCCCTAACACAGGGGTGGGGAACCTCTGTCCTCTGGGCCGTACACAAACGAGTGAGTGTTAACTTGCAATTGATTCATCCTTGAGGCACATGTGGATGGTGTCCTTTGACCTGATATTTGCCATTAAAAACAAATTGGGCTGTTGCCGTTACTAAATTGTTTGTGGATGAACCAGCTGCTTAATTTTGTTATGCGTTTGTAACGAAGGTGATCCCAGTAGCCGTCTGGTCTAAGTTTGTGTAGCGCACAACCCATATACTTGTTGTTCATATTATGCACAGACGCGTGTATTCATTTGTTTAAGAAAGATCCAAGCCCGTTTGGTGTAAAACCTTTTATTGGATGGTGTATTCTCCACGCCAGTCTGTTTGCTGGGGGGGTGGCCCTGTAGAGAATAGAAGTAAGGGTAAAGTAACAACCTCACTCGCAGTTCATAACATTTGGTTAACGCTAAGGCATAGATGAAATAACCGTATGATAAAACGGACACTTAACCTGTTCTCTCCTGTCTCCAACTCTCAAGGTCCGCGGCTAAAAGAGTCCCCGTGGAAAACTCATTTCTATCGTTCCGGGAGGGTTCCACAGAGCCGGATGAAGTGGGGTGGTGGTAAATGTGTGCGTAGTACATTTTGTAGCCGCATAGTCGTTTTTGTTACATGATAATTATAGTTTATATTATTGCGGCTGCAAAATGCATGCACTGTTAAAATCAGAAAAACCAAATCTGATTATTTCCAAACTGAAACTACAAATAACTTAAATAATCCCCTTAAATTCTGGAAAACTAAATCAATAGCTGGAAATAAAAATGTGATAGAGCTTCCACCTTGTATTGTCAAAGACTCTCTTCAAATCTCTGACAAGGCAGACATGCTTGGTGGTTTTAATGAACATTTTATTGCCTCTGGTTCCTTGTTTGAATCTCAGAACATACCTCAAGGAGCCCCTGCTCGCTCTGAAGGTCGTGTCTGGCAGGGTCAACCCTTTACTTTTAATCCAGTAACAGTCTCAGAGGTGCATAAAGCCCTTTAAAGTTTAGACGCAAGAAAATCAGCAGGTCCTGACAACCTAGAGCCATACTTTTTAAAGTTAGCAGCTGATTTCCTCGCCTCGCCCCTGGCCCATCTTTTCAATCTATCCCTGGAGACAAATGAAATTCCCCTTATTTGGAAATCTGCTTTTGTTCTCCCACTGTTGAAAGGGGGTGACCCCACTCTCCCGCAACAATTACAGACCCATCTCCAAATTGTCTGTCTTAAATAAAGTGCTGGAATCATTGGTAAGTCAACAACTAAAGTACTTTTTATCGACTAATAATATTTTATCTGACCTTCAATCTGGTTTTACAAAAAAACACAGCACTACAACAGTCTCCTTAAAAGTAGTAAATGATTTTATAAATTTCTTGGACAATAGAGAACATTGTGCAGCACTTTTTATTGATTTATCTTTTGATACAGTAGATCATGCCTTATTGTCACAAAGACTCTACAGTACAAGTCTTTCAGATCAAGCTGTCTGTTGGTGTGAAAACTATTTATCAGGCAGATCAGTGTGCGCGGGCAGAAGGTATAACTTCTAGCTCTCTTAATGTATCCAAGGGTGTGCCACAGGGATCGGTTGTAGGACCATTGTTGTTTATCATTTATATAAATAATCTTAATCACAATGTTTTAAATGTAAATTTCCATTTTTATGCTGATGACACAGTAATTTACTGCTCTACGTCCTCCCCAAATCAGGCTCTTTGTCAGCTCCAGACTGCTTTTAACATTGTACAATGTAATATATGTGAATTGAAACTTGTTTTAAATGCTGGAAAGATGAAACTCATGATCTCGAAAGCAAAAACCAAACACTTGAACCTCCCTCCTATCACCACTTCACAGGGTTCCCAGATTGAATCTGTGTCTCAGTTCAATATCTTGTTATTATCATTGAAGATTCTCTTTCTTTTAAACCTCACATTTTAGAACTTTTGAAAAAATTAAGAATAAAATTAGGTTTTTACTTTAGAAACGAGTCCTGTTTTTCTTTTGAGGCCAGAAAGCGATTAGTCTCTGCAACGTTTCTGTCTCTGCTGGACTATGGAGATGTTGTTTATATGACTGCATCGTCTCAGTGCCTCAGCTCTCTGGATACCGTCTACCACGGGGCACTGAGATTCATAACAAACCTAAAAACCCTGACGCACCACTGCACCTTATATGCTCGTGTTGGATGATCTTTCCTGACCACTCGTAGATTGAAACACTGGCACATCCTTATTTATAAAGCTATTCTTGGTGCTCTTCCTCCATACTTAGGGATCTACATTAGTCGGAAATGTAGTCGACCATATCGGCTTCGCTCCGAGGACTTGTTTCTTTTAACTGTCCCAAAAGTCCGTACTGAACTTGGGAAAAGGGCTTTTAGTTACGCTGCTCCGGCTGCCTGGAACCAGCTGCAGAATGAGCTGAAACTCAGAGCTGGTCTCTCTGAACAGACTTAAAGCGACTCTTAAAGACATTGAAGCAGACCGCTGTGTCTGTAAAGGTTTTAATTAATGTTGTGATTGTGCTGCTGCCTATCTTGGCCAGGACTCTTGAAAAAGATTTTTAATCTCAATGAGACCTATCCTGGTAAAATAAAGGTTATAAATAAATCTCAACTATAAGACCTGTCACGTTTGTAAATGAAAACTCCTGCTGGGGTTTCCATTTTCCTGACCGGAGAAAATTGGATGCATCATTGAAGTCAACCAGCTCAATGACTAATGTGCTTATATCACACTGTCTCCACTTTGACACTGACCATTTATTCTGCCACTGTCCCTGTATTGCCTTTTAACTCTTCACCTCTCTTTTCAATAAAGGGTCTGTGTAATACAAACCTACTGATAAGAGAGATGACCCTTTCACACATTGATTTATATTCTCGTCGCTCCACTGATTTAAATTAATTACTCGAGACAGACATATTAAACGTAACATAAAAACATAGCTCGATGGTGGACAGGACCGTATGTAAAACAGCCACAACAATAAGCCAGCTTCAGCAACAGAAGGCCCATTACAGCCATATAATGAGAACTTCGACACCACTTAACTCTTGAGGTCTGACCACAACAACCACACTAAATTTGACCTTTGCCTCAATGGCGACAAAACTGAGGCCCTTCTCATCGGCTCCAAAAGCACTTTATCCAAAGCACAAAACTCCATTGCCCCAAACCTCATTGATGGCTTCTCCGTACCGTTCTCCAGCCAAGTTAAGAGTCTCTGTGTCACTCCTGTACAGCACCCTCTCCTTTGCACCCCACATAAAGAACATCACACGCACTGCTTTTTATTTCCACCCGCACAAAATCATCTGAACACATCACCCCCATTCTCCTGAAACTTCACTGGCTCCCTGTTCAATCCCGGATCGACTACAAAAACCTCCTGCTCTCATACAAAGCCCTCCACAAGCTCGCCCCCACCTAACTGTTTCTAACGTCTCCGGAAGCGGAGCTGACGTCATTTCTGAAAGTCGTTTCGATCTGATGACGTTTGCTGGCCAGAAACAAACAATCATGGCGGACTCTGAAGCCGTTGCTCCTGTGTTTTTGGCAATTAGCAACATCCCTGTTGCCTTTCACTCGGCGGACCTGAGAAACTATTTCAGTCAGTTCATAGAAAGCGGCGGTTTTCAGTGTTTTCACTACCGACATCGACCGGAGGTTCTCAGGGAGTCCGAGGGGTCCGACAACACCGTGTGCGGTGACTGTGAAGCGGGCAGCTCCACAGTCACAGAAAGCAGCGCCGTGAAACAGCGGACGGCGAAGACGTGCTGCTGTATCGCCTCACTTCATGCTAAAGATGCCGACAGATTAATCCGGATGTATGCGGGAAATAACTGGATTGACTCGAAGGGGGACTGGCTGGCTAGACGTTGTGTTATTAAAAGAGTAAAAGTTTCACGTGACAAAGGTGAGTGAGACTTTTATATATGACATATAAACGGTTAAATTAAAGGCAGGCACGTGAGAAGCTTACGGGGATAGGGGGAGAAGAGATCTCGTTTTGTTTGAATTTGACATATTTCCGTTGTGCACAACAATCACCGAATGAATGATCTTTTTCCTTGAGTGACTTGAAGATGAAATTAAAAGTCGCAGTTGTGTAATTTTCAATCTGGAAACAAACTGATTCAGAGACAAATCCTTAAGGCACAACTTCCTTTAAGTGGGAACCTCACTTAGTAAGTAAGCCAAACCTTTTTAACACAGGTTACAAAGTGCTTACAATCAACATTAGTACAGAAAATAAAGAAAACACAAAGGCACCGCGCACACAAGAGAAAATACATTCAAAAGCAATTCACTTGCAAATGTAGAAAGCTTAAAGCAGCCAATCGGCACACAGATCAACCCTTGAAATGATAGAAAAGCCAACTTAAAGAAGTGGGTTTTTAAGATGTTTTTTGAAACAGTCAACAGACTGCTGATCTTATGGGAGGGGGGGGGGGATTGTTTCAAAGTCCAAAGAGAATTTATGTCATCTTGTCCATGTAGGTGTTACTGCGAATTACTTGACACGTGTTGTCTTTGTTTGTTGTTTAATCGTGCCAGGCAGTGTTATTTCTGTTGTATTTATTTGTCTTTTTTTTTTATCCTTTCAGATGATGGGTCATTCCCCTATAAATCAAAGTACGAGCAGCGGCACAGGGTGTCCTTAACAGAGTGTTTCACAGAGGCTGACCTCAAAAGTTTATCCGAGCTGAATCCTCCAGCTCTGATGCAGAATGGGAACGTGGGCACACCGGTGAAAGTTTTCCTACAGCTCATCCAGTCCTGCCGACTGCCTCCGCGACTAATCCGGAAGTTGGGCCTCACTTTCCCCAAGACTGCCTCCAACCGCCGTTACGGCAATGTGCCTTTCCAGTATAAGAACAGTTGGACACTTCCAGCCACTGAGGAGACTGTATCAACAGCTGCTGGACATGAAATCTCAGGACCAGGCACTTATGCTGCTCTATCCTCAAGACCAAGGCCGCTAGCTGATCACACAACAGAGACTGATGAGCCACAGGAAGAAGAGGACGAGGATGCACAGTCAAATGAAGATGATGTGAGTTTGAATCCAATTAAATGATAGCATTCACAGTTATGAATAGCTGTAGGGCTGGTTGAATTTTCATCATTATCCCTTCACTCTGGTTTGACAATTATTCATGTTGTTGGTTGTAGGATGATGACTGGTGTGAGGAGTGGGAGCGCCATGAGGCTTTGCATGAGGATGTAACGAGCCAGGAACGAAGCAAAGAGAGGCTGTTCGAAGAGGAGATTGAGTTGAAGTGGGAGAAGGGCGGCTCAGGCCTGGTGTTCTACACCGACGCCCAGTACTGGCAGGAGGAGGAAGGAGGTATGCACCTCCCTTGAAGTATATAATAATAATAATAATATGTGTTTAAACATGAACAAACACATCAAGTTATCTGAAGTTATGGGAGGTCAAATTGAAACAGTAATTTTTAGCTGGTGTTGTTTAGTTCAAACCTGACAGCGTAATTGTTGTGTATTGTTAAATTAGACAGCTCAACTCCACTGTACGATTACAATAATAGACATTAGAAGATAAATGTTGACGTGTGCAGAATTGATATCGATCCAAATTGATTTAAAGCAGGCGTATATGATTTCTTTCTTTTAAATTCAGTGTATTTGCTTGATGAATGATCAATAATGTTTATGTCTCCTGTCCTTTTTTTTAGATTTTGATGAACAAACGACAGACGACTGGGATGTTGACATGAGTGTTTACTATGATAAAGGTATCGCAAATTTGTTTTACATCTGAGATTACCTTGTTTGACACAGGGAACCAAACTGTGCATTATCTCTGCAGGATCAGCTTTTCTTTAACCCAGATTCCCCTCTCACAGATGGAGGTGACATGGATGCCCGTGACTATGTCCGAATGCGGTATGAAAAAAGGCTGAGGGAGGGTCTTGAAGATAGATCTGGACAGAGTCAGTCTATTGGCAGCTTTGAGAGGTTCACTAAGGTAAGGAGGTGGCCTACAATTTAACTCCATCTTTTCTGACATGGCTTATATGAGCAATTGTTTAATGTTTGTTTCTTTTTAGGGCTTTGGCCGTCGTTTGATGGAAAAGCAGGGCTGGAAGGATGGTGAAGGGTTGGGGAACAGTCAGGTTGGGATTCCTGACGCCCTTGAGAGTGACGGCCAACATCCCAATTGTAAAAGAGGCTTTGGGTGCGTATGAACACAAACGGAATCAGCAAAAATATAACTGCTTGCATGTTTTGGTATGCCAGTGATTGGATACTCTTTGTAGTGCTCTCCTGGAGTTAATGTGCTTCTTTTCGGCAGGTATCATGGGGAGAAATTGTTTTTGAATCCTGTAAAAAAGGCCAAAACAGATTTTCATATAACTACCGTCTATGACAAACCAAAAGACATCGATGGAGGCGACACCTTGCTGAGGCGTCAACCAAACACTAGTATGAAGTACAGAGGCTGGCAACCAGGTGGCATCATTGGACCACGAAGATGACCTTAATTAAATTATTATTATTATTTAGGTTTTTTACTCATTAACTTGTCTAAACGTGTTATTAAAACATTTTTCAAACCTTTCATTCGACTTGTGCTGATTTTGTCCTTTTATACGATTATGTATTATCTGAAATTAATGACTCATTATCAAACAACTTGTAACGGAAACTATTAATGATGTTTTAGACTGAAATAATATATGAAGCACTATTGTAGAGGCAGTAGTGGAAGAAGTACTCAGATCTTTTACTTTAGTAACAACGGAAATATCACAGTTTTATAATACTGTTAAAAATGTAAATGTCTTACATTAATATTATTTTAAAGTAAAAATACAAAATGATAAGCTTCAACATCTACTTAAAGTATCAAAAGTAAGCACTCATTATGCATAATGTCCCATTCCAGAATTATGTGTTCAGTATAGGCCTATATTATGTTTCTGGAATATAATGAGTGATGCATTAATATGTCATTTCGATATTAAAGCTGTTAAAGGAGGAGTTAACATGAATTGCTTTATACATTCCTGGGTTGCTTAACCAATAACAATATATCATTTGTTATTTTATTTACAATGTATTATATTCTCAACCTGCAAAGGAACTAGTAACTAAAGTTATCAGAGAAATGTAGTGGAGTAAAAAGTACAATATTCACCTGTGAGATGTAAAAATAAACTAGCATAAAATTGAAATGCTCAAGTAAAGTACAAGTACTGCACAATTGTAAAGTATTTGAGTAAATGTACGTAGTTACATTGTTATACAGGCCTATACAGTCTATGGTTACATCCCACTACTGCACAGAGGCTAGTGTTGTTCCCCTTGACGAATAAAAATCACTGCTTTTATTTTGACATCTCGGTTACGTAACCCGGATATACTTTAGAGTAGCTTTAGCCAACTAGCAACCGTTGTACGCATGCAAACATATCGGCGGCAGACGGTAATTATCCATCAATACTTATTACATTTACAAATGCAAGTCCACAATGTCATAACAGAAAATGTAGCTAACGTTAGTAAGACGTCTCTATGGTCACACGTACACTTTTAACTGGCTACAGTTAGGAAGTTGTATTTAACTTTATTGTTTAAAGTTACCTGAGTGTATTGATCGTTCAAGTATTTATCCACACCTGCCTAGCTTAGTATCAAGGTTCTGCTCTTAAACCCAGCATGCATTAATATAAATTCAACGTCTCGGATAGATATAGCCCCGATCTATTTGTAACTCACTTCAAGTTGGTTACATTTAGTTTAGGTGATTTGAGATGCATGATATTCCATCATGTAAGCAAAGTAAACAGTGATTACAATGTGATACAGTTCTTGGACTTAGCCTTTCCAACAATCACTATCGTAACCAGTTGTGTCCTCTTGTCCAGCCTCTTACATGCTACCTAATATCTGACACTGACTGATGTGACCCTGCAGGTAAGAACCTGGATGCTGACCCCCTGCAGGACATTCCATGTGGCCCCTTTGACTTCTGGTCTCATCTAATGTGATTCTCTCCAGCTCTCCAGTCCCAGGGGCACTGAAACCATGTCAAGTCAGACAGGAATAACGCCCACCCTGCGCTTCGGCCAGGTGGTCATTGGACCCCCAGGCTCAGGAAAAACCACCTATTGTCAAGGAATGCAGGAATTCCTGACTCGCCTTGGACGCAAGGTGATTGTGGTGAACATGGACCCTGCAAACGAAAGACTACCGTACTCCTGTGCAGTAGATATCTCAGAGCTGGTCACTCTGGACGATGTGATGGAGAACTTGAAGCTCGGGCCCAACGGTGGGCTCCTCTACTGTATGGAGTATGTTGAAGCAAATCTGGACTGGTTAGAGAACAAGATGAAACAGCACAGTGACTGTTACTTCTTGTTTGACTGTCCAGGACAAGTGGAGCTCTACAGCCACCAGAGTTCAGTAAAGAATATATTCTCACAGCTGGCCAAGTGGAATTTCAGGGTGAGCTCCTCAAACATTCAGGGTTGGGAAAGATGTTATGTCCTCTGAGGCTTAAACTGATGCTTTATCTATACAGTCATCGTGTATGTACAAAAAGATGAGAGATAATAGAAATGATAATCCTTTATTAGTCCCACAGTGGAGACATTTGCAGTGTTACAGCAGCAAAGGGGATCAGTAAAAAACATAACAAGATATAATAAATAAATGAACAGTAAAAAGCAGAATAGTTGAATTCAGATTTTTGCATATATGAAATGTTGATGTTGCACAGGTTAATTGTCATTGTGTGTGTGTGCTGACTACTGGGAGCAGTGCTGTTTGTCATGATAGTTGTAAAGTGTGACAGCAGCAGGAAGGAAGGACCTGCGACATCTCTCTCAATATCAACATAATGTAGATCATAGGTCTTATGCCTGTCGTTCTCCCACACTTTTTCACTTCTCTAAGCTCACTTCAGTGCACCTTGTGGACTCTCACTACTGCACTGACCCAGCCAAGTTCATCTCTGTGCTGTGTACCTCCCTGTCCACCATGCTGCACGTGGAGCTTCCCCACGTTAACGTCCTCTCCAAGATGGACTTGATTGAGCAGTATGGCAAACTGGGTAAGTTAAGGGCTGTTGGCTTTACCATTTTAACAAAACAAATGTTAACACAATCCAAACGAGGACACAGGATTCTTATTTTTCTTAAAAATGAAGAAGTAACTGTACAACTTGTATAGAAATTGTAATCACTCTTACTATGGTAACATTGTTTTTGTCTGTTGTCTTGTACAGCCTTCAACCTTGACTACTACACAGAGGTCATGGACCTGACCTATCTTCTCGATCACCTGGCTGCAGACCCCTTCTTTAAGAAATTCCATCATCTAAATGAAAAGTTGGCAGAGGTCATACAAGATTACAGCCTCGTCTCTTTTGTGCCTCTCAATGTGCAGGTATTACTGTTGGCTGTTTTTGAATCGGTTCTTGTTATACATATCACATCTCAATTTGTTTTATACTGCTGGTGGTACATGCTAGCCAATAGGACCTTACATTACTCTACTGAACTATGCTTTCCTACGGATAAGGTGGTTAAAGCTAATATAGAGGTCAAATGTACAAGGCTGTCATCAACATTCGGCATTTAATTTAATAGAATGAATGAAATGTAATTCATGGTTATATGGTGCACCAGCTTTTTAGTTATGTCAGGTATATAATGTGACATATCTTCTCTGACAGCTCAGGTTGTATATGCATGACCAGGCATTGGGTGTTCTTGCTTTGTTGCTGCAGGAAAAAACACGGAGCTACTGTACATTGCAATCGACTAACACACAAAGCTAACTTTAAAAAAAAAAAATAGATTATTGCTCAGTGACTTCCAAATGTCAAGTCTGCTTCAGCTCAATCCAAAACTATCACACCTAACATGGCCTGATCCGCTGTATTAAACATGGCACACACACAGAAATGGAGCCTCGAAGCTCCGTTTCTGTGTGTGGTTCAGAATAACTGACTGAATGATTATAAGTGCTTTTTTGAGTACTACATTTTATATTTATTTTCTGTGGAATGATGCAAGGCTACTGAGAGATGTGGAGTGGACAGCGTAATAAGAATTCCTTGATTATATTTCCGTGAAGGGGTTCAGTATCCACAGAATATCTACACTACTGAGTAGAACTGGCCTGAAACATGTTAAATTCCAACATTATATTCGCTTATGCCAAAATGGCTCCCTTCCAAGACGTTTTCTATCGTTTCAACAGGTACATCATAAATCATTTTTAGCAGTTGAAATTGAGCACTGGATCAATTTTCTGCAGATGGATTGGACTGTTGAAAGGGAGAGGGCTGTCTGCACACTGTATTTGTTCCCTGACATTATTTCTTCATGGAGACTGATATGATCCTGTGTGAGGAGTCTAGACCGCTGTGCCATTACTGCATATGGGACTAGTAATTTATACAAATGGCAGGTTGGCACACTTGTTTCCATCGTGGTGAAAACGCAGCCTTGATGCACTTCTGAGTTTTCGACCCCCTTTTAAGTTAAGCAGCCACTAGTTACCGGGGTTACCAATGCTACTTAAACACAGCACATTTAAAAGAGCAAAGCTGCAACACTTTTGACCTTGAGAAGGACAAGATGATGAACTCTGAGCAACTGAGGAAGTTGGGTTTTTTTTGGCTTCGTATGCACGTGTAGCTTATCTCAAAATACTGAACATTGATAACATACTGCAAGGCTGAACACGCGGCACTGCCACATTTCCAAAAGGTTTTTTTCTTCATATTTTCAAGCGAAGAGCTGCCTGTATGGTGCTCATGCAGTAGATCTGCCTCGTAGAGAAAACAAATAGTAAAAGAGAACGAGGATGTGAAACAGGTCAAATCTTAACACTGACTTTTGACATGATTTATATAATATTTTATACGGACTATTCAGAAACCAGAAATATCATTGGCTTTAAAACAGCACATTATCAAGGTTTCAGTGAGAGAGTTATCAGCGGGGAGTTTTAGTGGATCTATACAGGGAAAAACCCCTGATCTCAAATGCTTCTCTTCTGTTTCCAGGACAAAGAGAGCATGATTCAGGTCTTACGAACAGTGGACAAAGCCAATGGCTACTGCTTTGGTGACCTGGAGGAGAGGAATTTGCAGGCTATGATGTCAGCTGCTGTGGGGGCAGACTTCCAGTTCGACTCGTATCCTTTCCCAATCGCTATGGTGACTCACTGGGACTCATGTGATTTAATGTCAAACCTTGAAAATTACGGGGGGGTGGCTGAAACACTTAATGACTTGAATTATGCTGAAAGTAACCTGAATCTTACAATGTTCTTTTAAAAATGTGTCACTTTGTCATGTTTTCCTTAACAGTTCTCCAGTACTCTTGGAGTGCAAGAGCGATATGTTGAAACCAGTGGAAAGACGTTGGAGGAGGAAATGATGGATCTGTAAATTGAAAAGCCCAAATAAAAGGACAAAAGTGGTTGCCTTTTTAGCATTAGTATACCAGGGAGTCTTGGCAACATTCATCTAACTTGGCCTGAATTCAGAGCCTCTCTGCAAAAGCAGTGGAGAGATAGGAACTAATTTTGGGTGCTGTAGATGCTTCAAGGTTGCACCACACGTCATAAAAATCCCAATGAGGACAACTGAAGAGAGTAAATGCAGAACTTTTCTTCGGTTATCATCGAAAGTAGGGTGATTCATTGTATTTTTTATTTTATGAGCAAATCTTCAATGAATGCCAATACATTGTCTTAAAATCTATCAAATGTAACAGCCCTCATTTAGGTTTTGTTTCGTTAGATGTTTATGGTTCCCATAATTTTGAGAACACAGGTAAAATGTACATGGGTAAGTCATATTCCTTCTGAAATAATAAAGTGACTGCAATTAGTATAACAATTGTTTTGTTGTCTTCATTACGTGAACTGAACATGAAAGATTCATGTTGATACTCCTTACTGCTTATTTTAGATTATTGGTGCATAAATCAGGTCACTAAAGAGTGTTATGTTTTTGTTTTAGAATTGGAAAAGTATGGCAAAGATTATACAGAGGACTTGGACTTTCCTCATGCGTACCATGTGCATATATTAGTGAGGAGTAGTTCTGACAGAACAGACAGCGTATTTCCCTTGAAATGCAGTGGAATATAATGAAAGTTGACAATCGGCAGTGCCTCAGAGATACAAGTGCAATTTGTGTGTGTGCAGTGGATAGGTAAATATAAACATGAACACTACATACGTTATGTTTATAGAACAAATTGTAATATTCTTATCCGTACTGTAGGTCAAATGCTAAGCAGGTTAAGAAGCAACAATTTGATTTCTACGGTTTAAGAAGTATTTGGATGTCTGAACAAGTATAACACCAAATGCTATAATTCTGTGTATATTACAGATGTAATGTGTTTTACAAAGACAGAATGATACATTTGCAGAGCTTTCTGCTCAGTACTGTGGGTATTGTGCAATTTTCTGGGTAAAATGAAATAAATATAAAGAAAGCATGAAATACTTAATAATAGCATGACTGCACAATGTCCAAGAAGCATTTTTTAACAAAGACGAGGTGGATCAACAACCTCGCCAACACATCAGAAGTAGTCATGACTTTCGTCAAGAGCGAGTGCTTGTATGTTGGGCCTATCTTTTGTCCAGCAGATGGCACATGAGCTTGCAAACCCTCCTCCCAGATCCACCAAAAGTCTGCTTCAAATTTTCCCCGCAGCCAGAGCAGAAAAATTAAGTCAGGCGGGGAGAGGAAGCTACATTAAATCTGTTTCTGCACAACTGGCCCTGTGTCTGGTCTCTGTGATGGAAGACCCTGTCTTTCGAAAAAGCAACTAAAACTCTTGTTTTAACTTGGAGGAGTTTACTTTCCCCCAATACTGCTGTTATACTCTGTCTTTACCGTGAAACCCAGTTTAAAACCCAACATCCGCATTAATTAATGTACCTCTAACATTAAAACTCAAAAGTCTAGACACCCCCCATACACCCATTAAACAAGAGGCTTCGTGTGAGAGTGGATGTACTTCTCATGCATAGCTGTAGACAGTCTAAAATAAAGCCTGATCCACTTGGAGAGCTCGCAAAGATGTGGGAAATCACATTAACCCTGTATGGTATGATGTGGTGGCTGTGAAATTATATGTGCCTGCAAAGCTCCCTGCTCTCCGTGCATTAGGGGGGTGTGTCAGGCAGAATGTTAAATTGTGTTCCAATGTTTGTACATGTGATCAAGTATGCCTTCTCACTGCTACTTCCTGCCTTTATTCCCCTAGAGGTAGATGTGTGTGCGTGTGTGAGAGAGTGAGAGAGACAGTTTGTGTGTGTGTGTGTGTGTAAGAGCGAGGGAGGGAGACAGCTTCTGTGTGTGTGTGTGTGTGTGTGTGTGTGTGTGTGTGTGAGAGAGAGAGAGAGTGAGAGAGAGAGAGAGAGAGAGAGAGAGAGAGAGAGAGAGAGAGAGAGAGGGAGGGAAACATTTTCTGTGTGTGAGAGAGACAGTATCTGTGTGCGTGTGAGAGAGACAGAGAGAGAAAGAGAGACAGTTTGTGTGTGTGTGTGTGTGAGAGAGCAAGGGAGGGAGACAGTTTGTGTGTGTGTGTGTGTGTGTGAGAGAGAGCAAGGGAGGGAGACAGTTTGTGTGTGTGTGTGTGTGTGTGTGTGTGTGTGTGTGTGTGAGAGAGAGCAAGGGAGGGAGACAGTTTATGTTTGTGTGTGTGTGTGAGAGAGAGTTAGAGAGACAGCTTCTGTGTGTGTGTGTGTGTGTATGTGTGAGAGAGAGAGAGAGAGAGAGAGAGAGAGAGAGAGAGAGAGAGAGAGAGAGAGAGAGAGAGAGTAAAGGAGGGAAACATTTTCTGTGTGTGTGAGAGAGAGCTAGAGAGACAGTTTCTGTGTGTGCGTGTGAGAGATAGAGAGAGAGCAAGAGAGACAGTTTATGTGTGTGTGTGTGTGGGTGTGAGAGAGAATGAGGGAGGGAGACAGTTTGTGTGTGTGTGTGTGTGTGTGTGTGCATGTGTGAGAGAGAGCAAGAGAGACAGTGTGTGTGTGTGTGTGTCGAGAGTGGGTAAAGAAACCAAAAAGGAAATCTCGTCCCACTTACACCCAAAATCAGGATTTTAATCAATGCCAAATCAAACTACTAAATGCCTCATAAACCTTAACATACATTTGCATTTTATTCTTTTAAATAAAAACTCCCTCAGCCTAGCACACAGTACACACACACACACACACACACACACACACACACACACACACACACACACACACACACACACACACACACATACTTCTCATTTCCACCCCCTGCTCAATGCTGTGCACACACCCTGTGCATTTTGTGGATGCCAAAAATGTCTGCTTCATTTGACTGAGGAGAGGAGGGGGACAAATGCTCCATTTTTCTAATTGTTGGGAGACTTTGAAACTGTTCATGCATCCTCTGTCTGGTAGATAAGGTCTGGGTTTTTTTTTTCCTTTCCCTGTACGGTGTAGTTCAATGTTAGTAGGGTGAGAGAGAGCTGGAGCCTGTGTGCACCCATCCCCCCACACTCAGCAGAGGAGTGTTTCTGCTGGAGTGAGAGACAGACAGAGAGGAGAGGAGAGGGGGTGGTAGAGGAGAGCAGAGCAGGCAGGCAGGGGAGGGAATAAGAGGGAATGTGCATTGGTAGTCTCGTTTGCTGCAAGGCTTCCTTCTACTCTGGAAAAACCTGTGTGTGTTGCCTTTGCTTGCCTAAATACCACTCAGAGACACTGGTGGGAATTAACTATAAACAACAGTGTACACAGGCAGATTTCTGAGCTTGAATATATTTATAGATATGACTATTCTACTACTCTTTTTTCCAAGTATGAATTAGAACTGTATGTATTTGTGTGCTAGCCAGGCTCACTCATTTAATTTAATACCCATCTTTCAGTGTGTGCAGTAGAGCTCTTTACACTTTCAGCTCTGGAATCCACATGTGCAAACACACATACTTGAAAAATTATATATTTCATGAATGCATTAGTCCCCCCTTCAGTGATCACTCATGGATCACCATACATATGTATACTGTTTGTAATGCATAGCCTCTTAAGCGATTGGTTTAAAATACATAGTACTTATATGTTGGTAACACAACATTAGTGAGTTGTATGAACATTAGACTTTCTTCATGTTGAGAAAATATTCCACCTATGGGGGGAAAAACACAATGTGGTTGTAAGAAAAAAAGTCCAGTCCGCGCTGGGGCGGATCCAGTCCATGTTTTGCATTCATCTGTGCGGCTCAGTAAAATGGCTGTATGTAGCGGAGCCTCGTGTTGGTTGGGTTTGCTCCCTGCCTCTACCCGGACTCAGTAACACAACTCCCACAACAATTTCTGTCGCTTTTTTACGCATTGTATGGAGCGTCCATCATATTTCTAACCCATTTACGGAACCGGAACCGGGATGGCAGCCGGATTCGGTCCGGTATAAGGGGTGGGAATGAATCGGCACAAGGATAAATGGTTATAAACAATTATTTATATTCAATGCTAGCTTTTGATTGTGACTGACTCGCCGAGAGAGAGAGGTGGGGTGGGGGGGTATATCATGGCCGCTCAGGTCGCCAGCGCCGCCACTCTTAACACTAGCCCGCCTTCCGAACTCAAAAAGCCGGATCGAGACCCCAAGGAGGAGTCGGTACCGGGGGAGAAGCAGTCAGACAAAAAGCAGCCGGGCTTGGACAGCGGATCGCCGGGCCGGGGGGATCTGCAGGACGGGGACGAAGGTGGAAATGCAGGGGGAGGAGGGGAACCTGATATGAAGAACGGGAATGGGAACCCGCCCAGGGCTAACAATAATAACCAGAACGACTCTGTCGGACCGGAGGGAAATAACCATCCCGGTTTGGTGCATCACCACGGCACCGCGTTTCCTCCTCCTTCGTACGGATATAGTCAGCACTACGGCCGGGCCCCTTTTCATCAACATGGCGGACAACAAAGCCCTGGCATGGCAGCTGCTGCGGGTCCGGTCGTGCAGTCGAGCAACATGATGGAGCCGTATCAACCTAATTCACACGAGCATGGCTTTTCTAACCACCAGTTTAACAATTATAACCCGTTCCCGAACAGGACTCCCTATCCCGGCCAAGCGTACGCCATGAACTCCCCTCGCAGTACCCAGGCGCCGACAGCTGGGGGGCAGCCAGCTAGCGTTAAGCAGCAGCCACCAGCGGGAGGACCTACGGCGATGGCTGGATCTTACAGTAACCAGAGATATAACATTGGAAACCCTCAACCTACATCCACACCGACACTCAACAAGCTCCTAACCTCCCCTAGCTCAACGCGGGGTTATCCAAACTACCCGTCTAACGACTACACTAGCCAGGAGGGAGCTAGTAAGGGACCAGCAGACATGGGCAGCAGTGGGCTGTATGGAGGGAGCAACCCGGGTTGGCAACAAAGAAGCCTTCACCCGTCGCCTATGAGCCCGGGAAGTACCGGGCAGCCGCTAGTTAGAAACCAGGTAAAGTCACATTATTACAGGAACATGATGTGGGCTTTAACACGTCTCCTTCCCTCCTCCTAGCTAGTTCACAACGTAGCAGGCCAGCCATTGTCTGCTACTAGTTCGCAAAGACTCTAAAATGGCTGCCTCTCGTGTGTGTTTTTTTCCTTTACACCAGGCGGTTTAAATAATTGTTGTTTTTAATATATCGATAAAGGTATGTAGCAAAGCAAGGGTGCAGCTTGAAGAAGATATAAGTTGGTGAAACGATGTAAGGACGTTCAGGGAGCCAAGAAGGCCCGACTTTGAAAACGGGCGAAAATACTCACCGAAGAGCAACGGCTCGTTTTTTCTGTGATAGCTTCTCTACGCGTGTTATACTTTGAATGTACAATGTATCCTGTTATACATGTGTTTATTCTATACGGGAATATCAATGGTAACGTGTTCACGCACATTAGTTTGTGATAGTTGCTTATACAGTCACATTTATATTGTTTTCCTGCCCGATAAGCTATAATTTTGTGGCTACGATGGAAGGAATGTGTTGCATGCCGAATCAGCATCTCACGGTTAGCTAAATGGCTCGTGCAGGTTCAGTTTAAATCATTTAAATGCTCTGAAAGATGTAAGGGAAGGTTGTAAATTATTCCATTTTGGTCATATTTTAATGAAATGAGTATCCATGTGCAGAATAGCTGCTGGGCTTCCCATGCATGTTGCCTGTAAACAGTCAGCTCAGCCATATCAGTGAGTGACTGCAGATTGCAGTTTGCACTGGGATTTGAATTGTGGAGGTAAAATCCTGCTGTCAAAGCCAGGAGATAGTTGGTCTTTGGTTGACATGCTAGCTGAAATCTGATTGGCTCCTCATCCGCTGCTCATGGCCATTACTAATTACATGTGATGCAGGGCAACAGTTGCTGATAAGGATACACCATTAATTCATCACAAGGCAACGAGAGGTCTGCAATTTCACTCACCTCTGCTCCTCTTTTCACTTACAAGGAAAAAAATGGAGTGTTGGAGCAATTGGGCCATAGATCATGTGTGGTATTTTATATTATATCTTTTGACAAATATGAGGGAAGACAGTGATTATTAGTGGTTTGCTCTAACATGCTTGCAGCGCGGTTTACCATCAGAACCAGTCCTATCACATACCCTGTAGCTTGATGGCTAAAGCAGGAACTCTTATGTCAACTGCACTGTGCATCATTGTATATGATATGTAGAGTGTCTACGTTGTTTGTATCAAATCCAAATAAAATCCACATAATGGCATTACTACAGTCGTTAAATGTTTACAACATAATGACTTAGGACAAAATCTGCTGTTCTATTATGAACTTTCAATAGTTTTTTCTTATTAATATACCACCTTATTTTTCATCTTTGATCTTTATATAAAGAAATTATAGACCAATAGACATCTTCGTTTCATATTTTTACTAGTTACACAGTAGCAAAAGACCAGTCAGGGTGTGTGTGTATGTGTGTTGCTGCTGTGTCTGGCATCCCACACAAGTTTGACTGTGTGACTGCAAAGAATTCCCCCCAATCCTCCCCCTAAGCCAATCAAAAGGCAGTCCACCATCTCTCACTTGCCAAGGGAGTTTCCTCTCTGTCTTATGCAGATTAGCCATGTGCTGCTCTTATTTATTTCACTTCATTATCTTGGATCTGCAAAATGTCACATAAGGCATTTTGCATACATGTTAACCCGGGGCGGCTCTCCTCAGCAAAGTGCACATGTGGGAATTCACTTGATGTAAGGGGATACTTTCAGTTTTCAAGTAGATGTTGTTTTGTTTAAATTATTTTATAATTCCCAACCTTTTTAAGTGCCAAATAATTTTGGTTGAGGTGAGGGAATAATTTGATCCTCAATGCAAGGCACTAGCACAGCGCAGCTCTGTGTGACAGTGCTGATTTATTAGAACATAGTTTTTTACCTGAGAATGAATGTTTATACTAACTTTTGGCTTATGGACGGAGTATGCTCTTGAGCATTTTTCACTCTCTCATGCTGTTGTGAAAGTGCTTCGTTCATTTCTGGTGTCATTCATCCGGAGCCAAACTGCCTTCTCTGGGGGAAAAAAACTACTTGGACCAGGCTCAAAACAGGAGCACAGCTGGGATATGTTTAAGATTGGGCAGACTGCCCTCCATTTGAAAGTAGATATATATAGCTCTGTTGACTTCCGAAACTATGGCAAAGTGAGGTGAAAAGAATCAGGGTAATGACCGTGGGAAATAAGGTGAAAAAAAGCACACTTTCCTCATTCATTGAGGTTTGTTTTTACACTTTTAGTCCTGTAAGAGTTGCACAGTCCCGCCAAGTATTTTATGGACACACTTTCATGGCCTAATTGAGTTGTATAAGAATGAGGAGAACTGCATGTGACTTTCTATTTAGATTTGTCCTATGCTGCTTGGTTGTTGACTTAATGTTTTTTCTTGTGTTCTTACCATTTCCAGCCACCTGGTCCTGTGGACCCAATGGGAAAAATGAGAGGTCAACCATATGGAGCAGGCAGTCCATATAGTCAGCAGTCACAGCAGGGGCCTCCCACAGGTCCACAACAGGGGCCCGGTTACCCTGGCCAGGGTTATGGCCCTCAAGGTCCTCAGCGATTCCCATTAGGAATGCAAGGACGTTCCCCTGGAGCCATGGGTAGCATGCCGTATGGACCTCAGGTATTTCACATGATTTATCCTATTCAGAAATAAGTCCTCAGTGTCTTAATTTTTACCAATATCAGTTTTTTTGTTCAGTTGTGTTCAAAGTCTTATGTTTTTGTGTATTTTGTGTAGATGGGATCTTATGGACAACAGGGACCAGCCGGCTATGGCTCTCAGGGCCAGGCCCCATATTACAGCCAGCCTGGCCAGGCTCCTCACCCGAGCCAGCAGCAAACCCCCTACCCCCAGCCCTCACCAGGACAACCGGGTGGCCAGACGCCTTACCCAGGGCAAACCCACCCTCCGCCGACTTCTGCTCCACACACCCAGGCAGGACAACCCTATCAGCAGCCCCACATGCCCCCACAATCCCAGGGGCCACTGCCAGGCCCGTCCCAAGGGCCTCCACAGTCCCAGCCCCCTTATTCCCAAGCCCCAGCCCCACAATCTGGCCAGTCTCTGTACGCCCAGCAGCAGGGCCCTCCGAGTCAGGGCCCTTCGAGTCAGGCCCCGCCGCAGCCAATTTCCCAGGAACCCCCTGGATCACAGGGCCAGTCCAACTACCCAGGATCCACACAGGGTCCTCAGCAGCCCCCTTCGCAGCAACAGCAGGCACAGCCTCAGCCTCAGCCTCCACAACAGCCACCGGGACACAGCCAACACCCACAGGGCCAGCCTGCAGCGTACCAGCAGCAGCAGCAGCAGCAGCAGCAGCAGCAGCAGCAGCAGCAGCAGCAAGGGCAACAGTCACCTTATCAGCGATTTCCTCCTCCACAACAGCAGGTACTACCCTCAGTCTGGGATCATAGTCCTCCATACTTAATTATCCTACTCTATGTGTTCACATGCATGCTGTCCTGTAACTCTGGCAGTATACTCAAGCATGTGTTCTGGTGTCTTTTAGGAGGTATCCCAGGACTCATTTCAGTCCACGCAGCCTAAATCTGGCCCAGAGGACGGTCAAGGCCGCCCCTCCAGCCTTCCGGTCAGTTTCTTGTTATGTCACTGCTGGAATTAAAAGCCCTTTGGCACTTTTTTGCCTTTAACCCTGGTGTTAGAGGGCAAGTTTCCGTCTTGTAGTTTTTATTACACGGGACATATTAATTTGACAACTTATCAAATATATAACAATTTAACTTAAATTCCCCTTTAAACCTCAGGTATTAATGCTTTAAAGGCTTAATCTTGCTGCGTGTTTGTGTTGTGGCTGCTGCCGTCCCTCTATGATTTTAGACTTTGCGTGCTGCTGCGCGTTAGCGGTTGTTGAGAGACATCTGAGTAGAAAAGATGTAGATTGGCAAACCTAACATGAACACAAGAGTTTGTTTGTGTATTGCAATCACATGGCAAGGCTGCTGCTACATGCTGACTCAGCTTGCATCCTAGAAGCCTTGGTAACCATGACAACCCCTGGCACTAATGTGCACTCATTTCTTTACGTTGAAAAAGATAAATAAGGACAAAGGCCTCTGGGTCTGTGTTCGTACGTGTGTGTTGTATTTGTATGTGTACCACTAGTATCTATAACGTAGTAGGAGTTGCAACATGCTAATACTCCAGCCAGTGAATGAAATGAGCATTACTGTTTTATTTTTGATCATTTTTGCTTAATCTGTAAAAAGAAAATGCAGCCCGTGTCAAAATGCACACGAGCTGAAGCTTCTGAAGTTGTACAATTTAGATTTTTCTTTAATTTACCATGTTTGTTGACTTCTGCCCTTCCATTTTGTGTTTTCAGGACCTGTCGGGGTCCATCGATGACCTGCCCACGGGTACAGAGGGCGCCCTGAGTCCCGGTGTCAGCACGTCAGGTGTGTCGAGCAGCCAGGGCGAGCAGAGTAACCAGGCTCAGTCGCCCTTCTCTCCTCACACATCTCCCCACCTGCCAGGTATCCGAGGGCCTTCACCTTCGCCAGCTGGCTCCCCTGCCAGTGCCAGCACGCCCCGCACAGGACCGCTGTCACCCGCCAACATGCCAGGTGGGCTGATCCCTTACACACTGAAATGAGACATATGATCAGTAGCAAATTTCGGACATTTGTGACCTAGACACCGAAGGACTTGTGCTTTAGGTCATGACAACCTTTTGTGTTGATTTTGCATTACAATAGAACAATTCAAATAAATTTAAATTGAATTTGAATTTTCTCTACATATAACGGAGAGAACACGAACAACAACACAACTATTATTATTATATTATTACTAAACTGATACTTTAATACATTTGTATTTAACTGCTTTAAATTCTCCCCTTAAGTATCTTAGAAAACATGGTTCCACACACTATGTGACTTTACCATTCTCATCTTCTTTTTCTTTTACTTTATTGAAGCTATAATGCTCCTATATAAAGATTTGCTTTCAAGGCTACTGCAAACTGTTAACGATGTCCTATTAATACTTTTAGTCAAAACTATGCCTTTTTATATTTGGTTTCCTCCATACCCTCGTGATCTCAGCTACACATAACATTTTTATGTTCTTCAGGTCGGACAGTGCGAGCTCACAAAACATTTATTTGTAAGGACCGAGCCAATGGATCCGGCAGCGTTAACGATGTTAATTATGGCACTGAGCATGGTGGGAACTTGTTTGAAAAAAAAAAAGGTCTGACACTGCAGAATACTAACCAGTCCCATTTGTGTAGCTTGCCCTGGTTTTCTTATTGACGTTACTGCATTTTCTTGACTGGTATCTTGCAAAGGGTTGAAAGTGTAACATGCTTTAATGTTGGGCAGAAAAGCGTGTTTGTCCACCCACTAAATTGATGGACGTTACAATTATTTTCAGCCAAATACATCTTTAGAATAGAGACATACTACTTAACTTCCTACTCAAAATGTGGTACCTGGAAAGCAACTGATGGGATTCAGTTTCTTTTAGTAATAAATATTCTGTTTTCAGTTTTGTTTATTGCCTAAGAATGAAAATCAGCCTTCGTCCTTTTTTCGGAATGACCATGGTAGCTACAATATAACCCCAGTGGCTTGAAAGTCAGTACTTATATTGTACCTTCTTTGAACTAACACTAACCTAACTTATTATGTTTGTATTGTTTAGGGACCCAGATGCCTCCCAGGCCATCAAGTGTGCATTCAGATGGAAGTCTACACCCCGCAATGAGCCAGTCCCCTATGGCCCAGGACAGAGGTATGCTGCAGTCAAAATGCAAAGTGTACATAGAGTTTAACATGTCAAGAGTGTTTGCCGTAGCATCTGAGTCTGAGCACCGTCTCTCTCTCTTGCCCTCTTTCAGGGTTTATGCAGAGAAACCCTCAGATGCCCCCTTATGGATCCCCCCAGTCAGCCTCTGCACTGTCCCCACGCCAGTCCTCAGGGGGACAGATGCATCCTGGGATAGGCCAATATCAGCAGAACAACTCCATGGGTGGCTATGGACAGCAGGGGGGACAATATGGCCCCCAAGGTCTGTACTTTTAAAATAGTCTCTGTCATTGTTTAACTTAAGGAGAGAGCTTTAATTACTTTGGAAGTTCTGTTCTGATGTTGCGAAAAGATTAATTGTGAAATGGCTTCTAGAGCTGGACTTTTTTTAGTTTAAGTTTCTTAAGGTTTTCCACTTAATTTACTATCCATTTGTCAAGTTCTCTAGTGTTCATTTCCCATTAGATAAACCTATAGAATATATCTCCCCTGCCTCATAGGAATACCATGCTATCGTTGGTCCCTCCCTCTGACTCTGTTGCAGCTATTTATAGCTGTGAAGCAGAGAGTCAGCTGACGTAGCAGAGCCTCCTGTCAGTAGAGCTGAGACTGTGACGAAGGCTTGTTGCTTAGGGTGCATAGCTCTCTCTGCGAGCACACTGTAGGAAAAAAGTTAGCCTCACAAGAAAAATGATCTATTATAACTATAACAATCTGATTTTTAAATGTTGAACACAAATACACTTCTGAGTGTTGTATTCCAGACCTGTATACAGTTACAACCAAGTGATTACTTTCCCTGATAATCTTTTGTTTTTATGTCATCCATAGGTTATCCCCGGCAACCTGGCTATGGCAACATGCCCAACGCAAATTACACCGGGCCGGGCATGGGCCCAATGAACGCCATGGCAGGACAGAGTGGGGGGCCGCCGTATGCTGGCATGCCACCAGGAAGGATGCCTCCTCATCAAATGGGGACACGTCCCTATGGCCCAAATATGGGCCCCAACATGGGTCCCAACATGGGCCCCAACATGCCTCCTAACATGCCTCCTAACATGCCTCCTAACATGGTCAACATGCCACCCCAGGTAGGCTCAGGAATGTGTCCTCCTCCAGGCATGAACAGAAAGCCCCAGGACCCTACTGCCATGCAGCACTCTGCCACCAACTCCATGCACAACAGGTTGGTTTTTGATGGAGAGAGTATTCACCTCACACAAGACCTCTGATAGACTCCTTACTTATGCTTAAATATGAGATACCTGTTCCATACTTTGTCACTTTTATGAATACGAGATCTATTTTCTCCTCTGTCCAGGATGCCTGGTTACCCCAACATGTCTCCAGGCATGATGGGCTCCGGCCCACCCTATGGCCCTCCCATGAATAACATGCCTGGAATGATGAACACTCAAGGTGGATCATCTTATCCTATGGGGCCGAACATGGCCAATAACTCAAGTGGTAGGTTGTACAGAGATGATCTAGTTTTATTCTTCTTTAAAGAAAAATAAAATGTGGCAATTTATTCCAATCCCTATCATTGTTTGTAGGTATGGCCCCCAGTCCAGAGATGAACAACAAGATGAATAACAAAGTAGATGGGAGTGCAACGCCCAAGCCGGAGCCCAAACCTAAGGTAACCTGTGCATGTTGTAACAGCAGTGTTTTTAAAGTCTTGACACCTCAAATATCTTCAGTTGGTGCATCTGTAGAAATGGCTTCTAGCTATTTCTAATTTTTATTTTTTCTTCTCTTGCACAATACAGAAGTCCAACTCTTCCACCACAACCAATGAAAAGATAACCCGTCTGTATGAGTTGGGACCGGAGCCGGAGAGAAAGATGTGGGTGGACCGTTATTTGGCCTTCATAGAAGAGAAAGCCATGCCCATGACCAACCTGCCTGCTGTAGGACGTAAACCCCTCGACCTCTTCCGGCTGTATATGTCAGTCAAAGAGATCGGAAGCATGGCACAGGTTAATATGGCATTTATAAACGACAATAGAATTCTAGTGTATACTAATTGTTTGCCGCTATTTGTAATATGTTTTCTAAATATTTTTTCTTTCCGTGTCTCCCAGGTGAGTAAGAATAAGAAATGGCGTGATCTGGCCACTTCCCTGAATGTGGGTACATCCAGCAGTGCTGCCAGTTCTTTGAAGAAACAGTACATCCAGTGTCTGTACGCCTTTGAGTGCAAAATTGAGCGTGGCGAGGACCCTCCTCCGGAGATTGTCACAGACAACAAAAAGAGCCAAGCCGCTAAGGTCCAGCCACCCTCTCCAGGTTAGAGCCACACTCGTGCCACCTTTTCAACTTATTACGCATTTCAGTGCAGTTTCAATTCATGCACTTTAAAATCAACAAACATGCATAACTTGCTGTCATTAAATTCATGTTCTATGTCTGTCTGTCTGTCGCTCTCTTATTTGAAATTGAAGCGTCCCTCTCCACAGCTGGGTCAGGCTCTCTGCAGGGTCCGCAGACACCCCAGTCCACCAGCAGCTTCCATGGCTGAGGGGGGGGGACCTAAAACCTCCCACCCCAGTCTCCACTCCTCATACACAGATGCCACCCGTGTCCAGGTTACTCACGTTAAACATCTCTGATTTTACTATGTGATTCTAGCTCCTAAAATACATTTTGACTCGAGAAGCTAATTTCTTTCTGTCTTTCCCTCCGTCTCTACTACTTATCTCCGAATTTCCCCTCCCCCTCACCCCTGCTTCTCTCTAGGAGCAGCGTTAACCTGCAGGACCCATTCTCTGAAGGAAGTGACCCTGCTTTCCCCAGGAAAAACATGACTCCCAACTCCGCCTATCAGTCTGGCATGAACACACCGGACATGCAAGGGCGCATGGGCACCTACGAACCCAACAAGGACCCCTTTGGTAACATGCGGAAAGGTGGGCACACTGATTGGATCATGTTGTCCTAGAAACTAAAGTACTATGTTAATTACCCATTATACCCATCATTTATTCTTAATGGGCTTTAATTCTGAATTAATTTCCAGTCGGGGAGCACTTTCTACCTGCTAACCAGGGCCCTAACAGCGGGGTGGGTGACCATCAGCCACAGCAACCGCCACAACCACAACAACAGCAGCAGCAGCAGCCTCCATTCAACAGAGGACCGCCTGGGGTCATGGGCACGATGCCAATGGGGCCCAGGCAGCAGTATCCCTATGGACCAGGCTACGACAGGAGGTAAGAATCATTGAACGGAATATGTCATTTTCAAGGTCGTTGAACACTGATCAAAGAAATAGCTGCAGGTTATAGTCAGTCACACCTCCAAAGTTCCTACGCCGGTTAGAAAAAGTATCTCTAAGGCTCTAAGGATGTTCTGCCCGGGATTGACACGGCTTTTTTTAACTAGACTCAAATACAATCTTTAAATTCAGTATCTGAAGTTATGAAGTTAGACTGTAGCACATGTGTAATGTTGCGGTCATGTCTCCCATCCTGCCAGCTCAATTTACTTTATATCCGTTTAAGAAATAGTAACTGGACTGAGCACTAGATTTGTTCTGCTCTAAAAGAATAAATCAACAGAAATCATCGTCACAAAATGACTAACTGTGTGACTGGTAGCAGTCACAGGCTTATTAACCAGATAATTCAATTAAACACATTTTGGCTGCTATTGAATGGCAACTAAAGTATTCATGTTGAAGTTGTTACTTGTGTTTCTCCTGATGTTGATTTTTATTGAGCTCTAACATAATTTATATGTCTGTGTGTATTGAAAAACTTATTATGTGTATTGTTCTGGTTTTCCCAGATCGGAGCAAGGAATGGGCCCAGAGGGCAACATGGGATCCGGTGCTCCTCAGCCAAACCCTATGATACCTGCCAACGCCGACACAGGGATGTATTCGCCAAATCGCTTCCCACCACAGCAGCCACGGTCAGTACACATAGCACTTATTTGCCAAGCTTCTTGTCTTTAAAGCTACTTTCAATGGAAACTGTTGATTCTTAATGTAAAACAAAACATATTGCCGTGTCATTACAAGACAACCCATTAGCTCCTGTTGTAAAATGTAGTTGGACACTATGTCATTTCACATTATTTCAATATGTATTATCGTGACAAATAAACATTTAGTAATTTACATAAATATTAGAAATCTGTTGTCATACTTCATGGGTAAAATATTTACTCCTTATTTTACATAGTCTTCACAGCTCTTATGTGGGTGTGGGGATGTAAGGCACAGTTAGATTGATTTAAAATGTACATTCAGTTTCAAATGTATGAATCCCATTTATATTGTCCGGGGGGACAGTATTATTTACCAACTAGTAAGCAGTACAGTTAACAAAATGAATTGGGTATTTATATTCATCATTTACATTTAATATCATAATTGTATTATAGATAGAGGAAAAATAATTAATCTTATTGATACAACCGAGACGGGTATAATGGAGATTTAGTGTAATGTCATTGAGTGAAGCTGTAAATGAAAAGGAACACTGGATGTTCACTATTTTTCATAATGACGACCGTGTGTATGAGTGTACATGTGTAACAGTGGGCCAGCAGTTTAGAGATGCATAATATGTTCATGATCAAACTGAAGAGACATAATGTTTGCAGGCATGATTCCTATGGTAATCAGTATCCTGGACAGGGAACGCCCCCTGCAGGCTCCTACCAAAATCAGCAGCCTGGAATGTACCCACAACAACAACAGGTCAGTGATTCATCTGCACTGCACTCACTCTCACTACACTAATATACTGTATTCACTTGGTATATATTTTT
Source organism: Cottoperca gobio (assembly GCF_900634415.1). Classification (NCBI taxonomy): domain Eukaryota; kingdom Metazoa; phylum Chordata; class Actinopteri; order Perciformes; family Bovichtidae; genus Cottoperca; species Cottoperca gobio. Next base: position 14,267,927 of record NC_041370.1, on the reverse strand, counting down.
GTCTTTGACCGAGCTGCTATCATATTAGGTTTTGTTTTCAGCAGGAAACTGTTATTATTTTTTATTTCTCCTGAAATGGTGTGAAATAATTGTCTCTCTGTACCTTTTTGATGTGTAGGGTTACAAGCGTCCTGGGGAAGGGGGTTATCCTCCATCAAAACGTCATGAGACTGAGTACAGTGGGCCTTTCCATGGTGGACAGCAACCACCTCCGCAGCAGCAGCAACAACAGCAGCAGCAGCAGCAACAACAGCAGCAGCAGCAGCAAGCAGGTGCCTCTGCACCCTCTTCAGGACAGCAAGAGTCGTACAATCAGTACAGCGGCAGCGGGCCCTACCCTGGCCCTGATCGCCGTCCACCTGGCCCAGGCAATCAGTTCCCCTTTCCCTTTGGTCGTGAACGTATGCCGGGTGCGACAGGGCCCAACGCTCAGCCCAACATGCCCCCTCAGATGATGCAGTCAGTCCCTGAGGGTCCTCAGGGAGGTATGTGGCAGGGGCCGCGAGACATGAACTATCAGAACTACCCCAACCGGCAGGGCGGCGGCCCACCCCAGGGACCTGGTTACACTGGCATGAACCGCTCAGAGGAGATGATGTCGTCAGAACAGCGCATGAATCATGATGGCCAGTGGGGGGGTCAGATGGGCCCTCGGCAGCCTCCTTATGGTCCAGCAGGGCCTGGCCAACCCATGCCTCGCGCTGTACAGTCCAGCTACCAGTCCCTTCAGGGTGTGCAGAACCACATTCCACAGGTGACCAGCCCGGCCTCCATGCCCCGCCCCATGGATAGCAGGATATCACCCAGTAAATCTCCCTATATGCACGGAGTCATGAAGATGCAGAAGGCCGGCCCTCCAGTACCTGCGTCTCACATAGTGCCCCCTCCGGTGCAGTCGCCTCTTATAAGGAGAGACATGCCTTTCCCCCCGGGCTCTATAGAAGCTTCCCATCCTGTCCTGAAACCACGTCGGAGACTCACCGTGAAAGATATCGGTATGACTAAAGATTATAAATAATGAACCTCTTGATTATTGACAGCGCCGTATAATGCTGCAGCTATATTGTTCTAAGTTGTTCCTCTTTTTTGTCCTGAATTCTTAGGAACTCCGGAGGCCTGGAGAGTCATGATGTCATTAAAGTCTGGTTTGTTGGCTGAGAGTACGTGGGCCTTAGATACCATCAACATCCTCCTGTATGATGACAACAGTATTTCCACCTTTGAACTCAACACGGTGAGACTTAACATTGAGCCCTTTAATGATGGTTTGTAACGTACACTATGCGTAGCGATCATGTCTAATATTTTTATATCTTTGTTCTGTCTTCAGTTGCCCGGCCTACTAGAGTTGGTGGTTGAGTATTTCAGACGCTGCCTCATTGAAGTCTTTGGCATCCTGCGGGAGTATGAGGTGGGAGACCCTGGCCAGAGGACTCTACTTGATCCTGATGCTTTGAAACGAGACTGGGACAGCACGGAAGGAGGGGAGCGGGCTGAGGACATGGAACAAGAGGAAGGGGAGGATGAGGACGAAGAAGAAGAGGAGGAACGAGAAATGGAGAGGCCAGCTCATGTGAAAGAGGAGGAAAAACAAGAGCAGTGCTCTGATTCTCGGGGTCGAGATGATAAGACAGAAGATGAGGAGAGGAAGAGCAAGGGTTCCTTATCTGAACAGACGGGCTCATCACAATCCATTAGCTGCCCATGAGAGACCCAAACAGGCCAGCAAGTTTGACAAGTTTCCCCTGAAGGTGGTACGGAAGAAAGACCCATTCACGGCTGGCCAGTCCAATAATCACGGCAAACCACAAGAGTTTGACAGCGGGTTACTTCATTGGAGTGCTGGAGGAGGAGACTCAACAGACCACATCCAGACTCACTTTGAACCACGCAAAGACTTCTTGGAACCACGAGAACGAATATGTGTGCCCTCAAATTTGCTGAAGCAACGTGTCCCAGAAGTGTTCCTGGAAAATGGTTTGCAAACTGAAGAAGAGAAAAGGAAGATCCAGGATGAAGAAGAAAGGTCAAAAGAGACATCTTCCTCAGAGATGGCAGCAGTATCTGAGAATGCCAGCCCCTCACTCAGCAGTGAGGAGGAGAGGAAAACAGATTCTGAGACAAAAACAGTTGAGAAAGATGATAAAAGTCACCAGGAGAACAATGGACCCATTCCTTCCCCTGACAGTGTTTTCATCCAGAAGGCTGAAGCAGACTGGCACCATCCTGGAGGATGAGCCTCACAGTAAAGACGAGGGGCCTCTCGTCGGTCTGGCTAACTGGCAGGATTCTTTATCCCGCCGCTGCGTTTGTGTCTCCAATATTGTCCGCAGCCTCTCCTTTGTGCCAGGCAACGACCACGAGATGTCCAAACATCCAGGGCTACTGCTTCTGCTGGGCCGCCTGATCCTGCTCCACCACAGGCACCCTGAGCGCAAACAAGCTCCGCTCACCTACGAGAAAGATGAGGATTCAGACGAGGGTATGGGCCAAAGAGATGAATGGTGGTGGGACTGCTTGGAGCTGCTGAGGGAGAACACACTGGTCACTTTGGCGAACATCTCAGGCCAACTGAACCTCTCCATCTACCCCGAGAGCATCTGCCTGCCTCTGTTGGATGGTCTTCTCCACTGGGCTGTGTGCCCTTCAGCAGAGGCCCAGGACCCGTTCCCCACCCTTGGCCCCCACAGTGCTTTGTCACCTCAGAGACTGGTGCTGGAGACGCTAAGCAAACTAAGCATCCAAGACAACAATGTGGACCTCATCTTGGCCACTCCGCCATTCAGTCGGTTGGAGAAGCTATACGGGAACCTGGTGCGGCTAATCGGAGACAGGAAGGTTGCAGTCTGCAGGGAGATGGCCGTGGTCCTGTTGGCCAACCTGGCCCAGGGTGATACTGTGGCAGCCCGAGCAATCGCAGTGCAGAAAGGCAGCGTGGGCAACTTGATGGGCTTCCTGGAGGATAGTCTGGCAGCCACACAGCTCCAGCAGAGCCAGAGCTCTCTACTACACCTACAGGGGATGCACTTCGAGCCCACAAGCCCGGACATGATGCGGCGAGCTGCCCGGGCTCTGCACGCCTTAGCCAAGGTGGAGGACAACCACTCAGAGTTCACACTACAAGAGTCCCGACTCCTCGACCTTTCAGTGTCTCCCCTAATGAACTCGCTGGTTTCTCATGTTATCTGTGACGTACTCTTTTTGGTTGGCCAGTCATGACAGCTGTAGGGAGCCGTGGCTCCACTTTTTGGGGGTTTTATTCCCAATCCCCTCTTCCCTGGAAACCTGGCTTGTGTGTTAACAGGGCAAGGAAAGTTCAAGTGACTGTCTTTAATTTATGAAAATCCTTCAGACTCTATTCTCTGAGCCCTCCCCAAGCCGTCCTTGCTTGAGGAGGGCAATCGCAGAGCTGTGTGGGATTACAAAACCGGAGAGATGCCCACAAAGTGACACTACTTGCAACATGAATGCCAACTGGATGACACAGAACAGAGCACCGCGGTTGGGAGACTGTTCTGCACTTGGGGGGAAAAGTACTTTTTAATAAAGATAAATAAATAAATAAATAGCTGAAAAACAAAAACTGTAACCAAAGTTGCTGTCTCGTTTACAGTAAGTTTGGGAGACACAGCGTGCCCTAGCTCTCCCCTCGAGGGCACAATGAGTCTGTGACTGGTTGACGTTCGGAGGTGAAGCAGACTGACAAGTGGCCTACTGGTTATAGTTGCTGTAGTTGGATTTTCACCAGTCAGCCCGACAGTAGACTAAGTGCTGTCCATAGACACCTTCACCGGGGAGGCCTGTGCAGTGTGCAGTAGATTGTAGGACATTTTCTGTACCGTACTGCTCTTGAGTGTAAGCATTCTGTACCACACGTTTCACAGAGAAGCAGAAGATGCAGCTCTTCTAGAGTTTTTGAGGTCATTTTAGTTTGGTGTTAAACAGAAAATGGCTTTCTTCCCCAAAGTATCAAGAACCTACAACACCCTTACCTCCTCTTATCCCTTGATTGTATGAATACCCTTATGAAAAGAAATCACCTCTTAGGACTGGTTTTCAACTTCAAATACAGCTTTGCTGTGGTGTATATATAATGTTGTACATTACACTTCCTTTCTCTGTCTGTCTCTGTCTGTGTCACTATTCTCACACTTGTTATTTGTGAGGGATTGAGGCTGACATGCGAGTTTGGTCTGTGACCTCCAGTCCCCACTGATTAGACCCACACCTCTGGTCTCTCCGTAGTACGGCAGACACGGCTCAAACTTATTATCTCCTGGTACAACAAAAATAAACTAGATGAAGTACACATTTGACAATTTTTCTTCAGTCATGGATTCTGCATATTTGTATTTCAGACTATGTAGCTAAGACAACATGTAAATTCCTCCCTTTCCCTTTTTTGGCTCAATGAATATCATTTATTCAGTATGAAATCTTTATACTATATGTTCCACGTGGTAAGAATAAATGTACATTAAATCTTCGTAAGCTGTTTGATGGTTTTGTTCTTTTGGAATAGTGACAAACGATTCAAACTAATGTGTGAATTCACACAAAATTGGGTTCAAAAGAATATCTGAAATGCATGCTTCTTCACCTCTACTACTCAGTGAACCCAACTGTTGACATTGAAATGACTGTTTACATTGGCTTTATTACTGTGTTTTTATTCAGTAAAATAACTGCATACATGTGAAAATGAAACTACAGCGGCCATCAGGGAGTCGTTTCCCCTTACAGGCTACATAACATAAAGCCTGACGGAAAGTACAATATTGGAGACACAAATGCAGTGGTGGGCTAAAGAATCCTGCCATTTAGCCAGACCGGTGAGAGGTACTTAGGCTTTCTCTCTGTATGAATTTCATATTTATCCAAACGGCATTACGGCCCTTTTAAGCTAAGCATTTCAGCTACACCACCGTCAGGGACCAAACAAACTATGGGTAAGAAACTATTTCATGTTCATTTCAATAAACCTCAGATATCAGAAACAAAAATCACTCTTATTCAGAATCGGAGTCTGATGTGTTTCCAGTTAGGTTTTCACATATATGGAATTTGTTTTGGTGTATTGGTGTATAACATAAACAGAGAAAATTAAGTAAAAAATAAAAGCAAGTATTACTAAATTTAAACGTACATTTAGAATAGAAGAAAAATACTATACAAGTAATAACAATTCTTACAACAGTAAGAATAAGAATAACGTACTTGCACCACTTGAAAAAACCAGTCCATAAGACAGTGTGGAGCTCCGCCTGCTGGAGGAAAACTTAACGTCTTTCGTCACGTGACCTAAAGATCTGAGACACGACGAAGCTGATGCACTTTAAGTAAAAAACTAAACTATCACAAAGTCTTTTCCCACACTCATGCTATTAAAAAATACTTAATTTATTTTTGATCCAACAGAAAATACACACGGGTTCACTCATCTAGGCTTTTATTTTGAAATGAGTTCGGTTACACCGGAAGTAAAAAGTGCCATTCGAAACGAAGCTACTGCAGTATGAAGAGGATGTGAGGACAAAGATTGCACCTAAGCGAACACAAACGCCTATTGACGACGGGTAACTGTCTAATAAAATTAGTGTTTACCCTTTCCTAAATTTGTCAAACCAATGAACGCGCGAAAGTTCCAGAATTTCATTCGCCGAGTAGTATTTCCTAGCTAGCTATGTTTTATAGACAGTATGAAGTGACTGTCTTGTAGCAGCGACAATGCTCAGGCCTGTCATAACCGGCTTTTTCAGATTTTCTTCGTCACATCAATGACTATGGACGTCAGAGCAGTTCTGGAGTTTGCCACAGTCACCAGGGGTCTGTCACTGTTGTTGCAGGTAAGTTTGGGCCAAGTTAAGCTAATCTAGCTTCCTCTAGCTGTAAGGTTTGTTATTAACCCTAATTTCCCCTGATGTTATAGTCACCTTGGCAATTATGTTTCTGTGTGATAGATAATGAATAGTGATCAGGGGAATACATACAGTATGTGGTAAGTGGGTCACAGACAAAGTGACTGTACATATGTGTGCTTCATTTCTCTTTACATTAAAACTGCTTATAATGGCAGGATTTACTTTAATATTGTCAAATATTTCTCCTCAGGCTGTCTTCAATGCTGTCATCCCTGACCATGATGCTGATGCGTTCAGGCCCCCACGGACAGAGGAGCCTCTGTACTTGGATTCTGCAGTAGACTGGTTGTTGGGCGGCCTCTCTCACTGGGATGCAGAGCATTACCTCTTCATCGCTGAGAAGGGATACCTTTATGAGCACAACTTTGCTTTCTTCCCCCTCTTGCCTGTCATCCTCCGAGGCCTGGCAGAGACGCTGCTGTGGCCCTTGAGCAGCTGGCTGAGCGTGCGGGGGCGTCTGCTGGTGGCTGTGGCTCTTGGGAACAGTGCCCTCTTCCTGTTGAGCGTTGTCGCCCTGTATGCGCTCAGTAGGATAGTTCTTCAGGACAGACGTCTTGCTCTGCTCTCCAGCCTGCTCTACTGCATCACACCTGCCAACGTTTTCATGACCGCTGGATACTCAGAGAGCCTGTTTGCTGCACTCACATTTGGTGGTTTGTTCCTCCTGGAGAAAGGATTCACCTTCCGAGCCTGCCTGGCTCTGAGTATAGCCACTGCAGCTCGATCTAATGGACTTGTTAACATAGGATTTCTGCTGTACCTTCCATCACTGCACGCTATTTCCCAGATTCGTGTATATCGAACAACGACAAAAGGCCACAGTAAAGTCTTCCACTACATTTGGGCCATCATCCGTCTTCTGCTCACCTCCCTCTTGGGAACTGCAATTATTGCCCTTCCCTTCTGTGCTTTCCAATACTATGGGTATAGGACGTTTTGCACACCATCTGTCTCCTTGGAGCGGATCCCCCCTGCTCTTCTGTCGCTGGCTGAACTAAAGGGCTACCGGGTTCCGGATGAAAATGGTCCACCGCCCCTCTGGTGCATGAGACCTCTTCCCCTGCTTTATTCTCATATCCAGGATGTTTATTGGGATGTGGGCTTCCTTCGCTACTTTGAGCTGAAGCAGATTCCAAACTTCATTCTGGCTCTACCTATGGCCAACCTCGGCATAATGGCAGCTTATGCATATTTTCAAGCCAATCCAGAACTGTGTCTAAGACTCGGACTTTGGGAGACAGGGGCAAGTCTTGACAAACCCACACCGGGATTGTTCAACCCCAGAGTGTTTGTGTATGTTGTACATTCAACGGTGCTTCTGGTATTTGGAACATTGTGCATGCATGTGCAGGTAAGTAAAAGATTTAATCACCTTATGTGGAATGTTTTAATCTGTCTGCCTGTGAGGAGAAACTGTTGATTTCCACTTATTGTCATTTTTAATCTATTATATTACTATTATATATTTCTAGGTTCTAACCAGATTCATGGCCTCCTCATCTCCCATGCCCTTCTGGATAAGTGCTCACCTGCTCCTCCTCAATGAACCACTTCTTCATCGAAGGAAAACATCCAATCCTAATGTACAGCTACAGACTCATTCCAGAAATGGATGCCAGCACACACCTCAAAACCCCATCGTTGCACTGCTGCCACACTTCAGAAGCTGTTCTCCTACCACACAGAGCATCCTCGGATACTTCCTCTCTTACTGGGTGCTGGGCCTGGCGCTGCATTGTAACTTCTTGCCATGGACATGACTTAAGACATTACTCTGAGCTTTAAATGCAATATCTCTACGTAGGACTGGGCTGTATACCATATTTAAATAGTATGAGCACACACTGTTTTTACAGTACATCACAAATCGTCAAGTAATTGTTAAATAGTTCATTACAAAGAAAATAATTGTATACATGAATGCAACATGTTGTCACATTTTATAAAAACAATATATGAATCACTAACTTGTGTTTGGGTAAATAAATCCAATGCAAAGAAAAGGTAAAATACTTATTTTATAATTATGATGCCCAGTCCTACATAGAACTTAAGATGATTACATTTCTGAAGCCGATTTATTGATGCAATAGGCAACTGTTTGTAACAGTTAGAGAACAGACACAAATGTACAATATTACTGAAACTGTATTGAACACTGTTTAGTTGTACATATTGGGAAGACTATAGTTGTACTTGAAAAAGAAATGTTTTATTTATTTCTTGCTCTTTAACTTAATATTGCACTGCATGTTTGGAACAATGATTCCAAGTTATAGTTTGGGATTTTTGGATATGAATGAAACAAATAAAGGTTTTTGTTGCTTTAAAATGATCCTCAATGTAGTTTTATTTCCTTGTAACGGTCATTCTTTTTCTTGAGGCATTAATGTAAAAATGCTAAATTGTGTTTTGGTGTAAAGAACATTGACTGCTAAAGTTGCAGTGGCAAGTTTACCCTTGAAGTTAATATTAAACTAAATGTGATAAATCAAAAAAAACATGTGTTTGTATGTAATGGTTTGTCTTCCTTCACAGACATGTCCTGTCTCAAGTTACTCCTGATGCCCGCTGACATCTCTTTAAAGCCACTAGAGACATTTGATCCGGCCCTCGAGCTAATTCATAAACACACGCAAAAAATAAACTGCTGTGTACGCAGTAAGCATGTGCAATCACTGATCAGTGTGATCGACTGTGGCAAGGAAGCATGAATTTCACAACACGGCACTGTCACTGAAACCCACACTGTGGCTGGAGATGAATCCTGTTGACATTGAGAATCTCAAGTACCTTCAGTGATTGAGCTGCAGAGCCGGTGCAGTGCGGCTCAGATTATTTTGGTTGCAGCAGAGTGAAAAGGCCTTCAGTACTTTTCCAAGAGGCTACATGTGTTGGGATGTCCATCGTTAGGCGTGTTTGCTGCCTCTGCCGGAAGAAGTATTCAGTTCCTTTACTTCAATAAAGTACTAATACCGCACTTTAAATACTTCACTGTGTAAAATACTGTTTTCAGCTTTGTAACTGCATTTCCCAGTTGATCCAGGATTTAGCTCTGACCCTCCACAGACAGACCTTATACTTTAATGGCCACAGCAAGGTATTAGGGTCAGGTGAGGTTGTGTGTACTTACGACACAAAGAAAATGTTCACCGGTGCTTTGTCCCTTCACAATGACGCATGCATCTTGCACAAGATCATGTGCTTCAGTCAATAACCTACAGTAACCATGTGACCCTGTTCAATTGTTTGTGCATTAATGACGTGAGTGTACTGCTGCTGGTAAAACCTTTATGCAACCAACATGTAGTTCACCTGTTATATGAATAGCCTACTTACTTTAGCCTCAAACAATGAGTTTACAAAGATGAGAGGCTGAAAAAGGTCACAAGCCTAGATGTCCCACACAAGTGCCACAATCTTCAGTTCACCTCAATCTCGTTTAGCTGACAAGCGGAGTCCCGGGAAATCACTATGGAGACCACTCTATTAAAGATAGAGAGAAATGTCACACAAACTCTGCAGGTTCGCACCACAAGCAGCGGATGTGCTTATATAAAGAGCTACAGTGCCTGAGCACAACCACTTACGACGACTACTTACACCCGACAGGAGCAGATGGGATCAATAACATATTAATACTGATAAGGACTGACTAAATTAAATAGTGCCAAGAGCATTGAGTTAGTCAAGACTCTATGTTATATAACTAGATTTAGATCTAGAAATTCAATTTATATTCAATTCCACATATGTGTAGTAATCCTGCCCACCTGAACTGACACCACACCACACAAACTAAAGTTTGTTCAGGGGTGTCAAACATACGCGGGATGACTTTGCAAAGTGTCACGAAAAAGTTGTCACACAGCATTATGACAGCATACACGCGTTCAAGTTGAAGATGACTTTGTGGGAGACGCAACTGTCAAGTGGTGACTCTGCTCATTTTCCTCGTCTAAAATATGTGCGTGCGTGAACTTGAGACGTAATTTGCCGTTTTTCACTCGCCATTCACAGTCAAGGCTCCTGATCTGCCCCTCAACATCCAACTTGAAATAATAGACTTGCTCAGACACCTTTCATCAGCATCTCTTGCCAGGGTACCCCAAATTGACAGCACTTGCTGCAAAGGTTTTGTGCATGTTTGGGACGACTTAAATGACATCCTGAAATTGGCTGCTACTCAGGATTTGACGCCTGATATTGATGCACTTGTGATGCTAAAAGATGCTAAGTTTCAAGAGCAACTTAAACAGTGAGTAAACCGACTTAATGTAAAATGCTGCTTCAGACACCCTGAAGAATATAGTTCTGTGAAAATGAATATTTACAGTGGAAATATTTAAAGACATTGAACATTGTGCAATATAATGTCAGTCAGCAGCTTCAGTACAAAGAGACACAACCTTTATGTATTCTTTTATTTATACATTTACAAGGCAGGGGGATAAATGAACCTTTTTCCTCAATAGTTCCCACTTTAGTTTGTGTGGTGTGGTGTCAGTTCAGGTGGGCAGGATTACTACACAGATGTGGAATTGAATGTAAATTGAATTTCTAGTTATTTTGATCATAAAGTAAAATACTATATTGTTCAGTTCCAGACACCTGTGACTAAATGTTTTGTAGCTACACTGTGATCTGAAAGTTGTAATGCACATGTGTAAATGATAAACTGAGGCATAATATTGTTGAAATTGCACAAAACAAAAAACCTCAACTGATTGAACAAATCTTCTGTGATTCAGGTAAGTCCCTGTTTATTTCTCCCTCATGTAGAAAGTGTGTCGCCGAATGTACAATATGGAGATGTGTTTACATGAACAGCTAACATCAACTAACGTTTGCGAACGCCCTAGCTAACTTATTTTCGTAATGCTAAATATGTCTGTTGGCTGTGTAAATATCTAATCACTTTAGGAGACTGGAAGTGTATACCATCGTATACTTGCCGCAGAGTTTCGACCATAATGATCATTAGCATGTTATTACATTTATCTTAATTCCACAGCATGAATGACACAAGTACAACTTGCGTACCAACTCTGCCTCCCGGTGTAGGTCTCTCACATTGTTGTTGATTCTAACATGGACAGCAGAAGCATTACAATGTCCTTTAGGTTTTCAGATGACACCGAGCCAGAGAGGGAGAAGAGCAACAAAAAGAAAAACTTCTTCAAGCGCTTCCTCTCATGGACCAAAAGGAACATTCTGCAGCTGCAGCTGTGTCGACTAGTGTGTAGTGTGTGTAGACCCTCACCTCGCTTGGCGTAAAGAACAAATATGATGTATGTGTCAGTAGGTGTGGTCACAACGCCGCCTGCTGGAGAGGGTCTGGAGCGGTCGCCTTTTCACTCTTCACAATGTTGCTCCTTGTCACCCGGACCAACCTACTACAAGAGGTCCCGAACCAGGAGACCAGCATGCTTACTTCTGTCGCTGACTACCGCGTTCAGTCCAGCCGTCTGATATCCAGCTGAGCTAATCCCGACTCTCCGAAGCAGACTGCTCCGTTACTACACCCAGCTGCCACAGCATCACCACAAGCATCACCACAACATCACCACAACATCACCATGTCACAGTGTTGGAGAGGTGCTCTACGACACCTGTATACCATGTATCTCAAATTGTATTGTACAAGTTTCTTGTATTCTTGTACATCTTAATACATTTATTTTCTTGCATTTAAGGCATTGAATCTATCAATTCAAATGTGTTACACTTTAGTGTTGAAACTGTTGAAATAATAGTTAGTTACCATTATTACTGCACTCACTATAATGTTGATTGATGACATGCTAAATAGTGATAATAGAAAATGACAGTAGTAAAAAGCAAATGTATTATTCTTAGCTGGTAAGAAAACTGTCTGGCCGGTAAATTATTCCAGCCACCAGAAACTGTATACCGTTATATCTTCCAATTGTTTATTATAAAAGTTGGAGTAAATATATTTCATAGTATAAAAAAAGATAAAATAAATACGGAAAGTGTCCGTGTAATGAAGTGTAATCCGTTTTCCTGTCAAAAACCTTCGTGGTCTGCTAAACATTTTGAGTAAATTAGAAATGTATAACTAATCTAATAGTTGTTTCCAATATTCAATTTTTTTATTTGAGAGAAGAAGATAACCTCAATAACAAACAAGACTTCCGGTTAGGACGTCTTACCTTCAAAGTAAAAGCTCCAACGTTAGAGGTTGCTGTAACTCTTGAAAACTTTAGTGCACCACCTAGCTGAAAGAGAGAGGAACACGGACCCCGTTACATGTATAAAATTGAGTTGCATATTAAACTGGGCCTACAAGAGTGTGTCGGGCGGCCTAAAGTGCCATGTATAAACATGCTTTTTTATGGTATATACAATACTAAACTATTAAAACAATAATACTTGGCCGTAGCTAATTCGTTCGCCGTTATATGTGCCGCACAGTGATTTAGCATAGGTAAACCAGCTCATTCATTCAGCACGGGGATTCATCGGAAACAGTGACACTATCATCAATATTGTGTAAATGAAATGGCCGGTTGGAGGTGGAACTGGGACATCAGCTGTGTGACTCTTAAAAGCTGTAATGACCTTTCTTTCTTTTAACTTTCCAATGATCAGTGCTAAGAGGAACTGAATTAAAGCTCTATTTCACTATTTGGACTTGAATTTTCCCTAAGATGTATGAACATATAAGAACACTGCATATGAATGGTACCAAGACTCTTAAGATGTAATTGAAGGCAATGTTTAGAAATGTCTTCAGGCAAAATACACCCAGTGGCCAATTTACTGGACTGGTCTGCATTATAATGCCCAAAACAGAAACCCTGCCATCATTTCTAGCGTTACGAAATTTATGATGCTCATATTTTGGTGGCGTTGTCGGATACACCTCTCAATATTACTAAGACCAACACAACACGACCAATAACTACGTATGATCTCAATGCTAAAACATATAAATGAATTTACATATTTATGAAAATGTCACCAAAAACTAAACAACATCATTCTCGACATCTTAAAGGTAGATGTTAAGGCAGGACTGCATTAGATTGTACAGGTGTGCCCAGAGCAAATTCCTTGTAGGTGGAAACCTACTTTGCCCACATGACATCACTAGCTTTTGGGCGAGTAATTATAGATTAACTATAATTAATTAATTAACTATGATTCATTAATCAACTATATTTCATTTATTCGTTAATTAAACTATAATGTGAATTTTTTGTTTTGTTTTCAAAACATCTCAACCATGTACAGGAATTTCACAGTATAACATTGTTAATTCAGTATTTTTGGTTTTATTTGGTTGGGTTTAACTAGTTTGCTAGCTTATATTATTAGCTAATAGCAAAAGACAGTACAATATGATATAATTGGATTCCAGCAACAACAATGCTAGTAACACGACATGTGTTTGACTATACATTTTCCTTGACCTAAATGTTAAGGTTGAACCACACAGTAACTACATAAGACTAGTTGGTTAAAATTGAGTTACCAGACTTTTTGGCATTGTTTTTAAGTATACAACAAAATATTATGCTATAAACTCTGATTTAAAGAAATAACCAAATATAAAATGTACAGTAACTACAACATAAATCTAAAAACCAAGACACAGAGGGAGTTAGCTAACACTAAGTAAAAGGCTGGTGAGATAGCCACCGTTAGCCTCAGCTGAATCTAAATTCACTAGTTTACAAATCTCTCTTTATAATTGAAAAATATAAATGATGAAGAACTGACATCTTCTCCAAGGAGGTTATGTTTTCAGTTCAAGTTGTTTGTGTTTGTCAGCAGGATTACGGAAAAACTCCTATCCCAACTGACTAAAGTCACAGCTGACATGCACACAGAGCACTGCAGGACTCAAACGGTGAGAATATAACCTGTTAAGCATAACAGACACAGAAAGCACTCAACATGGTGACCTTCTCAGCAGCTGATGGTTGGTTGGTAGAAAGTTGTGGTTATTAAATGCTCTGGAGAATCAGTCCATGCAGGGGCACGTAGCAAATATTTCTATTACACTACACATAGCATTTTTGAAAAACAAAACTAACACAGTGAATTAGTCAAATCAAATGAACAGGTTATGAAACATAACTTTTACTGCAGATGTTACAACGTGCTTTAGAAAGGGAAATCCCTGCACAATACATTCAGGAACGAAGGAAAGATTAATGAATGAATTTGTTTGCAATGAATTGATATATTTTCTTTAAATAATCCATGTGTGAACATGAATTTAAATAAATAGAAATAATAATGAAAACAATTACAACAATTAAATAGGTAAATAAACATCATACGAAGCAAATTATAAGAAAAACAACTATACATTATTCTTTAAACGTTTAGTGTTTGCGCTGATCTACAAAAAACACCGGACATACATGACGTGTTTGCGTCATTACAAGTCAGCAGTGACTCCTGCGTGCACACGTCAACAGCCACCTCCTGACGTACATTGGCTGACGGCAAAAAAAAAGGAAATGTGAACTGCTGCAAGAAGCTTGAGCTGAAGCCCGTCTGTTGCTGTTGGATTTTTGATAAAAGGCGATTACAAATTTAACCAAATTAGAACTAGTATTTAAGAATGGCTTTAATTTAACCACCAAATATGATAGTTAACATTGAGTCATCTTGGGAACAGAATCAACTCGTAAAGCTCTGCTACGGAGAAAAATGCCTTTGCTTCTTCGCTAGCTAGCTAGCGTTAGCTTTCAGGATGGGCAACAGAACGCTAACCGAACAGGCAAAATATCAACGTACAATGACTTTATCTTGAGACTACAGTCTCTCGAAAACGCGGCGAGAAAGAGGAGTTTTGTGTGTGCCTTTATTTACCTCCGAACTGTGTCAACACTATACATGATGAAGAACTGCGAGTACCAGCAGATCGACCCGAGGGCGCTATCGGTGTCGCCCTCGTCCACACAGAGCCACACCGAGACTAAAGTGCAGCGGTCCCGGAGGAAATGGGAAGTGTTCCCGGGGAAGAACAGGTTTTTCTGCAATGGGCGGATCATCCTGGCCAGACAGAGCGGTATCCTTCCTCTGACACTGGGCCTTATTGTTGTCACGTGTGGCCTTTTCTTTGCATTCGAGTGAGTAACTAGAAATGTCCTTTTGTATGATTCTTTCCAGTGAGCCCTGAATGCTACATGAAAGTTAGTTTCTAATATGGACGTTGTAAATTCCTTATGCTTAATTTATTTGATCGTACAGTGTTAATGGTGGTTTTGACTAGGGCAGGCAGACGGAAACAAACTCAGCTTTTTCTTTTACAGTTGCCCCTTCCTGGTGAAGCATCTGACCGTCTTTATACCTGTGATTGGTGGGGTGTTGTTTGTGTTTGTGGTCACCTCCCTGCTGAGAACCAGCTTTACGGACCCAGGCATCTTACCTAGGGCTACCCCAGATGAAGCCACAGACATAGAGAAGCAGATAGGTAAGGCACAACCTAGAATTGCATACTCACTGTGGGACAGATGGGGTGAAAGAGCTTTACCATATGGGGGGTAGGGGGATCTCTGAGGGACGTGTTTGTTCTTGACCTGCCTCCCGAGACCTAAGCAGCTTACTCTCTATAATGGTTGAAGAGCAACAAGGCATACATAGCTTTATTAGTGTTTATTTATTTCATATTATATCATTTGAGTGCTTATTGGGTGAATATCAAGTTCAAGTCTAACTGAGTTTCGCCCCTTGTACTTTTCTATTTTAAGATACCTCAGGATCCTCTACGTATCGCCCTCCTCCGCGAACCAAGGAGATCCTCATCAACCAGCAGGTGGTAAAGCTCAAATACTGCTTCACTTGTAAAATGTTCCGGCCTCCTCGGACCTCCCACTGCAGCCTGTGTGACAACTGTGTGGGTAAGTATGTGGTGGGAAGTTACCACTTAACTGCACTAATTAAACTTAACAACTTAATATAATTGCCAAGATGTACACACCATGCATACCGCTTGGCTGCCAGGTTTCCATTAGTTTGCGTCATGCAGCGCACCTTCCTATGTTAACCCACTGATTTGTGTCTTGAATGTGCAATGCTGAAATGTAACAAAAACCTACAACTATAAACCATACTCGTACCTTAGGCATAAAGTGGGTGGCCTTTTTAAAAGCATTAGGTCATTAGAGCAAACTGTTAACGAATATGTTCACATTTTTCCCAAGTCTGTCTTAAAACATTCTTCAAATGTATCGTATGTATGTACATGTACACAAACGTTTGTGCTCTAAGCATTCCGCCTCTATGTTGGCTGATCCCTTCCTAACATGGAACAAATGGGGGACAAAAGCCACAGACCTTGTTCAGTGCAAAACTTTTCCACTGAAGCCTTTCTTACAAAGTCACAGTAGTTTTGTACAACATTTCCTCGTTATGTTTCCCCTGACAGTATTAACTTGTTGGCCTGTGGTGGAGGGAAATGACACAGAGTGAATTTCATACTAAAACTTCTCTAACTTCAGAGGATGCCCACTTTATTAGTCTAACTTAGACTCCTGCAGTCTCCCATTGCTATTAGTTAACTTTGGAATTAGTTTGTGCACATAAGGAGGACTGATTGTGTCCCCCCTATCAATTACATTGAAATCACATTAGGAGGGAATGTGTTTACGGGCCAGTTTGAACAGGAGAAACAATTACAGCAACTATTTCAATAATCACATGGACACTCAAGTGTTGTTTTAAGACGGGCTTGGAAAATTGTGAACTTATCCTTTAGCTGGAACAGGAAAATCATAATTTTGAAGAAAAGGGCGTATATATTCCAGGATAGGAGTGTTTGTGTTTTATAGTAGTTTAATATACAATAATAAGGACATGTTGGGGTTTTAGCCTTACTATTATACTTTACAACTACTATAAACGTGCCTCTAATCTCTTACGTTTCCTGTTTCCTCACCCTCAGAACGATTTGATCACCACTGTCCGTGGGTGGGGAACTGTGTGGGCAAACGCAATTACCGCTTTTTCTACAGCTTCATCATCTCTCTGTCTTTTCTGACGTCTTTCATATTTGGCTGCGTCGTCACGCACATTACCCTGCGTAAGTATTCTCACAACGCATAAAGACACAAGTGCACTCAGTAGTTGTGTGACGTTCCTGTCATGTTGTCCAGAACCACTTCACAAGTTAACGCTGTTTTCTGATTCGTCGTTTTTCTCTCCAGGTTCTCAAGAAGGCAAAAGCCTCGTTCAATCAATTCAAGAGAGCCCTGCCAGATATCCTTTTGTGCATACCAAGTTTTAACATAATCTGTTTATGAGATATGTGGGAGCTTTTTAAACGTGCTTCTCTTTTGTGTCGAGAAATAATACAAGTCACACTGTTGACAAGACATTTCCTGCTGCTCCTCAGCCTAAGCCCACGCCTAATAGGATCAGAGAGTTAGCGTCCAGCAGAGAGGTGCTTTTAGGCAGATGGCTTTGCAGTAGAAGGATTGCTGCCTCATGTTCTCGTGAGATGATGTTAGAGGCGAGACAAATATAGACTGCAGGACTGCAGAGATTTATTCACAGACGGGGTGTGTTAATTTCTTAATCGTGTGCATGATATGCATTGTCATCTTGTTGGAGTCTGTGTGTGTCGATTACATAGACTGTTATCTCACAGAGAAGATGATCTAATTATATATATTTTTAGCATTTGAGTCTTCTGTGACTATTAGGCTTTAAAGCCATAATGCTATTTTTAGCCAATATACATATCACAAATAATTAGCAACAACATGTCCACTGTGACTTATTACATATCTCAAAACAAATGTAAACCAGTGGGTTAGTGAGAAAAAGTGATGGCGGGGAGACCCCACTGTTTACACGTACAGTGTTGCCCTCGGTATAATTTATAGGTACTTGTATTTTAATTTGTAATTCCATATTCTTTTACATCTAATATGTGAAAATGGTCTGCCCTGATGTGAGGTTGTTGTGTTTTATTTGTAGTACGATGGCTTCAGAGTTCATATTAATATCACCCATGTGTTATGTAAAGTTTGTTGATTTAGAAATATTTTTATATGTTTAAATAAATGACATATTTGCATAACTAGTTTTATTTCAGTAAGTCATGACATTAGGACATAAGAGAGCACTTCAGCTGTCTTTTGGTAGGCTCTGTACAGACAACAGGGGAAGTAAGGGTTAGTTATATTTACAAATGTTCAGAATACTTACGCACATATTCAGCCTTGCCATAGATTTTAATGATCAGCTTTAATGGCCATCTGTCTCAGATAATTATTGGTAATGTCGATATTGTCATTCCTTGACTCTTCCTTGTGCACTGTGGTGGAGTTGGTGATTTGCTTCTTCTCCATCTGGTCTATTATGGGCCTCTCAGGCTTCCATACATACCTAATAGCCTCCAACCTCACAACAAATGAAGATGTAAGTACTCGTCCGTCTTTATAATAGATTCAGTTCCTGATTGTTAAAAGACTTTTCCCATTCAACCGACAGCTTACTTTACATATTCACTGTGCAGATAAAGGGCTCCTGGTCTAGTAAAAGGTGCACGGAGGATTCTGGGAACCCGTACAGTTACAACAGTATTATAACAAACTGCTGTGCGACGTTATGTGGCCCCATGCCCCCCAGGTGAGTAAAGATGTCCCCATCCATAAACTGAGATTTAGTACACATCCTTGACTATAACATAAGTTGCAACACATGTAAAGTACACGGAGTAATACATTCAAAACAGTTCCACTGATAATATTTTAAACCATACTGTTTGTAATGCATATTACCTGGATAGTATGTGTGACAGTTGTATTTGTGTTTCTTGTTGTAAGTGCAACCTAACATATTCCT
Organism: Cottoperca gobio; assembly: GCF_900634415.1. Taxonomy (NCBI): domain Eukaryota; kingdom Metazoa; phylum Chordata; class Actinopteri; order Perciformes; family Bovichtidae; genus Cottoperca; species Cottoperca gobio. The sequence continues at coordinate 14,249,172 of NC_041370.1, read as the reverse complement.
CTGTTCTGTCCTGCAGTCTGATTGACACAAGAGGTTTCCTGTCTCTTGATGAGGCGATCCCTGCTGCTTCGGCCTCGGAGCTAGAGCTGCCTCCCTTCACAGCCAAGAATGACGCACACATGGTAGGATGAACCAGCTTGTGGTCCCTCCCAAGTCCTGACTGTCCCTTAGCTGCTCTATTGTTGTTGTTGCTGTTGTTAGGCTGCCCCCCTTTGTGCCTTCTTCACCCTGTGTGTGCACTCTTTATCCTCCAGACTTCCAATTTCAGTCCCTCAAGTAGAATCGAATCCGTGCCCAGTATTATGAAAGTCGTGCATTTTACACGTATTGTTTATAAAACAAAGCACAGCATGATTATTATAATATTTGATCGTGAATGGCCTATCAGGTAGTCTCTGTCCAGACTGGAACATCGTTACTCGGGGCTCAGCTTGCGAAGGCTTGGAACTAACACAATATGAAGCCAAATAGCCGCAGTAGAAAGGATTAAGATTAAGCTACTGAAGAGTGTCACCGTGCAGCAAGCTCCAACAATGCTGTGCCACTTGTTTGAGCTTGAGAACAAAATGTCTTACAAGCCACCTGTAACAATGTTTGGCACCATTGAGCAGTTAAAAATGCAAGAAAGTGGACAGTCAGAAAGTTAACCGGTTGTCCATGCGACTGCTGAGTTGCTGAGTCACCCCGTCACACTGCTGCAGGTTTATTATGGTCGGTTCATTGTTGCACCTTTTTGATATTTGATTTCAACATGTATCTACCTCCTTGTTACTGTACTACAGGGTTTGCTTGTATGTTTTGGTGAAGGTGTATACACACAAAGGACTTAATTACTGCTTTTTAGTAGAACATGCAAATGGTTTTAGATCATATTTTGTATTCTCAGCACTTTATCACAAATCATTTGTCACATGTCTTGAATACATTTGTCATTCAATATGGTCAGCATATCATGTCTCAGATATATTATTATAGGCTATAATGCTTTATTTTCTTAAATCCACTTTTACGGACGTATTTTATTGACCTAAAACGTGTTCTTTTATGTGTTTAAATAAACATTATTTTTGTATTTTGAGATTTTGGTCTCTGTTTTGAATTTACTTTGCCTCTTTATTTTTTCCAAGTCTTCATGTGCCTGACTTGGGATTTTAAGATGTTTGGGAACAGTTGTGTTTCCTGAGGTAATTCTTTTTATTTCACTAGGTATAAATGAATGAACATATGGGTTTATTTGTTATGAAAAGTTTCCCCCCCGAATGCCTGTAACTTCATTGCTCGATGAAAGATCTGACACTCGGTGTTGTACTGTATCCATTCCACCCTGCTAGGAGGAGAACTGTCAGGATTTTGCTTTGTCCTGCACAGCCTGAAGGGCACTGCTGCATGTAGACGGTTGATGGTAAGAGTAGGGTTGAAAGTTAAACCAATCACAACATCTCTTCACTTGCCATTCAATGTGTCGTTTTATTTTCCATAACGTAGTTTGTGTTTAGGTTTGAAATTGCTGTCATCTTACCAGTTATTTCTTTTGCATTAAAGCAGTTGTTGGGGCAGATGTTGTGATTGGTGTGACGCTGTGGATGGGTGCACCCGCCTCACTTGTGAATGTGCATGCTTCACTTCACTTCGCTACCATTCATTTCTCGTCTCATTAACATCCGCTCGCTGGCTCCGTATGGGATGGAGCTCGTGTTCGAAGGCTGATCTTACTTTTGTCCTCTCTGTATTTAGATGAGTTATGTTTCTCGTGTATCTGGGGCGTAATTGTGCATGCAGGGTGGCGCTAGCAAATGCAAGTCTGCATAAACTGTATCTTCCTTTCTACTTTCATCAGAGCCAGAAGAAACACAGGAAGAAGCAGCCTCTCCACACACATTTAAATCTTTACCTGCGTTTAATTTTCTGCATCTGACTCACTCACTTTCCATGCTTCTCCATTTGAGTCTAATGCTGCCATCAGTGCTACCATCGCTTTCACTGTTCTTGATGACTTCTACACTAATCATTTGAATCACATTGCAGAATCTTTCTATACGTGTTTGTTACTCTTGTGTCTTTGCAACTCGACCTTTCATAACACAAACAGATTATGTGGCTCATTTTGTGACTTTTTCCCCTCCCCTCCCCCTCCACACAGTGCACTCAGAGTACCAAGGACGTGCTGGAGAGGATGGTGCACTCCTACGACATTCATGACCTGTGCCCTCCTGGAACACCAAAGACCACGCCTCTGGGCCTGGAGGTTTCCAGCACAGCAGCACCTTCCACGGAACCTTCTCCCTCTGCTGGCTGCCTGCGACAGCACGCCCTCCAGCCTATGGCCGATCCTTGCCCTCCGTTCAGCAGAAGCAGCAAGAGGAGAGACTCGCTGCACTCCATCAACCCAGCCTTCCGCCTGGCTTCTCCCTCTCCGTCGCTGAGCCACACTACCTTGATTCTGGGCGATGCACCCGCAATTGGCTTCATCCCGCTTCCCTGAGTACACCCAGTAACCATAAGAGAACAGAAGGAGTCAATGTTTTTGGCTACAAAGCAACTTTTTCATAGTTGTGGTCATACTGTGTGTTACCGTTTGGTATTTCAAGATGTCATTTTGATGAAACAGTTTACCCCAAAATCAAAAATACACATTTTTCCTCTTACCTGTAGTGCTATTTATTAATCCTAATTGTTTTGGTGTGAGTTGCAGAGTGTTGGAGATAGTGTGTAGAGATGTCTGCATTCTTTTGAATACTATGGAACTAGATGGCACTCGGCTTGTGGTGCAAAATACATTAAAAAAAACTCAACGGCAATGTCTCTTTCCAGAAATCACGGTTACTTAAGATAATCCACAAACCTTCTTGTGAGCTGTTTTGTGTCAAAACTATTTTCTTTCTGCCGAACTACACCCGCCAACAGTATCACCATGCAGAAGAAAGGGTGCATCTACTCATGGAGGAGAGCCTCGTGACAGCGCAAGATGTAAACATTAATGCCGTCATCCTCGTCTGAGCTGTAACTAGCTGAGTAGATGCACGCTTCCTTCTGCACGGTGAAACGGTTTGTGGGTGTAGTTCAGTAGAAAGAAAATAGTTCCTACATGAAATAGCTCTCAACAAGGTTTGTGGATTATCTTGAGTAACCAGGCTATAATTTCTGAAAAGAGACATTTCTGTTGAGCCTTTCAAATGTATTTGTTTGCCACTTTGAGCACCACAAGCCGAGTGCCATCTAGTTCCATTATATTCAAGAGAAGGCAGACATCTCTACGGCTGATATCTGCAACACTTCCCATCCAAAATGATCTAGATTGATAAATAGCTCTAGTAGTACTAGTAATAGTACTTTTGATCTTTGGGTGAACTGTCCCTTTAATGATTACCTGAAGAGATTTTATGTTCCGTGAGTTTGATCAATAATGTCCGACTAGACTACGTGTCCTTTTCAGGATGAAGGTAAATCTTAGTAATTCTTGGAAGCACAATGTAGAGATATTTTTTTAACACCTTTTTATTAAAACGCCCACAACATGCCTCAAACACCTTCCACAGAACCTCCAGCCATACGTCCCAGCCGCAGTGTTTGAGTTCTTGCTATTATATTATGCAAACAGGTGTTTAAATCTGAGAACACTTACAGTGTGAGTGTGGATGCAAGCACAGAATCGAAGGTTTAGATTTACTGAACTGGCGTGCACTGGATAGTGAACCATTTCAGGACTATCCACTCAAAAGTTGGCCTTATGTCATTTCCTGTCATCTAGATCTACATCATCCAAGGTTCATCAGGTGGATCCAGTTTTTTTGTTACAGTTTTCAGATGAATGAGCAATCAGAGTTTGAAGAGGTGCACTTTTTATTTAATTTTAATATTTGCACATCAAGGTCTTTGCTGTATATTGAAATCAGTTCTGCATGCCTTGTATATCGGATGCTCTGAGGCTGAATGGTTCAATATATTTTCTTTTTGTCAGGTGTATCGCTTTAGTAGATTATTATTATTATTATTGAAAAAGGATGTTGAAAACTGAGTGAATTTGTTCTGATATTTTTAATGTATTTTCTATGTTGCTCCACACATTTTCTGATGTCCACGTTGCTTTATCTAATTTATTGGATGTTAAAACCATGTATTTAATTTAAATCTAAATCAAAGCAACCAGGGCTTGGTTTGCAGTATTTATCTCACTCATCACATTGTCTTTGAATGTGATTCACTGGGATGCTTTCAGTCCCAGTGAGCAGCTGTTTTTTCTTTGCCTCGAGGCACATAGACATACGTTGCCTGTCAAACGTGTCGGTGGTTACAGAACAGGCTCGATTGTTCGAGTGTTTCAAGCAGAGCAATGTTTTAGGAATGTTGAGGAGGTCTTTAACATGCTCATGTTTGTCACCTTTTAGTTTTTTCTTATAGTATGACAGTTAACCCTCTGTGATGGTGGAGTATAACAATGAATAGCAGTAGTCAGTTTGTGCCACCAGGGGGCAGCATGTGAATACGGATTGCAGCCCAGTCAGAGGACACTTTTAGTTCAATGAAAACTGTTAGAAGAAAGGCCTTTTTCATGTTTTATTTATTTTTTTGTAATTGAGCATTGAAGCTGTACATAGCTTGTGAGGAACCACGTTGCCATAGTCACTGGGTCGTTCATTTATCAGTCTCCATCAAGACCCATAGGTCGTGTAGACATTCACAAGCAGTGCTTGTATGAACAAACATGTTTGTTTGTATTTTGTAGGATGTAACAGTGGAACTGTAACATTTGGTCAATAAAGAATATCACATTTGTTGATTTTTTTCCACTTTCTTTTTTTCTTTCATTCAATTTTTTACAATAAAAAAATAATACAGAATTATGTGTTTCTAATTGCTAATGGCTAAACCCTGTGTCTTCAAACCGACCGATGTCACAAACTAAAATGTAGTGCGATCACTGATATTTGGCTCCATCCATTCCGACAGCTTTATTTTTGGAAATAATGGAGAGATGCATGTTGACCACATGTGTTTAGAAGGGCAAAGATCCAGCAATGACTCAGACCAATTAGGTTTGGAGGTAACAGAACTGTCAGTTCAATGTGCAGGTCATGTTCAGTACCAAATAGGCCTTTGTAACTAGCTACACAAAATAGAATATCATCAAACTGTGGTGAATTGTTTCCTTGGTGTTGCTGACGACATAATGTTTATTCTGTGCCCAGGGTTATACTTTTTAGGAAGCCTTTCTGTCTGTAATTATTCAAATTGGAAACTAGAGAAAAATAGCCTGAAGGCCAGTGATGGCAGCAGATGGACGGTGGCAGCTGAGGTCGACGTATGACTGCACTGAGCTGTCACTTCTGTGATCATAAAAGTGTGAATGTGGCTTTAAGGTCCTCCAGAATCACCACTTGCAGAATCATCTGCAAGTGGTGATTCTGGAGTCTCCTGTATGCTGATGTTATTCCCCTTTGAAAGACGATGCTTTCGATGTACAATTGTATGTGTTGTATGTATTATCTTCTAAATTATAGAGAAGTATGAAAAAATATATAATAGTCGTGCTAAAGCTCTGTCTGGATTCAGACAAAAGAAGTCATGGTTGCAAGGCACAGACCGTGCAAAACAGAACAACATATTTGGAGAGAAATATGATATCCTTGTTATGTCTTAAGCTATTTATGAATCTATTACATCATTTGACTTCAAAAGACTCCTTGCTGAGCCATGCAAATTTGTCAACCTGTGTATCTTAAGCTGACATAAAACAGATGGTCAGACCTTTGGCTCGGTGTCTTGCAGGAGGAAAAAGCCAATGCATCACAGCATCAGCAGCTGTGTTGCATTTTGACTAAAAATCGTTTGCAGAAGAAGATGAGTTCGAATGAATGACAGCAGCAAAGTAGGTCACAAGTGCATAGCAGGATTATTTGTCAGTAGTGTTTGCATGTGGATTTTTTGAGTCTTCGCCGGCTTCAGGTGATTATCCGCTTGCTGGAGTGTATCATGCTCAAACCCCAACTGGTGTGGCAGAGACAGAGAAGGCCACCCAGTCAGCAGTAGTAAGTGGCTTTGCTTTACTGCTGGATTTCAGAAAGAGAGGATGTATTTTCAAAAAGGTGACTTCATTTCTTCATAGAAGGAGTTAGATCAGACAGATTCTTAAAAATATGTGGATTGCATGGATGACGGCAAAGCTTCTGCTCTTTCCAGTAGATAAGTGGTCATTATATAGACTCAGTCCAGGCTTCATTGTCTAATGTGACACTTTTACTTGGCTGATTCCCTCTCTTATCTTGAAACGCATGCGCAACACACAGTAACCGAACCGCCGTGAAAGCCACTTCTTTCACTTAAAACTAATAAATTCCAGCTCTTCCAAGAAATAATCCACTACCAATTTACCCCTCGACCGTCATCCACTCTGTGATTCACCGTGCTCGTTCCTCTTAAGCGAGCCACGTTTGGCCCTGCTGTCATGTGTGCATGCGTGTGTCACACTCTCACAAGTCTTTTCCTCATCGCTCGCTGGTCTGAGCAGAGCAGAAGTGAAGCACCTCTGTGAGCAACACAGGTGACTCAGGGCTGCTGTCAACATCTCTCGCTGCTATGATTTTGGAGAGCTAAAAGTGCGTCTCTGTGCTGGGCAGTGAAGCTGGATATAATTAACCCTGTCTGTACTGAGCAGAAGCAACCAGCTGCCAGTGAAACATGAAGCAAGTGAATCCTGTAGGCAACTTGCATGTGGTGGTAATAATTTCTCAATCCTGGATGTTGAATTGTAACACAACCAGCGTTGGACAGTAACTTTGTCCATCAAGTACTGTACTAACTGTACAATTTCATTGTTTACTTGAGCAATTCTGTTGGTGAGATTCACAAGCTACCCGGCAGTATAGCCTATAGTAAAACAAAACAGCTGCAACATTGAAGTGCAACATCGGTTGTGCAGAATGAGCACTTTTACTTTTTGTACTTTAAGTACATTTTGATGCTAATACTTTATTTATAATTGAGTCATTTTATAAATGAAGTAAGATTTTGAATGCACTACTTGCTCTACCCTGTGATATTGCTGCTTTTACAAAAGTGTACTTCATCCACTGCTAAACACAAATAATTAACCTGCTGGTCTTGGACACATGAATGCAACAAAACTTGACCTCCTAACGAGGGTCAAAGAAGATCCACAGTTTGCAGGTCATGCATCCAAGCTGACACTAAATACAATAAATGTTTCCTCATAGAATGTCCAAGGCCATTTGAGCACGCCCGTGTGTGGAGTTTGATCAGTACTTAACCATATGTTTGTGCACTGCTTTCCCAGGTATGTCTCTGGGTGTAACATGGGTGGCTTGTGGCAGCATACATGTGGCAACTCCTCCAGTAAAACGCCCTGAAAGCTTTTTAGCACATAAAGCTCATGATAGATCAGTTCAGTGTTATTCGTTGGTTGGTTTATGTATGAGGTGTGTTGATCGATACAGTTTGTTGAAAGATTAGAGGAGAGTCAGTGTAGGGTTACAGATCTGACTTCATTATGACTTCATATCTCCCTAATAATCATAAAAACAATTTCCACTTTTCAAAGATATCATATCTGCAACATTTTGTCGTTTTTTTCTCAGCATGCAGATTAGATAAGTGAATAAGAGAAAAGACGTGAGATAATCGTGGTTCTTGCAGTGGAAAAACAACGATTGTGAGTGGTGAAGTGGAAAGAGCTCCCCATGGAAACCTGAATATGTGCCATGGAGCTGGATTAATGTACCAGAGTACCACAGGGTCAGACCTTATCACAGCAGCCATTATCATGCAGACTGTTTGATAAAGCCTCAATCTATCTGCTGAGAAATGCTTTGGTTGCTGACAGATCATTTTTATATAATATTAAGGCTCAACTGCCAGCAGATAACTCAGCACCGTGTTTTTGTTTTTTAAGCAACAGTGTTTGGAAAATAAAGATTTCCAGGATTGTTTTTTCCTGCCCACACACATTACTACCTCCGCTCTCGAACATGGAAGAAAACCGACAGAAATGTGCACATTTCCCCGTAACATAAACCATGTCCACATTACCAGTGATTATCTATCACTCACACTCACATCAGGGCAGTTTCTGGAAGCATAGGAATCATAGTAAGCATCATTTTTAATAGTATATAATATAGTAGAACAGTCAGGGGAAAGAACAATTAATGCAATAGTCAGTGGAAAGTGACCACTTTAAATACCATAGTTTATATAGTAGTCACTTTGCAGATGTTTATTTTAAAAATCTACAAAAAGCACATAAGATACAATGCATTGCTATATGGTTAATTGAACCACAGAAAAGTACGTAAAAAGAAGAATAAGAGCTCTACTGCAATGAGTACATCTACATTTTGCTGATGCTGATCTTTCATACATTTTCATTGCAGGGTTTCTTTATACATATTAGTGTATGGATCTTTAGGCAGCCATTCTATAGACATGCTGTTGTTGAAATGTGGTTATGTACAGATGATGGTTGTGCAATAACCTATAAAAGCCACAGGACTTCATGCTCTTGGTTACGGTCCAGGTTTATGAAGCAACAACAATAAAGTAAGAGTGGAAAAGAGGTGGTGCAAGAAGACGGACAGATAGTTTGTGATGCTGAGTCACTGAAAGGGCATGACCAGACATATTCCCGGCATGTTTGACTTAAAGCAAAGGTCACAGTGCAGCTTTGCAAGGAAAGAACGGGTTAATTGCTCCATGTCGCTTATCATGTTTACCTATATGTTACTTTAAAGGTGGTTATGTAAAGGGGAGAAAAGTAACACAGACACACAGTGATATGTTCTGGTTTAAAACACACATTTTTAATTGTACAATCAAATGTTTGAGACTGTGGGTTGCATGTCGAGTGGCCTGATGAGCCACTGTGGCTGCCAATAGCTCTACAGCGTGTAACTCTAACAGCTTTTGGCCATGTGTGCAACATGCCGGCCTCTTGCCTGCTTTCAGTTACAGCAGCACTACATAAATCTCAACCCTTCACCAGAAAACCTCGCGTGAATCTTTCAAAACTATGGAAAACAAGCCACGTTTGCTTTTGTCCGACAGCATCGACAAACACCTGTCACAAATTTAGGATTGCCTGTAAATCTGATAATGCATACATTAACCTAATAAATGTACTTTGTTCTTTTGATATCATAAAGCTTTTTTTGTAGCTCTTGGAACATCCATCTGGCTCTCTATGACCCGCTGCATGATGGGATACACGTCTGACCGATCCCACAATCCTTCCAGGAGGTTTTAAGAATTCTGGATGACGATCTGAGAAACGTGCTGCTGACATATTTTTATTAGTGGCTCAGAGGTTTTAACCTGAGAGCAGTATCAGTTACACGAGTCAAGCTGTGCTGGTGTGATCATGACCTTAACAGACCTTAAATCTTCTTTGAGGGAGCTGCTGCACATCTCTGCTTTGCTTAACAACAAAGGTGTCCAGTTAATCCCCGACGTATTACACTCTTTATCGCCCCTGAGGCTGAGTTCTCTCAGCTACTGGATGGGGGGGCGAGGAGCAGGATTTCTGGGAATGAAATCAGAGCCCGCTGCTAAATAGGGGTTCCCTCTCACTTCTGGTAAATGCTTCAGAGAGGGGAAGGAGCCAGTTCTCTTCTCTGGTAGCTTTTAATACACACTGTCCACACCAGGCACATGTGTTGAACATTACAGAACATGTTTATTTTATAAGCTTTTTATGGTCACATTGTGTTGACTCAGCAGTATCTGCACATTGTAGGCAGCTGTCAACTCGTTCCTACGTCCCCATAGTGTTGTTGGTAGCATTTCACCAGGGGAGCGTCTTAGCAGAGCGAGAACCCACGGGGAACCATTCATCTACCAACACCAAAGCTAAGAAGTGAAACAAACTGGGGGTTTGTTTTGTTTTTGTGTAGTATTTGAAATTGTAATATGGAACAGGGACCCTACATGTCCTTTGGAGTGGGTGTGGGGATGTTGCACAACATGATTTAAGTTCCAGTTAAGGAAGCTTATCCAAGTTAGGACGTTCCAGACATACAGAAGGATGGTGTTTTATTACCAGGACCATACCTTCCTCTCTTCTACATGTGCCCCTCTATAACCAGTAATAAGTCACATGTGAGATATCCATGTGACTTAGTTTGAGGAAATACTAATATACTTAGTGGAGATGATAGTATAGATCACATACGTTGAGAATTGATAAGGAAAATAAAGATTGAACCCATCCATAGATCCATGTTTCTAAACACTACTGTCGACTTACGTTCTTTCTCTTTCTCTAATGTATTTGACATTCCACACAACTTCAGCCTCAAGCCTTTCCACCTCTTCAGAGAGTTAAGTCAGCTGAGCGTTACATAATGCATAGCCTATCACTTTATTTGACAGTAGAGCTTCAGAGCGCTTTGGCTGTGCAATAACCCCAAAGATACCACCACAGATATGTCAGAGCCTTGTACACAATGGTGGAGAATAATGTCACAGCTCTCAGTGTAATAAAAAGAGTAGAAAACTAAACTAAACCCATATCCAAAATGACTAAATGAATCAAGTTTATTACCTAATCCAGTCTTATTATACTCGTAATCTTTAGCAAATACAGTATAACCACTAATCAAACATCTGAAAAGTGAAAGTAGAAGAAACACTCCTGCATTCAAGATTTCAATTAAGTAAAAGTACAAAAGTATTAACAACTAAATCTACTGTAAGTATGTGTTATATATCATATTATTGGCATATTTTTACAGATTCAGTATTTTAATCATACAGCTTGAGTCAATGCACTGTGTTACTTACCACCACTGTGTTTGGTATCAACAAGGCAACATGAGTCATAATTAGATTTCAGTTCAACAATAGAAACAAAGGTTACAACAGATCAACATCAATTAGTGTGTCATTTTATAACTGAGTACTTTTCCATTTCAGTGTGCAGGTGTGTGCAGAGCGGGGAGCTCATGTACGTATAATGCCACTTGAATGCCACTTCTTTCGTGTGTTTTGGTGTGTTTCTTCCAGCAGCACACTGCTCTGCTCTGCCAAGCGCTACTGTAATCAATCAAGCAGGCACGGAGGCAGTCTGACGTCAGAAGCGCGGCTGCTTGCGTAACCTCGCTCCACTGTCCCATAGATTTGTCATCTAGAGCAATCCGGAAAAGTCAATTGAACCTCTCTTATCATCAGCTCTCTCTATCGCAGGTATAGGCCCTCGCGGTCCAGCCTGACTGGTCATCTCAACCTGCAGGTTATCTGCTGCCATGGCAGACCAAGCCTGAAAAGCAACTCTGACAGAATCAAAGTTTTTAGTAGATTTTTTTAATTTAACATGTAGTGTAATGTCAACCATGCAGCAGCTGCATCACTATTTTAACCATGGCAATACTGTCCACAGTTACACATGATGCACGCTCTAATAATAGCAAAGATTTGGTCTTCTAGTATAACATGTTCTCAGTGACAGATGAGGGAAGTCTTATCGGGGAAATAACTCACTTAGATTGTAGTGGGCCCTGACATAGTAGTAAGAAAGGAGCTTCACCACTCATCCTGTGTGACAGACGGAGCGTTATCAGTCTTGGCACAATTGATCATTGTGACACTTCGCCGCTTGTTGTTTGGCAACATCGATTTTCAGCCAAGCTTTTACAACACGCTGTGACGTCCAATCATTTCCCCGAGAAAAGCCAGTTCCCCTGCATTGTTCCTCTTCCTGTCGCTGCTCCTAAGGCAAAGACAAATAGAGATATTTGACAACAGATACAAATACTGTCTGATGTATTTTGTCTGCTTTTATTTGAGCACAAAACAGAAAGAAAAGTCTTCAATAGACTCTCATTAATGGTCTTTAATATTATGTACTCAAGACTACTAGATTGTTTCATAATGTTTGATCATGGTTAGGACTGGAACACACGCCTGTGTAATACATCATTTGTTAAAGGTGTGATTAAATACTGGGTCCTCACCGCACCTACTATAATCACAGTCTCAGTTGTCATGGCTCCAGCAGGATGTCAACTCAGGGATAAACAGAGGATCCAGTGACATTGACTTAACAAAAGGTGAAATAGGGAATTAAACACAAAGCAGTGAACACATTTCAGGTGTTTTTTGTTTTGTGTTTATGGTTCTAGTTCCACGGCATGAATGAATTGACTTCACATCACACTGACTCCCTCTGACATGAGGCTGTGAGGGAACCTGAGAATGTCAAGTGGCCTGACATTTATCTCCCGTCATTGTTCTCTCGTTCCCAAGTGTTTCACATTCAGGTAAATGCTGGTTCTGCTCCCAGGATGCACAGCTGCCACATGGAGGGTTATTTATAGGCAGATGACGCAGATGTCTCACATCGAAACCTGGCAGGACCCTCAGCCGGAGACGCCTCTGCCCAGCTGCCCAACAACCCAAGCGGATGCTGTTGCCAGGGAAACAGGATTATGTTGACATCATAGGATTTGAAGTGATCTTCCGTCGAGACCAAATCCGGAGGCTTGTGAGACATTGTCAACCTCCAGATGTGAATTAAACACACACACACACACACACACACATAAAGTTTAGGGAAGATGATGTGCGTTGCGTGCCTGAGTGCGTAAGAATGTGTTTCCAGCAGTCTGTGTTTTATTGCTTCTCACTAAATCATGAAACGAACTTTACTCTCTTGTAAACGTTTTACAGGTGCACTAACATGTTGTGTGGACATGTATGAGTTGTTAGGGATGTTATAAATTATGACATATTTGGGTTATTTTAAAAGAGGAAATTACTGAAGTTTTCATCTGTATTGTTTTCTAACGGGCAAATTACAGACATGCATATCTTCTCACCGCTGAAAGAGTCATGTCTGCAATTGTGAATAATGTCTGCCATTGTGTCAGGTCCTTCATTAGAGGATATTTAGTGCATTTAAACACATAATAGACTGCATGCGGGTTAAATAAACTGGAGGTAACTGAATGCATCTGACAGCAACTAAATAACAAATTGTGCATGATGAACTCAGGTCTCCTCTCACTGTAATTATTTGTTATGCCTCAGATGGACCATTACATACAGTATTAAGCATAACAAGCGGACATATGTTCTGTTCAGACCAGAGGAATGTCTTTGTATCTGCACCAAAACAAATAGAAAACCACTCTGCAACACAGATAAGGAGGCAGAATGGAAAGAAGTGTAAGTGAAAAGGTACATAGAAAGCTTTAAGGGCATCACAGGTTATCGGAGCTGTTTCATAAACCCCTGCACAATCATAAGTGAATTGAATGAACGATTGTTCTGTGTGGTTGTAGACTTTAATGTTCCATTGGCTGAATAAACAAACAACTCAAAGGTAAGGCAAAAAATGATAAGGAACTATAAAAATGTGTGATCAGCAAGCAACATATAAAAGGTTTAATAGCCTGCTATCATAGTTTAAATACGCTGATACTAACAACAGCTTCTAGATTTCAGTGAAAAAGAGGATGGATTTCCATAGAGTTTTATGGAGTCTGTTTTATGAATCAGATACTGTAAGATACATTCTTAGAATAAGATGGTAAAAGCACATGCATGTATTGTCTTGTATATTTTAGACTCCTTTTTTATTGGGCATAATAGGCCTACAGGAGTTTTTTTAAATACTGTGGATGAAGACTGCCCTACAAAGCCAAAACGCAGTAACTTCATATTTTAAGACCAGAAAGTGACTTGTGTTTGACCATATAAAAATACTATGCTATAAAAAAGTTGTAAAACGGTATGTGAAATGTGCAAGAACTACTGTAGCCTAAACCAAACCAAACTGTTGGGATTGCATTTTGGCTAGTTAAGCTAGCTGGCGGGACACTTTTTCCTGTATAAAAATCATTTTTGATGCATCCTAATAATTGAGGATTTTATCCTAGCTTAGCTGCCTAATGGTAACTGTCGTTCCTGCAGCTAATGCACGTGAGTTTATGTGGTTAAACTACCTTTAAATCACATATTTAAACATCTTTGATTAAAGATTAATTATTAAAGTAGCCCATTAGTTCAAATAGACAAAAAAGCTGACAAAGAAATTTGAATATATTTTGTATCTATTGCTTTTCCCTGTGCCCTTTTGATTCTTCAGTATCTAAAGACTGTGACAATTATATAATCAGCCTAAAAATAATAAAGTTTACATTTTATAGCCTAAATGTTCTTTCAAACGGTGTCCCTTACAATAGCAGTAGCCATTATATAGGAACTGTTAAAGAAAGGGTAATGTATTTAATGCCCTGATGCTTATGATAAAATTGTATTTATTTTATGAAGAAAATTAAGTAAAAATGTAAATAAAAGTAAGTTGACACAACAAACAGGACAGGGAAAAATACAGGAAACACGAAAAAGCGTACTTCTGTTACACAACATTTACTTGTTCAGATCTCTCAAAATTATAAAAACGAAATTCACTTTTTAGTTGAACCGTCACACCTGGGAGACACAACTGGTGGCAAGAAGATAATGGTTTGTTTTAAGGTTGTGAAGGAATCAGCTTCGTAAACTTGGCTTGGAGAGTTACCAGGTTTCATTTTCTGGATAATCTTGGTTGGGCAAAGTAATTTGCAGCTGCTGTTGAAGTGCCCTCCAGCTGGACCTTTAACTTTCTTTCTCATGCATATGTTTATAGGTCTGTATTCAATAATAAAACAAACACTTTATTTGTTCCCAGAGGGCAATTTGTAGAGGCCATTAGAGTAGTACATTAAAAGAAAGCACAATATAAATGTAGGATCATGGAGTGCGTGATCGTGAAGCAGGGCGTTACTGGAAAAACATCCTGAATGTTCTGCAAACATTCACTAGGCAAATAAAGAAATATATCATAGGAGGGAAAGTATAGGTTGTGTTAGAACAGCTGTAATCTGATCTGCCATTTAAAAAAAAAAAACTAATCTGACATAAATGACCAAATAGTAGATTAATAAATGCTCATTTCTAATATTACTGCAACTTTAGATCAAAAGATCATTATCATAATTTGTTGTTTGAGGGAAAACCCTGTCAGCATGCAGGGTGCACCATGAGCAGAGCAGAGGGGAGGAGGCTGTCAAATGCGTCAGCAAGTGTGTTCTTTGCAGACAAGCCGTCCATAATCGGTGACCAAACACAGCAGCCAATCACAGCGCACATGCTAATGAGGAGGCTTTAAACCCTCCGATGAGTCGCTTCTCTGCAGACTGACCGGATTTTAGCGGCTGATCCCACTGTCACCTCCAACACCTCTGACTCGACTAACTTTTTCTACTCTTCACCTCAACATTACTAACCGGACCTGCTCGCTGAAATCCACGGGAATATCTCACCTGAAAGGAACCGTTGATTCACATTCTGCTGATTTCTTTCTTTCTTTCTTTTTTTTTTGTTGCAAAGTTAACATCGCCATGTCTTGCGGTGATGCGTCGGATCAGAGTCGGCGGTTCTGTGTGTTGTCTTGGGATCAGGTGCAGCGCTTGGACTCGATCCTGGGGGAGGCTGTCCCCATCCACGGCCGAGGAAACTTCCCCACTCTGTCCGTGCAACCACGCCAGATTGTACAGGTACGAATCCACCACACGCATGATTACATACTCACTTGTGTTTTCCAACATGTTTATTTAACTACTATTTATTAGTTGCAGATTTAAGTTTGAGCAAGTGGTCATCTTTTTTTCAAGAATTACATATTTAAATGTATACATATTAAATATTACAGCTGACTATCCTTCAGGTGGGTAGGTAGTGAAACCTCTGGATCAAATAGTCTTACATACTCGGCCTATCTCACTGTGATGACACCAGGGGAATTCAATATTAAAATGACCTGTATTTTATTTGTCTGGAACTCCCTTGGAAGCCAATGGGGCCTCTGGTGGGCTCCAAACCACAATTTAAGAGCCACTGACAAACCCAGGATCTAACATATGGAGGTTCTTTGAATCCTTCCTTGCTACTTAATTGTATTTCCTTGACACATTACATCATTTTGTTTCCTCTTTTTTTGTGAAACTTACATTTTGACTAATTTCTTCCCAGGACTGCTATGTATTTCTTCAATGACTAATATCTGGAGGTAAACTTGAGAATTCTTTATAATTGAAGTATTTTGATGAAAAAAGAAGGATTGATCAAGCAACAAACACCGTGAGGAATTACAACTCTCCTGGTTTCACTTAAATGTATGAAACCGACACGTACAAAGGTCCCTCCACATTTCCAGCCTCCTATACATTGGGCCGGATCATATTTCACTTCTCCTGCGATGTCTCTAGATAGTTGGCTATGTAATAAAGTGCAAGTTAAATGCCCTGATAGACTTTTTAGAATAAACGCATAGAACTAAGTCAAGTCAGGTAATGTTTTGTAGAATCCTTTTAGAATTTTTTTTTTTTTCTCCATTTCATTAACCCATCGACGTATTTAAGATTAAGCATGCGGAGCCCAGAGCTTCATGCTTGTGGTTGTGGAAAGATGAATGCTCCATTGAGTGTGCAGGAGGCTTAAATGCAGGTTTGAGCCCCAAATGTGGAGACTCTGTTCCCCCTGGATTTGTGGAAACCCCATATAATTTTATTCGGCTCAAATCTGCCATCTGCCACATGGATTT
Organism: Cottoperca gobio; assembly: GCF_900634415.1. Lineage (NCBI taxonomy): Eukaryota > Metazoa > Chordata > Actinopteri > Perciformes > Bovichtidae > Cottoperca > Cottoperca gobio. Next base: position 14,232,578 of record NC_041370.1, on the reverse strand, counting down.
ATATCTCGGTTGGCTGAACATTGACCAACAGTGAATCTCTTGTCATGACAACCTAGAACGAAGCTATTTAGCCTAAATCTACAATAGGGTTTGATGTAATTGTGCTTCTTCTTCTGTTATGCATCATAGGAGGCATGACAGAGTGTGGACCTTTTGTCATGCTGCAGGTTTAGAGAGAGAAACGGGCCGTATGCAGCATCGTGAAGCTCTAGAGTCCAAGGAGTTACAGGGCTGTAACTCTTTGTTCTTAACTTTTTCACAGATATGAGTGAGACAACCTACACTATAGCGCTGCAATCATTGATCGACTAATTGATTATGTCGACAGAAAAAAAAAAAGTCTGCAACTATTTTGATAATGTTATATCGACATTTCCTGCTTTTCTCTGTTTTAGAAAAATAATAAAGTGAATATCTTTCAGAGTTGGACTGACAAGACATTTAAAGACGTCACCTTGGACTTTGAGAAACTGAGATGGACGATCTAGAAAATAATCGGCAGATAAATCGATGAAAATAATCGTCCCTACTACACTACACAACTCCTTGTTTTCCTCTTACCTTTTTTTATTAATAATTTTTTTCCTCAAGAAGTGAGAGGCTTGACAAGAGGAGGCAGAGTCAGTATGAATGTATTACTACCTGTAGTCAGAGGGCAGAGGGAGGAAAGGTGTCAAGTGTAGGCCTGACCCTGAATTTGTCTCTGACTGTGCTGACATATTGGGCCGACCACAGAAGCACACAAACGCCACAATATTATTGCTTCTGATTGGAATTTGAACCCAGTTGGCAACACTTTATGGCTGCATGATTACCACGCCAAGTTATGCAATTATGAATTTGTCCCTTTGCACACTCTTCTGTGGAGGGTTGACCTGCCTTCAAATGTTTGTTTGTCCGTAGCCTGACCCAGTATGTATAAATAGAGCCGGCTTGTTATCTGATCACCATGGGAGAGCGAGTTAGCGGACACTAATCTGACAGGTCAGCGCCAGTAGGGAGATTTTGAATTGTGTGTGTGCTGGTGGGTAACGTCTCATTTAGTGCTGCAGGTTCTACTGTTTGAATTGTATGCAATTCCTATTTGCACAGTGGAGCTCCAAGTGTAGCTTAAACATACAGACTGTCTGGTATTTTTTTTTGTTGCTACAAATGTGTCAGCTGTGCACACATTGACATGCATATGACACACTTGTCAAATAGCTTGCCAGATGTAACGTGCACAAAGCTACGAGGATGAATGACTGTTTGATGTCTTATTTCGGACATATTTCCCCTTTGTGCTTGTTAGCATTGATGTTGGCTCACCATGTCCAGCTGTAGATTATCCTCTTCCAAGATGGTCGCACTAAGGCGAGATGGCGTAAATATCTTATAGGTCACTGGGACAGAAAGGGAAAAGCCGCTGACCCTTCATGACCTGAGGTTGTAACGTTTAGCCTAAAGCAAGATTGGACACCACTGGTCCTGCACACTTGTGTTCACTCTCTTTTGGTTGCGGTTCAGGATTTTACGTACATCTTATCATCGTGTTTGACAGAAGATAAAACAATCTGACCCGGAGGGGGGTGGACCTGGAGCACGGACTCACCAGCTCTGCTGCTCTTTGTTTGGGCTCTTCAGGTTTCATTCAAACTGAGGCTGATGGTGATGAAATGGACTTTTTTGAGCAGCAGTATTGATCTTGTCTTCACATGCTATTGATTTCCACTACCCCCATGTGGAGCTTATTTGGACACATTTCAAGAGTCTTCTTAGATGTTTGTATTTCTTTCATAATTTCTGCAACTACAAGTAGACATATCATGTTTCAGGTTCACACATATTGGGTTCTACTAGAACATGTTTACATGCTTTAATGTTAAAGAAAACCTTTATTTTTCTCATACTGTGCGTTTGCATAAACCTGTATTCACCATGTGTCTGAAACGCTTAGTTTCAGCGCCTTTCTATTTAAGCCACTCTCCAGGAAAAAAGCCCAGTCTGCTCTGATTGGTCAGTGTTTCCGGGTCTTTCGTATCTGCGCCTTTTCTGCACTGTAGCGGCACTTTCTACCTTAAGGCACAGTTTCTCAATAAGAGTGTGCCTTTCTCTGTGGATTGAGCGTTTTGATACTTTCACAGTATTTATATAGCACCTAGATGTGATTGAAATGTAAACATCACTATTACAATATGGGACCTTCTTCAAAAGGGAACCTTTTTATAACTTCATTTATAACATGTTCTGTCTCGTCCCTGTCCAGGTGGTGCGGGCAAGGCTGGAGGAGAGGGGTGTGTGCGTTAAGGACGTGAGGCTGAATGGCTCGGCTGCCAGCTACGTGCTCCATCAGGACACTGGACTGGGCTATAAGGACCTGGACCTGATCTTTGCCGTGTCACTGAAAGACGATCAGGCCTTCCGTCTGGTGAAGGACGTCGTGCTGGACTGCCTGTTTGACTTCTTGCCGGCCGGGGTCTCAAAGGAGCGCATCACGGCACTGACCCTCAAAGAGGCCTATGTACAGAAACTGGTGAAGGTCTGTAATGACACTGACCGCTGGAGCCTCATCTCGCTGTCTAACAACACTGGCAAGAATGTGGAGCTAAAATTTGTAGATTCTTTACGGCGACAGTTTGAATTCAGCGTGGACTCCTTCCAGATTTGCCTCGACTCTCTACTCTTATTTGACCGCTGCTCAGAGACTCTCATGTCTGAGAGCTTTCACCCCACTGTGATTGGGGAGAGTGTGTATGGGGACTTCAAGGAGGCCATGGATCACCTGTGTCAGAGGACCATAGCGACACGCAACCCGGAAGAAATCAGGGGGGGTGGATTACTGAAGTACTGCCACCTGCTGGTGCAAGGGTTCACGGCCTCTTCAGAGGCGGACATGAAGCACATGCAGCGCTACATGTGCTCACGTTTCTTCATTGACTTCTCTGACATTGGAGAACAGCAGAGGAAACTGGAGGCCTACCTGCAGAATCACTTTGCTGGGATGGAGCACAAACGGTACGAGTGCCTGACGACTCTGCACCAGGTAGTGAACGAGAGCACCGTGTGTCTGATGGGCCACGAGCGGCGCCAAACGCTCAACCTCATCTCCATGCTGGCGCTGACTGTGCTGGCTGAGCAAAATGCCATCCCCACTGTAACGAATGTCACGTGTTATTACCAGCCAGCTCCGTACGTGCAGGACATCAACTTCAGTAATTACTATATTGCACATGTGCAGCCGCCGCAGGTCTCACCGTGCAGTAATTCATATCAGACGTGGCTGCCCTGTAGCTGATCTGGCTGTGAGAGGAGCAGAGATGGACGTGTCGCCATCGCTCTTTATGTTTCAAAGGAAGTGGAATGAAAAAAAAAATAAAAAAAATAAAAAAACCAAACCCATTTTTGCCAAATGTGACTTTACTAAAACAATCCTGTACTGCTGTACTGCTGTACATCTGATTGAGCCGACACATTCATTTTCTCACTTGTATTCTCTTGCAAAACATCTGTAAGATTGCTGGTCATTTCTGAGATGTAGCGATGATATCTTGTTTAAGTATTAAAGTCTTTAAGCTTTATATTTCAAAAATACATTTTTGAGGAAACAAACAATTGAGCTGGTGTTATTTTCATACTCTTTCATAGGCTTAATTTTTTTTTTTTTTTTTTTTACATACTGGACCAAAGATGTACTTGTTGTTCAGAAAGGGAATGTTGTTATGATTCCAAGTGCCTAAAATGAACCATGAAATGTAAAACAACAAAAACCATCTGTAAAGTGAGAACTGTGCATTCAGTGTTTTCTAGATTACTCTGTCTCTCTTTTCAGGAACAGACTCATTCATTTTTGTGAAATAAAAATAAGAAAAAAAACTGCAGTTTTCTTTTGTAGTGTGGTTATTTTATTTTTACATTGATATTTCTACCTATATGGATTTAATCTTTGGTTCGAAGGGCGGTTAGTTTAAACTGGGCATTATCTGAACTGCCTCACCATTCACACAATTACATTTGTGTATTCACACATGACCATGATAAGCAACATGCTTTTATTGAAAATGGCAGTAGCTTTTCACTCACATTTTTGTCCCATCTTACTCTGGATGCATGGGATGCATTGGAGGTAGTATATCCTGATAAACTTATGACAACAAGGCCGCTCATTTCCAGTAAGCGGACCCATTGAAATGCATATACTGTCGGCTGGAGTGACTCATTTGTAAAACTGGGGCTGAGGATCCATTACAATCTGAGGACATGAACCATAAGGAGGCTTTTCTAAAGCACAATGGCTTCTCTCTCCTCTGTGATACTAAAGCTTTTTAACAAAGGCCGCCCTGTTCTCCCACCCATGTTACCACTGGAAACCCAGCCCTGCTTGACCGATTCCATGTCCAAATCTTTAGCTAGAATGGTAAAGTTTGTTAAAAGACAGAGATGGCAGAAACGACACAGCTCGTATAGATTATTAGCAGACCTCTGATCCTCACAAGCCTCGCTAGTCACATTTGGGTCAATATTTGCATCCATCATGCAAAGTGAGAACAAGAAATAGTTTATTTTGCCACATGTGAGTCACCCCCATTTATTCAATGAACTGAGTTTTAAGTCTGGTGTTGAAAGACAGTATTAGAAACGTAGTGTTATTGAAGCCTATATATACACTGCCTTATCTTTTGTATAAATCTGTTAAATACAGGGTTACTGCGAGCAGTCAGTACTGGAGCCAATATAAAGTAATGTAGGACTGTGAATGTTCCCAATATGACATTCTTTTACTTTGTGTTATATTATCTTGCACGCATGGCCAGATTAACCTGACTCCTACTGCCCTCTATGCAATGTGTTTGCACTCTGAAGCCTCCAAGTTACCTTTAATTCTGGTGCAGCCAGTGTTCCTATGCTGGAATAATACTTATATTTTGTGTTAGTTTGTACTAATGGGATTAAACGCATCTTTGATTGGAAGTATGCAACATGTGAGCACAATATAAACAATAAGATTCCTACATTTTGACACAAAATAACACAGGACCCTCCTTAGTTGATGTGCTGCGCAAATGTATCAATTTGATACATTTTGCAATTAAAGGTGCAGTCCCCCAATTGTGCATACAAAGATTTTTTTGTTTGCCAAGGGGAGTGCTACTCAGCTTATTAAAACAGCTGTTTGATGTCCTCTCTGTCTCCGGGGGAGCTTCCTAAAGTCTGAGTATATATTTATTTTTATCTTGGCTTGGCCTTGGAGACTATAAAGTCTTAACAAAAAGTCTGTATAACAAACTAAAGGTTTTTATCATGTTTTTAATACGACTCTTGTGAGTTCCCAAATTCCCAAAGTGTAATAGGCCAGTGGAGCACCCCTTTAATCAAATGACCAAAACCACCTGACATGCACTGAACCTGAGGCTGTTGGAGCACCTCGGCGTCCGTTTGCACAGCCTGTTCACTGTTACAAGTCAGTGCTTGAAGATTTTTATTTATACTAAATTAAAAAAAAAGTGCTCTTATGGCTCAGGGGAGTGTTTACAGCAGAGCAACTGCCTAAGTGGAGAAGATGCTGTCTTCTTCTATTTGTAACTGAATACTTCCAATGATTATTATCTATTATTCATTGTCTTCCTCTGTGTTTATCTCTGAAGATCCTTCCTTCCACTATAAAGGATAACAGCATGCTTGTTTGAACAAAGGATAACACACTGAATGATATGAGCTGAAGGGCACAATTCACCAGTGAACATAAAGTTTGCTTTGGCAAAATGTCCAAGTGTTATGTGCCGTTTTGTGCTGTGTCCTATTTTCAACCAGCCAAGAAGTGTGATCTCGTAGCTTTCTTATAACGTTTGTATTTAAGTTGAGCTGAAGCATAATATTTTTACGGTCAATATTATTCTTAAGAGTGCAACACCTTAAGAATGCAGCCCCGACCTTCTATATCATATAAAAAAAAGACCCGATGAGTAGCAGTTGGACTGATACAGTTAATTAAAACGATTTCTTATCAACTACCATGTCTAGAAGACAGGCAGGAATTTCATCCAAGGGATCATAGTGTAACTTTTCTCAGACATTTAATTTGGGCTTTAATTTAGGGAGTATGTGTGTGGGCTGAGGTTCTGTGCACACGTCTGTGTGAAAGCAGTGTGATGACAGGACAGAGACGCAGTAATGACAGAGATTTTGCAATTTCTTGCCACAACACAAATCAAATTCACCCTGGCCCGCTATCTGTGCTATTACCTCTCTTGAAAAAGGGTTTATTCACCCAAGGGAGCGATTATAATGTCCCACTTACCCATTATCCACAGGGAGCTTCTCACTTTGTGCCTCAGTTTGGTGCATACTTTCTCTCTATGTCGTCTCCCCTGATGCAAAACAAACCTTTAAGACTCATTTCAGATCACACTGACTTGAGTCAGGAACTGGAGATGTTTTAAATTAAGCTGCACTTGGGGAGCACATGAGTCTGTGGATGTGACATCATCCTGAGTGTACAAAGGGGAAACACATGTCTTAGTTGAACTAAGTGATTGGAGCAAGCTGACATTGCATCTTCAGCTGGAGGAGATGTGTGTGTGTGTGTGTGTGTGTGTGTGTGTGTGTGTGTGTGTGTGTGTGTGTGTGTATGTGTGTGTGTGTGTGTGTGTGTGTGTGTGTGTATGTGTGTGTGTGTGTGTGTGTGTGTGTGTGTGTGTGTGTGTGTGTGTGTGTGTGTGTGTGTGTGTGTGTGTGTGTGTCATTGTCTGTTTGTTGCTGCGTTGCCGGGGTACAGCACTGAGAAATGTCCACAAGTTCATCACAAGTTCTTCATGAGCGGATCGAGTCCAAACAACAGTGGCATACCTATCTCCAGGTGTATTATAAAGAGGAATCCCACACTTACACACTTATAATCCACAAAGCCTGCTGTTATGATAGTATAGTATGTGATAGTAATAGTCACAAGTTGCTGTTTTCAGGTGGAAACCTTGTATTTCCAAGATGTAAACATTTAGCCATTTGTGACTTAATTAAATTGTGTTTGAAATGGCTGTAAGCATAAACGGATGGATGAAGTCATTATCTCACAGAAAAGCTTTTAATTCTTAACTTATCTAACAAATGGAAACATGTCTGAAAACAATAAAACTTGTTTCCCTGGATAGTAATGAAAACATAACAATCTGGACAGCAACAAAGTAAGAAATGCTTTTTGGCCTAAAGCTTTCTTCCACTGAGTAAGAGTTCACGGGGAAGGGCTCGTCGATGGTTAAAAACATAAACTATAAACATGTTCATCAACCAGTGGTGGAATGTAACAAAGTACATTTACTCAAGCACTGTACAAATATAGCTAATTATTATGTGACTTTATCCTTCTACTTTACCACATTTCAAAAGGAAACATTGCACTTTACACTCCACTACATTTATTTGACAGTTACTTTGCATATCAAATGCCTTGCTCGTCCACACAGGTGTTTTCAATCACTCTGGCTGATTCAATCACTCTAATCAGCTGTCTGTTGAGCGATGCTGAGTTTTACATGATACAATAAAACCAACAGACGTTTGAGGGGGAAATTCAATCAAACACTTTTTGTTCATGCCCACACAGTCTACAGAGAAGACTTTATTAAGCAACATAAGTGAAAACACCTGTGGATGGACTATTGTTGCGCATGGGCTTGAACATTTTCTGATGCTGTCATTTCCTGTCTCTTCCTTGTGTTTTCCCGTGTTCCCCTCTCCTCATGTCCCCAGTTTGCCTTTCTGTGTGCATGCGTTTGTGTGTGTTCTCTCACTAGCCTGGTTCCTGTGTTCCTGCTCACCGTACACAGCTGCCATCAATCTGCTCGTCACCTCTCTCACGGCTCCCTGCTCCCTGCTCTTCCAACACACTTGCCTGCGATCAACTCATCAGTTTTTCAGCATATCTCCCCTCCCTGTGCCAGATCATTATCGCAGCTAGCGTGGTAGTCTCACTTGCCGGGCCTTGCTCGTTTAGAGAATTCGCAGATGTATTCTGTGTGTTAATTTGTGGCTGGAGACTTTCCCCTTGTGTCTCAGGTTCATCTGCCTGCTGAGCCTCTTGCAAACTCAGCCTGCCCACATCACTCACCATCGTCCACCTGTCCAGCTCGGTCTGCCAGCCACCATCGCCCCTCTGCCTCAGCCAGCCATCTTTTCCTCTCCACCACCCTGTCATCCTGCAATAAACCTTATCTTTAACCTACCTGTGTGTCAGTCCTGCGTTTAGGTCCAACTAACTACACCATAGAAGATTCATAATTGTTATTAATTAAACTCTGAAACAGAGAAATAACTAGTTAGAATGTCCTCTACCACCAATTACACCATTAAAATGATCCTTATACTTTAATGCATCAGAAGTATCAAGTAAGTGATAGCCTATATAAAATAAATTATATTTTAAAACATTTTACAGGAAGCCAGACGAGCTTCTTCCCCTGTGTCCAGTCTTTGTGCTGAAATAAGCTAAACTAAGCTAGGCTAAGCCAACCATCTCATCCAACTATAACAAAAACTAAACTAAAATAAGGTTATTTCCCAAAATGTGATTGAAAATGAACTATTCCTTAAAATTTGTGTTCGCGTGGCAATCCACACAAATGCATTACTGATTACTGGTGAAGCTTTAATAAACCATGTATTAAAGCAATTAATCACGTTTGAACTTTATGATATGTAGTAAATGATATGTAGTAAAATGTAATAAATTCATAAAATAACAAAGATCTTATTATTTTCTCTTTCAAGATAATATGAAACATCATTTATCTCTATTAAAACTCCAAACAGCAGACTTGGATCTGCAAGTTGAACAGGACTCAGATGCAGCTGGACACTGGTTTGACTCAAGCTGTGAATCACCAGACCAACGTGTGGGAGTGTGTGTGTATGTGTGTGTGTGTGTGTGTGTGTGTGTGTGTGTGTGTGTGTGTGTGTGTGTGTGTGTGTGTGTGTGTGTGTGTGTGTGTTCATGTCCATGTGTCTGCTCATTTAGAAAGTGATGTCATGATGGCCGGATGGAACATGCTAGAAAATGCCAGTGCAGAGCATAGACAGGACAGTCTCTACTGTGGTGGTGGGAGGCAGAGGGTGGGGTAATTTGAGAAGGTGTGTGTGTGTGTGTGTGTGTGTGTGTGTGTGTGTGTGTGTGTGTGTGTGTGTGTGTGTGTGTGTGTGTGTGTGTGTGTGTGTGTTGGGGTACCAAAATAGCCTGCAGGAGAGAAATAGAATCTGTTATTTTACTTCAGAGTTCAGCGAGCGCTGGGGGTGGTACCGCAGATCCAAACTGCTGGTGGAAAGGCAAAATAAAGTGTGAGAGACACTCACAGGGGGAGCCAGCACTGAGCATTCCTGGCATTACAGCCCGCTGACAAACAGTCCTAACTTTATCCAGTGAGCCTCGCCAACTGAATGGCTGCAGTGTGCAGAGTTTACCCACTGAGGGGGGCAGTGCCCAGCCCGATCCTCCACTCTGTCCACATCCAAACAGTCTGAGGTGCGACTGTCAACTCAATTTCATGTTTGCAAGAAATTATTTTTGTATTTTTCATTTCATTGTTTTTCTCATTATGGAAGTACCAGATGTTCTTTTCATGGTTTTAAGAAAATACACAAAAACATATTCATAAATTCAAGGTTGTCAGCTGGGCTTAGAAAGTTTTAAAAGCAAAATATAACATCGACTATAAAAGAGGTTTTATGAGAACACAACAGCTCAACACCCTCCACTCTGTGGGGAAGATCAAACTATTGCCTGTTATTTTAACATCATACACCCACACATGTCTAAACTCTGCATCTGCCATGCCACATGATTCATATTGTTGTCTCGTGTCAGAACAAAAGTAATCGAGATTGAAATCACATCAAAACGTCTGTTAGTGGTTGTTCTGGAGCTTTTGATCAATTCACATGATCTTACTTGAGATGAGTTGCGAAGTTGGTATTGACAGTTTTCTTCACGTTGCTCCGAACAGCGATTGTTGAATCATAGCACAGCAAACCACAAATAGACATAGATAGCCCACTAATCATTTTGAAGTTTTGAGGGTGGTGTATATTATATTCATTTCAAAACCACAAGAGAAGAAGTGTATGAAATGGATACAACACTGTGTTTATCTGCCTTAGCATAAGCTGCAATCGTTAGCGTGTTTGGCTAATTAGCTTACTGCCCACAGAACAATGCGTTATAACCTCCACCTAGGAGGAGTTGGTTTGTTAGTTTGTTGTTTTTCAGCAGGATTATCGGAAAAACTACCGGCCCGATTTTCATGAAACTTGGTGGAAGGGAGTCTAATTGTTTTGGAGTGGATGCGAATCACAGGGCGGATACATGCAATCACTTTTGGAAGATTGGTCTTGGCGGAGGTCTGCGTTCTCCGAGTGCAAATGGAAAGGGGCATGTCAACCTCAAATTCTTTTCTCCTGTAAAAGTAAAGCCGTACAGTTTGAAAATACAAACATTAAAGCATAAATAAATATAATCACCTTAGCTTTGGTCTCACGCTTGCTAGCTAGAGGTGAAAATCGATGGTCGGTGAATTCTAAAAATGAGAAGATTTCTTTTGTTTACTTAAATGTAAGACCCATTGTTTCAAACGTTCCTGAGTAACGTACTATTTCCCTTCCAGGATATATCCTGATAAGTGATCTGCTTTTCAGAGGTGGGCTCAAGTTAGGGTTGCCATGTGAAATCCTCCCTTCTCACCAGTTGGACGTCACGTGGATCCCATCACCAAGGCCCTTTTCACCGATGTCCCCCTTTCTGCATTCCTGGAGCAGAACAGGAAGTGCAATGTTGAGAGAAGGGCTCGGTTGGTGGAGAGAGAATTGTTGAAGATCTCCATGTTGGGTTTTCAAGAGATCAGTGATGGCGGTGACTCATATGCAAGGACTTGGGTCCAATCTGATAAAAGGTTTGTTTACTCAGGGCCCATTAAAAGTTACTGTTACACATTTCAAGCTTTCCACAGGCTGGCTGCTCAACCCCCAACAATCTGCCTTCCGCTGCGATTGACTGGGGTTATTGGCTACGAACTCACTAAGCACATCAGCTCAATCTGGATATAATAACTACATGGCTTTGTGTTGATATTAATCTGAGCTAAACCGTTAAATGCTCCAAGGTCATTGGAGAAAGGATGGCCATTTCCCCACTCAAAACCAACGACTTCTGTCAAACTGCATTTCTTTTCTGTCTGCAACTGAGATCAGACGAAAAATGAGAACTCATCAAAACACGTAAATCATGATTTGCTTTGCCAGCATACATTTCACTTCTGAATCCTATGCTTTTATTTTCAAATCATGTCCCTCCCCAACTTCAACTATCAGGGAATCTTCAAAAGATCCTTCTAGCCTCAACAAAACGTTTCACTTGTATTCCCCCCCTCTATTTCAGATCTAAAATGTGAACAGCATGCCAGAGCGCTGTTATCTAGCTATCTGCTGTGTGGGAAGTTAGCAGCATATTTATTTATTTAATTTGACTACAAAAATGCATCCATGGTCACTGCAGGCCATACATTTTGCAATTGGCAGTGGATGTCAAGAGAAGAATTGATTCCAGGTGCATTTCAATAACCACATGATTCACTTGAATCCAATTTAAAAAGAAAAAATAAGATAATTGGACCAAACAAATGTTTAACCTTGGGAAATACTAGATCTCTGACGGCATACAATAGTTATTCCTAAGCTAAAAACAGTTCCGGTCCCTGGCACAAACGCAATGGATTTTCCTATATATTAGCTGAATGCATTTCCAAGCATTAAACAATGCTTGTTAATCAGGTTTACGAGCACGTAATTACCGTGGTGTGTTACAGCTGTTAATCATTGTAATACTCGTAGACTGTCAGTCAGCTTTTATAGTGAGATAAAAAACTGAGCAGTTTCCTTTTCTCATGAAATCCTTTTGTCTGTCTACCAAAAGGTTTTAAGTTTGTTGTTAATAGACGTGGCGTGGGCTCGATGATCCCACGAATAATAATAAAAAGAGATATTTTCCTTCATGTGATATGCCCGGTTAACTTATCATTAACTGTTATTTCAAAAACCCAGCTGAGGCAGTATTTCCTTCTTAATAAAATGATTATATATTTAAAATCTCCACCATGGTGTGTTGACTTTGGTCAGTCTGTTGTATGCTTTGGGCTCTATATTTTCCCGTCAATGGTTTTATCCTAACCGGCTAAAAGCGTAGCACCAGAACGTGCGGATTTGGAACAACCAGCTTGGTCAACATGTGTTAACCGTAACATTAAATGCAAGCCTCTACTTTACCCGAGGATAAAATTATCAAATTTGAACATGTTACAATAAAGACACAGAGACCTTGAGGCTTCAGTGTGTCCCAGCCTAGTCAGCCTGTTTACACTTTTCTCCTGCAGTATTTTCACTAATAGTTGACCTGATTTTAAAGAGAAAATTACAGATTAACGGCGACCAACTGCAAAGTGTGGCTTGCTATAATAATTAAATTGTTCTACGGCTGGGAGCACTGTTTTAGGCTGGAAGAAATTATTTTTAAAAGAGGTCAACATGTCACAGGAGCCATTGGACTCTATTTACTGATTAGCTGCGGATACTCTTATGGCTGCAATTCGCTGGCAAAATCAATTTGACTCAGCCTTAAAACTTAACAAAAAATAAAATCTCCCATTATTGGAGCTTTTTCCACATTAAGTCGATAGTGAAAATAAAAAGGTTCTGGATGTCTGGAAACTGTACTTGGCTTGACTGGTTGAAATACATCTTCTCAATATGACTAATAAAACAACAAAAGTTAGAATAGGAATCAGCTTTAACTTCTACATTTACACCAAAGACTGATGGAGTTACATAGGAGAGAAACGGCCCTGCTTAAGTGTACTGTAGCAGCCAACTATAACTGTAACCTGTAGCATTCACCCAAGTGATGTAACACAATAACCTGATGTCTACAGCTCTGTGGCCACAGAAACATTAATGATTTGATTGGAAAATGTAACTTCTACTCAGATTCAAAACCTTTTTCTTTTCTTTCTGCTTGCCCATCTCCTGCTGAGGTCAGACATCATGAATGTCTGGTTTCTTTTTAATCATTCATGTTGAATATCTTCTCTTTGAGGCTGCATAATGCAGGCTAAAAGGTACAAAAACACAGCAGAATTGGAAAATGTAAAGCATACCCTGTTGTTATGTGATCTACACGCAGGAAGTCGGACCAGATGAATTAAGACATCCTGCCCTCAGCTGAGACACCTCCTCTGCTTGGAGACTTTTGAACTCCCTGGACCCCACATAGACAGAGAGTATCTGTGTGCTGGCAGTGAACTGAATCAGAAACAAATAAATAGATCATCCTCCTTTTTTCGATACAGCTCTTGGACAAGAAATTCCCCGTTTCCTCTGCTGTTGCAGTCTCATGGGGTAGTAATAAATCCTCCACAAACTTGAAACAAACACTGCAGAAAGATGTTTGGATAGCTCCTCATTCTTCTTTTTCTGACCAAAGCCCAGAGCTATAAAAGTAAAAATGTATTTGCTCTCACAACCTTTTTATCCATCATTAATGTGCAACATTTTAATTGAATAAAACTTCATCAGGCACAAAAAAAACAATCTCAAAACTATTATTATTTGTCTAGAAACACAGTGAAAGCAATTGGTCACAGCTCAAGAAAACCATGTATGCGCATTCAGTAAAAAATGTGATCATCAGTTACAGGTTACGACAACTGGAACATAAATCAATATGTCAGTCAGAGAAAAAAATGCAATGCCCGGAGCAACACATAAGCTGTCTAGTCTTCAGCATATTGCACATAGCGCAGTTATAGCCCAAAGCTACTTCTGAGGGCAGTTTCTACAGAGCTTCTTATAAAGCATTCTGTTAAGTGCACTTTTCTCATCTCTGGAAGAATTGATTGTCAAAACACGTAAACATTTTGTAAACTTTCTTTATGTTCTGCTATAGAAGAAATACAAAAACGTAAATATTCTAGTTACTCTGAGAGGGTTTAACTGATAAAAATAAATAATTGTGTGCTATTTTCCTCTTAAATGTTGTGCAACAACGTATGAGTTTTCAAAATGCATTACATGACATTAGAGTTCATTTTGCTGATGCTTTTGTCCAAAGTGGATTTACAATAAGTGCAAACAATCATGAAGATACAACTCTGAACAACAAGAATCTTGCAACTAAATTTTCAAATAGGTGAAATCCTTTAAGTGCAGAACAATAGCTTCAAATAAGCCAAACCAATGTAAGTGCTACATACAAAGAACAGATTCGCCGAGGTGCAGTCGAAACCGGTGAGTTTTCAGTCTTGAGGGGAATCTGGGTCCCACTCGCAGTGAGGGAGTAGCAAGTCGATGCAGAGGGAAGTGAACACGCTGGGGTGTATGGTTTGACCATGGACTGGATGTAGGAAGGGGCTTAAACATTACATGGAACTCCATCCCTCCACACATCCGACAGTCCGAAACTGTTACAACATTCAAGTCCCAACTCAAAACTCACCTGTTCAAACTGGCCTACTATCTGTAGTATCAATCATCCTGTATCCTCCTCCCCTCCCCCCATTTTCTCTGTATTGCTTTCTTCCTGTGTCTCAACCATATCTCTGGTATTGTTTGTTTGCTCTCCCTTCCAATGTCCTGCTGTTTTTATCTCTTGTATTTTGTACGGTGTCCTTGGGTGTCTTGAAAGGCGCCTCCGAATAAAATGTATTATTGTTATTATTATTATTATTATTATTATTATTATTATTATTATTATTATTATTATTATTATTATTATTATTATTATTATTATTATTATTATTATTATTATTATTATTATTATTATTATTACCTGTTAAAATCATTAATCTGTCAAAAATACATGTTCAGTCCTTTGAGCACTGGGATTAAAAAAATAATCCTTTGATTATTTCACTTCCACTTCCATAAAGTTGGGAGAGTTGCAAGTGACAGATTGATGCAGCTGATGCAGCTGAGATGTACTAATCTTTTTAAAGGATACTTCTTGCCTGGTAAAGGCCCCCGAGAGCTGACCCTGATGACATAACTAGGGTTATTTACTCAGACTTGACAAAGCTGTCTGTTGTCTTCTCACAGGTCTGTCAACTGACTCTCAGATTGTCAGTCTAACATGAGATGTCAGAGAAAGTGTTCTGGTCCTGCCAGCAGTGAATTCATCCATACTTATTATCCCTACGTTGCTTTATAGATACTCGAAACCTGTAAAAGTGCCTCTGTGCATTCCAGGAAGAGGTACTATAAATATTTTCACTCTTGTTAACCTGAGGTCAAACTTTCCATTTGGTTGTATGAACTTTCCATTTCTCCCTGTGTTGTTGCCTTTAAATTGCGAGAACCATATTTGTGATACTTCAGAGCTTTTTGGTATTCAGAGACACACATTTCCAACAGAACCCAAACAAAGTCTTAATTTAACCTAAAGCTAAGATCATAAATGTGTGACATCTGTGGCTTTACATGTCCACTAACTGGGTCATTAAGCATTGAGTTCAATTCCAGCTTCTCTTAAATCACTGCAGTCTCTGTGTATAAACATCTGATATGCAGAATCCAATTCCAAGAGAAAGCAGCACAAAAGCTGCTAATATAGAGAGCAGCGGTAGATGTCGCAGGTTTTGAACTTTTAATTGGATTAGAGGGCAGTTGAAAAGGAAATGAGAGTAAGAGGGGATTTACACACTAACACTATCTGGGCTGTTTGCGTAGGAACTGTGTTTTATCAATTAGCACAGATTGATCTAAGGGCTTTGTGAGATTATATTGCAGATAGTGCAAATATTGAATCCCATGTACAGTTTTTGATCAGTTGTCTGGCTCAAAGCAGAAAATTGCGGCACCCCCCCCCCCCTGCTTGATCTTCCATTCTCATTTAGTTTTTTATTTTGAAGCAATTTTAGTCTCAAGCCAAAGGGAGTTATGCACTTGTTTGTCAGCATAAAGCCGTAGCTCAAGCACAAACGAAGAGAGCTCAGAGATCAAATCGCAGCCTTGGGAAGAACCACAGGATCTTTTTGCAGACACACCATACAAATGACTCAGTGTCTGTCCAGTGTGCCAATGTGTAATTGACGGTTGTGTATAAATTATAGTACATATTTTACAGATCCCTTTCCAGCTTTTCTTCTGCCTTTTATTGCATCTTTGTGCTATTCACTGTGCAGCTATAGGGTGAATCATTTTCTTCCTAATCTGCAGTTCAGGTGATTTACAGTTAAGGTACTTTTTGAAGTCTGGAATGGGGTTAAACATCTCTTGCTCAGGGCATAATTCAGATTTAGTTGGGTCAGTCATTTAGTTATTTTGGTTGGATTGTGTCTAACGGTGGCACCACCAGTTATTTTGGTCAACGGTAGTCTAAAATAGTGGCACCACCAAAACAGTTTTGGATATGGCAGATTTGGTGTGTGTGTGGCAGTAAATAAAGACTTAGAGACAGCTGAAGACACAAGGATGTTCTTAAAGTATTTGGGTGGTCCAACCTCTCCGGGAGATCCACACTACTTTTATTGAGCGCCAACACCAAACAGTGGTCATTATTAGCAGACGAACCAACCCCACTAGGCTGGAATTACCTTCCAGCCATCTGCAGATGCGCACGTCTAAACAATTCTCCCACTCTGTTTTGACATGCTCTATTACAGGTTCTGCATCCTGCACTAAGATCCAGAAAAAAATTGACAGCTAAATGAAATCATTAATTTTCTGGTCTGATGTCATCCAAAAATTGCCATAATTGCGCAGGCCTGGCGTCTCTGGTCTGTGACTGGCAGAGACACCAGCACTGGGCGAGGTGCACGGAGAGAAAAGTAGACTGGTGGATGTTCCCTGTTTGATCTGTGTTAACTCTTTGTCTGTTAAGGCATGTGGGATGCACGGTGCAGTACACAGTAAGCGGACCACTTTCTTCTGTCTGTTTGGAAATCTCAACCAACACAGTAGGCCTTTAACTTTCTACTGCATTCACAAGCAAAGACAAGATATGACTTGATGTGGTCGGACACCAGAGGCTAATGATAGCCTGTCAAACCCAGCAGCTGAGGCGCAGGGTACTTTAATGCACTTTATGGGAACGTACACACATGCAGTTATGTTGCTACGTAGAGCCTGAGAGCCTCCAGGAATCCAGAGAGAGGAGAGATTCCCCATCAGCTGTCTCGAGGAATAACCATCTTTATTTAAATATATGTGATTTTCCATATGTACATCTCCTTTGGCATGCTGGAAGGAGTATTCAGTTGCTTTTAATTGAGTAAAAGTAGCAATACCACAGTGATTCAATACATTCTTAACAGTAAAAAAATGTCATTAACTCTTATATTCCTTATCGCACATATCCCAGACTGTGAAAGAATGTAAATAAAAATCACCCCTAGCATTTAGTTTAGAGAATAGTTTTTTTCACCCCTTAAAAAACAACAGTGGCATTATGTAAACAAACAGGTAATTAAAGGGTTAAAATTCTGAAAATGGTTATTTGGTTGTTTTGATCAGGAATGATGTTCAAAATAACTGAACTGTGAAAGTGGAAAATAATATTTCATATATAATATTATGGCAATATTTTTGACACAGGCATTTTTGTCCTCTAAGGAAATCAGAGCAACTTCTTTAAAGTGAGGCACAACGATTAAAGCTGCATCAATCAATATTTTAATATCAACTATGGATCCAATGTCTGTGTCAATGTGAAAGTTGTCGCTCGTAGTGACCAACATATAGCTGCTTATCAGCAACTGTTGTTCCCCTCAGCTCTACAGAGTGTTTCAGTCACTCCACTATACCCATCCACTGTTCCACACCTGCTCTGCACCAAACAGCAGCTAACAGACACAGTTAGCGAAAAAACGGTGAACATAGTGAAGCATGCAGCAGCTGTTTTTTGCAATTAAAGTGTTATAATGTTTTCTGCATTAGCTTAACTTGATGTTTGAGAACAAGGTGTGTGGTTCAAGGTACAAAGAGTACTTTTCTTAAGAATGAAGAGATTAGACAGTTTATTTGCCTTGAGCGTCTGGGAAAGAGGTCAGTGGCTGTAGAAGGGGGAGCAGCTCTTTTTCTTCATCCTCTACTTCTGCACCAAGCCGATTGGTTTAGTACTCAGAGTTCAAAGGATGTCGTGGGTTGATCTTGATCACTGGTTCTTCCTCTTAGCCTGCTTCCTCTCTTACCTCACGGGTAGCTGTCCCACTTCTCTAGTTGGCCCGTACTGTCTCTACCTGCCAGACACTCAGGGGACAGGGTTATACACAGCCTGTTGCATAAGAGCATTGTGAAGAGATAATACTCTTTGCTCGAGACAAGCTTTCAGACTGTACTTTCACCTGCAGTCATTAACACAGTTATCTTCAAATCCATGGGCCACATGAGCGTCACAGTTTTCTCTCATGGATCATGCTCCATTTTAGGCTTTTAAATTTGAACACACTGTTGTATAAAATAAATCCACACTCTCACACTTTACCTTTAGGGCAGACTTTTAAGTTTTCCAGCCAATACTGTTCTGTAATGATATACAATTATGTTAGAGAGCATTGCTGTCTACATAAACTGTCCATATAAACTGTTGCTGTATGAGTACGCTTCGAGACAGACAAATCCAAACCAATTAAACCCTCAAAACCTTCATCCCACTGATATTTGATCTAACTTCAAAAACAGACTGCTGCGACTTGCATCTCCCATGTCCTCGCTACCCACAACTGTGGAGACATCCAGCAGCAGGGACGTCTCTAAGATCTGAACGGAAGCAGGGCTAGGTTCCCAGTCGACTGTGGGAGTAAGCCTTCATGCCTCTCAGTACTGGGAGTGTGTTTCCCCTGGAAGAGATTTGCTATGAAAACATTATGTAAGTGATTGCTTCCAAGAAGTCGTCAAGAGTTGATTTATAAACACATTTTTAAAGGAACTTGTACAAAGGACTTGCTTGAGCACTATCAAGTAATTTTATTCACTGAATGTTTGTTTAACTGACCTCAGCTCACTCACTGTGTACACCACAAGACTCAAAGGAAGACCGTGAGCAATTACAGGCTCAAGTCATTTTAAATAACATCATTCCAGTTCAATATTAAGATGATTTAGTATCACTTTAAAAACATTGGGTGTCTATGCATTTTTTTGGAAAACAGCTCATACAGTCTCAACAGTCATACTTAAACAATACATGTTTCTGCAAACAGGTTTCTTGAAAAGCAGAAGAAAAAAGAAAAAACTCAATCTTTATACCATCTCAATGAGCAGGAAATCTTACAAGTTCATTCTCATGAAAAGATCAGTCGGGCTGTGAAGTTGTGAGGTTATGGATTTACATCACAGCACCCTCTGCTGGCAAACACGTACAGTTTTAACTGATACATTGTTTTTCTTTTCTTTTTATTTATTTAACGAAAGTGATTGATTATTTGCCTTATATTCACTTCGCATGTGCACACACGCTATAAACTCTAAAGGCTCAAACATATTTGACAAATCTTTGTTACCTAGCACTGACGTTGTGGGCAAGGTAATACACATGTAGGAAACTGTGATTCAGTGTCAGGCTGCACTTTGGCACGGCAGCAACTGTAGCACTGGTGTGCAAATAAGCAGGTGATATAATGCAGCCAGAACACAAAGTAATACATTAGACGTAGCATGAAGCCAATGAGGTAACTACTGAGGAAGTATTAAAAGACACTGACTATTTGACATAACTTTAAAAGAATCACCTTGAGAAAAAGATATTTGTGTTGTGCCATGTGTCCACTTCAACGTCTATATTTAGTTGTTGTCATGTGTCGTGCAGCATGTCAGCTGGGATCCTGCAGCAGGACACGCCTCTGGGCTGAATGGAGCGTGCGCCGTGCGTAAAGTCCGACCTGCAGCGGATCCAAACTGTTTTCAAACCTAATTTCACGGTTTTTAATAAGTAGCCTATCGACATTATATATATATATTAAATTAAATGCAGCGATGACGTCAGAGGAAGATCTCATTCGGATTGCAAAAAAACTGGACAAAATGGTGTCTCGAAATAACACGGTGAGACCATATTTTGACACCCACAGGTGGAGCGTTGTCTTGCCACCTCGTGCTGCGCAGAAGGCCGTGAATGTCTCTTCTGAAAATGTTTCCCTCCAGATTAAGGTTGACGACAAGTTTGATTTCGTCTATATCGGAGTAGTTCTTGGAAAATGTGCACTTGTAATATGAGCCTGACTGTACTGTAAGAAATGATCAACAGGTGTTTGGCGCGAGTTTGCAACACATTTAGCGAGTGTGCAGTGCTCTGTGGGAAACGTCTTGTCAAGTCGTCGACAAGTTTTTGCAAACTTTTTGCTGTTTTTCGTACTGAACAGTGACTCATGCAATAAAAAGTAAACAACGCTACCAGTCAGGCAAGGTCGTGTGTGTGTGTGTGTGTGTGTGTGTGTGTGTGTTGTGAGTGGCTGTGCAAACAGGACGTTGTTTCATGGCGCTCTTTCACGCAGTGCATTAGAGTGCTGCAAACGACAATGTAGTAGTCAATGACAACGGTTTAAAGAATAAAGCAATGTGAAATTTATGGAATCAATATGTATTTGTCTAAAGTGCTGATTAAAAATGTTTAAATACAGAAGTGAAACTCTTACTGCTTACTTATCAGTTTGCGCTTTCTTTTTTGACATGTTCACATTTGCAGGCAATCAAAACTACATTTGACATTGTCATTACATATTTCTAAATAAACACATTCAAGATTTCTCGGTTAAAGGTCTAAATCATGTTGGCTGCTGACTGTTTTGTGTGTGCAGGAGGGCGCCCTGGACCTGCTGAGGGAACTGAAAAGTTTTAATATCACACTCAAACTTCTCCAGGTATGCTCCAGTATATTGTCCAGTGTACAGTTTACATTGGAATACCATTTTACCATTTATTTTCTTTAGCTAATTAAGTCATTCTTAGTGTTACACCATCATAACAAATTGCATAACTGCCTTATTGCTAAAGCTCACAATGTCTGGGTGTTTGTTTAAGGAAACGAGGATCGGCATGTCTGTGAACGGCATCAGGAAGCACTGCACAGACGAGGAAGTCATTGCCTTGGCTAAGGTCCTCATTAAAGACTGGAAAAGACTTCTGGGTACTTGACTTTGATGCATGATTTACTGAGCAGTTAAATAGTTGTTTGTGCAGCAAATACATCAATGAACTACTAAATGATTTGCTGATATCCCCCCCCCCTCCCAAAAAAAAACCACACACAGACTCTGAGAAATCGTCTGAAATGAAGAACGGATTGGACTCCAGCCAAACGGCAGTGTCTCCAAGCAGCTCCCCCTCTGAGACACAGAGCAGGTCAGTACTATCACAGCTGCTGCACAGAAACTCCACAGCTGTCATGATATGTAACACAGAAGCAGAGACAATATGAAATAAACAGTGGTGAGTGTGAACTGCTTTAATTTGATCTAAAACATAACATGGAATTATAATGGAAGTGCAGACGTTCAGTGAAACGGTGAGAAGTTTGTCATTACCGCCACGAAGCACTGAATGCACCAATAAGATCTCAAGAAATTAAAAGCTGAATGAAAGTGTCAGGAGTTACACTGAAGCAGCCTGTCCAGGCAATCAGTATGTACTCTTTGTAAAGACATTTGTTTGCCATTGATGCTTCTAAATCACTCTATTTTCCCTGTAGAGTTTTCTACCTGCTGACAGCTGTAAATGGATTTACGTCATCCAAATGTCCAAACAAAAACAGAATTCAGCACTAAGGACTGTGCTTTATGATTAGAATTCAAAAGAATCAAAAGAAAATGATAGAAGAAGCCTCATTTCATGCCAGATGTTCTAGTAACACACCATCAAATGTATTCATGCCTCAACACACACACATCAGAAATGTACTGCGTAACGATGAATGCTTCTGTTACTGAGGCTGTCATTTTGTTGTTTTACAAGGTAGTCACGATATTTGCAAGTGCAAATATAGGACATTTCTAAAGAGGCTGTGAAAGGCGTGATTTTGCATCGTTCTTCATCTGAAACACTGTTTTCTCTTCTAATGCACCATACAGTATTACAGCCCCAATTACCCGCTGTTCGCTGATCCTGTTATTTCTGCATTATATCCTGCATTTGTATTTAAAGAAAGAGTCTACATGTAGAGCTGTTTACTGTTACTGAGTTTCATCAGCTCAGCGCTCACTTTTACACCTGAAGAAAAATAGATCACCCGTCAACATCAGTCAACTCATAGGATGAAGGGAAAAGTAAAGATAAACTTAACGAGACCAAGACCCAGCCCGCTCATCAAATAGCCTGTTGGATTTGTTTTTAATCCTGTCCGGGGCCCTGAGTTTCATTACAACAACAAACCTGATGCAAATGAAACTGTTTGCTGGCTCTTGAACAGAGGTAAATACGATACTTCCTTTGTTTCTGTTAGTCACAGGAGACTGGATGTCAAACCGAAACACGACTCGGATCCAGACAAAACCCCCCCCGATAAAAACCGAAGAGAAAAACACAACGACGAACACAAAAACAAAAAGAGACTCGCAGAAGACACCAGGGATGAAAAGCACCTGGAGGAGCCCAAAAATGAGAAACATCACCAAGAAATCAGAAAAGAGAAGCATTTAGAAGAACCCCAAAAACGAAAACACGCAGAGGATGCCCCGCTGCAAGTAGATAACAATAAACAGAAGCATGCGCAAGACCTGCCGAGTGAGAAGCACAAGCCGGAAACAAGGAAAGAAAGAGCCGAACCAAAGAAGATGAGACACGTGGAAGAAGTCAAAAAGGAAAAACACTCAGAGAAGCACAGCTACGCAGATGACATGAAGAAGGACAGACACAGAGAAGAAAGCAGACACGAGCTGCAGAGAGCGCAGGGTGAACCCCTGAGAAAGAAACCCGCTTTTCACAAACCACTGTTTGAAAGGTGAGATGGAGGAGGCTCAAAAACAGATTCTTTTGCATCAAAGAAATGCAGCAGTGCTTCAGATGTAATGATTTATTTCAGGAGAGGAGTGATGGACGGCACGGTTCTGTATCCCACCCGGTTCCCCTCTCCCCCTCGACCTGCTCGGCCTCCCCTCCCCAAACGCCCCTCTGTGGACCTGAAAAAAGACCGGTCAGGACTCCTGCAACGCCTGAGCTGAAGAGCATGATGGACTGAAATATAACTGCACGACATAACCCCTTTCTGAGTCACTCATGTGCACTGACATTTGTTCTCACAGTTTTATTAGCAGACTCATGGCCTAACAGGATACCCGCTGTGCATGGTGCATGCTGTGATGAGTCAGTCAGGTGTGTCTTTTTTTGTTAAGCTTGAACAGCATCTGGAATTCTTGGGTTGCACCGCTCTGATCTGTGCTGTTGTGACATTTGTTCAGGAAGGACGTTAAAGACTCTTCCTCCCGACAACCTCGCCCTCACACTCCTCGACCCGCCTCCCCGCCGGCTAAGCGACCTTCCCTGGAAATAAAGAAAGAGAGGTCAGGCGTGCTTCGGTGCATGTTTGAGTGAGCTTAGTGAAGGGAAGTGTGAGATTTCTCATACAAATGTTGATTTCTTTCACATCAGGAAATTTCCTCTGGACCCAAATGCGCCATTTGCTCCTCTTCCTCTTCACCTTCATCCTCCTCCACCCAGGTCAGGGCTCACTGCATTGAGCATGCAGATTACTCACATTAATATTTGATGAAAATATCCACTATGGTCATGAAGCGACTCAGCTCAACTCAAAGGTGTTTCTTCATTCAGAAAAGAGCCTCCTGACCCCAACGCTCCTCTTCCTCCACTTCCATTTCACCTTCACCCCCTGCCTGCTCCCCCAAAGCGTCCCTCACTGGATGTGAAAAAGGAGAGGTCTGGATCAGATTAGTTCTCATTATAGGCCGCATGTACTGTAGTCACCGCCTTGAAGTGTCTGCGAGGATCATTTTGGAGAAATAACCTGTGATTTAATTTGGAGTTTTCCTCTGCATTGAATCCTTGTGTTGTTTGCCACAGCAGGAAGGAGTCGTCAGACTCTAAACCTCCTCCACAGAAGAAGACGTCCGATCCCGTGAAGAAAGAGAGGTCTGGGATCTGGGAATTATTCTGTCTCTCAAATTACTTTGCTGTTGTATCTGAAGGATCGGTGACCTTTAGACTGTAATCCCTGTTTTTCGTTCGTTTTAGATGAATGGTTGACACAATATAGTACAAGACGTTAATGCAGTGTGTAGTGCTGTTAGGAAAGTTGTATTAATTGATGAAGCTTTGGCTTTTTACGTGCCTACAAAGGAAATATCGCATAATAATATTTGCGATTCAGATTCAGATAAATCGTCGTAACCTGTACAGTCTGTAAAGCACACTGAGACAAATGTATAATTTGTGATATTGGGCTATACAAATAAATTTGATTTGATTTGATTTGATAAATCTTGAATTAAAAGTTTTTTGAACACAGAAATGTCAAAGGATAAACTTTGTCAGATTAAGGTTTATAATTTTCTACAATTTCAATATTATTCTCCCATTGCTTAAATATCCTGATTTCTAAGGAAATTATCAAGAGTCTAGATAGAAGAAGATATTGTTTTTGGTACAAAGACTGTTTTCTTCTTGCAGGAAAGACTCATCGGATAGCAAAGTGCCCATTAAACACTCCGATGAAGCCAAGAGAGAAAGGTTGGTCATGTGGTGGTCATGTGGTTCACCTTTCAGTGTATGAGGAGCTTGCCTTTTTATACTTTTACTATCTGCGTGTGGATTTGTTTGAGAATAAAACAAATGTTTTCTTTTTGTCAGGAAAGATTCATCTGACTCAAAACCGCCGCCTCCCAAAAAGCCCAGTTTGGATGTCAAAAAAGAAAAACAAAGGTGTGTAGGAAAATAAATGTTATTGTACTTAGCTGCTTTATGTCCAACATAATCCCACGAGTGTATTTTATTGGTGTCAGTGTCACAACTCTTTCTATTTGTTGCAGGAAAGACTCCTGTGACTCGAAGCCTGGCCAGCTTGCCAAGCATCTGTCAACTGACTCCAAACCTGACAGGTAGGTGCACACCACTTTCAATCTCACTCATATTCGGAAATAAAATAGAAATAAACATTCACAATAAAACCAGATTTATTGAAAGTGTCTCATTATTGACTGTAGGCGGGAATCCATTGATTCAAAGAAAAGCAGCTCCCCACCAGCAAAGAAGCTAACAGTTGAAAGGTAAATACTTTTGTCATTAAAGTTTCAGAGGTTTGCTTCCATTGAAAGCATGAATATGATGCTATTAACGTTGTATTATAGAAGAGAGTCTCACGGCTCCAAGACTTCTCAGCCTGGACCTCCACAGAGGAAGCCCTCTACTGACAGCATTGAAAGGTAATTCAATATGATTCCCTTTTTACTATATTGAGGACACTATATGTTTAGGTTTACAATGTATGCTGATGATACTATTTTATATTTAATACATCTGAATTAAACTAATTTTAAATAAGTAATAAGACAGATGCTAATGAACTGTGTGTTTCAGTTTGACAAAGAGAATTATCACACCGCTCTTCAGTTTTCCTTCAGCTTCAGTTTCCATGGAGCGTTTTAGCAGCTTTCAGTTAATGTTATTGGTTTTACAGCCCGAAGCTTTACAGTTTGGTTTGGTCTCATGGTTCTCATGTTCTCTTGTCAATGCTTTTGTTATGCTTATATGTTAGCCATGCCATCGTTATAAGGTAAAAATATGTCGGTGTGTCCCCAAATGGGCAAAATATTGTAATTATAAGTAAGATTTAATGTTGAAAAGTGTTGTTTATGAGGTCTAAAAAAATTCAATGTTGCTTCAGAAAAAAAAACAGAGAACTTTTGGAAAAGGTAACGCCTCTCCGTCCTGAGATCAAATCAGGCCAAATACACCAGATGTGCCGCTTCACACACTCTGCTCTGTTATGCTTTGATGTGTCCTTTTCAGCAGGAAGGGAAAAATCGATACCCCTAAAACTCCCACCACCCCGACCAGCCCCGTGTCTCCTGGCTTCAGTTCTCCTGGAGGTCCACTGTCCCCTCGCTTCGCCACTGGGGACTCCATCAGAGACAAGTGCATTGGGATGTTGGCAGCTGCCCTGCGCACAGACAGTGAGGCTAATATTACACTTTATCCCTGAGAGAACACACTACTGCAGCTAATGTGCTCTACAAATACTGACAAAGTGATGCATACAAACACATATTGCACAGTGTAACTCAGCAGCAATATACTACTTAATGAACACACAACAATGTCGCTGTAGTGTGCAGATTGACTTTTGTTTCTGGTCTTCACAGACAACTACAAGGATTATGCAACTAACTGTGACAGCATGGCTGCAGAGATTGAAGATCATATCCTTTAATTTAGCTAAATAGATGCAATTCTGATTGGTTTGAGTAATGTGTAGTTAATTAAGTGATCCAAAGGGAAAATATCCCATTTCACATGACTGATCAGATCTACCTTGACTGAAGGTTACACATATCTACCAGGATTCAAAGGCCACTGATATGAAATATAAAAACAGAGTCCGCAGCCGCATCAGCAACCTGAAGGACCCGAAGAACCCTGGGCTTCGCAGGAACGTCCTCGCAGGAAACATTGACCTGAGCCGCATTGCCAGCATGTCTGCTGAGGTACAGAACGCTGACACTGCATACTGAACTATTGATTAACTCCGTTAATGATGCTCAGATGTGTTTTTATGTTGCACTTTTATTTTCCTCCGCTCCATTTTGTCACATCTTCGTCTTTATGTAGGAGATGGCCAGCGACGAGCTGAAACAGCTTAGGAACGTTCTCACACAGGAGGCCATCAGGGAGCACCAAATGGCCAAAACTGGTGGCACCTCCACCGACCTGCTGCAGTGCGACAAGTGCAACAAGAGGAACTGCACCTACAACCAGGTAAACACACACTTATAGTGTGCATTACACATGGGACACAATGAGGTTATTGTATAGTATGTCACAAGAAATGGCACAGTATTGTATGCCATGAAAAAGGCAGAAAGAATGTCTTGGAAAAATGTCATAGCATAGTTTATATATTATATTATAACTATTCTATTGTTAATCTTCTGCGTGGTCGATGATGCATCTTGGTTGCTAAGCAATGATCATTGTGCCTGTCAAAGAAACATCAATGAAAGTTGCAAAGTTGGCAAGATGCATCATCGACCGGCTAGAAGATTAACAATAAAATAATGCAAACGTCTGTGTTTATAGATCCTGTATGATCGAAATAGATAAAAACGTTTCTTTGCCTTTTGTGTCATTTATATTAAAAACATTTAAAATTAAAATACAGACACTTTTAGGAAAAGTCAGGTACCAACAGGATCGTATTTCTTTTTGTAAGTTATTGCACATATACATTTCAATGCAATGTCAAAACGACCGCAATGGCCGGTTTACCATGTGCGATGATATGAATATTGATAATGTATAATTCAACTGTTATTTTTTTTAAAGCTATCCCAACACAATAAATGCATTAATCTCTCAATTGAGTATTTATCTTGAGAGATTATAGAGTTTGGAACGTAGTGATCCAAATGACCGCTAGTGTTAATCAAAGTGATCGTGTTTGGGTTTTATTCAGTTCTTCTCCACATTGTGTCAAAGCTTTTCTTTGCACTGTTATGTATGTATTGTTTACAGCATACAAAACCTCCCGTGTGTGTGTGTGTGTGTGTGTGTTTTAGGTGCAGACACGCAGTGCTGATGAGCCAATGACCACATTTGTTCTGTGTAATGAGTGTGGTTACCGCTGGAAGGTACGTTTTCCCCCAGATCTTGTTTCAATAACTCACATCTTTTGTACTTACAGTATGATTTACAAAAATATATCTGTTTTTTTCTATATTTCAGTTCTGCTGATGGCTTCCAGAGGAAACCATGTTTTTTTCTGAGCATATTGAACTTCGTTATTTTCTATAAAGGAGGAGGGGGTGGGGGGGGGGGGGGGGGGGGGGGGGGGAGTTTATAAATGATTGCAGCTAGTGATTTTAACAGATAATAGTGTTCTTACAATTTGTACTTGAAATGTTGAGGTTTTTAAGCATGTGCTAATAATCAGGGTTTGCTTTATATAGAATTGAAGACTGAGCATGAATGTCAGCTTGATCACTGCCAAAACATCAACAATGATCGTGGTGCTGTCATGATGGGAAGACGATCCAGTTAATATGCTATGTGATATTACAGCTGTTAAAGTGCATAAATCACAAGTATGATGGCGTTTTAAACTCACATTTAAAAAAACTATTTGAGTCTTACTCAGCATCACTTCACGCATCATCATCATCATCATCATCATCATCATCATCATCATCATCATCATCATCATCATCATCAATAGATTATACTGAATATACTGTTTGCTTGAGTATGGTTTATTTTTACTATTTTATTTTATTTGGCCAGAAATAACTGAGGTTCACTACAGATCTTTACATTTTTATCAATAACTTGTTTTGTTTTTTAAAATGATTTCAATAAGAGGGAATGACAATTTACATTTCATCTTTGATGTACTAATAGACAGCATTTAGAGAGCCGAGTTTAAACATACATACATGTTAATAATTATGATAGAAATCCATAATTCATTGCATAAAAATGTATGCAAAGAAAGATGTTTTTAATAAAAATGGTGCAGCTGTATTTGGACGTTTTTCTGTTGCAGTTCTGAAATCATACAGCAGATGGCAACAATTCATCAGCACTCAAAACTCAGGCAGCATCACGTCTCACAGTTGGTGTCTTCAGGTTACAGACCACAAATAAATTAGACTTGCTTGTTAGTCCAGCTGGCTGCTGAAGCCACAGGGAAGTGCTGCTGAAGACTAACGTGACAATATTAAAGCCATTCAACAAAACAAACCTTTTTCTTGAACATTACAAAATTGGACTTATGAGAAATGTTTGTGCCTTGAGCAATGTGCTAAGGATACTCCATTAATTCTGTGTTTCTGAAGAGATTGGACCGCAGTAAATACATATTAAATGTGGTGGTAAAATGTTTTGGTAATGTAAGAAATATGGTTCTGAATTGATAGAAAGGAAAAGCTTCCCGGCCACCCTCTGGCTGAGTATCTACCATCTGGTTTCCTGTGAATTGAAACCACATTCATTTACTTCTTCTGCATCATTTCCAACATTATAAGTTCTCTGTTGATGTGCGTGCAGAGCTCAGAAAGCATCAACACTGATGTGTTATTCTACACTGGTGCATTGGTGTTATATACATCATTCATCCTGGAATACAATTTAACAGCCTTACATAAAGAAAAAGCTAAATTCACTAGATTCACTGGATTACTGGGACTGCAACTTGAAGATTCTTACACAAGCAAGGAAATAAATAAATAATGTGTTAATGGATTCTGCAACAGAACTCCACATATTTTTCACTTAGTGGCAGCTGCTCTGCTCTGTGACATCTGTGGCATCTACAGTTGGTGAGAAAAGATGTTAGAAAATAAAAGCTGCTGTAACTCTATACTATACCCAAAAATGAATAAACCTCTGAAATAATGGCAACATCTTTTCAAGCAAATAATTCTTTTAAAATAAAGGTTGTTACATTTGGACACTTTTGCACATGTTTTCATTTTTTATTATTCTTTCTAACCTTATTATAATATAGCTTTATTAGCTTTTCCAGCTGTGATAATACACAACACATGGCATGTGTCTACTTTTATGCCAATGTTGGACTTTGTATCTTGGGGGCAATCGATCTGATGGGGTCACTGCAATGAGAGTTGACAATTACATGACCTCGACCTTTAATTGACAACCAGTTGTCTATAAGTGCCTATAAGTCTATACAGTACATGTGTGACAATCATGTCAAGTAAAACAAAAACACACTGTGATGTAAACTCAGTAATGATGTACATGTGCCAATCCACCACTGACAGACACATGACGGCATCGTCCAATCACGTAACTCCATCAGCTTCTGAACAGCCCGACCTCAGGAGTTAAAGTGACTTTCTGTCAGGTTGAATTTATATCACTACATATAGAACATTTGGACATAAAAACATCTCTGTCAGATGAAAACAGACATTGCTGTTATTTTCCAACATTAATAACACTGCACTCAGTTGTGTGTTAATGGAAAGTAAATGCTGCTACTTTGTTTTGTAAAGCTTCAAATTGACACTGATTCTTTGAATATATTAATACTTGTTGTAATCATGAGGCTTACACATCTCATACTGTTGCTATTCGCATTGTTGACTTGTTGAGATCTTTGTCTGAGATGTTTCTCTGCAGCGTCAGGATGTGTGTAACCTCTCAGCCTCCTGTTGTGGCTGCATGAAGCCTCTCTATAAATGGAAACAACAAATGATGCAAGAAAGAAAAAGAAAGAACAAAAGCATTATGGTTTGTATGGGTGGGTGGGTTTTCTGTGGGGGGGGGGTGGAGAAACGGCATTAAACAAAGGAAGATAAAAAAAAAAAAGCAACAACATAGCAATGCTCTTGGAGGAATCTTGTCCAACGTTGCCATGGGGTCACGCTCCTAGCTAAGAAAAACAAAAGGCTTAAAGTTGTGACGCAAACATTACTGAACACCATCATAACATATCTGTCCTGACAGCTCAGCATGTCACATGGACTTTCATTGTGAGCTCAAATTAACCCAGAGGGGAGTTATTACTCTGTTATTGTCTCTACATTGGTCCAGTCACATGTTTCATGTTGAAGTCTCCTTTTGTCATCTTTGAATAATGTTTGGATACAGTTTGTAACCTTGAAAATACGGATCATTGAGACAAGCTGCTTACTTTTGAAAAGAGATTATAACTTTCTTCCAGTTTGTCGCAATGACTAAATATCGCCGTGCCCTTTAATCTTATTTAAATCTTTTCCTGCCGCCGTAATGTATCCTAAAAGCAGCAGTGTCAAGCCAAACTGCTGCCAGGAAACATTATCTTGCCATGAAACCTTTCAATTTATAACATCTGCAGACTCTCCTCTCATGTCTCATACTCAGAAAAGCTTGTGACACTTTCAAATGCAACTTTCAAGAACTCTATCACTGCTTCAGGTAATCTTTCAGGAAATAATTGCCTATTCTAATAGCAAGCCAATACTCTTAAATGTAAAAAAAATAAATGGCATATATAGAAGCAGAAGTAGAAACATGGGTGAGACTTCTTCAATAACCTTGTGAGTGTGCGTAAAATGTTAAGTGCTCACCTGTACTGCTGCTGTGTCTGATGAAAGCATCACGGTTGACACTTTTGATACTGCAATGAAGTTGCACAGGAAGAGAAGGAATTGATGCTGTATAACTCCTTCACAGGCTTCTTTCTGCCTTTCGCACTCAAAGACGCAAATGTTCGTTTCACCGCTTTTGCTCAAGAGTGGTGGGATGAAATGAGTTTGATGTCGAGAGCTGTCAGACTGTGGAGTACTATTCCCATGTACACCTGTCTCTTTGCTTTAGAATGTGTTCATTTAAGAAATACAAAGTCCCCAAGACAAGCAATGTCCTTTTGATCATGCTGTATAGAGGGCAGACAATCAAGTAGAGGGAACACTTTATAGTGGTTATTAGCCAGGAGCTGTGGCTGCTTCTAAATCTGTTGATAACTGACTTTTGAATGTGGTATGACACCTGTTTGTTTGATACAATAGACTGCACATGTGAAATATCCTCACACTCATTTTTAGACATCGTAACTAGAAATAAACAGTTGGTGGCCGGAAGATGTCTGACCAGCATGAAGGTCTCTGACATTTTGAGGACATGCACCATGTCAGATGTTTGGAGAAAGTCATGTTTTTCAGAAAAGGGAGCCAGGGGAGCGGCGTTCAAATAGTACTTGATAAAATATGCATGGTTGCGTAATACTGGGTGAAATGACCTGGACCCGATAGGGGCAGGGGGCCCTGCTCGAGAGCATGTGAGGACAATCTGCAGGACTCCATTTGGATTATGCAAGGGTGCTTCTTGACTTGGCCAAGCTAGCGGCTCTGTTAAGTACCTACAAATCTAATTTTAAACTTTTAAATAAAACATACACTTACTGTCAGGTGCATATTTAATAAGACCAACAAATGAAAACGTTCTTCATATGCAATGTGCAAATGCTCCTGAATGATTCCCAAAATGTCATGTCCATTTCATAATCCTTATCGACGCCATTATCATGGGTAATGAGGCTGAAGCCTTTCTCATGGAAATGTTGCTCCCCTCTCATCATCTGCTGGAAATTATTCAATGAGCCTTATAGAGTCTTGAGAGGGTAGAAAGCAGGAGACAGCAGCATCCAATGCTTCACTGGAGCAGGAGGAAGCGTGCAATATCATTCAAATCGGATTATTTTAAAGTTTGTCAAAGTACGTAGTGGTGAGCTGTTGTCAACAGCACATCTTCACACAACTTTCTAGTGCTTACAGTGATCTTTTCCTTTGTATTTCTCTTCTTTTGTTCTCCTGGAGAAATGAACTGCAGCAGTGTTTGAATGTGTCATGCTGATGGTGCGGCCTTCAGCTGCACAAATAAGAGGTCCCCAACAATACCAAGAAAGAATGCCTGTAGGTATATCGTCAACTGAGTCTTGAGAAAAATGCATTTGATAACGTGGACACTATAAAACCAATTCCAACCAATTTTGACATATCGCATGCTACACACTAAGTAGTGAAATTAAGACTATTTGGGCCAATTCAGTGTCTTATGGGTAGAAACTGAACTCATTTTGCAGATAGACCTTTGTGGTCCCTAAATTGTTGGAAAACCAGAGTCCCTAAAATGTAACCCTCAACTGTATTTTATGCAACTTAGCTTCATTTTAAGCTCTAAAAATGTTTACACAAGTTCCACGTGGCAGGAAACTTAAAAGTGAAAATTATATTTGCTAATAAATCTGAATTTTTAAGACGTTTTATTAAACTACTAATGATCTTAACTTGAACTACTATCTGCTAGATGACATACATATAAAACAGTTGGCAGCAAAACATTTTGAAGAAGTTCTTCCTGTGCTTAAAATGATCACGTGATTCATTTCCCGCCCTGCTATTGGTTGTCAGCAGATAGACTTTTGTGATACTAACATTATGCTTGAACATGTGGAGATAGACCTTTGTAGATCTCACTGACTCAGCAAATATATACAAAATCTGCATAAATGAGTGATGCAGATAGACCCTGTTAACTTTAAAGCCGTTTGAGACAGACCTCAGATTTGTCAGATAGACCTTGTTAACCCTCAGTTGACGAAATGCGGCTGGCATGATAATGATACCAGATTTCTTCAGAAGCTCAATCCACAAATGTACTTTCAGCACATCAGTCAAATAAGAACTCTTTGCATGAACTTTAATCTTGAAAAGTATTCCCATGTGATAAAACAGCTTTCTTTCAGCTTCATTCACTAGTGTTATGTTACTACTGTAAAATAAGTTAACACAACCCATGTAAGTTAAGTTGAATCAACTCTAATAAATACATTTGTTTCTTCACACATCCATGATCCAGCTCCTGGTTCTAGCAACGTCCTCCTTGGTTTTTGTTTGTTTGGTTTTGTTTCTATGATATAAGATATTATCAAATAACAACATTATTCCAAGCAGTAGTGATACAACCTTGTTTACAGTTTTCATCCTCACCTGGTTTTTCTTGGCTGACTGATCTCAGTGCAGTGTGATTTCTGGCTAACAACACGTCTCTCAAAGAGGATCTAACGAGAGCTTTGGTTTGCAGCCGGCCCTTCTCCCATTGAACGCTTTGCCTCTAACGTTAGTGTTTGGAAGAAACCAGGAAGCTTAGATTGTAATTAGCTGCTCTTTCGTCAGCTTTTAAATGTTGCATTAGAGTCCCTCATGAACCATTTATTTCACAGTGGATTTCTCTGGAGTTAATAATACGGATATAATGTGCATGCATTTTCTGATAACAATTTACCACTGACTAGTAAAGTTCTACAATGCTTGCATTATCAATTTATTTTTGCAAATGCACACATTGTGCTGTTGACATGGTAGGAATAAAATATGTGTTTATCTTTTCTCTATTATGTCACTGTTTGATCAACAACCCAGTTTCTTCACGCTCATCACCAAAGTTTCATTTTGTTATCTTGTGTTTAGCGCCCGGAGAGGTTCTGTCAATCTGGGATTTGCAGAAGCTCAATCATATAATCCCCTCTCATCCTGGGAATCGCTTCCCGCATCAGACATTCATTAAAAATCTAATACCCCTTGCTGCTTCGTCGAGACCGAGTTCTCTTCAGTCGTAATCCAGCGGGCTCTCCAATCAAGAGACAGATGACTGTTAAACCAGAACTATTCTTCACAAAATGGTGAGTCTTAATGGGGAGACGTTGTCATGGTTGAATGGCGCCATGGCATTTAGACAGCGGCAAATGTCAGTGGCCAGAGGAGGCTCGTATGATCCCGTGACAATCATTAACAGAGATGAACTGAAGCTTTCTGCAGTGAAGGCCGGAATGGCGTACGCTCTCAATGAAATATCAGAAAATAGATACGTAGGCTTCAAACTCCACCCGCCCTGTCTCCTTCTCCCTTATCTTTTTTCTACTCCTGCTTTCTCCACCTCACCTCCTGACTGGTTATGTGTTCACTGACTCCACTTCAGCACATTAGCTGGATTTCTGTCGGTGTGAGCGGGGACTCTGTTTCAAATCTGTCCTGCTCTGTTTAACTCCTGGGAATAGTGTTAACACATTCATACATGCAAAGAGGAGCTGCTGTAAGTGTCATTACCTTGTACCGTATGTAAGAAGTGGAGGTAGTCACCGTGACGTCAATCATTGGTTTGTGGACTACTGTTTTAAAGCTTCGAGTTTGGCATTTTGCCCGTCGCCATCTTGGTTTTCAGGAACCAGAAGTGACACGAAGTGCAACTGAACGCTGAAAAAGACGTTTTCATTAACTGAAAACACTGTGAAAGGGTTAAAGTTCTAATATGAAAACACGGACAAAACCCAGACCAAACAACACGTGGTAGTCTCTGCGCTCTCTATATATATTATATATGTATATATATATATATATATATATATATATATATTATATATACATATATAACAAGCAAATGTTAAATATTGCGCAGAGAACAGAAAGTCATATAAAGGGCTGATTGAACCAGACACAGATAAACAATACAATTGCCATTAAACATTTATATTTTACATCAAATCTATATTATAGTCCTGTACTTCATCTTTCACCACTAAAAGGATTAAATAGCTTTTAACTTGACTAACATGAAGGCTGGAGAGCAGCCCAGTGGTTGTAACTGTAACACAAATCAGCATCTATCCATTCACAGATTAGCTTCTCACAAAGCAGCCTCGCTCACTCTTCTTACTTTATTACCTTGTTTTAAAAGCAAAGTGTCCTCACGGGCTACAGACAACTTTTTATTTTGTTTCACCATTTGGTTGAGGAGGCTCTCAGCAGTTTCCCTCATATTCATCCTTGCTGTAATGTAAACATGTTAAAAGGCAGAACTACAGGAGAGGTCTCCTCTGCTCTTTCGGGGAGAACGCATATGGAGATTAGGCGGGCTGTTTCCTTGACAACCACATTTTACTAACTTAGATTTTTCTGTCACACCGATCCTTGAGGTCCTCTAACTCTGACTTCTATTCTCTCTTTTACAGCTGTTGTAAATGCACTTCTCTCAATCTCTATCTCAATCTTAACTCTCATCTCTTCATATCTTTCTGTTCTCTTTGTTCTCTCAGGTTTCTGTCATCCTGTAACTCAGCCGATTTTGTTTCCGTTGCTGCCTTCATCTACGTATTTCACGCTCTTAATTCAGCAGCACTCGGTCGACCTGTAGACCTTGACCTCAGCCTGGATCCTAAGAGATTCCTGTTCACTTAGAAAACAGAAAAAAGGTTTTAAAAGTTGGTGCACTGGCTGCAGGTTTTTGAGTCAAATCCATTTCCACGCTTTTAGCAGGTTTTACAGAGAACTGCTGATCATCTGCCACTCCAACAGTGATCTGTGCCTGTTGCAGTGTTACATAACCCCCCCCCCCCCCTGATTCCTCATGGGAGTAGCATTTTTTTCTAAGCTGTCTAGGTGTTCTTTTTTAACGAGTGTGTCTCTCTGTGTGTGTGTGTGTGTGTGTGTGTGTGTGTGTGTGTGTGTGTGTGCGTGTATGCGTGCTAGGGTTTGAGAAACAGCTGCTTCTCTCTGCTACATTGTACTCGCTTCCATCTCTTTTCACACCTCTCTGACACCCATCCCCATTACACTATCACTGTGAATAAGTATAGTTTAACCATGAAGAAGATTGTGCAGTGACAGTAGCAATAAGAAGGACAGTTGCTGCATCAGCGAGGTGAAACTGTGAGATGTGTGTGTGCGTGTGTGTGTGTGTGTGTGTGTGTCTGCATGTGTGTACGAGGCTAGCATGTCAAGAACAACCATGCAGCAAAAACCTTTGATTCAGTGAAAAAAATATTTTGATGAAAGCTCTTATAAGAGAATTATATAAATATTTTGTTATTTTGTTGACCTCGCACTCTTGGCAGATGGTTTGAAAAGACATGAATTGGCTTTTGTGTGGGTCAAGGACGCTCTGCCATCCCACATAAAACCCAGTGGATGAAGGCGATGACAAATTCTGATCTTTCAAAGAAGAAGCGTCCTCAGACTTGAAATAAAGAAGAACCTGTAAAAAAAAAGAAAAAAGGAGACGTCAGAGCTTCATACTGAGGCTTGTAAACAGTATGTGCCTTTTCTTTGATGCCTTCATTCAGCCATCAGTACATGACACAATTGCCAGTTGAAAAGAAAATATGAATCAGACACATTAGACCTCAGCATCACATCTAAAGGCACTCTGGCATTGTCTACAGAACGCTGTGTTTATTCAATGACTGACACAATGTGTGGTACAGTTACATACATTTTCAATCAGTGCATGTCTGTCTCTTGTCATATCTAAACTGTGCTGGCTGCCCCCGCCCGACAGGAATCAGAAAACAAATCACTGTTGCATCACTAATTGTCAGCTGAAGCTGCTGCACCTCTGCTCGTTATTGCCGAATATCGCTGTGAAAGAAAAACACTAAAACAGATGAAAACAAGATGTTGAGAAGGGGACTGTGAGATTTCCATTTAGCAGCTCCAGTCACAGAGTTTTAATATCTGTCAATCACAGCAGCCTAAGGAGGTATAATGTTTAAAATGATTAGCACTGCAATCAGGAAGAACGCTTCACAGTTTACATCAGGAATAATTTATTACACTGCTAATGATCAGTAACTTTGCAATCAGAGGCATTGACGCCACGAGTATTGTTTAAAGTGTGACTAATCAATTTGCTTTAAACCATTCAACCAACTTTAAATAAATTCCTTATTTATAAAATTTTTGTTTTTTTTATGTATCCCATGATCTGTAGTGGTCTGTGTGCAGTTATAAAGAAAAAGATCACAGAGTGTAGTAAGAAGCTCAAACCTCTCTGAGGATGCTGCAGCACTACACAAATAACAATGTTTTCCTCTAAGTGATTGCCCAGTTTTACAGACTACTCAGTGGTTTACTGATTCCTAAAACCATCAGTATCTCATTTTTATTGTTGCCTATTTATAATTGCACACTCTCGTTGTGCAGAGGAACAAGAAGAATGTAACAAAAATACGTGTGAATTTGTCCTCAAATAAGGGACTGTATGAAAATGATTGGGGAGCGGTGCTGAATCATACATTTTATTTGATAAAAAACACAATCCTGTCTCCGAGAGAATTCATGTACACACAACTAATTTGCAACAGGAAATCTTTTTTCAAGGTAACTTAGTTTAGATTTTTTATTTTTCAATTTTAACGAGGACATGTTGTTAATTAATGTATCCAAAAATGTTGATACTGAACGTATCGGTAAAACGTATTTAGTTCCTTTTTCATCAAAATAAACACAATATCTGCTCGTAGTGTAGACAGCATTGTTAAACGTTTTTTACGGTTATATTTAGGGACTGGCAGCACTTTGTTACAGGATCAATAACTAGAGGGAAATTCAAAGGTGCCATATATAAAAGCAGTGCTTCAAAAAAATCAATGCCTCTGTGCATCAATTCTAAGAGAACGCATTGCGAAACAAAGAAATTCATGACAAACTTAACAAAATAATGAAAATATAACCTCCAGATGAGTGACACGGGCACAGGACGGGACTACCTACAAATAACCTTGATCATAATTTTCGTACAGTCCCTAAAATGTACACAAATTCTAGCTGTAACCAGCAGTGTATCTATTATTAATACCCATAATGTAAACATGTTATATATTTCTCGAGCTTGAAGGTGCTTTAAAAACATTATGTTTCGATTGTTTCACTACTTTTAGAGAAGAAGAGAATTTCTAGAAAGATTTGCAGACCCCAGCACGGCTCTTTCTGTTCTGCACCACGAGTGCATCATACCACAGCAGGACATTTGTGACTTCTCTACTACAATTAATTACAAATAAACATAAACGCTGCCTCATCACGTTTTATGAAGGGAACGGTGCTTTTAGCTCTGTTGACACTGCCTGCACACATGTTTCATTTGCCACAACCCATTAAATCTAACACAATTCTGACTTTTCATCACAGAGTCTAAGATTAATAATCCTGTTGCTGGCTGCACAATGTCTCCGTGCTGTGCAGGACAAGGAGCCTGCTGTTTTCTTCTGCTCCAATCTTTCACTTATTTCTTTCAACTTTATTGTCATTGTGCAGAGTACAAGTACAAGCCAATGAAATGCAGTTAGTATCTAACCAGAAGTGCAAAAATGTGCTATTTTCTAAATAAAGTGCACTGAGTGGTGCTATAAACTACTATAACTATGTAACATAGTGCAAATGCAGGTTGTATGTGCAAACAGTAATAGTATGACCAGCAATATACATTTGGTTATATGTACAGTAACAAAATTGAACAGTAATTTTACAGTAATAGGTTCAGTCTGTGCAGATTTTTGCACTATTCATATCGTACTTACGTCCGTAAGCATGATAACTACGATGCTAATGGAGTGATGGAGGAGAGTTCAGCAGAAGCTGGACACACGCTCCACTGCAGCTCCGTTGATGCGGATGGAGGTGCTGTGGTGCACGAGATATTGAAACCTGATAAAAACGCACCCGCTTATAACAGCAGCAGCACGGAAAATATGAAATGGCCACCAGTGCAACAAGTGTCACAGCTCAATTCATACAAGATGATGTGTTAAAGTGTGTTTAAAATGATTCATTAGGATTTCATCGATCCTCAGCAGCTGATAGGAGCTGTCTTCTCTTGTTTGATCATTTATAAATCAAACATGCATCATCAGCACTCCCACAATCCCACAATCTCACTCTGTCCATGAATGTGATGTGTTTGGGGAGGCATTGTAATACTTTCCAAGGTTTCCATTGGGCTGATGACTGAGGCGAGTAATCATACTGCCTGAACACACAAATCATGAGTGATAGTCCCCCAGGGGAGAACATAAACACCACAGCAGCAGCATTTTGTTCATGTCGTCTAACTGTACTGTACGTCCAGACTCATTACTCTGTTTTTAGCAACACATTTTGACCACATTTCAAAATTGTGTACAGAGAAAGATGTGGCTCATCATACACTCTGCTGAGCACCTACCCTGCACTTATAGTATTTTTAGCTCTGTTCATTAGGTGCATAGATAGCCCTCTAATCTAACCCTGTATGTCATCATTGCTCCCGCAGCAGTAGCAGGTGTCACACACTGTTCACCCACACATCTGTAACTGAGATTCATTTTAGTGAATTCACTCCCAGATCTGCTGTTGAGATTGAGCGTTATGATCAGACCTTCAGTGTCAGATCGGCGTAGCAAGATAACTGTCGACAGGAGAATGCCGTGCCTAGCCCTCTGGAGGAGTCGTGGGCTGAATTGTGGGAAGGGACGTCTCTGTTTGCTAACCCATGCAAGCTCTCCACCCCCACTGCCTCTCTCCCATCATCTCACTAAAAGGCGTTCACACTTAAATATCTAGGCTGCTGCATCGATCTGCTTGTTTTTGCAAATACCTCTTAGACTTTGTGTAGCTCACAGGGTTGTCGATCCAAACAATCAGAGGTTTTACTGAATGCAACAATACTTCTTCAGAATCAGAATCAGAATTTGGTTTATTGCCAAGCAGGTTTTCACATACAAGGAAATTGATTTGGTGTGTAATGGTGCAAACATAAACACAAACACAGTAGGAGAAATAAAAAATAAGAGCAAATACAGAAATATTATTAAAAAGAAAACTTTTATAAAATAAAAATTGTGTACAAGAAATGTAAATATAGAAAAAAAGAATGTACAGAATGAAATAAGAAATATGTACAGTATATCTTAATTAGAAGTTGTGCAATAGTGGTAGTCGCAGAAATGCACAAAATAGTCAGAGGAATGTGCAAAAGTTCCCACATACGGAGTATGAGGAAGAGTTTGTAGAGTACAGATGTATGATCACAAAGATCATACATCTGTAGGGACAGCAGTTTGCAACCAATCACCTTCTCCGCAGAGAGAATGATGCTGTGGTAGGGGGGCGTGGTGAGGGGGCCGGCTGCTGGTGGAGAAGTGGGAGTGTCTCAGCCGGGGATCACACAGGTTAATGTAACGTGTAGAGGGGGGAGGGAGAAACAGTGTCAGTGGGGGTCTCTGGCCTGGTTGATGAGGCCAACTGCAGAGGGGAAGAAACTGTTCTTATGGCGGGAGGTTTTGGTCCTGATGGACCGCAGCCTCCTGGATGGGAGGGGTCTGCTGCAATCTTACCTGCACGCTTCTGGGTCCTGGAGGCGTGCAGGTCCTGAAGGGATGGCAGATTTACCAGGTGATTTGAGCGTCAGGGTTTTAAAGTTGACAAAATACAGTTTAATTGGAGTGGATTTCAGTTGTTCAAGGAGTTCAAGTACCTCGGGGTCTTGTTCGCGATTGAGGGGATGATGGAGCGAGAGATTGGCCGGAGAATCGGAGTAGCGGGGGCGGTACTGCAGTCACTTTACCGCACCATTGTGACAAAAGAGAGCTGAGCCAGAAGGCAAAGCTCTCAATCTACCGGTCGATCTTCGTTCATACCCTCACCTATGGTCATGAAGGCTGGGTCATGACCGAAAGAACGAGATCACGGGTACAAGCGGCCGAAATGTGTTTTCTCAGACGGGTGGCGTCTCCCTTAGAGATAGGGTGAGAAGCTCAGCCATCCGTGAGAGACTCGGAGTAGAGCCGCTGCTCCTTTACGTTGAAAGGAGCCAGTTGAGGTGGTTCGGGCATCTAGTAAGGATGCCACCTGGGCGCCTCCCTAGGGAGGTGTTAAAGGCACGTCCAGCTGGGAGGAGACCCCGGGGAAGACCCAGGACTCGGTGGAGAGATTATATCTCCTCACTGGCCTTGGAACGCCTCGGGATCCCCCAGTCCGAGCTGAGGATGTGGCCCGGAGAAGGGGACGTTTGGGGTTCCTTACTGGAGCTGCTGCCCCCGCGACCCGACCAAGGACAAGCGGTAGACGATGGATGGATGGATTTCAGTTGTGTGATTTGTAATAAAAGTATGTTAAATGCATATAGAAAATTATTACATTTATATCGTCACAACTGTTAAGTTTAGTGTTGAGTTCATTTTTACTTAATATGGGCAAGTGAGTTGTATTTGATATTACAGCAGTAAAAAGAAGGCCCTACTAGCAGGTACATTTTCTTTCTTTTTGCTCTTTCATAAAAACATTTTACACTCAAACTGATGTTCTGTCTTTTGTCTTTTTAAATCTGGTTTTATCTGGAAAAAACTGAAGAAACTCAGACTGAAATTATTTTCAAGCCATTGTATTCTCTTTTTTTTTATAACAACACATTATTATTCACTCACTTTAAGTTTATAATTCTTCAATATGGTAACTTGCATTGTCAATGAATGTTAAGCAGGTTTACCATGTTCACCACCTTAATTTAGTGTTTCATGCTAACGTTTGATAATTAGAAAAGAAAAGTATAGCAGATACTTATGAGAATGTCATTAGTTGTTGGTTATAAAGCAATGTATTGGACATGTTGACACATATCACTTTGACCGGCTTGTGGCACTAGAGGAAGAGCCAGAGGAACACCAACGTCATCAGGATTCATCCTCTGGGAACCATGAATATCTGTAATGAATGTCACAGCAATCCATTCAATATTTGTTGAGACATTTTAGTCTGGACAAAAGTGGTGTACCAACTGAAGACTGACAAAATGAACATTTGGCCTCTCACATGTCTTGAAACTCAGTCTTGCGCATCATGTTGAGAATTATGCTAACCCGTGGATGGCCAGAAATCTACACAGAAGCTGCAAACAAACATCCCTCATTAACAAAAGACAGCTTGCTGAATGCACAAAATGAGCCAGATCATTTTAATTAATGTTGTTCATTTTAGGAAGATGCACATGATCTTTGGAAGGTCTGGAAGTAAACAGGGAGACATCAGAGCTGGGTGGATTCTGTAAAGGTCACTTTGCAAAGTGCATAAAGACTTAGGAACATAACAGACACGCCCACAGGAGGATTTTGATCTATCTGTGTATAAATAATTAAATAACCCC
Organism: Cottoperca gobio; assembly: GCF_900634415.1. Taxonomy (NCBI): domain Eukaryota; kingdom Metazoa; phylum Chordata; class Actinopteri; order Perciformes; family Bovichtidae; genus Cottoperca; species Cottoperca gobio. Next base: position 14,189,960 of record NC_041370.1, on the reverse strand, counting down.
TGAGAAACACTCTCAAACAGACTGCACACTTGTACATGCATGCGCCAAATTTCAGTAGACACACACGCTCACATGCAGCCACATGTTCGTAATGATTTCTGATGTTCTCAGTAATGGGCTACAGACAAAAGGCAGCTACAGAATAAATGAACTCTTTGATGAAAATTGTGAAAAGAAACACCTGCCTGGCATCAAAAGTCAAACATTTGCATAATTACGGATTTACGCCGAGCAGGTCAATCAATAAACATTGATTGACAGCAAATACACAGTTGTCAAATGAATGAACTGGCATGTTTGTAAGCCTTCATCAATGTGTTTACTTTTAACAAGAGGAAAGCTACAATGTGAAAGATTCACTTCAAAATCCACACACCTGACTTAAGCTATCAAAACTATCTTATACTATATGTATCAAATGCTAATCCTTGCTGCTGACAGGGAATTACATCACTCCTGTTGTTTAGTAAGGCCATTTAATGGAGTTGACTGGTGAGAGCAGTCAGTCCTATAATGGAGCTGCTCTAACACGGGGCACATGCCATGGAGAGTGGTGGAAGAAGAAGTACCTATGGCTCAAGAGGGATGGCTCAATAAAGACGGCTCTAATTGAGCTGCAACAATGAGATATGTTCAGACAGGGTTTAACTGACAGTGTTTGATGAGTTGCTGGGTTGCAGGTGGAACAAGAGGATGTTATTTTGGATAAAAGCCAATAAGGAGAATTCAATTTTTTTTTTTAATGAAGCACTATCGTATGCTAGGGCTAATTAAAGCTATTTGACAAATGTTATCCATTACGGTAGGGTAAGAAAACTAATTTTCTTTTGTGCACCAGTGGGCTTTGCCGAAGGGAGCGCGCAGAGATGCGCAGAGAGAGAGAGAGAGAGAGAGAGAGAGAGAGAGAGAGAGAGAGAGAGAGAGAGAGCGCACAAACATCCTCCAGGGCGCCTCATTACTAATTTGCCGTCCAGTTCTCGTGCGCTTCTGTGTACCTGCTTTGGAAATCTCTGACTTCTCCGTGCGCTGCAATCTCACATGAAAACCTAGAAATGGCTCTGCCTCCCTACTATTCTTTTGGTGATTTTAACGTCTCCATAACTCCTTTCAATGTTACCTTCACCGAGGATCCTCTGCGCGTTCCCTCATACAGCAACGAAACCAACAAGGCTGCAGCCAGGGACACTACAAGTCTCATCATCGCCGTCTGTATCACGGCTCTCTACTCGCTCATCTGTGTTGTGGGACTGCTGGGAAACGTGCTTGTAATGTACGGGGTGATCAGGTAAGACATATATGATGACATAAACTATTTAATAAAAGCAAAAACATTCAAATGGTAGACTAGAAATTGGTTATTTGACCATATTTAATATTTAACTATAATTTGCTGCTGGGTACATGCTGATTAGTGCAACACACACGTGCACACGCACGAACTCACACATACATAATAGCTTTAGACAGTATAGGAATTCTAAAATGTTTTATTTATTTTAAATTGTGTTGAAGTACTTCTGGGGATATTTGATTTAAGGACTATAATAATCTTTTATTATGTTATATATTATATTACTTTATGTAAACTGGTCCTTTGTAATTGCCCACAGTTCCATTGTGTCTGAGAGCCACTCTCTAACACACCCACACACTCACATAAAAAAACACACACACACACACACACACACACACACACACACACACACACACACACACACACACACACACACACACACACACACACACACAGCCTCCTACATACAAGAGGGCGGGGGTTGGGGATTACTTCATTACTTCATTGCGCCAATTACTTCTGTCAGTAATTATATTGTAAATTCAGATAATTAATCTGCTTGGAAAATAAGCACCATGTTGAACCCTCACCCATCAACAGCGACGACTGTGTCACTAACTCATGCTCTGAAGTTTCTGAGGATTCATGTCATATTGTTTTCTTGTTAAACTAATGCAATTTAAATGAGAAATCAGTGAGGCGACGTTTGGATCTTCAGTGTCAATCAATCGTGTCCCTTAACTACTTCCTGTGTGGAAGATGAAATATGAGTTTCTGTACTTTGGTTTTTCAATTTTCAATAATCAAACAAAAATAAAATATAAAAACAACATTGTGCCCACCCTCTCCCTGGCAAAGCAATTCACAGTGAAATCAGAGTGTAATGTGATGATACATGGGGGATTAACAAAAAAAAAATTCTTTGTCTTCCCTCCTGCTTGTAGAGCTTGTTGCAGTTTCATTAAATGTGACCAACTGGACTAATTGGGATGAATCTATGTTTTAAAAGAAAAGTTGTCTGTGAATCTGAAATCCAGCAGGAGTTTTAGAGGATCTTTCAGCAGGAAACTCCTCATTAGTTGCAGTGTAATGGAGGCTGACCGTCACTCTGGCTCTTATGCGTTTAGGGATGTGCCATAAAAAAACATTATGCATCTAAAAAGCCCTTTTATTAGTTTCAATATTATTTCTGTGGAAATAGGAGATCATTGGTTTTAGAGAGGAAATGGATTAGACCAAAAAATAAATTGGTTTCAAACCTTGATACGTGGTACATGGAATGGAAAGCGTGAGTCACCCACAGTCGGCGTCTTCTTTGCCACACGGCAGTAGACAGACCTTGAAAAACAACAGTTCCCCTCAACTGAGTCAGAATCATTAAAAATGGTCCCGTGCTTTCATTCCAACCAACCAGGTACACCAAGATGAAGACCGCCACCAACATCTACATCTTTAACCTGGCTCTCGCCGACGCTCTCGCCACCAGCACCCTCCCCTTCCAGAGCGCCAAGTACCTGATGAGCACATGGCCCTTCGGGGAGGTGTTGTGTAAAGTGGTCATCGCCATCGACTACTACAACATGTTCACCAGCATCTTCACGCTCACCATGATGAGCGTGGACCGCTACATCGCCGTTTGTCATCCCGTGAGGGCCCTGGACTTCCGCACGCCTGCCAAAGCCAAGCTCATCAACGTCTGCATTTGGATCCTCTCCTCTGCCGTCGGAGTGCCTGTGATGATCATAGCTGTTACAAAGGTGATAGATAAAGGTGGGAGATTTTTATTGTTGAAGAAAAAAATGCAGAAAATTATTATCGCTGTACAACAACTTCACTTATCAGCACATGCTTTTTAGCACCTAAATTGGCAAGTTTTGTTTTCGGCAAGCAATCAAACCGTTAAAGAGAACATTTGAGCTGGGTTATTAACTTGAATTAGCCTCTCCACATGGCCCTCTATTAAACTTCTAATTGTTTCAACTCTTCAGAAAACACTGTCTGCGAACTCAGATTCTCCAAACCTGAGTGGTACTGGGGCACGGTGATGAATATCTGCGTGTTCATCTTTGCCTTCGTGGTCCCGGTCCTGGTCATCACCATCTGCTATGGTCTGATGATCCTGCGGCTCAAGAGCGTCCGTCTGCTCTCCGGCTCCAAAGAGAAGGACAGGAACCTGCGACGGATCACCCGCATGGTTCCTGGTGGTCGTGGCGGCCTTCATCATCTGCTGGACTCCCATCCACATCTTCATCATTGTCAAGACCATGGTGGATATTGACCAAAAGAACCTCCTGGTGATGGCCAGCTGGCATCTGTGCATCGCGCTGGGCTACACCAACAGCAGTCTGAACCCCGTGCTGTACGCTTTCCTTGATGAGAACTTCAAAAGGTGCTTCAGGGATTTCTGCCTGCCTTATCGCTCCCGCCTGGAGCAGAACAGCTTCTCCAGAGCTCGTAATAGCACCTAGGGAGCCTGTGTCTGTTTGTGCTCCTGCGACGACACAGAGACCGCCAGCCTGACTAGGCATGGATCAGTGCGGGGGAAGAACAGTTCAGGACGACCTCCAGACTGAGGTCACCACCACAGGAGTCTGAGTGCACAGATGTGGGCTTTTGAGCTACTATTTATTTAAATTGTGTTTTTCATATGGTGAAACTCGTGAGACACACTTCTTAAAATCATGAAATCATTCACGATGATCACAAACAAGCCTGTTTGTGCCTGTGCATAAGAAAACGTATTAAAATGTTTCCATCTAGGATTAAAAGCAAATGCATAATGAACAAACACACATACAGTGCAGTTAGAAAGTATTAGAGTGATGTTTTTGTAAATGTTTTCTTTCTGCACTCTAAGCTTTAATGGTGTTTGTAGGTCTTCACATCCATATTAGGAGAACAATGTAGGACTCTGTGTACACACAGTTCCGCAATGATCAGATTGTCAGGCAGGACATAGATCATAAACACACAGACGCGGCCACCAAGAGGAGTTTCTTTATTACCAAACAGTGGCCGGTGTATGATTGGCTGAGTCAGTCACGTGACCTCAATCCAACAGATCATGTAGTTCACTTGATGAAGACCAGATTGACTCTGAAAATCCCCTGTAGCAGCAAGAAGTGAGGAAGGCTGCAGTGCAGCGCTGGCAGAGGGTCTACAGGGAATATATTGCTGTCTGCTGATTCATTTATCTTCAGCTGAATATTATCATGACTTTAGTTAGATGTATGTTAGTTTGTAAAATCACTTTTCATCCATCAATTTAGGGAACCATTTATAAAGGACTACAATTTGTTTATGTGACATCTTCAAATCAAAGATATAAGAGATAAATACTTTTTTGGTCACTTGTGTGAAGAGGAAACAGCTGTAAACTTTGACACATGACCAATTTGACTATTTACACTTCCATTAGTTACAGAGTAACATTATCATTCATTTTAAGACTGTGTCGGTCTGCTGTATGGTGTTGTGATCAGTCAGTTTTTGTTTGTTGCTGAAATAGACACTAGTAGAGCATTGAGAGTAAACCAAAATCCTAAAGTTTCGGGACTGAAAACCAAAAGGAGAAGCTGAAAGACTCTATAACGCTCCGTAACGTGAAGGGAACAGCAGAGATGGAGTAATAATTCTCACCATGAGTCACTCCTTTTACGTGACACATAGTCATTTCATCCTATGTTTAATTTCACGCTCAAAGGAGTACAGAGCCAATCACTATACTGTATATCTAGACTGCTAATTGTATTGTAACTCAACCTCATAGTGGAGGTAATCTGAATTCAATAATGTGAATGTTTAGCTGAGACTATATTTTATTTGTCTTTCTAATATTTAAATTAAAGGATGCATCCAATTTCATGCTCCTTCTTGTGATGTAAGAGGAGAAATAATTACAGACGAAGGCCACGCGTATAATCAAGTATCATTTTAAAGGAGGTGAAATTGTGTGTGACTACAGTACCATGTTTCAGTGTCTTTCTTCCGCTTTTAACCATCCTAACCTTTTAGATGCTTTTATTTATAATATGAAAGCCTTAATGATTAAGCAGAGGTGACTGATGCTTCCAGAGTATATTCACTGTTGAGCTGACTCATTGTTTCCACTCCTCTGGCTGCTCTGGTAAACTGAAGAGCTCAAGGGGAACGTGGCACTGCTGTTTCAACTCATAGTTGAGACTGAATATCCTCCACGGAGGCAAGTCTGAAACGGATCAAACGCATTAGCAAGGAAAGAGACGCTTCCTACACATATTACAGCTAATGGACAAGTTTCCACTGATCGTTGGACACTCGCAGGAGGATATTAGAAGACTTTTCTTTTGCACATTTTGAGAGACCAGTCAAGATGTCTCTCATCTTGCCACTGCAGCAATGCAGCTTTGTTTCTATCATCTATATATCAAGTGGGAAAATAATATTGTTCTGTAACAGCATATTAGTGATAACGTGATTTATTTTTGATTCAATGTGCTGTGAAGCTGTTGTACCATTAAGCTTCACTTGTAACCAATTAGTAAAATCAAACGTAAATGTATTTACACTAAGTGCTATAAATGTTAGGTGAAGCATTCGAAATCTACAAAATATTATTGTCGCTGTCGCCTATCGCCACGACTGTAGGAAGAGCATTGTAAATGTTTTCTGCAGCGTGGTCGACAATATGTTTGTGTCAGCTGATGAATATGTACCGTAATGCCTTATTCAGCATTACGTTCTTCTGTGAAAAGTTAATTGTTTTGTTGGGAAAAGTGTTTGATCTTTAAATGTTTTGACATTTTGTGTTGAAGCAGATACAGTATATAAAGTACTTTATTGTATAGGTGTAATAACCTTTTGAAAACGTTTATACAACTGTTATATGGAATAGCACAAGTTGTATCTTGTAACTACTGTTGTAAAAAGCTTTGGGTTTTATATTATGTTATATTATGATATTTTGTTATCTGTGGTTGTTATTACAGATGTTGTTAACATGTATATTCTTTGTAACTGCCAGTGAGGCAGAGGCAGAGTTAGACATGTGATCTGTTGGTACAATCAGGAACGCATTACAGATCGGGGCGATGTTGACGGGGCACGGGGACAAATAACTCACATTTTAATTGTGTGTGTTAATAATGAAAGCACAATAAGAAAGAAAGTCAGGGATGATATTGGGGTTTCTAGTCACCTTGGAGAGTTAGCACATTTTATTTATCTACCAATTAAACAATATGGCCAGTTTTATTATATATTTGTTATTGTCAACACGTCCTTTGAAATGACAAAAGAACAATGCATTACGTCTCTCAATGCTTTCTGACTTCCATACTTGTTTTTAAGCTTGATATTTTCTGGGCACTGTAGTTTTTGAGGAGACTCCAACAGGAGTAAGAAGAGCATTTAATGGGGAATATCTTCAGATTTGGCGCTCTGGTGAGTATCTACAGCAGCAGGACAGCGTATGTCAAAATAATGAAGAAACCTGCCAGCAATGAGTGTGGCTCATTCACGTGCTTTAAATGTTTTTGGACAGAAATGGAGCTCTATGGCACAGAGGAATAACATATATCAGGCTTTACCAAGATCAATTAATAGTATTAATAATCGTTTTTCTTTGTCTTTTCACATGATCTGTTGACAATAAGACAAATACAAAGAATATCACCAGCTGTATCCTTTTAACTGTTGCTAAAGTGACGCAGGCCCAAAGCCCTGATTGCCACACGTTCACACCACCACTTTCATCACCGTTTTTGTATAATCATCTTGGAGAAAAAAGGAATAAAAAACACCACTGTATTATTTATTTTTTTATATATATATAATTCAGATTCTCATTGTGAATAATCTGCTCTCGACTGCAGTGAAAGTCATGATTGAGCGATACCTACTGAAACATTATTACTGAGGCGGTTAACACTTAGACACATGCCAGTGAGGCCCACAGAGGATGTTTTGAAAATGATCAATTCTTGTGCTGTTTTTGCATTATGCTCCATGTTCAACTGGTCTTTCATTTAATTTCGTATACACATTAAAGGGCTGAAATCATTCTCTGCTGAAAGACTGATGGTGTGTCAGAGAACAGAAAGCTTGATTAGAAGGCGTCCGTCACGCTCATTTCTCCTGTGGATGTTGAAAGACATCACTCAAATGATTGGAAAGAGAGAGACGTTCTATACGAGACATCACAGAGCTCCCACCAGGACCCCGAACAGACGGTGGCATTGAAGAGTTCCTCTGTGCTGCAAAGCATTCAGTATGTTCCCTGTGAAATATACATGGCTCTGATTATATGTTCACTGTGTAAAAGATAAATGAAATAGCAACAAAATGAATCATTTTAGTCAAACACCATGAGCTGGCTTCTGACTGAGAATGAGAATTGCTTCATTTTAGCACAGCAGTCAGATCTACAGCACTTCTGCAGTGTGACTGTGATCTTTGCCCCCGACAGAAACCGTTTTGTTCTGGATTTTAAAAAACCTGCCGTTCTTTTCTCTGAGAGCTTGAATGCACATGATGCAATCAAACGTGTACAGTTACACTCAGAGCGACTCGCAGATCATTTGTTGCTCTCATCTACCGACCTTGCTAGTTGTTGCACTCAGACTAATGTACGGATGCAAACGAGAACAAAGAGGGAATCTCGCTGAAGCTTTCGTAATAGCTCTCAGTGTTGCGATGCCGCGTCAAGAGCTCAGAGCATCAAACATTTTCTGTTTCATCTGGATGGTTATTTGTTTGTGCGGGAGACTTTGTGAGAGATCTACTGTAAACGAGAGAGGGAGATCTGATTTGTTGCTTGCCCTGATGGAACACATTTATCTTGTTTAGCAGCTTGGATAAAAGACTTGAGCTCCATTACACCATGAAAACCTTTTGACATAACAGACGTTTAAGTGTCAACCGCAGACACCTACACATTATAAGTGAGGCTTTTCACACAACACAGCATATTGGCTAACAGTGCACAACCTGTCAGTGCTGAGTCAAAACCATATAATCCAAAACTAAAATGCACCCGAAAGGAATTAGCTATTGAGATGATGATTATGCAGAGATTATGGAAATGGTTTTGGCAATTAGGCTCTGCTGCTTTGTGTGGCAGACGCTTGCTGTAACACTGATAATCAGACTTCCTGGTTGCCCGAGGTGTTTGCGAAGTGCAAAAAGCTCTGAAGCAGTTTTACTGGATGTTTCACAAGGCGGCCACTACTCTGGTATTCCCCGCTGAGGAGCAGAGACTGGGATTCAAACTGGGTGCCATCTGCCATCTGAGAGTCATAGGGACCGTATGAAAATGATAGGGGGCCTATATATTTAAATGTATCAAGAAGTGAGCCCCTCCCCAGGGTTATACTTTTCTTTAAACCCTCCTTTTGACTTACACTTAAATTGGTTCAAATAGCTTAATTATTGTTGCCCAGTTTAAATCTTAATATTTATATTAATTGATTTCTAATGTGCACCACCAATGTACCATAGAAAACTAAACATACACAACCAATATTCAAAAACAGAACATAAATAAAAAAAGAGCCTCTACCACAAAAAGCCAGACTAGACCCAAATAAATAGAACAATGTTCCAGCCTATATCGTTAGAGAAGATCACATGGCTAAGAATTAGCAAAACTTAAAAGAATCAGGCAGTACGGATTTCAGCAAAAGTGTTATAATTGGGCCCCAGGTAGTCTTTCATGAAAACCATATGTGCTGCTTCAAGCCTCTCAGAAAGTATCCCTGAGACTAGTTCCCTAAACCATCTGGAGAAACGAGCACTGACTCGCCTTCCAATCCACGAGAATGATCCTCTTTGCTGTCACACAGTGTGTGGCAGTGTGTGCAGTTTCTCAAACAACCAAACAGGTCAATTAGTGCATCAGGTTTAATCTGTAAATCATACATTTTACAATACTTATTATACTTACAATACAATTTTCCTTGTCCGCCACAAGGGTTTAAGGTCTGACGCACCTTTATGAACCATGACACTGCTGAAAACGGTCTTTTCGATTGTCTTTTGGCTGAGTAAAACAATAACAGGCCCTCCTCTGCTGTCTTTTTTATAAATTACAATACCGTCCCTCTTTTTTGACCGCCTTTCCTCCACTAATAATTTCCGTACACTCCCTTAGAGTCTGGGCCTTTGTATGAGCTGCTTCCCTCAGCAAAAACACTATTCAGTTTTTAGCTCAGCCGTCGACCATAAAGGTGATATATATGATCATACGTCATGTTGACATCTGTCAGTAATTAGCAAAAATCAATGTGACACGGAGAAGATGTCAATTACAAAATAAGTCCATTGAAAGAATTAGTCACGCACCGTGGTGATAATGAATGGGGTTTGATTCCTGCTATCACCTGGTCCACTTGACTGAAATGTAACCATGCATCAAATCAAGAGATCGGCCCGTTTTACAATCCCCTGCACAGCAGCCCTCAGCCCACTGGATGAGGAATTCAATGTATCAAAGCAATCTACAGTGAATTGAAATGTGGGCCGTAGGCTGATGGAGTACCAGCAGCTCAGCAGCAAGAGAGGGACTCGTTTACTAATAATACTCTGTTTCCTGCGCACGCACTCACATGTTTTCAAAGTGTAAACAATTCTCCTATAAGACTTCAAAACAACAACTCCTCTGCCATGGCAACAGTTGAGTATTTCATACATCCCTTAATGCTTCAGTAACAGCCAGGGGAATTTGTTGTTTTTATTCTGGTGCAGTGTTTTCTTATTTTTTATATCAAATGTATCCCGACTCAGACACAGGAAGGGGGACCGTATTGAAGATAATGTTTTACAAATGTTTCTAATATTCTCTGGACAGAGCAGCGTTTACGAGATGTAACAGATGAGCCTCCGTATAGATCATTTCCAACTGAAAAATGCAAGCTATTAAACAACGGGCGACGTCTTCGAAGTGATTTATAATCCATATGGTGGAAAACAAGTTGAATACTTTCTCACACAAACAATCTGTCATTTGAGGGCGGCGTTAAAAAAATATGTTTTTCTTTTTGTTTTGTTTTGAATTATTGAACTACTAATTTACAAACACAGCATAATGTGTCTGAATAGTAAAACATTAAATATATAAAATAAAACAATAACAAATAAGAAACATATTGTAAATAATACAAATAAATAATGTAGTTTTTCTTTCATTTTAAATCTAACAGATCCCAAACTGGCCAATCCTTTATAGTTTATGTGTCGGTTGTTCCACATTCGTCAATATAAAAGCACTTTATAGGTAGCTTCTTGATCTTATCATCACATTTCATAAAGGAACTTAAGCCTCCAATAGTATTAATTAAATGATCCAGGAAAATGTGCCATAAACTATCTGGTGATTTTAAGCCACTTTAATGTTATTGTTCCATTCATACAATACTAACCAATGGCTCGTAATCTGCCTTCTTCATAGTTCTAGATCAAGATCACATTTTTCATGGGATGTAAAGTGTTTTGTGTTTCATGCTTTCTATCAATACATCTTTCTTTCCTACATCTTAACTTCCCAGGTGTACTTGTGTGTGAGATACTGAGACTGAAATATTAATGCAGTCCTTTGGACAACAGGTTCCTGCTGCGCCATATTCAACACGTTCCCCACTATGGTGGACCACTTGATTAATACAACCCTCAGTGGAGCCTCTTCAAAGCATTAACATAATCACAAAACTTTGGATTTCTTGATTAAGACGTACTTGAGAAACTGCACTCGATACAACTTGAAGTGATAAGTTAATTAAGAAAAGCAGCAGGGCGGCTCAATGACTGCCACATCCCAATCAAGGCGAAGTGATACACGTGTTCTAAATTGCAATATTAATAACACGATGGTGATGTTTATGAATGCATGATGCAGCCTGTCACAAGCCTGTTACAGATGTGCAGTGTAAAGACAGTGTTACCAGATGAAAAGCTAATGAAAGCCTCACGTACAGCTCTGAGGGGAGCAGCCGATTGCTCCCATTAATGTTGCTCGCCTTATTATAAGGCTGAATGTGCGGCGACGCAGGTGCCTGAGTCTCATCGGTGTCCTCTGTGATTAGTTTAACGAGAGGAAGATTAGAGCCCACATTTATTATGAAAAATCCTGTTATACTTTCTATGAACGAGGGGAATTAATCACAGGATGTCATTGGATGACTGTTTCCTCTTTGTGCTGGAGACGTACGAGAAGGTGTCTGGGCTTTTTAGGGCATTATCAGACTTTCAATGCTCCAGCGTGTGGAAAGCTGTTAACAGCCTGTCTTAACATCACAGCTTAAATCAGTTTCATTTACATACGTCTGCACTTCACTGCTCCTGAAGGTGTAGAACCAAAGGACAGAGATGTAATGTTATCTGGAGGTTTCCTGAACAGGTTCAAAACAAATGTTCATTTGCTTAGATTTCAGGCACAGTAGGCGACACAAAGAACGGGGGCACTTAATCAGTGTCATCATTCTCCAGAAAAAGTGTGCATAATAATTAATATCGTGTCAAACATTCTTTGCTAGTTACTGAACGAAGGCAATAATTATCTTTGTGGTTGAGTCGTTGCCAAAACAAGTTACAAAATAGTATTTTTTTTTAGGTCTGAGTGAGGACAATAACTTCCCACTTTTATACCCAGAACCACTTCTGAAACGGTTAAAAACAATCATCACTCTTGCTTTTGAAAGACTCGTACAGCCACTGTACAACCATTACTGACGCGCAGTGAACCTTGAAATGTATTCCTGACGAACAACGATGCTAATCAAAAGAGCGAAGAGGTTCCCTCTGATCAATTAACTGCTTGTAAAAAGATGCTTCAGAGTTTCAAAGCTTTTTGCCGCGAGGGCTTTTCAGTCCTTATATTTCATCATGCGTCCTTTTGGCCAGATGAAAGCAAGATGAGACGAACAAAGATCGTTTCACCCCAGATACAACACAAAAGCGTGTAGCTTTGATGTATGCACTTGTGACATCATTTGCATCCTTAAGTGTTTCGGATTTACAGTCACGTGTCCGTGTGTGTGTGTGGAATGCGTCGTTTGAATACATAATAGGCAGAAAGCAACTCTGGGCAGATTTGGCAATATGGGTCGGGTGTCTGCAGAAGTAATGGTAATGCCCACGACTAATGTAACTATATTAAATGCATTTCCAAGACATTACAACATCATTTCTTCCTTCCATGCAGTGATAGTTTAAACTATGAGCCAGACTATTAAGGGTGGGCGATAACTAGATCTACTGCTTTATGGCAATATGGGATTTTTGCATCAATTTGATTTGTCAATTTAATTGACTTCATAGAGAAAATACATTCCCATCTTATTTATACTATATGATGATATATTAAAGTTCGATTTGACCAACTACCAAACTTATGTGAGATAAGCAGGAGACTAAATCTAATGTTTACTTCCCAAATCAAGAACAGACTTGACTTTTACATTTTCACAAGTTATTTCTTTATGTTGGAAAAGCCAAACAACAAAATGTGGCTTTTTCCTCAACAATGAGATTAAAAAGTCAGAATGTTTCCTTATAGTCCCTGAAATGAAAATCAACAAATCTGTGTTCATGTTATTTATTAAAAGGTTTTCCATATTGACTGAAATGCCAAACCTTATTGGAATATTGTTAATTTTGTGGTTACTGCATCAAAGGGAAGCAACAACACATTTGCATTATCGCCATAAAACTGCCAATTATTTTGTTGATGGATACATTTATTTTTTAGTCTATGTCAAACAGCCGTTAAGTGTGACATTTTTAAATAGCTTGTTTTGTCGGACCCGTCTATACCAAAGATGTTCAGTTTACTCATAATACAAAGAAAAGCAGCGAATGCTTATATCTCAGCTCAGAGCTGCACGTTTGGAACATGTTTGCATGGAAAATAACTCAATAAGTCAAAATAGTTGCAAAAATATTTGATGAATGAATCGGATAAGAAAAGGCTTAAAAACTTAATTGCATCTTTATTTTCAGACAGCCAACAAAACAAATGCAGTATACAGTATGTGTTACCAAATGTCCAAATAGTCACAACAATTGTGTGTGCCCTCAGTAAAATGAACAGTAGTCTCGCATATTAAACTCATTGAGTAGAAATGTCCTGTCCGAACCAAGATCAGTGAAATTATTGCTTTAAAGAAAAGAAAAGAATATTAAAAAAAGACTATTGTTTGGGGAAGTCATTAAAAAGCTTGCACTCGTTTACTTTATGTACATGCAAACAGTCACATTCACAAACAGCACATACACCATCTTACAGTCATACTAATGACTTTTTAAGGGAACATTAAAAAAAATAGTCTCTCATTTGTCATGATCTACCGAACATCCATGAACATTTTCCCCACACCAGGAAGAGAAGCGTTCTCATAAAAAGGGCCCGGACCTCTCACATTCCCTCGGCTCAGCACAGGAAGTCACATATAGATCAACCACCTCCCCAGATTTAGGCAGCGTGAAAAAAGCCCCACCTCGAAACAGATCACAAGATCCCCGTCTGAGATGGACATCAGCTCTCCTGCTTGTCTTTGACCAAAAGGACTGTGTGCTGCCCTCCACTGGAGACCGAGAGTACTGTGCGGTTCTCCAGCTGCTTGCCTGTCATCTTTACGGGGCTCCACTCATCCTCCTCCTCTCCTGTGCCGAGCTGCAGGTTGGTGCCCATGCCCCAGGAGTACACAGATCCTGAGTAAGCACAGCCAACAGTAAGTGAGTAGCAAGCCTTTTTAACCATTTTAGCACATTGCCAACATTAGACTCATTTGGTAGTGTGAAACAATAATAACAGAATTCATATCAACTAGCGGGCGAGAACTTTTATTTATTTTACATCTAACTACAATTAAAATGAGCTGTTTGTATTTTGCAGACAAAAGCCTCAAGCATTTGAGTTAATAATGATGATCCGCTGTAAATACCAAAGGTAGAATAAGCAAGCTACTTTTTACGGTCATAAAACTTGTTAGGGAGCAGGTGAAGGTGGATGGGTGTGTGTCATCGTTAAAGTATGAGGATTTATTGCAGTTCATTGCCTTAAAAGCAAGAAATATAAAGCCCTCTAATGAAACAGACTCAGAAGACTCATCAATCCTCTGCTGCATACGCTTCGTTTCTCACCTTCTCTGGTGACGGCGTAGCTGACAGACGCCCCACATGTCAACCTACTGGCCGGCTCCATCCCCATCACAGGCGTGGGCTCACTCTTTTCCTCTGCCCCTTCGCCCAGACCAAGACGACCATACTCTGCTCTGCCCAGGCTATATACCTGTCCTAAAAGATGACGAGAAAAGGGATTCATTTACTATTTGTTTGTCAAAGTACTTCAAATTAAACAACCTGGGTCCTTGGGTCTCTTACTTGTGAAACAGCTTTCCAACCAAATTACCAAAAGACTGATTTGCCAGAGGCTTTTAGAAGAAAATTGAAACAGATTTGTTTTCTTTGTGCCATTTATATAATAACAAAAAAATACAAATATTTATTTTTTGGTCCTCCCTTCTTGACATCCGGTTATATCTGTAGCCATGGTTTGTGTTATATTGTAATTTACAAAAAACAAGTAATCACTGTCAATATGTACTTCAGAACAGTTTCACTACAGTTAGTTGCCGCTTACCTTCAGCATCAAGGCAGAGTGTGTGATGTTGTCCTCCAGAGAAGTCCACCCAGGAGGTGGTAGAGTTTTTGAAGCATGTCAGTTTTACTGGTACAAAACACAGCTCGGTGTTTTCAGTGCCTGAACAACAAAAATAAGGTATAAGAACACAAAACAACTTCAATATGTCCGATAGTAATTACTTCGCAAATTACTAAGCAGTCCATTTACTTTGGAGCAGAATGTGAGCAGTGTCTGACACCACTGCAGTTTAAGTTATCACACAAATATGATCAATTGACATTATCCAAGGACTGATGACCATACTAACCCAGCTGGTGATAGTTGGAGAGACCAAATCCATAAACACCCTCTTTTGACACAGCAAAGGTGAGGTACGCCCCACAGAAGGCATCCGTGAAGCGAACTTTCCCTTTCACTTTTACCATCTGTGGTACAAGCAACCGGCCTGAAACAGGACACACAGTCAGCCAGAACGCCACAGCAACATACATTACACACAAGACATGAAAACATCCATTGTTAATGCAATCTCCAATCAGAGGTTAATGTACATGTACAATCTTCTTCACTTTTGTTCCTTCATGAGTTTGTTTTACTCACCGAGGCCTTTCCTGCCTCCTCTGTTTGAAAAATGCTCAGGCACTCTCCCCAGCTGCCCCTGCTCTGCAGTGCCTGATGTGTAAAGATTTCCCTCCAGTGTAACCAGTGCCAGGTGGTCGTTACCTATTGCAAAGCACAGAGTAATGAAAATTAAACAGAAACAATGCATGCTGCATATTAACCTCTAACAAACAAAACGTAGCAAAGTAAAGAGGACTGTTTCTTACCTGACGCAATTTTCACAACAGGTTCTTTCATGGGGACTTTGACTGGAACGGTGCAAGTTTTCATGGGCTCCAGAAGCCCTATTACACCATTGTTATCCTGGGAAAAAAGGGTCCAGTATATGAATAGTTAAACCCAGAGATACACAATGCTCAGATTTGGGGTTATGAAAAGTAAAGCTGCTTTGACAATAGACCTGGGGCAGGCAGTATGAAAGACATGGAGATATTACAGCGTTCAGTAATACAGGCGATGCAATTAGGAGACATTTGACTTGCCACATTTCTTCTGTATGGAAATTAGTTGATGGGATGTACAATGCACACATAAGAAACATTCAAAACATAAATCAGATCTGTGATAACAATAAAAACAGAGGTCACAGAGTGTTTCACACAGTTCATTTCAGCAATGTCAAAAATCAAGTGGGAATGCAGAAGACAGGCAGAGACAATAGAGATGTAATTGCCAGTGTACCACTGAGTATTAATAATGAAAAACACACAAGTAACCGAGCAGGAGCAGTGTTATTAAGTGCTGAGAGAGGAAAACAATGAAGAAAAGCACAACGAATGATCATCAAACTACGATTGAATGGCTTTACTTTTCTCTTGAAGAGTTAACGTGAAGCCTTTTTTGTCCTCAAGCATAAAACATGCCACAAGGGTCAGAGAGATGGTCATGTAGCATCAAGAAGCAAAGATTACAGAAATCTGAAAGATGGACATGGGAAAAAATGTAAAAGCTCAGAGTATGGGAAGAACATCTCTAATGAGGCAATTAGAGATGTCTGAGGAAAGAGACAGCATTGGGGATAAATAGGCTTGCAGGGTTAAGAAAGGAAACAGATGAGGATGTTTAGTAGACAAGAAGAATCTGGTTTGCTCTTTATGCTGGAATATATATATATATATATATATATATATATATATATCAGCTGTAGGGAGTCTTAACCCGACAAGAGTTCATTTGTTGTTACAGCAGCAGAGCAGCATCTCAGTTTAACTGGATGACATGTAAAGTGGTTAATGACCTAAAAGCTCAGCCAAGTAAGAAACAGACTCAAACTCTGTGCTAATGGGTTTGAAGTGTTTTAATCTAATAGTCAGCAGGATATTCTGTGTCATTTGCTCGAGTTCCAGTCAAGCTTAAGCTATTACCTTATGTTTCATGGAGAATCCAACTCAAATGATAAAGAAAATGAGACTGCCAATGCCACAGATGCAACAAATAAGTAAAAATAACCAAAAGCATTCATTTGGAGGACAATATGTACTGTATGGATAATAGATTGTTTTAGGTTTTTAACTGTCTTGTCATTTGTCAGTGTATTATCTGCGACCTGGAAACTGCAATACAGAACGTTTGTGTGCATTTCTACTGCTGCTCATAAGCTTTGTGGTTGGAGAGGATTAAAAAGGTAACAAAAACCTCAAGTTGACTAGATGTAGGGAAAATCTCTCGACGCACACAACACACACACACTTCTGAGCACAGTCCTAGGTGGCTGAAAAAAAACTAACCCTGAAGGAGCCCCACATGTACACCGTTCCATCCTCTGTGAGTGCAGCTGTGTGGCTGTCCCCTGCCGACACCTGGACCACCTTCTCCTCCAATGTCACCTTTTCAGGAACCATCTCAGACCCCTCCTCTGTTGTGTCCCGACCAAGGGCACCTTCGTCATTACAGCCAAAAGTGTAGACCTACAAAATAAAAATACATGAATTTATCTGGGAAACTTAAGACCCTTTGTGAAAATATTTGCAGGGAGTCATAGCCATACAATTTTAAATTGAAAATAAATAAGACAGATGCTTTCTTACATGGCCAGTGATGCTGAGGCACACAGTGTGCATGCCTCCGGCTATCACTTGCACAATTTCCTCCGGCAGAGACACAAGGGCCGGCTTCTTCCTCTCAATGGTGTTCTGGCCGAGACCCAACTGTCCAACATCTCCCTGGCCCAGAACAAGAACTTGACCCCCCTCCTTGCCATGACTTCTGTGGCAAACTGTTAAAAACAACACACACAATTGTATTCCAGTTGTTTCATTTGATTAAGATGTCATTAGTTTTACAAGACCAAACTTAAATATGGCATAAGAAAAGTGTCTACATGCATGGGACTTGAGGAGACTAAAACTGTGGTGGTGTGACATGCTTTCCTCCCATAAAATGGGTGTGTGTATTGTTATTTTAACAGCAATTTGATTTGGTTCTTCAAGTTAGAAATACATCTATAATGGTGTATGCTTTAAGTCTCATTGTTTAATCTACTCTGGTTGCCTTTCTTGACCCTTTTTTGAAAAGGCCAGTGATTTACCCTTCACTTTCTTGGGGCCTTTATCATCCTCCACAATAGGCTCAGACTTCCTCTTGGGTGCAGTCTTTTTAGCAGGCATGACAGCAACACTTAATGACTGGGATGGGAGAAACACAAGAGGAGATTTATTACAAATGCAGCATCAAAGCTCAGAAAAAAATGGTACATGTAGGTTTCGTGGCAGCTTACTTACAATTACCACTGTGAATTAAGAGCTTTTAGAGCAAACTACAAAGAGAAAAGTAATAGGTAACAATAATGTATTGAACAAAAATGCTTTTAGCTGGTTTTATCTTCTCATGTGAAAATGACCTAATTTCCCCTTTAACTTTTTTTATAAATCCCTGTGAATGAAATGTCCTTGGGTTTTGGACTATTGGTTGGACAAAACAAGAAAGTAAAGTAAATACTATGTTAGTTGCAGGTGGGGACTGAGTTTAAGTAATGCACCAATCCATGCATTTCAATTTGTGATATACTTGCAAATTCATAAATGCCTCTTTAGCACATTTGAGCATCTACTGGTAATGCCTGGTACTTGATATATGAAAGAAAAGTCACATTCCAGCATTATTCTCCCCATACTGCAAATTAGAGAGTGGTTTATGAACACAGGGATGACATCACAGCGTCCACCATAGTCTCTCTACTGCAGGTCTGAACACCATTGGATCTGGATTTGAGATTAAGGTATATCCATTGTAAGAAATATTTTCATTTCCATAAATTTGCAAGCCTAATGGCAAACGCAGTTAACTGACAGACACAACCAGTCAGTCCTTATTTTGGTCGTAACATTAACCAACTCTCTGACAACTGTTGGGGTTCAACAGCTGTCAGAAAGTCATTTCAATGACTGGCACAGTGTCAGGGTCTTTCTCCCCACATACAGTTGTGCTTCCCCCGCTCCCATGCTGTTGTGAAATGAAAGTCCACAAATAACTGCTACATTTTAAACTCGAGTCACGCTCAGCTCTCAGTGACACCCAATAGGCTATGATTGACACCAACTTTTCATAAGGACATGTCTACATAGTGCTGGCCTGCCAGCGCTTGAACATTTAGCAGTTTAAAATAAGCAGCGTGATCTAAGATTGGCAGTAAATGTACCCATGTGTCCTCGCTAACATTCAGAGAGCTAGGTTACCGAGCTGTACATGGTTGAGCTTCAGTTCTCTTGTTTATTGTAACTTTAAATAAATGTGACGCAGTCGGCTAATTATATATTAAGAACGTAGGACGCAAGAGTCATGTTTTTAATGTTAGTTGGCATTGAAGTATAGCTAAATGACGCTCGCTAACGCTTACGTTACGCTAACGTTTGCTAGCCGGCGCTAACCAGCTAGCTGCGTTAGCATGACATTCGGGAATGAATGAATTACAATACCATAATGTATTGACTGAACTGCATGCAGATTGCTTAAGTGGCGTTTAGTATTACTTGTATTTTCCAGTGGGACCGTTTAGGAGCTGTTAAATGTACTAACCTGTTATATGTAGTAGTTTGAAGTTTGCCTAGAAGTGAACGTCCGCCGCCAGTTCCCGGTCTTGAAACACGCACGACGTCACGTTCTGGAACCCCTGCCTCCTTAAAGAGACAGCAGCACTGAAATATGCAGTGGTGGAAGAAAATAGTCCAAATAAAAACCTGCATTCAAAATGTAGTAAGTAAAATCAATTAAGTATTATCAACAAGCAATGTAAAAAAAAAGTACTGATTATGCAGCAGAATGTCTCATGTGAGTGTTGAATCATAAATATAATTTTAGCATGTAAGTCTAAGTCGCATGCTAATGTTGCATTTTATTTGAACTACTACGCATCTATATTGTTAGGTAGTGTAATCCATAA
The DNA here is from genome assembly GCF_900634415.1 of Cottoperca gobio. Classification (NCBI taxonomy): domain Eukaryota; kingdom Metazoa; phylum Chordata; class Actinopteri; order Perciformes; family Bovichtidae; genus Cottoperca; species Cottoperca gobio. Next base: position 14,170,052 of record NC_041370.1, on the reverse strand, counting down.
TGCATACCTAAAAAATGTATACCTTTATTATCTATACTTATCATTATAAACTATAACAATGTATTGTATTTCAAAAGCTCAAAAATATTAATCTGCAAAGTAATTAGTTACTATAGCTGTCACATCAATGAAGTGAAGTAGAAGTACCAGAACATAGAAACACTCAAATAAAGTATTCCACTTAAGGAGAGAATTTAGTTACATTCCAACACTGCAAATCTGTGATCCAGATGTAAAGGGTCGCCCCATAATTTAAAGCACTGGATAAAATGCTGATATTACTCCCAGATTGATCTGTATATTCTGTGGATTTGTCCCAAATATTTTCATATGCTTGGGTTTTTCTTTTTTTGCTTGATCACCCAGTATGTGCCCTCTATATTGTATAGTAATCGGAGGATGCTGGCTTTCATCATTATTCATTTAATCTACATTCTAGTGTTTTTTTTGCAATCTGTAAATATATTATGTCCTAATGTTTTATTCTGGCCTTTATTCTGCTGTTGCAACAATGCAATGTGAGGACACCTTACAGCATTACCTCATCATATGAGATCACCGAAGAGATTATGCCTTTACCGTTTACAAAATGTAAAGCTTTAAACCTTAAAGATGTTCATTTAGAAAACCAAATGTATTCCAAGGTTCCTATAGATATATAGGCTATCTCCAGGTTTAGCTCTTCACAGTGACGGATATAAAGGTACCCGGCCACCAGGTGTCGCTGCAGCCTTATATTCTTATTTAGAGGTTCACGTTCCCCTACAAATTATTGCAAGGAGATGGTTCAAGGAATTGTAAGATTTTTTAATTAGATCCAGATGTGACTATTTACAATTTAAAAAAAAAACTGTCAGTCCGTACAATCCACATTCAATTAAAAAGGAACTTAGTTTTACAGAAATGGTACACTTTCATATTCCCATTCTTGTAGCATTTAATCATACACTAACATTCTGTGCTTAAAAAAATAGCAACCTATAATACTTTTATATTTAAAATGTATTTCCAAATTAAAAGGAAGACAAGATATACACAAGCATCAGTTAAACCTATATCAACCTGTACACAGCATAGAGAACCCTGTAAGCTACTGGCCAGACAACAATATAAGATTAAACACTTCCGCAGTTTCAAAAGGTTCCAGCCAAAATGACTCCCTGTTGACCGTTTATACAGTTTCTGTTTTTTGATAAATCCCTGATCTACACACACACATCAACTTACATTACACTCTTAGTATAGATCCTACTAGGATGACCTTATTCAAAATGGCTACAGAATGCATTGCATGTTTGATCTTTAAAGGGAAGTACAAAAACTCATAAGAAAAAGTATAAATGAGAGAATATTCAGATCCAATGGCATTGGATTCTGTGTTGGCTCATGCAGTGGATTGCAGAAATCAGTGATATGAAAACCAGTTTCCTATAGTCCTTTAGGCATTGGATATGTTGGCACACATAAAAACACCAACCAGCCTCCTGACGGGCACCTTTTCAATATGTAGATTGACGCCTAAATGGCCACCTCACATCACAACCATAAATACAGGCAAGCCAAAAAAAAAAGAAAAGGCTCAAATAAAAGCTCATGTGATCAAAATTACAATAAAAAATATCTTGTGCATTACATAATATTTTGTAATTAGATCTTTCCAAGTTTCATTCTAAGGTATAACAATAGCAGTCTGTACACAATTTATATAAAACACACAATATCCCAGAGATGTCCAGTCCTATAACAGAATATCCCAGTCTTTGTCCTCCAGCCCGCTCTCGCTGCAGCCGTTTGTCTCTTATCTATTATTACTGTGTGGAGTATAAGTCATCATCATAATTATTACTATTATTATTGTATGTTATGACATTAACAAGATGAATTAGTTTTTCCATATACAGTAAAGAAGAAAAAAGGCAACACAGAATGAGGCCGCGTTAAAGGTTGTAACTAGATCCAAGTCCCTGAGGGGTACCACATAACAGCAGAGAGTCAGCCCTGTAGGTCCTCTGCCACTTCCCCACTTCATTGGCACGTGGTTCCCCCTGTTGTCCAGGAGAAATACTGCATCTGGTCCTCACCCACCACCACCTCAGTTTAGTCAAAGCAATGTAGTGGGAGGGCGATGGAGGGCAAGCGAGAAGCATTCTTGTTTTGAGTCAGTTCCAGGCTTTCCCTGAAAAATGTATATTACATTCGGGAAAACGTAAAAGGGCGATCTGTCTGCATAGGGAGCAGCTTCTGGCCACGCAGAGATCTTAAGTGCTTCATTATCCGCGAAGAGGAGGGGGAGGGGCTAAGGCCGGTGAAACCTAAACAAAACAAAGAGATCTTATGAGGCGTGAACAGACGATCTTATGAGGCGTGAACAGACGATTCATATTCGGTTTAAAGACATAATCCTTAAGATTCTCATTAAACCAAACCCCGTTTTTGATTATTAAACATGGCAGAGAGAAAGGGAACAAGAAGAAACGGAGACGGAGAGCTGTTAGATGAAGAGTTGCAGGAAACACTGAACACTAGGGTAACAAACTCCTTTCACCTTGCCCTGGTGCTGTGTGGAAAAACTAGTACCCCGGTGTGCACCATGAAATCAGACTGGTTCTGTTCTGTATTAAAACAATACGAGTTTATTTGGTTGTGGGTAAACAGATACACCGGTTGCTCTTCTGCTGTGCTTTTGACACAGTAGCTGCACACAGAGTATTTGCTGTAGCACACTTGCTGCTACCATGGTAACCACCGGTGTCGCCAAGTCAAGCAAGACTAAAATCTAAAAAGGCGTGTAATAAAACATATACCTCGTGTAGATTCTGCTCTCTTCGTGGACCTCCATTTCAGTGCTCTTATAGTCGTTGAGTTCCTTCCGGATGGCCGCCTACACGAAGCAAAGAGATGGTCAGTTTGAACAAAAGGAAAAAAGCTGAACGTTACGCTTGATGCTGATATCATGTGAAACACAATCTGCTGCTGGGAGATTTGTTGGGTTTGTCAAGTGTTTTGCTTGACATGGTAAACGGACCTTGTCAGCAGGAGTCAGCTTGGTCCACGGCTTGTCTGCTCTCCGATCATAGTCTTGGGCATCTGTGACTTCTACGTACTCATGGAATCGCAGGATTTTCCGTGCCTGTAGTTCTGCAACTGTGGGTCTTTGACTCAGCTACAATAAACACATGTCAGTTTAGTAACCAGTAAATACACGATCAGACACTTGGGGACATATTGTGTGGATGCTTTTGCCTCACCTTCCTGGTCAGGCGCCGCTTGATCTCTCTAACCTCAGCTTGTCTGTCAGCCAGATTTCTAGCTGAAAAAAAGAGAGGGAAGGAAAAAGACAACACAACACAGATCTTTATTTAGATGCCGCATGAAAGCCAGGCTTGATGTGCACCAAAAGGTAGAGCAAAAGCATTTTCCAAAATGAGGCTTCTGAACGGTTATCAATGTTTCAAACGGGCTTTTCAAGTGCACAATCTTTCAAATGTTATTCTTCTGACCACTGTGAACACCTGGTTCAACAATGTTAAAGTGGGGCTTAATTTACACAAGAGTAATTTATAAACAAATCATTAGTCCGAATTGAGCTGTGATGTTTGTTAAAGGGTCTGAACAAGCCGAAGAAGCAGACTCAAACCGGAATCGTCTTAGAGAAGTATTACACGGTTCAGTAATGGATAATAAAAGTGAAAAGGAAAGAAAGGTTTGATACTAACGCTGAAGGATGTTTCTTTGCTCGAGCTCCTCAGCAGTGGGTCTCTGGCTAAGTCGCCTGAAAAGGTAATAAAAAGAAGAAGAAGAGAGAAGGACTATTTTTACACAGCTTCATCACTTTGTCATTCAGGCAATAAGTAGGACAAAGATCTAAGACATTATCTCCAGATTTCTTCAGGAAATGCACAGTCATTATTGTCAGTTTAAAGGGTACAAAAGAAATGCAATATGCTCACAGAGGTGTGATGAAGTCTTTCTTTACCTTGTGAGTGCAGAGCCGATCTGTGTGCGGATGGCCTCCCACTGCTCCCTGCTCTGCCAGGTGAGGCCGGTCTGTCCTGGAGGGTGGTCGTCTCTGTTGCTCCTATCCTGGGTAAACCTGTCCCTGTCTGGGGCACAGGGCCGGCTGCTCAGCTTCAGAGCCAAGGTGTCCTTCCTCTTGACCCTGCTGGCCAGGGCACCTGGAGAAAAGCAGAGATGTGGTCAGGAGCTTCACAAAAGTCCTGAAACTAAAAACTCCACATAATGTCTACATCGTCTCATAAAACATGGTTATGCTTACTAATTGGGGGTTCATCCTCCTCATCGGAGTCTTCATCTTTATAAAGCACAGGACCGTCTGAGTCGCTGTCGTCCCCATGCATGTCATGCTCTCCTTCCTCATCCTCTTCCTCCTCGTCTTCCTCCTCGTCACTGCCGTTTCCCCCCGGGATGACACAAACACCTGCGTCTCCCACCAAGCATCTGCGACTCCGAGGCTCCAGCTCTGGCTGGGGGATCTCCCCATCGTACTCCTCCTCTTCCTCGTCATCTTCCTCCTCTTCTTCTTCGTCTGAGTAGTCATCTTCAGATCTAATGGAAAGAGAAAAGTAAACGCATACGTAAGCATTATGGATACATCGGTTTGTGCACATTTTAACTAATTTAGGAGAAGCTTTTGCCATATTAAACGGGAGATATCAACATAATGTACTTAAGCCGTATCCCATCCTTCTAGATATACTTGACTTTTTAATGATCAGGGGAAGATTTGCTCCAGGCTGCCCCATGGTCACATGCAAGGCTGGATCTGACGCCTTGATATGCTTCTACAGCTGCCCTCATGTAACCTTGTGATTTTGCATTATTATGTGTCGAGAAACTCACAGTTTTAGTGGTTGGATGCTGACAGGAAGGGGGCGACCGCCCTGGTAGTCTTGAGGGGTTTCGAAAAGCAGCGCGTGCGCTCGCTGTGACCCGTCTGGATGCGGCTGAGCCGGGCCAGGACTGGACAGGGCTCGCTGGATCATGATATGCAGCGGGACGGGAGCAGGGCGCTGAGGAGATTCATTGGTTGGGCTTGGTGGGTCAAAAAGCATGGGTATGGGTTGGGGCAGTGGGTGGGGGTAGGAGTGCTGATGGTGGAGGTGGTGGGTATGTATGTGTTGGCGGGGAGGAGAAGGTGGTCTGTGTGTTGGCAGGGGAGGGGAGGGAGGAGGGGGAGGCAGCTGAAAGCCCATAGGGAGGTTGCTGTGCTCCTCCAGAGAAAGCGGTGAGGGGATGATGGGATGGCTCGAGTCCTCCGTGTTGCGTTTGGTGACGGGCGTGGTCCTCTTAGGAGGCATCGGTGGAGAGGGCTTGGCTGGCACAAGACTGGTACCTCCAGTAGCTTGGGTGAAGTCACCTGCAAATAGAAAAACAGTTAATACATCCAATCATAAAGGCAAAATAGTTATAGCTTAGGCCTGCAGGTATGATGACGTACATGAGCCGTTTTAGGTTAAAAATAATAATAATAATAATAATAATAATACGGAGCCGGGGGAGGGGGGTACAATTATCAGAAAAAAAACTTGAATATTCTCTGAGATTACAAAGTCATACATTTATGAGAATAAAACTCAGAAATATTTAGTTTTTTTGGTCAAGGAACCAAATCCCTTCACAGGCACCACGGGTTAACAGGGAATGCCACACGTCAGTGATGAGGTGCAACAGTGTGTTGTTTTCTTCTGAATAGGCCCAATTCACGGCAATGTCTCTTTAAAGTCCCAATGCTTATCATAATATGGTGATTCTGGGCTAAAATCACAAGTATTCCCTTATTGCTGACTGCACTGCATAGTACCCGGCAAGCAGCGGCATCTGTGGTGTGATGAGGTTGTTCCAACTGACAAAAAGAAACCCCTATTTTCTTTCTCGTAAATGTGTCTTTAATCCTGAAAGTTCAGAGTTTTTTCTTTACTCCCTTCACCCGACTCAATTTTTATTTGATTAGTTTTAACCTACAATGGCCTTAATAGACCTTAATATGTAAATGAGTTGCTAGCAAGTCTTTTATTTTTCTATCTAGTTTGCCGCGGTGACATGAGTGCACATGCATCAGCTCTACATGTATGATGTGCCCAACATGACAGAATACACATGAACAAATAAAAATACTGGGATTACATGTCTGACTGAGCATTATTGAGCGCATACATTGTTTGAGATCACATGACTGTGTCAAATTGAATGCACGCACTGCCTCAACAAACCCGTGTGCAACATGTGCCCCAGGTCACATAGATGAAGAAGATACAAACAGCCTACATGCTCTACACAGCCAGATTCTTAACCCGCCGGTAAACCTTGTTTATTAGCGTCTTTAAAGTGCAGAAAGCTCCTAAACAAAAAGCTGATGTACAAACCCTCCAAATATGTGCATGCACATTTGTTTATTTCCTATAGATTTTTTTTTAACTCTGTAGAACGGCTTTAAGGCCACATCAAAGTTAAAAGCCATAGCCGTGCTACTGAGGCATAATAAGAGATCAGTGGTGCCAGACTTGAAACATGCAGTAGACTAGACTAAACTGGCTTACATCTTCCTCTCTAAATTAAGTCACGCCCTTATGTTAGAGCCCTTTAGCCCCTCCATTCATCCATCCATTCATATCCACCCATCCATCCCGGTTGAGCAGAAGCTGAGTGGATTAGCACTATAAAATTCACTTGATGCATTGAGGGCCACAGCTGGAAACCCGCTAAAGGCTCTCCCTCATTCACATGCCAAATAAGTGAGTACAGCATTAGAAACATTCAACCGCTCACTCACACAGAACTCTCACGTCCACAAAGTACCCAGCACACTCATTATCAGCTCATTATTATATGCATGCGGCTCTTATATACCACATCCAGAGAAAAGCAACAAGGCCAGGTTTAATGGCATTGGAGGGGGGGGGGGGGGGGGGGGGGGGGATATGTTGGCAGCGAGAAAGGACGCGACACGATGAAGAACGCAGACTCTGAAGGGGGGGGCATTCCAAACACGGGCACCCTGGCCACAGAGATACCAGAGGGCATCCTTTTACCTGAGCGCAGGCCTCCGGCCCGCCGGCACAGGTAGACGGGCAGCGACAGGTAGACATCGTAGTCGCACTCTCGCTTCCAGCAGGACCAGTAGAGAGGAAGCTGAGCGTTCTCTCCCCCCTGCAGGGCGGAGACTAACAGGGAGGAGACGGAGGCCTTCAGCTGGAGTCTTTCATGAATGTGGCTACATGGTGGTACTGTATATGTTGCTGTATAGATAAAGTGCGCTGTGAAGTAGGGCTGTTGTTTTCTATTGAAAAAGAAATTCAACCACATTGTGGGAAACGCGATCATTTGTTTTCTTACCGAGAGTTAGATGAAAATATCGGTACCACGCCTGTGTGTCCATTCAATATGAAGCCACAACCAGGAGCAAGATTGGCAGCAGGGGAAAACATCTAGCTTGGCTCTGTTACTTGCTCATCATTTCTCATTTGTTTATTGCATATATAAAAACTCAAGTGTAAAAAATGCCAAGTTGTGGTTTTAGCTCTCCAGGATGTACCTTACCAAAATCTCAAACAATGCCAACACATTTTCCATAAACTGTCAACAACAACTGCATCAATCAACAGATTTTTGTTCGCTAAATCAAATTTCTGGTTGGCATATTCTCGGTAGCCAAACGCTTGTGAAGCTAAACATATCTTTAGTTTCCAAGCTGATAACCATCATAGCCCCAAGTGACGACAAACAGGACAATAATAGCAATTTACTTAAAAATCACAAGACTAGCTGATAACATGACATAAATATGCGAGAAACGACAAATTATAACAAAAGAATCTGCATAATTCAACCACACAGGTGCAACTCACGCACACATTTGTGAGGGACCAAGAATCATTTGATCTGCTGATAATAATAACAATAATTTGCCCAAGTGGGAATTAAAGCAAGATCCCAGATGACACAAACCCACAGTAAACAACAACAACAACAACAACAACCACAACCACAACCACTACACTGCATCTGTGCGAGCCGCTTCCTGCTGCCACAAGAGTCGGTTATCTTCAGAGTGTAACATTTTGGGGAAAAGTTGCAGCTAAAATAGTCCAGGCGTAATAATAAATTATCTGGGGAAAAGCTGCGCAAGCTGTTCAGACAACATCATTACCAGGACATGTGTGCAAGTGTTTGTGTAGCTAGCTGTGTTGAAGACTCTTTGCCATCAGTAGTGCACTGACTCATAAATGTACATATTGTATTCGCCAGTGGGAAAACGACACGCTAAGTGAGCAGACATTTAAGTGTTCATAATGCACATACGTCAGTTGTAGGCTGCATGTGATCATGTTGATACCTTCCACCTAGGCCTGGGTTTCGTTTAAAAAGTTACGATACCTGTACCCTTAAAGTGATACCGACACCAATAGAGTATATCATTTGATACTTTGTTCCCTAATTAATTTGTTACCCATCGTGGGAATGGTGCGTAAAATTCCACTTGTTAAAACAATTATGAAATGACTCTACAATGAAGTATTAACTGCCAACGCCGTGAAATACACCGAGCTCGACTTCACCCCACCACACACTGTACGGGTTGTAGCTGCGGAGGTAGTGGGCCAATCACGTCGCATTAAAATCGAAGAATGTTAGCGGTGGTTGACTGCTAGCAAAACCATACAAAGTATTTTTTTTCTATATCTGGGTGCACAAAGGATTGAATGCAGATGTCGTTAGACTGGAGGAGTTTCGATACTACTTGGTACTGGGTTATTTCAGTCGATACCGTAAATAAAAGGCAGCGAGTACCGATACCCAACCCTATCACCTAGCAACAGAAGAAACCACTACTCGGCAGAACTTACCCAACATGGTGGTGTTGCCCCTGTTCACAGGCTTGGGTGGGGGCACAGGGGGCTGCTTGGTGCCATGAGAGGTGGAGGTCGGGGCTACACATGAAGACTGAGTGGACGCACCCGCAGAGGAGATGGAACGAACAGGTTTGGGCCGCCACAGCCGAGGGGGCACAGTACTGGCTTGTGGGGTGGTTGGATGGGGTGCGAGGTGAACCCTTGTTGCCAGGTTCAGAGGTGGAGGTCATCAGCCATTTTGGAGGCATGACAGACTGTTTAGGTGGCAGAGGTTCACGCTAGGGTGTCCCGCAGGGCTTCCGGGTCAGGGACAAAATGGCTGTCTGACTTCTATAAAGACACAATATCATGGGGATACCTTCCTTAAAAAAAGATCATTCACAAAAATAACTGCAATACTCCAGAGATTGAGAAAGTTGGACAAAAAATTAGCAGTATCATTTTAAAATATGTATCCAGTTGTGGTGCATAGACATGGCAGGCATTAAAAAAGTGTGCTTTAATCTTTAAAAGTAGAATTAGTGACATTATGAAAATACCTCCCTACATGGCTATTAATGTTTCAGTTCAGTTAATGTTTCAGTTCAGGGACTGAGCAGTGAGCCATTTTCTGCTGCTTCACCACTCACTATCTGCGATAGCATTTGTTTGAGAATTGCATTATCTAGGGATCAGCTGTGAAGATAAACAGAGTGGGCGACTGCAATTACCACCAAAAACCCACCTCCCACTGCCCACCCCCACTCTGCTGATGCTGCTCGCATGCCATTCCTCAGAGCTGCAGCTCTGAAGTGCAGGGTTATTTATTTACAGACTAGCCTTTATCACTGACATCACATCACATCACATAACCAAAGAGGAAATAATACAGAGGAAAGAAGGAAGTGAACAGAGAGAGAGACAGAGACAGAGAGCGAGACAGAGACAGAGAGAGAGAGAGCGAGACAGAGATAGAGAGACAGACAGAGAGAGAGCGAGACAGAGAGCGAGAGAGACAGATACAAAGAGACAGAGAAACAGACAGAGAAGCGGAGCGAGCAAGAGAGACAGACAGAGACGGAGCGAGAGACAGAGAGAGCGACAGACAGACAGAGAGAGCGACAGACAGAGACAGACAGAGAGTGACAGACAGAGACAGACAGAGAGAGAGCGACAGACAGAGAGAGAGAGCGACAGACAGAGAGAGTGAGCGACAGACAGAGACAGACAGAGAGAGAGCGACAGACAGAGAGAGAGAGCGACAGACAGAGAGAGAGCGACAGACAGAGAGAGAGAGCGACAGACAGAGAGTGACAGACAGAGACAGACAGAGAGAGAGAGCGACAGACAGAGAGAGTGACAGACAGAGACAGACAGAGAGAGTGACAGACAGAGACAGACAGACAGAGAGAGAGCGACAGACAGAGAGAGAGAGCGACAGACAGAGAGAGAGCGACAGACAGAGACAGACAGAGAGAGCGACAGACAGAGACAGACAGAGAGAGCGACAGACAGAGACATACAGAGAAAGAGAGCGACAGACAGAGAGAGAGAGAGCGACAGACAGAGACAGACAGAGACAGACAGAGCGACAGACAGAGACAGGCAGAGAGAGCGACAGACAGAGACAGACAGAGAAAGAGAGCGACAGACAGAGACAGACAGAGAGAGCGACAGACAGAGACAGACAGAGCGACAGACAGAGACAGACAGAGAGAGCGAGTGAGAGAAAAGGAGGACACAAAGCAGGAGATGTGATAAAGATAGAAAGAGTGGGAGAAGGAGAGAAAAGAAACATCAGAGACAGAAAGAAAAAAGGAAAATAAAAGGTGAGACAGAAAAGAGACGAGCATGAAGGAAAAGTGGGAAAGAATATGTGTTCACCTGCCAAATCTGTCGACAGAAAGAATTCTGTTTTCTTATATTAGTTTTCAACATGATGCATTATGTAACTCTGTGGTTGCAACCCGTGTTCCACATGTGAACCGTTTAGTTTTCCTCTCATCTTACAGACACACTTTTGTACACAGGTACAGATGTGGTAACTGGACCAGTGGAAATATAAAAACAGTGTTATTTCTCATAGTGTAATGTTTTAGTAACATCAATTAGCTGTGGCTCTTCAACTATCACAGAGCTGAGTGTTAGCGTTAAAGGGCAATAATGGGTAAAGTGATCATGCTACATTAATTAGGAGAGGAGAAGAGAGGACGAGCTATTCCCTCATGTTCCTGAATAAGAAGCGTAGCTGGAGCAGGGCCCCTGGGAGCCGACAGGAGCCCATCTATATCTGGGAGGACAGCACATAAGCAAGAAAGTGAGTGAGTGAGAAAAATACATAGACTGATGAATCACCTACTATCTTTAAACATGTCTGAATGAGGTCAAGTTGTAAAACTTTGACTTGACCACAGTGAGACACGATCAACACGGATCTCATGGTTACAGCTTTTCAAAATACTAAATAAAAATACTTAAACTGACTCACCTCTGCGGGACCGTCCCTCCTCAGCAGATGCATGCCGAGGGAGCGTGGGCTTCCAGTCCGCTTCCGCAGGCCGACTCCTCCTGCCGTCCTCCGACGGGGCCTTCTGCAGCCCGGGCCTCTTCTGTCCGTCCTCGGGGTGAAGCCGGCCCCCACGTCTGCCCTCCTCCATCTGGCCGTGAAACTGGCCCTGCCAGACCATGTTTGGCTTCCACTCGCCCTCTACTTGTGCACGTGACCCCATCCCTCCCCCTCTCCGCACATCTTCATGCAGTCCTGTGCCCCTGGACCCCGGAGCTCCCCGGCGGTCTCCGTCCGATGGAGACCGGCCCCTGCGGTCGTCTGGCTGGGCGAGCCAGGCCTGGTTCATCCTAAAGTCTGACTCTAAGGGGAGTTTGCCCTGGTTGCATGGACTCCTGCCACCACTGACAACTCCTCCACCTCCTCCGACCCCAGCGCTCAGAGGCAGCGTGTGGCCGTTCTTCACATAGAGCTGCTTCAGGTTTTGTGTATCTGCTTCTGAGAAAGTTGTTCAAAAGAAAATGCGTCTTGTGAAAACAAAGCTATAAAATGAAAATTCTGTAAAGAAAACAAAACACTAAATATTTATTCAAAATTATTATTAATTATTCACAAATGTTTTATACTGCCAATGGCTGTTTGATATATTAGAAGATTGTTGGGAGTTTGTTGTTCCCTCCAACTGGAACAACAAACGTGATGAAACGATTAGTCGACTAATCGGTCAATTGATCAAGAATTAATCTACAACATTTGTTTTTCACTAATCGTGTTATCCTTTAGGTCATTTCTCAAGCCAAGAAGCCAAATATTGTCTGGTTCTGGCTTCTTGGGGAGGATTTTCTGCTCTTCTCTGGTTTGTTTTGTTGTAAATTTAATACTTTTTGGTTTTCAACTGTTGGTTGGACAGATGTAGGAATTTAAAGTAGACCCCTTGGGCCCTGAGGTATTGTGATTACATGTTCTGACATTTTATAGACTAAGAAATGCATAAAAATAAACAATGAACAGATTGAAATCGATAATAAAAATAATCTTTAGTTGCTCCACAGTAAAACAGGAAGGTGTCGGGAGACAGAGTGTGTGTTTGTTGGTGTGATGAAGGAGCAGCTGTAGGTTTAATTAATGGGCCTCTTGCAACAGTGGGGCCAGCATTACACACACCCCTCTCAAAGCTATTCTGCTTCAGGGCACAACTCGCTCCACTTTTCCTCAGCTCTGGAGAGTGGCAGTCCATTTTAAATAGATATTACATTACTTTGAAAAACAGCAAGGTGAAAGCAAATTTGCCTCTTTTTAATTTTCTTTTTTTTTTATATAAATATGTCTCAGACACCTGCTGGTTAGGAGGACAGTGCTCCTGCCATTATGTACTGATGACTTAACTGCTCTGTCCTGTGTGGGTGCGATAGCCTGAGGCTGCTGTCAGATACAGACACCGTTGTGCAGAGAGAGATCAGCTGGCTCACACAAGCACTCTTACCGTTGTCCTGGACCTCCTTCAGCACGCCCTGTTCTATAAGCTCCTGCCGCGTACGCCTCGTCGACATCTTTCTCTCCAGTTCTGCAGTCAATAAACAGAATTTACGTTACGTATTATGTCTGCACAGTGTATTGTTTCGGCATGGCGATGTGTGCATACGTCACATCCCAGGACCTGCAATGTCAAATGAGTAGTCATGCTACAACTTTTTTGCTGCTTCATACATTGTCCATGACTAAACTACAAGAGAAGTCTGTCTGCACCATTACACACAGTTTTCTTTATCGAGGAAAGAAATATTGCTGTAGAATCGGTCACAGTCTGTGTGTGAACTCATGCTTCAGAATTCAAAGATGCAAGTTTAGAGATCCTTACTCAACAGGATGTTTTGTTAGCCGCTTATTGTCTCATTGTGGCTGCACTGAAAACATGTGGGGCCTGCAACCTTCAGGCAGGAAACCTTGCATTGATGAATTTTGAAAAAAGCTGAACGCACGCGATATGACCATTGAGAAAGGAGGCAGGCTCACTCGCCGAACATAATGAGCTGAAGCCACAAACCTTCTGAAGTTTCCTTGAACTTGTCGCTGCTTTTCTTCTTCCGCCACTTCCACGGCTTGAAGATCTTGCCAAGGGTGGAGAACTTGCCCTTACGCTTTGGGGGAGGGGTGCTGTCCCCCGTGCTGCCGCCCTCTCCCACCATGGTGCTGTGGTGCTGCTCAGCTTCATTATCTGTAATAAAAGCAGTCATTTCATATAGATACAACCGTCTTAACCAGATTTGTTGCAATTTAAAACAAAAAAAACACGGGAGTGTGGAAAATACGAGTCTCTATTGTAACGGAGCTCATGTGCTGCCTTGGTAAAGAGGGCCGTGTTCATTATGGCTGTTATTATCTTTAGCTGTTAGTTCTCGGGGACTGAGTGTGCTTTGGCAGGGTGATGCTGAGAGCTCATGGACTCCTCCACATATCCACAGTTAACAGAAGAGGTTTGACGCTGGCTGGCAAGTGCTCACATTCTTTGACTAGATGGAGACTAGTGCCTTATCAGCCTTTCAGCCCTCGGTGCCTCTGTACAGAAGAGAGGCTCACACATGGATGCAGCCATACAGTAGCAGAATGTAGTAGCAGCTATGATGCATACATGCAGCCCATTAGAAGAACGCTGCACGCTACGAAATAACATTAGGGCTTAAAATACTCCATTAAATGGCAATGTGCAGTCATGGTTACATGTTTGGCGTTACGTGATTGACAGGCCAACTGACAGGGTGCTGAGCTCAGAGAGAGTTTAACACGTTAGCTCTTCCAAGGCTGCAGCTGCTGTACTCAGCAGACATAATATTTACCAGTAGAGAGAGACTAGGGTTTCATTTAAAACATCCAGTCTCATGCACACACAGGATGTCTCTGCCTCGCAGTCTGATTTCCACAATAATATGCTCTCACACAATACTGATGTGGCATGATTAGCAGTCCAGTAAAGAACGTGGGAACATAACAATAATATCATTCCTGGGTGGAAACTCTTCGTTTGACACACACAGCAGGGACGTCGGGGTTAGCTACGGACCAGCAGCCCTGGAGCTGGCAGGGTTTCAGTATCTTACCAAGGGATATTTTAGCATTGTGGACGGTTGCTGACACAGGATTCAAACCCATTTTTGTAGCTGAAGGACAGAGTCTTTAACCGCTGCTTCACACGGCTACCTCAATGCTGCTGGCGGGGTAAAATTTGAACCGAATGCTTACACAGTGTTTAAAAGCCTGACCATCTCAAACTCTTCAAATCAGAACTGTTCGAATGTGTGCACTACTGCCTGTTCAAAAATCAGGCTTTGTTGTAATGTCCTGAAAATTCTTTGACAGGCCTTAAAAAAAAACAAACAGACACTAGTCTACCTGGAAGAGGGGTGTCAAGCGTCCAGCTTCCATGGTGGTGGGACTTTAAACAGCATGCCATGAGGAAGCATTCAAATCAACTGTCCTGTATATATCACAACAGAAAATGCCAGACGGACAAGTTCTAGAGAGCGGTTTGAAAACTACAGCAGAGAGGCTCCGGGTTCAAGGGACATGTCCACACCATGGAAATCCAGCCTATCTTGCCGAGGTAGAAATCTGAGGATTCAGACCAGCTGCCACAACATCCAGATTAAGCATTGCTTAAGGCAGCCTGTGATCCAGAACCGAGGTTCTCACACAGCAGACTGCTCTGTCAGAGGAGCCCCTGACACAGTGGCTCAGCTGAAGCCAGTGAAGCAGGATAAGAGCTGCCTGTGCCAGGCCGGCACACTCCACAAAGCACTGCAGCGATGACGATCGCACAGGACTCAGCCCATGCAGCAGGCATCCATTTGAAAACGATGACTGACCATATCCTTAGGAAGCTTGTACATTAGCTAGGGAAGCCTGATTATAAAATGTGTCAATCCACTGATGCAAAACAAAAAACAAAAAAAAGTAAAGTACATCCAATTCAATAATCACATTCAAGAGAGCTGTGGATCCACTCGAAACTATTCTTCACAGATACAGGGAAAAACTTATCCCGACATGTCATTGTTTCAGCTATAGTGAGAAGAGGTCTGGTGTGTGGTGGCACTACAGCTGTGTGTGACTGCGGGAGTGGGAGTAAAGGGTAAAAAAAGAGCCACAAAGAGAGAAAAAATACAGGAGTTATAGGGAGGGGAGGGGGGGGGCAGCCTGGAAACACAGGGAGGAAACGACACTCCACCCTGATTCTGTGACCGAGAACAAAGACGACCTCTTCCCCTCAAACTCAACAACAGTCCGCTGTGCTGCACAGAGCTGCAAGGTACAACACAGTGAAAACAACTAATACTCCCACTGTTAAAACATCAAGATGATAGTAAACATCATTCCATTAGAACAAGCACCGAAACAGAATTCTAGTAGTAATGCCCTGTAATCAGGAGCTTTTCCAAGATAAGGCGTACCAGTCAGGAAACAGGGGGGTGTGTGTGACACTGTGTGTGTGTGTGTGTGTGAGTGTGTTCCTCTGACGTACCCCCATCCTGAAACCACACCTACCACTCTCTCAGACATCTCACAGAGAGGCCAGATTTGCCTCTAACCTCATGATTCCATGAGTCATGGCAGGCCTGGTCAGGTGAGCATGTGGTTAAAAGGAGACTGTTGTTTTAAAAAGGAAGCGGCCTTTAGACAAATCTGTTAGCCGAGCCTTCCTGATCACTTACATAAGACGCCGCCTTCCACGAGCTGCAATGGTTGGGAAATATCTCCAGCCTCCTAATAACCCTTACACTTGCCAGGCCAGATTATGAATTTTAATCTGCTTAATTGACAGCACACAAAGGGGTTATAGTCACTGTGCTTCTTGTGGAATCATATGTGCTGTACAATCATTCAACCATTTAAAACCCAATAGCATAGTAGAAGTCAAATGAATACCATTAGAGCCGTAACAACATATTTTAAATCTGTCCTATTAATTCACCACTTTCCTACTTTGTCAAATCCAAGGTCAAGATCTATAATTAAAGATGGATTTGATCTGTAGGTTAACACTCTGTAATGTGAAAAACTGTCATAATAAAAAATACAATAATAATCTATCCAAAATGATGTAAAACCTCACAGTCAGGCACACATTTACAATAATCAAATATAAATAGAAAAAGGATTTTCAATATCTAATTTGACTGAGAAAATAACTTTCTTGTGCACTGTAACATAAGAAAAAAACACAGCTGAGATTCATCCACGTGATCCCAAAGATTTAACATTCCTTGTGGTGGTGAAAGTGAAGGAGGGGGCAGAAAGAGGAGACTACAAAGTGGATTATATGATCTCCAACCCTTATCTCTCCTCTATGCTTTCATTCATTGAAAAACCTCCAAACTAATTCCAAGCTGTGCATGTTGCTGCTACACAACTGTGTAAAGTACACACAGAGTGCATGAGTGACTCCAGGAACTCACCGCCATTGTTGTGTTGTTGTGGGTCCTGTGCTGGGGCCTCTACACGAAGGCTCTGTCCCATGATCCAGCCCCTGAGGGGCCTCTACCTGTCCTGCACCCAGGAACGTGCACGCTACACTGGACAACTGCACCTGCCTTCCTCCTTCAACAAAGTCCCCTGGTCTCCTCTACCGCAAGTATTTTCTTCTTCTGTGTTTCTCTCGTCTACTCGTCCTCTACGCCTTTCAGTTCAGTCCTCCCCCCCGTCCCTCCCTCCCGCAATCTCCTTAAGACCTTCCCTCCCTCCAGGAGTTGGACTCCCTCTCCCCCTCGCTCAATGACCCTCCCTCCTTGGCTCGTAGCACAGGTCAGCATTCACTGAAGGGATGCCTGCCATTCCTGGGAGAAAGGCTAGTTATGTTTTCAAATTAATGTGTGTGCTGTGGTATGTGGTGAATGTGTCCATCCAATAATGCATGTCCAATGTAATGTGGTGCAGCGGGTATCGAGAGAACAAGTACTTTTAACGGCAGAAAAAAAACTGGAGTTAAAACCTCAGACCACATTGTATGCCCTGAAAAACAATCATCTGCCTCACACACTGGCGTCAGTATTTTCTTGCCTTTCTATCGCCAAGATGACAAGGAGAACAAAAGACAGTGTCTGTAGAAGCCATTCTTAAATTAGGAATGCATCTAGCCTGACAAACAAAAACCTTTATTTCGTCTGGATGTGAAAGATGGAGCTGAAGGAAACTGGAGCAATTTCAATCAATGCCCTAAATTAGGAGAAAGGTCACACAAAATCAGAGACATGACTTTTTCTAGGAGCTGTTTAAAAAGGTCAAGCGTGTCGGAGATGCTGCTCCCTCTCAACATTTAGAATAGAATCCCAGCAGATTTTATGGCACTGAACTTGTTAAAAAGGAGGAATGAAGGATCACATGTCAATCTGACGAATAAGATGTGTTGATCAGATGTATGCTGCCGATTCTAAATTCAGCATGCACGCTTATATAAAGCGGATACTACTACGGGAAGTAACAGAGGGTGTTTATCATGCAGCTCACCTCTCTTAATGCCTCCAGACATCATCTCATTCACATCTCCAGGTCTTATCACAATTTGAACAGTCTTGGAGGCATTAGCATGACTTTGAAACATGTTTGCCAAGGAGAGCTGCCCTGTTTGGGGCTAGAATGGAGAAAGAGAGAGAAAAAAAAGAGACAGCTTTCTCAAAAGAAGAAGAGAGCGCAGACTGGAGCCCTGAATTAGTGCTTTGATTCCTTTTGAGGGTTGCGTTTCTTCAGAAAACCTTGTCTGACTGCTCCTCAGAGGAATCCAGAGCATTGAGCTGTGTCATTATGCCCCGATAGATCAGAGTTTTCTTAGCGATTGGCTGCATCTCGAGCCGTTTCTAAAGATGGAGAGTGAGTGTGTTCGACAGCCTTCCTTTTCTCTCCCTGTGCCCCAAATACAGACTCTACACCGGGCCGGCTTCCAGAGAGCTGAGCCAATCTGCATGAGCCCAGAACCTGTTGGCCTGACCTGGATAACAGACTGGGCCAGGCCACTTCAGCTGGCACACAGACTGAGGCAGGTACACACATACTTTCACATATAGGGCCCTGTCCAACATGGGGAGAGTATGGAACCTATGGAGGCTTCTATGTAGCTATGTGTGTCACTGCCGCGAGTCTCATTCAAATTATTGCTTCATATTTTTCTATAAAGGACATGGTTTTAACCGCTTATCTGTATGTACGCTGTCTTTGATAAGCAAGTTAAAAAAAGAAACAGAACACCAGCGTCACAGAGATAAACCGAGGAAGGACAGGAGAGAGAGCAGGCAGTTATTTTCAAATGTAAGTATGCTGTTCAACGGCATTTTGGATGAAAAGATCAATACCACTCTTGTGTCTGAATTGCAAATGTTAATTCTTTTTTTCTTTTTACGGATTAAACAAATGGGACAGAGCCAGGCTATCCAGTCTTTATGCTAAACTAAGCTAAGCTAAGCTAAACTTAGCGGCTGCTGCCTGTAGCTTCATGAAAGTGGCATCGATTTTCTAACCTTTGCTATAATGATTGAATTGAATGATTACGTTCAACACTTACAACGCACCTGTAGATGTTATTCAGTTTTGTAGTGATGAAAAATCAGTATGACTAGGGATGGCTTAGTGTAAACACATTTGGGCATTTTTAACTGCCTTTAGTTTAGTTTAGTTTATCAAAAAGAGAACTGGTTAACTGAAGCGCTAAAGGTATGAGTTATCTACTCATAATCAAGGTCAACACTTCCTTTTTTGTTTAAAGCAGTTAACCAACTCGTACTCTCAAAGCCAAACTTGGGGGGGGGGAGCGTAATTTAAACAATGAAGCAACAGATATTCACCAAACCATCTCTTCTGCAACAAACAGACCACGAAAAAAGAAAAAGAAAAGCGAAGCTATGGGGGGAAACTGATCCTCAAACTGAGGATCAGTTAACTTAACTGGATCTTAACTGATGTTAAGAAGATGTTTGGCTGGAGTCCTGAGTGGCTCATAAAACGTGCAGAGACCAGACAGATTACAGACGTGATAAACACGGTGGATGTACAGCGAGATGAGTAGATCCGCAGCGCTCTCCGCAGCGCTCTCCGCAGCGCTCTCCGCACCATTAACACTGCACTTAACAAACCACAACGACCAATTTGGTACTTACCACGATTTTCCATTACAGAGTTTGAGGCACACCAATCAACGGTTCCTGAAAAACAACAGTTGAGATGTGAGCTGAGACACACTAGTTAAACCATTGCAGTAGTTAATCAGTTTTTACTCAAAACTTTATTTGGCAAGTGATGCTCCAAAAAACATCAACACTGTGGTCTTGGATTCAAGAGTCTTAAATAATTTAATTAAAATTCCTTATCCACTTTGGAGTTCCACAAGGGAGCTGCCTCGGTCCATTACTGTTCTCCCTATACATGCTACCACTGGGGGACATCATTAGAGAACACAATGTGTGCTTCCATAGCTACGCAGATGACACACAACTGTACATCTCTGCTGAACCAAATGATGCTACAGCTGTTAACTCCATCACCACCTGTCTGTCAGCAATAAATAAATGGATGAGCAATAATTTCTTTAAATTAAATGAGAACAAAACTGAAATCCTACTAGTAGGTCCAAAAAAAACAACAGAGAGACTTCAGCTCATCCAAAACGCTGCAGCGAGGCTGCTGACTAGAACTAAGAGGAGAGACCACATCAGTCCAGTGTTAGCCACTCTACACTGGCTTCCAGTAACTTTTAAAATTGACTTTAAGGTCCTCCTTCTTGTATACAAAGCCCTAAACGGAACCGCACCAGGTTACACTGCCAACTCTCTAATCAACTATGTGCCCCCAAGAACATTACGATCATCCACTACTGGTTTATTAAATGTTCCCAGAAACATCCAAAAGAAAATTGGGGATTCAGCCTTTTACAAAGCTATGGAACACTTTACCTGCAGACATTAGGGAGGCAAGCTCGCTCAAAGTAAGCTAAAAACATATCTTTTTACTTTAGCCTTTTAATAGTGTTATTTTATATCTCTTTACTTTAGCCTTTTAATGGTGATATTTTACATCTCTTTACTTTAGCCTTTTAATGGTGATATTTTATATCTCTTTACTTTAGCCTTTTAATGGTGATATTTTATATCTCTTTACTTTAGCCTTTTAATGGTGATATTTTATATATTTTTATCTTAGCCTTTTAATGGTGCCACTTTAAACTAATTTAAATGATTTCATAAATTTCTGCTATGCCTGGTTTAACATTGAATGTGTAAAGGTAACTGAGATACATTTCAGAGTGTGTATTTGTGAAAAACCTGAGATCAAATAGACATTTCTCTGATAAATGTGTATTGGAGAAAATCTGGCATGATTTCCAATGTTATTTTATACTATTTTAATTCTGCTATTGTATCTGCTATTTTATTTCGGCTATTTTTATAATGGTACTTCAGACTCCTTTACATCAACACTGTGATTATTGTACTGTAAATGCTCTTATTCTGTCTAATTGTTATGTTTTTGCTGTGAAGCACTTTGGGCTGCAATTCTTGTATGAAAGGTGCTATACAAATAAAGCTTATTATTATTATTATTATTATTATTATTATTATAAGCCATAATTAATTGTTCCAGTATAAAAGTATCTGAAGCATCTAACGCCAACAGATCTGGGAAAGAGAAACTACTTTAAATAAAAATAAAACCATGTCCAGTTCTTTTCAGCTGAAGAAATCACAAATAAAAATATGTAAATAATTAATTATGTAGAGATATGTTTTTACTAGATTATCCATTAATATAGTAATAAAGTGGCATCATTGCTTTAAGAAATCACCAGCAGTGTGTCATTTTGGATACAATTAAATAATTGTACCATCTGTAATGTAAGTACAATATTGCATTTTTTCATAATCTTGGAGCTTTACAATTCAAATGAGCAAAACCTAACAGCTGTAGTTATTTATCTTTCTATAGGATGTGTGTGGCATTATAAAAGGGTATATACTCACACTATAGAAAGTCATGGGTGGGGTGGGGGTGGTTGAGGTCCTCAGCAGCAGTATTTTTTCAGGTCAACAGCATGCTTAAGATGGCAGCTTCGCCCATCTTAACCCCTCTAATGAAAGAAAAACAAAGAAGATTAGATCATAGTTAGTCATAAACATAAAGTAGGAAGGCGTGAAGAATCATGTATCATCACTACTACAAATACACAACAAGATCCTACTTACAAGAAAACATCCACATTCCCTTGTATGTATTTGAACGATGAGTGTGCACTCAGACAAAGTGTGAAGCGGAGAAAACAAAAGAGACACAATATGTGACCTGGACGTGTAAGAAAGTCTCACAGTTTGGTCAAATTTGAAGTTGGACTACAACAGACTCTCGTCTAAAAAGAAAAGAAAAGAAAGACAATGATGCTACTGTCAAAACTGGATGACTGAAGTGTGAATCGATATCCGTTTCGTCACGCCGATGGCAGTGTTAAAGTGTCGTGGGAGAACCGTTTTCTGGCATTCGCTCAGATTTTTGGTTTCCAACTGGGCATTGTTCAAACTATTCACGGGTAAGAAACAAAAAAAAATCCAAACGCTCTCATCGAAACACTTCAACAATGTAATTATAACCCTTTTGTTGGTCAAGTGCATCACTTCACCAGCACAAAGTAATAACTCTTTTAAGTACATGAAGTAAAAAAATATTTTACCGTTGATTTTTGTAGTTACTGACTGAGCTGGCAAATACATAACAACTAGGGTATATTAAATATAAACGAAATACATGGGCAGACTGATAGAGCCGCGGGGCAGAGAGCAGCATAGCTGAGGAAAACAGAGTCAAATGTGATTTCACTCAGAGAGGAGACCGAGTTTGACATCACCAGACAGAGGCTGTTAAGAACGGGGCCGATTCTTTTCCAGATTAATCGTTTGGTCCATAAAATATCAAAAACTAGTGAAAATGTTTGGCAAAATCCAAAGAAATGTCTTTAAATGTCTTGTTTTGTCAGTCCAAAACCCAAAGATATTCAGTCTAATATGATGTAAAACAGAAAAACTCCATATTTGAGGCTGAAAATAGCATTTTTTGCATGGAGAATTATTTTAAGGATGAGTCGATTATCAAAAGAGTTGTCGATTATTTTTCGATCGATCGACGAAACAATTAGTCAAATAATTGTTGCAGATGTAGTTTTGAACCGAATTTCCAGCAGGCTACATTTTTTAGACTGGAACACAACTGAGAAAATGAGCAGGCTTTACTTTCCTGCACATACTGGACCTGTTGCATAAACCCAGTTGTTGAGAAAGGACATATCTGCTCACGTCAGGATGGCGCATGACTTTTAGGATAGCGTTGAACTATAAGATAAGATGAGCAGGCGATAGAAAGTAGCGAATGATCCATTTCTCATACTGCTAGTCTGGAGCTGTAACAGTTCATTCATCTGAAACTATTTTGATCATTAAATTAATGTTTTAGTCATTTCTGAAGCAAAAAGGCCAAACATTTACTCCAGCTTCTTAAACGTGGGATCTGCTGCCTTTCTGCGTCTCCCATCATTGGAACTAATATTTTAGCTATTTTAAAGACAGCACCTTGGGCCCGAGGGAATTGTCATGTGCACTTTAAAGTCTTTACAGGGATTTTTATAGAAATGATCAATTCGCTTAAATAGAAATAAATAAAAAGAATCATTAGCTGCAGCACCAGACTTCACGGCATCAGATCACGCTGGACTGTAAGACATTCCTTGCAATAGAATAGCTGCTATACTATGCAAGTCACATATTTCAGGGCAATCAAGAAAAACAAGCACAGACGTTTTTTTTGCATAAGAAACCAAACTCAGTGCATGTGATCCAAAGTCCAACCCTAAATGAGACCTCAAAATTCCTTCAGTTCCTCTCTCAACAGTACTGATGAATTTCAATGCAAAGTATTCCTTCTGGTGGTCTAATGGAGCTCCATATCGGCTTACATTTCTGTTAATTATGGTCGAATTGCAGCATCCTTGTGTGGCGGGCAAACATTATTTTCAACGAACGGCAAGATAAAAGCAAAAAGTGCCTTTAGACTCTGCGATGGTGTCTCGGCCCCAGGAGGGCCTCTGACAGGACTATTAATGTAATCAAAAAATAATAATGATCAATGTTCTGCGGTGAAGTACAGTGTGTATGGAAGTACATGTGACATTCTGTACAGCGATGTGATGCGCAGGTCTGACGCGTAAACTCAGAAACGATTTCCTAGCTATACAATTATATTTCTGTATTTTGGCATCTGTGTTCCTCTTCCAGGCCAATTTACTGGCAGGGTCAGAACTTCTCTATTAAAAGAAGAAGCCTGAGTAACGACACTCGAACATCAAACAGGCCAACGATCTTGCCTAAAACCACGTAAAGTGGGCTTTAAAGTATTGTAGTTTTCACAGTTAAGCGGTCCAAACAGACTGGAGGAGAACCCGAACACCGCTGAGAGGAGGCAGATGTATCCGTGGTCGGAGATGAATTTTTTTACACTCCCGCCCAGTGCCACAGCCTTGGCTGGATGACTCAAAATAATGGAGCCGAGTGGTGAGCGTTTCGCTCTATCCAGGGAAAGAGAAAATATCTTTGGTGTCTGAAAGTACGAGTGGATTTGAGGCAGTGAGGGGGTAGAGCTGCAAAAACTGAGAATTTTCCACCATTTCAGCCACAACCTCATGTGTTATGTATGTGCATAAACACTTGCATGCGTCGCTGCATGTTAACTACCACACGGACTATCCAAAAAAAGGAAAAGAACTGGCTTAAGTAGATGCATTCCACGATTAAATATTGCTCTGTTTCACTTGCTGTTTCTGTCACCCTCTCAGGCTCAGAATGTGCCCATAAAAAAGGGACGTTGATGGCCTACTTCCCGTTTGAGTTGTTAACCCTCTCCCTGCTCTCCTCTGTACTCGGATCGATATGAAAGTGTTGAGTGTGTCCAAACTGCGCAGGACCCCCTGTCACTCAGTGTCTGCACCGTCATGAAAGGTAACATTTCTTGGAAGCCTTTGACAGCCGCTGCAAGTCCCTTCAAAGTGTTGGGCAAACAAATCGAAGAAGACATAAAGCACAAAACCATTTAATGACGTAAACACCCAACTGGAGCTTAAATATTCTGACAGAGGAATAAATAAATGTAAAAAGTTACCTCCCCATCAATCACTACTCATACTTTACTCTCGTCTGCAACTCTATACAATCAGGATGAACTACCTTGTTTTGAAAACTCTTATTACAAACCCACATCCTACACATGGATGATACCAACTGGGATTTTGTGCTCTTCCCAGGTACCACAAACACACTCCGTGGGAAAAGGAGCCACCGATCAGGTATGTGAAAGTAGCCGTTACAGACCGCCGAGATGTCCCGACTGTATAATCTTCTGTGGGCGCACACACCCTCACTGGCGCACTCTACTAGCGTTGATTCAATTACGATGGGAGCGGAAACAGCAGCAGCTGGCTGGCTGAGTTATGCCATCTTTAAATAGCAGTGCGCTTCCCACTCCAGGACTAGGGGTTTTGGGCACAAAAAGCCACCAACTCAAGTGGAGAAAAATCATTAACACTGAACTAAACTTAAAAACAGACTTCCCAACAAGTAACACTCTCACAACGATGGTGAATAAGCATACTTACAGGCCCGCTCCTGAGAGGTATCAATGATAGATGTGTGGGGAAAAAGTGGCTGCTGCTTGGAAAGCAAAGTCAGACCTGCAGCGTCTCTGCTTGGACCTTTCTGCAGTGTGTTTCCGAGCAGCACATTTTCCGCACCCCTCTCGGAAATGGATGGACTAGGGTGTCTGTTCCCAATCCGGGCCGGGTGAGCGTCACCACCGAGCCTGCCCCAGAAAAGCATCATTCACCACCACAGGGACCAATGGCCCACTTTATTATAACAAGGAGTCCAAAATGCTCCTCGCCTTTGCTAAACTTTTCTTCATCAGAGTCCTTCCACCTGTGTGAAGGCTGCACTGCATGACTTACCACCATGCAACACAGTGCAGGGAATTGATCACACACACACACACACACACACACACACACACACACACACACACACACACACACACACACACACACACACACACACACACACACACAGCACATGTTTGCTGCCTTTACACTCAGCATCTCCACCTTGATGCCAGGCTCTCTGCTTCCTGCCTGAAGCAGGGTGGAGAGGGGTGGAGGAGAGATCAGTCTCATCTGTGGTCTAACTAAATCAATCAGACCCAGCTGACAGTTTAACCATTGGTGGTTGACTCTTAATGGCCCATTAAAGAGGGGGGCTTCCAATGGGAAGTGGAAAGAGCTACAACACAAGCCATGAGCCAGCAGTTCTTTCTCAGAGGAGAACATTTACTTCAGGAGCTATTACGGCACAGGCAGATGAAACCAGGGGAGATGTATGTTACGCTACTGAGAAGAGATGCAGGTTCAAGAGAGAGGAGGCACCTGGCCAGGCTTTAAGAAGTCTACATGGGCCAAATGTTTAGTTTTTACATATCATAATGTGGCCATTCATTGGAATAAATACAATAAAAAGATGTAGACAGTAAAATAATAATTTTAAATACATACACACACTTTTTTTGCATGCTCAGAACACACACTTACAAAAAAAGGGGCTTCTATTAGAAGGTTTTCTGGCAAACAAAAGTGTGTCAGCCTACTCTGTCAATGTGTGAAGACATTACTGTGTGTTCCTTATGGCATGCAATATCTTATAATGCCCTTGAGGTAATTCAGTCAACAATACAACGAATGACTAAAATGTGAAAAAGCTTTGCTAGGCTTTCATCTCCAGAATTACACTTTATAATATCAGATCATGCAAATATTCTCCGTAAAGAAGACGAGTGTATCACGCCTTCCATCTTTGCCCGAACAATCCATGTCCTAATTAGATTTAAATGGAGCGCTGATTTCTAATTGTATCGCCGAGATTAGACCGACTATTACTTAACCGCTTCCTTTCCTGAGGCAAGATGTTAAATTACCTGAGAGGTTGACGAGGTCTATCGCGTGAAAAGCATCAAATTAAAGAGCTGTTACTCCCGGCAGTAGGAGAAAACGGAGCCGTATATATGTGAAGGCTTTCCACATCGACCTGCCTCCCTCTTTGCGAGCGGATCTCGCGCCAGTGGACTCAAGATGCTGATGAGTGACTGAGGAGAGCGGAGTCAAACCAGCAGCAGCGAGCACGGCAATTTCCGGCCACACGTTTCAAAATAAAAGTCAACAAACGCATTTTACGACGTTTTTGTACGAAATTTAAAATACAACACAAATAAAATGGGATTTTTTAATGCATGGGTTTACGGTTTTCGCTGATATTTTAGTCCCTTGCTTTTCACATACATGCAGATACACGTTGAAGTGTATATCTATTTGTTAACATTTTAAATTAGCTAATTAGTAGGCTACTTTGAAGCAGAGGGCTTCTATCTTTGTCGCCTTGTGTAATGCTGCGCCTTTAAAAATGAAGCTACAATTCAAAGTGTTTATTTGGAAACTGATCAGTTTCCCGATTCCAGTAGCATCCTCTTTCTGATGGCTGCAGACACAACTACACATGCAGAGGGAAAGCGTTTAGGCCTGGAAATGTGTTTTCCCACAACATGACATGCAATAATAGGGTGGGGGGGGGGGGGGGAACCCGGCATACAGACCTTTAAGGTACATCCCATTGACAGAGTCATCCAACTACAAACATCGACACACACCATCTACATCCTGGAGATAACACGCATCCTTTGTTGTGCACGGACGCCTGTGCATAGATCAGTCGAAATGGAGTTTCATGTGCTGAAACAGCAGCAATGCTTTCAGCGAAAGGGGGGGCACAAAAACATGTATCGTATGGTACCCACGGTGTGCAGAAAACCAAATATATATTCCGGCAATACGGAACCGTAAACGTGCAATTTACTCGCGAAGCCGGCTTGTTTTGTACCGGCCAAGTTGCATCGCAACTTAGGTTATTGTCTGCCGAGAAATCTCCCCTCCAAACTCAGTGGCTTATTTGCTCTCACAATGACCTCAGCAATCACATTACCTCTCTCTCTCTCTCTCTCTCTCTCTCTCTCTCTCCTGACTCACCCTCCTCCGCCTTCTCCTTTGAAATTAGTTACAGCCGATGTAAAAATAGCAGCCCGGTCATTTCCTCACCTCACACTTTCCCCCTCTTCCAGTGCCCGGTCCAAACATTTTGCGCACTTACCGGAAACCATCCCTCCCTGGGCATCTCGGTACCGGTAGTTCTCGATGGAAGCTGCATCTCCTCTGTGTACGTTGCAAACACGGCTCTTCTTTGTGTGTGGAAGACTTCAGTACCCACCAGGCATTGCATTGATCTGGGGTGGGGAGAGGGGGTGGAGAGGCATTCCGTTATGTTGTCCAACTCCCCACCGCGATAATGAAACCCTGCGAAGCAGAGCTGTTCACTTTTTTCTTACGATACACATAATTGTATTATAGAATAAAAATAGTTCCCACACCAAAAAATATAACACAACTACAATAGATACCTCTGCTGTGTTACATGTTTAATCTAGTTTTCTTTTATAATTTAAAGTCTAAGATTACTCCATCAGTTAATACAACCCCACCATTTGTTTAACTAAAAATATCTTATTTTAGAACAAAACCATTTGGTTGCAACTGTCAGCAATTATAAAGATGACTATTTTTTAATCTTTGCTTATTCTATTAACCGTATAGGCTATGCATGTATAGGCAAAAGTTAGATATGCAGCTATACAGTGTTGAGTCATCATTTATGTTTTTCCAGAAGTGGGAACATTTTGTAATTTTGAAGTCCTTGTGTATTTCCATCTTCTGCTATTTCATAGGTTTAGTTCTACTCGACATTCATTTAGTAACTTTAGTTACAACAAGTTACTTTTCAGATTCCGATTAATAATACAAAACAGAATCCACAGAAATATGATAATGTATTATTATAGTTTAAGATAAGACCTTTTGTTGTGGAAATCACCTATCCAGAATATATAAAGTAAGCTTATTAAAATAGGCCCCACTTTTAATAGCGAAAACATTTAAGTGATGTACACATCAATGCATTGGTAATTACACAACATATTTATTATTCTAAAATGTATGGAGTATTTCTACACTGTCGTATTACTGCTTGTAAATGATCTGACACTCTTCAACCAGTGGTTGAAACATAATTGAGTTATTTATTTGCCAGACTGTTACACTAGACCACCATCTGTTATTGTTGTAACATAACACTACACAGTCAAGTTACATCTCTGATTAGTATCGTAATGTGTAGTCACATACAGTATATATACATATTTTCTAATTATGCTGACTTGAAGAAGACATAGGGAACTCTTCCTCAGCTTCCTAGACTAACCCGTTTCTGTGAGCTTACACTTAGGTAGCTACTGACTTACCTCACTACATTGGTGGAAAACGTTCACTTCAGAAAATAATACAAACACTTAATGTCAAACTCGTCCAAAAAAGCCAGTTTGGATTCAGATATGTAAAGTGTTTAGTATTAGTGTTAAACGTATCGATTCTCTTGGTAATTCATTGTTGAAAACCCTACAACAAAACACATGTTTTGCTCTTCCATTGATTTTTGGACAACACATATAATAAACGATAAACAATACATAATTGCAGTTTCCTAAAGCTTTGAATCAGAGCAGCAAGTGTTACATAGCTGATCATCATCTTTTTAAAGTTGAAGTCAAATGTTGCTCCTTTAACATCAACAGTAGATGCCATATGTGAGAGATCTGTTCTAGTCTGAGTGTATGGTAGCCAGAGGCCATCTGCTGGCCAACAGTGATAACATGCTTCTACACTGATTCAACCCCGAAAACAATGTATACGGTATATGAGTTTCACTTAATCATAAATACCACTGTGGACGTTTCATGTGCAATGAAAAGATCTAGAGGGTATTTCTTAGGACTAGCTCATACTCTATGGATTTATTAGAGCAGAAACTGAATCATTTACATGTTTTGTAGATATCACAAGAAGAACACAGGGAAGCATTTGGATCGAGGGAAAAACCCAAAAATATTTTTGTATCCTTGTGAGCGTTTGATGTAACACATTCCGACTGAAGAAGCTGATGGGACATTTATATACACAGCAGCAGCTCGTTATCTAATGTCATCCTGGTTCAATAGGTTATCTGATACCTATGATGTACTTTTCTAGATGTTACAGATAAGAAACGTTGATAAGGTGTTGGCTCTATCCTTTTAAAGCTTGTTTTATGATTGTTTTTCAGTTTGCAACATTCAAACATTTGTATGACAATTCATAACTTCCTATGGTAAATGAATGACACATAACACGCAAACAGATATCAGAAAAAATGTGATGAAATAACTATTATGAGCAGACATTGAGTTACAAATGTTTAGAATGAGCAATCCACAGCATGACAGTGCATGTATAAATATAAGTCAACACTTATATTTTATGTAAATGTTAAAGAGTATAACACATTATTTATCTGTAGTTTATTGTAGGGCTGGATAAAGGCAACACACAATAACAACTAGAACAGTTGTTATGTACTGTAATGGAGCTTTAAACCAAGTTGATATTTCCCCAGCCCTAGTTCATTCTATATCTTCATAAATAAATATGTAAATCAATCAAATATGTAAATCATTGTTACCAATAACTATCTTATTATGTTCTTGCATGTAGGATGGACTGACAACTTTTAATTTGATTTGATCATATGTATGATATAATATACATTATAAAACGGACATGTCAAATCAAGCAATCTGATTGGTTCTTAGCCGTGGTATAATGAGCGTATATCTCGGGTAGAATTGTAGTTACTTTTCACAACAAGTTAGTATCCCTCCGCGTCTGAGAAAAAGCTACAGCTGTTAAATTACGTCCGTTAAGAAACAAACTTACAAAGCTTTACTCTGGAGGAGTGGATTGATCAATGCCTATCTCCAGAGAAAAAAGCCCCTAAAAGATCAACGTTGTCTGTCTAATATGTTCGCTAGCTGTTAGTGTTGTTGCATAGCAACCACCTCGCACTATGTTTTGTGCAGAAGGCAACGGAGGGATTATTTTATTTTGAACATCATTATTTAATAATAAAAATGATTTAAATTGGAGTGTGTATTTTTCTTTCATATTGCCCCACTTGGTAACCGTTTTATAAAAGGAATAGCTCACTTCAGACCGTGATATATGCTCATTATATCAGTTAAGGTTGTACCACGCCCCTTAACTGTGATATAATGACCATATACCACGGCCTGTCGTGAGCTATTGCTTAAGCATATCTGCAATAATAAAGCTTATCCACAGTAAAATTACTAAGAAATTCCACATTTTAGTTTCCATTGAGGGTAATGTTTTGCTCTGTGAACAATCTTTCATGTGCTGTTTATCTAGAATCCTTAACCAGCTGATATCAAGTCTGGCATCTTTTTTTATTTTTACTTTATTTACAGTTTTCAATTTTACAATGACAAAATATATTGAAAGGACATTCAAAACAGTACAGCGAAAATACAACACTTAGGGGAACACAAACAGAACAATTGTGGTCACACTAGTAACATCTTGGGAGCAAGGTAAAATAACATGAATAAATAAATCGAGTTAAACACCACACCCACTCATGTAGCCAGGCAGGTCAGAGTCCCTATGGATGTGGGGTAATTTAACACAATGCCTAAAAAGGTGAGTTTGTGCAGACGCAGTCTTTCCATTTGTATTATAGACGTCGCGTCCTTGAGCCAATGTGCAGAGCAAGGTGGAGTAGGTCAGGAGTCCGGTAGATACATTTCTGGCTGGTATCTCGGCGGTAAAAGGGTATTATTGATAAACTAATCATAAAACAAATGAATGAAGCACTTTCCTTGGAAGTGCCCCACAGCGATGACGGGAGACTTTCTTGTGAAGTATACAAGGGAGTGACGGCTCATTAGTGATATTTCCTTCACTATCAAAGATTGAGCCTTTGCACTTTGCCCTATACTGTGTTGTACAGCGTTGCACAGTATGGATTGTTTCCTGCATGGGTGAAGTTTTTCGGATGTTGACATGAAGAGGACAGGCAGCTGTCTGAGCCCACACAAGGAAACATGATCCTGTGCCCTGGTGGTAAACAGTAGAGGGTAAAACACACACTTGTTCTGCTGTAAGGGTTAGTTTATGTTTTTGACTGTAGGATCCGCTTGACTTTGCATGATACAGTACAGTCTTGTTTGAAAACATCCCCCCCATGGTAAGTCGTCGGCAACAGCTGTGTGCATGTGTGCATACCGTTTGTGTGTGTTTGTGTGTGTGCGGGCTGAGACGCTGGGCTATTGTTGCACTGCACATTCTTGGGGAACAGCTGTGGAATATTTGATCACTGGCTGCATCAGGATTTTTTTTTATACTAGATCTCTGCTTTGACAAGATTCTCATTTGCAGAGTTATGGATGAATTAGCGCTCATGAAGCTTAATGGATGCATAATAGGTCCCACTTCCTTACTGTACCAAAGGCTCATAAACGCTGAGGCAGACAACCTATGACTCATGATGAGCCAGAGGAGGACAAAGGGCCCTATTACTGCCTTATTACTTATGATTTTAAAGCTATTATTTCAACCTGATGAGCATCGTTTTCTTGATTTATCGCTGAACTCTTTCACTTGTTGTGAAGATAAATGATACAAAGAGCTATTTTAAGAGTGAGAACAATAGTATTACCAATCATGATCAATGCCAGTTGGCTGTGACCTAAAATAATGCCTTTTGAATAAATCAGGACGTAGCACAGTAATTTAAGGATGGGTTGTATCTTATGGGATGTAAGCATTTGAAGCTAAATATTCAGTTCAGGGGCCACATACGGCCCGATTTTACGGCAGGACCCGTAAATCATAGCATAATAATCTATAAATAACGACAATTTTTCCCTTTTGTTTAAGTGCAAAAAAAGTACATTCTGAAAATGTTCACATTTAATGAACTATCTTTTTACAAAACATTATGAACAACCTGAAAAAAAAGAAAAATTGAAAAAAGAAAAAGAAAAAAAGTGAAATTTCAACAATATTATGCCTCAGTTTATCATTTACACATTATACACGCATTACAACTTACAAAACATTTAGTGGACAAATTTGAAATAGCTTAAAACATTGCAGTTAATGTCTTCTCTGTAATTATTACACTTTGCCAGAGTCATCCCGCGGGCCCGATTGGACCCTCTGGTGGGCCGGTTTTGGCCGGCGGGCCGTATGTTTGATACCCCTGATTTAGAGGATTCAGGGCTATTCCACTGTATCACGCTCAAAATGCAAATCTTCATGAAGTTCTGCATACCGAAACATAAGAGCGTTGCACGGCTACAATCCAGGGGGATTTTGGGGGAACGGATGCCCATTAGACCATGGCAACTTTCCCATCAATGAAAAATATACATGCAGGCATGAAATATCTTAATCACCACGTGCTGCTCTTACACCTGCTTCTTCTGAGACACATTTTAGGTGCAAGATTTAAAGTTAATATTAGAAACCGCACGATACTGATACTGGTAGTAGAGAATTTACTACCAAACTGTAGAGAGTAAATACTTTCACTTGGTACCATGTTGTCCCTACAGTGGAAGACCGGCCTTATATCACAGACATGCAATCTATTACGCATGCAGCATGTGAAAATACCATCATATCATATGATAAGGTTCAGAGCAGATAGACAAGTATCTTTGGATACTAGCTTATGTAACTGCCTAAAGGCCCTGTCACACATATCCGTATGGCAGAAACGTATGCTGGCGAATATGAAATATCGACAATACGCTGGTGTACGTTGATATAAATTAAGGGTAAGTTGTGATCGTTTGAAGGACGCAGATGATACGCCGAACACACCAGACATACGGCCCTGTCATACAGTTCTGTATGGCAGAAACATGCCGGCGTATATGAAAAGCTCAAACTTTGTCAGAGTCCAAATACGTCCAACCTTTCCACAGCGGTGTTGGAGCTGACGTATACATAACGAATACATAACAAATTACTGTACGTATGTCAAACATTGATAGCGTATCATTTACTTATTTCAAACGTATCAGAGCGTCTGGCCAACGGAGCTGGAAAAGTGCCATCTGGTTCACGTCATGCTGATGCTGGAGAACAGAATGTACTCTTGTCGCAGTCTCTCAGCATCCTCCATGCTCTCTGATGATGGGTTGATGTATTCATCAAGACGTGCTGTGAAGAAGTGAGGATGAGCTACTCACAGGGACCCTATATACTATATTCAAACCCCAATAAGCTCCCAAAACGCTAGCTGAACGCTAGCTGTACTGTAGAAACACGTTTAATAAGTTACTCCGTCGTCAGGACATCATCTTAACATAGGGTAGGAATAGGTTATCCACTCGTTATCAATAAGTTGGCTGTAAGATTCACCGTCAGCCGACGTAAACGTAACGTTCCTCTAACGTAGTCACATAGGTATTCACGTAGGTATTTACGTACTGTATTTACGTAGGTAAGTATTCACCTACGTATTCCGTATTCACGTATTCACGTATGTCTAACGTCACGTAATGTCTGCATATCTTATGAAGCACACGTTGGGTACATCCGGTAATTTTGAACATGCTCAAAACATCAGCGTTGAACAACGCACCTCAGCGTAACACCGCCTGCTCTTAACGAATACTACTTATACCTTATCTTATATCTACGTAAACCAGCGTGTTGCCGATATTTTGTATACGCCATATTTTTGTGTACGTTATGCATTTGTTGGGTATTCGTCTGATACATTTTGTATAAGTAAGTGATACTCTATCAATAGGTTAGACATGCGTATCTGTATATGTTCACTTTTTCGATCTGATGAAAAGTTGGACATATTTGGACTCTGACAAATGTTCATATACGCCAGCATACGTTTCTGTCATACGGATGTGTGACAGGGCCTTAAGGTCACAGTGTACAGTCAAATCTACTACTACTACTGAGCATGCAGTATTATTTTCTGTTAGTTGGGCAAATAAGATTTGCAAAAGGGAAGCACCCTGTGGAGAGATTATTTTCCTTTGTTGTGAGATACAAATATAATAATTAAATAATGTTTGGGGATTCTCGACAGTGGACAGTTGAGAGGTGACAGGAATCAAAATCAATGAGTTGAATCAATAGATTGTCTAACAAGTCCGAAACAAAGGTGGCTGGTCAATGTTTTTCAAAATGACCCATGTGACCGCTCCAAAAACTCATTGAAGTGATTTCTCACCTGCATCAGAAAGATGTAGAGACTCAATGACATGAAAAGAGTTTTTCTTCTTTAGCTTCTGTAGCAGCTCTAATAGGAAACTCATCAAATAAAAGAACTGTGTGGTTCGTATAAAGGAACTTTCATAGTTTGATTAAAGAATTTAAATGTTCACATTCTCTGGTACATAATGTTTCCTGCTTCAGTCGTGTATTATTTTACATTTTATATATAGGCCTATATTATTCTGTTAAATCTTTCCATTTTGTTGTGGCCATTTGACAAGATGGAAAAATTTCCAAAATGTCACAAAATAAGGCACGCAGTCTTGTTTTGCATTTTAAAGAAGAAGTTGAGCATCATGTAATCATGAAAATAATCAAAGCAGGACTTATATTTACATGGCAGCAGCAATATTATGGTGGCATTTGGTATTATGTAAGCCATTTCTTCTAACTTGTTTTTCTCTTCAGTATTTTTGTTTTTTATTTTACAACATTTAGAACAATAGCGTCTGACCCTTAGTTCCCATAGATCGACTCTACAGTCACGTAATGTAGATTTAAAGCGGCTAAAGTGAGCCAAACAACACAATGCCAGACACAAAACAACGACCTAAACCCCAAGAGAGTTATGGGGTGACAGAGTTCTACAGACAATGGCAAAGAGAGCGACTTATCGAGGAGAAAAGAGCAGGAGAAAAGGTGAGAGTTTGTCTGGGGAAGAGGAACTTCCTGTTTTGGAGGCTGAAGTTTGCTGAAGTGGATACAATGGCTAGGTCAGTTGGCAGCCCTGTGAAACCTACTGTATTTACAGTTTAACATGCGACTCATGATAATAAGCAGACCACAATAAAGTTTAATGAACTGAAGCTAAAATATCTGTGCAGCCATAATGTAACAGTATCATTACCAGTCTCAGTTCTATGAGTTATAAATGTCAACTTCATACAAATTGAGGAAGATATATATGAATTTACTTCGTCCTCATTGATATGAAGAATATGTTTTCTCCAACTATTGTTTTGAATAAAGAACTCACAGGAGATACAGGTGCAACTACTAACATTAACGATGGCTTTGTTACCTTTAAGCGTCCTGGTAAGGTATTAAATATCCACACCTATGCTGCAAAACGTCTGCTGTCTATTGTTATGATGAACTACAATGTATAAATTACATTTTTATTCCTAAAATGTATTTAAAGTTTGTAAGATTTGACATTGAAACATCACAGCTGTTCTCCGGTAAAAATAAATCTTCTAAAATTGCTTTCATCTTCCTGCCGATTCACTTGATACAAAGTTGGGATGTGTTTACATATTGCAGCTTTGTCAGAAAAATGTGTTTTAGAACGTTCTAATAATGTCCAGAAAAAATAAAATAAAAACATACACATTTGTACACAATATACACATTTTACATGGTCACACAACAAGTGAGTATTAATTGATGCAATGTATCATCCAATAGGTAATTATGGTGTGATGCCTATATTTAAAGCAAAAGGCCCTTTCTTTTTATGAAAGACATTTTGACTGTAGGATAAAAGGTGAATTAATTTTTTCACTTAGTATATATAAATATATATATATATATATATATATATATATATATATATATATATATACAGTATATTCACACACACACACGCACACACACACACACACACGCACACACACACACACACACACACACACACACACACACACACACACACACACGCACACACACACACACACACACACACACACACACACACACACACACACACACACACACACAGGCCTGAATACACAGCGGCAGGTGTAAATAATTAAACTAATGATGGCTATGTTCCT
Source organism: Cottoperca gobio (assembly GCF_900634415.1). Classification (NCBI taxonomy): domain Eukaryota; kingdom Metazoa; phylum Chordata; class Actinopteri; order Perciformes; family Bovichtidae; genus Cottoperca; species Cottoperca gobio. Next base: position 14,133,566 of record NC_041370.1, on the reverse strand, counting down.
GGCACCGTGCATGCGGCTCACTGTCAGTGTTATAAGTAACACCTGTGCTTTTCATACTATCACAAGTCAAAATGTCTGCTGTGAGAAAGGCCTGTTGAGAAACAAAGATACAAGCTGAATCTTCGCCTATAGTATGTGATTTACTTTGTTCACTGGTATGACTATAATTTCCGTAAGCATTCAGTCGATTGACTACAAAAGGTTTTAGTAAAAGCGTCACTGGAAACTAGTGATTATCATGTTCGTATGTATGTTAGCAACAGTGAAGTGGTTCACGAGAGACTCTTATTCCAGCACCATGGACAGAGTTCTGCCGCTGAGGCAGCCTGTGATTTCTCAGCTGACATCAGTTAATCATTGATAAACATTCGTGTGTTTGTCATATCATCCTTATCTATTTATGTGTTTTACATAGTTGCTGTTGGTTGCTCGGCAACTGGGATAAATAAATGTCTCAAGTTAAAATGAATCACCATATCATCAACCCCCAGTGGCCACATGTGATTTCCGGTGATTGACCTGAGGCTGGCCTGCTACAGTACTTCCTGCCATTTCTCCTCTCTCTTTCTTGGACCGACATGAATGTTGGAAACATTTCCTGTTTTGCTATGTAGGACACAGACGACCATTTGAACCCGGAGAGGTCAGTAGTAAAGAGTAAGAGTAGAGAATATTGTAAAGACTATAATGAAACAGATAGTGACATGTTGAGCATGTTTTGAAATATGTTGACATTAGCAAGAAGGCCAATACAGGATACAAAACCCCCCTAAAACCTTTAACAGTGCATTATAAAAAAGATTAAAGATAATAAAAGTAAGGGACAGGCTTAACACACTTTTGAGTCAAATCTCTGGAGCAGAGATAAAGCCTTCGATGAGAAGATGGATACCACTCTCAGGTCTGTACACTAAATGTGAAGCTACAGCCAGCAACTGTTAGCTTAGCTTAGCATAAAGACTAGAAACAGGGGGAAACAGCTAGCTTGGCTCCATGCAAATCAGTTTGAGTATTGCATAACTGTGTCAGACGGTGTCCACTGTTCTACTGTGGATGCAGGCATCCTATATGTGATACTGTTCTAACGCCGGGCTGTGGTTGTGCTCAGCCAAAAAGATGGGGGTCTCTCCAAAAAGAACGTTGAAGGAGAAGCATGACAGGAATTAAATGAAATGCAAGAAGCAGGAAAGTCTACTCTGGAAATTAGAGCCCCATTAACACATGAGTGTTATCATGCATCACTGTTATTTGATCAGACAGTGAGAGCAGGTCAGTTCGCTACAGCTTCGTTCATTCTTGCATATTGAGGTATGCATGTGCGGTATGTAACGAGCAGGCAGTCAGAAAGGAACACGGGGTGACAGGGCATTTTGTTCCTCTTGCTGACCCCCTGAGCAAAGATACAAAACGCTGCATTCTTTCCACAGATCCTTAGGATAACACAGGCTGTGGTGCCTTTGAATAGCAGGTAAACTTATTATTACTAATGTGAGCCTTGAATTCCTCGACCATTCATCCGTCTCAGGCCTCCTTTTGAACTCAGAAATGTGTTTTCTTGTCACATAATTGAATCACACACGCTGCCTACAAAGGATTTATTTTCCCTTAAATTTTTATTTTGTTTTTACGGTAATGACAGTACAGTACACAGTGTGCCTTCCTAAATAAAACAGAGAAGGCAATACTTTAGAAAATAAGACAAAAATATAATAGGGGTTACTTTAAATTTAGATTTACCTTCATATTCAAAACCTTTGACGGTAAGATTTTAAGAACGATACAGGCTTGATTAAAATTATTTGATTTACACTTTTGCACACAATAATCCTTAATACAGAAATATAAAATTCAGTATTCTGCATAATTTTCTTCCAACATGTATCCCCAAAGTCACTCATAACAAAAGTAAGATTTTCGAAATTGTAAAATGAAAAAATAAATGCATTTTACAAACATGTAAAAACATGTAGGCCTATGCCAGAAATTTCTGAACATGAATGTACAGTATGCATGTTACATCCTTCTATGTCAGTGCTGGCCTGTCTGTACACAGACAGACAGACAGACAGCCGCTCTGACGGCCAGAGTCAAACATGACCACAGGCACAGCGCTCTCTTATCTCATCACGATAGTAGCTCCTCTCACTACTGATCCTCCACATCTGTTTCCCTGACGTGTTTGCAGAAGTCTGTCACGTTTTCCACCCTTTATTCCCGGGTACAAACAGACATCTTTGTGGCTCTTCGGGCCTTCCTGCATTGGACACCATCTTTCAGCAGCCCTTTGTTATTCTATCAAAGGAGTTTCATTTGTTCAGGTGCTCGCTGCTCTCTTTCTCTCACTCGCGCTGCCTCAGCTGGCACATTTTTTAGCGAGTGTTCTGCCACTGAGGGGACTCATCTCTGTCTGAACCAGCTGAATCCTGAGCTCTCTTGGACCTGCTGGCTGCAGCTCTGAGGGACAAAAGGTCAGTCACATAATCAAACATATGATCAAAATGTAAGTGAAGTTTCTTCCTAGGTAATCTTGTCATACAAAACTCACCTGAGGATTCTGAGTATGTTGATATGAGGTCTCTTTACAGATCTCTTTAGGGACGTAATATCAGGACTGCACACAAGGGAAAAGCATAGTTACCAAACATGACCAGTACTTTTGAAATGCACACTCACACTGACACTGCAGTTTGCCACATTAAATGTTTTATTGATATTGTTGCAGTTAAAGAACACCCTGATTAAATAGAAGCATCCAACTACATTTATTTTCTACACTTTCAGTGAGCTAAAAAAATCTTTACAGGCTCACTAAATGTTTTATGTCACAAGAAAACAGTGAACCACATAATTTCTGAAAAGGTTTAAAGGTTAAACATGTCACAGTTTAAACGCAATTTCTCACTCGCCTCTCTCAGCTGTTTCTAACGGTTCACATTATTTGTTTGGGGTTTCTAGGAAACGTGTGTTCAAGTTTTTTATTGCTTCCAAACTCCCACGCACTTCACTCCTTTGCCCCTCGAAGAAAGTCAAAAACAAGCTTTGTGAACTTTGATCACCAGCCTGAGATTATTCTATTTCCTGTATTGTTTTGAGGAGCACACCCTCCAACAAGCTCAACTTAGACAACACTGTAACAACTAATAGGCTAAAAATAGCAATGCAGTAAAATGAGATGTTCCATCACGATGCATCCCTCCTTGTGCAAAGGGCAATGATACATGACTGAGCAATTTATGTGTGAGGCCTTCAACTGTTTGAGATGCTCAAGCCTGACTCACCTGCGATGGCAGAAGTTGCTGCAGGTTTGATTATCAGGGCCGGCACAGGTGCAGCGGCCAGTAGACCTTTTGCGTCGGGACAGAGCGCTGCCCAAACCATAAACTGTTGTCTTGCTGCAAAGAGAAAGAGACATGATATAACATTCAGCAGACTTTGCTTTTTGATACTTCATGCACCACTGCCCATTTCATTATACAACGATGTTCATAGCGCCTGTTTACTTTGGGCTCGAACAAACTTGTTTGTGTCCCTGTGTGTGCGTCCTCTCATGCTCACCTGGGCGTGTTGACCCAGATGATATCCAGGTGGCAGAAGTAGTGGCACTCGGAGTCCAGCAGGCTGCTGCAGGCGCAGCGCTTGGTCCTCACTCTCTGTGTTGGGACTCCGTCACCGGCCTCCACTTCCAGCTGCTTCATCACGGGAAGACCCAAACCTAGTGCGATATGAAGAGCCACTCAGTGACAGTGATCCAAACACAGCATCAGACCAACTGTCAGCAGCCTCTGCCTTTACTCTTTTTCCACTTTCACTGTTTCTCAAAACACAAAACAGATGTTACATTTGCAAATGAGAACAACTATTATTTCTTTCTGCAAAGCTCATCCCTCTTGATATTTAACAGTGAGTAAACAGACTTATTAACAGAATAGGAATGCATAAATGTATTTGCTTTTTTCATGCTAACATCAAAGACAGTCAAAAAAGTCAAAGTCAAAGTCAAAAACACTTCTATTCTACTTCTATTATTTACAATTTTAAAAAGCCTGCATTAAAGGAAAAATAGGCTCCTACTATTTGTACATGAGATATTACAGGAATCAAATACAAACTGTATGTCAACATTTAGCCAGAGTAAAACAAATTCCTTGAGATAAAAATGAGCAGCTTTTACGTGATGAATGGATCCTATTATGTTTCCTGGGCTTGTCAAAACATGCATGTGCACTAACGTACAGTGATGAACTGCTCTGCTTTATGCACAGTGTGACTGAGATTTAAGGCATAATGTGAGTCCCTGCTACACTGCTAGCAGAAACACAAAGCTATAGCAATATGTTTTTGACATCGTCTCTTCTACCGTACCTTAGACAGGTCTGACATTGACGTCATGAATATCCCACTAAAACAAGTATAACAAAGAAAATAGACTCACCATCTTCCATTGAAGCCCAAAGAGTGATGAGAAGAAGAACGTTGGCGTAAGTAGACATAGTTGATAGCAGAGATTATTATCCGTACAGCTGTGTTTCTAATGTGCTGCTGCTGTTTGTGTGCAGGTGTCTGAGCTCTGTCACTCTCTTATACCTCTCCTCTCCTCTCCCTCACATGATGTCACAATGAAAGCTCCACCCCAGGCTGCTTGCCAGCCACAGTGTACGACTCCATGGTTTTCAAACCTGGGACACATTCCAGGAATATCTGAAACTTTGTAGCCTCACTGTCACTGTCCCCCGCTATGTGACGGCACTTTGCCTTTGAATGAGGAATTGTCTCTTTGCTCTTTCAATACATGAGATTTGACGGAGAGGAAGATAAAGATGGGAGCAAGACATGGGGTCTTCTTAAGGGTTAAAGGGATTATCTAATACGCTGAAGTGGAGAGATGGAGGCTGGTGGATCCTGATGTGAATATGCTTTAAAAAGTGATGGATCCCAACAGTGATCACTTGGAACACACGTGGAGGCGATAAGAGGGGATATGCTGGGATGTAATGGAGACATTTTAAATTGGGTTTTTCCGAATCTAGTTTCTCTGTTGGATTTTTAAGAATATAACAACGGTTAATAATGATATCCAATCCCAAATATGTAAATCAAAGGAATATTTTTATTTTTAATATTTATCTAAATAAAATAAAATAAAACTAACAACATGTAGGAGACGATTGAATCTTTTCTGAAACAGTATCGACATTTTTTAACTGTCTGTTTTGAGCAATAATGTATGAATGAACCTTATAATGTTAAAACTGAGTGACATTTAAAAAATAATACATAATAATTTTTTTAAATGTTTTAAGTAAGTAATTCATAACCCATTGCCAAATATGGACTTAATACTGAAAGCAGTTATAATCTATATATTGTTTCATAATAACAATAAATCAAATGAGAACGTAAAAGTTAAAAGTTGTTATCACCTGAATCTGGTGATGTGGCCTGAAACTTTATTGTTTAGATTCACTCTCACCCTCCCTCTCTGGGAACCATCACCTTATCGTGATGGAGAGGTTTGTCTGTCCCTATGAACCTGAGAGCTGTGTTGTCTGGAGCCTAGAGCTCCTGGTAGGGTCTCCCAAGGCAAATTGGTCTCAGGCGATGGGCCAGACTAAGAATGGTTCAAAATTATAGAGAGGGAAAGGAAAGGAGAGATCCGGCTGAGCGCTGCTACGTTGGAGTTCACCCCGGTGGACGAGAGGGTCGCCTCCCTACACCTTCGGGTTATGGGGGGGAAAACTCTGACTGTTGTTTGTGCCTATGCCCCAAACCGCAGTTCGGAGTATTCAGCCTTCTTGGAGACCTTGAATGGAGTCCTGCAGGGTGCACCAGTAGGGGACTCCGTAGTCTTGCTGGGAGACTTCAACGCACACGTGGGAAACGATGGAGACACCTGTAGAGGCGTGATTGGGAGGAACGGGCTCCCTGATCTAAACCCGAACAGTCGTTTGGTACCGAAGGACTAGAAGGGCGGCAGCCTCTGCCGTGTCAGAGACAAAGTAACGGGTGTGGGAGAAGTTCGGAGAAGCTATGGAGAAGGACTTTCGGTCGGCACCAAGGTGCTTCTGGAAAACCATCCGGCACCTCAGGAGGGGGAAGCGGGGAACCATCCAAGCTGTGTACAGCAAGGGTGGGACCCTGCTGACTTTGACTGAGAAGGTTATCGGGCGGTGGAAGGAGCACTTTGAGGAACTCCTGAATCCGACTAACACACCCTCTATGGTAAAGGCAGAGCTGGATCATCGTCAATTTCCCTGATGGAAGTCACTGAGGTAGTCAAATAACTCCACAGTGGCAAAGCCACAGGGGTTGATGAGATCCGTCCAGAAATGCTGAAGGCTTTGGGTGTTGTGGGACTGTCTTGGTTGACACGTCTCGTCAACATTGCGTGGAAATCTGGGACAGTGCCTAGGGGGTGGCAGACCGGGGTGTTTAAAAAGGGGGATCAGAGAGTGTGTGCCAACTACAGGGGTATCACACTTCTCAGCCTCCCTGGTAAAGTCTACTCCAAGGTGCTGGAAAGGAGTCGAACCTCTGATTGAAGAGGAACAATGCGGATTCCGTCCTGGTCATGGAACAATGGACCAACTCTTCACTCTCGCAAGGATCCTGGAGGGAGCCTGGGAGTACGCCCATCCGGTCTACATGTGTTTTGTGGATCTGGAGAAAGCGTATGACCGGGTCCCCCGGGTGATACTGTTGGAGGTGCTGCGGGAGTATGGGGTGAGGGGGTCACTTCTGAGGGCCATCCCTGTACGCCCAAAGCGAGAGTTGTGTCCAGATACTCGGCAGTAAGTCGGACTCGTTTCCAGTGAATGTTGGCCTCCGCCAGGGCTGCTGCTTTATCACCAATCCTGTTCGTGATTTTCATAGACAGGATATCGAGGCGTAGTCGTGGAGGAGAGGGGTTGCAGTTCGGTGGCCTGAGAATCTCATCGCTGCTCTTTGCAGATGATGTGGTCCTTATGGCATCATCGGTCTTTCATTTCATTTTCTGGAATTCCCAGGCCAGTGAGGAGATATAATCTCCTCCTCACTGCCTGGGAACGCCTCGGGATCCCCCAGTCGGAGCTGGAGGACGTGGCCCGGAGAAGGGAAGATTGGGGTTCCTTATTGAAGCTGCTGCCCCCGCGACCGGACCCCGACAAAGCGGTAGACGATGGGTGGATGGACTCTCACCCTCTCATAGGGTCTCTAAAATCTCTAAAAACACACTGTACTCTGCTCAGCACACACGTATTTCAGATATGTGAGCTAATCCGAGGGGAGGCTCAGCTCGTCGCTGCCTCAGCTCGCAGCTCTCCTGTATCTGACCAGAAAATACGCAAATTCAGCGATTGTGACTATAAAAATGATCAAAATGATTGGAATCATACAGAAAATGCATGTATAGCACAGACCAGTGGACAAATATACATTTTTATTTTATTTTATTGTTATTTGTTTTTTTACTTTTCATGATAATAGGGGAGGCTCTGCCTCCCCTGCCTCCCCTGCCTCCCCTGACCGCACGCCCCTGCCTAGTCGTGTCCCACCCACACGGTGCACAGTGTTCAGGTCAGCCATGCCAGAGTCACGCAGATAGCCAAATCGCAACTCATGTAAATACACATTCAGATTAGTGGCCTGAATATAATTTTTTACTTTTCGTCGTTTACCAAAAGAGGACAGATGTCACTTTTCTGATCGGGAATTGGACTAATAAATATGAAATTTGCAGTAAAAAACAGTTGCCACTTGTAAGCTTCATTATGTTTTTGTCCATTGGAGACACATGAGCAGGCAGTGTTTTTGGGAAAGACATGGATTGAAAGATGGATGTGACTAAATGTGTCAGTTTTGTTTGTTCAGTGCTAGGGCAGATAAAAATAAACGTGTTCCTATTCACTTGTTATAAACCCTTCAATGGATAGAGTTTACTTAAAGGGCATTATAATCCCTTTCGGAGAAACCTGACACCTGAACATATAGAACACAGAAGAGAGCAGACTGTACTTTTCCTCTGTGCAGAGGGCAAGTCCAGTGCACAAAAACAAACGTGTTGCAAAACAGAGAAGAGGGCAAATAAAAAAAAGAGAGGGTCAAATTAGAATATTAAAAAGAAGTAAAAAAAAGTAGCAGATGAAGGACAGTCATTCAAATGCTTTACAATACTAGCGTGAACACAGAGGTTTCCTCCTCTCCAATAGCCTAGTGGTTTGGTCGTACGCCTTCCAAACCAGAAGGTCGTGAGTTCAATACCAGGGCTGCCACCCCTGAGCAAGGTACTTAATCCTGAGTTGCTCCAGGGAGACTGTCCCTGTAGTTGGTTCACTGTAAATTGCTCTGGATAAGCGTGTCTGCTAAATGACCTGTAAAGTAAAAAAACAAACGGACCCAGTTATTAAAGGCAGTAAAAACACCAAACGTATCAGCATCAGTGTTTCTCAGATGCCGTTAACGTTTGCTCAGCTTGTTTCTCTGATAATTTAAGATCCAGATGTCCGATGACTAAAATCATTCCTGCGTTTAAAATACATAGTTAAAAACAACAAGATCTAAAAGGTGCATTGTAAAAATTTTGCGAAAAAGTCAAGTTAAATACAGCTTCTGGCAGACAATCACTATGCTGACGCACGCTGAAAGGGGATATGACTGGCGACCAAATTAGACTGAACCTTCCTGAATTAAGGATTTTTCTATGTTTGAAAAAATGTGGAAACATTTGGGATTATGTAAGTACACAGTTCAACAAATTGCTGTGTACTGTATTTAGTTTTATGGACATTTTAAATGTTAAAGTCACCTCTCAGTCTAGAGTTAGCTATTGAGCCATGCTGATATTCTATTGTCTAATACATACAGACATCCGGTGTGGAGGCGGACAACATTGTCCTCTCAAGTAAATATTTGTGGATTGTGTCACATGGCAATGAGATTGCCACACTGTGTATATTTTTCAACACATTCTTGCCCCCACCAGAGGTGATACGTTGAGTTCACTCAGGAGCACAGATGTGCCCCTCTCAACAGCCATCACATCACATTAGGCAGTCCTGTCTCTGAAAAATAGATAGCAAGGTTGAAGTGAGAGTCAAAAATAGTCTCTTTTAATTCAGCCACACCCCAATGTGTCCTCGAAGCAGGTGTTTATTTTTAATTAGCAATCTTACCTCCTCAGTTCACTCCTTAAAATATAACCCTCCTCTTAACTGCTCTTACTCTGTGTTGTCAGCATGTACAGGACTTTGAAAGAGGAAGAATGATTGTTCACTTCAAACTATTTTTGATTTAAGTGTCTAAAAATACAAGCTCCTCCCTGTTGCCTGTTTTCTAACATGTTTCTATGGAATGTCAAGTCACAGCAGCAATCATCTTTTGGCTTCTTGTCAACACACTCGCTGGCTGTGCCCGAGCCAGTTTCACATAATCCACGTCTCGCTGTGCTGATAAACATTGTTGTGCAAAGCACCAGTGAGAGTGAACGGAAAACACTGCAGGGATGGGAATGATACATTTATGTGAATATTGTTTTATATTCCTAGCTGCATGTGGACCGACTGGAATGCTTAAAATAGTTACGAAAATGATATGATCTAACATTAGAGGGTTTAATCTTTAGCCTTTGGACGTGATAACTGCATCAATATAATAAAAATGGGCGTTTTCAGGATACAGAGGATGGATTCACATTTTACCCAGTTCATGAGGGGAATTACTTATGAAAGGTGTGTGTGCCCTCGTGACCCTAAAACCAAGACGACCAGAATGTCAAACAACACCAGTGTTTCTATAATCACATTGAAGAGCATCTGATTTTTCAAACATTTCAGCTGCATGGAGGAGAAAGATATTTTGACGCATGTGTTGGGGATTTAGTAATATATCTAGTGCTACTATTATAGACATACAGCTGCCTGGTTGCTCCAACAAGACAGACAAGCTTAGTAGTTTAATTATGACAGTCTAAGTTTATATTTCTAAAGTTTTCAGTAAATATTCAACCCTACAACCCCACATACTGAGAGGTGACACATTTAAAGAAAAAGTAATACCTAATTAGATGAGGGGAAAAGCATTAAAAGCAGATGCTTCCATCCGGGGCACAAGAGGTCAGAGAATTGTTGGATGAGTATGGATAAAAGGATGTAAATCATATACTATGGCTGGAACAGTCACTAAATCTCATCCCTAGTGGGAGAATTTTGACTCCCCACCACCATCATCAAAACATCAAAGCTCTGGAACTCCATCCCTCCACACATCCGACAGTCCGAAACTGTTACAACATTCAAGTCTCAACTCAAAACTCACCTGTTCAAACTGGCCTACTATCTGTAGTATCAATCATCCTGTATCCTCCTCCCCTCCCCCCCTTTTCTCTGTATTGCTTTCTTCCTGTGTCTCAACCATATCTCTGGTTTTGTTTGTTTGCTCTCCCTTCCAATGTCCTGCTGTTTTTATCTCTTGTATTTTGTAAGGTGTCCTTGGGTGTCTTGAAAGGCGCCTCCAAATAAAATGTATTATAGTTATTATTATTATTATTAATAAATATCTGCAACAACCTCTGGAGCAGAGTTAAATTGAAGGATTTATGCCATTGAAACGTTTCTGGCAACTTGCGGTGGGCCAATGGCTCACTGACAATCTAAAGCTGTTTTAGTCATCCACCTCTAGTCTACATCTTTGTCCCAATATAATTTTTGTTATCTATCCACAGAGATTTGCAAGTACTGAGAGGCAAGTGAGAAAACAAACTCTGGTTTTGACAAGATAATTCTTCTAAGGTTTTTAAAATCTGTGAACAGGTGTAAACATGTTTTGGCGGGTGAATAATCTTTTTGTCCCCTTGTGCCTCTAGAGGCGACAGTGAGTCGATGTAGCGCCAGTCTGCCCTCAGTACAGAGAGAGAAGTATAGCTACCTGACTCGCTTGCAAATATGTTCTGTGTCTGTTTTATTGTTTGTTTACTGGATTATATTCAAAGTGGCAGAAACGAGAAAACCACGTTACTTCGTCCTCTCAGCTGCCAGGAGGTTGTTTCTCTGAGTGTAAAGCTGTCGGCAGCCCTTCAGTTAGGAGTTAGCTTGAGTTCATTTACAGCACCGGGGAACTGCAAACTCCCTGTTGCTGCCGTTACACAGGTGCAGCAGATTGTAAGGGCCCAAATTAGAGGTGAAATACTGCCCCCTATTTATTTGGAGCAACTGGCTTGGAATTACACATCAAACCTTTAAGTCATGAACACAGGAGAGAAAACAATCGATCAGACTTAGAAAATTCATCACCAGAATTCTTTCTTCTCACTTGCCTCTCAGGGATTCCGTAGATTTTGGCAAGCACATGATATTTTAAATGAACATTTGCTTGTGTTTGAGAAGAACAAAAAAGGAAAACACAACTTTCCTAAAAGGAGAACACATAAATAAAAAGGGTGAGCTCACCACATGAGGGCTGCAAAGGACAACCAAACATATTACAAACCACCACCAAAGTAGAAGCTAAGACCACAACATACTGCCAAACTCATGACAAAGTACCACATGCAACCACATGCAACCACTAGCTGCACAAAGTAACACACAAAGTTCTACCTAGTAGTACAAGTACTATAAATAAATGTGTATGCTTTGTCAACTGTCTTCAGCCTCAGAAACACCTTCTTGAGTTCTTACAAAAGCAGATAAGTTTATGATGTGGTTTTGATGTTTTCTTTGTCCAACAAACTCTTGTGGAAAACTATTCTAATGTGGTTGATAACACGTTGAAATCACACGTACAAAGCGATTTTTCTTAAACCTCCCACACTGTAAGAAAAACAATTATGGTATTAACTCTATTAGAGAAAAAGCATGATATTGAAATAGAAGAAAGGCAAAACCTTGAAGCAGTCTGGTGCATTTTTTATTTCTTCAATGACTAGAAATGTAGCTGTGTGTGAAATCTGCAGGGCACTTAATCCTCCTGTACCAGCCAAATGCAATCCCCCATCTTTGTCACCGATTCAAGTCACATGAACATCATGGAAAAGACACACAGATGTAACAAAAAACATCCTCTTTCCAATAGAAAAAAAGTTTAAAAAAAACAACAACCTTGAAACAATAATCATTGTCATCAAATAACAATAAATAAGAAACGCTCTTCCCTGTACAGAGATATATTCTAATCTAAAATCCTTTGTAATAAAAAATAGAACTTCAGTGCATTTCCTTTGACACGCTTTTGCTGCTCCTTCAATACCACCACGATGCGACTCTGTTACCCTGGCATTAAAGCAATGGCCTTTAGAACAGAAACAATCAAAAACACCAAATATTAACCCTCCTGAACAACACAAAAAAAGCGGATATAAAATTTTACAGCCTTCTCTTTGTCTATCTGTACTGTACATCTCGAAACACAAACCTGGACAGAAAAGGCACGATTACCTACAATTTGAGTAATACTGGACAAAATTTGGACAAACAAAAAATGGAATTATTTTTGATTAAAGATTTTGGTCATTTACAAATGTATTTATATTCCTTTTACATATATTTAAACAGACGTTAAGATTACCAGTATCAATAGAGATACAGGAGGATATATATATATATATATATATATATATATATATATATATATACACATATATATATATATATATATATATATACATATACATATATATATACATATACATATATATACATATATATACATATACATATATATATATATATATACACATATACATATACATATATATACATATACATATACATATATATATATACATATACATATACATATACATATACATATATATATATATATATATATATATATATATATATATATATATATAGACATTATTTTCACAAAGTAAAAGTGCATTTTTATAACAAACCTGAATATTGCCAAAGAACAAACATTTAAGTTAACAATAGTATTGAAAACTGTATAAAAATGAAGCAATAAAAAAACAAGAAAAGTGTAGCAACCAATAAAGCAAAATAGGATGCATGATGCATCCAGGTGTAGACACTGTTAAGTGTCTGTTCTGGCTGAGTCCCCTTTAGCTCCCACCTCCACCTGATCACCACCAGACGGTGGCTCCTCCCCTTCCGGCTGCTGTCCAATGACATGCAAGGTTAGGGGGGCTACTAGACTGAGGGGTACTCTTGAACTGTCTCTGACGCAGTGTTTGGTGGTCTCAGTAGCAGGCCTGCGAGTCTGTGCGGAGCTATGCGAGCTGCCATATTGCTTTGAGTCTGTGGTCTCCAACTCCGGTTTGGAACATGTTAGTGCTGTGCTGAGAAAGCATCGCCCTGACTGGCTGGTTGCTGCTGCCTGATGCTCTGACCACTGCACGTCTCCAGGAGTCCTAAACCCTTGAGTTCTGGGGGTCCCGCCCCAATATGATTCAAATCTAGCCAATGACGGCCCCTCTATGGGGGGGGACGTTGGGGATGAGGGGGTGGTAGGGTGGGACCGAGGTCTGGCCTGTACCATCTGGATCCCTCCAATGGGAATCATGAGATAGGGGAGCTTGGCTTGTTGGGAGTGCATGGGAAGGTGGCTGAAGATGTTGTCTGCTGTTTGGTGTCCAGGATAACCCTCACAGGTGGAAAGACGGAAAGCAGGTGGAAACAAGCTGGATTGGGGCAATGTTGACCCCTCTGCTGCTGCTGTACCTCTTTTCACCTGTAGAGGGAGCAAAGACATTACATTTCATGCTCTGTCTGTACACAGGTTACTGTACACTGAGAGGAAGGTGCAGAGGAAATACATTGTGGCTGCTTAGTTTGAATGTATAAGCACAGATCTGTGCAGACTAATACAAAATAAAAAAGACTCACCGCTTTGACATGACTACCTTTTGTACCAGGGCTCTCCCACGGCAGGTATCCAGGGCTCCTGTGCTGTAACCCGAGCGGCGAGGGAGGGGTCCGAGCTTGTGACGACCGGTAGCAGCTTGGCGAAATGGGACGAAGAGGAGAAATGGGACAGATGGGAGATGGTCCTCTCTCAGGGGAGGGTGAGATGTGTCGGCTGGGCGAGGACAGCTCTAGACGGGGGGAGAGATTGCTGCTGGAGGAACAGCTCTCAAGGCTGGGGGAGAAGGTTCTCGGCGATGCCTTCCAGCCCCGCCGGGAGAACAGCGCTCTCCTGCTGCCTGGAGATGCGGCTCGTCTGTTGGGCCAAACTGCCCTCTGGGAGGGCTCCTGACCCGGGGTGGGACTGGGGCTCGGGTGCTCGGGGTCAGGAGTGCCCTGCTGCGAGCGCCTACTGCAGCTGGAACGCCCTCCTGTCGATGGGTGTGTGTCTGACGAGCAGGAGGAGGGCTGATCGTCGTGGGACTCCTCTTCCTCATCGTCATCGTCGTCGTCATCGTCTTCAGACTCTTCCACGTCAGAAAACTGATGTTCGTCCTGGTCCTCTGAGCCACACACACGCTCGTCACTTCCTGCTGTTTGTGCAGACACAGAAAAAAACATACAACAAATGGTATCCCTTTACATCCATGTTGTACATTTTAAAACTCCTGTACTGAATGTACAAAGTCGTGACTAAAAATCCTCTCACAAAGAGACACGAAAAACACATTAACAGAACAATTTTCAGGAACAAGCTTATAGGGTTAGGACAGCGTGCTGTATGTTTCCCACAAACCTCACCCACCACCCATCAAACCCATGCTATAAATAGAATACGAAGAGGATGAAAAGACCGGAATCTAATTAAATAGCACCATGCCTCTATTCACAAACTATCTCAACAGCCTTGTGAATGGAACGGCGGATTAAATGGCACGTCCTTGGCTGTGATGAGTGTAGTCTGTCAGCAAGAAAGAGATGGCGGGGGGGAGGGGGGACGGGGGAGCAGAGGAAGGTTAGGGAGGAGATCGTGAGGTGGATGGCTTTGAGGCAGATGTAAGTGTTGGAACGCGTATTGCCATATGCCAGCTACACATCCTTGAGAAAAAGATGTACTCGCTAGACTGCCGCAACCACATCAGGAGACTGTGGAATGCTCTGTATTCTTCATTCATTCATCTTCTACATTTTCATATTTCTTATGCAAGGCCAAAGGGAGGAGAGTAGAACATGGTGTTGCATAAGCTGTCAGTGCTGAGCAGCTACAATTCTTCAGAGGCAGAAGTTCATCCAGCTGTGTACTAATATTTCTCTACAGCGGATAGGACATATGTGAGATGCCTCCCCATCCCCTCTTAAGTACCTGTTTCCTCGCTCTCTGGCTCGTCCAGTGATGACTCAGATACTCCCATTGCCTGGCATTTTTTCCCATGAGCCTTTGACTTCATGTGTTTAGTAAGGTTCCCTAGGAAGGAACAAGAAAAGCACATTAACACAGGGCAAGGAAAATTAGGACATTGCAACAACAGAGGCAAAATAAAGTAGATTATGGAAATAATAATAATAATAATAATAATAATAATAATAATAATAATAATAATAAGCTTTATTTGTATAGCACCTTTCATACAAGAATTGCAGCCCAAAGTGCTTCACAGCAAAAACATAACAATTAGTACAAGGACAGAATAAGAGCATTTACAGAACAATAATCAGTGTTGATGTAAATGAATCTGAAGTACCATTCTAAAAATAGCAGAATTAAAATAGTATAAAATAACATTGGAAATCATGCCTAGTTTCCGTATCTGTGCCGTACTTAACGACCCTACTGCCGGGAATATCACATTCATCACACCACTCTTACTCTTACTCTTACTAATAATGCTAATTATAGCAATACAAATCATGTCTTCATTTACTTAGTAAATTGTCTCCTTACCTTTGGTTTTGAAGGCAAAGTTGCAATGTTTGCAAATGTACGGACGGACATCGGTGTGCGTTCGGATGTGCTTTTTCAGCATGCTAGGCTTCTTACAGCGAATGCCACACTCTCCACATATGTACTTGCCCCGGCCGCGACCTCTCACGTAAACATACTCTTCATTGGACCTATACCTGAGAGAGAGAGAGAGAGAGAGAGAGAGAGAGAGAGAGAGAGAGAGAGAGAGAGAGAGAGAGAGAGAGAGAGAGAGAGAGAGAGAGAGAGAGAGAGAAACACAAAATCACAAACTATGATTCCTTTCATATACATGTATACCCATGATTTCACTGTGTGGTATATTCAGGGGCTGAATGCTTAAATACCTAGCTTCTTCATTGACCAACCTCTGTGAAATTTATATTTAATTTAATTAAATTGCATTTTAAAGCTGCATAAATAGATTTTTGGTCACTTGGTGTCTCTGGCCTTGCAAATTTAAGTCCAATAATGAATTCAATTCAATATTTTAGCTTTATTTTGGTCTCCATCAACTAAATATCTGCCGCTTTAGCTGCTAAATGCTTCACTATGTTTACAAGCTAGAAAACGAAACAATACTTTATAGAGGTGAGGGTACCTAAAGAGTTGGGTGATAACCAATCTTGGAACTCAACGGCTACCAGTCTGACGACAGGTTAGCCTCTGGGGTCAATAGCCAATATTTCTGGTGTTCCTGTGTAGACAGCAGATATCCTGGCAAAGACTCTCTCTGCCCTGTACCGCACATTGCTTACAGTCGTATTAGAAACTTTAAGACGCGAGAACGGAGTTGAGAGACGATGTCTACGACCGTATCGGATTTGAATATTGATTAGTGCAGCTTTATTAATGAATATGGATGTGGGTTTGTGTAAGCCACAAATACATACATACGCTTACACACAAAACACACACACACGGAAACTGGGAAACAAGGCTTTCTTTATGGAGGCGGGTTGGGGAAGCCCCGCCAAAACCCCAGTAGGGTTTGTCTGTTCCCTCCACTACACCCTGTGCACACAGAGAATACCAGCTATTCTGCTGCGATCGGGCGGCCCTGCCAACAACAGCAGAAGCTAAAGAGAGGGAAGGGAAGCCTGGCTATGGCAAACAACCTAAAATAGACATATATATAAAAATCAAGCAACACATTTAGGTCTAGTCTACAAAAACATCGTCTATATGCAATCTTGATGTTTACCAAAAGGCTATTTGTGGACACAGTGGACCACAGACATTTGACATCTGAATGACTTGTCACAATCTATTCTGAATTGTAAACATCCAATGTGTGTTGACTGTGTTTAATTACAGTCTATGCACCACAACTACAAGAACCCAGGCTGTGAATGTTCTCTGTTGTATAACAGAACCAGCAACAGCAAATCATAACAAATTGTTACACAACTGTAAAATAGTCTCAACAATGTCATTATGTTGTATTCATTCAGGATCTGCTGACTGTTTACTGGCATGTAGTTCTTGCCACTGCTAAAAATATCCACCCACACTTCAGTAAAAACAAGGCAGAAGTCGCACTTCACACATCGAGCATTGAATCAGCAGTACGTCTCAACCGACAATCTGCCCTTGCTTGTGCTGTAGCTTTACAGCCGCCATGGCAGATTGGTGGAGAGAATAACGCTTTCAACCAGGGTGTGATTGATTGATAAGGCCACTGAATTTCAAAGCAGCGACAACTGAATAAAAGTAAAAGGCAACACCGCAGGTACTGGAACATACTTCAATCACTATTTGGCCAGAAAGGAGTTGGACATAATTAATCCTTTTGACACGTACTGTAAACTGGCTATGCCCATTTCCCCACTGTGGTTAAAGTGTCATGACAAATAATCACTTACACCATGGAAATCAATCTGCATGTTCTACCAGAATCTAAAATGAGACAGTTCGGCTTGTGCTCGCTAAAGAGGGATTACAGCTGATGTTCCACAGACCTTTGCTGCCACCAAGAAGGAGCAGCTATGCTAATATGCTTAATTGCTAAGAATTTCAAAGAAAGCTGCCTTGATCCAATATCTGTTTCTTTAGCTGTGTGATACTAATGAACTCTAGAGACCCCTGCATTCTTCTATTTTAAAGGGATCTCTAAAATGGGATCAGGGTGAAATTGTGCAAGTCACTGAAAAATAAACATGATGCACATTCATAAAAAAAAAGTGTTGCTTGTTCTCCAGGATAAAATGAGTGGCACATAGTCATGATTACAAAGTGTTCACAAAAGAGAGATGGAAATAATGAGTCCCAAAAGAGTCAGGGTACAAAACATTCTGAGGAGCTGTGCTTATTTGCATGCAAAAAGGAAACACAGCAGAGGACATGGAGGAGGTTGGAAAGGAATGAAGAGAAAATAAAACATAGGTAAGTAAAAGTGGAAGCGCTGCCAGAGTGACAGAGACAGCATGAACAGAAGGAGGAGGGTTTGTGTGATGGAAACAGATGACGCGAAGAAGGGAGAAAGCTGTAGGCTGTTTATGGATGAAAATGCACTCCCTGAATGTGTGTAATGCATGGCTGCAAATGATAAAGACGGGTAATTAGTGCCTTATCTACTGTAAGGCAGACAACTCCTTCACACTCAATCAGTGTGCACATTAACACAAAACACAGGCCTCAAATGTGCACACAGCAAATACCATTCCTAAATAGCTCTTACCTAAAACTTGTTCCCAATAGTTGTGTTCTGAAATTCTTAATTGGGAGCATTTTACATTGATCCATCTTTTACTGTTTTCCCCTTTATTCTTATCTATTTCTTATATTTGCTTCAATGTGAACAGACCTGGGGAATCTTTCAGCTCTAAACACAAACCTGGGAAGGAACAGAGGCTGCTCTGGAAAAAATCACTCAGACATTTATGGAAAAGCAGAAATATGTGTATATGTGAACGCAGTAAAGTGTACAAATGCGTGCAGGTTTAAAGACAAACACATGCATGCATTGCACACAAACATGCCAATCATGACTATGATACTGATTGCTTCCAGATTGCTTCATACTGTTCCTCTGTTGTGTTCTTAGTTACTTATGCAACCGTAAAAAAAGGTATTAATGAGAGTCTCACAAAGTCACAAAGTCACTCACACACACACACACACACACACACACACACACACACACACACACACACACACACACACACACACACACACACACACACACACACACACAGCTATCTCTCCAAATTAACATTTATAAAACACAGACACACCAGCAATAAAAGGAAAAAGCTTGGCTACAGGTACAAATGAAGTCCCTGCGGATTCCACTGCCTCCCATCTGTTACAATAATTTGTTTTGCACTCTCTCATCTCTCCCTAGTTGCTGTTCTGCCGTCATCAGGCATTGGTTTGCGACAGAAGAACAGATTACTTGTGTAATGAGGCACTCCAATTATTTGCAAATATTGAATTCTGAATTAAAAGATGTTCTTACCCGCCTTCAAAGATACGAACACGAGGGGGCTCGCTCTGTTTGGAGGTGGAGGGTTCTTCCTCTTCTCTCATCTCTTTATTCTCCTCCTTGTCATGCTGCCGCTGATCCTTTACTTTAGTGAGGGTGCTGGGTGGGGTGGCATGTACCTACACTCAAGACACACATAGAAAAATTCAAAACAACTTAAAATAAAATGTTAACTGTTTATTGCACTCCCCAAGACCTCTAAACAGACATTGTAGTGTAAAATTGTGGAGTACCGCTTTAAAGGAATACTTCACCTCTAAAATGAACATTTGTATATCAATTACTCACTCCGTGTTGGCTTGAATTCTTGAAGAAAACGTTGTTTTTCTCGCATGCGTCCACTGTGAAACAGAATCAAAAAATGCAGAAAAGTCTTGATGAAAATAAGTAAATGGGGACAACAGCAAAACTATATCGAAACATCTGTTTACTTATTAAATAGTAAGGTTTTTAGAGAAAATGCTCGTTTTCGGGAACTAGTGAGCATATTGTACAACTGGATAAATGAGGCTTGGATTATACTGCACGAGTTGTGTGAGAGTTTGTAAACGGATATTTTGATATAGTTTTGCTGCTGTTAAATGTGGCCCATTTACTTCATCGACACTTTTCTCCGTTTTTGGATTCTCCGTTCACCATGGAGGTATGTGAGAAAAACAAAGTTTTCTTCATGAATTCAAGGTAATGGGGTGAGCAATTGATATACAAAGGATACTTTTGTGGGTGAAGTATTCCTTTAAGCACATTAATAGAGTTATATGTAAAATCAACAGATTTGTTTAAAAAGATGATAGTATTATATTCTACGGAAGGTCTCTTAAACAGAGTGGTCTTCATTTACCTATAAATGCATTAGGTGTAAATTGTGATTCCGTTTACCTCGGACACACGTGGAGTCCTGCTACTGGCAGGGGCCAACTTGCTTCTGGTTGCGGCCATGGCCATGGTGTACGTCTCTGAGCTGTGCTTTTGTTTAGAGCACAGCAGCGACAACGCCACTTTAGTGCTGAGGCCCGGCAAGTTGGGGTTGTGAGCACTGACGCTCCAGGTAGAATAAACTGAGCTGCGGGGGTCCCTCAGGGTAGACGGGTTGGGTTTCACATAGTTCAGGTAGCACCAGTTGACTGAGGCGGAGGTTTGGAGGCTGGGGTATGAAGGGGTAGTTGGTTTTTCAACCCCTTCTTCCACAACTGGCACCCCTTCCTTTTTTTTACTTGTCTTGTCAGTAGACTTCTCCTCCTCCTCCTCCTCCTTCTCCTCCTTCTTCTTTTCCTCCCAATTATGTGTCCTTGGTACTTGCTCTGACTCCCCCTCCACTTTCACAGTTGTCACCTCCACCTTCTCTGGCTGTTTCTTCTCCCCCTCTTCCAGTTTTCTCCCAGTGGCTGTACTTTCTTCCTCCTGTCTTACCTTCTGTTCTACATCTTCCTCCTCCTCCTCCTCCTCCTCCTCCTCCTCCTCTCCTTCCTTATGTTGCTCCCCTTCCTCCTCCTCTTTTACCCTTTTCTGGTGACGCTGGGCCTCTGTGCTGAGCTCCAGACTGGCTGCGGGAGAAAGCATGCGTTTACTTCCTCCAGCTCCCAGTGGACCGTATCCCTCCCCAGATCCTGAGGCCAGCTCCGTGGGCAGAGACAGGGGAAGAAGACTCTTGATGTCTGGAGAGGGGACCTTCAAGTACGACCTTTGCAGTTTGTCCCGCTCCACCTGGCCCATGATGACCATAGCTGTGCAAGAAATGGGTTCTTGTGACCGGGAGGATGCCAAAATCTGGGACAGGGTGGTATACATAGCACTGGCATAGGTAGGTATATGGGTCTGGAGGCGAACTGGCACCACGAGGGAGACTACTGGTGTAAGCTGTGCCAAGCATGTGGCGATGACCGGCCGTGGGTGGTGGTAAGAGATTCTTACAAGGGATTGGTTTGTAAGGGCAGAAGACATGGGAGAGAAGGAGGGTCTGCTCTCTGTAGTGGGAGGGGAAGCAACATGTGCAGTAAGTCTCGGAGGAAAAGGCAAGTACAGAGCCTGATTAGCTCTAATCCTGGAAGAGAACTGGAGAGGAACTAGAGAAGGAAGCTGATGGAACGGTATACCCAACTGTTCTGCCATGTGTATCTGTGCTGGGTGCATCTGTATAGGTGGAGGGGCTGTTGGTGAATGTAAGAAAGCTCTATGGATAATTTGGGTGGACAGTACTTCAGAGATGACTGTGTTGTCGGGGAGTTGCTGGGATAGCGAACCTGGGGGAAATGCTTGTTGCAAAGAGAGAACATCATGAGTGGGCGGAAAGATTTGCGGCTGTAACAGCTGCAGGGCTTTCCCTGTGGTGTCCAAGCTGAACCGGGAGCTTGCCTTTGTTGAAATGAGAGCAGGGTGGCTGGAGCGGGAAGGCCCAGGCTTTGGACTCTCCGCTCTGGACAGGTGACTCATGCTGGACCCCTCGTCCTGCTCAGGTTCCCCCAAGGTGGCATGCTTCACAAGGAGACATTTTCTCCTTTCTTTCCAGGAGGAGGCAGACTGCTGATGAGACAGTGACCCATAGTCAAATGATTTACTTCTGCTCTCTGGGATTTGCTCTGTTTGTTGGGGGCTTGCTGGGGTCTGCTCTGAGGCTGAGCGCCTCATCTCCTTGTGACTTTGGTGGTGTTGGTAGGAAGCGGATGGCACCATCAACATCTGGGAGCTCTGGCTACAGGAGGCCCAAACGGCAGGCTCGGATCGTGCTGTGTCCTCAAAAGAAGCAGAAGGGCTTGAAGTGTGGGAGACGTTGCTCTCTTGGCTGGGGCTGCGAGGCACAGACTCAAAGCTAGACTCCCCGGAGGACCGGGCTGCTTCTGCCAGGCGGAGTCTCTTCTTCTTTGGTGGCAGCTTCTCTGCAGGGAGCTGGGCCAGAGTCTGGCTACGCTGAGGCCACTGAAACTCCTCCACTCTCTCCGCCTCCTAGAACAGATAAATAGTTTACTTCATATTAGGTGTAAAATTAAGAGATATTGACTGCTCACCTGCTAAATACACCCTTAAAGGGTAACTTTATACATTTTTTCTTTTTTCCAATATTTGTGCCTAAGTGACTAATGAATACAATTTTTTTAATTGGTCCAGTGAGGAGCATGACCCTAAACGGGCTGCAATGTTATCCTTTGGGCAATGTATTTCCAGTACAAGTGCCACTGACATGCTCAGATAGTTATTATAAGTGTTTGACAACATTATGGAAAGGACCCTACAGAGGAATACAACTTTTTTCTTTACCTTTCGCTTGATGCGGTCTAATTGTTATTGTGTCATGTGACTTGTTGCCGGAACAGTGGAAACGTGAGTGAGAAGAGAGGAGTGCCAGTGTTGTCAGAGTTTGATGTGGTGTAGCTTAGTGTTATGTAAAGAAAGGTTAACAATCTGTGTAAAATGTACAAATATATATAGCCTAATGTCACTTAAAATAATCATATACCTTGGATAAGGATGCCGTCACTGGCGGCGACACAGATGGCATGTCAGCATCAGGCTCCACAGTAACAAAGATCTCTGGCACTTGGATGTTTGGCTGGCGGATGAGGCGAGAAGTAGAGGGTGATGGTTTTGGCTCGGGTTGTTGTACTTGCTGACTCTCTCTGAGGTTTGGTACCTGACTCTCCATGGATATACTCTCCTGCTTCTCAAAAGAGCTTGTATGTTGGATGACAGACACACCCTTCCTGTCTTGCTGCTGCTGTTGTTTTGGCTCAGTCTGAAAAGAAACACCTAGAAACACACCAAAGAAACAAATTAACTACCATTATATTATTTTGGTGTACATGCCTTTATCTGTAGTGTACTGTAATTTCACACAGTAGTTTTTCCTTTCTGTTTTCTTTGCTTTATTTTAATGATGTAGACGCAGATATTGACATGTTATTTCTATATTTTTCTTAGCTATTCAGGTTTCTCAGATGTTAAAAGACAATACAAAGGCATGACAGAAAATAAATGTATTGCTAACACATGTTAGGTTATAATTTGATCTGCAGGATACACAAACAAACCTGAGAGGGCCTGGCTGTTCTCTGGTCTGCTTGGCTCAGGAATGACGCCTGCAGAGTTGCTTGACATGGCCACAGATCCAGGGCTGGGAGGATCTTCTTCCAAACTTTCCTCTTTTCTCCTCTTCCTCACCGCCATGGCCAGCGCTCGAAACTTAAAGTGCATCATCATCTGGGGGCGATCCTCCCTGCATGTTTTACTTGCCTCCCTGCTTTCTTGTTCCAGGGTTTGCTGTCCAGGGCATGTGCCTCTGTGGGCCTCGTAGCGTTCACTGTGTTGGAAGTGGGCCCCACATGCTTCACATTCAAACAAGCTTGAACTCTTTTGCTGTTGTTGTTGTTGATGTTGTTTTTGTTGTTGTTGCTGTGGCTGTTGGGCTTGTTCAGCGCCTTTGGTTGAGGAGGAGGAAGCAGGGCTGGCCTCCTCCAGCATGAGCTCAGCTCCCAGTGGAACTTCTATGGCAGGCTGCCGCTTCAGCATACGTTGGGCATGGCCAACCCTCATCTCTGCTTCCACTGCTTGCTGCTCATCGAATGACTGGCAGAGACGGTAATGTCTGGGAGACATGGTGCCAGAGGTGGGGGGCTCTCCTTGGCTGGTAGAGGATGGCATTGAGTGGCTTCTAAGCAGATGCCCCCCTGACAGCTCCTGGGTACCTGCTGGATCTGCCTCAGGATTGTGGAGGTGCTTCAAACCACTGGGGCCAGGGGCTTCTCTTTTGGGATCAAATGTGTAGGGATCTTTAGGGGTGGTAAATTTAGGCAATTCCATGCTGCTCTTCCTGGACAGAGAGGAGCGTCTGGGCTTCACACTGTCAATCTCACTGGTGTCCACTACTGCTTCATTGATAGTGATAAGCTTGGTAATGTGTTCTATGACTTGGGTTTTGGGTACGGCAAAGGGAAGGCTCTTGTCCTCCATTCCTGAGGATGAGGAAAGTGAAGAATGAGGCTGTTGCTGATGAGGACTGCGCTGCTGCCCTCCCAGCCTTCCATATTTCCCTAGAATAATTTCAGCGTAGGTTTTGGCACTGGCACTGGGAGGGCTAACTTGGGACAGGTCAGTGCTGCCTGACCCAGAGAAGTAGCCAGACTCTGTGCTGCCTTTACTGCCAGGGCCTAGGGAAGAAGATGAGGTGGAGAGGGAAGAAGGAGGGTCATCTGGAGAAGCCATGGGGCCACGTTTCCTTTCACTAAGCCTCAGTGCCAGCCTTTGCTTGACAGCCTGGGAGTCTTCAGGCCTCTGGCTATCCTCTGAGCCTCCCAGCGGTTCCTTACCACCTTTCTTCTGTTGGCCCAACATCTCTTTTGAGGAGGATTTTCTGTGTTGGCCCGTCTCTTCTTCAGACTCAGTGCTTTCTCCCTCTGTGTGTTCCTCTGGGTCTTCTCCGACGCCACTGCCCTCTGGTCCACTCAAACTGGTCTCATCACGACTGGACGCCAGGCCCGCTTTAATACGATGGGCATGGGACTTGCGGTGCTTGTACAGGTTGCTCTTGGTTTTGAAAGAAAAGCCACAGGGGGCACAAGGGTAGGGTCTTTCTCCTGTATGGGAGCGGATGTGTTTCTGAAGAACGCTTGGCTTGGCACATGGACGGCCGCAGTAAGTGCACACATATTTCCCTGGTTTTGGAGGTTTCTTCTCCCCTTTTCTGGGTGAGCTGACCCCTTCTTGGCCCTCTTGGCTGGACTGAGATGGGACCCCATGACCATGCTCACTCCGGGTGGAGGAAGTAGATGGGAGGGATGAGCTTGATGAGGGAGCTGGAGAGAAAAAGCTTCCTCCTGAGGGACCTGCGCTGTCTGAATGCTGCCATGCTACTGCTTGCTGCTGCTGTAACCGAAGCAGAAGGTCAGAGCGTTTGGGTTGGCGATTTTGCAGGCGACCCAAGGCTCTGTGTACAGGGCGAGGATTAGAAGGCTGCTTGGGCTGCTGAGGTGGACAAGATCCTAGAGAGGATTCAGCTGTCTCATGCTGCTGCTCCTGCCTTCCAGAGCGCTCCCCATCAGCCGGACGGCTGGGCTCAGCCTCCATAGAGTGGGGAGAAGGCCTCACAGACACACAAGGAGGGGCATTCGGAGCCTCATGGGGATAACCGCATGGCAGCGGAGTGGTCAGAGGCAGGGGAACATCAACAATTGTAAATCACAACGGAGGGCCTTTTTCACCGTGGGCCAAGAGTTATTAAAGAGGACCAAATGAGGCATCATTAAAAGGTGCCCCGGAGCTGCACGGTTGCAGGTAAACATGGATCATGTCTCTGTACAAAGCAGTTCTGCTTCTGTCCAGCCACAGCCATTCTAACAGCCCTCCCAAGGTCTTCTCTGCATCTCCTTTGTTGGTTGTCAAGAGTGTTAGCCGTTCAGCTTCTGAATGGGTCTAAGGAAACACAGAAAAAGAGAGGAAGGACTGAGTTGTACAAAAGTGGAAACATTCGAGGCACATTTATTAGATTCTTAAAAAGAAAAGGTTGTACAGCATGGAAAAGTACTGGAAAAATATTCCCTATTTTAACCTCTTCACTTTACAATGTAAACAGAAACACAAAGATTTCTAAATAAAAGCATCAACACAAAATAAAGGTCCTGTTCTGCTGCATAACAGCACAGCAAAACACACCGAACCATGTGAAGATTATTTAAGCTTCTTGACGTCCTAAGGGTTTCCAAAAAGTCAGCCATACAGTCTGAAAAAGAGTTATGTTGGTAGGGCAGCAGGCCGAAATCATTAGTGTCTTATTATCAAACTCCCCACATATCACACTATGACAAATAGGGTTACATTTCCTGGCGTAGTGTTGAGCGGGGTCAGTGTTGTAATGAGAACATTAGCAAGGTTTTGCATCATCAACATGTTATTGCTCTCATCTCTCCTGGCTTCAACCCTAAATATGCAGATAGTGTGCTGTGATTCAGGAGACAGAGGCACAACTACTGTAAATCTATCAAGAAATGTGAGGTGAAGATATTCTGTTATTGGCATGGTGATCTGAGCATACAAGCATCTAGTATGTGCATGTCCATATATTGTACAAACACTTCCTTAAAACTTAGACTCCCTTCAAATCAAGACTTCTACTCCATACAGACACATCTGATTCATATCTGACCCACAACTGGCCCACTCTGCAGGAGTCCGAGCAGCTCAGGGCAGAGGAGACCACAGTGTTAGGGCAAGGAGTCAAAACAAATGTTGGAAATATAAACTATGCTTATCTGATCTGGCACTTAAGCTAAAAGGGGTAAATGGAAGGGGTGCTGTTTTTTAGTGGATAAAGGGACTTGACAGCGACTGGGTTTCAGCCTACGCCCCTCACAGTCTGCTGTTATACAGCCACCAGGGTGCAGTGTGGCCAAGAGTGGATACTTGTTATGAAGCCTGTTGTGGAAGGGCACTGTGAAAACTTTTATCAAGACAGATCTACTGTAATATTTCCCACACTCACACTACTACAGAGTTGTGTTTATGAGGAGCCAATATAGCTGATCACAGAGACTTGGAGGCACGATGAAATCTCCTCTTTTATCAAGATGTATGTTCTGTAATATTCCCCACTTACTACAGATCCTGCACTCTCTCGTCTCAAACCCGAGAAACAGGATTCTTGTATCGCAGCCAATGAAAACACATTCTGGGAATGGATGGGGCTAATCATAACATTTTCACTGAGCAGCCATGCCCAACTGCTGACAGTCCCAGCACAGGCTCATCCAGAGCATCAATTATCGCCTAAGACGTTGACACTACTTGCAACCAACCCCACCCCCCCTCCAGATTCTGTCAAACTCTGCAGGTCAGCGCTCACTGAAGGAGGACGCTGCATGTGTTCACCTCACAGCTGTAGATCTCTGTGATGGTGTAGACAGCGAGCACCACCTCTGACAGTAAAGAGCGTTCCAAGAGAGAAGATAACAAGGGGTCGGTACTGATACAGAGCAGAAACAGACTGAAGGGAGGTGAGAGATAGAAAATGTATAGCTGATATTAAAGATATGCATATGAAGTAGGAGTAAAAAAGAGTGCAGGATGACGCGAGAAGAGGTGGGGATGATAGAAAAAGACTGAATCAGTGATCCAGTGGCTGAATAAACAGCAGAAGACTGCAGCTCAAGGTGCCAGCGGTGGCAAGGGAGCACTGACAGTTTTTTTTTTTAATGAGCCACACTTTTGCTCTCTCCATATGTCTAAAAAAAAACAACACTCTGCACAGTCAGCCTTCATTAGAGCCAGTTTACAGTGGGGGGAAAAAGAAAGAGAATCAGTCTTCCTCTTGGAAACAACTTGACAGATTCTCGGCTCCATCTCCACGTTCTCCCACATCTGCTGAGGGCCGATCATCTGTTGAGTGTGTATTTCTTTGATTACAGCAGAGTTTTACCATCAACACACAGCAATTAGGCAGAACAACAAACCGAATCAACAGCAATTATAATTCACTTTCATTCAGTTTTTATTTGCTCATCTTTCACCTTTTCAGTTGCACAGGAAGACTTTTGTATGTGTAGTGGCAGCCTTTTCTGTATGGAGCTGTTGAGCCACAGAGACACACTCTCTGGAGTTACATGCAGATTACTTAGATAACGAGGGAATGGAGCTTGCCAGCAGTGGAAGAAGTACTCAGATATTTTCCTTAAGTGAAAGTAATAATACCACAGTGTTGAAATACTTTGTTACAAGTAGAAGTCCATAATTAAAAATGTTACTTAAGTAAAAGTACAAAAGTATCAGCATCAAAATGTACTTAAAGTACAAAAGTAAAAGTACTCAATCTCCACAATTGCCTATTTCAGATGTCATGCTGAATTGTACATAGTGATGCATTGTGTTCACCACTTTAATGTTGCAGCTGGTAAAGGAGGAGCATTTTTATTATTATTATTATTATTTTACTGTATATACTGCCGGGTACCTTGTGAATTTTACCAAGGGATCAATAAAGTTTAACTTAACCCAAAATAATACTTGATCAATTATTTGTTGAATATATTTTGTATAGTTAATTTGAATCTTCGACGTAATTTAAGTTATCAAATAAATGTACTGGTATAAAAAGTTATTTACTTGAATTGTATTGGAATAGAAGTATAAAGTAGCAGGAAAAAGTACAAAAAAGTCCTTTAGTACAAGTACCTCAACATTTGACTTAAGCACAGTACTTGAGTAAATGTACATAGTTACTGTCCATCACTGGAGATTGCAAAGGTGTTATACATCAGATCCTGACTGAAGAGAGTTGATCCTTACACACTGAAATTTTAGAGAGAAAATGTAGATGACAAAAAAAACATTAGATAAAAGTGAGGGGGGTAAAAGATATGTGTATGGGGCTGGTTGCAAAGTAGGAGAAAAATAAGGAAGATACTGTGCATAGAAACTAGAAGGATTGAGCAGGAGGGAAAGCACAAAGAGCAAGACAAATTCTCCTCCTCAACCCCCCTGTAATAAATGTCTTTGCTCATGTAGCCGATTATCAGAGTGTAAGTTTAATGATCGTTGGCATAGCTGTTGATGCGGACCTTAAACAGGGCGATTAGAAGGTTTTTAAGGTTGAGGAGAGCATTGCTTACATTATTCATGGCAGTCTAGACTGCCAGCTCTGAGCGGGGGAAACACACAGTCAGGGCATTGCCAGGAAGAAAGGAAAGCCAGAGTCTAGTCTACATTAAGCCAAAACACACACGCACACCCTACAGCGCACATACAGTGTACAGTACTACTCTCCCCAGAGCCACGAACACACAGCAGCCCTGAATCTACTCTGACACATGTGACCAGCCAGTCAGCTGCAGTGGCCTGAGGTGACCTACTCTCATCCTCCTGCTGTCTGACGAGGGGTTTTCCTTTCTCATCATCCTCATTCCACAGAGATGACTTCATCAAAGAGATGACTATTACATGCAGCACTTTAATGGGCTTATACAGTAATAGAAATCAGTCGATGATGATAAGACCTCTGGTAAAACACACAGGTTATGTAAGTTTGTCTAACCTTATCGACGAGCGTTCTTCGCTCTGCTCTATTTTTAGGTGCGAGCGGGAAGACTCTGATGCAGCTGTTAAACGCTGTTATGTGCTTTTGATTGGAAGTATCAGATCAAAACCACAAAGCTAATATTTGTAGCAGTTCGCAAAATTAAATATTGTCAACACAGGAGCATTCCACCCCCCTGGTTTGTTTTTTATGAACCATCGTCCTGTATGATGCTTCACAGAGCAGTCTCATGGCGTGTGCCGGGATTTATTGTGTGAACTAGTTTCTGGTGTCTCTACCTAAATGTGAACAACGACTGGTCCACGGAGAGGAGAGAATGAGTGAGGAATGTGTGTCGATGCAAAGGGGGCTTTGTCAGCAGAAAAAGTCACTGATGCAGGTATCTGAGGGAGCCCTGACACATGGAGGAGCTCACACTCCACACACACCCACCCACATGCTGTCTCACACACTGCCTTCTTCTATCATCTCTGCTGTCTCTATTAAGTCCAACAGTTCTACCCCTAAAACTGGAAATCCCATAAAACAAACATTTTAGCTCAACTCCTGCTCGATAAGTAGCGCAGGAGCTTTGCAGCAGTTTTACAGTTAACACTTCATTATCATGCACAGGAGAGTACGGCCGGGCAGAGTTTGTGTTCATGTCCTCATCAATACTCAGTCGCATTCATTTAGCTGGTAATGACGGAGAAAAATATGGGCCAAACATTAAATTACCTTGTGCCCTGAGAAAAGATAAACCCTCTTAAGTGCTTTAAAAACACACACACACACACACACACACACACACACACACACACACACACACACACACACACACACACACACACACACACACACACACACACACACACACACACACACACACACACACACACACACACACACCTCTCCCCATTCTCTCTTACTGGCGGTAGCCTGGTGCAGGTTCCCATGGAAACCAGCCTACTCTGAGCAACGGCAGATGGAGAGCGAGCTGGAGGTCTAAATTTATCTCCCAGCATCCTTTCTGACTACAGACGCACACTGGCAGCAGGAAGTGAAGAGGGGAAATGCTTGGCCTTAGCGTGCATTGACAAGCTGGCATGACCCTTGACATCTAACCTCCTTCGAGTGACGACAGGTCGACCTCGCATCACATAAATCTGCGACAGCAGGAACCGCAATGAAGCAACACAACATTTGATACTGGACAGGAGGCTCTGCAGCATTCTTTAAGTATAAGGTAAATGGTTCACCACCAACAAAAACAGAGCTGCCAATCAAACAAATCCTACACAGTCACACTAACCAATCACAGAAACCACAGAGAGAAACAGTTTGGTTAAAGAGTAAATGCCCGGAAAATAAACCCAGAAGACGCTGGAGAGAGCGTAAAACCTCAAAGGCCAACACTCACACTCATCCAGGGATATCACTGCTGTCAGTAGAAGCCACTCGCTAAGGAGAACGCCGTCTGAAAAAACAGCACATACCAGAGCTCTCACTCACTCACTCTTAGCTCTGTGCGGGATGCATCGGGATTGCTGTACCTCTGAGGCGAGAGAGTGTAGAAAAGGATTTCACAGGGCTTTGATAAGACTGGCAGTTGACAACCGTTGCAGTGTTCACTTTGATTAAACACAAGCCAGTGAACTGCAGGTCAATACCGGTCTTTAAATCAAACATGAGTGGCACGATAGAGCCGGGTAATGCACACCTCGGCTGTGGGACAAGATTGCGCTGAGAGTTTTAATAATACAAATGGCAGCAGCTTCTTTTGGGTGATATAATCAACTGTAAAAACAAGCTGACCACAACTTGGGACTAAATTGCAGGTTGCCAGATTTTCCATCATTTTATTTGCGGCCAGGACCTTCACGGATGGAAATCATCTTTTTTTCATATCACTTAGTTCGTCAATTGAAATGATATAGTGCACAATGTGTCTCAGAAAGCTTTATCTCTGATTGGAGAGGAGCTCTATCCTTAGAGACCTCGATTCGGATAAGGATCAAATTTCATAAGATTCTCAGAAATTCATGAAAAATAGGGAGAAACCTCAGGCAACTTTATAACTTTAAATAAATATGTGATTTGTAATCCTTATATGATATTGAACAAGAGTTTCTGACATTAAAAACTTAAATCCTTTAACTTACTGTACAAAACACTGGGAAACACTGGACACATTTGAAATAACAAATGATCCAATGTGGAACAGCTGCAATAACTGAATAACTGATTTGCCATAGCTGACAAGTAAAGTAATGATAAGGAGAGAAATAGTGAAAAGACTGAGGCAAGAGAGAGAGGAAGACAGAGATGGATTTAAAACAGAGAGGAAGAGAGAGAGAGGAAGAGAAGGAGTGAGGGGAGGGGCGCACAGAAAGAGAGAAGAGAGAGAGAGAGAGAGAGAGAGAGAGAGAGAGAGAGAGAGAGAGAGAGAGAGAGAGAGAGAGAGAGAGAGAGAGAGACAGAGAGACAGAGAGAAACAGACCGTTTAAATTACCTGACAGAGCAGTCTGGTCTTCCCCCTCAGAGACGCTTCACAGGCACTGTGAGACAAGCAGGGAGAGCCAGAGAGTGAGAGCGGATATGACTGTTTGAGTGGGTGTGTTGCAAAGAGAGAGAGAGAGAGAGAGAGAGAGAGAGGAGAGAGAGAGGAGAGAGAGAGAGAGAGAGAGAGAGAGAGAGAGAGAAGAGAGAGAGAAGAGAGATAGAGAGAAGAGCAATATATATGGATATATAGCGATCTTAGTCTACGATCGAGCTGTAGAGCTTAGCTGCATCTCTCTCTCTCGCCTCCGCTCTCTCTCTCCTCTCTCGCTTTCCCCGCCTCTCCGCCTCCTCGCTCGCTCTCCCACCTCTCTTTCTCACTAGCTCTACTCTCTCTCTGCTGCTCTTCGAACCAAACTCGGAGAGATAGATAATAGAGATTCGCGATCATATCTAGATGTTGAAAGAAGAGAGAGAGAGAGAAAGACAGTAAATGAATGTTTTCACTGTACAAATGTAAGGGGGGGAAGGAGGAGGAAGATGCGGTAGCAAGAAGAAACTAAAAGCAACTCATATTCTCGTAGCATGAGTAACATCTCCAAATAAATCACACCATCCTCTCTGAAAACAACAGTTATGGCATCAATTGTCACGTTTTTGATTGCAACAAAAGTTCACGACAAACGAGACAACCAAAAACATGCACCTACAGATTGAGGATGGGAGCTGATGGATAGGATTACAAACAGGTCTTACGTTTGGGTTTTCCCCTGTCACACACACAACCCTGAGGGCGATTCCTTGCAATTATCACCTCCTTATCAGCCAAGTTATCTTATTGTAGTGGCGGGTGAAAAAAAACAGCCTTCTTCCTCAGTAACAAACCATCTGCCTACGTGAACATGTCTCATTTACTTAAATCCTCCAGTTCCAGCCACCGTGCTGCATCTGCAAATTAATTTTCAGAGTGGCATCCATTCAAGCAAGTCCCTACATTACTCAGAACTCGGGCTAGGCCTATCGGCAGTGCAACCCGAGAGAGAGAGAGAGAGAGAGAGAGAGAGAGAGAGAGAGAGAGAGAGAGAGAGAGAGAGAGAAACAGAAACAGAAAGAGAGAATTGAGAATGAACGGAGGTCCTGCTGTTCCATAGAGCTTTGCCTCACTGGCAGAGCACAGGAAGTGTGAGTCACACGCTCTAAAATAAACACACTCACACAGCGACGAGCCGGCGCACAGAACGAGCGGATGGCTGGGCTGCTGATCAGAAGGAACATGGATCCTCACAGGCCAGCAACACGTGGTGGCCTGGTGGGACTCACAGCCAGATGACGGGATGCATCAACAAGGAAAAGATGTTTCTCTCCCTCTCTAAATCGATTATGTTTTTGTTTTCATTTTCAACCTCATCTTAATTTTTGTTTCCCTCTCCTCTTCTCCAGTGCTGTTCCTGGGTTGTTCACATGTCCCCCTATCCTTTCTCCTCTGCTCTGTGTTTCCTCTCTTACTTTATTTGGTCCCAGTCAATAGGAGTGTTGTTCAGGACTTGGTGATTACCCCTGGCTCCATGCGGCTGCTGGCTGACTGCTGTAGGGGACTGTGCTGGCCTGATGCTGGGCTACTCTCTCACAGGCTGCTGGCTTTGCTGGCCGAGGCTCTGTATTGTGTCTGCCTGAATGTGCTCATTGTCACCCTTTACAGCCCGCACCTTCTATACTGTACTTCACTGCGAGGGACCTTCATCCATCCGTCATCCCTTTGTCCTCTGTTCCTCAGACTGAGGGCTTCTGACGGGAAGGTTGGGCCCGGGAACAAAACTGCCACTGTGGCGATGATTGACAGGAAAGTTGCTCTACACAGACGTAACGATTAGCGAGGCCGGGGACCGGGCTGCAGACACACGCAGAACTAGAGAGAGCTGCTAGGTACAGTATTAAGTTGAACAACCCTGCAAGCGACAACAGAGAATATAATAATGGAATAAAAATGGAAGTGCATCGATCATGAAGGTGTTAAAGCAAGTTTTCGTGATGCTATAGTAAATGTTAACCATGTGCTACCCTACTGGTCCCAAGCATGTCAGACTCACATTATGCAAAGCTCATTTACAGTAAATGGAAACAAGGGCTCCCCTGTGGTGTGGTCACATGAGGCAATTTCACATGTATGAGCACACCCATCTATACAATATAATGCAGAGGCAAGCAACACCTAAAATGCACACATCATGCTTTATAAGAAACTCTATGTTGTTTTGGAGCAGCCACAGACTATAATTTAGACCAAATGGGTGGTTTGCGCATTTACAGACAACCATACAGATGACATATTTTTGGACTTTCAACCCATAAACTGTAGTCACAGGCAGTAAAACAGGAGTATTCAGAGAGGGTTGTCTCTGTTTAGGGCAGATTATTTCAGACGTGTGGTCTTGCAGTAAACTGACCCATGTCTGTTCATAAGACTGTGGTATTATGATAGAAACAAAACTCATTTAAAAAGGAAGGCCACCTTGTGTATAGAAGCCACTGTTGCACAGTATTGCTCTACCTGTTTGCATTTATTTAAAAAAAATAAAACCGGGGGAAAAGAAGACATCCATCTATTGGGCTGAGTCTTCTGGGAACAGCATGTTAAGCCACTAAATCCAAGTCATTAATGGGTAAATGTAGCTGTGTCATCGCTTCATTCCAACCCTCGACTATATAATATCATAAAACTTATCACATTTGACATAAAAGTTCCCAAAGTTTCAGCTTTCAGTTTAAGCAAAGACCGTGACTGGATGGCACCAGCACACAGTGTAAAGACACTTATGAGCGTGTGTAATTGAGCAGACAAGAGAGCATTGTGCAACTAATGTCATAGAGCTGGAGGAATGTCAAAATGTTTGTCATACTGGTGTCAATATGATCCCTATGATACCAAAATCCTTGCTTTTAGACGTGCAAAACGGTGAGAGATGTCAATATGCTATGCTAACACACTGAACACGGTAAACATTATACCTGTTTAACATGAGCATGTAAGCACCACCGTGTTTAAAATAGTACACCACTGATTTAGCATTATACATTGTCAAATTTACAGTGGACATCAAAAAAGAAAGAAAAACAGTTTTGGTTTAAATCAGGGAATATCTGATCAAAGAATAAACCAGCAGAAACATCTTATAGCAACCAACTTTCAGCACACTTGTTTTTTTTATCTTTGGATTAGTCATATTCAAAAATATATATCTATTTTCACAAAAACATACACATATTACAGCTAGCGGAGATCGGTCTTATGCAGACAACCAACCGGCCCTGCTAATGGAGTCAAGCACGCTAGTCTTTTGTTAATGCCGATCGATATGTATCCTCAGCAGATGTGATATCTGATCCTGTATAACACTGAAAGACTGACCACCCTCTGTTTCTTCCTCAGCGTCTTTTTTTTATCTTGAGGGTCTCTTCTCTATTTACCTCTATGTCTCTGAGACACACAGAAATTCACAATTCCCTCTTTGTAGCCACCCTCCCTCCATTTAGTTCTCAATTTCAGCCTCGCAACACACTCTCATTATCTTTTCTTTTCCATGGTGCTGAAGCATTAATAAGCACCACTGTCTTTATATGCAGCAAAGTAAACTTCATGTATATTATGAGGAAGGCTACCAGGAAATCATGTCTCCAGGGTTGCTGTGGGCAGGGATTATGGAAAGTATCCTGGCCCTGAGTAAAGTCCCTGATTGGTAAATGATATCATATATAGAGCAGATATATCATTAGCAATTTGCGACGGTAGTGTAAACCCAGCTATTATGGTTTATACAGTAGTTTTCTGAGTCTTTAGCATTAGATTTGATTCACTGCCTCAAAGGAAAAATGGTCTTCTGATATGATGAAACAAATACATTAGGGATAGCAGCAGTGAACAAACAGAC
Source organism: Cottoperca gobio (assembly GCF_900634415.1). Lineage (NCBI taxonomy): Eukaryota > Metazoa > Chordata > Actinopteri > Perciformes > Bovichtidae > Cottoperca > Cottoperca gobio. Next base: position 14,097,865 of record NC_041370.1, on the reverse strand, counting down.
TCCAGGGCATCGTAGGGAGTTACTGTAACAGAAGTGAAACAGATACTGTCAAAGAAACATCATCTGTCTTTGGACAGCTCGACACCCGACATCAAAACGTACCACGAGTGGTGTGCAAATGAAATAAAAGAGTGACAAAGTACGGATGGGGGGGAGGGTGATAAATATAGAAAGAGGAACTGACATTTTCAAAAGCTGTCCTCCCTGCACCCAAGTTTCAGTGATGCGTGGATGTCAAGATCACAGTGAAAAATCTCCCACGCAGCTTATTGTACCCGTCGTTCACAGTCGGCTGCTTTGTATTTGCTCTCTCAAGTCATGGTGCAACAGAAAAGAATAGCTCGAGGCAGACGAACATCTTCAGTTAAGGTGATTGGAGTAGGGACAAAAATAAAGCTCAACCTCAGTCTTTTTTGGTTGGTTAAGGTTAGAAAGTTTTGTTATTATCGAACGATAATAACATAATTAGCATATATCTGTATTTTTCTGAACCACAGAATTGCAAATCTGCCTCTATATGCCGGTAAATGACAGCAGTCATTTCAGTGCAGATATTTTTGTCTTCATTTAAATGATCTATTCTTCTATGAAGTCACCCATGTGGATTCCTCCCCAGTGATAGGAAAGCCTGTGCTAGTTCCTCTTTCAGCAGCATCCTGTGTGCAGCTGCAGCAGGTACAACGAGCACTGCGTGACCCGGCGCCAAGCCTTATCGGCACATCTCTGTAACCTGTGACTATGTTCAATCGAGCTGTTAAATTTGAGCTGCTGGTGTTTACAGCGGTCCCTGCACAAACACGGGGAAGAGTCAACAGGTGGAAGCTCAGCCTGAGTGTGTTTAAACACGAGGACCAGGCCGCAGAATGTATCAACACGGGCTTGGGATCTCTCTCTCTCTCTCTCTCTCTCTCTCTCTCTCTCTCTCTCTCTCGGCCTGGCACAGGGTGCACCCTTCTGATCAGGGAGTTTACTGAAAGCCAGGCCAGTCCAAGTAATTGCTACCCACAGTGACAAACAACTCCATTCAGCCTAAGTGTTGGTTTACAGTTCTCTCTTCTCCGCTGCGAGGCCCCGCTGCCCATTCTGCCCGGTGCCACGCTGCATTAGTGGCCTGTCAACAGAGGCTCTCCTGAAGCATCAGCGACTTGTCAGCTGCCCTTCAAACCCAAAGCGCATACACAAACGCCATGTGCCACAGCCCGTCTGCTTATGTGTTTGTTTCTCTGAAAGTGAAGGTGTGTGTGAGTGCATGTGTTAGGGAGAGAGAGGGATGGAGTGCGAGACCGAGAATAACAAGATAGAGGAGAAAAGCAATGTGTGCAAATGCTCAGGGAGAGAGGGAGCTCTTGTACATGGTCATTTCGTCTTTTCGGTACATGGCTCCGACCTACAGTAGTGAGTGACTTTATCTGCCAACTGAGACAATCTTATAAAAGGCTATCAAATGTGTACGCGGTGTGCAGCCTTTATATCTTGAGACTGCAGCTCCGGGGCTGAGTGGGACAGCTCGTCAATCACACACGACAATCATGTGCAGCTAAAACAGTCTCTTAGTAAATGTGTGTGTGTGTGTGTGTGTGTGTGTGTGTGTGTGTGCATGTGTGGAATTGAAAAGCTGAAGCTAAATAATACATGTCAACAATAAACTGCGCTGAAGGTTGCTTACTGCATACATATACTGTCGGTTTCTGTGTTTCTCTAAAATAATTATGAACATAAATTCAAAAGCTCAATTGCACCAGAACATACGTTCTAACATATCTCTAGTGGCGTCTGGTCCATCAAATCTATGTTCTATAAATTATCCAAAATAATGAATACATTGTTTCTGAAAAAGTAAAGTCGTCTTATTTTATTTATAAAAACCTCTGACACAAATAAGCAAAACTTTCTGCATGGATAGATAATAATTCAGCTTTTTCTCCATCATTTGGGGGAACTGACTCTTTAAGTAGCTTCAAAGTTACATAGGTATTTTATACACCGTTTTATCAGCATCACATATGTATACTTTATCCAGCTTGATTCACCAAACATGTTAAATCATCATGCTGCTTTCACTGCGCTGATCTTATCTTTACAGTAACAGTTGTCAACAACAGCGTGCTAAAGATACAGAGCCTTACTGTACTGTAAACACAACGTCGAGAAGGATTAAGGTGTCAATATGAGTGTCAATACCTGCACGGTGCTTAGTAACAAAGCGCCAGGGACAAACAAACACTGGCGTCCAATTTCTTTACCAAAACTCTGACGAAGAGGAAGTCAAGTTACTGTAAAAAGAAGTTATCTGCTATGACGAAAAAAGTTCCAATATTAAAAATGAGGGGACACCTTCTTAAGTTAAACATGGCCTACCCTTCTGCAAACCAACTGGCCCAGTTTGTGTTAGCAGAGAGACATAAATGTGTCACTGGCTGTACTCATTGTTGCTGGGAGGTGCAGTCTAGTGTGGCCACTAGGGAAGGCCACACACAGCCACGCTGTCTGGTTCCAGGGTACGGTGACAAACCCATATTCCTGCACACTGCTTCTGAATGAGATCAAATCATATACAGTATATGACACACCCATTATAGATGAAAATGTTCTCGCCCCCTGACCAACCAGACTGTTCAAATTGCTCTGGAAGGTAAGCGAGCCCCGAGGGTCACGTGACCTCCGTTAGGGGAATTAGCGGCGCATTCTTCCAGCTGTCATCGCCTCGTAAAGATCTGGTTAGGAGAAACCCGACTCGGCCACCTCCTTCTCTCTTCCCGCCTCTCCCCACCAACCTGCTCATCCTTAGAGCCGCATCCTCCTGCCTGTGTGAGCCTGATCATTTGAATACAAAGCAGAAAAACAAAGACGTCCTTAAAATAGAGATGCTGTGGCTTTCAAAGAAGCACACTGCAGAGACACAGCCAGAAAAGAAAGAGAGAGAAAGACAGTTAGATGAGGAGGCTTATGGCGAGAAAGTGAGACACTGTATTGATGTAGGATAGGTGGCTGGATACATTGATTTCCTGTTAGTTCTTGCCCGATTATGTATGACTGATTTGTCATCCAATACATGTTCAGCACTGTCCCTGAACATGCCCTAAGCCAGGCATCACTGGCTTTCCTGTATGGATATACACACATTGGATCATTATGTTACCTTGTAAAATGTTTCCCAACTGACAATAGTTACTGTAGGAGCTTTCTGTCATGATGTCTCACTGTAACCTTGGCTACACCAGAATACAGATTGGGTGTCAAGCAGTGGCATGAAGCAAATTGGCTCCAATTATCAGTAGGGATTTGGTAATTCCTGTTTGAACCTGCTGTCAAATAACCAACATATTTGACACCTGACACCACATGCCTATTCATTTAATATTACCCTAACCTGAAATTACCTAATTTTATCACAATGTCATAAAGGCATTTATGAGCTGCTTATCAACCAAGGTTATCTTCTCTTCAAGAACTAATGTTACATTTCAATTTTATAGAGAAAAATAAAGGGTTTCCATTTTTTCTACTGCTTTATATCACTGTTGTATGTCTGAATAAGCCACCTCACATAGTATGTTGCCCTGGTTTTAGAAAAGCAAAGTCATCAGGCATGAAGGAAAGCTTTTTTTTTTTTTTTACGCAGGATGGCTTGATAAGCAGCAAACAAGCTGAACGCACCAAAGTGATGGAGTAGGGATACGGAGAGTTTTTGGTTTGTGTACCATTAAGTTTCATAAAAAAAAGGTGCTATGAAACAATCAAAATTCAGTTTGAAATCTTGAAGAAATAGATCAATATTTTTGTAAATACACTTATTCACATTCTGGCAGAGAGTTAGATGAGATGTCCATTTAATCCATTTAAGATGGCAGTCAGTTAGCTTAGCACAAACAGCTAGCCTGGCTTTGTCAAATGGTAACAAAATATGCACACCAGTGCCTCTGAAGCGCACTAATTAACACATTATTTCTCATTTGTTCATTTAAAAACAGGACAGGTCAGGTGTTGATACACAGCTAGCTGTTTCCCCGTTTCCAGTCTCTGTGCTACGCTAAGTTACATGTCTGCTGACTGCTGTCTTTTATTTAATGCTATTTAATGGCTACATGTGAAAGTGGTATTAAACTTCCCCTCTAACCAGAAAGCAAACTACTTTTAAAGGAAGGAAAGACTAAATGTGAAAAGTTGCACAGAGCCACAATGTAACATTTGACATGTTTAAATTTCTTTGCATTTGTATCATGGAGATATTTGGGAAAGCAACACCCTTTTATGCCTGCCTGGACAGATTTTCTAACAAAGTTTAAGTTTTTGTTGATGTGGATTTAAGTAGTTTCCATGCTTTAAATTCACTGCCTGGTCAGCGCGGTCAAGTTCGCTCCGATACAGAGGATTCAGCTACGCACCACTGTTATGGATCTCGGTCAAAACACGATCGTAATTCTCCAATTGGAGAAAGGATTTAAATTGACGTATTTGTTATTTGCCCTTTTTACCACAAACCTTTCAAACACACTGCACAATCGTACAGTTTGCTGTTTGCTGGGAGTAACTCCATTTTCAAGTGTTCAAACATTGTGCTTGATTTATTTTTTGCTGATATACCAGCCGACTAAGGGTAATTGAAACCACACTGATGTTTGCCAAAGTAATATTATTTTGAGGTCGGAGCACAATTTTCTTTCAAGCCATTAAAATAAATATGTGGAAGCGCATTAAAAAAAAAAGGTGATTCATTGTTCAGGATTTCCTGTGGGTTTACATTCTTCTTTTTCCCCTTCACAATAAACAGTCTTATCTCTGAAACACTGACTATATACTCACACTATAAGTGATATAACCAACAAGTCACTAGAAGTTAATTCATTTCCTAGAGAGCTGATCGTTAAGGGAAACCTGGACGACGTGCGTGGTTAACAAGCTTGTCAGCTGACTGTTTGTGGTCAGCAGCTGTAGATTGAGACACAATCAAAGCTTCCCAGGTCTCCAGACAGTCCTGAGAACACAAGACTTTGAGAACAGCTAAATTAACGTTTGAATGTTTTTTCAGTAAATGTTTGATTACTAAGAATAACTAGTGGTTTCAATCAAGCTCTTAACTTCAATATTATGAAGCAAAACAATACACAGTATGATTTCCCCATTTAAAATCATTACATTGATGGAATCTAGCTGCTCATAGTACAAATGTCACCAGTGAACAGATGAAAGAATCAAACAGTTACAGCAGGCCAGGTACTTCCTGACAAACTAACAGCATAACTTTCTGGAAGAATAGAAATGTGTTTATAGCCAATTTAAATAGCAGATGAGGCAGTCATAAGCCTGAACCCACAACACTTAAACAAATGGCAAGACGTTCCCTCCAGTGAGAGTGGTAATCTAATCTAAAAACCAAGAAAATGTAATCTGAGGACTGGCAAGTAGGATAACTTTCATCGTTGAAGCAGTCAGACTACAAATATACTCAAAATGCATACCATCAGAGTTAACAAGCATCATTGTGAAGGAAGTACAGTAAAGAGCGAGTTCACAAGCTGAGGTTTGTGATTATAGAGAGAAAGAAGCATTGATCGGGACTATTTCATATCCAGTAAGAACACTCCCTGGAGTTTATGGTCAGGCACACCTATATACATACACACACATATACATGCACATAAAACCACAAACTGTCACAAACACAACAAAATCCCATTAGGCAGATCTTAGCAGACCCATTCTTGTCAGCCCACAGTGTTCACTCTGCTCATTGTGATCTGGCAAGACTCAACAGGCGTTTGGTTGGAAGAGACGTCATTTCATGACGGCTGTACGAAGGAAGACTGACAGGTCTGGCCTTCACTCAGACAACTGAACCGTCTCTCAGTTTAAGGATTCAATGGTGTAGAACAAGCACATAATTCACCTCTATGGCTATGCAGTATATTGGCTTACATAAAGTAAATAAATGCTACGAGTAGCAATATTCAATGACGGATAAAGTCATATTTTCCTACTTAGAGCAGCTCTGTGAGGCTCAAGTCAGGCAAAGTTGTTATTTGAGCTAATGCTAATGTTAGCATGCTAACAGGCTCAACATTAAAATGCTAGTACTAGTACTATTTCCCATGTTCACTATCTTAGTTTAGCCTGATAGTGGGCTAACATTTGCTAATTAGCACTCAACACAAATTCCAGCTCATTAGTTTTTCAGATATTTGGTCTAAAGATAAAGTATTAGACACATTGAAATGTTGACCTGATGGTGGCACTAAATTAAAAGTCATCTGCAGCAAATCTTAGGGCAATCCATCACATAGTGGTCAAGATATTTCACACAATATGAAAAATGTCAACATTGTGGTGGCACCAGGAGGCAACATCCGGTTCTGAAAAGTGAAGGCAATGCTTAAGTGCCTAACACTTGCATTCTCTCTAATATCCAGCAGGGCGCGACTGCTCTGATTGCAGATGTCTGATTGTATTGAAGTCTATGAGAAAAGGACCCTACTTCTCACTTGATTTATTACTTCACTAAACACTTTCCCAGTAAGGTTTTGGTCGCAATCACTAGTTTCAAGTCATTAAAATGATGGTCCCTCTTAGAGGAAGATAGGTTTGGGTGCGCTCAGTGTTTTAACCCTCTCACAGTGTGTTTTCCGTTCATGAAAGTTTATTAGTAACATTCGAGTCTAAAATTAAAACGGTTCAGCAGTCAATTGTACTTTGCTCCCCCCCTCCCGTGTTACTTCTGGTTACGAACGACCAAATTGCCAAACTCGAGGCTTCAAAACTGTACTCCGCAAACCAATGGGTGATGTCACGGTAACTATGTCCACTTCTTATATACAGTCTAACGGTGGCACTAGATGAAAAGTCAAGGGCTCAACAAAGTCAGTAGGATTCATCATTTGGAAGGACAAATTCATGGCTATCCGCCCAATAGATATTTTCAGTCCGGCCCAAAGTCGAGGACTGACTGAAAGAACCAAAGAACTACTGATATTAGAGGACAGAAAGAAACACACACAACAAGAATCACCCTCCGACTAAAGGAATAGTCTGACTTTAGAGGGATAACATTTTTGAAATCTTTATACAGGCTTGTTTGATGACACACAGACTAGAGTAGTAAAGACTTGGCAGAATACAATGAAACCCAATGTTCACCATGAAAAACTGCACTGAGGATAATCTGATAACACTGTAGTTACAAAGAAAAGCAATAAACAGTGCATTACACAGATTGATGGGATGACACACTGATACTCTCTGCAAAGCAAACTGCAGCTTCTGAGTTTTGCGGCCTGACTTGAGCAACAAAAGTAAAAAATGTTGCCCTCTTCCAATCCCTGCAGCCACTCCGAAGCCACAGAGTATGCCATCCAAAACACACAACTATGACCAATGAAAGAAAGACTGTTGTAGGCTTAGCAACAGGGACATCTCGCTCTCACAGGACCGGAGACACCATCCATCTCACAGACTGACAAAGAAATAGTATGCTTCACACTGACAAAAGAAATCTCCCATGGAATTTAGCTCAAGAAGTTAACTCAAGATTTACAATGTTGTTAAAGTGCTTGTCATAAAGACAATTTTGAAATCATTTAATCGCACTAAGGGCAACTTTTCTGTTTTACGCCTGCGACGATGTACTGTATGCGTGTCTCATCCTCTTTTCGCTCAGAGACAAATTGATTTCTCCACTCTACACTCTTCATCCCCTCCCCTCCCTCTTCTCTCTCAAAAACTCTCACTAGGGTTTCTCCTGATCTCCCTCTTCTGTGTAATTTAGGCACTCCCACAGTAATGGACACCCTACTCAGGGGCGGTGAGTGGGAACCCAGCCGGCTGCTCCGACTACTCTCAAAGAATCCTGATCAGCTTCTCAGATAACTACATACACGCTGCTACAGCTTGGTAGTGAGACAACGAAAGAGAGGAGAACAAGGAAAAAGAGAAGTTAAGAGAGCTAAACCCTCTATCTCCTAAGCTGGTCACATGCTACCAGCCGTGCAGCTCCTGGTCTCCCTATGGATGCAGGTGAGTGAAATATGCCGTACACCCTAGGGCCAGAGATGCACCAGAAGCACCATGTACCCACCTTACCAAAACCTCCTTCACCCTCCCCCTCGCCTCTTCCCTGGCCCAGCAGCAACCTGTCAATCAGTTGACATCGGGGCAAGACGGGCGTCCTCAGAGGGCGTGCACAGTGCCATTAAGCATATTAGAGTTGCAGAGTGTTGATGAAAAATCAAAGTCTGCAGTGACTAAGCTGGGGTTGCTCCCCTGGCACTGTGCTGACGGTGCAAAGCAGGAAAAATGGGAGGAGGTGGGGAACTACCTGGGTGCAAACACTGGGACTGCTGACTGTTCGAGGTTGTTAAGGACAGGAGGATTACATAATAGAAATCACTGTAACACCTCCGACGAAGGAGGAAGCTTCCTACAGCATTCTCTGTCCTTTCCCCCAAAACATATGCCACCACGCATTTCAAAGGCAACGCTTTTGTCTTAGTTAGTGCTGTAAATGCTAATTCATATAAGATGTATATAAGGCTGCAATGGTTAGTCGATTTATCGAAAAAGGGAAAATGATCGCCAACTACTTTGATAGTCGATTAAACCTTAAAGTACATTTTCATGCAAAGAAATGCTTTTTTCAGCATCTGTGTTTTATATCATATTAAACTGAATATATTTGTGTTTTAGAATGAGACAAACAACATTTGAAGACATCAACGTGGACTTTGAGACACTGGGATGGACATTTTTCACTATTTTCTGACATTTTATAGAACAACCGATAAATCAAATAATTGAGAAAATAAATCGGCAGATTAAACAATATTGAAAATAATCCTAAATTGCAGCCCTAAATTTATAATATCCAAATAATTAACTTTACTGTTATGCGCCTCTAGCCCTGTTAGTGCCGGAATACCCTGCAGGATCAGATCCTGCACAGAATAATAGGGTACAGTATAGAAAATGGATCGATGGATGAACCTTCTGTGCAGGATTTTCATGTGTTAGCCTCAAATATTTGCCTTCATTCTGCCACTTTCCTCAGCTTCACCACAATCCATCCATTACTCCCCCCAAAAGGTGTTGAAAACCTTGGCTTTAGCATCCGGCAGCAGAGGATAAACATGTAGCCTTGTGACGAGCGGCACCCGTTTTTTCTTTTCCCTTCATCATCGGTTTATTTTCTCAATTACGCGGAGGTGAGTCTGTGTCAGCAGCTCTGTGTGACAGAACATCTACAACATCAAACAAACTGTTTTCTCTACCTTCCATCCATACCTTCCCCAACACAGAGATTCATGCTGAGCAGCACCATCACTTGACCATCCCTCTTCAACTGTTAATCCACCATGACAGTGTGACAAGACACAGGATTACTTCAGTGCATTGTGGAGCTTGATCCTGCCTGAGATGAATTGCCTGCTGTCATGCCTTTTGTTTGACTATGAGGCTGGTGGATGAACTCTCTCATCAGGGATTATTAGGGTTTTCAGACAGACACCTAAATAAGCAAATGCCATTTTGTCCTTACACAGTCTTAGACTAACACTAACAGTAGTACAGTCTATCTCCACATGTTTGCTGAATTTAATTAGGCATGTGCCATGTTTCTCAGGTTCATACCTCAGTAGTATTGAGCAAGAGTTTAGGCCTACACTTGGTGATTCTGATTGGTTTTACAAAATCAAACGTTTTTCCCATCTCTTGTAGAATAATAGCCGGCTATGAAGGTCTTTCCACTGCTTTGGCACAGATCAAATGTACCGTGGTGTGGAGAGATACGTTTGGCAGTGCTGGACTAGAGTGTGACAGGCACTCTGATTTTATTGAAGTACAGTGGTAGCCTGTGTTCTGTCTAGACCAAGCTAGGAAAGTTGTCTGTAGGAATGCTCATGCAAATATTGACCTTCAATTAGGTGAAACAGACGCCCTCGCTTAGGGGCTGCAATATGGAATCATCAGCAAAAACATCATGCACATAAACAGTCACAGAATATATATAAACATGCAGAGACATACAGTGTACACAAACATGTCTTGTGTAAATATACACTTTTTTGCCGTGTGACATCAAATGGCAGACAACTGCGAAACCTGAAGCCTTTAAAGTTAGTTTTAACCTAAAACACGATGTCAGCACAGCGTCGGTAGCATCGCAAAACCTCAACAAAAATTGAGGAAACACACACAGAGATCAAAATCCGTAAATTTGTGCCCTTTAATGGGGTGAAGAGCAAATGACCTTACCAAGTGATGGCAGTCGACCACACTCCTGCATAATTAACAGCATCTAAAATAAGGTGTTCTTTATATGACCTTACCTGACAATGTCAGGTCACAGCGGGCCTTCAGGGACTATGCGGTAAATAAGAAATGCACATATGCCACTGCACACAGCACACATACAACTGGTTTCAGATATTTTGTATTTTACATTAGGGATCATACAGCGGAGTATGGCCCAGAATATAAAAAAGAAGCATGACTCAGAGCTCCCCGCAAGCCAACACATCTCATAGCGTGAAGGCACGCCAGGTAAGAGAGCATCCCTCAAGGCTGAGCTTGGTACACCGCAGACTGACAGCACCATGAGAGACTAAACACATCTGGATTCTCCTGAAGGCTGTTCCACAGATTTCATAGGGCTTTTAAAGAGTGCCGCTAAAGGAGGGGGGTCCAGGGGTTAGTTTAACTGCTGCGCTTCAGTGACAGTGACATGGCTGGGGAGGATTGTGCTGGAGCATCGCCTGCTGCCTTGATTTGCTCTGCAGATCCGCGGCAGGGTTGGAAGGATTTTCCTCCCAAAGCCCTCTTACCCTCCCGCAGAGCAAAAATCCCCTCCAATCCTCACTCGTAGTTACTGCAGGGACGCCTTACACGCTGAAACAAAGGAAGCCAGAGAAGGAGGAGAAGGATGAGAGGAAAATAAATGAGAGGAGAGGGAAAGAAAAGACAGGAGAAGAAACCAGAGGACAGGAGAGGAGTGAAGATCAAACAAAAAGAGAGGAGAGGTAAAGAAATAAGAGGAGAGGAAACTAGAGGACAGGAGAGGAAAATCAACTAGGAGAGAGGAAAGAAATGAGAAGAGGAAAGGAATCTGAGAGGGAAATTTTAAAAGGAAGCCAGTATAAGGACATATATATTGTTACAAATGTATTCACTAGTTAAATATACTTTACAGTCGTTCTTCTTCTCCTTTATCCTCCCACACACATATATACATCTTACACATCGTCATGGCACCAGGATATGCAATGGTGGCCAAAGTTTTACTGAGAAACACATTCTGGGGGAGAGCAAAGCAGAGATAAACCATAAGTTATCTTTGGGGGTGTTCGTTAATCGACGCAGATTAGTGTGGTGAAGACACCTGAAGACTGCGATCTGCGCAGATGCAGTGTGTGAGCTGAGGGGTATCACGGGACCCGGAGAGAGAGAGATAATGCGAGAGATTTGGAAGAGGTGTGAAATATGATACCTCGCCTGTTTCACCGATCAATGAACACACTGGGCGTGCGTCTATAGCTAATCTTTCAAGGCAACACAGAATCGTTACTAGAGAGAGAGAGACACGCCCAACCTCCTGAGGTTCAAATCTCAAATATCAAAAATTGATAAGCAACTGCGTGTATTATCACTTTTTGTCCCGGGCAGTCCCAAGCAGCCTCTCCCGAGCATTACACAAGCATCAGCAATGAGATCCTTGCCGAGCACTCAGACATACCTGTGGTTAGCAGCGCAGTAGCGTACGATCACTATTGCACAACACTGGCCACTGTGGAAAGTGAACACCTGCTCAAAAATGCACTCAATGTTGATACAAGAAGAACACAGATTATAGCATATACAGAAGCAAACAATAGAACATGTAAATATAGCAGGAGTGAGAAATTATAGCCTACATGGCTTTGTGAAAAGTCGGAGTGATGTAATAAACTTGCTGCCTATTTTAAGTGAGGATTGCCATTACAAACAGCAAAACCCCTCGACATTCCACTTGAGTATCAACTGTGCCGAAGTAACTAATGATTAACTCTTACGAAGGGGAGTGTTTGAATGAGTAACCTCTCTGCTGTGCGCCCTCTCTCTCTGTCAAAACCTGCGCCGCCTGTACATCATCGTCCACATATTTATCATTACATAACCTGGCTGGCACACACGGGAGCGGGGCCAGGCAGGCACACTAACACACATATACAGTACAGACTGTCGCTCTCTGGCAAACACAAGGAAATTCTATCTGCGTTTGAAGGGGCAGCCAACACACTGGCCAGGCCGAGAGGTTGAGCCGAGGCCAGACACTGATAGACGACCGCACCCCCCAGACACACACACACACACACACACACACACACACACACACGCACACACACACACATAGAGATACACACACTGACTGACTTTATATGACTCTAGTCATTTATCAATTATCAAAATAGTTGCCGATTTATTTTCTGTCGATCGATTAATCCATTACAAAGATACATATTCATCTGTCCCTGTGGGGAAATTGGTTTGCAGGAAACAATTACAAAGCATTTCATCACAAACACAATCACATAAGTCACTACTAGACATATATACATACATACATACATACATACATACATACATACATACATACATACATACATATTAGAATAGTTAGGATGGACCAGGCTGGACATAATTTGTAAACACGCATAACGTGACGACTAATCGTTGCAGCTCTAATTGTATTAAATGATTAGGCTAGTGGGGCATTCGTGAAGTTGCCAAACTGGCACTCCTGGCCTCCATTTTGCGTTGTTTGTGTGTGTGTTTGTACAAGTGTGTATCCAAAGTCTTGTTCCTGGTTCACTCCGGCCTCCCAGCACTACAGTGGCTCTATTCTTCTCGGGTGCTTCAGAGTACATAATTAATGACCATCAGCAGGGACATAAAAAGGTTGTGTCCACCAGCCACCGGGATTTTACAGCCTTCACTGGATGTGTGTGCCACTGTGTGTGTGTGTGTGTGTGTGTGTGTGTGTGTGTGTGTGTGTGTGTATTTTTCTTTTAGGAAACTGATAACATCCTTCTTGCATGCCGACGTAAAAAAAACTAAACTTTAACCATGCTCATACATGCCATTTCATACTTTGTGGAATCTGTCATGCCAACTGTTGTGGGTGAAGCAGAACAGACTGCCGACTCACGCGTCTGTTCACTTTGTCACACCATCCGTGCTAACACCTAAGAATTTCACATCAAGGGTTCAAACTGTCAGTCTTACTTGTGAAAAGAAAAAGAAAACTGCACATAATCCCCTGATCCTTTGCGCCAGTGTGGCCGTGATTATCAGACCTTGTTATCTGCCGGAGGTGTGTCTGAAAGTCTGACCAGGAACTCTACACCACCCGCTACCAATGGCATCTCATGCATTTACTGTAAAGCAACACGTCGCCACCTGCAAGGCTGACTCAGAGTGTGAAAGATGGAGGAGTGGAGAGGGTAAGCCATGTGAGTGGAAGTAGGTATGCATTGTATAAGGTGTTGAGTGGTTCTGTGTTAATTGGCAGAAAACTGCCCTTTTCCATGTGCCTTGTTGCTTGTGCCATGGAGAGATATAGAAACACAAACACACCCGACTAACTGACTGAGGTCTTCAGTAATCATTGTTAGTGCTGACAGAGAGTTTTATTTCCCTTTTATTGTACCTGAACAAACTCATTGCGTAGGTCTACAGCTACGATACTGAATACCAGAGCTTTCTATAATCAGTTGACCCTGCTAAAGTGTTGACTGGTATGAAACAGGTCGTACAGTTACACAGATAATGGCACATTCAATACCAGCTTTAAAAATAAAAAAAATTATCCTTTACGAGCCACCTTCTAACATTTCAGCCAAGTTACAATAGTATAAAAACATCAAAGTAAGTCTGACTCGCAGCTTTTATCCCCATCCATTTTGAAACCATAAATGGCAGTAATCCCCAAAACCCAGATTTTTTTGTTGACGATCAAATGCTTTACGATGTCAAACAATCTTGGAAATTTGCAAGGAAATGGAGCAGAACTCTCCTTGGGTGCCTGCTGAGCTTGCGCCTTTCTCCAGCCAGCACCACAAGTGGTCTTGATCCAGGCCAGAGTGGAGTACTGTAAGGCTGCCACTTTGTGCTGATTCAATAAGAAATAATTGCATATTGGCCTCTCTCCACTCAGCCCCCTACACCACCCTGTTCTGACACTTCACTGTATTTCTATGCTATAAGTTACACTATGGACCCACACTTAGGGGAAGGACACTGCAGCATTGCTGCTATTGTTTTTTTGTTTTTTTCCCCACATCCACATTCCTTTGGATTGGATGGGGAGTATTGAGAAGATACTAAACTTTCACTGATATTTTTTTTTTAAGTATGTCTTACGAGCACCGGGCTTTAGGGCACACAGCTGTGTAACAACTATGGTCTTCATCTGCAGAACAACACCCTTCAAGTGATATCCTTTACCTCACATCCTGCCGCACTGGCATTAGAAACACTCAAAGTGCAATGACTTTGCCTTGTGGCAAATGTCTTATTTTGAAAGCAAATTAAGGGCTAATAAAAATAAAGGCTAACACTAATGTGACTGTTTGGCATGTAGATATGTGTAGCCTAGATACATGGCTTGTAATGAAACTACTTAGCATATTGAACAAGTCAGGCAACAGTCACACAGTCATTCCTTTTGACTGTATGCAAATGTGATACTACAACAATATTGTCATTATAGCTTGGCATGTAAAGGTGAACCCTGTGTGTCAAAAAATAAAAACATGAAGCAGAGTTGCAGATTAAACATCCGCCAAAAATAAACCTGTTTAGTCAACTTCTCCCACCTATCACATAACAGACTGAGTACAAAAGCATGATGTCATTCCCTAAAAATCTGGCAAGTGTAGGTGTAGTCCATTACAAATAAGTTCACAGGCGGAATCTTAAATGTGTGCGTAGCCTGATGGTGTCAGTCTGCGCTGTTGCTCTCGTCAACCGGTTTGTTTTTAAGGACAGACGCTCCTACGTGATGAAGCATATGCTGTCAGCTGTGTGTGCAGCACCCCCGCCGCCACTTCAGCCCACACCGCTGCACGCACTGTAGTTTCTCCAAAATCCCTCTGAACAGATCTGCTATATGCAGCTCATCTTTGCCTTTTCCCCATCAAATGTCATCATAACACAAAACGAGGCAACTCAACTTCATGGCACACTATTACTGTGAAAACACGGGTGGGATACTGCGCTCAACTTCACACCGTATCGCTCCCTTAACGTGACAACCCCTGCAACACAACGGAAACTAAGTCATAAACAGGCAATGATATCACGCTGTAATATTTACCAGTTTGCTGCTACAGTACGGCCGCTTGCAGCCATTTATCCCGTAGTGAAAGGGCCAGAAGAAGTCCGCATTTCCTGGATTGCGATGCTGGATAGAGCCGCTCTCCGTGCGCGCGTTTGTGGGGAGGGAGTGCCGGAGGGGCTCGGGGTGATTCCCTCTGTTGTGTCAGACCGGACAGCGATGCCACATTCAGCTGATCACCACAACAAAACAACATCTCGCCCTACGCGTAACACACTCCGCGGCTCCGCACCGCCCCGCACGGCAGGTCCGATGGGCCACGCCCCCCTCTCAGCCTCCACCAGTGGGCAGGCGCGTCGAGCTCGCCTCGTGATTATTCATGAGTTGACAGAGGCAGCCATTGGTTGAGAAGCAGAAGTTCCTGGTTAATGCTATTACTTCTAATTAGCCACCTCATGCTTTAAACCAGAGTTTTGGAGACGGAATGGGGTAATCATGCACCCTGTGATCTCAGCTGGTATACTCCAAATGTCTGTCACATTCTGCAGCAACAGTCTCACAGAGACTAATTATACCACCACTCACACCCTCCTGCGAATAATGAATAGCTCACCTAAATTGATTTGATGAGCAGAACAATTCTTTTTACAGTATCGGTTCCTCTGAGTTCATACTTGTACATTTATCAAACCTTTAGAGTTTTGATACTTTTCGTAAAATAGGGTTTCAGTTTCTCCGTGACACTCCGTTACAGTACATGCACTTTGAGCAGTAAATACAACAAATCTTCTTTGAAGCGTTCATGTTTTAGCCACAATGCGACTCAAATCTCATAAAAACACCAAAGTCAGAAGTACAATTTCCCAACTCTGAAAATGGGACCATCCGAGTACATGTGTTTGTTCATTTTTGTACATCACTACTAAACTGATGCTGACATGGCATTTCACACAAGAAAGATATAATGGAGGTCAGGACCTGAGGCCACAATCAATTAACTTCCCCTGGAGGACTGTGTGAACTGTTAAATGGTCACGGGCAGTGTTTTGAAATTGTTTGCACACAGCTCTGAGTGAATCTCTTGCTGATCTTATGACTCTGTCCATCTGACTTCCTCATACCTGAAGGATGACGCCGATGAGGTCCCGATAGGTCAGATACAGTAAAGGCCACAGAGAGTGGCTGTGACTGCTGCATGTATTGAGATCAAATGGTGCTCTAAAGGCCATGGGCATCAGAGGTTGGAGGAATAAAGCTGCTTTCAAAAAGAAATCCTATAAGGACAATAATGACGTGTTTCATGATGAAGGAGGAGAAACTGTTGAAGAATGAGAAACATTAAGTCCTATCTACATGCAAGATTTCCTGTCTCATATTTTCAGAGCTGTCTATGCATCTGCATCCAGCACGCTAACTCTTTGTTCTCAGTGTTGAGAGCAGCTCCACAGTAAAGTGGAAAGAGATAGAAAGGAGAGGAAAGGTGGGAGGGAGGGAAGGAAGGGGGGGGGTAGATGTGTAGAAGAAAGACAGTGAGAGACAGAGCAGGAGACGGTGGAAGGAGTGCAGGGACACGCTGTGGTGTGAGCGCTCCGTACTGCTACAATATGACTCTGACGGCTTATGTAACCAGACTGGCCTGGCATTTGGCTCACAGCAGACGCCGGCTGCACTGACTGTTATATAACTGCATTAGCTGCTCCTCTGAGCTGGAGGAGAGCATGCGCACAGGAGAGCCTAAATACACATGAACACACTCAGACTTTCAGACTTTTAGACTTCCAGCTTAATAATTGCATTGCACTGCGGCCAGAGAATGGAAGCAATCGAACAAAATGAGGAGAAACCTAGCGGAAATGCAACAATTTATTACAAACAAGCAGATCTATTAGTGCCCATATTTTACTCCCTGAAGAGAAACTACACAATGAGTCTGACAGGCATCAGCATCTTCACTTCCCTTCATCCAGCAACAAGTTTCCCATCCTGCAAAGCCTAATTGGGGTTTAATGTTGGGTAAATGTTTCCAGCGCACATGCAGTATGCCAGCAGGGCTCAAATTCAATTAGCTCCCCGGCATGCAGCACATAATTTAATGGGCCTGGATCCCACTCTTAAAACCCAATTACACCTCAGACAGGCATTTCCAGTCATTCTGTCAAAGAGGTGGTCAGGGATGCACAATCCTCTCACATAACAATGCTTATCCAAATTAACATCAGGAACAGCTGTACTATTCAAGCTTCATTTATTGTAATAGTAAAAATGTAAACAGTGTAATGATCTGTGTCTTTCACTGACCTTATTCTTGACTAAGAATGCAAAATGCAGCTAAACCCTGACATTTCCAGGCTAATGTGGGAAAAAGGGAAGCGCAGATTAAGGTCAGGGATAACACTGCAAGTGATAACCATTGTTTCAGTCAATCTGCAATTAAAAATCCCAGGATGCCTAACCAAGCATGGCTGCAGAGCTACACTAAGTGGTTCATAATCAGCACATTACAGCCTCTGATCTCTTATTACAGCAACAAATTGCATCTGATGATAACGGAGGAAATGAAGGTGGGATTTATGACACCGGAGCCAATGGCCAAAGACGGAGAGTGTCTTAAATCTAGCCTAAGAGGGGAAAAAACGAGTTTACATTAGTACAGCTGATAACAGGGGAAATAAAATGTGATTTATGACACTTAGCTAATTTGTTCTCAAATGCTGTTGGCTGTGTGCAGAGGCTATTAAATTGCAGATGGGACTAATGGAAGAGTATAGTGCAAAGAGTTCTTTAGTCTCATGAAACTCAGTCTGATACTTTTATACTATATTTTATTAAATCACTGACAGAGAAAATGAAAAAGGTAAGTTTACAACAGTGAGGGCAGTTCTTTAAAGAGTGAGATTGTGTTAAGACTGTGCCAGAGAAATAAAACTGAAACAATTAAGATCAAAACACCAGAGGTTTGGGGGAGAAGGTGTCGGTCTGTTACTGTTAGAGGAGTGACATCATCGGTTTACTACAAAGTGCCTACGCATTTGACGATGATGATCGCACAGGACTCGACAGACCCTCCACGTGTGACTGACCCTTGAGGTGAAGCCGTGTGTCAGGCCGGTGTGCAGGGCGCCGCTACACAGAGACAAGGCAGGACTGTAACTCTGCAGCTCGGCATCCCTAGAAATGTTCAAAAAAGGAATTTTTCATCACATTTCATTCATGACGACAAATAAATTCACAATTGTATTTATATATCTATTTATTTTTCTTCTTTTTTCCCCCCTAAATGTATTTATTTATTCCAACTGGATCGTCTTCTCATTGTGTGTGGCTCTTGTGTGGATTATTTTTAAGCTTAGCTTTTCTTTTCCCCCTTTTTTGTTATTGTTTGTTTTTCTCCTTAAGTAGAGTGCAGGTCCTTAGCTTTATGACTTCTCCTGGCACATGTTTTCATTTTTCTCAGGGAGTTCATACAATCAACACTAGGCATTTAACTTTCAGTGCTGAAACTTCAGTGTTTGTAATGGCTCACAACACGTTTTCATTACTTGTTCGTTGCTGTTGCTGTTGCTTGTGTAATTGTTTTGTACATTTTGTGTCGGTGTGTTTTTACAGACAAACAGCAAAAAAAAACGATGTCATAGTTTTGTATGTTTACAGTTGTGTGCTGTTGTTGCCTGCAGTGTCAGGAAAGCTGCTGCTTCCTCCATTACATGCAAAGGAAATGAGAACTCATTCTCACAACTACACTGTGTCACAATCCATCAACTCAGGATTGCCAAGGATAGGCTGAGCGAGGGGTGGCGTTGTGGAAGGGTTGGAAGTCGACAGGAGGTGGTGTGTGCTGAACAGTTCCAGACAGTGCCAACTGGTTTGAGGGACTGTAGCGGCCAAAACCAACAGGCCCCGTCTGCCAGCCAGGCGAGAAGGAAATATCACAGCAGAGGCTGAAAGCACTGCCACATGCAGCTCTGTCTCTGTAACAGAACAAGGGACACGTCAGACACATTTACTGCTTCAGTTTATACTAAAAGGCAAAAATCTGGCCGGATTAATTATTTCGACACAAGTCTTTTAATTTAGCTTCGGACCGCTGTCACAAGAAGCTAACTGGCAAACACTTAGTTCAGGTTTAAGACATTAGTGGCTGATGTGTGAGTGAGAGAAATGGTGGTAATATTTAAAGCAACATACAGGGAGACACAGCAGGGGTTTAAGGCCAGATAGTAAGACTATCCATCAGACATACGGTGCTGTGTGTCAAGCGTATGGTTTGCTTGTTTTGGAGCGTCATCAACACATGATGCTTATCCCAGAGAACAGAACATGCTGTGGTACATCCATCAGCCCCTCCTCTGTCCCCAACTCTGGTACCTCATGACCTAAATCTATGAGGTGATGTACAGAAACCAAAGTGCTATCAGATTATCTGCACCTGGTGACACATTAGAGATAGGATGATGTGACATGTAACATCCATGGGGCACCTAAATCCCCCTAAACCATAACATATTATTTTACCAGTAATTACTGCACCCTAGTAAATGAGAGGTAATCAAATGTTTTTATTAAATGTTTTGTAGTTCTTACACTCCCATCTTCATAGCGTACTGATGAAGAATATTTTACTCAATTTATCTATTTGACATTTCTCATGGGACACAACTGGAGGCTTCTATTGAGGCGCCATCAAGACGAAGAGCGAGTGATAGATTTCCATCTTTATTAAAAAGAAGTGCTTGTACATTAATTGCAATATTAATTAATGTCATAGGACTTTGCCTTATTAACATGCAATGACATGACTTACCACAATGTAAGGCAAGTAATACGCACACCTCAGCATTAGGGTTAAACTCTTTTCGAGCCGCAGGACTACAGAAAGGCACTTCATAGGGTTTTGAAACATTACATGTTATGATCCAACACTGGCAACTGTGCCTGAATAATCACCTCCATAAGGTGATGATGGTGAAATGTACAACAAACAATTAAAAAAGACTTGAATTAATCACAGCAAAACTCACAATACTCTTATGCAGCCAGAGAAACAGGACATCAGATTCATGTGTGTGGGCATTGAAATGTTTCAAAAGAACATAACATAACATAGACGAAGACAAACGATAACATTTTCAGGATTGTACCAAAGACATTTACAAGTATAAAACATAACTGTCTTTTTTTCCCAACTTATTCCATTCCTATTAATTATGGAACTACAACATAATGCATAAAATGATCGTACCACCATCAACATACTATAAAGGTCAATACCATTTAACAGCAATGTATCATTTCTGAAATTCAATTGTACACTTAAACAACAATTAAAAATCCCTTTTTTTTCCTCTCTCAACTCAATATCACGCTCTGCAACATTCTTGAAATAATGACATTTGTGAGAGCATTGTGGCGTTCACACCATCACCTCCTGAACCGTACCGCTGCACATCGCATGATGCTGATTGCTATGGATCAATACATGACTCCCTGCTGCAAACAGGCTGCTAACCATGCCCGTGGCTCAACAAGGTCAAACACAGTCAGACATGGAAAAGGCATAGCACCAGAGATAAATTCCCCATTGTTGGAGTAAACGAGGAAGAGCTGAGATTACACTGGTGGCCTATAAAGACTCTCTGGCTGGAGGTGGAATGACGTGGATTTGCATTCAGTCAAGCAGCAAAAGGGAAGCCCTGTTATGCTCTGTAGGGCGTGCCGTAATAGTCTTATCTAACTCTCACACTCAACTCACTCTGGGGCTCCGGAAAAGGGTTCCCCTTGTTGCCCCCAGTGCTAAACGAGTCCAGCTAATCAGGGATTCCAGACCTGGCCAATCAGAGAAGTCTGATCTCACAGGCCCTGAGAAGGGAATCTGAAATGTCTGAGGTAGGGTAGGGAGCTGCCTATGAAGGTGTCATAGGCAAAACAAAAAGAAGAAGAAGACATTCTTGTAGCCAAAACCTTCAACAATCAAGCTAACTACAAACATCTACTTAAAAAGATCAAATATCTGTAGTGATTATCCCACTAAATAATCATACTGAGAGAGGTAAAACAACAAAGCACAATAACAGCAGAGGCAATTATAACAATTAAAATAAAAGGAATAAATGAAATGTTAAGCGTTTCCTTTATAGCATCCTTCACAATTCCTTCATAGCATCCTTCACACTGCCTAAAACCAGAGGCAAGAAAACTAAAACAACCAAATACAGCTAAGACAAGGTGGACAAGGTGGCTCAGTTGAAATCCCTGTCAGGGAAGATGATAGGGGCCATGAGGGTCCAGAGGTAAAGCCCGAGGCCCAGCCAGCTGGAGGCCATCTTCACCCACACAGCTGGCATACTGCTCTGCATGAGCTGGGTGGTGGTGTCCGGTCTGAGGGAGGACACAAGAGGGAAACCAACTCAACATAACGCATGGACTGAAATTCATATACAGATATTTCTCACATGTGGCCCATGAATGATTAGCAGCAGCAGTGTAGAGGATGAGCTTTATTTTTTTCTTTCTAAAAAGGAGCTGAATTCAGAAAATTACATTCAAACTGTGTTCAAGGACTTATATATCTTTTAGGTGAAGTAATGTGCCCTCTGGTGGCCATACTGGAGGCTTACAATGCATGTGCAATTATATTTTCAAAGGAAAGATTCTGTAATCAAACTCAGTTATCAGTGACCCTCCAGTCACGGGACTCAGAGACATTTTGACTTGAAATCAAGCATGAAAAGGTGAAACACATTTTGTCAAAGACGGCTCAGTTCCAGGACCCTGGATCCT
The DNA here is from genome assembly GCF_900634415.1 of Cottoperca gobio. Classification (NCBI taxonomy): domain Eukaryota; kingdom Metazoa; phylum Chordata; class Actinopteri; order Perciformes; family Bovichtidae; genus Cottoperca; species Cottoperca gobio. The sequence goes on along the minus strand of NC_041370.1, from coordinate 14,075,790 downwards.
GAAACTAGCTGGACTAAGTCGAACGCATTCATTTTCAACATTATCGATTAAACCTGTGCTTGTCCTCCTATGTCATGCCAGAATGTCTGTGTTTATGTGTTATGTTGCATGTTTAACAGTCTGTAGGTGAGACATACTTACTGGTACCAGTTGGTGAGAGTCATCATGATGTACAGAGACGCCAGACAGAGGTGGAAGTGGAAAAAGGAGTAGCTGTAAGAGACTTTCTCCTCCTCATCGTCCATGGCCCTGCGTAGGCCGTCCTCTCCCACCACACCCTCCCCACCCGACCCTCCGCCCTCCTCCGTCTGCATCAGCTTGTTTACCTGGGTGTTACTGGACGACCGGATGCTAGGGAAGAGACAGAGAGAACCAGTTTTACAAAAACATTAACGATGCAAAGGTAAACATGAAACATAATTGAGTGACTGTTTTAAACCTACCTGGCATAGAGAGTGCAGAAGAGGAAGATGATCAAACCAACAATGCCCTGAGCGTCCCACCACTGCACCTGTCCCGGGTCACCAGAGGGTTCAGTGCTGCTGACGTTTGACACGAGCCTCAACAGGACTGGGGTTACACTTTCGATCTAAGGCATCAGGGCACACACACATTAGACTTTGTATTCCACTATAATAGGTTATGAAACATACATCATTACACAGTGAGCCTGTTTACACTGGACTTAGTCTTGTTTTAATCCTGTTTTGACTGTTAAGGCAATGAAAATAGTTGAATTCATATGTAAGTTAACTAAAATGGTGACACTGAAGATGCCGCCATCACCTTAGAAGGTTATAAAATGGATTTGGAAATATATGTGTGACAAAGTGTACATGTTTTTCAGTTGTATTCTAGCTTATGTTTTTTTTACTTGTTCTGCTTTCCAATATAAATTGAGCAGCTGTTGCTTATGATAGCTAGCAAAGACAAAAGAGCAGTTTTACAATTTACAGTGAACGGAGAAAGAGATCGTTATCCGGAATGACAGATTAATTGCATTTTTCAAAGGGAAGTGGAAATCCAATTCTGTGTGGGTTGTAGAGATGCATTTTCAAAGTTGTGTGTGAATGGATTTCAAACGCTTACGTGTAAATAAAACTAACCCTAGACTCACAACAAGCGTGCCCATTGTTGCCATTCACTTGGAAATGGCAGATCACACGAAATGTGACAAGGAAGGTGAGCTAACTATTAGCAAAAAGCAGCTCATTGTTCCTATAGCATGCCATGGAAAACTCACCAGTATGATCAAAATGCTGCAGCATATAAATCAGCAAATACATATATTGACAGAAAACAGTGAGTATAATCACAACTGCAACCAAAAAGCTACAGAAAAGAGCTGCAACTGTGGACTAAGACTAAGCAGGGGACTTACTTGGATTGTTGGTCATTGCAGACCAAGTGACATACATGGTGTAGAGGGAGATGAGTGAAGCCTGGAGCAAACCGGAGTGTGGCTGGGCCTCCTGTAACAACAAGGACAAACATACTTTGAATACATTTGCAAAATGTAACAAACACAAAATGGGAAGCAATGTTGAGCTGCCTTGAAACAAATGTTTAAGTAACTGTTACTGTTGATGTACAAAGTATTTCTATCAAAAACTCTAGAAACATTACTCAAGTCATGCATAAAGCACGGGAAGAACATGCGTTTCTATAAGGTGTTATACAAATAAAGGTTTTTTTATTGGAAACCTCTTTTTCAGAAGGACAAAAGAAAGGCCATGTCCAGATAGATAGATAGATAGACAGATAAATGTAAAAAAGCTGTTCTACTTTTAAACACAGGTCCGTAGTGTTTTTGAGTTGTTTTCTCAAATTTTTACCGTCGACATTGAAACAGGAAAACAATAGGAGCATGTTTGTGCCATTGTGTTTTTGAGGCCTTTCACAGCATACACAGAATTACACAACTGTACAACAATGAAACATATATCATCAGTGTTGTGTTACTGGCTATATTGGCTATAAAAACTTAACTTTCCTTGTCTATTCTACAAATGTCCCCATTTATTGACGGAAGAAAAGCCTTTTAAACAAATGCAGTTATTGGGGTGCTTTTCTTTTTTTGCAAAAATGTTGGCTTAATTTGGAGGGAGGACCAAAGTGAGAACAAAAGTATTTCTAAATGTATCTACATTAGGATTGGACATGGCCTGAGACCGGTCCATACTGTACCTGTATCTTGGGCAAGATGGACACAATGGAGATTATGACGCAGAAGATGAGGTTGAGGCTGATGAAGACCTTGTGCTCTGTGCAGTCGTCAGGTTGTGTGTAGTAAACGTAGAACAGCACCACAGCAGTGATAGCCAGTGCATAGTAGAGCACGGTGAAAGACAGCAGGCCTGGAAATGACAGACATACATTAACACAAATGTCTGAAAGCCACACACACTTCTACTGCATTTGGACAGCAGAGCAGATCGATCTAACCTATTCAAACATTATTTGATGATTATAATGAATAATTTGGCAAATATGGAGCATAACATGACAAGAAATTAGTCTTTCAAGTTAATACAGTACCTGCAAACCAGCATTTGTTGTCACTATTTTCAGCATTTTCTACCCACACTTTGTTCCAGGAGTGGGCAAAGTCGATGAGCAGAATAAGTTGGATTAGAATGAAGATGAAGGATCCCACCACTCCGAAGTAAAACCACACTGTGAAGTGGAAAGGAAACACAGGTGATACCGTTTCTGATGATGATCAGACAAATCAGATAAATCACAAAGTCAGTGTTTGCGCTAGAAGAATATACAGTATATTACTGTTTATAGAAACATAGAAAAACAGAGCTTTTTAGTACCAGTATGAAAGGTTCCGTCAGGGATGAAAAAAGATCCCACTGTAATCCCAATCAGGATGAGAAATTTAAAGAACCAGAACCTGGAAAATAAACAGTAATAAACCCACCATCAGTACAGCAGACAGACGGAAGTAGCACATCCCTCACCACATGTATACCCAATAAAGCACTTACCCATTTTGAAGAGCGGCACGTGGGTCTTTGCTGCTACGGACACGAATCATGATGCCGAAGAACAGAAAGAAGAAGCAAGTCATGGCGAAGCACATGCGGTACACAGACTTGTAGCCCAGAATGACATCACAGTTAACCTGGTTTTCGAAACCAGGTACGGCACTTCCTCCCTGGCAAAATCCTGGGATCTAAAACAAAACAGCAAAAAGGTCAGAAGACAAATGTGTAATTAAGACTACCTAAAACATATTTAGTATAGCGCATATGTATAAATACTTCAACATGTTTTTTTATGCAATGCGCAACCCTGCACACTGTCATGTCATTGCATTAAGAGGAACAGTGATCTTACTTTACGGAGCTGTGTCTCCATACCAGGAAGGATCATGATGACAGACACCATGGTGCCCAAAAGCAAAAAGAAGGAGAAAACCAGCCGTGTGATGGTGGAGTTATTGGAGGAGGGACAGCAGCCACACAGAAGGCATGGAGCTGAGCCACACAGACAGGACGCCTGTGAATAATGGAGATGATGGCAAAGGAGAGGGAGGCAAACAAAAAAGAAGATAAAGTTAAAGCTATGGGCAGGACACGCTTTTGAAAATCACACAACAGTCAAATGAATATAGGAAACTGCTTTGGCAGAATGCCTTTCATAAATAGCTTTTGTTCCATTAGAAATACTGGACGCTGGTAAATTATTGATCATAATAGTGAGTTTCCAACACTCGTTCCAAGTGGATAGGCAACACCCACATATCGGACTTCAATAATAGTTGCATTCAAAACAAAGTGGTGCACAAATAGGGCCTATGTTCATCTCAGTTTGTCAGGAGCATCTAGCTAGGCCGTAACTTTTGTTATGTCAAGTTAGTCCACACAGAGGAAGACACACACACTCATCTAGTTAACGTCATAGCTAAAGACAGTGACTTAGCTAGCCCTTTTAAACGCTACTTGTGTCGGCCAGCCAGCTGATGTCCCAGAAGAGAAGTAGCCAAAGCACATCACGTTAAACTAGCGTTATTTACCTTTGAGTCGCTGGGTCTGACATCAGCTAGGATGAATGTTTTTAACGTTAGTGCGAATGGCTTGTTGTAACACTTCCTCTATCACTATTTGCACTGCTGATTCACTGTCTTGCTAAGCCAACTTCCTTTAAAAGTATAGCGTAATATGTACAGTGCAGCTAGTGTTTGACGGAAAGTTTAAGATTGACTGTCACATATGTTATCGCTCAGCGTAACGTTAGCCATTAACTCCTTAGCAAAACCTTAGTTTAACGTTATCTCACCTAACGTTAGGACTACAAGAAAGAGCTAAATTATTATCCTCCCGATAATATTCATGTTGAAATTAGATACTTACACAGCTGGCTAAAGAGCACAAAGCCATACAAGCCCCCATTTTTACACTAAACGGCTATAATAATAGTGTATCGTAGCCTTTCGCTTCCCTGTAGAAAACAAACGGAAGTTACTCGCTCTACAAAATAAAAGTCTCACGATTACTTCAAATCACAAGCTTTTCAACATAAAAGACCTAAAATGTAGTAGGCTGGGCCCACCAAGAGACGTGAGATAAAATGATGCTTCATTTTTAGAATAACACACGTTTTAGTTGTGTAGTGGCATGGTGTTTATTATCACCAATACAAAATGGTCTCTTTATCTGTGAAGGGCACAATGTATAACAGTAAATGTGGGGACTTTGAAACCATCTGTACTCTGGCTCAGCATCCCGAGAGCTGAGTGCCTGTTTAAAAATACACAGATAGCAAGAGAGCCTGACAGGTGCTGAAAGAAGCCTCTTCAAAGCCCCTGCTGTTGGTAATGTAACATCTCAGCGGGGAACAAACAGTGATCAGGTTATTAATAGACCCTTTAATATCTAACCAGGAACAAGAAATATCACAGTGCCAGATACTCCATTTATTCTCTAGAAAGTATTGAGAACTAGTCAACTAAGGGACATTAATCCGCTCTTGGACATTTCTCAATTAACTGAACACCGAAAGGGTAACATCTTTATTTATTTATTTTTAAAAATATTTATTTGAAAATCAACCCACAAGGTATACAGTCATAAACTGGAAACATATTGCCTTGCAGAGATCACAAAGATAGGTTGACCATGTTTTTGTCAATGAAATTCACAAAATATATATATTTTTTTTACTGGGACTATTAGACAGCTGAATGGTTTTTGAAAGGAACCGTATAAAAAAAGTTTTTTTTATCTTCTTTACTGGACCAAAAGTCCTTCTTCCCTTTTGTGTCCTTCCAGCTCAACACATATAATTTAAAATGATTAATCCCATCCTTTACGTTGAAAGGAGCCAGTTGAGGTGGTTCGGGCATCTAGTAAGGATGCCACCTGGGCGCCTCCCTAGAGAGGTGTTCCAGGCACATCCAGCTGGGAGGAGACCCCGGAGAAGACCCAGGACTCGGTGGAGAGATTATATCTCCTCACTGGCCTGGGAACACCTCGGGATCCCCCAGTCGGAGCTGGAGGATGTGGCCCGTAGAAGGGAAGATTGGGGTTCCTTGTTGGAGCTGCTGTCCCCGCGACCCGACCCCGGATAAGCGGTAGACGATGGATGGATGGATGGAATCCCATCCTTAAACATTAAATCAGTGGTAAAGCAGAAACTTGTGTTTTATAATAGACTGGCATTAGAGTAACCAAAAAAAAAGGCTTTCTTGATTCTATAATTATATAATCCACAATGGCCCCAATTGATGTGACGGATCATAAGTAAAAACTAATGATATCATAATAACACTTCATAGCCAAATTAAATTCCCATTCAGCTAAAAGATTAGGCTACCATTAGCAAAAAGGTATGTTGCTAAAAATACTTTAAAAATACTACCATATCACTGTAATATTTTCAGTAAAATACATCACTGTAACATAAAATTAACTTTTAAACTTTTATTTGCTATGCTCTGTGAATTACATGTACACATGCAAAACAAAAAGTATGGAGTTCGTTTTGGTACTGTTGAGTGGTTTCAGTTCACCTCCTGGGCACTGCCAAGGTGCCAAGACAGGTCAGTGTAGTTCAGGTCAGTTTTTTGCCGGACTGAGATATTTGAAGAATGTCTGTCAATGAATATATCCACTGCATTTTGTTGAAATCTATACTAAGATTAATAGCTATAGTGGGGAAGGTGTGTGCATTCCGGTAGTATCTGCACTTAGGTCAGAGATAGCCAATAAACCATGAAGGAAAAGAGTCATGAGCATCAGCTGATGGTTGTAGCTCTTGATATTCATATTGAGTAGAACTCTGGGGTTAAGTTTTAATAATACTGGAGTACAATACTGATTACAGTCAAACCCCAAGATTCCTTGAGGATAAGAAACAGAAACAAAGGTAATATTTCAAGAGTAGTTATAACATTTATTTGAGGGGTTTAACGTTTAGGAGTACCGTTACAGGAAAGTTCCTTAAGGCTGGCTGACATAGTTTCCCCTCAGGAATCAAATCTTTCTAGGTTTCTTGCATACATGTGGCGGGGTACTTTTTAAACCTGAAAGTACAACCCTGTGCAACCAACCTCTGTCCTCCACAGGGCGTTGAAGCCACTCACCCCTGTGAGTCCCCGATAATCACCTCTTTGTTCCGACACTGGCGGGCTCACTTGACTGGAAGCAGTTAGCAGCTAATGTCTGCCTTTCTATTTTATTGTTTGTAGGACGCCAGGCTTAAAACTTCACTCTCATCTATCACGCTTTCTCTCTTTTATCACTCACTCCAAGGACATTCTCATAGATTTTCCTTGTTAGCAAGAGCTGTAAAAAAAGATTCTTGTTTTAGCTTTTTGAAGACTTTTCTGTTGGAAAATTGAAAAGCTGAAATGCAAACGCACATGCAATAAATCTAGAGAACACGCTACACCTAACTGATTAACTGATATAAGTGATGCATGTACTGCTTTATACCTTGAACCTATAATGCACAATATTAAGGAGGAAATAATGTGTTGGCACACTCAGAGGTTGTCTGGAAACAGAATCAGGCCTCAACCTCCAGCTTTGCCTCATTGGTCCATCTCCTCACAGTTTCGACCACAGGCTCAGCAGATTTTAGTTTCTGCCTGAAAGTCGGTAGAAGACAGTGATCAGAGAGTCCCAGGGGACAGAACGATAGGCATCCTTTAATGGGGTGTAGCAATGCTCCAGTGTGTTATTAACCCTGGTGGGACATTTCATATACCGTCTGAATTTTGGAAGTTTGTAGCTGAGGTTTACTGAAAACAGCTGGATGCAGATATTTCATAAATGATTCCATTGCCAGTTTAATGACTCATGAACTTTAATATATTTTTGGGTAATGATGGAAGTCTCCATTTATTTTCAAAAAATAAATAATTTACCAATTGCAGAGTCTGGAAAAATAGGTGTTGGTGTTGGAGTAAACATTCAAATGGACCATAACCTGTTGATTATGTTATGTTGTTTATGATTATGTTGATTATGTTAATATTCATTAACCATAATGAACTACAATAATATTTGTTTCATGGTTTTGCATCCCTGAGGCAGAGTGAGTAATGAGAGAGATAGAAAGAAAGGGGAACATAGTGATACAGAGTGTTTTACAGTAACATCAAACATCATCAGGCCTTTCACAACTCAAAAAAATAACATTGTTTTATCACATTTATCATACTGATATTTGATGTCTAACAGTGAATTAGACCTCTCTGCCTCTCTAACACTCATTTGCTAAACAAGTGCAGTAATAAACAACAAACATACATTAGACAACAGGGGGTTAAATAAATTCAATAATCAAAAGAAGATTTAGCAGTTCATATAATTATTCATTTTTAGGCTTCAGTGTTTTTAGAGGGCTGTATAGTTTATATGTGTGGTTGCATTTCAATTATGCTATAAAAACATTAAATAAAAGGTTTTCTGTTGTAATATTTACTTTTGTGAAAGTCAGATTTTGCCATGATAATAAAAGGATTTATAACGGGCTAATTCTGATTCAAACAGCACATCTTTGTATGGTAATGAAAAATGAGCAGACATTTTACAGCGAATATAATAAAAATAACAATATAAGGAAAATCTCCAACACAAAGAGATTCCATAGAAAGAGCAAATAATATCAATGTCATTTCTTAACTTTAAGTTACCTACCTCTATGTCGCTAGCACACTTAAGGAAACCAGGTAAAACAGAAAATGAACCTTGCTCTTACCGCCCAATTGCACTTACAGCTGTGCTATTTCAAATAATGGAATGTATAGTTACAGAAAGACTAGTGTATATGCTTGAGAAAATTGAGGCAATTTGTCCCCTATCAGATGTGCTTATATACAACATGGAAACCAGATATCAAATCACGTGTCAGTCTCTACTACCCTACTTGTGGCAATCTTGTGAGCACCTGAGTGGATGGTGAAAGTCAGACCAGGAAAGATAATCATATGTTCAGACTCTACTGCAGCTGTAATGGCCCTGAAGGGTGGGGGAAGTGGGGACAGACCAGTTCTAATAGTAGACATTTTGACTGGGTTAAAACGAGTATCTAAGTTGGGGAGCACTCTGGGTCCCTGCTCAAGTAAGAGTACAGGGGAATGAAGAAGCTGATAAGCAAAAAGAGCCATCAAAAGTAGTGTGATAGATCTGAAAGTACTCTATGAAAGTGTTGAATGTAAGAATTTGTTAACACGAGAAATAGCAAAGTTATGGGAAAAGAAATGGGAGCTGGGAAGCAAAGGCAGGTTTTAATTTCCAATACCATGCCAACACTGTAACTCGGGTCAACTACAAGAATGGGCAGGAGGGACATGTGGTATTATAGGCTGAGACATGGGCAGCTGGAAGACGCAGCTGTGGAGAGGCAGAAATTGTGAATCAGGCTTTAATTAAATGCACCAACTATTAAACAGAGAGAACCCTCATGAAAGCAGAGCCACAGAGCATTCATTGAAATCAATACTCAGCACGGAAGATTGTGAATCAGAAAAAGCTGTTATTAACTTTCTTTATCGCACTGACGCTGCGTAAGGATTTAACTTATTGGTTTGGCTTATTTGTAGCTAATAGTTAAATTCGTATTCTATTGTTTCTGTATGTTGCACTTGGTTTGGTTTATTTGAAGATATTGTTCAGCACTTAAAGGATTGTACCTATTTGAAGCTAATGTACTTGCAAGATTCTTGCTGTTTGGAGTTGTATCCTCATGATGATTGTTTGCACTGATTGTACGTCGCTTTGGACAAAAGCGTCAGCTAAATGAACTGTAATGTAATGTAATGTAATGTAATGTAAACTCAATCAATGGAGTTCTTTGAATGACCTCTGGGGGGCAGCAAGACGCCTTTTGCTGTATCTAGTCCGCCACAAATTTCAACAGAAGATGAGAAAGAAGAACATTAAGCAGAGACTGTTTACTTAAAGAGCATATTTGCTTTAAATGACCTACTATATCTATCGCTATCGCTCACAGCTCACACAAAAATGACGAGCAAAGCGTGTTTCTTGTTCAGTCGTTGGTTACAAGAACCAACACAAAAGTGTCCTTAAAGCTACGGAGAATGTGAAGACCCAGTGGATAGACTTTATTTATCATGGAAAAGTGTCCATAACCGTTAAAAAAGCTTGTATTGTGCGCCAACCATTTTACCTGGGACTGCTTTGTCAATGAGGGCCAGTACCAAACAGGGTTTGCTTTAAAACTGAGGCTCAATACCTAATTTTCCGAAACACAGAGTCAAACATGGAAGCTGTAAGTTCTGCCTTTTTGTTTTGTTTTACTTCCATGGTATGTAGTCTACGATGGAGCAATGTTGTAACGTGTACAAGTATGTAACGTTAGGACTGAGAGCTCAGATTCACAGATACAGTAGGTACTGTACTACTAACCTAGTATTATTGACACACAATAATGTAACATAAACAGTCCAGGTCAATCCTGTTTCGGTCATGAAGTCTCGCATTGTATTTACAAACAACACTTGAAAAATGTTTTTTGATATGTCACAGCACAGGTTACATATGTTTTCTGTAATCAATTTGTTTCTCTGATAAAAAATGATTACACTGATTCCTACTGTTGCCATAACTACACATTTGAGCTGAAGTTGGTGACGTGAGCTGTAAGTGTTTCCTGCCTACAGGCCGGCACATCACTACAGTTGAATGCAATGAAGGAGGTTGCCAGACCGATCCCCCACAGAGACATAATGTTACCACACGACTGTCTCTGAGGACTCTTCAGCCTCACTTCAGAAGTACAGGTTTGTAGCATGACTCAGTATCACCGCTGTTGATAAGGTTTAACAATGAGCTGTTGCTGCCTTTATTAGTTGTGCTTATCGTGTACCATTGCTAAGTGGGCAATCTCGAGTTTCATCTCACTGGTGTTGGCACATCCACAATAAAAAGACCACCGAAGAGACCTCGTCTGGCCATTGAGGAGGAGGCAGGAGGAGGAAGAGCAAGATTTATTTGAAGGCAACTCTTCAATGGTGGTCTGAATATCCATAAATATATCCATATATATATATATGGTATATAAGGTCTGAAGAGGAACCTGCATTGTTGGAGACGCCTGGTGTGACTGGATTACATTGTCACCACCCGTTTTACAAAAATACAGAAATTCCTGAGGGAAAGCAAACATCACCCATTTCCATCTTGCACATGAAGAAAGGTATATTTCCTTATCTTTATGTGCAAACGAGGGGAAAGGCACAACAGTGTTGACTGTGTGGGTGATGAGTGTTTCCTACAGAAAGCACATTGTAGTTTAGGCCACACACACAGCAGTTGTATTTCAAATGCTTTTGGCACATAGCAATATTCTGTATAATTACACATATTGTAACAAGAGAACACATTGATTTTGATATGTTGCACTGTAACAGATCACTCAACTTTGAAGTCCTTATTTGGATTACTTATTAATAATCATTTAATTTAATCTTCATTTGTAGAAATTACGAAGCAGCTGGAAGAGAGTGGCAAGATGAAGGACTATGACACACTACAGAAGTGGATTCCGAGTTCATGTTTGTTTTTACGAAGGGACAATGCACACTAATTAACATGAGCACTTGAGTCCATCATGTAAATGTCATAATGTATACAGGCTCATTTTCATCTGCAGTCCCTGGCAGGTCGAGGAGAACTTGTGAAACGTATGCAGTCTCTGCTATTATTTATATTTATGATTATCTCTTGTGTTTGCACTTTAAGACTCTACCTGGCTACCATATTGTACAACACAATGTGGACTCCAGCTCCATACATGGATGAGGTTTTGAAGATCCCCATCTCAGAGGACCTGTGTGCATAAAATGAGCAGGAGGACAAGGAGTAGGGCTCGATGGATGATCAATGCATGAGTTATCATGTTATTATCATATGTTATGACAATAAATGCATTACATTATCGGTAAAATGTCTAATGTGCACAGTATCTGCTGATTCATGAATTTGGGGCATTATTCAACTTTAATTTGGTGTGAGTTAATCATACCCACTGAATTAATGTAAAGAAATATGTAAGCATCAAATCTTACATATTTATATTCATGAACAGCATTACTTGTAATCTAGTTTGATTTCACTACTTTCTTCCAGGAGTATTGTCCCTTTTAAATACTGATTATTTAATCTTTTTATGATTTCTGTATCACCAAAACATTCTGTGTATACTATAATAAGGTCAGAAAAATATATATATTCAAGGGGAACAAATGGTTGGTTTGGACTACTCACAATGTAAACATGTAGCTCTGCTCATATATGTTAAATTATTTGCTTGATTTTAATCCTTAATGTTTTTAATCCTAGTTCAAGCATGTAAAGCTCTTTGTAACTTTGTTTTGAGAAGCGCTTTTTAAATAAAGTTTATTATTATTTATACACCAAGGCACATAATGAACATGAAAACTTGGCTGTACCTTTTAATCTCATACTTGCCAGCCAGGATCCTTTCAGTGTAACATTTACTGAGTTGCATCTTTAATCACATGTTTGTGGATAATTTAACTGACAGTTGCATAACGTTAGGTAAACCAGAGTCTTGTCAGGCTTGTTTTGCACTCACAGGCACGAGGTTGTGCCAGCTTTGAGTCTGTTATTTTGACCTGGTGTTCCTGGCACGTACAGTTTCAACACGTCCTGTGATTGGTGGATTTGGACCAATGGATGCAAACATCTTTGGTGACGGTTAGGGTCGGGAGGTTTTTGCGCGAAAAGGTCCTGCAGATGTTGGCGGTCTGAGCAGAGAAGAAGAAGAAGGAGAAGAAGGTCTGCACTTCATGCTGAGGCACTTGACGGTGAGAACAATGCTTTTGTGCTAATGTTTAATGAGGCTTTCAGACCATTCAAACAAAGTATTGGCAGAGTTAAAAGTCAATTTGGACACTTTGCAGCATTATGAAGACGGTTCAGCGTCACTGAAGTCAACTGTAGTAACGTTATTTAACGTACTTTGTTGCCATGGGCGCTGTGCAGTAAACGTCAATCTTAATATTACGTCAAAATTCAAAAAGCTTTTTTCTTTTGTTAAATAAGGTTATTCTAACACTATATCACATGCATACTTTATTCCAGCATCTTGCAAGTTTGGCTGAATGTATTATTATTTTTTGTCTAAATTGTCTAAATTGCGAGTTTAGCAAGTTAACTAACTTTAGTGGTCTTGTCAGGAAATGTACTTTTCTTGCGCTTATAATATTTACTTTTACAAAGGGACGTTTTGTGGCTTTATATTTCAAGTGTGTGTTTGTGTCGTAGAGCATTTATATCGCCCCGCCCCCGCCATTTTCCTAACAACACATGTTATGGAAATGTGTGCACTCTCCAGCGTTGGGCCCCCAAAAGCGTCACCTTTATTTCCCACTCGTGATTAACTCACATCATGGTCTTGCAATGCCGCAGACCCTTCCACTGTGTGACTATCACTTGCTAATACTATACTTTTAGTTTAGGTATCAGTGAGGTGGAAAACCTGTTCTGCCTGACAAGTCACGTCATGTTGTAACCTGACAGATTATATAACGTGTTAATGTACACTATTGTGTGCAACTATGCAGCACTCACTGCTGTGTAAATTATATCTTATGCAAGAAAATATTACTGATTGCATCCATGTGTCATCAAATTATACAACATAAGTATACATGGAGCAATGAGGTAATCCACTAGTCTTAATATGCCCAAAGCAATGTGTGTTTTGATTCTACGAGCCAAAGAAGGAGGGAAACTCAGAAAACCTGACTGGCTTTTTCAAAAGAGATGGTCGCATGCTTGACCGATTATCTATCAAAACATGAGCTGTGACTGTCAGCTGCAGCACTTCTGCTCCTGCTAAGAGGACATAGACACACTGCTAAAGTAGCATTCTTACATATGTGGACAATTGACCAAAGTAAAAATAAAGCGTATCCAAATTGTACAATTAGACATGGATTGCTTGATAATAATCTATTTTTCATGTTTTTTTTCAGTGGTATCAAAGGAAATATTTCTGCTGAAATGGAAAGCTTTGGAGGTAAGTGTAAACTGCGCATATAGTTCTGAAGATGAGTGGAGTACAAAGTGGAATTACAAAAACCAAAATTGCTTTGTCCTTAAAAGCTCTGAAACCACCTGCAAGACTCAGAACATGTTATTCAGCTCTAAACAAGTAACTGAAGTCTTTTGATGTGGTTGGTTTTGGTATAGCAAGTTGCTAAAATGATCTGTAGAGCTGCACTCCTACATCACTTAAACACATTTTGGCTTATGTTTTAATTTCCCCTTCATTGGAAATGAAAAATGCTGCCACACAGCAGGGATCATTGTTCTTTTCTGACCTCTCTGACAAAGCAGGCAGCAGGAGGGCGGCTCGACCTCCTTTATTCATCCTCAATCAGACAATGAATCTAAATTGAAAAATCGAAAAGGATGGCGGTGAAGCGATTATATAGTTAATTAAAAATATTAATATAAATTAAAAATGTGGCTAAATTGTGACCATGACCCTCATCCCACATCTGCAGATATCCAAGTGAAGGAGCTGAGCAAGCGGGCGTCAGGACAAGCATTTGAGGTCATCCTGAGCCCCTCAACTCCCGATGGCAAGAGCGAATTCCCGTTGTCTCCTGTTAAGAAAAAGGAAACATCGCTGGATGAGATTAAGAGGAAACTGGAAGCTGCAGAAGACAGACGCAAGGTATATAACAAATTGCTACCACTGAGAACACCACTGACTGAGCTATAAAGCCTTGCATGTATGTTTAGGATTCAGATTCTCACTGCAGAAGTTCTCTTTTGTCGTTTTGTCAGAGCCACGAGGCTGATGTGCTGAAACACCTATCTGAGAAACGAGAGCACGAGAAGGAGGTCATCCAGAAGGCGATAGAAGAAGACTGCAACTTTAGCAAGATGGCACAGCAGAAACTCGATCAAAAGATGGAGGCAAACAAGGAGAACCGCACCGCTAGGATGGCAGCTCTCAATGAGAAATTCAAGGAGAAGGTAAGCTCCTCGTGGCATATCTACCTATGTCATGATTAATGTTGAAATACTGGAAACTACAGTGTTGTGATGCTTCTGCTTTTAAACACTAACAGGACAAGAAGCTTGAAGAAGTGAGGAAGAACAAGGAGGCAATCAAAGAAGTGGAGAATTAATTAGTTTATGATCTGGAAAACAGTCTTTACATCTCCAAAGATAAGCTTTATTTTTTATTTTACTGACACTGACCCATTGTATTGTTTGTTGTGTTAGTACTGATTGTGCTGTGCTATGTTGCATTAAAGTTACACAATGTTAGATTGGGTGTGGATATAGTCAGATCTTTCTTATTGGCAGCTGATTAGACTAGTTTTTGTGGTACACATTGTATTTTTTCATTCCATTGTAATAAGTTGGTCCTAAAACTGTTAAAATGCATCATATAATAGTGTTCTGGTACTGTTGATATTGTTGCATGTTTGAAAATAGACTACTGTGCGATACCAAGGTTCAATCATTAAAGTCCATATCCCCAAGGTATTTTTCTGTTGTGTGTCGAACACATTTGTGTCTCATGAATATTGAAGATAAAATGATTATATTTCTGTACCATGTGATAAAAATGGGCACACATGGAATTAAAGGAGTAGTAACGCTTACTAATACTTTGACGCTGCTGACACATAGTGGCTGTCAGGTAATCTTGTGATAGTATTGTTACCTTTAGAGGAGTGCACAAAATGAAAACGAGGGGGTCACCACATTGAAGAGCGATGGAAGAAAGAACATTTGTTATAGACAATTGTTTATTACTGTATTGTTTTATCTCTTAGGGTCTTCTATACAAATCCTTCAAATAAAAAACAGAAGGACAAAACCACTAACAGCTCATGTCCACAGTGAGGCCACAACAGCCAAAAAGAATGAGAACCAATGGTTTAAAAGATTAATGAATGAAGTAGGAGGCAGGATTTAACATTAGCGTCCATGTATATATACTTGTTGTACAATTGGGGAAGTTTCCATTACACAAATTCACAGCCTTTATTTGGACCAATAGGTTTGGATATCATAGTACATCATTAAAAAAGGATGTAATCTGTATGTACTGCATCATAACTGCTGTTGCCCCAGCCAACAAAACATGTCATAATGTTTCTGGTCAATTACGGAATGATTTTATTAAATGATAAAGGGGAAAGATCACTCTTCAGTTTACCTGCACATGACCCACACACATAAAACCAAAGATGATGGCTCACAGAAGACTTTGCTTCACTTAAAGGGGTCCCACAAAAGATTGGGAACCACGGCCAATGTGATAATAACAATAATAATGAAAATACATGATTCATGGATAACTATGTTTCCGCAGCGTGTATCCATCAATTCATTGTTTATTCCTCCTGAAAGTGTTAGTGTACAAAGCTGTGGCTCTCTCACTTGTAAGCCGTGATATCATCATGCATAAGCAGATAAATGGACCCAGCACTGACTGTTACAAGTTGTCAGAATAATTACATTGTCACACACTCTTGTAGTGAACACAGCTTTGGAGACATGGTGGCACAAAATCAAGACTTCTTCATCTTTTTTTTGCAGCGAGCCACACTCATCTGTTGCACGTGTTGAGTACACAAAGTGAGTCTTTGGGTATTTAGGAGAGATGACATTTCGCAAATAGTGTATGAAACTTCCCTAAAGCAGTTAATTGCAACAGAGGCCATGTACCACATACATTACAGATATGCGGCCACATGAGCTGCAAAGTTTTGTCTAGTAATCAGAAATCTTGCACAGACTTGCAGTCAGTGTCTTGCCTGTCACCCATGTTGGAAATGTCACTCAGTGCCAAGTTGCATTTTGTTCAATGTCGAGTACAGAACAGTTGTGGGTGTATGTGCTCAGCGATTTTTCTAAAAGCTGCTCATCCTGTTTGAATGTTTCATTTCTAGAGGATGTAGAGTAGATTGGATATCAGGATTTTATTTGATTAGCTATTACTTTTGAATTGGCCAGCACTGATGTAAAATGGTCTGTTAATGTATTAGAACATTTAATTACATTTGAGTAATTTAAATAATTTATAGTGTCATCAAGGTCTTATTTAAAAGGATTTAACTTCAGAGGTATAAGAGTTTTATACCGGATCTTTGAAAGATGCTGATAATTGAACTATGCTCAAATATTTGCACATGAATATTATGTCACACTCATCGCTAACAATCTTCAGTTTACATCAATAATAAATGAAAAAGAAAATCAGACTGCCCTTAAATCCGACAAACGACAACAGAAACATTACTTTTTTTAGAAGTTGCACCTGAAATCAGTACATATCATAACCGTGTTATGATTGCTTTTCAAGTTTCTTGCTGATTTAAAACGCTTGTGCTCACAGTCTGATGATGTTCGTAGAAGCGTATCATAAAAAAATATACACATAGTTGGTTGTGTTTGGACTGAGTCTGTATTGCTATGCACACACACCCACACAGTGCTGCACAATCCCATCTTTGTCATGTGTTGGGAAGAAACTGCTGCACTCATCAGCCCAGAAAGCTGCTTGTCCTATAGCGCAGTGTTCCTCCAGCGACAACACAGGGGACAATGGCTGGCTCCACTCCAAGATCACTTTCTCAGCCTGTGCTGGATGTTTGGAATCCTGCTCATGAGCATGACATCACCAATGCGTTATCATCACCAATGTTATCTCTATAGCTCTATAATATGAATCATGCTCTGAGCTTCTGTTCTAACCCTTTCCTATGTTGGCCTTTCTCAGGTTAATACGCAGATCATCCTCAAGTGGATACATATCCAGGTGACTATAAACAAATTCAATGTTAATGTAGACACAGCCTGAATCCATCTCTGCTGCGAATATATACGGGATGGTTTGAAACAGGCAACATTGAAGATCTAACAAAGGAAATGTTGTTACAGAATGCTACATAAGTAAAAGGCACAGGACATAAAACTAAATTGACCACACACGTCAGTTAGGCTTGTTTTGATCCGGCTGGATTAGCACTGTAATTTGGAATTCAATTTAAAAAGCCAAAACCCTGACAAAGGATTGTTGTCCAATACAAAAACGTGCATGATATCATGCTACAAAAACTAGCTTTGAGGTACTATCCAACCCTTATTTAACTTTACATTTGCATGGGTCATTTTAGTCACTGTCCAATTCATTATTTACAGGCTTAACATCTCATTTAGTTCTCAAGGTTTATGGAAACAGTAAGCATGTTGATAGACACACGCAGGTGAGATATGCAGTGGTGGAATGAAAAAGTGCATTTACTCAAGTTCTGTAGCCTACAATTTTGACATACTTGAGTATTTCCATTTTATGCTACTTTATGCTTATCTCATATAATCATATACCATAACATTTCAGAGGAAAATATTGCTTTGACTTATTTGACACTTATAGATACTAGCTACAGTTGACATGTGATATGCTTATAACATATGATGCAATACGAGACTACTAAACTACCCAGCAGTATAGAAAGTATCTACAATTAGATCCACATTGACAAACTACATTAAAAACATTAAACATTAAAATGTGCTTACTTTGCCAATGATAAAAACAGAATGATATAATATTTTATTATAATATAACACTTTGAAAAGGGCTATTCTTTCTCATTACTTTTGCTACTTTGCTGATAATTCTTCTGTACTTATACTTAAATAACATTTTGAATTGTGAATTGGAATTTTACGTCTAATGGAGTATTTTTAGACTGTGGTATCTTCTTCCACCACTGGAGATATGTGCAAAGATGTTAGCAGGAATGTGGCACGTTGGAGTCCAGAATAACCTCTCTAGTAATGGCATTATTAATTATAGAAAAAGCTTCTATATATAAAGTAAACACATTTTTGAGTATTGTGGAGGGATTAGGGAATATTCAAATAGGGCTAGGCCTATGCATCATGGTGACCCCTCGTTGGTTAAAAATAAGGTTAATAATTATAGTTGAGTATGAATAGTAACAATACATGACTTTTAAACAGCTATACATGTTTGATAAATCTGAGGTCAACTATAAAACAACTAACGGTTCCTCATTAGATAGAAATGTGTCATGGGAGTGTCATACATTCATATAGCAGTGGAAGAATTTCAGTGGAGAGCGGGTGGACTGATAAACCAGGCGGCAGCTGTCATTGGTCGATACGATGTGCGCGGTAGCAGGAAAGAGCAGCACCGTGTGTTCTGATTGGCTAGAAGACCCGCTCGTCAAACTGCCTGTATCCTCCCAGCAGCTGCGCGGTGAGAGCCGCCAGGCGCTTCTCCCATCACGGTCATCCTCTCTCCGTCTTCATACAATGTTATCTATATTCTCTAAACCATTCATCGACTGCTAAACTCAAGGTTTTGGATTGATTCTACCATCTACAGGTACGTCCATTGCATTAGTCGGATGAATTTCATCTCGAAAATGAAATTATTGTTTTCCGGTAAAATGCTAAAGTGACATATAGCGTGAAATACGTTCAGATGCACCTCGAACGTCAGTTTTCATGAATGTGCAGCGGTATTTTCTTAATTCAACTCTAAACAGCACAAATCACAGGTTTGCGATCCTCGAGGCTCGGAGGAAGGATGAACGCAAATTAATTTCGGACACTGGGTCTCAAATATTAACCGACATCAGGTGCAGATTTGCTTGTAGGAATTCACTGCAACAGGCCTATTTAGGCCTGGGTTGAATACATACAATTTCCAAAACAGCCTTCCTTCTTATAGTCGAGCATCTTTCTCTACTACTAAATATTCTAAAGGATTGCAACCTTTGCTGGAAATGGAGGGTGTGGACGTCGGATGGGGTATGTTACGTAATCTCTTCCCATTCATCATTCCACGCCTTTCCTCCTGAACCTCGGCCTGTGTTCATCCCACACAGCCTGATCTCTGTGAGGCAGCAGTCGCTGCCCTCCATACATCTCATGGAAGTAAAGTGCACTAACCCAGAAAGATCTGGTGTGGCCACATTAAATTCAAAATATGCATTACTGATTTTAACCCTGGTCCTATGTATATGTGGAGAGGGTGCTCATATTGGTTATAGCCCCAAACACTAAATCTGTAAAGTGTGTATAGTTCAGCTTACTAAACTTGATTTTTAGGACCAACAAACAGAAAAAACAATATTTGTTGCAACACAAATACACCCTAACCATCCTCAGGTCATTTCCAGTACTATGATACTTTTTGCAACAATTTGAATGTAATTGATTTTGGAAAGAAAGGTCAGGCCTTTTGTCAACTATCTTCTACCATTTATATTATGATGGCTATCTTTAAACATCTCTGGGTGTCTTAAACCGGATTAGCCAAAAACAGACACCTGCAGGTTTTTATTTTTTATAGCATCACTTCCACCGTCTTTTGCATTAAAAACTGTTCTCACATCGACTCGTCTTAAACACGGACGCTGTAGGAAATATTGACGATTTTTACACTCTTCAGGAAGTAATTTCCCGTTTGCAATCAGCGATACTGAGAATTGAAAAAGAAAGCCTCATTGTCAGAATTTATGACTTTAAGGGCAGCTGAGGTAAGAGCTTTATTGCACCTGAGGTCCTGTGGTGTGCATCAATCCAAGTGATGCATCATGTTGTTGAGCAGATTCAAAGGCTCTGGGACACATTCAGAGACACCATTCAGATGGTCGGCCGAGCTTATTCAAATGAAAACACTTAAAGCTGCACTAATAAATATTTTTGTTAAAATGTGAATGGGACGTCAGTATCACACAGGATTATCACTCAACAGTGCAATTAAGCTCTATCAAGCCTTTTAATCCATTGCTTATTGTTTTGGTCTTCTGGCCCATTATAACTCCACTCTCATCAACCTCGATTCCAGCCGCAGCAGGCAGCTGCTTTCAGTAATCAACCCACTGTACACTGCCCAGCACCAAACAGCACACAGACATGACTTAACATGACTAGCCGGTGAACATTGAGGAGCATTTAGCAGCTAAAGAGATGGATATGTTTCTTAGCAGTTAGCTGGTGGAGACCAAAACAGAGCTAAAAGGAAAGTAAATTAGAGAGTTTCATTAGTCAGGTTGACAGATACATACCTGATGAATGTTAATATTGCTCTGTTATGTTGACATTTTTGCTATAAAAACTTAAAGATTGGTAATAATAAGTCAATGTTGTGTTTTTCAGCTTGTTCCACTAAATAACACCAACACCAATACAAATCAATTATTGAAGGTTTATGGAAAAATGTCATCAAGCATCCCATCTTTTAATTATTTGTCCTTTGACCAGATGTTTTAAGTTACCTTGATTGCAACTAATGATTATTTTTAGGATCAGTTAATACTTTTTGATAAATTAATTTGTTCTAGAAAATGTACGAACAGTAAAAATGCCCATTACAATTTCCCAGAGCCACAGGTGACACCTTCAAATGACTTGTTGTGTTCGAACAACTGTACTAAATATAGTCAATTCAGAATAATATAAAATGGACGACCAAACTCTGGAACCAGACAATATTTCATGTTTATGCTTTATAATTAATAAGTAAATGATTCATTGGTTATTTTTCTGTGCATTGACCCATTGACTCATACACTACTCTTTGCTGTGTGATAGTAGTATTGCAGGAACACCCAATGTGTACATGTGCAGATACACACAAACAAATGACCGTAGCTCAAAGCCTGACAGATATTGACTAACCGACTGTTCGTTCATTCTTTCCGCCCTCCTCTCTGGCCTCCAGTTTGCCATGGCGACGGTGGTGATGGAGCAGATTGGCCGCCTGTTTATCAACGCCCAGCAGCTGCGTCAGATCCCTCAGCTGCTGGAGTCGGCCTTCCCCACGCTGCCTTGCACTGTGAAGGTGTCCGATGTTCCCTGGGTGTTCCGCGAACGTCACATCCTCACCGGCTACAGACAGCCGGACCAAAGCTGGCGCTACTACTTCCTCACCCTCTTCCAAAGGCACAATGAGTCCCTCAACGTGTGGACCCACCTGCTGGCCGCATTCATCATCCTGGTGAAGTGGCAGGAGATGTCGGAGACGGTGGATTTTTTGCGAGACCCTCACGCTCAGCCCCTCTTCATTGTCCTCCTGGCAGCCTTCACCTACCTCTCCTTCAGCGCTCTCGCTCATCTCCTCTCCGCCAAGTCCGAGATCTCCTACTACACCTTCTACTTCCTCGACTACGTGGGGGTCGCTGTCTACCAGTACGGCAGTGCCCTGGCGCACTACTACTACGCCATAGAGAAAGAGTGGCACACTAGGGTGCAAGGGTTCTTTTTACCCGCTGCAGCATTCTTGGCCTGGCTTACTTGCTTCGGCTGCTGCTATGGCAAATACGCGAGTCCTGAGCTGCCAAAGTTCGCCATCAAGCTCTGCCAAGTGGTGCCCTCAGCTTTGGCTTACTGTTTAGACATAAGCCCTGTGGTCCACCGCATCTACAGCTGCTACCAGGAGGGCTGCTCCGACTCGGTTGTGGCGTACCATTTGTACCACGTGCTCTTTTTCCTAATCAGCGCCTACTTCTTCTGCTGCCCTCATCCAGAGAGTTTGTTCCCTGGGAAGTGTGACTTCATCGGGCAGGGCCACCAGATCTTTCACATATTCGTGGTGGTGTGTACCCTGACGCAGATCGAAGCGCTGAAAACAGACTTCATGGAGCGCCGTCCCTTCTACGAGCGCCTTCACGGCGACCTCGCACACGACGCCGTTGCACTCTTCATCTTCACTGCCTGTTGCAGTGCCCTTACTGCGTTTTATGTGCGTAATCGTGTCCGTGCCTCTCTGCTCGAGAAGGAGGATTAAGAGTTGAAACGAGAAAAGAAAAAAAGCCTAATTTATTTTCCTCTGTAGTGACCATTCATTCAAATATGTCCAATGTTTTTGTCGATGAAAGTTATCAATTTGTGATAGTGACTTGTCATTATTTCTTCTCTATGTGATCTGCCAAACAACAGTGAAAAAAAAGATGGAGGGTGTGTTTTTGTGACTTACAATGAAGAAATGGGAATCTTCTAATTTGTCTGTAGCAATACAGGTAGTATTTAAACACTGGAAAGAGTCCCTGCATCTCAACTCTGCTCTTGTATTAGTCTGTTTTTAGTAATGGTCTAAAAGAATGTGGTTTTACTTCACCGTACAAAAAATACACTTTCTGTCAAGGTGAGCAGGAAAACTAAGAGACTAGTTTCTTAAAAATGCCTTTTACCAAATTGTATTTAGAATAATCTGACTGTTTTAATTAAATTGTAACATTTCAAATCATGCAAGCATTTCTTTTTTACAATTGTCCCATAACACTTTGTATATTTCAGTCAGATAATAATTCCAACCCAATTTAAATTGCTGGTCTTGATATATATTTCTGACACTTTTGATTCTGCCCCGCTCTTTAGGGATCAAAGCAGGGATTCAGTTTTTTTATTTATCGAGGCGCTAACACTGTGCCACACTGATGTTTAAACATATTCTCGAGAAGTTAAGAACCCAATTTGAAAACCAAATATTGTACCTCTTATTAAAAAAAAATAAAAAAAGAGGAGATTTTCTTTGGGTGATAACGTTCTGGAATTATGTTGAAAATGAGGCTGGCTCTCAGTATTGGTAAAGAGATGGATAGAAGATTACTGATGTCTCTTTGTTGTCGTGACAATGTTGATCTTTTTTATTCAAAGGG
Source organism: Cottoperca gobio (assembly GCF_900634415.1). Taxonomy (NCBI): domain Eukaryota; kingdom Metazoa; phylum Chordata; class Actinopteri; order Perciformes; family Bovichtidae; genus Cottoperca; species Cottoperca gobio. The sequence goes on along the minus strand of NC_041370.1, from coordinate 14,052,611 downwards.
CTGGAACTTCAGCTTTTGCCTTTTCATCTCCCATGATGTCAAAGCTTTTGCGCTCATTGTTTTCATTGTCGGTTGATCAGATTTGAGTCACAAAAACCGCGTCTGACTGGTGTTCTGCTTTCAGTATGTTTTCTTTTTGTATGATGAATATGTACGTGCCTCTATGCATGTGTTTTGGTATATACTATGGATATTAAGTGTGTGAATGTCTATGAAAGCTTAGCCTTGCACTTCTTTCTTACCCTGTAAATAAGCTGTATTTCTCTAGAAAGTCATTTGCATCCCATTTTCGCTCCACCTAATAGCACTCAGAACTGAATGCATCCTTTCTCTGGTGGAAAACAGCACATTACTGTCTTGATGCATCCATTCAGAGTGTGTTTTGTGTTCAGTGTCCTGCTGCCTTTGAATTCATTGGCTATGAATACATAATTTCATACTGTTGCACTGTTACACTGAAGAGTCCCTATCCCTCTTTTCTCTTAGTTTGATGACTTTTGTTATAAAAAATATCACACAGATAAGGCTCACTGATAATGTTGCTTAGATTTTTACCTCACAAAATCTTTAAATGTCAGAAATGATCTATATTCCTTACAGCACTCTCTGTTCATGATGGTGTTTAATGTGCCAATGAATCTGTTATTGCTTCAGTGACGGTACTACTGAGAGATGAATTCAGAGACAGACTGTCAGAAGTTGATAAATGATGTCTTGACCTGACTGCGAACATGTTACCGGTGAGATTGAACCTTAACCTCCCTAAATATGAACCTTTCTAACTGTTGGCGTTACTGACCTGGTCTCATCATGCACTGCCTGAAATCAACACTGTACATACTGTAGCTGACAACACTGGCTATGTTTACATGCATGGAGGAATCTGTTGTTAATGTGGTTATTCTGGTTTTATGTTGACTCTAACTCAGAGGATCCTCCCTTGTTGTGCATGGTTATAAATCCATTGGCAACAAGATAAAGGTTCTCATTCACAAGGCTGATTTTTGTAGATCAAGTCTATGGCGTCATCGAAAGACTTCGTTACAGGCTAATGATATCCAATTGGCAAATGAAGCCTGTAAATCTCTCACCAGCCTTTCCTGTGACGTGAATTTATTGTCCTGATCAAAAGAACCAAAAATATTACTACTGGGATTATAATTTCTGTCCCATGTGTTGGAGCTGCCGGAAAGTGACAAGTTTGTTTGACGCAACATGGATACTCTTATCACAGAGTATGTAAGTTGCATGCCAATTAATCCTGAGATCTATGGAATATGGCCAGCACGTGTGTGTGTGTGTGTGTGTGTGTGTGTGTGTGTGTGTGTGTGTGTGTGTGTGTGTGTGTGTGTGTGTGTGTGTGTGTGTGTGTGTGTGTGTGTGTGTGTGTGTAAACGTAGCCTCTGATGCCACCCAAGGTTTCCTTTCATCCCTTTATGAAAGCAGGGTGAGAGGGACCAGAATGTCTTCTGCCTCTAAAAAAATATTTGTGACTGTACTAATATTCTGTTGTATTTAAGAAAATAAAGTGTTACAGTAACTTCCAATTTTCCTTTTTATTTTTCACAGGTTAGGGATTATATGGAAGCAGAGAAAGGCCATAATGATTCGACTCTTATTAGCAACTGAAAACCTAAATGTCACCTCAGCTGGGTGTGGAAGTTTAAATGGCACTGAATGCATATCATTTAGATACTCTGCAAACCAACTGTATGAGTTTATGTGGTTTGAATTCCCCACTTTGAAATTACCTCTGGCCTGTTATTTATATGATCCAATGTGAATCCAAGAAGAAGAAAAATAAAAAAATGTTTTATTGCAAAACCGACTGTTTCCAAAAATATTCAACGCTAAATATTAATATTCAAGCTAAAATGAAATGGTATTTTGGTTGTGGTTTTTGCAATTAGGTTTCCGGCCTTTCTTTGGATCACAACACTTCATTGTCTCTATATTTTTAACTCATTGGAGCTTCCTTGTCACTGTATTGCACATGTGTACATTAAGGTCTGTGCAGCATTAGCAAATTAATTGAAAATCTTGGTGAGACTGACGGTTTATTCGGGTTCATTTTAAGCGCATATCATCGTAAATCTTACATTTTAAGTGATTTCCTAACACACAAAATATGTCAAGATACAAGATTGGTTTGGGGCCTAACTGGAGACTGCAGTTCTATTTGGCCTGTCTTTTCACTTCGCAGACAATAAAACTGTTCTGAATGCAGATATTTAACCCAATACCCTCACCAGTAATATTTATGGTCTCCGAAATGAACAGGCAGTTATGTTCTGCTCAGACCCGACTACTGGCAGAGTAATGGCCCTGAACTGCAGATTATGAGGTGCTAAATGTAAATAATAGACAGTTAAGACAGATCTACCGTAAAATCTAGCTTTCTCAGACATGTCTGTTATATTAGTAGTCATTCTTTTAACTCCACCAGAGGGCAGCCTTGTTGTTCAGTAGGACTGTTGCAGTTCGACTCTGAAACTGACTCTGAACAGGTATTCTGAGATTACAAGTTATTCTTTAAAGACAAAAGATGTATATATATATTGTTTGTTATATATATATATTTTGCAAGAGTAAATAATTATAACATTGCTGTTAATTGCAAGAGCCTTAATAAGGAAGGACCAGTTAGTCACAAACATATTATAGAAATGATAAAATACAGTTTATAACATCCAGTAAATCTGTTTTTAAGGATAATGGCCTTAGATGTTCAATAAGTTAAACAGTAGTGTCTTCAACGAGTCATTGAATAACTGGATAAGCAAATGCTATTATGTAAATTAGATGGCACACATGTTTATCACAATTTAGATAAAGAAAGCCATTCTGACACTGTTGGCCTGTTTACTACTGCAAGTTAATACATTAAATGTACCATCATGTTGTACAAACATGCAAAACAGATGGCTTCTCTCCTCTGTACAGTACACATGATTCTAATATAGATAAACACACAATTATTTTTCTTCATGGCCAAAGAGCTCTAAATTGTATCTAGGACACACAATCACAGTAACTCTCACAAGATTGATTTCATCCCCCAAACACCAATGTTAACAATAATTAATCTTTCCATTAGGGGGCACAAACGATCTGCATTACTGATGCATCACGGCTCTTTAAAATGAACTTGCAGGTCAATGAAGAGAGTTCTTTATAAATGCATTTTATTGATGGCGATGCCCTGCTGTTGTCACATATCAGAATATTCATTTCAGGCCATCTGCAGCCTGGATTACTGAACAACACACTGTTTGCCATTACCTTTGTCGAATTAAACCTTCAGTGAAAATTAACAAAAGTTCATTATTGTTGTAAACATTTGCTTAATCGACTAAGAATAACATTACATGATAAAATCTAATGTTATTCATGCAGATGTGCCTGTGGGAACAATAGTTGGCTTGGCATCTTGCTCCAGCTGCAACCTTGTGGGTGGCATATATTGTTTATGTATGGACATGTATGTATTCTCTGTACGCGTGTGGATGAGGTGGCTCGGGTGTTAATGCTTCTTTTTGTTTAATAGTGTCTATATATTATGTTTTTGTTTCTACATTAGTATGAATATGAGGATGTGTGTGTGGGTTTAGCATCGTGCCCTTTGTTGATATTTGTCAGGAGCTTTGCTTATGATGATTAAGCTGGCTCGTACACTTCATCACACGCACACACATAACATTCATATGCTGCACTAATTAGAATATTGGTACATTTTTCGGTGATGGAGAAGAATCATTGAAATTTAAGGCAGAAATGGGCTCCTGATGTACCTACCCTGGGTGTGATTAATTCACAGTAGTACACACTCAGACGGTCTTAAATCAAATGGCAGAGATAGTGATAATTGCCTTACAGCCTGCTTCCTGTCCTCTAACTATCAATTGCTTCCCTCGACTCCATCAATTTTCATACGCCTGTTTCTGGAGCGGCTCACCGTCTCTCTCCTCTCAGCTTCACTCCTCTCCCTCCGTCTTGGTTCCTCTCTCGGCAAGTTGCGCTACAAAGCTACTGCTCGTCTCCACTCCCCTTTTAAACGCTTCATTTGCTTTGTGTGATTTGTATCAAGGTTGCCGAGGTAATATTGGGTGGCCTTGGTTTCCTATCGTGTTTTGTAATTAAAGGTTTGACTTGCTAGAGGGAAGGGCTTTGTTCAGAGTTATTAAATTGCCTCCTCTTTCTGCCAAGTGATAGACAGCCAACTTATTTTTCCATCTGTCTTTTTTTTTTTGATGAACCTCTTCTGTGTGCCAGGTATTTTGTTCCCACATCCTTTGTTATTGTGGCATTTTTATATGATTTCTCGCTTTTGTTATTACGTGGAGGAAAGCTTTGGGAAAATCACCGCGTTATGAGGGATGTAATCATATGAGGAACTGAACAAAGCTTTATTAGACTGTAAATGAGAAATGAATGGAAAGAAAAATGTAATACCTGTCCCTGCAATGTACTCATGACCAATAATGGTACTGAGTCAGTGCATGGGAAAATATAAACAGCAGGACTAGAAATATTTCTCTCCATTAGACCATATTTTTTTATATCATACAGTCAATTTAATTCTCATTACAATTTAAACAATTGTCTATTTAAAGTATAAAACGTTTATTGAAAAGATCAATCAAAGTTATTTCTTTAGGTTTAAGATGTTCAATTGGTTCGTTGAACAAAAGCCAGATAACATTTAGTGCTTTCTACACCTACAGGCTACAACTCATTCCCCTAACATCATGCAGGGGTTTGAAAAATATGTTATCGATCTTGTGTAGACTTAAAGGGATAGTGTTGGGAAAGAGAAGATCAATACCATTATCATATTGGTCCGTTAAATATGAAGCTGAAGCCAAGAGATGGTTAGTTTAGCTTAGCATAGCATAAAGACTGGAAACAGAGGAGGTAAACAGCTCTTTCCCAGGAGAAAAATCAACCTAGAACTAATAAACACATTATATATTCTTTGATTAATCCATACACAAACAGTGTAAAGATAACAAGCTGCAGGTTAATGGGGGCCTGGAAGTTGCTATTTGCGGCCAAGAAATAGTGCGGGAAATAATAAGCAGGATGTAACATGAGGTGCTTTTTGAAAAACACTTTGGAGAGAGCCAGGCTAGCTGTTTCCCCCTGTTTCCAGCATTTATGCTAAGCTAAGATAACAGTCTCCTACCTCCAGTTGCACATTCACCCGCATCCTACCAGAAATACATCTGACAAACAAGGACTACCGGCCCCAAGAAGAAATTCCTGTAGGAAACAACCCTCATAGAAAAATTGTAACTTATTTCTTCTCAAAACAATATTAGTTATATAAGTAATTTAATCAGAAAAAAACTAACCAATTATTATTTTTGTGAAGTGCAGTTCATTTGCATATTGTGTGATGTGAAAATAGACAGAGCACATGAGGAAATCTGTGTCTGCTGCATCTGTGTCTGTGTCCTTGAAAATGACAGACAGTAGTGTGTGTGATACTTAAAATGAGGACCCATGACAAACACAAACTCAATAAATAATGCCATCTATAAAAATGGCTTATGTGGAATTGGGTACTTTGGACTGATACGTTGGTATTTTTAGAAAGTGCTAATTAAAACATAAATCAATGAAATGAAGTCATAGGAACACAATGATTGACAAAGTCATGACAAATTGTAACGTTGGAATAAAGCACCTGTGAGATATCAAATAAATATACCTCTGGGTTTAGTGAAGTAAATAATGAGATTATTTCACAATAAGTCAAACTATTCCTTTTAAACTACACACAAACAATAACACTTTTCAAAATCCCCAATGGCTCTATCTTCTCAACTTTTTTTTTTAAATACATATTTGCACTTCTAAGAAAAGAGACCTGGCCTTTCTGTAGTTTTTAGATGTCTATTCTTGGGTTCAAGTTAGAAACACTTTCCATGCTATATTCAATACCACACAGTCATCGTACTGTGTGGTATTTAACAGAGGAAGACACTGCAGTAGACCGCTAAAAGAAACAGAAGTATGAAATATATATAACGCTACATGAGGCATGTATATTGTGAGGTTTCAGACAATCATTAGTAGATTTAGAATGAATATCATCTTTACACAGTGAGTCACTGGCTTTGTAAAAACCATCAATGGGTCACTGGCTTGTTGTATAGTCTAGTTATAAAGTATCATGAGACAGCCAGCGTCTGTCTTCGTGGTCTCACAAACATTGCTTTGTCCTTGCTGACATTGATGTACACAGTAGCGCTCGTACAGCATTGTCAGAATTGACTACAAACGTAATAGATTCAGTTTGTTTCCAAAAGAGACACTTCTTACCTCCTCTTCATCTTCATCTTTGCTGTAGCCTCGATGCTACTTGCTTCACCAATCAGCTCGTCCATTGATCGGGCCTATTCATCATGAGCCGGTTGTGGAGATACTGGAGGCTGGTGGAGGTGAGGAGGAAGCACGTATGCCCTATCTGAAGGTCTCTCTCTCTTGCCAAAGCCTGTAGCAGCTCAGGGATAATGAATTATCTCCTTCTGCCCCTTAACCTCTCTGTATACAGCAGGGTTACAGACTCCCAACACATTATACCCAGATAATCAGAAAGTGGGAAACTTTAAGAAGCCTGGACATTATGTTTTTCTCACAGCCGGCTTGTGCTAGTGCAGCTTAGGGGGTAGATAGAGTAGTTCTGTGGGCGTTGTTGTTTGAATAACCTTTTAGTCCACTACGAGTGGAGACATGACGGCCTGTACTCCATTCTTCTGCAGCACTATTTCTTTACTATAACCTAAAACCTTTCCATGAAATCTGATTTTGGCTGTACAGTACAATACTGTTTTCACACTAGAAAAGTCGCCATGATTGAAAACATTTTCGCTTATCACTCTTTCACTCACAACCTACATGTATCTGCCATGATAAACTACCTCAAGTTAATACAGAAAACATAACGGTGTGAGCTACAGTTATAACAACATTAAACAAATAGTTTTCATGGCAAATGGAAAATAAATCAACGGTTGATTTCAAACCAAGGATTTGATCAGAGTATATAAAACATAATGATACTATTAAAACTTTCCGGATACCGGTTGGCTCATCTGTGAACTTCCTTGTTTGCAAGTACGTTGATTACACCTATACCTTAGTGAAATGTATTGATGGAAGTTTTAAAAATACTATACAACCCTTATCTATTTAAAAAAATATAATTGAATGACCAAACACAGAGAATTGGCCAATACAGTGCATGCTTTTTGGCGAGGCCCTTGCTTACAAAGAAAACCCTGATTACATCCTTGGGCTCTAACCACATCTTCCTCTTCCTAATTGGTGGCATTCTGGAGCAAAATACCAAAACTAACAATCAAAGGAGAAAACAAATCGAGCTGTGCTCGCACATCTCGGCAGTTACAAATGTAACGTGGATCAAATGAGCCGCTGGTTACACAACATGCATGACATGTGTAGTCTATGTTAACGGACGAAGAACTGATACATGCAGACAACAGCGAGGATTTTAACTCAACAACCTACAAACACAACTTTATATTTTCCGAAAACACCTCTGGATCTTCATTTGTTCCCGTCACCTGCATAGTGGACGAATCCTGTTGATATTTCTCATGGATGTTTTGCAGTGAGCACATGTTGACGGGATGAGGTCATGATGATGATCACATTTACGTAGCAAGAGAAAACGTGTGTGTTACATTTAAGACTCATGTTAGTATAAAACAGTTAAATATATTCATTCCTTTTGTCCTAACTAGCAGTATAATGACTATATTGCACATACTGTGTATACTGTATGCAGAATAGCATTGGGACAGAGGATTTGCATAATCTGTTTGGCTGATTTAAATATTGAATACATTATAGTATTGATGGTTATGTGCTTGTCAAAATGTCAAGCCCCTGATCCTCTTACCCAATGTATATCTTCCATTGTTCACATTGTGCCTCATATAAGAGTCTTTATGTTCCAATTCTAAAAATCCATCACCTGGTGAAGAGTCCCTCCTCCTCCTCCTCCTCCTTCTCCACAGTATGAGTTTTCTCAAAAGGCTCCAGATGGCTCGGCATCTTTTTGTTGAGGCCTATCCCTACACTTCCTCCGCTCATCACTGTTCCTTGATGTACACTATTCAATTACCCATGCACCTGCAGCACCGGTTTCCATTTCCCGACAGAACTGTATGAACAAGGTTTTCATGCATGTTGCTATAAAAGAGAAGCATTTTTAAGTCTCTATACAATCACTAGTTTTTACATCTTTACAATATTCTATAAGTCAATGTTGATCTATCTCAAGTCAACGTTGAGAAGTTTTATGATGAAGCGTTTAAAATAACTCCCTCCTCCGAGTGAATGACAAAAGTCTTGAGCACGACAGAACAATGCTGGAGATATACCGAGTTATCTATTTTCAGTTTTCAGTTGTAACTCAGTGTAATTCTTGGATTATGCAATTGGATGGGTTCAGTTATTGTTGTGACTTTTTCAAGGATTACATCCGCACCGAGGATTAGTACAGAAATTGTTAAATTTAATTTTGGGGAGGTACAGAGATGATAAAGAGAAATAGTGTTATATGGTGTATTGGCTCAGTGTTGCTGAACAGACTTGCTCTTCTTCAAAGAGCAAAAGACCTGAGAGCCGCTTGAAACTGGCAACCCTCTCTGATCCCTTTTCTACAGCCTAAACCGGCTTATTCAGCAACAGCTGAGCATCCGGTGGGAGGCTGATTTTGTGCAAGAAGTTGTGAACCAAATGTAGAGGAAAGGCAGTCACAGCAATATAAAAACGTACCAGTAATAATAGTGATTGCAGGAATAAGAAGTGAAACTAATCACTATACTTATAAAAAAAAAGAAAATCTATAAAGAGTGAGAATAAATATGCCCATGCTAACTCCTAGAAGCAAAATCAAGATAGGAAGTGATTCTCGAGCTTTTTCATGTTTTAGGGATGTAAACACATTGCAGCTCTGATAAACCCTTTCCCAGCACTGAGACAGATGAAGTTAGAGAAACTTGAAATAAATGCTAATGTTACGCCACGTCTAATGGATGTGTAAATATTCAGCTATTTGCCAGCACTTCACCATAATACCACATGTCAATGGCGTGTACATCTTGTTTCATTTCCCACAAGTGGTCTAAAGAACAAGTAATGCATTGTAATGTGGTTATTTCTTTTAAAAATATTTTATTTCTTTAATTATTATTGAAAATGACCACAAATACTGAAAGGACCAAGAGTCTAATCTCTCTGTACATTACAGATTACATGCTTTTATAAATTGCCATTATTTACAGCAAATTAAACTCTACACATGCTATCCTCCCTCAGGCAGGAAAGCACACGGTAAGTAGTTTTGAAGTGATTGCTTATTGTTGAACTGTTGCCATTTACCTTCTATATTCATGATGCAATTCAGGGTCATTTTGTAGCAATTACAAAGCCTTACTTCAGGTTTTTTCAACTGTGCTTGTTTATTTTTCAACCCCTGTGGTATGGAGTCATTACTTGTCTAAAGAGCTTAATCGGTGTCAGAGAGTAAAATGTAACTTGCCTGAAATAAACATGTCAGATGAGGAGCCACAGGTGGTTTTGTACACAGATCTAAATTGGCTACTAAATTCAAAATACAGTAATCTTTGTTAATTGGCCCAAAACAATCTAAACCTCCAAGTCCTGTGTACATGTAACACATCTTTGTTCTTATCTGTTGAGGAGGTGAGTTGGGAGTATTAGCAAAAAGACTGTGAAGATTTATAAAAAAAAGAAGATATCCTCCCTATGTCCATCACTCTGAAACAATGCATATAATGTGATGAGTGTATCTTGACAAAATCTAAATAGAAGTGTCTGAGGGAAAACAAGGAATGGGTGAAGGCAATCGCTGTGGCGTAAAGCTCCCAGCTCTGTGAATCAACACGGGCTGATAGATGGCGCTCGGTCTGACAGCGCCGGCACAGTAACTAAATCACAAAGAGGAGGGGCAGAGCTGATAACAAGTCTGGGACCGTCAAACTGTTTCTGATTAAGGTTCTCTTTCAGTCTCTACATTGTGAGAGAGCAGTACTTTTAAACTTATTTTGAGAGTTTTTAGAGACGCTGGACGGAGGTGAAGAACGTCCGTCTCATCTCAATTAACCTGAGCGTTATTCTGCGGGAGTATAGCGTCTAGCATGATGTGAATTTAATGTGTTTTACATACAATCTGTATAAATCTTGATTTCAAACCTGAATTTGGACATATACCTAAAGGAATAGTTTGTGTAATGATTATTTTTATAGATATAACCACGTAGACGGGCTAATTACCAATTGGACATGTTAAAAATATGCCCAAAACATTCATTTATACATCTTTTTAGGATTCTGAAGAACACATTGTATATTTGCTGAAACTTAAGCATAACGCAGTGTGGCTGCAATCCATTTGCAGTCAATTTGAAGATTAGTTATGGTGCTATTTCGAATTTATTGCAGCACTTTCAAGTCCAAATAAATCAGGCTTTAAATTTGATAAAAGATTGATGGTATGCTCACTTCAAATAAATTCCTATGCTATGAAGATAACAGTGTTTTGCATTTTGGTGGAAACTCAAGAGTCCTCTAAAAGAATATGCCCTTGAAAGTGACCACAGTGTATTTCAAGCTGTGTGAAGAGCAACTCTTTGTGATTTAACGAAGCACGCACACCCACGTCCACTTGTGAGTCATCTCCCTCTGCTACGTTGACAGTTGGCTCAACAATTTATATGGAGAATAAGTAAACTCACTGTTGTGAAACCAGACTTGGCAACAACAATTTCTGAGTTAATGCAGCAGTTTAAAGTCAGATCTATCTTAATGTTTTATTTATTAAAAATGTAGGTTTAGATATCCCACCCAAAATGAAGACGTGTATAATACAGCAAACTGTTTCATTTGAATTATGAATTATGTGGTAAATGCTAAATGTAAAATGTTTAAAATACAAAGCTAATAGTTGTTAGAGAATTTTCTTTAAGAAGAAACAAAACAAAAACTTTTTTATGGACAATGTTTTACATTAGGATAGAATCGTTCTTGAGATGATATTTAAATCAAATTAATTTGCAAAATGAATAAACACGTACAAGTACAACTTTATCTTCTTTAAAGGGGCAGACTGCCGATTTTACACAAGATCAGTTCACTTGTTATGGTTAGTCTTACTCAGTGTGTGGAAACTCTCCTGTGATTTCTGAAGGGAGCTTTTCATCCGTTGTTTTTCATTAACCCAGATGATGTCATACTGATGTAATTTCAGTTGTCTCAGCTTGGACTTCAAATTTTTAGCTAAAGGCCTGTGTTTCAAACTGGATGTGTGGAGTTTAAATAAATTTCGTCTTATCTTTTCCTAACCACTTTTCCTTGACCTCGATGAAAAACGTCATGAGGTCAAGGAAAGATGTGAAGGCTGTCACGATCTGCTTGTACTTTAGTGTCTTGTTTTATTTTGAAGTGTTCACTCCCCCTTGTTACATGTCTAGTTGTACTTCCTGTCTTTGTGTTTACCCTCCCCTTGTGATTGTTAATGTGTTCCTCCTGTGTCCATTTACTCTGCCCTTGTGTCTTTGCCTTTCTCCCCCAGCTGTGTCTTGTTCCCTCGTTTGGTGTCTGTGTATATATCCCTGTCTGCCCCAGTGTGCTTTGTCGGATTGTCATTGGTGTTGTGCTCGTGTTGTGCTCGTGTTGTGCTCGTGTTGTGCTCGTGATCTGCTCGTGATCCTTTGTACTTTAGATTTGGCTATGTTTTAATAAAGCTCGCTTTTTGTTATAATCCTTGTCTCCTGCATTCTGCTTTTGGGTCCTCACCTTTTCCACTGTGTGACAAAGGCAATTTCATAAAGACTTAGGAAAAGACAACCGCGATGCTAAAAGAATCCAACAGCACTTACATTAGGCTATGTAATTATGCGACATTGAATATTTATTGACGAGCGTCACTTTAAATGTTGCTGCCACAAGGACGCCATTATATCCTTTCCTTTCGCAAAGGTGTACCCTATGCTAAAGGAGATGAGTAAGGAAGCATTTAGAGAATTCAACAAGCTCTTATCATTCCTGCCACTTAGATTCTTCTGGGACATTTCACTCAATTAGGAACCTTCCTAAAGGACTATTTGGTGGGAAGGGCATACCAAAAACATGCTATCACATTGCATGATGGGAAGTGTAGGATCCAGTGCTTTTGGAGCTTGACTCAAACTAGGGACTACAATTCAGATATCTTAGCTTCGACTTTGACTATTCTGGATTTATAAACATTCTCTCGTAACTCCCCCTGCCCTTATGAACAGTCTACTGCTATGGCAACAACTGTCTTTTGTCAATAGTGTTTTTGTGGAATGAAATCTGGACATTGTAAAATATTTTTAATTGTAGTATAGTTCAGATCACACCGATGGCCACTGCCCACAAAACTCAAACTACAACATATAACAGAACAGATGGGAGTGCAGTTGGAACACGTATACAGGGAATATAAACATATTAAACACCAAGTGAATGAGAAGAAGAACAGATGCTGTATTAATTTACTCGCTCTTAATCCAATACTCAGCGGCATGCCACACACTTCTTCCCCCTCGGCGAGAAGGTCTGCTGCCATAGAATTGGTATTCTTCTGCATGCACAACTTTCTGGGCTAAATATTTATAGAAGGGGCTGGTATGAGGTGATAAGGAGTAGGGGTCCATTCATGATAACACAGGGGAATTTAATCAAGCACTAGTTTGTATCTCTGGGACAATAGCATTTCAAAGCTGTTAAAGGCCTACCTTAAAGCATTCTGGCAAAGGTCAAGGAGGTTTATTCCTCGAGCAGCGTTCTGTTTTCAGAAGGTTGTAATAATCAGACAAAAACATGGAACATTTCTTGTCCCAGAATACAGTGCATCGCGGGCTTCCAGACAAATATAAAATGCTATCTAAGTACACAACATTCAAAATAAAAATGAAACTTGCAGCTGCATATTCCGATATGGATATATCACAGACAGTAAATTATGTTTTGTCCTAAATGGCTGCTTTTCTATTCCTTCAAAACAACAAACACTTTGTGTTTTTGACTTTAACCATCAGTGGCAGCAGCCACTGTATGTGAGAAAAAAACCCTGCAATCAACATCAAAACGCTGTCCATGCTATTAACCCATCCTCCATGAACATGGAACTGATAGTTCACTGCCATGTCAGGAACGTTTTCATTTTACATAAGCAAATACATTTTCGGGTCAAAGGTGTGACAGGAAACAGAGCCGAGGTTTGACGGTGCAACAGGAATCAAAACATCATTCAAATAATAAGCCACCAAGCATTCATATGCACTTCTAAAGTAATATCTGCAAAAGAAAATAGTAAGTGCAAAAATTGGGATAATATTGGAATCACATTGTGAGAGTGTGACTAACTCTCAGTAGGTCACGCGTTAGAGCCTCTGCACTGGAAAGCATGTAAAAACTTGGAATATAATAATGTTTGACTAAAATAAATGACTTTGTATTTAATGTTTATCTGCGTTTGGATGTATGACAGAAAAATATTATGCAGAAACAAACCCCTAGTCTGTAGTCGGCCCTACAGAGAGCAGTGAAAGCCGAGGCACTGAAGCAAAGTGCATATATTATAATGTATAGAAGGTTTTAATGCCTTTATTTTGTGCATTTTTAGGCTGATTGTCTTAGTTAAAAATGCAGCTTCACTCTGCCTTTAAAGAATATTCATTAACACTCAATAGGAAATGAAGTGTCTCATAACAGCAAGGGTTCTTCCCTGTCCATTTTAAATAGTTAAAAATAATATAATTTATAATATAAATAATAAATGTACAATTCCTTATATTTGAATATGAGATTTCAAGGTAGCTTGACGTCACTAAATGATATGAATTTGGTCAAATGCTGAGATGGCAGCCGCTGAGATCTTTGCTAGTTACCCTTAGCAAAGGTTTTGCTAGATTGTTTTCAATGTGGAAAAAATGAAATAGAATTCCAAAGATGTCAGTTCTTAAAAATATATCTATTTCTTTATTTCAAGATGAAAGGGAAACATAAATCCGCTTTAGCTGGGGTAAAAAAACAAATTCAATAACGGTCCAGCGCATGGTTTAGCTTGGTTTTCAGCTCACTTTTGTAGAAACTGGAAAATTAAAAAGCTATTTTCATAGGAATTACACCCTTCTATGTCAAGGTAGTTCTTAACTCAATTTTGATAAAATAACTTGCTGTATTTTGCTTTTTTAGGGCAGTACTTATCTACTATTTAATTTTCTTTGTGATACAAATGTCTGTCAATAAAGCCTGTAAAATACCGCATTTAAGATTCAATCATCAGTGATGGTAATTTCAACAGCCAAAGAACACAACAGCGAATAACCAGTGCTGTCAATTCCAGTGCATGTTATGAATACGAGTGACTCTAAATGAGAATAAGTGTGTGGACAGCTTTATTTTAAGGATCTACAAAAGTGCTGTAACTGTGTCCTGTGATGGAAGACAACAAGAAAGAGTTTATTTAACCAGGAAAACGTTGAGTGTGAGACAGTATGAGCTTTAAAATCTTTTTCAAAGGAGATGCTTGGCACCAAGGACCCTACTGTGACAGATGGCTGAGGGAGGTAAGGGAATAGAAGGGAGCAACAGATCAGACCTGACTTGGGATTGAAGTATTGAACGAAGAGCGTTTCTGGAACTCGGGATAAAAGAAATGGGTGATAAGAGGAGGGATAGCAGGATTGTCTCCGAACAAGAATCTTATGGACACTCCTAACTTTAGTTTTTTAAGTGTCCATAAGTCTTTCTAGCCATTTCCACAAGTTTCCAATTAATGTCATTAAGACGCTCTGATTGAAGTACATTGTTGTGTTGCATTTAGTTTTCATGTTGAGCCTTGTGCTGATCAGAATGTATTGCTTCTCATCTTGAACCCGGGTCGTTCTTATTTGCATGTAATTAAGAATTGCTTTTGTTGTACAAAGAACATGGCCTCTTGATATTGCATAAGCTTACAGGCGACTCGCAGCAAATATGATTGGTAGACCTGGTAACACAGAGTTCTTGCTGGCTTAATTAACCCGGATCAAGCTTGCATTGTGTTCTGGTTAGTATAAATGGTATTGCTAGAGAGAATCCTGCAAGTACAAATGAGTTGTTGAGAGCTTCATGATGTTTGGGGGATTGGGGCATAACAATGCATAGTTATTAATGCGCAAGCCTGGGTGAAAATGTCAGAGAGATAGAGGGAAAATGTAAAAACATGCCACTTTGACAGTAATGCTTGGAAAGATGCAACAATCCTTGAATTGTGCCATTTATTACAAAACTGGGGGAGCACTTTCTCTCATTCTTGGCAGGGTGCTCCTGACCCACGAGCCAGGCTTAATGAGTTTAATGCTTCATCTGTTTCTCAACATTCACAACTTCAACACTTCAACACCATCTGTTGTGCTTGAGAACAACCCACCCGCAAGTCCAAGCCTCGCCACCTGATTCTTAAGCCATGTCGAGCTGCGCCACCGTCCTCTTATCCTCTCGCTCATCCTGAAGGAGTCTGTGTTCTTAGACTCCAGGCTGGTGGATAGAACGTGTCCAATCTTTCTGGTGCATTGGGTATTCAATCTTTTTCAGATAGGAGCTACTATCTGCATCATCTTCCTCCCCTCTGTAAATTGTTTTTTTCCACACCTCCGCTGACTTGTTGTAAGAGTGAGTGATGCTTTGCCGGTTCTAGTATCTCTGTAGTGAATCAAAAAGGAGACGAACAAGGAGGGCATCCATTTAAATATCATTTTCTTATTTTCTTATTTGAGGAGGCACTGGCTTTGATGTACATGCAAATATTTTAGTTTGAACACCTCCTGCAGCTCCTACAAATTAACAAGGTGGCAGTATCTGTACTTGTATAATGTAATAACATGCTGTCCGACCTAAAGATGACACAAGATGTCTTGTGAATGTATCATGGTCAAGAGCCAGGGCCACTTGGGTTGAACTCTTGACACAGGATCCTTTAAATGCACAATCTAGCCTCAACAACAAAATTTAAAACAGAAGACCGGAACTTGCTATCACTCAGACGATGATTGACAGGTCTTTGAATACAGAGACTAGACATTAACAGTAGACATTAGACAACATCTAAATCTATTATTAATGTTGGAGCGAGATGTAGTAAAACAGCGCCAGAGAGGTTTTAGAGCTGGTTTACTGTTTTGGGAGAGGTCAGGAGTTTCTGTGGCAGGGAGCTCTGGGAGTGTGAGGTGCTAATGTTTCATTACACAGTGTAAATTATATCAAACTAGTTGACCACCACGATCCAGCCACATGGCCCACTCCAACCTCAGTAGTTGATTTTCTTGTCAAATGGTTTTCTACGGTGGAGAAATAACTTTTAATTTCAACTATATCAAACTCATCTCATCTCACAATTATTTTTTGTTTGGGCATGCTAGTGGCACAAGTGTAGGGACGACAATGTTGGTTGGTCGTTTCACTCGTACAGTCCAGGCTGAAATATCTCTTTTGGATGGATTGCCATAGAATTAGACATCCATGATGCCAAGAGAATGAATGCTTATTATCCAACCAATAATCATGTGATGCCCTGACTTTTTATCCTGCTCCACCATGAGGTTATAGTTTTAAATTAAATGTCCCAAAAAACTATTGGATGGATTTCTTTGAAATTTGGTGCACACCTTCATGTGTTTTTTCTTTTGATTTATCACCAAATACCTTCAAAACTAGTAGGTGTGATACTAGTGCTAATTAGCAAATGTTAGCATGCTAACACGCTAAATTAAGATGGCGAACATGGTAAACATTATACCTGCTAAACATCAGCATGTTAGCCTTGCAGAGCTGCTAGCATGGCTGCATAGCTTTACCTTTGTACTTGTTTTTAGGTGCACTTCAACATCTAGTCTTATCGGCAATAGGAAATAAATCTGCTTCAGTTTTCATCTTGCTAACATATCTATGGAGAAATATTCAAAACTCAAGGTTCACTTAGTATTTATTTCCAGAGATTTCCACCATATTCTGTGGCTTTCTTTTGCAAATAGAACATTCTCAGGTGTCATCCTGTTTCCTCAGTTCAGAACATATCATATCATAAAAACAAGTGGTTGTTAATTACATTTTTAGTGTTTGCACTTCATATGTTTTTTTTTTTACATTGCACACTGAAAACTCAGTTGTTACAGAGAGCTATAGGCCTATAAGTGTGACTTGTTTTTCAATCCACAGTTTTACCTCATGCTGGAGGGAAGAGGGGAGTCACGTACATCTGGCTTTACATTGGTCAGAACAGCATGGTGTCCATTTTATCCTTTCACAGCTAAATGGAGATCTGCCACTGCTGGGAGATTAAGAATAACTTTGCTTTTCACAGCTTTTTAAACGTTCACTTTCAAAGCCCTCATTTTGATTTTCTGCAATACCTCTTGACAACAACTCGCATACATGAGCATAATTCCCTAGCAACGCATTTATGTGCCTTTTGTTAGCGTTGTGCTGGACTGCCATAATGCTGAGGTTATCCTTTTCTCACAAGTAGTCTGTGTTTCCTATCTGCTATAGTCTGAGCTTCAGTCCTGCTCATATCATTATCAACAAATCCTTTGAGAAGACCAAAACCAACAAATTATCTTATTAACAAACATTGTCTGTGTATCACAACCTAAATACAGTTTGTGTCTCCATACCACAGATCTTCACTGTTGTCTGAAAGACACATACTTTTGCATTAGATTACTTATTCCTTCATTTCAGTGCATACAGTAAGTGGATTTTATTTGTTTCAGCTCACCAAAACTAGAAAAGCAGAGTACACATGGAATTGCATCTCTGAGCATGCTCAGTGACGTCTGCACAACACAGGACACAGGTCTCCAGTGATGCAAATAAAGACGCAGAGTTGTTTTGAATAAACTGCTTTAATGATGATCACATCAAAACAAAGGTAAGATTTTTTAAATGTGTTTTTAATAGTTTTTGTATGACATATTTAACTGAGCTCAGTTTGACTCCTTTTCTTTTGGCTCAAACACGCCACACTACAAACAAACAATTTATTTTAGCGCAAAAGCAAGATAGTTGACATGGTGCACTATTTCCTGTTTAGCACTTTAAATATAACCCACTTGTAACATTTCAATATGTCACCGAGTACCGATTCTGTGTGGAAGTGACTCAGGTCATTCTTTTATGTGTGAGGCAACATCAAGGTTGACTTTAACATTGCTTTTCTAACTTAGTAAAACAAAATGTAACAAATAAATACATAGATATAAATGTACTGAGTCTTATTTATTAAGATGACAAGTGGTGCACCAGCAACTGACATGTTTGTTGTTAGCTCCCTTAGCTATGTGGTCTACAGGTGCGCTCCAGACGCATGATGTAGTACGCAAATGTTTAATCAGACATATACATACAATTGAATTTAATAGATCGGCCGCTTTGTCACTGATACTCGATCCAGCAGGCAGTTTAAATGTGACCACTCAAGTAATATTTTATCGTCTTAAACAACACCTGCTCATAAACAACGTGTAACCTCTCTGTATGACTTACCGCTAATAGAGGATTCTCCTCCTTCAGATAGCTTCAGACTGAAATGAAAATATAAATTGCTGTAACTATTTTGCATGACATACGGGAGCAAGGGCTACAACACATACACGCAACCCCAAATAATGCTGTTTAATTCATGTCCAAATACTACACAAACTCCACTAAAGTAAAACCACACAACATCTGTCTGGATGTTTCCCATGTGTCAGAGATGAAAGTTCTCAGAAGCCAGAGTTTTTTCCTGCGTGCTAAAATTCAACCCTTTTGGTCTGGCATTTTACCTCTGTACAAAAAAAAGATCCTTTACTTATGATCTTTCCTTTTCGCTCATTACAGAAATAATACAGTTTTCTCACCTATTGAAAGATGACTCCCTTCCCAAACGTTAAAATGTGGCTGGACGATTTTAATTAACACCTTACAGTAAGAGAAGAACAAGCTCTTTCAAAAAGATGTGATATAATTTGGCAAACCCATTTTAAGAAACTTGCAATAATTTAAATAATAGAATCTTCATTTGACACTTTTATTATATTTCACAGCATCGAATGTTAGTGAGAGAATTTGGGTATAAGGTGACTCGGTGGGACTGTAGACCCTCCTCAGTTTATGTTGTTGTTATTATTGTTCCTGTGTTTTTCACTAACGGAATGAATGTCCTTTGGCTTTATAATTGTCAAACTACTACACTATAATAGTCACAGCTGAATCATTGTTTTTAAGATGCAGTGATTACATGGCCAAAGAAATGTGAACCAGTTTTGGATCAAATAGGGTGGCCCATTATATGCAAATCTCTCCACATGACTTGTGGGAAGAGGACAATGGGATGTTTCTGGCTTAGAAGCACATGGGACACATTGTGACCGACTTATTGGGTCTGTTTTTGGCCAAAAGAAAAACATATGGTAAAAAGAAAAAAAGCCCAAGCATACTGAGGGAAGAGAGATATTTGTGATTGACAGCTACAGTAAGAATGAAGCGATTTCTGTACCCACGCCCAGTCTGAAGGCTGCTTCAGTTTCTTTATGTCACTTACTAACACTTTTAGAATTAAGTTTGAGATTGGTTTCCTTGAACTAATGTGATTATTTCAACAATATTGAAGTCATTTTGAGATATTTAAAGCTCTTTTATGTATCTCTGAGTTGCA
The DNA here is from genome assembly GCF_900634415.1 of Cottoperca gobio. Classification (NCBI taxonomy): domain Eukaryota; kingdom Metazoa; phylum Chordata; class Actinopteri; order Perciformes; family Bovichtidae; genus Cottoperca; species Cottoperca gobio. Next base: position 14,032,846 of record NC_041370.1, on the reverse strand, counting down.
GGCTTTATTTTTTAATATCAACCAGGAGTGGATTCAGGTAGCGGGTCAGACGCAAATCACTGAAGCACTACTTATTACAGACAGTAAGGAAAGTCATTTTAGCTCAAGCGGTGGCAAAAGAAGGTTTGAGAGACTTAAAAAAAAGATGAGGGATAGAGAAGAAGGTCATGTGTTGAGGAAATTGGGAAGAAAATGAAGAGGTGAAAGTGGCAAGGTAGATTCAAAGAACTGTTGAGAGATGGTTTGATGTACTCTGACAGAAAAGTCTCCTTTTATATTGAGGGAAGCAGAGTGGCATGGTGGTGAAGGACATCATCTTTGAACTGGAGGGGTGTGAATTTGAGACTGAAGGCTTGGTTTAAACCTCCATGGCAGCATGTATCCATCCTGCTGAAGCATCATTGAAACTAAAGCACTAAAACCAAACTGACTCTGGCGATGCCGTTTTTTAGTCATTGTCGAGAGAGAGAAAGTGGGAAAAAATGTTTCTCCTAAAAGGGATCTGCAGAGTATCACAAGCAAAATTGCTACTTATTTTCCAATTTTCAGTTATTTCGTGGGTAGCAGGAGGCTTGGTTAAGATAATTAAGGTATTCACATTGTGTTCAAGAAAAAGTTTCCTGTCCAAGGAGTGCGCAGATGTATAACCATCTGGTAGGGACTTAATGTGCACAGACTCTGTTGAAGGTAGAAAATTCAAAGAGGGGCTGCAAAAAAAACTTTCCACAGTATACTGTATCTCACATCAACACCCAGGATAACAGCACTCACCCACACCCCAGTGGCTCAATAAAAAAAAAAGAATCAAAATCTAGGCGCAATATCCCTCCATTAGCACATATTTACTTTTATAAGACCATATGTGACATTTCTCCCAGGTAGTTAAGCATTCTTTGAGCTGTTATGTCAGCATATCCGTTGAAGGAATGCTAAAACATTCTGGTATGTGACATTTACTAGATTAAAAGCCAAAACAAAGTTGATTTTTGAGAGGATTATTACATTTAGAGGCAGGGAAATTGAAGTTATGCTAGGCCTTTCTTCACACTTAGATTTTTGGTTATTACACTGTCACTGAGGGCTCATCTTGTATCAACTGCTCTTGATAAATTCTACTTGTGCCATTGTTGTCTAGTGCCATGTAATTTCCGACTGTGTTTTTCAAAACTATGTGAAAATATGTTCAGTCAGGTTATTAGGTTTCTATAAAAAAATATTTTCTATAGGCAACAGGCGTGCTGTCATGGTTGCAGAATATGTGTCACATTTGTAGCCATGCTAGCAGCGTGGTTTGCAATTTCCATCAGTCGGTCACCACTTAGGCTCTCACTGAAATACTTGATATAGTGATCCTGTGACCATCTTCTACTGCCAACATGAGGTTGACATTTTGTTTGTGTGTGAAATCTCTAATTAAAAAAAATGGACTGTCATGAGATTTTGTACAAATATTCATTGTAGTTTGGTAATCCCTTCATTTTCAATATTCTGGTCAACATTTGAATGTGTCCAGTACTTTTTTATGTGAACAAATACCTGCAAAACAAATACAATTTCCCTCAGTCATCTGCTGTACCTTGTATTTAGTGCTTAGTAGCACATTTTAGAACGCCTTCACGCTAAAGTAAAGGCTCTGTCACACATATCTGTATAGCAGAAACGTATGCTGGCGCATACGAAAATTTGTCAAAGTCCAAATACGTCCAACTTTTCATCGGATCGGAAAAGTGAACGCATACAGATACGCATGTCTAACCTATTGATAGTTTCACTTACTAATACAAAATGTATCAGACGAATGCCCAACAAATGCATAACGTAGACAAAAATATGGCGTATACAAAATATCGGCAACACGCTGGTGTACGTAGATATAAGGTAAGGTATAAATAGTATTCGTTAAGAGCTCACTGTGTTACGCTGGGGTGCGTTGTTGAACGCTGATGTCGGCTGATGGTGAATCCTACAGCCAACTTATTGATAACGAGTGGATAACCTATTCCTACCTTATGTTAAGATTATGCCTGACGACGGAGTAACTTATTAAACATGTTTCTACAGTACAGCTAGCGTTCAGCATGTTAGCCGTTCTCCAGCATCAGCATGACGTGAACCAGATGGCACTTTTCCAGCTCCGTTGGCCAGACGCTCTGATACGTTTTAAATAGGTAAGTGATCGTTTGACATACGTATAATAATTCGTTATGTATTCGTTATGTATACGTCAGCTACAACACCGCTGTGGAAAAGATGGACGTATTTGGACTCTGACAAAGTTTGAGCTACTTTTCATATACGGCGGCATGTTTCTGCCAGACGGAACTGTGTGACAGGGCCGTATGTCTGGCGTGTTTGGCGTAACGTCTGCGTCCTTCAAACGATCACAACCTACCCTTAATTTATATCAACGTATTGCCGATATTTCGTATGCGCCGGCATACGTTTCTGTCATACGGATATGTGTGACAGGGCCTTAAGATGGTGAACAAGGTAAACTTTATACCAGATCAACATGTTAGCGTTGTCATTGTGAGTACGTTAGCATGCTAACATTAGCATTTAATAGCTTGGCTGGAAACGGTTGAAATTGTTACCAACAAAGCTACTCTGACTGCCCTTCCCAACAGATTGACAGCATGTTAACGGTTAATTCATAAGGCCTGTGTGAGCCTGATGCTAATGCATTAAGCTCAAAGCAACGGGGTGCCAAAGTACAGCCTCACGCATGGCTGTAGACCACCTACCTCTAAAGTGTACTGTGAAATGTAAATCTGAAGTTAATAGACTTCTCTTTAAATAGTCATTAACACAAAAGGTTGGGAACAGCCTCTGCGTAGCTAGCAGGCGGAGGGATATTTCATTTTATACCAACCTTGCTTTCAGTTCCATTCCCTTCAGAAAGCTCTCATTATCACAAACGGATGGGGCAGCAGTGCAGAAGAGGACACTTAAAGCAAGTTGACCTGAGCACACTGTACTCTCTTGCATCATTCAGCAGCTAAAAGCTGGCTGCTTCTACAAAGCATTTATCTTGTTCGCTTTGGTTTAAGTATAGGTGTACTTTGAAGGACAGAGTGAAGTGAAATGCTTAATTTAAGAGTGGATGTCCCTTTCCTCCTCTAAAGTTTAATTACCTCAATGTAAATAGCTGCCCATTCCACAGGTCACTGTTGCCAGGGTGATCTCAATAAATAACATTTTGTGCAAGCCTTCATCTCCTGGAATCCACTGTGCAGTTAACCTTTACCATTTATAAAATAACATGCTTGGAAGAAAAATGGCCAGTGCAAAATTAATTATTGTTACCTAGTCATGCAGGAAATATGATATTTGTGTGTATTCAGGAAGCAAAAACATTGACTATATGTTAAAAAACAAAGACTTCAAAGGAATCTCAGAAAAGACGCAAAGTTAATCATTATTTTTGTATTTGTTGACAGCTCTTACCAGGCAGCAGATGTAGGGTCTTACAATAATCACTTTACTCTCCAGATGGTTTTACAAATTCCTTCTTTATATTCTTTCAAAACCTGCTACCTCCATTCGCACCATCCACCTCCACCCATCAAAGAAGTTAATTTATGTTTCGTTCCTCATTGTCGTATTTGAAAGGTCTCTGAACAAAGAAAGAACCTTCAAGTGTTTTCTGGCACACACCTCAGTAAATCTATAAAACACTCAGAGTCATTTAGAAGTTACTTAATTTTCACTCAAAGAAAATACTAATTTTTTTAACATGGACACACATTCACTCACATTTGGCCCAGGTGATGAAAGACACAGAATATTCTTGTATGTCAAAAGCTAAATGTGAAATTGAAATAATTGCATGTGCTGCAGCATCTGTATCCTATCCAGCTGTTGAGAGCAGGTAATCCAATAATGTGCGCACACATTCCTCCTCAGTGAGTCTTGTTTCATGTGGAAAACCACAAGTCGACAGATTGTATATCAGCAAGCATCCACAAAAAAACGTTTTTAGAAGTCTGGGGTCTGAGTCGGGTCTGTATTTGCATAATGAATTCCTTTGCTTATTATTAACGTGCACATTCATTTCACCAAGGACCATTAAACAAGCACAAAGTAGTTAAAAATGTGGACACTATGGTGCGGAATATAAAATTAAAATGCAAATGTGGCTAAATCCTGATATCTAGTCCTCCGTGGGCCAATATAATACCATCCAAACAGGTAGCGTGTACTCGAGCTGTGGCGTTTCTCCTCAGCGAGAGGCAGAAAGCAGAGGACCCAGAGGAGCGGATCCAAAGCAAGATGCGGATGATGACACTTGATTTCCTTTCACGAACGAGACTCAGGTGGGTACTGGAGAGTGTGTGAAGGGAGACGTGGGAGATTGGGGGAGGAGGGGACAGTATTAACATGTGGTACATCAGATCAGCACGGCTTTGCCATTATTACCTTCCTGCACATATTGTCTGAACATCTACTTGTGAACTTGTTGTGAACACAGAACGACAGGCAAAATGAAAGGTTAGGTCACTGAGGGGTTTCTTGTTTACTGTATGCATATTTATCAGATTGTGTGTGTGTGTGTGAGTGTACCACACGTGTTTATGCACGTACACACGGACAAGGATCGAGTTTATCCTCTTCCTAACCATGTGCGATGTGCCTGTCACCTTCCTGCTCTGCCCATTCATTGTGACCAAGAAGTCTTGTGTTATAAATCAGTAACTGTATTGGCTATCAGACAAGTGGGGCGATAAGTCTGAATTTGTGGTCGAGTTATCTTTCCCTAGCTACAAAGTGATGTACTGTTGTTTCTGGGCAAGTTGCCAAGACAACGTGACCTGAGTTGAAGTGTGAGGCAAGCTTACATAACAACAAATCTGTATCTGAGCTGTGTCAATACCATGTATTAACCCCAAGAAGCCAGACTTAGGCCACAATTGAACTAGAGTCCATTGGATCTTTTCCCTGTAATATTATGGAACGGTTTTATTTCAGATACATTCTGAATTCCCAGGGACGAAGAAAATACTGCAGGCTAGACATGTTACAAATTATAATAATAAGAAATAAAGTTGGTTAATTATAACTCATTTTCTTTCTAGAAAAAGCAAAAAAAATGATGTTTTGCTGTTAAAATATTTGATATTATATATGATAACTTTTACATATTCAGGTAAGGTAGCAGGTATTCTGGCACTAGGACCCAGGCAAAGGGCAGAGTCTATAAAAAGGGTTCGGAAGCTCACCTGAGCCTTTCTTCCTGCACACCTGAGGGAGCAGCTTAGGCCAGCTTTGTTTGGTGTTTGATTTGGTAAGCTCCTCTTTTAAAAATATGTTGAAAAGCAGGATTTTAACAGTACAACCATGACATATTCATTTTAGCTCACAGTATTTTAAAGTGATTTTAAATACTTGGTAAAACTGTGTTGTTTGTTAGATGGTTCTTTATAAATATAGATTCCAGTCAGGCGATTGTGTTCCGGTCCATTAAGGTATGTTATTTATTTTTACACTGCATATTTTTCTTTTAAATGTTTCTTGTAACGTTTGCTAGTTAGAGTAGCTGAGGCTGACAGGAATGTCATTTTTTGTTGGTGTCTGGTTGTTCAAAGAACTAAATATTGGACAGATGAACATTTTGACCTGATGATGCCAATCGATGAAAAGTCACTGATCACTAAAGTTACTACAATTCATCCTGAGGGGGACATGAAAGACTTTACTCCATTTAATGGCAATTCCTTCAAGTTCTAGTTGTCTAGACCGTGAATATCAACCTCATGTTGGCGGCAGAGGAAAAGTCAGGCGATGAATAAAGTCTTTAGGATTCATCCTCTGGGAACCATGGATGTCTGTATAAAATTCAATGGCAATCCAATACATAATTGTTGAGATTATTTCAATTGTACCCATAAAGGTGGGAGGACTGACCAACATTGGAATCCCTGGAGCCAGTTAACGTCGCAAGAAATGTAGGCTTCTGGGAGTTGATCCCAGTCCACTTTTTAACCCTTTGATACACAAGGCAAAACATGTGTCCAAAATGACCCGTATTCGTTTCCTATGTTATTTCATGCATGGAGTGTTTCTTTGATATATTTTTGGAAATCAATTTGTTTAATCAATTAACATTCCAAGTATTCATTAAATATCTTGTTTTTGATTACCACAAATCATTATTTTCTTTCCCCCTTTCTTAATTTATGAACTAAAATAGTTTTTGTATTACTACATCAGGTTTACACAGATGGGTCTAAAATGACCCGTGTGTGTAAAGTGAACAAGTAACAATAAAAAAAAGACATACTATAATAATAATGTTAAAAATAATTATTTTAGCAGTGATTTGGACAAAACAATACATTTAATATTTGAAATCTTTATTTGTCACTTTGTCACACTCACACATAACATACATCGTATGTGCTCCTTGCACACGGGGCTGTTGCACCTTTTCAGTCTTTGGCAGCTGTGCAGATCTTCCTCTTCACTCGGCCCTCCTGTCAGGTGTCCTCCTGTAGCTGGGTGGTGGCTGCGTTTGTTTTTTTAGCCTACATCTTTCCATTGCGCCTGTAATGTGCTTTTGGAGGTGCCACCATTGTACCCTTGAGCAAGGTACTTAACCCTGCGTGTCCTCCATGCGTGTCCTCTTCATATGTGGCATGATAAGCTCTTTGCCCAGCTCCTTGATGAATAGCCGCCGTGCCTTGGTCACACCACCCATGTAATCAGCATGTTGTGCAGTGAAGTTGGTGTAGGCATTGAGGGTAGCAACATCCAGCACATTGTGTCAGAACACTATGGGCCACCTCCGTGTTCTCCGCTTACATGTGTAGATGGAAACCATCCGATCCATTGTGTCCACTCCTGATTTTGTTTTGTTATGGATCACTTCTGGTTTCTTCTTCACACTGTTGTCAACCACTGCTCTGTCATCATGCATGGTGCTCAGGAGGACAACAGCCTTCCCCTTCTGCTCAAGAGGACAACAGACAACTTCCCCTTCAAATTGAGGGAGAGCTATGCTTCTCCCTCAATTTGGATGGCTTCGTGGTGGTGATGGCCTAGTGGTCTAGTGGTACGCCTTCCAAACAGGCTGAGAAGGCTGAGAGTTCAATACCAGGGCTGCCATCATTGTACCCTTGAGAAAGGTACTTAACCCTTAGCTGTCTCTGTAGTTAGTTCACTGTAAGTGGCTCTGGATAAGTGCGTCTGCTAAATTATCTGTAGTAATAATAGTAATAATGTAATAATAATGACAGGCGGTATGTCCGGCTTGTTGTGGCGAAGAGTCCCCACAATGGTCAGGTTCTTCTCCAGGAGCTTCTCAGCCACAGGGATACTGGTGAACAAGTTGTCCATTGTGATTGTCATTTGTGAGGCAAACCTGATGTAGTAATACAAAAACTATTTTAGTTCATAAATTAAGAAAGGCTGAATGAAAATAATGATTTGTGGTAATCAAAAACAAGATATTTAATGAATACTTGAAATATAAAATAATTTAATTAATTAATTTCCAAAAATATAGCAAAGAAACACTCAGCCATGCATGAAATAACATAGGAAATGAATACGGGTCATTTTGGACCCATGTTGTGCCTTAGAGGGGTAGTGAAACAAAAATGAAAATAGAAGAAAATAAGAATTTGTGATGATCAAAAACGAGTTAATTGAGGAATTCCTGGAATTCTGAATGAATAAAGTAATGTAAGATATTTACAATTAAAACTAATAAGGGTCACTTTGGACCCATGTTGTGTATCAAAGGGTTAAGACGACCCATTCTGTCTACGATATCTACATTTTGATACTCACAACTGTTTCTGAACACCGCTGAGTCCTGAACGGATGTTCTGGCTCTTCTGTGTTGTGCCAGTAGATCTGCACTCTCACTTTACTGCATATGTTGCTCTGCTGATGTTTAGGCATGCAGTCCTTTGGGTGAACATCGCCTTAATGTATTGCCAGGTTTGTAAAATACCAGATTTTTTAAAATTTGCACATCCACATACGGGTTGTTTGGTTTCAACAAAGGCCCACTCAGGGTAACCACAGGTTCTCAAAGCCTGTTGGAAGTTCTTCTGTTCCCCGATGTCGGCCTCCGTGTTTGTTGATTTTCTCTCTGCTGAGTGGCGCAAGGTTCAAACTAAGGCCAACTTTTGCTCAAGTGGATGGTGAGAATCTAACAGGAGGTACTGGGTTGTGTAGGCGGGCTTTCTACCTCAAATTGTTGTTTCAGTATATAAATCCACCTTTTCTGAAAATGATGATGTTATCATGCACTGTGTTGTGTGTTGTGAAGGCTACCAGCTAGCAGGTTTTCATTATTTATTTATTTTAATACCCAAGTGCCATCCACATAACTGAACCAGTTGTGCGGAGCTTCACCACACATTTATGTATCTTGTTCTGTGCTGCTGAGCCCAGAGCACAGCCAAACCACAAGGCACTTCTGTGTGCTGTGCCAGCTGCAGGTATTAGTTTCTAGTTGAAGGAATAAATGTCACTGACAATTAGTTTGAGCAGATACCTCTTCTTGTACATGTTTGTAACGAAAACATGTAGTACATTCGCTGGGGTGAATGTAGAAGATAGTACAGTTTACAATTAATTTATTTCTGTTTCCTTAGTGAACATTGGTAATCTGTCTGTAGGATCTGTCAGTAATTATCTTTAGGTTTTATTTATGTGTTAATACGATCATTGCTCACTTTATCAATATTCTTATGTTCCTGTTCCCTTGTTTAGTCAAGCAAAGTTTATCATATCACACATTTGCCTCACAGGGCTATATAATGTGTTCAGCATATGACATCCTCTATCCTAAAACTTTATAATCAGATAAGGGAAAACTACCCTTTACGATCCGGATCGTCATTCTGTCCTCCTCTTCTGTGTTTCCTGGGTTTGTTTAAACTGAATTATGTCTCCATTTCGGAGTTGTTCCACCTGCGTCAGGGTTGTTGTTTTTCTAAATGTCTTGACTCCTGTGGCTGTGAACAGTTCCCTTTCAGTTATGTTTTATTAAAGCTGCTCTTGCCCCAGGGAGTATCCATTTTAGACCTTCCACACTTGTCCAGGACATTGAGACAAACATTCATTTCCAGACTGTGGTGAGCAAGGAGGGGGCATATTACTGACCTGTGACAGTGGCAGTATGCTCAATCTAGGGCAAACAGCAGGAGAGAGAAGAGTCTGCAAAAACGTCCACGGCTTTGACATTTTGACTGTTGTTGTTGTTGTTGTTGTGCACAACTGGCTCAAGACAACAACTAATCAGCCAAGAAAAACCTAAATATGACCTACTGCCAATAGTCTAATTGATATAAAACACACATCTTTATGTAATATGACACCACTGGCTCTCCACAACAAGGATCATGTGTGGTAAGGCCAAAAGATCAGAGAAGGAATTGAAATTCTATTTCCAAAGGGATTTTCACTCCTTATACTTCCCCCACTCCACATTGTCATCTCCCCTCAAGCCGACAAATCTGTTTCAAAATCCTCCCAAACATTGGACTCCCAGTCCCCGCCACTGTTGCCATGGAGGCTACCTCAATATCAAGTTTCCCTCCTCCTAATATGATTACAGGCCTTATGAACAGCACATTTCATTATGGCCCTCCAAACCAGATTAAAGCTCTTTTGCCTTGGAACAACTGAGGGCCTAAACCAGCTGTCAAAGTTTTGCAGGCTGTTTGATGTTCTGAGATGTTCTTTAGTGAACCATCATGTTTATCTAGTCGTCGTGAGCAGGGACACATATATTTTAATTTCTCTGAAATTACACTCGCCGATATCCCTTCAGTGTTGAATATTAGCACTTTATTTTTAGTTCAGCTCTGTCTGTTCTCCTGCTTTATATGAGCCCTCAGCATTGTTACTCATAAGTGGAATAACAGCAGATTTCTAACCAGCAGCACTTACATTTAGAGGCTATTATCACCAGTGTCAACCATTACAAACCCTCTATCATGACTTTTCCCCTATCATACTGAATGTCCTCCTCTTGCTCCCTCTCCAATACTGAGGAGCTTTGCCTTAGCTTACACTCACAAACATAAAGCTCACAGAAACAAAAGCTTAACTGTCAAACACTGCCAAAATCAGCTCCCACACACTAAACAATGTCTTAGACTGCGTGTGCTGCACACTGCTGTATGGCCAAATATGCCATGCGCAGAACTGGAATTCCAGTAGGCGTGTTAAGTACAATCTAACAAAGTAGGCGGCTGCTATGGAATTCAAATGTTTCGTACCTCGAAGATTAAAGAGAGAGCTGATAATTCCAGTTTACAGAGAGACATTCAGATTAAGCCTCTTCCCTCCCTCCTTCTCCTTCTCTCTCTCTCCCTGTGGCTCTTAGCATTTTAGTGGGTGCTGGAGCCTGCAGAAAAACACAGGGTGAAGAGAGCTCAGCTGCTACTAACAGGACTCATACTAGGTGTGAAATTCAAAGTGGAAGACTTATTGCATGTGCAGTTTTTTCCTCTTGTGTCCAGCTCTATTTTATACAGTCTATGGTCCAGTTGCTATTATTTCTTGACTTATAAAGTAGCACCACAGTTGAGGGAGGCAGCTGGCCACTATGCATGGCTCTCATTTGATATTCTTTGAGTCTGCAGAGAATTGCTAATCGATAAGCCTATCAAGCCTCTTATCTTGCAAGGTCACAAGTATCTCAAATAGACCATATTTCATACCCACGTCTTCCATTTTTCATCAGTGTGATTTTAATAGCATTTTTTAAATTTGAAGGTGAAGTTCACAGGACATCAGTATTCCTGTACTATCTCTGACTGCCAGTGCAGATAGTTATCAAACATTTTGATACTTGTGAGTGAGACACTAAAACCCGACAAATGAACCAGGGTCATTTATATTTATTCAGATTTTAATGACTTGTGAGCTGAGGGATTCTCTTCTGAACGTTTTGATGAATATTCCATGTCAGCGGATACATAATTTCTCCCTGTAATCATATTACCATAGCTCCACATGAGGAAGAAAAGTGTATATCTTGCTGTTCTCCAAAATCGAGGCTGAGTAATATCACCTGCTGAGATAGCTTGCCCACCAGAGGGATTTTTTTTGTGAGAAATAGATTGATGTGAAGAGGTGTGAGGTTGCAAAATACACGGAAAGCCTCACTGTTTTGATTTCTCTCTTTCATCAAGCAGCAGGGGGAGCTAGTAGGCCAGAAACTGAGTTGGAAGAAGTTGGTTTCTTGTGAACTCGGAGCAGCGGCTGAGGGTTTTGTCCTCAGATGTGGTGTATCAGCTCTTCAACAACACAAATACAGGCTCCCTTTTTCTGCTGCTAAGTGCGTACAGCGCACACAAAGAACTAAAAAGAGAAAAACAAATCAATTCAAGCACATTCTCTTTCGCTTTGATAGAAAAGTGTGAGCTTGAGCAGCTCGCCAGTGTGCCCACCTCTCTGTCACCCACATTTTGTGTCACATCTTTTAAATGCTGCTTGCTTTATATTGCATAAGGAATAACCCAAATAATAGGCCACCGCTCTGCCTTTGCTGTCATGAAACTGGGAATTCAGCAGCTGAACAATATAGCTGAACAGTCCATTTCAGAGTGATCTCAAAAATAAGCCACCGTCTGGAAGTATGAAAAACATTCTTCACTTTACCAGCAAAGAAAAACACCTGACTCAACGGGTGGCTTTGACAATACTATTGTTATGCCTGTCTTTTCAAAGGTTAATGCAATAGCTCTCATTAAAGTGCCTCAGTACTAACACACCTCTGATAGCAAGGCGCTCACATTTGGTGTGATTGTCCTCCTTTTCGTGTCTCCCTCTCTCTCAGCGTCTCACCGTTTTCTCTAGATCTCCTATGCAAAGAGCTGTGTTCATATAAGTGTGCTGTCTGTCTCTATATTGTTCCTCTCACATTCAACTGTCTGAGTATATCGTTCTTTTCTCTTTCTCAAACACTTTCCTTGAGAATTTGACTGACAATGATTTGTAGCCTAATGTGCTTTTAATGTTTAGGGGCAATCTGAGCCCTTTTAAAAATATTCTAAAGGAATCTTTATGGGGGATTTAAATGCTGCTATCGAAAGTTGGTCAAATGTGTAGAGTTCATAGAGAGGTTTTGGTTTACAGAGTGCTTCTTCTTATGGTAATTGATCCCCGTGAAGGTATCCTTTTAAAGAAACATTGGATCGATACTATAGAAAGAGCTAATGCACTGTACATTTTTATAACCCATTATCATTGATGGAGGCTGCGCAGAAGGATAAAACTGTTATATGGAAATATCAGAAAGTATTGAAGTGTTTTTTGTAAATTTAAACAACACAGACCACCAATAACAGAATACTTTATACCTGTAGTCCAGTGACATTTGACATCAGAGAATATCTTAAAGGTGCAATGTGCAATACCGAGGCCACCTACTCTGAAGAAATAGGGGCAGCATTTCATCTCTACTACTGGGTCCATACAACCTACATTTACAGTCATCAGCTATTTAACATTAAAAGCCTGCTAATGACTAACAGTAGGAGAAGAATTTGTACAATTTGACAAAACTGCTGAAACTCTGAGAGTCAAAATGGCATCTTATAATCTTCTTGTGTGGCTTAGCCATCTGTGTGTTTACTGTGCCACTAACAGGGGACTGTACGGTCCATTTAACGTTTTGATAGTTTGTTTATTGGGTTGGGTCCGGGGTGGCAGAGACGAGGGAACGACTCGTGTTTTGGTTTCGTCCAAAGCATGGAGCTTCAGTTAGCGGATTTGGTTGGCAAAAACACCAGTGCCGGGTGGAGTGTTGGGTCTAACCTAATGGCAGCAACCGAAGGTTTGCAGATTCCCTGGGATCAGACCCCCGGAGTTGGGGTTGGCTTTGGCCGAAGCTGCATCCAAAGCTGCATCCCTCTCCCGGAGCCCACATCCCGGCGGCGTTGATAAAGGGTGCAAAATGTTTCTTGTTTCCGCCTCTTTGGATTTAATCCAATTAAAAACGATCAAAACCTACAAGGATCACGGATCTACTATTGTGAAGCCGTCAGGGCAGCTGTTCACCTGAAGCCTCTGCATTGAGGACGGACTGACGATACAGTGACTCAATATAGCCCGGGTTATTTCCTTTTTCAAACTTGAAAATCTCCCTCTTGAACCACAGCAGACATTATTTGGGACATTGGAATTGGGATGGTGTACAATATTAAGAAACTCAAAATTCATTGGAAACATTTGGCCTGGTTTAGCTAAAAGAAGTGTGAACTAACAGTATATTCCAGTTACCTTTTCAGTGTGTGGCAGGGTATGTAGCATTATCCTCCATTTGTTTTGGTTGTGGTGTTTAAAATCACATTGTGTGAATGCACTCAGGGTTTTAGCCATCTGGATCCTAAGCACTACCATTCTCCTTAGTTGCTTTGGTTTCCGTTGCTGAACTATCCCTGAGCAGCTATTGACACCAGAGAATGGCAGCTTTATGAGCCGGGAAGTTTGTTCCTTTCTTCTCACGGAGGTAAAGAGAAAAGAATAGATATCATAATGAGATGTGCTTCATTAAAAAGGGGGCTAATGGCTGCTCTTTAACGCTCAGCCTGGGCTGCCTCTGCAGACATCAGTGTTCTGCACTGATTGCCACTGCAGCCTCAGCATCACTTAACTTCATATAAAACCGTCCCGTGCTCTGTCTGCTTTGAGCTGGGGCAGGATGAAAAGAGAAGCTAGCAGATTAATGAAGGCAAAAGGACCTATTCTCTTTTCCTTCCTTAGTGAGAAGAAATGAGAGACATTTTAATGTCTGCAGAATAGAGAGTGAGTTCACTTTTGTGGAGGAAACGGAGAGAGCAAAAGGCAAGGGAATTACCTTAATCCGGGAACCTCATGACTTCATGATTTCTCCTCCTGCTCTTTCACTCCATGCTAATACAGCTTTGTCAAGCATCTCTTTATATATATCAGAAAGAATCACCTACATTATGTCACTAAGTTAGGTTTTATGTAACAAATGCCTATTTCCCCCTCTGAGATGGTTGTATTGAGTGCAGCAGCATGTGTCACTGTATAAACTGCACACATAAAGACTTAATTTAGGAGGCAACAGGCTCATAAAATGCTAATATGCACCGAATTTTAACTCCAACTGAAGCTAAAATCAAACTTCTTAACTGAAAGCAAAAAAAAAAGAGAAATGAGCCTTGAAATCAATTTAAAGACTTCTCAGTCAAAATGAAGTTAACTTATTCTTTGAAAAGATGGCAATATTTATTCCAGGAAATTCTCCATGATGCCTGGGCTGTTATTCAAGCACTAACGGAACAAAAGGAAAGAATAATGAGGCACTTTTCTTATCCATGATTATTTTCTCATACACCTTGGGGTAGATTTGACAGGAATGGAGGAGCTCGCTTTTCCCCGTCTCATTCAAGCAGATAGCCTTGGTGTCAATATTATTCAGTGTTTTTGAGGTGTTTATCAGGGGTTGGAACACTACTCTATTCACTGTCTATGTATTTTCTTTTACAAAAGGTGATGATCTGTGTTTTATACTGGGGGTTTACTGTTTTTAAGTTTTACACATCATACTGGTTTAAATGCCAAACATGTATTATATTTCACTGAAGTCAAAAGTCTCTTAAGAAGATATGAGACTGTTTTTCCTGACCAAATCTCTGCCTACATCTTTTAATTTTAAAGGAAGTTTTTTTTAATTAACATGCATAGAAATGAATGCCTGCAAGCTCCCACAGTGAACAGATCTAAGGATGTACTTTCTTTCAAAGGGTTAACATTTAGCTTAAAGCCAACTCAGCTATCTTTCTGAATGCCCTTGAGCATGACAGCAGGCATAACTATCCCCTCTATGGTAACACAGTGGTGTTTTATGACCAATGTAAAGGACAGAGGAGTTATAGCCGTGTAAACCTCCTGTATTGACAAGAGGCCTTCCACTAGGAGATGCTGGGAAGCTATTGTTCAGCCACTTGGTCTGTAAATATTGATGTTGAAGACGTCACGAAGCAAATGTTTGGCAACACTAAGGAAGAACAGCTATGACATATTAATTAAGTTTCAATTTGTGACAAATGCCTATTTTTCAACAGCGGATGTTGAAAGTAATTATATTCAAATCCGCGGCTTGGGAGTTCATCACCTCCTTCACATGGCTTTCCTGCTGTGAAACTCCCACAACCCACAGGCAAATTAGGCTGCTGCTCCACAGTCGCTAGCATAAAGTCCATCTTAAGTCCTGCACTCTTTGTAGATCTGTCCAATGCTTTTGATAATGTTGGTCATAATATTTTGTTAGGTAAGCTGCATTTCATTGGTCTTGAAGATTCTGCTTAGACCTCCTTCAAATCATATTTTATGGGTTTAGTTCAGACTGCTGATGGTTTCAAATCTCCAGAGAGTTGATAAAGGTGTCCCACAAGGATCAATAATAGGCCCACTGATACTTACTTCAAGTCTCTCTTGTAAAGACTTGACGCTTTATATAAAAAAATTACTATATTTCAGAATGTTAAATATTGACAAAAATGTCTCCTTTAAAGAAGGTGGCAGCATCAGAATCAGAAATATGTCTTTGACATGGATCACACAGGTACTCATAGAATAACAACATACAGTACATGTAGCAAAAATATACACACCTTAAAAGAACATATACTTATGAATATAGAGTTAGAACAGCTGATACGTGCAAGTGTTAGAGTACTAATAGGTGGCAGCATGAAAGTGGAATAGCTCAAATGTATCACTGTGATACGGTTCTGCACAAATATTGTGTGAATGAAAGGCCAAAAAGTAAATGAGGTCTTCAGCCAGGTCAGTGCAGTAATGAGCTTTACTGCCCACTGTAGCATGTAACACTTTCTAAAGTGTGGGTCACTGTGTGCTTTTGCAGTGGTGAAACTTCTAACACACAGCACAACTGTCACAGGAGATGTGAAGTCTAAGTTGCTCAGATGTGGTCCACAATGATGATGACATAAGGAAATAAGGCACAGCATATACACAAACAAACACATAGAGAATGTCAGAGAGAGAGAGAGAGAGAGAGAGAGAGAGAGAGAGAGAGAGAGAGAGAGAGAGAGAGAGAGAGAGAGAGAGAGAGAGAGAGACAGGGAGAGAGAGAGAGAGAGAAACAGAAACAGAAACAGAAAGGAAGGCAAGGGAAGGAAAAGCAGAGAGAGAAAGAGAGCAATATAGAAGATGTGTTTTTTTTCTGTTTGCAAGTGCAGTTGAAAAGTCTTTCCATGCAATCTTTTTTACATTATTCCACCAATTGTTATCAAGCATGTCCTCAGGCAACACATTGGGTTGGTTAACTACCCAATATAGAGCATAGTATCCACACTGACAGCACAATGCTTTTGCTTTAACAATGCTGCAACAATGAATATGCTAACAGCTCCCTTTCTTTGAAAAACAAAACAAAAAACGTGTTCAACTGAAAAAGAAATTCCATAGAATGGCCCGAGCTGTGTGATAATCTGCCGCGTGGCAGAAAAAGCTATTTCTACACAGCTTTCCCAACCAACATGTCCGGAGTTTGTACGCCCTCCTGGCCCTACTATACCAACAAGAGCATTCATTTCAATTTGTGTCACTTCATAACAATCTGCCATTATCAAATTCGTCATGTTCCCTTTGCTATGAGCCTAGGATTAAAGCTCTAACGACCACTCCCTGATCTCATTAGAAAGCTTGCCCAGATACACTTTTCATCCGAGCCTGTCACACAGTCAGACTCGCCTGTCAGCCCAAATGAAGATAGAGGGACCCTTAGAAAGGCTTTGTTGTTTTGTTTCAGTATTTGGGTTGTTTTCTTGCATATGAACACTGTTTTGATTCTGTCCTTCATAGACTTCAATCCGTTTCTCACAAACGGGTGTGTACGTCTGTGTTTGTGTGGAATTGGTACACTTCTCTTAGATAATTAGGTGCACTGAAAAGCCACATTGATGCAAATAATTGGGGACTTGACCTTTAAGCAGTTATATCCTCTTTCCCAGGACATATAATAAGCAGTACATTTTAAGTATAAAAAGAAAAGCGCTATGATATATGTCACTACAATATATGATGTGCCTCTGCACTCTGTACTCGCAGTACAATCACATTTAAACACGTGGACGCTGTAGTTTTGCTGTTAAAATCCTTGACTTTTCTTCCTGACAGCTTTATGTCTTAGCCACCAATCAGGCTGCTCCGCAGGCCTAACCACCACAAGCTCAAAAAACAAACATCCCTCAGAGGCGTCAGCTGTGCAGGTTTTTCCGGATAATGATCAGAGTTTTTAAGCTGGTGACTCTGCAAGTACTGAGTTACACCCTCCAAGTGTATTGTCGTCTTGTGTTTGTGCATACAAAGGAAAATGTGTGTATTTATGGCATCTCCTCTGACACTGTTTTTAATAATTCAGTGATTGCCATATGTAAATTATTCCATGGAACCCGCTCTTCTCAACAGGAGGAACAATTTGAAAGATGAAGCTGCTACAGGCAGTTTAAGAGGAACAACAATTTCAGTGCAAGAACAATATGCAGGGGTGTTAAAATATTCAGCATAGCCCGCAAACAGTCTTTGGCTCTCCCTGGGTTATTGTGCACTGAAATATGCAGCTGATATTGGCAAAGGAGCAACTGCATAATGCTAACTCTAAGCACTTTGATGTAACGTCTTTGGACGAAATGCTAATGCTGTCCAATAACTACCAGTGTGCATTGATATACTTTTTTACAGAACATATATGGGGGTGGGGGGGTCATAGAGTTTACATATATATATCATATACCCACAAACTTCCCGACACAAGAGGGTGTTTTAGTTATCTATTTTGCTTTGCTGGGTTTTGTAATGAATCACAATTCAGAGACCTCTGCCTTGAATCAATACAAAGCGCCACGCCAGCACTATCTCTGCCTTATTACAATATGGTTAGAGCCATTGGAAATGAGTTCCCTGCAAGCATCCCACTAGTTCTTTAAAAATGCATAGGATTAAGAGGGAATGGTGTGCTGCAGTATCAATCAAACTCAACCGAGTGAGTAAAGGGACAGAGGGGATAGGAAATTTGACGCTTGACAGTTTTCACCGACGGTGCTTTCTGAATACTTGGTGCCTCACCAGACCCAATGTCAGTTCTGGGGTGTTGGTGGATTGGATGGTAATGGTTGGTGGGTGGCAAGGTCATTATTTAATGCTATGAGATCAGGATATTCAGTCTCAATTTGAAAAAAAGTGTGGGCCGAAATGTACTGCAATACATTTACAAATGTGAATTAATGCTTTTGACACGATTAAGGGCATAAAGACATTACAGCAGGGTGGGTGTTCTTGTTCTCCATCATGTATGAAAGGAATTTAAATTCAGCCACATCTGTGTACGTGGGGAAAAAAAGATGGTGGGCTTTTCTATACGGGCTGCATGCTTCTTTTTTTTTTTCATGCTGTCAGTACACTTTACTTGGCCAGTGGCATAGACAGCACAGCTACTCACGATGGAAGTGAAATCCCCAGTGGATTCATGTCAGTGATGTGAAAATGCTCAAATGTGCTTATCTGCAGTTCCAGACCAGCTGACACCTAGCACATTAAACTATGGTCATGTATCACTACAGATTTAAGTGTTTGTATATGAGAAAAAACAGAAACGCTTATTCACATCTATACCACTTCATAGTCAAAGTCAGAGACTACAAACATGATGACTTGAAAGAAATCCAGAGCCTTTCAGGGGCAGAGCAACAGATGAAAATATGCACTTTTGATTTTCTGTGCCACAGGATGTGTTTGGACCAAAATGCAGCACAGAGGAAACCAGGAGCAGTTGATAATGACATTTAATGTCAGAGCTCAGCAGATACAGGGCACAACACATAATGAGCACAGGTAAGTACAAAAGTCAAGCCAAGGAATCAGCAGGGGACTGGTAGATCGTGGCCAGGCAGAGGATCAGGACTCAGATGAAACAGGCAGGTTCAGAGGCAGGCAGGGTCGGCAGGAGGAAAACCGTACAAACCGCCCTGCTAGAGAGCCCTGCATGAGTCGTAGTACAATCTGGCAATGAGTGAGTGGGTGAGCAGGAGAGGCTTAAATACTGGCTTGATTGGAGATGAGATGCAGCTGGAGCCCAGGTGACGTGATGATGTGGGAGTGGCTGGCTGGTGAGGTGAGGTGGAGGCGGGATGAGTGGAAAAGTACTGAGGTGCAGCAGGTAAGGAGAGAAGCCGACTGTGACAGTCCAATCAAATTGGGTTGTTTCTACGATGTACCTAAAAAAAGGTTCTCACATAACCACTAGTAGAATTGAAACAGCATGATGATCACTAAAGTGAGAATTGTAGAGCAAAAGACAACTGAAATGATACTTAAAAGTTTAGTTATTTTGTGGTAAACCCTATAAAATGTACAAATTCAACTTTATTTATATAGCACCTTTTATACAAACTGCTTGTTTGTGAAGTTCTTCACATAGAAAAAAAATGTAAATAAATAAAATGCTAAATAAATGAATAAAAGTCAATACAAATAATTTAAAGACCTACGGTTAAATCTTTGTCCTTTTCATTTTCTTTTAAAAACACACAGAGAGCTTGCCATTCTAATATCTAGTGGATTCTACAGTTCGGGGACATTAAAACAAAAGACACTCTCACTGTTACTTTTATGGGACAGTTAAGGAACATTAAAAAGAAAAGCAGTGAAAGACCTTAGAGATCTGCCAGGAACATAAAATGAAAGAAAGTCTCCGATGTGGGAAGGAGCAAGATCATTTAAAGCTTTATTTAACAAGTAAGATAACTTTAAAATGGAAAGAAAGTGAACGTGTCTGCAGTGATGTACACTAATATTTTAGGTTTTCTACTGTGTCTTGTTTTGCACAGCATTTATTTGACCCCTCTGAGAACTGAAACATGTGAGAGATCTGGAAGTTGTTTTTGTAAGAGTTTTTTTAGCCATGCTCGTGGCACAGGGATGAGCGGTCAGTGGCCCAACCCCCCTGTTGTTTTTATTTACCTTCCAGGTTTAAGGCCAACAAAATATATCTACCTTACTCATTTATTCCGCTGGGATTCCCTCCGTGAATAATCTTGACATTTTCCTAAAGGTTAGAGCAGTGAAGCCCAACCAGGCTTTAAAGACTTTCTGCCCTAGTGTCCATCTGTCTTGCATAAGAGATCCAGGAATCTGGCAAAAACAAAACGCCTCACTAAAAAGAGAGGACCATTATGAATTCATTTTTATTCACACTTTCTATTCCCCTCACTTCTGCAGCCACAGAATATATTCAGGGTAGGGCATGCATTTTCATATGCAAAGCCACACAGTTAATGTCAAATGTAAAGCTACAATTTAATATAATGATGAATAATAATTTAGTGATGTAAAATTTTGGGGTGGCGGACAGATTATAATCTGAGTTATTGGAAGCAAGAACATATATCTAATATATATATCTATAGATATAGATATAGATATAGATATATATATATATCTATATATATATATATATATATATATATATAGAGAGAGAGAGAGAGAGAGAGAGAGAGAGAGATATCACCACCTGAATGGAGGGATCTAGGAAAAGATGATAAGAGATAAGATGATATTTTTCAGCACCACATTAAATCGCTTGCTGTTGTATGCAGATGCTCCAAATTCTTATACTTACACTAATTTCTCTGATATTTGTTATATCATTTTTTTTATTGTATGAATAACCAACCATAACCAACCACGTAAGGATGTTAGATTGACTAAATTCAGATTTTTCACTATCTTCCAGTGGCATCATGCTTGCTTCCACTTTCACTCCACAGAGCTGTGCAGTGCTGCCAGTTCATCCATTCTTGACCCCAAATCCCACGACTGTGAAGAAAGTGCCTGTTCAGTAGTAGTGAGTGAAGGAAGATGAAGCGTTATTGGTTCAGTATCCAAAGATTTGTGGTTATTTTTGATGATTTAATCCAGCAATTTATTTGGCAATAATTGTGTATATCCAGTATAAATAGAAGTATTTTCATTTAGTATTTATGCACCAGTCTTAAAAACATATACACCCATGTCAGTATAAGGGTGCATCTACTAACTAACTCATACAACTGATACAAAATGAAAAGGCATTATTGTTGAAACAAAGAGCCTCATAATCAAGAGAATAAAACACTGTATTTCAGTGCAACAGAAGGACAGTGACTCATTAGTGTGATTCAAAAAAATACTGAAATTAAGACTAAAATCAAGTAAAAAAACATTGGTTCTGGGCGAAATAGTACAACAGATGGAATGATTAACAGATTAAAGTGATGGAATAACTAAGGAGATTGCAACAAGAATAAAACCACTGAAATATCTCAAGAAAAGAAGAACATAAAAGTTACAATACATAGGCCAGATGAAAACTGGCTATGGGTTGGATTTGTACTGAATCAATATTTATAGCTACTCCATTCTATTTCCCCACGGCAAACTTAGATTTCAAATCATTTTGCTCAGAAACTCAGAATAGGATACCAAAAACACATATCCAAGATAAATACAAGAGCCAGGCTAAAATGAGCTAATTCACACAGTTACAGAAGTAGTTTGAGAAGATGATATGTTCTGGGGCTGTCAAGAGAATTTCTTAGTCGACTATCACTCATACAATTCTGTCCACTAATCAGTTAGTTGATTTAATCAACACAAAGAATCATGCAAAAGCACCACTTTGAATCTTGTGTTTACCAGAGATGTGCTCAGAATATTCTTGGAAGTAAGTCCAAAGAAGTCTTAGATGACTAAGATCAAAACGACAAATTAGTTTGACTAATCGACTAAGAGGTGCAGCCCTTCTGGAGTCAAGCTGGAAAAATGAGTTTGAAACAGAAACTAAAAGAGTTATATAATACTGTTTCGAAATAACGTTTTTAGCTGTTGTCATCACAACTCTACTCTCTCTCGCAAAGTAGGTTGGTTTTGTGAAGCAAACTTTGTCTTTTATTTGAGATTCAGTTCAGTATTGTTCCAAAAACCTTTTATTTGCTTCAGGTTTGCCTGTAAGCGAGAACCTCAACATTTCACTTTCATTCACTAGACACCCATTTGGTGACTGTTGTGCAACCCAGCAGCCTATTTATAGTTCCCATTGCACTGGCCTCTAGTGTTGGGATCAAACGGCCTCTCACTGCTTCAGTGTTGTTCACACACTGAGGATGAGGTGGTGTGCATATGTTTGCTTAACAAGCTTGAAAAACAGGTTGAGGCAAAACATGTGATGATCTTCTAAAATATGATGCATTGCTGTGGATTAAACTACCCAAAAGTATATAAAGTAGTTAAAATTAGCACATGCTTAAACAGCAGTAAAATGCAACATACACATTAAGGCACCAGTAATACTAATCCAATATTAAATAATATAACGCTGACAGGGACCATTTATTCTGCAGAATGAATACTTTTACTTTTGATACTTTGGGCATGTTTTGTAGATAATGTTTACATACTTTTACTTAAATAAGGTTTTAAATGCAGGACTGTGGTATTAGCACTTAAGAGGTTAAGTAAAGGATCTGAATACGACTTCCTCCTCTGGTTTAAGCATAAGTGATAAAGTTAAAGGGTAACAACGGTATTTTTTAAAACTGGGACCCTTTTTTCCCATGTCTAAATGACTAATGGCAATTATTTTAAAGTGGTCCAATGTAAACGCTGCAGCGGCTTAACGGGCTGCAATGTAATCGCTCGGGACAATTTGACACCGTCGATGTACGTCCACTAAAACTGCTGGTTTTTGCCACTGACAGTTAGTTATCATAAGCATCTGACAAAACTATGTAAATACCCCTACAGAGAAATAAAACGTTTTTACTATTCACTTCATTCGTCCGTTTGTTATTGTGTGCTGGTTTGTTGTGTTGGAGTACAGAGACGTACCTTTGCGTTATCTAAAATATTTTACAATGTCATGGCTAAATATATAGCTGATTTCAAGAGCGAGACTTTGAGGAGCGAGACTTTGTTAGACACAATAATAACAGAGAGGATCAAGTGAAAGGTAAATGTGGTCAGACACCTATAATAACTGAGCCTGTCAGCGGCAAAAACAAACACTTTTAGTGGGCGTAGATTATAGGTGCAGAATGTTTTCCGAGTGAATTAGTGGCTGACATCTACAGTGTTCTCCCTCAATACTGGAGCAATTTCAAAAATCGTTGTTCCCATCAGTCACTTAGAAACAAAAACATGGTATTATAGGTTCCGGGTTGAAAAATTAAATAGTTACCCTATAATATCTAATTATTGTGTTTTTGGCTATTGCAGAGAACAACCGAGAATAACCCATAACGTTTTATATTACTGTAATCAGAGTTTGAATTCTGTATGCCACTAGTCCGCTGTACATTTCATATCATATTTTCACTTTCAGAAGGAATTCACTTGAACCACAGATAGTAGTGAGGTTGTCTGTCCTATTTGTACAGGGCGATGTGTGTTCGAGTGTCAGACAGGAGAGCACTGGTTCTGTCTATCTCTGTGTAAACTCACTTTAATACCTGGTGCCTTCAGTTCTTCTTGAGACAGGATGGCAAACAGTGCCACAAAAAGAGAGAAGAGTTATTCATTTCCTCAGTCCCATCTGGCAAGATGTTATTTACAGCTATGGGGATTTGAAGAGTCCAAACTCACCTAATAAATGCATCTTACTGACCATTAATGCATAGGCCTATATAAAATTAAAAGAACTGTACTGTCACAGACATGGAAAACATTGATGTTGGCTACAACTACAATATCTCAACGTACAGAGGATGACTGGTTTCAATCTAATTTAGAAAGGAACCATTAAATACTTTATACATACAATTTATTCATTTTCACTTGTTTGGCTAAATTGTTATTTGCATAATTTCCTTTCCTTTTGAAAGCCAGAATAGTCCAAGAAGCATGTGACAGAGAGTAATACACATATCTATTTTCTGTTTGATTTACTGCCCATATTGGTAATTTGCTTGCTTGGAATGGAGAGCATTAGTTGGAGATAAAAAAAAGCTTCAGTGATAAAAGTCTGATACAAAGTTTTTCAACATGCTTACTGGTATGTCTGCCATGCCTCCAAGTGTAAAACAAAGACTGTCACTGCATAACAGGGCCTTAGAACATGCACAATAAAGCCATTAGTTGTCAGCACATGATGATATGTGACACATATATATCTGTGGGGTCTGTTTACTTCCAGGCTGCATCCTGCCAATAGGAAATATTCAGAATGTTTTGGTGCCTTGAGATAGAAAGGATTTTGTGAGAGCATAAATGGCTGTGAAGAATGTAAAATGTATGATTGACAGTGAATGCTTAAGACATCTAAGGGCCATCTGTATCACTCTGGCACCATCCAATCTTACATGCTAGTATGGTACTGAACCTGACCTCTATTGGTTCTGGTGTGATTGGGCTTTTAATTCAGCCGGCAGCTGTGCAGCCCGCCGGCGTTCAGACCATGAGTAACAGGAACAAATGACTAAACACATAATGAAACCTCATCTTCATGCCACTTAGACAGAGTCTGCTTTTACACTCCACTCTGTTGGACACTATATTTTCTTTAAAGAAAAGTGTAGCATGAGATTTTTAATACTGTTCCTGTTTTGTTTTACTTTTGTAAAATTTATGTTTTTATGTCATGTTAACATATGAATACCGTGTTTTCAGTGTGTCAGAAAGCTTATAAGCTATGTCTGTGAAATTTGGTAGAAATCGGGATAGAGCTACTTCCTGCAATGCACTGATGATACCACATATGATCTCATTAATCTCGTTACACTTACACTAATCCTCTCATCGCTCTGATAACAGGTATATAATGGGAACTTTCATTTACTAAATAAGAACCAGGAGACTTAGCTTAGCATAGCATAAAGTAGAGGGAGACGGCTAGACTGCCTGTCAAAAGGTAAAAAAAAATCTGCTGACCAACATTTATAAAATTCACAAATTAACACAATGAGCATGTCATATTGTTTGTTTAATTTGCACAAAAATGTAAGTGTAGAAATATGAAGTTGTGTAGTTTTATGGAAGGTTATGTCTTTAGCCATTTCTTGACTGGGAGCAGTGACTTCCTGGGCTCTTTGGACAGACCCAGACCAGATGATTACCTCTGCTTACAGTCTTTATGCTACGCTAAGCTAATTAGCAGCTAGCCTTGCTCTGACTCCTTAGTAAGAAAGTATCTAGAAGTAGTTCCCAAAATGTTCTTTATTATGAATAAACTAAGACGTCTCAAAATGCTCAGATGTAGCCTGTACAGTTGAAGGACTTGCTTGGATCCAGACCTTTGATTGATTGACAGAGTCAGGCAAGCGAAGAACATCAGAGCGTAACGGTACGATCAAGACACAAGGAGGGTGGGACTTCAATAGCACGACTCAAAGACAGAACGACGTAAATGAAAACAGTCTTTACTGAAATGTGTCAGTAGAGTAGGTAGGCCTACACGTGCATGCAGTAAAACATACAAAATATGCAGGGATAATCCAGGGGTAGAGTCGGGTCACAGAAACAGGTTTGTAGCAGCACAGCAGACAAGGATCAGGGCAGAGACGGAATCAGGTCACAGAAACAGGATCGAGGAAGCCGGGGAATCAAACACTTGGGAAACAGGAAGCCGGAACTAACGCTGGAACTCTTGACATAAAT
Source organism: Cottoperca gobio (assembly GCF_900634415.1). NCBI lineage: Eukaryota > Metazoa > Chordata > Actinopteri > Perciformes > Bovichtidae > Cottoperca > Cottoperca gobio. Next base: position 14,007,196 of record NC_041370.1, on the reverse strand, counting down.
GTACGAAGACAAACTGGCATCGAGAAACAATCAAAACGCAAACTATATACACCAGGAAGTGGGTGGGAACAACGAGACACAGGTGGAGACACTGACGAACAGATTGGGAACACCTGGGGGCAGGAAGTAGAAACAACTGAAACGAGAGAGAACAGGTAAGTAACAAAATAAAACAGGAAGTACAAACATGACACAAAACACCTAACGAACAGGACGAGACCTAATAATGAGAAAATCAAGTCAAGCATTGTTTATTAAGTATTTTATTACCATAGGACACCAAATGAGTATTCAGTGTTGAGAGAGAATGACAGATACAAATGTTACTTACTGTGTGAATCTGCCATGTTGATTGTGTTACCTTGGTATGTGTATTTTAATTTCACATGCCAGGTGGTTAAATTGGCAGAGGAAATATAGCAACAATGCAAATACTGCAAATATAAAACTCACATCACAATCACATTTATCTTTGTTGACATCACCAAAGTAACCAAGCTGATACATACTTGATTATTACTTCATAATTATTACAACCAGAATGTCAACAAGGAAAATTCACATTGCTTTGGATGAATAAACAGCATAATCATTGGTTTTGAAGCAGCTCTGAGTTATACAGTAAACACTCCAGGACATATCCCTGACAGGGCCATGTGTCCATAATCTCCTTTTGTTTTTGCCGCAGCTCCATCTTCTTCTTACCTGAAATCCACAAATGAGCTGAAATGTGCGGAAACATTGTGAGCTACAGATTCTGGCAGAATGACAGTATTAGCAGCTGTCATTATCTTGAAGTTCAATAGAGCCCTGACAAGAGGTTTTCCATGAGTTATCTAGGGAAAGGCAGTGGAGCACAACAGGGGACATCAAGGATGACAATGTTCATCCCAGGTTTTCATTAAGATCTCTGCAGAAATGTTACGCTTTGCATGGAATATAAGCTACCTCCATCTCGCCCTATCATGTTCTGAAGCGTGCACCTCCCACTGCTTTTAGATTAACTTTGTATTCCCTCTTTCACTGTTGAAGCAAGGCTTTTATATCATCCAACCCAGTATGTCGTTAACTCCTTCAGCTGATAAATGCAATTCCAGTCTTCCTAATTCAACAATGCTGCACAAGCTACGCCAAATGAATAAATTAGATTCAGTATCGGCAAGTAGTACAGAAGAAGAGAAACTTGAGAGCAAAGTTTTGTGGAATAGACTTCGATCAGTGCTTATCTCATCTTTGATCCTCCTCACCAAAAGATTTGGGTTTCACAGAGATTCTGTTCTTTAGCTGTCTGTAGAGAGAGGAAGACCTCTAGATGATACAAAGCCACTGTTTAATCTACATGACTCGTATATTGGTACTCGTCTCTTCTGATGTTGGATAACTGACTGGAATGAAACATCACTTAACACAAATGTGGACAAAACAAATAGACAACCAAAGAAACCCTTTACCTTATGGAATCAAATACATAATATGCAGTTTCTTTAAATAAGATGCCATGTTTCATGTCCAACAATACCAATCTCAAACATTTCCAACAGAAAAGAAATTCCTCATGATCCTTCAAAGGCATCCAAAGGCGTGATTGCTGTACTTTTTTTCACCGTTCTGCTTTCTTGGGACTGACTGGATCACTCAATACTGATCTGTATTACAACACTGTAATGGAAGACATCCATCTACAGCATGTGAGTCTTTATTAAATGTCATTTTCAATTAAAATTGTTCCACTGAACATTACGACTCCCTCTTCTCATTTATGCGCTCATCCTTCTGCCTTTTCATCACCTTAAGGCCGAGGATGATTCTCATCTATTAAGACTTAACGCGCAAACTATTAGGGGGCTTTTACATTAAAACCTCCTGCTTACCGCGGTGAAGGAGGGACGGTTCGTTATGCTCTGTCATTTGTTCAACTGGGTAAAGTCCTCTGTCACCCATAATTAGACCTCAGAGAGCCGTATAAAGACCTGCAGAAGGGAATGATTGAACAGATTGCCAGGACCCCCGAAAGTGTTTGTGTGACACCAGAGGGATGTGAGTGTGCAGACAGACAGAATGGCAGACGGGGAAAGCAGGATGAGAGGAAGCCATTATCCAACATGAATCTCCATTTTTCTACTGCCAGCCTTCTGTCCGTATTCCACTCCAATGAATATCCCACTGATAAAACAATTAGACTGAGAGACAAAACACTGGTTTCAAAGGCATTACTCATGCTTGGCAGTAACATATTTCCCACTGTTTCACTGCATATGTCATATAGACAAAGTCTTTAATTATGTACTTAAACAGTTCACATGAAGCATTCATATGCTATTACAGACAACTGAGCTACACACATCATACTGCTACAGTAGACAAAACGTCTGCAAAATGTGAGAAATTGTATACAAACCTTGTCTCAGCATGATTGCCCCGGTCAATGGAAGCCTATCAGTCTTGCAGAGCTGGGCATTTAGGTCCATTTCCTCCTAATGACAGTAGCTAGAGGCTCTTCCAGACAGACCGGCCCCCCATGACACAGCACATGATGCGAGACTCCTGTTGCATTAGTTGACAGGTCTTATTTATCTCAGAAAAGGGCATCAGAAAGAGCTGAGCCAGTGATATGTCCAGACTCATTTTCCCTGCTGGATGTCCTTTCACCTGTCAGCTGTACATATGGCACACATCATATGGCACACAAAGTCGGACACCTATTTTGTCAAAAGATGCCTACTGTATAGCACAAACAACACATTGTTTCAAACTGAATAATGACAACTTCTGTCTAAGTAAAAACTAAGTAGCTCTGTAAATTATTTTATTTTTAAAAAGCAAGACTATCACCATATTTATGATAACACAAACTGTAATCATGAACTGCTTTAAGATCCAGACAGAAACGCTTTATTGTATGTAAAAAAGGTATCTAGTATACAAATGATCTCCCTGCATAACATGTATTAACATATAAAGAGGAAAATGAAGACCTATGGGGTAACCAGTGTGAGGCCATAGTTTGCGATCTTCATCAGCATGGAAATGCATGTAAACAGGCTGCTGTGGGAGCACAATGGGAAATGATGGAAAAGTAATTTCATCTTCTGTCCCTTCTACCAAGAGTTCCACCGCAGCTCTGAGTGCCCCCTGGCACATTGATTCAGAGATGAAGGGGGAGCCTCAGCAGCAGCATGATCCTAAACGCGATGACACAGGACTCTGTGGCTGATTCTTTGGACAGGTGCATGCTGGGTGATTTATGTGCGCGTCCTTTCACAGGTCCCCAGGAGCAAATATTGACTGTTTATTTCTCCAAGCTCAAGACAACGGGGAGGCAGCAATTTCTTTATTTTTGGACCTTAGATAAATTGAACCCCGCAAGATGCAAACACACCTGACAGGGAGAAATTATTTTCCAACCTACCGAACCCCCACCTCTGAAAAAAGAGGGAGGCAACCTAATAGCGGACATTATTGATTTGTCATTCCTCTCAGACATCTATACACAACAGGGACACTTCAGTTACACAGGAGCTTTCCGATTGCTTCTCCATTCAAGTCCGTCCAGGACAGACTACCTGCTGTTGATCAATGATGGACACCCACCAATAATACTGTAAGTTCCAGCTCCTGTGTAAAGTAATGCATCTCCCACCTTTAGGTTTGAAATGTCAATTTTATGGACATTCAGGCAGAAATCAGATTGGAAAGTTGTTAATTCAAAGACCCCAATTCACTATTTTTCTGTATATTATTGACAAAAAAATTAGTTCAAGTTGTGTTTGACAGCAAGTCTGACCACAAGTACATCAAGGTCAAGTTTAAGCTAAGAGGACGCTTTTTCCATCAATGCCCTGATAGCAGACGGATGTAAGAAATAGTTTCATTGAAACTGTCTCCTTGAATTACCCTTTAAGGATATATACACTCAAGAATCTAAGATGCTGAACACATCATGTTCAATCCGGAGGGTCCTGTTTTTCCATCTCTAATTTGCCCTTTACCGGGAAATGGACTGCACAGGTTTTTCTCAGCAAACTCCGCTCCTGAGGGAAATTGTGTTTAGCGTTATCGGTGGGAGATACACGGGCTCAGTCAGCCAGAACAAACAATTATTGTACAGAGGGCAGAGTCGGGGTGTCCGGATGAAACCGGCCCACATGCTTGTATTTACTAAATCACAAAGTAATAGAATGAGGATTACACATTACTGAATAATGAGGAGCAGAGAGAACTGCTTCTTATTATATATGTATTAATATTTCACCTCTCTTCATTATCTTTTACACCTGTGTGTGTGCTATCTTTCTTTGTGCTTCAACTTCATTTTCTTTTTGATGTATAGACATTTAGTGGCAGAAATACTGTATGTAAAGAGAAACGGAATAACTGGCACTGAAAAAGAAAAGCCAGACAGGCATTATTCATTCAGTGGTCTGCCTATTTTGATTGATCAAATTGCTGCATTATGTTATTTTGCTACAAATTATTCGGTAAATCCATAAACTTGCACAAGGAACAAGAGGCTTTTTACAATCATGATAGAGAATGGACGAAATTACACTGTAATAAACGTCACAATAATATTGTTTTCTTGGGAACAAGACTTGATTTCTCTTCTTTTATGCAGCTTTTTTATTTAGCTTAACACTCCATGTTAATCAACAGAGTAGCAACAGACTAAATGATGCTCTTGATCATTAATATTCTTTGGTCTAGGAGTCCATGAAGACAACGCAGTGTTCTGAAACTCTGGTGTCTTTGTTGTTTCATAATTAACCCGGAGTGCTCATTGGACAGCAGAGTTGTCTGGGAGGTGTCATAGGGCTTTTCTCAAGGCTAAACTGAGGTAAATCGTCATTTGAGCCTTAATATGTCGGTAGCGAAACATTAAAAAAAAATCTAATTGTATCAAAGGTTATTTTGTGTTTTCAAAAACTCTGGAAAGGTTTTTGATAAGACTGAACCAATGACTGCAAATCTACATGTGGACAGTAGTCAGTACTTTGAGTGAAGAGGTAAAAACTGCATTTGTGTTATACTATACCTGAGTGTATTTTTATTTGAGTGAGTTAGGCTAGAAATTAGCCTAAAGTTTGTCCTCAAAAAATTATTCATATGCTACTAATTTGCATTGGCAGTTTAGTTCTAGTGCATCCCACAACCTAGAAATATTGCCACGGACATGTTATTTGTTTTCCTATAATGGCTGATATGTATGCATACCTCATTTATAAATAAGTTATTTATTGATAAATATAAGCAATACAAAGGCCTATAATTAGCATTATAAACTACAACTACATTATAGTGTGTTATAAACCATTCATATACTGCTTATTAATGTATATGGGGGTTAAAGTATTAATACAAACACTGAATGTGGTATTGTGGCCTTTTGTACATTTTACTTGAGTCCATTTTATTGTTAATTATATTGCAAATGATTTTTTATTGTCAAAACTATAAAATATGTAATCACACTCCGACCGTAACCGTAAAATCAATAGTACTAATATCTTTTTACTGTAAAAGTGAAGTTCTGGCAAAGCCCTCACCTTTTTAAACCTTTAAAACAACAGTTGTATTTTGTTTACAGAGTTCCTGTTCATCTTAGAATCCAGTTTACATTTCTTTTAATTCTATTAAAAGTCTTTAATGGAAACTTCCTAAAACACACAGCTTTTTTAACTTCCTCCTCAGCGCCAGCCTACTCAGAGCCCTTTACCATTAAATGCTCCATGGACTTGTTTATTTCCTGCTTTTATTGCACAATTTTACTATTCTATTTTATTGTGTGCAAAGCACTTTGCAACTGTGGTTTTAGGTGCTCTATAAATACATTCCACCATCTTTTTACTTTCTGTCTGTTTTCCAGGAAAGATGCCTATTTAAGTAGGAGGATGCTGACTTAACGGATACACACAGCCAACCGCTGTGGAGAGATCACTCACAGAAATACACAACAGTGACAGATACCATCTGGCCTACAGAGAGCAGTGCACAGACTCAACATCCTACATAGTGTTTACCTGCTTTCTTTTCTTCTCTTCTCCTCTCATCCTATCCACTCCATGTAGCTACATCAAGAACCTGCATAAATCCAGATGACACATCCACTGAACAGCCTATGTTAGAAGGGTATTTTAAATATACACACACTCTCACACACACACACACACACACACACACACACACACACACACTGGTGGCAGTGGCGAGGAAGGTGGTCATGATGCTTGGTGCCCACAGCTGGAGATCGGCCACAAAAATTAAAATTATTTTAGTTAAAAGCCGACTTAATGTAAAATACTGTTTCAGACACGTTTGCACCCTGAAGAATATAGTTCTGTGAAAATGAATACTTACTGTGGAAATATTTAAAGACATTGAACATTGTGCAATATAATGTCAGTCAGCAGCTGCAGTACAAAAAAGACACAACTTTTATGTATATTTTATGTTTGCATTTTATACATTTACGAGGCAGGGGGATAACGTAACCTTCTTCGTTAATAGTTCCCACTTTAGTTTGTATGGTGTGGTGTGTCAGGATTACTACACAGATGTGGAAATGAATGTAAATTTAAAATAGTTTCTAGATCTTGACAAGTTGTGTTGATCATAAAGTAAAATACTATATTGTTCAGTTCCAGACACCTGTGACTAAATGTGTTGTGCCTTTGTAGATACACTGTGATCTGAAAGTTGTCATGCACACAAATAAATAAATAAACTGAGGCATAATATTGTTGAAATTCCACAAATTTTTCTTTATTTATAGGTTATTGTGCTGTGATTTTACTGGTCCGGCCCACTTGAGATCAAACTGGGCTGCATGTGGCCCTCGAACTAAAATGAGTTGAACACCCCCCTGTTCTAAAAGTTGAGAAAATAAACTTAAGTGCATTGAATTAATTCAGAGTTATTTTTTGAATTAGGTACTTTGGTGAAAAATACCTCATTAGCATAATTTGGAACTATTTGTGTTCCATGACGAAGCATCAGAACTTTGGAACACTACATCATATGATCACAGTTCGAGAACTCATATCCCAAGTAAGGCTGCGTGTGCCAGTTAGTCACTTTACCTTGGACAAGTGGACAGAGAACAACATTATAACTCAACTCATAGAAACTCTTGTCAAAAAAGAAATCACCTCAACTGATTCAACAAATCTGTGATTCAGGTAAGTCCCTGTTTATTTCTCCTTCATGTAGAAAGTGTGTGAGAACTTGATGAGTCACATTTACAATGTACAATATGGAGATGTGTTTACATGAACAGCTAACATCAACTAATGTTTGCGAACGCCATAGCTAACTTGTTTTCGTAATGCTAAATATGTCTGTTGGCTTTGTAAGTATCTAATGTTAGCATAATTAAATCGAAATACATTAGTTTACTTGGCTACATTTATCTCTTTTCAAAGAAAAGTAAGAGACGGATGAGTTCCTACTCAGCTGGGATGAAAGAACCTTTGATTAACTGCATGTATCTTAATTCCACAGCATGGGTGAAACAAGTGGAATTGGTGAAACAACCTCACCAACCTTACCTCCCGGTGTAATCATGGTGCAGCCAGCACCACCTGAGTGCTGTACGCCGTACACTGAGGAGAAGGAGCAGCCACGTGAAGCTTGGTGAGATGATTTCCTTTAACAATGTCAGATTGAGGAGAGAATGGAGAAGTGAGGCCATGATTAGAGCAGATAAGGGAATAATTTAAAAACTATGTATGTTTTCAGCCCATTGGCTGTCCTTTCTAAAAGATAGTCCAGTGGATCATCCTAGGGAGGTTAAAGTGAGCCCCCTCCACCTCAAATTTTGGATTTGGTTCTTACTTGGAGCCGAGTTTCGACCCTAACCCTAATGATCATTAGAATGTTATTTCATTTAGTTGGCTACATTTATCTCTTTTCAAAGAAAAGTAAGAGATGGATGAGTTCCTACTCAGCTGGGATGAAACAACCTTTGATTAACTGCATGCATCTTAATTCCACAGCATGGATGACACAAGTATAACTTGTGAAACCACCTCACCAACTCTCCCTCCCGGTGAAATCATGGTGCAGCCAGCACCACCTGAGTGCTATACGCCGTACACTGAGGAGAAGGAGCAGCCATGTGACGCTTGGTGAGATGATTTCCTTTAACAATGTCAGATAGAGGAGATAATGGAGAAGTGAGGCCATGATTAGAGCAGATAAGGGAATTGTTTAAAAACGGTATGTTTTCAGCCCATTGAGGTTAAAGTGAGCCCCCTCCACCTCAAATTTTAGATTTGGTTCTTACTTGGAGCCGGGTCTCGACCCTAACCCTAATGATCGTTAGCATGTTATTTCATTTAGTTGGCTACATTTATCTTTTTTCAAAGAAAAGTAAGAGATGGATGAGTTCCTACTCAGCTGAGATGAAACAACCTTTGATTAACTGCATGCATCTTAATTCCACAGCATGGATGACACAAGTACAGCTTGTGGAACAATCTCACCAACCTTACCTCCCGGTGAAATCATGGTGCAGCCAGCACCGCCTGAGTGCTGTACGCCGTACACTGAGGAGAAGGAGCAGCCACGTGAAGCTTGGTGAGATGATTTCCTTTAATAATGTCAGATTGAGGAGAGAAATGAGAAGTGAGTCCATCATTAGAGCAGATAAGTCAATCGTATAATAACTGTTTGTGTGTTTTCAGGCCAGAGGACATCGCCAGTGAGGTAGAAGGTGTGCCAGAGAGGGAGAAGAGCAACAAAAAGAAAAACGTCTTCAAGCGCTTCCTCTCATGGACCAAAAGGACATTCTGCTGCTGCAGCTGCAGCTGTGTCGACTAGAGTGTAGTGTGTGTAGACCCTCACCTCACTTGACAAACAAATATGATGTCTGTGGTAGTAGCCGTCTGCTGGAGAGTATTGGAGCAGCTTAGCTGTGGATAAGACCCCTGAACAGTATGCTCGGTCTGGGTTGCGAGGAGGTTGGGATGATCCAGAGCAGTCGAGTGACAGAGCGACAGGTGAAGCCCAGCAAGTTAACTGGTTCAGTTCGCCTGAAGACACCGAGTGATTCTCTCTTCCGTCAGTCCATGTTCAGGAGCCACTCTCCTGTCCGCAGCCGGACTGTGGACAGGGGACTTCCATAATCGGCGACTGAACAAGGACCGACAGACGGCAGAGTTCTCGTGCCACAAACAGTTTATCACCTTTTCACTCTTCACTCAACTCGCATTGGATTAGCACAATGTTGTTCTGTGTCACCCTGGACCAACCTACTACAAACGGTCCCAAACCAGGATACCAGCATGCTAATGTTCTGTCGCTGATATCCAGCTGAGCTAATCCCGACTCCCAAACAGACTGCTCCGTTACTACACCCAACTGCCACAACATCACCACAACCTCACCACAACATCACCGTGTCACAGCGGAGGAGAGGTGCTCTACCCTCTATTGACTCCTGATACCATGTTTTTTTAATTGTATTGTACAAGTTACTTGTCTTCTTGTACATCTTAATAAAAAAAAAAAAAACTTGCATTGAATTCATCAATTCAAACTGTGTTACACTTTAGTGTTGAAACGGATGAAAATAATATTTTTACATAGTTGGTTACTGTTATTACTGCACTCACTATAATGTTGATTGATGACATGCTAAATAGTAATAATAGAAAATGACAGTAGTAAAAAGAAAATGTATTATTCTTGGCGGATAAGAAACCTGTCTGGCCGGTAAATGATTTCAGCTACCAGAAACTGTATAACGTTACATCTTCCAATTGTTTATTATAAAAGTTGTAGTAAATATATTTCATAGTATGAAAAAGATAAAAATAAATTATACAACAAATAAGAAATGTACGGAAAGTGTCCGTGCAATGAAGAGTAATCCCTTTTCCTGTCAAAAACCTTACCGCGAAACCTTTGAGTAAATTAGAAGTTTATAAATAATCTAATATTTTTTTCCAATATTACATTTTTTAATTTGAGAGAAGAATGGACTGCTTTAAATGGACTGCTTTTATATAGCACTTTCCCCAATCTTTTACAATCACTCAAGCGCTTTAACACATAACACATGTCATTCACCCATTCACTCACATTCATACAGAGTCATACAGAGTCAGAGGTGCACCATACAAGTTGCACATCAGCTCTTCAGTAGTGTAACCATTCACATATACACTCACACACACACTCTCACACACACACACACACACACACAACACACACACACACACACACACACACACACACACACCACCGAGTCCTGGGTCTTGCCCGGGGTCTCCTCCCAGCTGGACGTGCCTGGAACACCTCCCTAGGGAGGCGCCCAGGTGGCTCCTTACTAGATGCCCGAACCACCTCAACTGGCTACTTTCAACGCAAAGGAGCAGCGGCTCTACTCTGGGTCTCTCACGGATGGCTGAGCTTCGCACCATATCTCTAAGGGAAACGCCAGCAACCCGTCTGAGAAAACCCATTTTGGCCGCTTGTACCCGTGATCTTGTTCTTTCGGTCATGACCCAGCCTTCATGACCATAGGTGAGGGTAGGAACGAAGATCGCCTGTTAGATCGAGAGCTTTGCCTTCTGGCTCAGCTCTCTTTGCGTCACAATGGTGCGGTAAAGCGAATGCAATACCGCCCCCGCTGCTCCGATTCTCCGGGCCGATCTCTCGCTCCATTGTCCCCTCACTCGCGAACAAGACCCCGAGGTACTTGAACTCCTTCACTTGGGGTAAGGGCTCATTCCCTACCCGGAGTAGGCAATCCACTGGTTTCCTGCTGAGACCCATGGCCTCAGATTTCGAGGTGCTGATCCTCATCCCAACCGCTTCACACTCGGCTGCAAACCGATCCAGTGACTACTGAAGGTCACAGACCGATGACGCCATCAGGACCACATCATCTGCAAAGAGCAGCGATGAGATCTTCAGGCCACCGAACTGCAACCCCTCTCCTCCACGACTACTCGATACTCGATATCCTGTCCATGAAAATAATAAACAGGATTGGTGATAAAGCGCAGCCCTGGCGGAGGCCAACATCCACTGGGAACGAGTCCGACTTACTTCCGAGTATCCGGACACAACTCTCGCTTTGGGTGTACAGGGATTGGATGGCCCTCAGAAGTGACCACCCACCCCATATTCCCGCAGCACCTCCCAAAGTATCATCCGTGGGACCCGGTCATACGCCTTCTCCAGATCCACAAAACACATGTAGACCGGATGGGCGTATTCCCAGGCTCCCTCCAGGATCCTTGCGAGAGTGAAGAGTTGGTCCATTGTTCCACGACCAGGACGGAATCCTCATTGTTCCTCTTCAATCAGAGGTTCGACTATCGGCTGAACCCTCATTTCCAGTACCTTGGAGTAGACTTTACCAGGGAGGCTGAGAAGTGTGATACCCCTGTAGTTGGCACACACTCTCTGGTCCCCCTTTTTGAACAGGGGAACCACCACCCCAGTTTGCCACCCCCTAGGCACTCTCCCAGACTTCCACGCAATGTTGATGAGGCGTGTCCACCAAGACAGCCCCTCCACACCCAAAGCATTTCTGGACGCATCTCATCAACCCCTGCGGCTTTTGCCACTGTGGAGTTGTTTGACTACCTCAGTGACCTCCATGTTTTATATTTGTCCAGTGTATATTTGATTATATCCAGTTTGTTGTTGTGTTGACATGTTTGTTACGTATCATTGATACTCTTCCTGTTAATCCTTCATTGGAAAATATATATAGAATATTATCAAACAACATTTCTGTGGTCTTGAGTATTTATTTGTCACATTTATGTCATGATCTACAACCAAAAGTAATGTAGCCATTCAACCCTGTTACTCTAATTTCAACCCTGTATCTGTATCATTTTCTATTAAAATAACCTTAAATAATTTTCTCAGCTCACAAAAGTTTCAACTAATGTCCATTTAATAGCTTGATTAATTATATGCATAATGTATTTGAGCAAATATATCAAATTAAATAATGAAATTGGTAAAAAGAAGCATGTGACAATTGAAAAGTTGAGCAAGATCGATTTAAAAAGCTACTTAAATTAACATTAAACCAGTTTTATCCAAAACTACATGAGTATTTAATATAAATTTGACTCTCTTTACTTAATAGTAAAGAGTTTTATTGAAGAATGTTTTTAAAAATACCCACAACAAAGACACACAAATAAAACGTCTAATCAAAAGTGTACATTTGATGCCTTAGCTGGCCAAATCACTTTTGATTATTTATCCTAAATACATAACAAAAAAGAATAAAATAAAAGGTTAATTTTTCATAAGTGTTGATGTCTAAATTGTCCTCCAATTCTGGAATGACCCACATAGTATGGTGGGAAATTATTAAGCTGATCAGTAACTATCGTCTGTCACACACCTGCAGGAGTTTTTCCCTAGAAAAAGGGACAAGATTTTGGGTGACAATTCCCAGGAAAAAGCTGGGATGGTTTGAGCAGGACTGTCATATAGCAGTGGTTCCAAATATGGTTACGGTTTGAAAATGTATCCAAGTGAAACATTCTGAGATGGGAAAATCATTGGTATGTTAATGCCAAATGCAATATAATAAATAACCAGGGGTCAAAGTTATTATTGTACCTGGTCATAGGTTAAAGAAGAAAAGGCTGAATCTACCTAATGCACCACCCGACCAGCACGCAGAGTGACCAAATCAAACATTCCTATGGCATTGCGTAAACAGGTGCATGCTGGGTGAGGCTAACATGCTAAATTCTCAAAAGCTTCCATGAAGTGTTTGGAACTTTCTGTTGTTATCCTAATCCCTGTCACAGCCTCATTCAGGTCAAAATATTTGAAAACGTTATAGAGCGTAGGACAGAGAGGAAGAGTGGACTGGATATATTATGCTTTCAGAATGAACGAGCAGAGAAGTTGAAATCTGGAGCAGATTGAGGAGGACTTTCGTGGTGCACAGACACCTGTTCATGTCAGGACAGACAGACGAGGACCCAGGAGCGCAATTTCGAGATCAAGGTTTTATTGACACACACACGGCAGTAGTACAGTTCAGGGATATTCTAAACTCGTAAGGCAAGTCGGGTTTACCGGGGCTGGAGATCAGAGTAGTAGTAACAGATCACAGATCAGGAGTCAGAGTTGAAGGCAGGCAGGCAGGCAGGCAGGCAGGCAGGCAGGCAGGCAGGCAGGCAGGCAGGCAGGCAGGCAGGCAGGCAGGCAGGCAGGCAGGCAGGCAGGCAGGCAGGCAGGCAGGCAGGATTCCAATGCAGGCTTGCAGATGATCTGACAAGTGTGGACTGAAAAACAGGGCTTTCTATACAGGGCATGATGAGTGGTAAATGCAGTGCAGCTGGTAAGTTAACGAGGATGGAGCAGAGACAGGTGGAGGTAATTGGAAACAATTAGTGGTGTTACCAGGCAGGGAGAGGGCTCATGAGAGTTCATACAGGTGAGAACATGTGTGCTTCACAAGTGTAAACACTTCTCTGTTTCCTGTTGGTGTCGGCAAAAATTTAAATAATCGACTAATAGTTGCTACTGTGCTGTTGATTTTGTAAGAAGTTACAGGTTATTATGTGGATTAATAATGCTTGTTGCTCCCACAGTCTGTATATTTCTGCATATTGCCTAGAAAAGGAATATATTGTTGGATGGACATAAGGTCTCTGTGGATTGATATGTATTTGTTGAAATGTGTATTTTGTAGCCTAAATGTGTTTTTTTCTTTCATTTAATAGTCAGGCCTGTGTCATATCACATGTTCTCACGCCCCTCCCTTACCTTTATATAAAGGTACTTCAACTACATTTGAATTCCCCTGCTTTTTACTTTTATCAAAGTACATTTGTTATCCCTTGGTAATACCAGTATTCAACTTATAACAAAAGGTCACAGTCAGACATTGATATGCTTTAAGGGGACACAAGTCAAAAAGGTTGGGAAACACTGCTCAACAATTTAAAACACATGTGCAGCATCTCAAGTACAAAATGATGCTGCACATGCTAATGCTAAGAATGAGAACCCAAATATCCAATACCAAGGTTTTTACTAAAACTATTTATTCTCACATTGTATGTATATTGTTTAAGAAGTAATAAAAAGATTGTTATACTTCCTGACTGTAAAGACACCTAATTGAATATCTAATCATTTTACAAACCTTGAGGAAGTTTGTTTTCTATTCTGCACTTATCTGAATCCCACAAACACATCTCATTACAAGGACATGTGTTGGCTCGGTCACTGGTCTACAAAGCTGTGAGGACAGTTTCCTTTTCATCAGAGTAAATAATAGAGCAAGGTTACTTTGCAAGATAGTGTTTTGCAAGGCAGTGTTGTCCTGTAGAAATAGGAGATAAAACATACACAATTACCGCAGCAAGAGAGGAAAACAAGCAGAACAGGTGAAGTCCTGCATTCATGGTCAAACCCTTTTATATAAAATAAAACCTTGTTTGTGAAGCAGGAGATTGTCCCCTGGTGGCTTTATGTGAGCCAATGAGAGCTGAAGTAGATAAGCCTTAATGACTCCCAAACTTCAAAGCAGACTCATTTGAATATTAAGTTATACCACATCATTAATTTAAAAAAGTTAGGAATTGCATGGACATAAGCTTTCAGCAGCAGATGCTAAAGATGACGATAAATGCAAGTCCACAGACAGAGCAGCACGGACACATAAAGAGAGGAAAAGAGAGAGAGACAGAGAGAGAGGAGAAGGAAAATCATAAACACGATAAACATTAATTAGCTACTCTAATTGAAGTGCACTCTTAAAGTAATTACGAGGCAGAGGAAGCAATATTTACATTCATAAATAATTCTGACAGCACGGGGAGCCACTGAAGGAGGAGAGTCCCTCTTCTTCCCTTTGGGTCTGGGGAGGCCTCCCACTCTATAAATCTGTCAGTCATCAACAATATCAACAATTAGAGTTTACTGGTAATGGTTTTGTACAACTGTTAATTTGTAAGCATTAAATCAGTGACTGTTTGTCCTGAAAGACATAAAAATCTGTATTCTGCAGTACACAAGCGGTTATTGGAATATGGATCAATGCTGTCTCAAAAGCATCCTCGGAGAAAATCATATATCTCTTCATCACACAATTGTGAGGGAAAATCTTAATGAGCAGAGTACTGGAAACCAGAGAAGCTGATGGAGACTGAAGTGATGTCTTACACTGAAGGTTTATTAGATCTTGTACAAGGAGAACAGATAATGAACAGTACAAGTGAATACAGAGATGCAGTCGCGTTGTTTGCCACCATCAATCCTGTCAACCAGCCGCTCTCCTTCGATATTCATCCTAAGCAGGCTTTCCATAAATTGTTTACCAAAAGATGGATCACATAGATTGCTCCTCAAATCCTAGTCAACACACTTAAGTCAAAGCATCTCCGGGACCTTGCCAGTCTGAACACACTGGGCCCATCTTAAGTCTTATCTTGCGGATGTGCAACGTCAGCTCCAGTAACTAAAAGATGAGCTATATGTTTTGGAGAGATGACCAGAAAAATAGACACGTTAGTTTGACCTAAGGCCCACTTAAGGATAGTCTAGAGTCTAAGGTTTGAATATATTTGAATATATATATACTAATAGATAGGAATTATTTCAAAAATTACTTAACAACAATAATATTCTTGTACAGGTCTAACCACGGTCGCCTTTACTACAAGGTATTGTACAGGCTGCCTTCCACTGTGTCTTATTACTTTTTAATAAGATAAGGCTGTGTAGCTACAGTTCAGTGACCCGACAGGCAGAGGAAATGTGTTCAACGCATGTTTCTGTCTTCTTCTAATGAGCCCATTCATTTACGCAGTATAATCATCATTAAACAGGGAAAGGTTAAGATTTAATTTGACTGTTTTGTCGACTTCAGAGTAAGTGGCTTTGAACATAATATGTAAAAACAAATGTAACATTTATAGTAAGCACAGGCTGAATCAGAAATATCAGAAATGCAGATATAAAAGAGTAAAACATTCCTGTCTAGTTCACACAAATGCACGTAACGACCACACACACACGCACCGAAACTCTCCTGGAAACATGATTTCAATGTCCGGCTAGGCTGGAAATTATTACTGTGAAATGAGGAGAGCCGGAAAGAGATAACTCATCAATCAAATGGCAGCGTGGAGTCTTTGTCTCACACATCTTCCTGTCAGTTAGTCAGCCCACCAAGACCCTGTGGACCTGAATCAGCTTTCGCCATAAAGGAATATCATTTCATGTGACAAACACAGTGGAGAGGTGGATATTTTGACTTTAGCATTGTTATTTAGGTGATATCAGTAGAAATAACTTGGATACATATTCACAGGATGCCACAAGGTATCAAAGAAATATTGCTGCCTTTTCGGGACTGCTAACTATTTAGCTGCAAAGAGAATCAAGTATTTTTTTTGTCGAAGGTGAACTGCTTCAACTGCAGCTCCTTACTGTGACAAATATTTATATATAAGTTATGAACAAGACTAAGAGCCATGCTAGCAGCTCTGTGATGCTTTACCCTGGCACACTGGTGCTTTGAGCTAAATGCTAGGTTAGCATTCCAACATTTCCACAATAACAATGCTAACATGCTGAGGTTTAGCAGGTAGCCTATAATGTTTTACTAATTTCACCATCAAAGTGTTTCAGGCCTCCACATTTTTGGCCCATTATCATCTCAGAATGTTTGTGACGCTTATTCATTGTTTTACAGCCCATCCTTCTGTAATGATTGTGTAGGCCTATGGCTAAAAAGCCATTTTTGTCCAGTTTGTGTCATGCTAACATTTGCTAATTAGCACAACACACAACGTACAGCTGAGGCTAATGGAAATTATATGCATTTGAGATGTTGGTGGTGATAGATGAAATGTTAAGATGAAGTTATTACAATTCATCCATAAGGGCAACATGAAATGTCATGGCTATCCCGCAATAGATGAGATATTCCGACCGACATCAACATGCATGCCATGTCATGTAGATGTCTTTAAAACCCTGAAGAAAGCAATTAGAAAGAAAACTAGTGACAGGGATTTATCCAAAGCACTGCAGACACGTTTTCCCTTTTCTCTGTATTGTCTCCATGTTAATTGGCCCTTGACTAAGTAAGTTGATCTTTATAATTTCTTGAGAGACTTTGGAAGTCTTTACAAACTCTTAATGAACTGGTTGTGAAGTTGAAAAAACAATTCATTTGAACTGATTTACAAACTCTGGCTGTCTGCCTCCTTCAGTTAATTTGTGTTTGCCTTCACCCTCATATGTACGACCAAATTAAATTGTCTAATTTGAATTGTTCTCATGGCGCCAGCAAACTGCACAATGTCTCCTCAGTGGGGTTGTCCTACACGAAATATCCTTCTATGAAGTTGTCACTTATCAGCCAGCATGAACTGCAGGGGCGGCACGTTTTTTTTATCACGAAAATGTATGAATCCGTCGACTCACACAGAGAATAGGCACATGAAACATGGTGTCCCACTGAGGAGCTACATAAGAGTCTGAGACGTGCCACTACACATGCCTGGCAATTTCCTCACAGAGAACTGTCAAACAAAAGCAGTTGAACTTATAGATTTTCCCAGATCCCATCAGTCATTCAGAGGAGATGACGGATGACCCCGCTAAAATATTAAATAATAAAAGCTGACACATTTTGAGTATAAAGTTATGTTAACCTCGAAATATAAAGTACATTAATCGATGGACTGAAGAGATATCCTTCATTTTCCCTTTGGAATAATCGCACAAAGTCACTGCTTTTCACCAGTCCGTGTTAATATTTAGGTCTTAAAATGGTTTCTAATTATCTCCTCTAGACCAGCTAGCTAGCCAAAAAAAGCAATGCAAAAAAGAATCAAGTCAAAAGGACGTTTAAAGCTATGTAAGGGGTTGAGATAATGATTCGGTATTAAGGGATTGTTCCGATGTCTGAGGAGGAAATGAATCTCACTCAGTGACAACTTGAAATCTAAAGCAGCACTTTGGTGAGTAAAGAGACCACAGAGGGAGCAAGAAGAGATTGAACCTGCAGTCAGGTAAAACTGACAGATTGTGACCTGTACGCACATTATATCTATACCGAGGCTTACTTAAGCACAAAGGGGAGAGGGAGCAATTCTCAGCCTACTAACAGTGATTTGGGTGCTCGTACTAAAAGTTTTATGAAGCATGAATTTCATTTTCTAATCCATTTGATATATTACCCCTGTGGATCTCTGTGAATATGTACACTGTGTGTGAGTGTTTGTTGTTTTAGCACATATACCACACCAGCTGTTTTAGACTCACACGTTTTTAGGTTGATTGAGAGGTTGTTTCTTTTAAATACTTTTTAGGGAGCCATTAGTTTCAGTTCATTTCAACAGGATACTATAATCAACGCACAGTTGACCCCTACTTAAGACTCACCATCACTTTGGTCACATCATTGTGCTTTATGAACATCACACAGCTTTGTGCACTGGCAATGAACGTCTGAGAATAACAGAAAAGGTTGTTTCAATTGAAGTGACAAAGCCATCTAGTGACCATAGTAGTTATGAGAGGAGCAGGAAGTAAGCTTATCTTAGAGCTTTAACAGGTGAGCTGTTTGTTTCCCATTTCCAACTGACTGTCAAAAATTTATTTTTTAAGCATGACCATGATAATTCCTGGGATAATCTTACCCACGTGTTTATTATTGCGACCATGACAAAGGTCCCCTAACCATTGCTAACTAGTCAAGGTTTGGTGTTTTTTTCCGCTCCTTTATTGGATAGTTGACAGTGAAGAGGTAGACAGGAAACAGAGGAGACATGCAACAAAGTTTGCCAGCAGTAATCAAAAGTACTTATTTTAAAAGAAAAATGTTCTGCCGCTCGTGGTCTCTAAATTAAAACAATAACATATAGGTCTAGTCGTTTATAGATTTTGTATTGCAAAAATAACATATTATACCTTTAACCCAAACAACAATCTTTCCCTTAGCCTAACAAAGTGATTTGTTGTGCCTCAACCGAACCAAACCTCAGCCACAGCATCATAACATCCTAATACTGATTCATTTTTCAAGTGATTTGTAAAGATTTTGGAAGAAACAGACAAATGATGTCATTGTGCTGATCGGGGCCTCAGATCAGTTGTGTCGTTCTAAAGCAGGGGTGTCCAACTCAATCACACAGAGGGCCAAAAGTCAAAACTTGGACTATGTCGTGGGCCAAACTGGGTCAACATTTATTAAACATTTATTAGACATATTGGATAATATTCATATTATCGCGGGCCGGATGTAATTGTACGGCCCACGGGCCTCATGTTGACATGTTTGTTCTAGAGAGTATGAACAATAGTTGTATATTTAAATTGCATTATTGCGTATTTTTTCATTTAATGTGTCTAGTATATACTTAATGTATGGTCACATTACACTTCCATCCCGTGATTATTTGCTCCGTCTACTTCTAGTTGGCGCGATCGCCAACTAGTTCTGACAGACTCGAGCACGTGTGAATGGATGCTTAAGTCATTAATCTGGTTTATGCCATAATACACACATACAGTACTTTTGATACAACATAACTGTGGTCCAGAATCCAGTAAAGCATTGTGAACATAGCAGGGAGAATATTCTTTGATTTTTCCTTTCAAGGGAGTTCTTTTATGTTTTCGTTGTCGAGAATATGTCTTTCAACAGTATCTTCTGTCAGCATACAGTCACTAATGAGACATATTTATAGATCTCAACATCTAATAACTTAAACATATTAGAGGCAGGTAATAATACAGGATATATCCCGCATAAATAGAATTTCTCGCCTTTTCTTTTCATTTTAATGCAATTTGGCGTTTCAATCAGAGGAAATGCACTAAAACATCAAGTGAATGTTTTTTTAAACCTTATTTTCATACTTTTTGAAATGTTATGATAAAATTGTATTCACCACATATTTGATTTAAGGGGTGGAAGCAACTCCCTTTCAGCTTTTCAACAGAGGGAGAAGCAATATAAAAGATTACTGAGATTTTAAATCCCTTTTTTTCAGGGAGAACATTAAAGTTACCACGCAAACTGTCCTTTTCAATGCGCCATTAGATGTTTTAGAGCTATATTTCCTTGCTCAGCATTGACCTATGCTGTTCTGTCATTCAGTCAGCTAAGACACGGGGAAGGGACTTATTAAGGGAATGCAAAGTATGCAGAGTTAAAAATGTGTTGTGTAGTCTCTGACCTCGTCAGTCCCCCTAGAATTAACACTAAAATCAGCACTGAGGAGATTGGGGAATGGGGGTAATCCAACTTGCTTTGTAAACATACAACAGGTAAGCAGAATGTTCTATGTGAGCGTCAGCCACCACAGCCAGTCCACAGGTTTATATATGGAGCAGATAATTATTTTACGGAAGCATTTTATCACAGCTTGGAGCAGAAAATATGTTCTTCTGAAATATGTGTAGATAAGCAAATGGATTTGGTCAAAATCGGCGCAGCAGAGGCCAAAATACCCCTAGTGTGAATTCATTTTTAAAAACTCAAGCTTACGCTTCTCATAATACAACTCAACAGTGTCTTTTGTTGGATTGTCCTTGCCTGAAAAATGGCCATGTCTGTTTGTATTACAGGTTTTTGTAAATTTCCCAGACTTGACAAAAATCTTAAAATCAATATACATGAATTAACTGACTCATAATTCTCCAACATGAGTGTTCATGTGTGACAAAATAAGAAACTTTCAACCGCATCTGCTCACGAAAGCCAAAACCATATAATAAATATTTTTTTATGATAACTAGTACTGATAAGTTTAAAAATGTACCATTAAAAAAAAGTTGACCTTTACAAAAAAAGTAATTCAGAAGCCGAGACATCGCCCACCAGATGATCTGCGGGAGAGAAATAAAACAGCCAGCAGCCTCAGCAGCCTTATAGCTGCACGCAGTATGGTTTGTGGAAAGAAGTATATGCCGATGCTATATTGAGTTTTGACTTTTCTACAGTATTTTACAAACTAAAGCTGCTATTTAACTTACTGTAAGCTGTTTGTGCCTTCATTTATTGAACCTTGTAAAGCTGGAGTTAACTCATTTAGTTGCCCGATGAAGTCAGTGAAAACCTGTCACCTTGTACATTGTGTACAAAAACAACTCTGAGTGGATTCTGCCCTCAAGTCTTTAACTGAATTGTACTGAGCAAAATAAATTTACATAAGAGCTGTGAATCCTGTGAATGTGATGAGCAGCAAATGGAAAGCACAGACATCTGAACATGAATAAAGTAGTGATGAAATTGTGAAAGCAATCAAAAGACAAGAAATGAA
Source organism: Cottoperca gobio (assembly GCF_900634415.1). Taxonomy (NCBI): domain Eukaryota; kingdom Metazoa; phylum Chordata; class Actinopteri; order Perciformes; family Bovichtidae; genus Cottoperca; species Cottoperca gobio. The sequence continues at coordinate 13,985,915 of NC_041370.1, read as the reverse complement.
ATGAAAAGTAACAATCTTTTATGTGCACGCCAGGTGGGCAAACAGTGAATACAGTTGCAATTACAGTAGGGAAAAAGGTAATGTGTTGCACAATGGCCATGTGAGATTTGGAAGTTTAAGAAAATTGGAAGTTTAAATAAGTTATATATTTGATGACACCATTTGTTGAATAGGATATTTTCTTGAAACACCCATTGGTTGTTATGATACCTGAAATACATAATTGTTTTTTTGTGCCTTGTGAAATTCAATCACAAATGTTACATCTGAAAATCTATAATCCTTTAAAATAAATAACAAAAAATACTACAAAGTGACAACTCTGAATTGCTTCTGTGCTGTGTATGATGGCAGAAGTATCTCCTCACTTGTCAAACATGTCCGGATTTATTCATCAATGCAAATAACTCAAGCTCAAACCCGTCACACACCAGTGGCGGATGCATTTAAGTTCCTTCTGCACACACAGAACTTGGAAAAACAGCTTAATCTTCTCCAGGGCTGCAGTGTATCCTACCACTCATCTTGGCCCCCATGCAGGGCATGTGATTGAACTCTGTTGGGCGCATGTGAGGGGCAAGAGGCATGTAACGCCAAGGTCCAAAAGCCACCCTGCGGCCTCCAGACAGGCAGGGCGCAGGTTAATGAAAACATCAAACAACGCACCATGGTGCCCAGATGAATAGAATGCTGCAACAAGTATCACTGCACCCCTCAGGTACCCGGCCTAAAGAATGTTCCAAACAAACAATAATCTGATATTCAAGTCAACACAGACAGCACATGTGTACAGGACATCCATACTTCTTTTTTTTGCTGTCAAAACAAAATTGAAATCTACCTAATGAAATTATTTCCCACCTAGCTTTTGAAGATAAAAGATGACTTTCTCTCTTAGAGGAGGAAGTGTTTGGTTGGCTTTTCATGCAAATATATATGAATAAGTATCCTCCTCTTCTGGCTTTTCTGTCCTTTATCTTCAGCATCTCATTTTCAAAAGATTGCTTTCATCTCCAAAAAAGCTCCAAACGTTACTTTCTTTTTCTGTGCTGTTTTTAATTGTGTTTTTACATGCAGTTAGTGTATATTACATAAAGCATTTTAATCTTAGATGTAATCCTGTGAATAAAAGCTTTTGAATGTCCGCCCACTAAATCTGTCCCACTTAATGTTTAGTGTACCGTCAAAGCACAGTCATTTGCACTGCTTGTATAGTGCATGTTTGCAGTAATGAACATTATGTGAAGTGCTGTATATGCTTTATGATGAGGAGTGAGGTGTGTGGAGTAGGCAGCATGTACATATATATATCTTGTCTTGAATCAATTTACAAGTCGGAAGGAAAAAAACTGCTTTTGTACTTATAAGAACGCTGCAATTTGAACAAACTTATTTGCAAAAAAACAAATGTGATGGTTGTCAAGATTACAACTATTGCATGCTATATGTTTGCTCTTTCAAAAGCCAATGTTAGATTCCAGATAGAATAGGTTGACTCGAAAAGCAAAAACGAAATGTCTCTCTGTACCTTGGTCTCATTTAACCATTCGTATGTTTCATTTGATCAAAGAAGCCGACATCAGAGCAACAGAAGAAGAAAAAAAGCCTCTTCTTTCATAGCGACCATGCATTTATCCCCAGGTGTGTAGGAGAGGCTCTTCACAGCATGAGCAATCATACAGTTTACAATGGACTTGATCTATTGAAAAGCAGTATAGTACATAGTGTACAATAAATATGTGTAGTGATATATAAGGCCTTATAACCAAAGCATTTAAAGCCCTTCTTAAAGATCACTACAATAAATCATCAAAACAGTTTCACTTCATGGTCACATTGAGCCCAAGGGGGGGAACAATCAATAATATTGATGAAAATAGTATGACAATATTTGACCATATGTGAAATGATATGAGAAGGGGCCATGCTATGGCCTCAAAACATCACAACCATAATACATTTTTCACAGAAGACATTTTGACACGTCACAGAAGGAAAAGCACAAGTGTAAGAAATTAAAATCGATGTTTACTGATTTCTATTTAGCTGCTTCAGTTTCAGGGTATTGTGCACGCTGGCTCACTCTCACACTGTTGTGGCTCACTGGGACACTTGAATAGAGCAGAGCTACACTAAAGTGATTATTAACACCTGTGCTTTCCTCACTGTGGCAAGTCAAAGTGTGAGCTGTGAAAAGAGTCTATTGTGTTGGCGATAAAAAGAAAAAAAAGAAAGAACCTGTCTGATTTGTCCAAACATCCATATAGACAACATGGTGTTTTTCTTGATTGTTTCTTTGGTCTTGGTTTTATAACTCAAAGTGTTGATGTCTGATTCATACGAGTGATCTTTGTTTGTGCTTTGGTTATATAACTTTGTATTCAGTATAGAAAACGCTTTGCAGTTCGGACTTGTGCTTAGTTTTATAATGCGAGTGCATTTTGATGAAAGGTGTTGGCTGTACACAATTCATCATTGTGAGTAGTACCTCTCCAACACACCTAGGGATGATTGCATAATCTCTATAAAAGGAGGCTGGTGAGTTGTTCTGCTGAAGCCTTGTTTGATTCAATGTTTTGTGCCATAAAATCACTTTTTCTTCAAGTGATAAAACTTTGAGACATCAAGTACGAACACATCCCACTCACTTTTTTACATTTAATATGAAATGCACTTTGCATTAGTATGCAGCTCATATGTTCTAACCATTGCATTTTCAAAAACCTTTTTAGTTGCCTGGTGATATTCTCTCTATAAACATTAATCTAAAGAATGATTATTACCGTGAAGATAACATCATATATTATCATATGACATTTCCTCTTGCGTTTTGGCCCATCCTACGCTGTTTCACACTCAGCAGTGAGACAAGGTCACTTAGTGAGATTGTTATTAGGCAAACTCTGTAGTAGCACAGAAACAGCCATCGTTGATGTACGCTGGGAACGGACATTATTAAAGCTCAGATGATCACTTTCACCTTGTGGTTGCACCTTTGGGACATTTCCCTGCTGCCCTCTGTGGTTATTGGTCACTTTAGATCGTATCGTTTCATTCGACTGAGTGGAAGTCAATCTGGAAAGCTTACTTCGGACCTCTTTAGCCACGGAGGAATGGGGAGTTATGTGAGCACAAAAATCCCTCTGTAACACATAAATCAACTCCTGCAGGACACCTCGCTTTTTCTTAATTATTCCCATTAGCGGCTGAAGTGTGTGAAGCATGTATCACTGTCTTTGGAATCGACTCAGCAGATTGACCAGGACGTGAGGAGTGACTTCTAAAAGCCCATGGAGGGTGTTATCAGCAGGAAGAGGAAGAAAAGGAAAGGGATAATATTCATCTATGTCTTCTTTTTTAAACCAGAGCATTAAGAGTTCTCTGTAATTCTTGAAATTAAGAGGAGTCTGCTATGAAGAAAGCATAAAAGGTTCTTCAAAAGCCGTCCTCTACATGCCAATATAAAACATTAGTTAATACAGACAAACTAGATGCACCTGATACTACCTCAGATATTATTGGTTTTAAAGCTGCAGAGGACAAGAAGTGTATGACATCTCTTTCCCCCTCCTCCCTGGTCAATGATCCTTATGTGGAGCATGGCAATCAATAGGTACACAGAAACTTGAGTTTCCAGTAGCGCAAAACTGACTATAAGATTTATCTTGTTAATTAGCTGGAAGAAGAAAAAAACAAAAACAATAAAAGATGCAATCATCCAGTCCTCTTGTTTCTTGTTTTCCACTTTCTCTCTCCATTACATCAAAGACTTAATAATTGCCTGCAAGCTCTGTGTGAATAAAACAAATAAACATTGGATAATGATGAAAAGAATATAGGAAAACATGGCCAGAGTCTATATCCTTAATTACAGTCAAAATACGCAATTTTGACGGTTGTTTATTTAAAAGAATGATTATGATTCAAATACAGTGATAATAGCAGTAGTTACTTCCTTATGCTGATAGCGGTGTTGGCCTGCGAATAGAGATGACTTGAACATCTGTTGTTATCTCTATTGTGTCTGGATAGAGAGGCCAATAGATTAGTGTTATCACTTATATACTGTCGTATTTCATGCTGTTAAAACTCTATCGTTGCCACATATCTATTATCTGTGGAATTAACTAGCATGTGCAAGCACACAAGCACACAAGCACACATGCGGCTCGATACACAATCCTCCCAACATTTTGACACTATTGTACAGCTGCACAGGTGGCAGGAAGACGCCAACAAAGGCAGGGAAGACAAAGACTGCAAGCTGGCAAACAATGGATGTAAACAATGCAGGAATTAAAATGTTTTTAAAATCTTCTTTTTACATGTTTTAGGTGGAAGGAAATGCATTCAACACATCTGTACATAATATACATAAAAACAGTATAAATCTGACTCCAAATTAATTTTTTTACAATTGAAATAGTTTTGTCCCCAAAAGAAGAAGAAATAAATGACTCAAACATTAATTTAGTCGATGTAGTTACAGTGCATGACAGGGAAGAATACTGGTGGAATCATTTTCCACACCAAATACTCTGTTATATTCTATTTTGAATTTGTTTTCCAATCCAGAAGCGTCAGTGACCCTCGATCATTATTGAACCACAACAGTGCAATTGGGCTCTAAATATTTTGGAAGCTGTTTTTCTGTGGGCCCTCTGCAGTCTACTCAGTGTTTATATTGAATAGGTTCTCACTATGATTTGTCAGTCCATAATATGTTCAGCAGATATTCCCTTACCCAATTCCAATAGTGCTAACCCTAACCCAGTTTTTCTATTGTGACGTTTTAAGAATAGCTTTGCTAAAACAACACAGCCTTTAATTCCAGCTTGTAATAGGCATTATTTTGCACTTGACAATGAAACAGGAAAATGTTCCTATTTAAATCTGCACATATTTTGATGCTAAACTCCTAATTTCTTTTACTGAAGACTGGTGATTTCTTCTACTGTATTTTCCGCACTATAAGGCGCACTTAAAAGCCTTTAATTTTCTCAAAAAGCGACAGTGCGCCTTATAATCCGGAGCGCTTTATATATGGATTAATTCTGGTTGTGGTTACTGATCACAAAGCGATTTTGCGTGGTACACGGCGCTCTGTCAAAATGTTTTAGTACGACTTTGGTAAACTACAAAGCCACACCGCTTGCAGCATTACGGCTACCGTAGTCCGCGTCGTGGAGTAATACATACTGTGCTTCACCATAATATTACAGTGTGTGTGTATAAGGACCCCAAAATGGCACCTGTCAAGAGACACGCTTACGACGCGGACTTCAAACTCAAGGCTATCAGTCATGCAGTAGAACATGGGAATAGAGAGAATTCAACATTAATGAATCAATGGTACGGAAGTGGAGGAAGCAAGAAGATGACCTGCGCCAAGTAAAGAAGACCATTTGGCGGTATCAGACTGTTTTTTTTACGTGTTACAACTGAACAAGGTTGGGAGTTATTGTGAACACGTTTAATAAAGTTTGACTGACTGACTTATCTGACTGTTTTGTTTCGCATAATGCGCCTTATAGTCCGGTGCGCTTTATATATGAAAAAAGATCGAAAATAGACCATTCATTGACAGTGCGCCTTATAATCCAGTGCGCTCTATAGTGCGGAAAATACGGTATTCTTATTCGACTGTTGCTCAGAGGTATGTGTGTCCCCTGCCCTTTCAATTGTCAGTCTGATTAAACCATTGAACAGCGTTGTACAAAATGTACAAAACATTACTTTATTTAGCAAAACCCTTCATACACAATGACACATTTGTGAAGAGAACATTATATAGCTAAAAGCATGAAAGACCATTCAGAAATAAAGAGTCATCGTCTCAGCCATCTGAATGTACCTAATCATTCATCACATAAATCATTCTTAAGAATATCAGAGCTCCCTCTATGCAAGTGGCATCCACAGTGGTTGAATGTTGAAGCTTGAACAATGCACCTCAGCTACACACACGTTTATACCTAAATTTAAATACGGCTTTTGTGATTAACTGGTGTTTGAACAATCTCTCAGTAAAGAGCAGTTTTACAGCTAATAGCTTGTTTTGATCAGTCTGACTGCAGTGGCACACATCTTTTTGTCATGACAGGCCTCTCTGGAGGAGTGTTCGCATCTGTTATAGCACCAAGGTGACTTCTGCTGTGTGCTTCTATGCCGAATGCAACCCAGTGATAAGATAAGAGGGGGGCATAGAGTTACTGCCCCAGAGATACAAGCTAAAGAGGAACAAGCTTAGTAAGCACAGCACTGCTATCTAATGCCTGTGTGAGAATTTACTGGGGTGTCAGTCTATTCATAGGTTTGAGACGGTTTCCTCACGTCTATCTGAGAATTGCATCAAAAACAGCATTATAATGTAAGTCAAAAGTGTAGGTTTGGTTAGAAAACTTACATTGTAGCATGTTTTTCAGAAGCTTTATGCACTGATGTGCACCCACGGTAAATTAATTCACGTATTCAAATATATTTTTTAAGATATTGTAGCCAGTAACATCATGTTTAAATCACTTAGATTGTCTGAGTTGGTGGTTTATTTATTATTAAGTTAAAAAAATGTCAATAGTCAAATTCCTGACAAACAAAGCATAAACAAATAAAATATACATGTATGGTAAGGAAAGAATATAAGATCCTTCCCCTGCTTTCTCTCCAAACTGAGACAACCTAAAAAAAGAAAGATTACATTACCCTTTTGACCTCTACTCCCCCAGTAATCATTTTCATGCAGTCCCTGTCAGAGGTAAAGTGCCCACAAACAAGAAGACAGTAGTTATGTTTGTATAATCAACTGTTGGTTTTGTTTTGCAAAGTAGCACTCAGGGAATTCAGGGATCTATTTTCACACTGAGCACTAAGATTGTGTGCTTTTCTGAGGCTTGGTGTGATACAGTACTGATGATGTAACACATAAAACATGTTTTATATTAAAGATAGTTGTTCACCAATTTGCTATGTAAGAAATGCCTGCTTCAAACCACAAACTAGAGAGACAGCAAGAACCCATTTTAATCCATGAACAATAATGTATCGTATGAATCAAGGGTGAAGGCAGGTTTGATGTTTTATCACCCCCCACTGTTTTGACTTTTCTCACAGTGAATATACTACAGGAAATTGAAAAGCCAAAAGCAAGTGTTGCCATGCTTGTACAGGAGCGTGCTAAAGCTCAGAAAACAGAGTTTGAATTATGAAAGGGCTAAAGAGGTTTTCATCTGTAAACCCCCTGGATGCCCCTGAAATCAAAACTGAAGGAACACTGCTCACTTCATTGTACAGAAGGGCAGCATTCCTCACAGTAAAGTTTGATTTTGTTGCCGCTGTGGCTGGAAGTAATTTTCGTCCGCGCAGCGGGAGGTGATTGGTACAATGGCCGCTCTCAGACAAAACATGTTAGCCTCAGCCTGACAGCAAAAGGTAGTGCTCAGAATTGCCAGCAAGTAGAGCACAACTGTCAGAGGGTAAGGTGCAGTGTGGCGGCAATCAATAAGCCATCTTTCTCTCGGACTGAACCAGAACATCCTTTTACGATGAAACATTTTGTTCTCGTTTGGAAAGAAATCACACAGTTTGTACCAGTTGGAGTCCAGGGTTCAGTTGGTCTGTGTACGTGTATATTGGTATGAGCATAACAGACTGCACTGCCAGCCTGTTATTAATTTAATTAATTTAATAAAAAACATGCCACCCAGGTGCTGAAGTGTAATTTATTGGGTTTAAAGGGTTTATTGATAATTTACCAGCTATGTCGCCTGAGGATTGTGCGACCAGTGTTTCACTACACTACTATTACTATGAGTAATACTGTAAGAGAAATTATATTGTGATGCTCAACACAAGATGCTTCTTTTGTAAGAAGAAGAAAATGAAAGTGTATTTTTATTCTAGCTGTAATAAGCGCTCTGACTCAAACTGCCGGTGGCTGAGCAGCACAGTGAATGCTTTAAAAACGTATGAAGGTAACTCTAAAGTAATGACTGTCTCGTCTGTCTGTCTGTCAGAGGTGTTATCCAAGACTTCTCAGATGCAATTTTAAGACACCTTGGGAGGGTTATCTCCCCACTGCGTTCTGGCATTTTCAACATTATGACGAGCCCAAGGAAGCCCACTTTTACAGGTATAACCAAGGTGACACAGAGTGTTACCTCCGGAGGGCTCTGCATTAGTCCTGAGGGATGACATGTTTACTTTTAGCAGAGGAATGTTTTAAGAGAGCTGGAAAGGAAACTGTCCTGACTTTAGGTCAACTTATAGTCTGACATCTTTTTATATAAACATCACAGTGTTACCGCCTGTTCAGACTTTCTAATTCCGTGGGATGGCAAACTACAATTATATTTGAAAGACTAGCAGATCCGTCATTTGACACACACGTGGAGTCAACATCGCATACCTTATCCTTCAAAGACATACTTGAAAGTGCAATAATGACAGGCCTTTTAAGTTATTAATGGAATGTATGTAGCAGGTGCACCATGTCAAAGAAGCAGTTACCTATGTTGATCTCCTCCCAGTGAACAAGCAAACACCATGAAAGCAACTTTCCAACCCCTTGATGTAGAAATTCTGTTTATTCAATGTGGTGGGTGAATAATTCCTACAGTCATCGACTTCTTATTTACACAAACAAATCTGACTCGCATAGCAGCACATCTGCGAAGCCTTTTCAAATCAACAAGTTGAATATTACTATATTAGTATTGTTCCTCCTAGCAATTCGGTTCTGTAAGTTTCACTCGCTTTATCTGTATTAAATATGTTCATGTGCACATTTAGAGGAACTATGTGCATTTAGAAGACAAACAAGAGTCAGTAGCTGACAGGCAAATTCTCTTTAAAGCAGCAATACTAACTAACCACTGCAGACACGCAACAACTTTCCTCAAATTCATCTTTTTTGACTCAACACAAATGATGCAACACATGTATGAAATCTGAGATCAAAACCTAAAGTCTATCCCTGACGTATTCAACATAAAAGGATGTGTTAATGCATTATATAGTGCTTCAATCCACCCTGATTTTAGTGATTCTCCTCAGTTTCTCTAGTTAATTATTGATCCGAGCAATGTTTAGAGCTGTGAATAATTACCATGCCAGTGTTGTGGCTGTCAGAGCGGCAGCGATCACAGCAACATGTCAAAACAATATTGAGAGGAGTCTTAAATTATGCAGTAATGCACTAACGCTCATTTAGGTGTCCTCTGACCAATTTCTGCTGTATCATTAAAGAGCTACGAGCAAATGCTTCACACAACACAGGGCATGCAGTAACACAAGTGTCTGACTTTAAATTGTGATACCTTTGCAATGGGTGGAATGAAAGTAAAAGGATTCACTGAAGCACACAAATCATGCCTCAGTGCACAATTTAATGAATGAATGAATAAAAATGACCAACTTCCTTTCTTTGTCTCCTACAACAACTGTTCAGTAAGCAAAGCCAAACATTGTAGATTATTTTCAAATGTTTTCTCTTCTATCCAAATGACTTATTTTATTATAATTTAAATAGTCGTGTTTTATTGTTTCCCACCCTATTAAGAAAATGGAATTTCTTCAAAATATTCTAAACAGCAAGGCACAATTAATTGCCTCAAATTACATCCGTCATCGGCTCCTCCCAGATAAAAACCTGTTCTCTCTTATGAAATTTACAAGATTGTCTTTATTCTTACAATATAACATACTAACATGTATTTGTATTTATAAGCAGGAGCTTCACAGTTTTGGCCTAAAGCCCTAAAGTTTATCCTGGATAAATATAGTTTATACACAGTTGACCTCACTAAGGATAACATTGATCCACAACACAACCATGGTCCTTGACATTAAACAGGTTTTATGCTTCCCCATTATGTTTCTGATTTAAGCAGACTGAATCTAGCCTGGACAAATTAAGTTTAGTGAGGCTGTGTTCTTACAGTACTTTTGTTCATTACTGTGGTGATCCACATGTAGATAAATAAGAATATTTAAGACAGAATGAGTGGGATGACTGTCAGACCCTTTGTTTGTCATTCCCATTCACTAACCTTACTGAAATCTCTTCATTTGAAACATATTCTTGTTCCACACAAAGAGTTTGCTTCTAGTCATGTTTTAAAATAATTTCCTTAGCGTGCACACTTTAAGAAAGCTCAAGGCATTAGTAACTAATCCAATCTGAGCACACAGGGAAACAATATGCCACCTTCTGCAATGTAATTAATGGATTTTCTTATAGCAGTATAAGTAGGTTAGAAGTCTTGCCTACAGTTTAAATAACCTCATACTGATGGAGACCAGAGTTCTGAAATTGACAGTGTTTTTCAAACGTGTTTATTATAAACTCTGAAGTTGGCACTTACTGTAAATCAATACAGCACTTTAGAGGTATGTGATAAAATTCAGGAGTGGGTGCATCTATACAAGAATATCAGATTTTTTAAGTTGCTTCCTATAACTGAAGTATTGTTATTGTAAATCTTTATTTCAGTGCAGATGTTAAACAAACTTATACACATGCAGGTGTAATATTTCTGTTTGAAATGAAACAAGAGCGCTGTTCAATAATCTTAGAGTTCTCTATCAGGCGGGAACTATTTATAGTGACACACTGATCTATCTCTCATTTCATGTACAACCAGAACATTTAGCACTCTGATCATTCATATGAACGTCAGTGGCTCGAAGTCTGACATGCTGCAGCTATCAGCATTGACAGTCTCCTGGCAGCATCATCCTAAAATGGAAATCAGACAGCTCTAAGGGCCGTCATCCTGCTTCACTCCGCTCACAGACAACATTTAATCACATGGCAGATTGTTCTCGCTGTTCACTGTAAATATGTTTCAGAATACTTGTTCTGCAATTTTCTACTTTGTAATTGCAGTGAAAAAGATGTAAAGATAGATGGATAGACAGACAGACAGATAGATAGATTTATGAATAGACTCAGTTACTTATTTCCTTAATTAATTTATCCCTGAGTGGAAATGTGTCCGTCACAGCAGCAGTACATGAACAAACTACACAGTACAATAAAACACTTCCAGCTTTGGTTGATGCTTCATGAGTATTCTGTGTTGCCTACATCAAAACAAGTAAGTGTAAGTGAGTTAGAGGGCACTTCTTGGCATTTACTTTTCCCTGCTACCTCCTTCCCCTGTGCTCTTCAGTAGGTTGTACACAGAAAGTAGTAAAGTCTTATGTCAGATTTCTTTTTTTATACTTTTAACAGCCTAACGAATCCCCTCCTCAGCTCACCAACTTTACAAAATTTACATCTTTGTTTTCTAGGACTGTGGGACATGCTTAGATTTAGTTTGACTTCATTTTGCATAATTTACTAGATTATTTCTTCTGTGTAAAATGTGTGAAATTACCTGCTATTTTGAGTAACTATGGTGGGTGGACCCCAAACCCTATGGTGGGCATGTCCCCCCAGAAGAAAGTTTTGTACATTTTAAAGTTAAAGGTATCAATTTGATGCATTTTGAGATCAACAGGAAGAGGTTAGATTTATGAAGAACTAATGTTGTCCTCTACAAACAATTTAATCATAAACACATTGGTTCTAATCCACCACCACTGCCCCCACTCTAACCCACCTAACACACACACAAACACACACACACACACAGACACACAGACACACACACACACGCGCGCACACACACACACATATACACACACACACACACACACACACACACACACACACACACACACAAGCGTGGTGAACGAGACGGGTCCATGTTTTAAGACGGGTCAAGTCGGTTACTGACATCGCTGCAGAATGCTAACCTCTAACACATTAAGAACAGTCCTCCCCGGATGACGGTTGTGTCAGTGTCATAAAGCCATCTTTTAAGACAGTATGATGTATGGTTAACCCTTTTTATGACTGTTGCATGTTATATATATTGTTGTGATTTTAATGTTGTTGTGCGCTATTATGGCGATGAACTCTTGTTGTGTCTAAATATTTGCATGCTTCCTTTAACCTTTTCTACGAACTGTCATAACAAAGACACACAGACACGTTGCTAATTGACACACCTGAACCCAGCATTGCTAATTGACACACCTGAACCCAGCATTGCTAATTGACACACCTGAACCCAGCTAAAATCAGCGATCTCATTCGCCAGTTGCCAACTCCACTCCCCTATAAATACGCCAGATCGGACCGGATCAGATCTCTTTTGCTCCTTGCCGCGCACTGATCCTCCTCAGCTCCTCCTCGTCTGGTGAACCAGACCTTAGAGGATGTTTCCCAGGACAGTTGCTCCCTTGCCTCCCCGCAGATCGGACCGGATCGGATCTCTTTTGCTCCTCGCCGCGCACTGACGGGAGGATATTTCCCACGACAGTTGCTGCCTTGCCTCCCCGCAGATCAGACCGGATCGGATCCCTTTTGCTCCTCGCCGCACTCTTTCGACAGTCCGGCTGGAGCACGCCCTTTCCCTGGCGCAAGGGAAAACGCGGAGTGGTTGTTCCATATTAACTGGACTGGACCTTTTGTATTTTTAAACCTGAACTATTGCTTGACACATTTAACATTATTTTAACTATTTATTAACGAGCTGTTTTTAAAAGTCAATCATTTTATACGTTTCTTGGTGTCATTCTCGCTGTGTTTGTGTGGCCGGGAAGCCGAACCTTTTAGATGAATGAGATGTTAGCGGGCTACTCTAGTCCGTTACATCAGGAGTACGGAGCCCCGTCCCTTTCTGCAGAGAAGATACAAAGCTATGATTGGATAATTGCTGTTTGACGGAGGAGTTTAGGTAACAGTCAGTGATAGTCAATTTGACTAACAGTAATAGTTAGAATTTATTTCTATTATTGTTATTTGATTACCTGACTCTGCTATTCGATTCCTAAAATGTTTTTTACAGCTGAGAACCAGCTGTTCTCTGTATTTGAATGTCAGTAGAAGCTAATCTAGGGACAGAAATGGCACTGAGTGAGAGGAGCTGTACATCCAGTGTGTATGCCACATCCCCCATGGATACATAGGAATAAACACATGGTTCCCAGAGGTTTGCTGGTGCCAGGCCTGCTGGTTGCTGCACAGATGTCTGAGCGAGGGGAGGGGGAGTGAGGCAAAGAGACCATCAGCCCAACCAACTAACTCGACACTCTGACATATGGACTGCCTGTCAATTGCAATTATTAATTTGATATTTCCCGGCCCCAAGAGCGCAGCACAACATGCTGCCCAGAGTCAGTATAATCAAATTACCGGAGCATAAGTAATGGCTGGCCATACACCACTGCTTCCCCTGACTCAACTTTTAATTCTGCTATGCTGGCTCTGTGGGTAAAAAAATAGGATATATTTGAATTGATAACTGCAGACAGTCCTCCAGAAGGGTGTGTTTATTACTTTCTCGGTGGGGTGGATACACATATTGTTTTGGGTGCAGGATCCATTGCTTTAGGGATGGATTTAGCAGTTGAATAAAGTTTAGGGTAAGAATGACATTCCCAGATGGGTCCACTTAATTCCTTGGCATTCTAATATCCAGGAAAAATTACACACCTACAGCGTTGTATTACTTTTTATTTGTTTCTCTTCATACTGTTTTTTACTATACCCTGCAGGATAAAGTGTTCAATAACAAACTTTATTGTAAAAACACTTTCAAAACAGTTAGACAAGACAGTTACAAGATTCTTTATGGACGAGTCTTACATAGCCATAGTATGTTCACATTTAACCAATTTAGTTGCCATACCTTACAATATATCCCTCACTTAAACCATACCATGTACAGATATTGCAGATATCACAAAACACATTGGCAATGATAAAAACAAATCAAACTGATTTTTTTGTTGCATGTAAAATGTGTTCTGGGGAAGGATTAAATGTGTATTCTAGCTTCTTAAGCCCCTCAGGTCAATTCCTTCCAGGGTATGGGGTCATTTTATATTATCCTTTAATCACTCAGACAAGGTAAGCTATTATTCAATTAGTACTTTAACTAAAAAATTACCTTCTCCAACCCCTTTTATTAATTACAGAGAAACTCTGCTCTCAGGTGTTTCCTGCATCCCATTGTTGATAATGTGGACAGGGATCATTACTTAAATGAGTCAATGCAGGTATTTCAGAAATCTCTTCGAGGGACATCACCTAAGCTCTCACAAGTTAGCCTTGTTCCGCTAGATTAATCCCAATCAATATTAATTAATGCTAATCAATGCAGTGCAATCTTTTCCAACCCCAGAGGAGTGGACCAATCTAATGAAATTAATGAAGTGCAGTGTTTGAGACTTTAGCCATCAGCTTCTGGTGCTGTGCAACATCTGCTTAGTATTTGGGTGCAGTATAGGACTAACAGTACAGTACACAGCTGTGCTTTGGGATGGCTTCTTTGTCGTGATTTATGGTCCTGTTTCCCCTTTAAGGTTACATTCTCCTGACTAGAGGACAAATATTTATTGTATTACTGTAAGCCATATGCGTTTTGATAGGATTTGAATAAAGCTCAACAAGGAAGAACAGCAATTAGATTAGCAGGGGACTACACCAAACATGCTATGCAGTTCCTTTGTGAATCTCTAATACGCATTTATATATCCAGCCAAGGACATTACATGCAGACCTTCCTCAAGGGAAATATCCCCCTTAAAATTCTTGCCTGTCTAGAATTTCCTTTTTCCTGCTATAAGGTTTATCAATAAGTTGTTCAAGCATGCCCTGCTCTGCAAATGGAGTGATGATTACTTGTGCAGACTACTAATTGCCTTGTAAATGAGAGCAGAATTACCAATACATCAACTCGGATCCAATGGACTGTTTGTTTGCTCCAAACCACTGAGTCTAGACAAGCAAAAATAATAAGAACTTCTGGGAAAGGTCTAACTGCAAGGTTAGAAATCATGTTTGACAGCGACGGTGACAGTTCAATACAGTTCAATATCAGCTCTTGTCTTGTCTTTTCTTTTCAGTTAAGTTTCCTTTGATATGAGAAGATCAATGTCAGCATTGCTCGCTCAAAACACATGAAGCCAGTGACAATATTTCTAACATATTGTTTGCTGGTGAGTGTGAATAGCACCCTGACAAGGTGCCAGACCTTCTTCACAGCTCGTTCCTGTTCATGGCGCTTGGCTGCAGCATCTATTACCTTGTGTGGTAACTACATCTTGTATTTTAAATATATTTTGTATCGTTACTTACCTTTAAAAAATAAAAAACACAAAAATGTATAGAAATATATAGCTAAAAAGTTAAGAATAAAAAGCAAAAAAAAACAATTCTAAATAAGCATTAGCATCCCAAATTAAAGCCAGATCAAAAAGACAGGTCTTTAATTAACAGGAAATGACGAGCATACAATGGTAATAGAGGGGTTATTTGCTTATTTACTATT
This sequence comes from Cottoperca gobio, assembly GCF_900634415.1. Classification (NCBI taxonomy): domain Eukaryota; kingdom Metazoa; phylum Chordata; class Actinopteri; order Perciformes; family Bovichtidae; genus Cottoperca; species Cottoperca gobio. The sequence continues at coordinate 13,970,532 of NC_041370.1, read as the reverse complement.
TACTATGATATATGCAGAAAGAAAAAGAAAAACGTTATCATAAGAAGACATATCAAATATCATATCAAATCAATTAAGCAATTTGTCAAATACAATACAATGTGAAATGTGTTATTTGGTGCATTAGCTTGCTTGGGGAAAGGTACTTTGAAAATGTGAGTCGGCAATATGGACTGTGTGCAAACTTTGGGTTTAAAGCAGACAAGTAATTTAAGCATGTAGTCCTTTGATTGAGACAGTGTTGGCAGTAGTGTGATGGTATAGATGTCATTTTACTGAATTCCTATTTAATGGGAAGCTGGTACATTATGTGTACATGTGATGGAAAAGTGCAGTGAATGGTTACAATTCAATTAAATGGGCGTACTTGAACCAAACCATACCATCAGATCTAATAATGCTGTTTTATGTGTATTTCCCGCCAAATAAGTTAATTATTGAAAGATTCGATTTTTACATTAAAATTTAAATCATAACTACTATGGCCGCTAGAAACACCTTTTGTATTCCTATCTGTAAGCAACCATGTGAATAGATGATAACATTATTCTGAACTCGTAGTTGTAGCAGGTCCCTTTTAACCCATACCTAGGACACTGATAATGGCCATTTAATGTGCTGATATCATTTGAAGCGGGTGGTGAGTGAGTGAATTAGCAGTTAAGTGAGTGCACAACAACACTCTCTCTTCTCTCTGCATTTTGAAATCTCTGCACACACAGCAAAGGAAAGTAGGACACATGCTTTCATCCGAGCAGCAATGAAGACAACTCTGCCACCCAGATTCCTGGCAAGTCCAAATCCATGTGCAGTTTACTGCATTTCAATGCCACCCATTAAAAATAAACTATCAGAATAGCTGGAATCAGATTGGACTTGACTCAGTTTGTGTTGGTAATCCTGAGTCATTGAGTCGTTCTTTTCTTTTATCAGGGGGATTTGGAGTCTTGCAAGTGAAACATACAGAACACTGCAAATAATTGCAGTAAACTCCAATGTGTCTGCAATTCATTATTCTGATGTGATTCGTCCGTCTTTGTCAGAGTGAACCCGGATATCCTGTCTCCCAAGCGCCTGGGAAGGGGGTCTCTTTTTGACGGAGGTGACATTTGTCATCAGCTGATGTGATTGATGAAAGTGACGAGCTCTCATCTGAACACTGTTCCTCATATGGGCTTCAATCTGGGTGTGTTTTCTTCTTCTTCTGCTACTGAGAGGTATAGTGCTGCACCTGCCATCTGCTGTGCCGTGTCAGGTCCTCTGAGTAAGTGTAAGAGTTGAGTTATTGAGATAGGGACACATTGTTCTCCGGTACCTGATGATAGCATGCCATGTAAGCTTGGGTTATTTATAACCACTCTCAAGTAGAGACAAATAAAATACAGATATTGAGGCTGAAGATCTTCTGTTTTTGATTATGCTGTTGTGTATATATTTTCTATCCTATATGTAAGGTATCAATAGTTGTAGGTTAGTGTTTTCCTTTTGGAGTGCCTGTGAACTGTTTGCTAATGTAATTAAAAGATTTCCGTGCCCCTGCTGATTTCATTCGACCGCTGTTTGAACAACAGGGCTGCTGTTTTACATAAATGTGTGGGCCCAGGGGGCCAGACACGAACAGGAGAGTGGTGGACTCCATGCTGCGACAGTAAAACACCTTTGGGAAATTTAGTCAGACAAGGAGACAACCAAAAAGGGTCTCGATTCCTGTAACAATTTGTACCAGACACTTCAGACGGTAAATAACTGTTCAGACTGAGGCTTGAAGTGGTTGTACTCTAAGCAAGCCTCGGTGCTGAGCATTATCATATTATCTTCTGTCGGGAAAAGAGAACTTAGAGAGATGATTTCTCTCCCGTCCTTTTGGATTTCATGAATTGAATGTCAGTATTCATTTGTATATGACTTTGCTATGGTCCTTGGAACATTTACGGAGCCTTTTTCAGAAAGAAAACATTCTACCAGAGCTATATCAACAACTTGATGATCTACCCCCGTGGAAAAATGGGCAGTATATTTCAATGTATGTGACGTATAGGCAGTGCAGTGTTGCAACCCACGGCGTTGCCAATTGTGAGATATGGTAATCGTAGCTTTTGAGCAGCTGCATTAGGAGCACAACTTGCATTGTGTGTGACAAGCTTCCATAGATAGTAGAAGATAATGGATAACTCCGGAGAGGCTCAGATGAGCTCAGTGAAGTAGGAAGTCAGCAGGAGATGGAGCGAAAAAACAAATCCTTATTTTCACTCAGTGTGGAAAATGGATGGTAAATGGACTGCTTTCATATTTTACACTTTTTCAAAAACCTTTTATAGTGATGTTTTTCTTTTTTCCTTCAATAATGTTTTTTTTAACATGGATAAAAACAGTATTATTCAGACATCAAATGCATTATTAGTTTTTTTAATAGTTTGAGCCCCAAAAGTAGAAGAATTAAATGAAAACTGCCATTTAGTCGACGTTGTAAGAGTGTAGCATGACAGAAGAGAATACTGTTGAAACCATCTTCTCCGCCAATTATCTACAATTTTGAAATTGATTTCCAGTGCAGAAATCCAATCCCAATAGTGCTAACTCAACCCTTCAAGTTCTATTGTGAAGTTTTAAGAATAGCTTTGCTAAAGCAACACGTTGCCTGTACATTCCAGCTTGTAATAGACATTATTTTGCACTTAAACAGGAACCTGTTCCTATATAAATCTGTACATATTTTGATGTTAAGCTTGCAATTTATTTTCCCTTGGAATGGGGATTTCTTCTATCCTTAGTCAACTGTTGCTCAGAGGTATCTGTGTCTCTTTCTGCCCTTTCAATTGTCCGTCAGGTTGAACCGTTATACTCTAATTGTTTCTCCATGTGCAAAACATTATATTATTTTGCAAACTCTTTATACAAAATAACATCAATTTGAAAAAGGACTTTCTACGGCCTAAAAGCATGAAAGACCATTCAGAAATATAGCGTAGTCTTCTCAGTCCTCTGGCTTTACCCAATCGAGCTTTTGTGACATGCATTTTGAAACTTTTGAACAACGTATATGCTGCATCGTTTTCTACCTTAGCAGACACAGCAAGAGCTTGGGGGTTCAGTATCTTACTCAAGGACACTTTGACATGTGGAGCCAGGGATTTAACCGCCAAACCTGTGATTATTGGATGACCCGCTCTACCTCCTGAGCCATAGCCGCCCAATGTACGATGTATACCTGCAGGAGGAGGCAGATGATTGATTCATCAAGCCTGTAAAATCAATAGTAACCTTCTTGAGTTGCCACTCATCGCATCAACGCAATAAAAGCATTAAACTTCATCTGACTCAGATGTAAACAACATAAATGTGAGGAAGATGGAATATAAGGAATGGAGGAATACACAGTAAAACTGAATAAACAATATTAGAAAAATGAATTTAACAAAAATGTAATGCCAGTTGCACCAAGGAAATCTAAACAATACATGAGCAGGGTTTAACCACAACGCGTTTGTAAAGGCTGGGCTGATCAATTGCAGGTGCTAGGACAAAAACACTATGCAATATATCACTCTGTACAAACTGATTAACTTCCCTCCTTTGAACGGCACACTCCACAGGAATGGTAATATATACAAGTAGTGTAGTGTGTGAGACAGAAGACCGAAAATAATATCTCCTAATGAGGAGTTTCTTGTCATGATTTTGGTTCATTACGAATGAAAGAATACTAAAGATCAAGATGAAATCTGATCATGTCTTTTTACAACTTTCCATTCAAGTTATTACCATTGTTTCTTGCAGTAAAGAGACAGGCCTTGTAGATAAAGGGGAATGATGAGGCAAAGTTAATCACCATCCATTGATTTTACACGATTCTGAGCAACTAAGTCATTCCAGTAGAAAAGCAGATCAATAAAAACAAACTGTCACACATAAAACATCGTGGTAAATCATAACTAAGAAGAGAAACATAAACTTTAAAGTGAATTTAAATATGTGCGTGTCTATATTGCATCCAAACAATGACTGAATTATTTTTTCTCCTATAATATACAAGCAGCCCCAAAGCAAAAGCGCACAGTGTGTTCTGGTTATTGTTGTGCAGTAAATTGATCCCCTTTTAAACAACAAAGTGCTTTTGTATCTTCACAGCTTGGTAGACTGTGCAGATCCTCTCCTGGGGTACAGGCGAGGTGCGACATGTGAAGATGAATCACTGCTGCTCAGTCTAAAGAAAAGCAGGCCAGCACCGAGGTCAAAGAATCACCAGCTGCTACATAAAGTTGTCAGTTCCAAACCAGTAGAGCTGTATGGTACATCCCTGTTTCTGTGACACACACTCATGCAGGGGATACTGCTCTGACTTTATCTTACATTCAAATGACGATGGTCTGTAGTTGAATGTTGCCATAGAAACAGTAATAAGATGAGAGATACTCTTTGAAAGAGTTTTTAATTACTTTTCATATCAGTCTATATACTCTGTCCTTACTTTGCAGTAAACTGCATTGTCAATTACGTTTTGAGGTTTTGTTACATTTTTGTGTTGTTTTGTTTCAATTTACAACGTGTTTAAAACTGCGACCGTAATCCAGGAGAATATAGATCGCATCATTGAGAATGTATGGGAACGTCATTTTGTAGGAGACGGGCATGTGTGCAGCATGAGAACATGCACCTTTGTGTAAAGGGATATGATGTGTTAATAATTGTTTTCCTCCCTTTTATTTTCTAATTAGTGCAAGAGTTATTGTTCGGGGAGAAATCATTCCTACCACTCAGTGGGACGAGGTGAACTCCAGGCTTTCATTCTTCCCTCCACACAGCAGGCGCAGGAGGCTGATCAAACGAGACAACACTTTACGTCTTACTGCGGCATTTTCAAATAATTCACCAAATTACCCCAAGATGATGGTTCATGGCAGACGATCTTTTGAAGTGGAACAAAAGATAAGCCACTGATCCATGTCAAAGCCACATCCACAAAAACACATGAAATAAAAAGATGTTTCATGCTACTGGCTCTTAAACAGCATTTCCCTTTAATATTTAAGTTGTTTTTGGATGACAGTCTAACAAACCTTTATAAACAAAGGGAGCAAGTGTGATTTGGGTGATTTCTTGTGTTTTAGTCATTCCAATCTCTAGGCAAGTAAAACAAGGCTAGTTAATCTTACCCAGTGAACTCCATCCTTCACATTTTCTTAGCCCTGCTGGTCGCTTATGTTCACCCTATTCTTCCTTAATTCCAATAAATGCTTTCTGCTGTAATGAGGCAAATTCAGAGCTCCCCTGTTTCCTTTCATTTGCTGAGAGATCACAAAGCCAATGCATCACACAGGGGCTTCTAGCGCCCTCCCAGCTGGCCATGGCTAAATGGTGTTTTTGCTCTGCTGAACACTAATCCTTGTGTCAGATAAGGCCCATTATAGCAGGGGTGTAGCCAGTAAGGTTCAGTTTGAACAGACATTGCACCCATTTGAAGCAGACAGCACAGTCCTGCAGGGGCAGTTCAATGCCGCTGCCATGTTTGCGCGTTCACAATAACGCTGTGTGTCTTTCATGCAGCACAGTGGGTCGTTCTTCCATCTCAATATTCAAAGGCAAGGATGGATTCATTAAGGAACCTCTCTGGCAGCAAGAACATATTTCCAAAAGTAGCTTTAAAGCAGCTGCTGTTGCTACACACCTGTCTGATATAATATGCAAGGAAGAATCCGATCCAATCACTGGTTATTGTTTAACTCAGAAAAGTTAAATTTCTCATATTTCATGATAGACAGACAGAAATCAGGAGATAGGGGGGAGTTTATATAATGCATCAGCCGTGTTATGCTGTTCTGACAGAACATGGACCATTATATGATATGTTATCCTCTACATCTGTACATTAGATTTTATTGCAAAATGAAGTTTGCTCTTGTAAAACTCATTTGGAAGCCGGCAGATCTATCATTGCCTCTCCCAGACTCAGACAGCTGCATGGAAATGAGGAGCCAAACAGATGCACTTTATTTGTGCGAGAAAATACAGACATTATTATTTTTGTCTCTCTCTGAAAATGAGAAGACTGGACGTTCGCACCCTGAGGGGATGGAAATTTAACTCAGAGATGGCTCATATATTGAAGCGCACAATTATTGTTATTCTTTGTGGTCTACTTTAACGACATACATCAGCCATATTGCCATCATGGTCGGCAATAGAGCATATGTGATGCCGTTATATGATATTTTGTTAATAAAATCTCTCAACCTTCTATATCCTCAGAAAGAAAACAACTAATTTGTCTTCTTTTATTGTATTGTAGTTCATGAAAAAGCAACTTGCTTCTCACTGTTCATGTTTTTTTTTTTCTTTGAATGTGTTCAAGGAGGTTGTAGACTCTTCTATTAGTGGCTGTTTGAAATTGTTCCCCTGCAACAACTACTGTACATTACACCCAATAACACTGTGCTCGCAGATTGACCACCGGGGGCGATGTGGCAGCACAAACATCAGCAGAGAATTTGGTTTTCCTTCCTCCTGCTGCTTTTGTGTCTTCTGTGCAGCTGCAGAATACTTATTAATGTCACCAAGGGTCTATTCTGTTGATCTTTCAAAGAGCTAACATGTTTCACATAAAGCGTGGAGGAATCTTGGGAGTATAATGTCAAGGGAATAGACTGGGAGACTGCAGGGAGTTCTCAGAGTGAATCCTCCGCCTGCTCCCTCTCAACATCACACACATACAGCTTCTTTGCCCCTCCTATCACCGGTATGCCAACACTTCTATTTTGGTATGTTTGTGCTGTGTGTACTGTCTGATGTGGATGTCATTATGGGAGGCAACGGTTCACACTAATAAGGGTTTTGGGGAGCTCAATGTAAATCTATTAATTCATGTGTTTCTTTGCACAGGAGGTGCAGTATAGGAAGAGCCATCTTATGGACTGGAGCCGTATAATAACCTGCTGTTGTCTTTTATGACTTATTTTTCCAGTTTTTAGTTCATAGTTTTCAATATTTCTTTGTTCAGTCTGTCTCCTGGAACATCAGCTATCGTTCTATCCCAGTCTGATATGTTGTTCTACAATACATTAGAATATCGAACAAACAAAATAAATACTGCTTGTAGGCTATTCAATTTCATCTTCTGTTTCTGTGGTAAAAAAAAAATGGATTTGTTTATCTTCACAGCGATGTTCATTTTGAAATGGAACTATTTTAAATACTAGTCATATTAGTAAATGAGTTTCCACCCAAAATGTCTGTAGCTAGCTAGCTAGCAAATTAAGCTAACGTTGCATTAGCTGCATGAAGAGACATCATCTCCGGCTGACTTTTAATGTTTCAAGTCTGTGCATTTTTTTTATGTAGCCTGTAACCCAACAATATAATAATGTATGAAATTCCCCTGGCCTCGGAAGTAACACCTCCGTAGGTAGCTAGTAGTTTGTTAGCCACACATGCTAATGTTTGCAGCTTACATTAGAGCAGCTGTGATGCCCACACATGTGTGTGAATGTAACTATTTGTATTTTCTTTTTTTTTTGGAAAGACTTTATTTACATTTTAATTCATCTTTAGTAATCATGGATTTAGACAATGTTATTGTAGTCGCCGTATCACTTTTCCAACAGTAGGTGGCAGCATGAGACTGATTTGACCCTGAGACTGTAGTGAAAAGTTCATTCTCTGCTGTTGTCCTGTAACGGTGGAGAATTTAGCAAAGGTAAGCCACGTCTAACTGTCTCATCATTTCTTTCCTGCATTTTAGGTTAGTAATGTAGCAAAAACCCACATAACTTTCCTGTTAGATATTGCTAAATAATTGTGTGAGAGTAAAATGAACGGGAAAAGACTTTTGAAAAATAATGGCCGTCGAGAGAAACAAAAATGGCGGTGACACACTTGTTATGCTAGCAGTAAAATGTTAACTTTTGCTACACATATCTACTCTTATGTTGACATCCTGCATCTAAATAGGTTATTTGTCATGTTGTAAGTGTAAATATGTATTTAGACTGTTAGAAACTGTGTTGGAAACTGTTTTATGCAAAGCATTGTGTTAATATGTTTGTCTACTTTTGGAGAGGGTAGAAAAAAAGAAACCACGGTCGAAATTCTTATAGAGTATTGCTTTTGTGCTTCTCTTTTGGTGCCTGTATAGCTTGTGACTCCGCAGTAATAAAAGTGCAATTTGCCATTTTTTTTCTTGTGAGCATTGCACTCAGTCCTTCAATGTGTTTGACCTTTAATAAGAAGATTTACATTTAGAGTCATTACAGCAACCAACAAAACCATTTCTGCAGGGTGCATATTTTAATGAACACCTCCTGTATTAATGTCAAACGGATGAAGATACAATCAAAGACACTTTCATCCAACTTCACCTAGTAGCCCCTGGTGCCTTGACATACACAGCAGCCTTCTCCTTGGCAAAAATAGGATGTCAATTTAAGATAATCCTTCCAAGTCATCTCTCCTCATTCAGGAAGAAAAGGGAATGGCTTAATCTTTTGATGGATACAAGAAAGGGGGATTTTCTATAAACTAAAACTTTCTAAAGGAAACCTGTTTAAAATAAGTACCTTATACTTAGATAATTCCGCTTTGCTAAACTATACCAACCTGAACTATACAACATTCACAATCATTCAGCCTGCTGGTATTCACACTCACAGGATCATCTTTATTGATTAGCACTGATTATAAATGATGTTCTCTTCTCTATTCGTAACAAGTAGCAACATCATCAGAATCATTTTCAGCCTACAGTGTCAACCAATTACCAAAATTATCACAGATTGAATATAAACTTTGCGTTTCAGGCAATTAAATTCTGAATTGCATTGATTATTTTCTAATAAAGACTGTTTTCTATCAATCAACTTTATCTAATTTGTAAGTTTTCTATGATCTGATTACGTTTACTGCACAGAATTGTAGACGCACTGAATATAAAAAAATTTTAAACGAAAGATCAAAAACATTTTATAATTCATGAAGAATTAGAATCAGTTTCTTGCCTACTTGATGCTAATTGCCGTTTACATATTCTTGTGGTTTTTGAGGTTTGATATTTAAAAGGTTTCGAGTCTGATACAGATATTTTCCAATTCAGGTCAGGGCTTTGACAGAGACACAAATCCATAAAAAAGGATGAATATTTACAGAAACAAAAAGTGTGCTCATTATTTCTACTGATTTTATTGAAAATATTACAACATTGCTTCTCCCTTGATAAGAATTTGAAGCAGAATTAGCATCAATTATTATGTCAAGCAGAAACTGTCCGAACAGCCTGAATGCAACCGCTGCATCAGGAGGAACTCTGCACTGCACAGAAGCTCAGGGCGGCTGTGGTTGCAAATGTATATTTAACTGTCGTTATCTTGAGAGCATGATGGAAGTATCTCATTATCTTGTTGTCAAATGTTTTTGCTCATGATCATAGTTTAATGGTGTCATTTGTGTAATCACATTAAGCATTTTTTTGGGAAGCCACAGCTTAATTACGCAGTTGATTGAGGTTGCATTTTCTGCCTGTGTCATACATGTGCCCTATCTACAGCACAATCTGATGTGTCATGGTATTTCCTCAAGACTATATCCACGTGGAGGCAAAGTTGGTCTAACCTTTATGAGTTTTCATGCTCTCACAGTCTGCACAGGTTTCTTCCCACGGTCTGAAAGCACACAAGACAGGGGAATTAGAAATACTATATGTGTGAATGTAAGCCTGGATGGTTGTTTGTCATACATGGAGTCAGTCCTGTGATGGACGGGTGACCTCTCCACGGTATCCTCCACCTCTTCATGACCCCCATGTTTGATGGATATTTGGCTCACTGTAACTTCATCCTCAAAAGGGTGAAATCACATTTGTGAAGTCATAACATTAGTATCTGAGATTTCTTCAAACCGATAATAGATAATAAGTGACATGGCAAAAATGAACAAAATAATTTGTTTTATTATGTGGTATGTAATACATATATAGTGAAGTATACTATATAACAATAAAAGATAAGAAATCATGTTTAAAAAAGTTATAAAGTACAGAATATGGTATGAGAGCAGAGAAAAATTACCTTCATGTCATCTGAAAGCTGTTTTACCGTATTTTTTTTAAACTCCAGTTTAGTAGAAAATATGTGATCCAAGAATAATGAGGAGGTGGAGCAGGAGATATCCATCCATAAGAATCAGGCGTCTCACTGAAAGAGTTTCCAAAGCTGTTACATTTTACATTTTTTGTGTTATTGGTGTAAAGATTACTCCAAATAATCCAGAATTTTCAGATGGTTTGAGAGTTAAAATAAATTGAGTCATGAGTCTGTTATAATAAAAAATGAAAGAACATGATCAACCAGTATTGCACAGGGCGAGTAAAGTCCCAGATACACAGCATGAAGTGCGACATCATGATAACAAGTGATAATTTAGATCATTTACATAATTAAGATCTCGTTCGGGGGCTTTTGTTGTTGTTAAATCATAATGAGATAATTAAATCATGATTACATAACAACAAAGGTTGATATATTAAGATAGAAGGATCGTGCATTTTTAATTTGTGTGTTCTTAATATACAGGTAACAGAAATTAAACTCATCTTCAGACTTTATCAACAGGGGTTATGCCTACAACTGTGGCTGCCTTAAAAACAACTCAACAACAGCTCTGATACAATAAATGCAATTTCTAAATCTGCATGTGCCCCTGTCTCACTCTCTCTGAAATTCTTTGTCTGCATAACAATATTATCAGATTTTATGTGGTGAAAATTTGATACAGAAAATGTACTATGAAAGAGGAGAAGGACCTCATATGGTCCCGATACGGTTCCTTTTTCAGTTCAATATACACTCCGTATACGCCTCACAGACTCTATATTCAAATGTTGCATATTGAGTATTAGACAGCGCTATTTGAAATTGAGTTGGGTATAAAGGATTATTCTAACTTCGGAGAAACCACGCTCTGTGATAGTTTGGATAGTCTGTTTCACTGAGCATAATCTCTTATCTGTGTTTGTGAGATTATTCAGTGAAAGTGGATTGTGACGTTTAATCGTAACAGAGATTTTCATGGTGAAATAAACACTTTCTTCTTCCTTAGTTTATCAATATGAAATGTTTTTTTGGCACCTCTGAATGAGAGCAGATCTTCAACGTCCCTTCAAAAACACAACAGAGTGTCATCACTTCCCTTTCTCTGTGATTATTTCCTGCTCCGTTGCTTTCATCAGCTGTGTGCTAAACTGAATCCGTTTAGAGTATAGACGAACCCTTTTCTGTGAGAGGAACACTCGACCGTTCAGTGGCTTCATTATGTGGTAAGACTTGTATTTGACACATTCATAACACAGCCTCTAGTATGTTGCCTAATAACTAACAGCAGAAATTATGCAGATTTGAACCAGGTTTGAAATGATGTGTTCATGTGAATGTGTTATGGTGTTAAATAATTTAGAGGCAGTACTAAAAAGGGGAAGCCTTTCTGTAGCAAATTACGACATGATTGATCTGTTTGTAAGCCTTTAACAGCACATATAACAACTCACCACACCTTTTGTTTCTTTTGATAAGAATGGACCTATATAAATCCTTTACATCCCATAATACTGATACTGTATGCTACCAGATAAAAGATTGGCTTGTCCAGTCAAGCAGAAATGTTTGATTTATTGTTTTAGGCAATAAATACATTTGTTTTATAACAAGACTTTATGAAGGTTTTATATGAAATTGCTGATTTGGCTGCAAATATTATTAAACCGCAAACACCATAGATTAAAATCAATGGCGTCCTTTATCATCCCATTACTGTTACCATGTGTATCTTTTTTAGGACACAGAATCCGCTTAGCAATCAATCCACCATCCCAGTGCACAATAAATCATGTATGTTGTTGAGTTGTTGATGCTGAATGTTCAAATCATGTTGGTCAAAGACTCATCAGAGCTGCCTGGCTGCTATCTAGAGCTGACACCCTCAGGTGTGTTCCCACCTTCCTTAGGGAACAGTGAGATCTTTCCAAAATCCATGCGTACACCATCCCCCCTGAGGAGCAACGCAGTGGTTCTTTATGATGTTGAAAGATAACCTTGGTGTATGTGGGTAGTACGCGAGACGACTACACTTCAGACTGTCCGTGGTTGTATCTCCCGATCATACCTTCCAGTATCAGATATCCCAGGGTGCTCAAACTCCCAGGAGAGACCTGGTCTGGATTTATCTCAGCTGGACATGAGACATGAGAATTTCTGGCTTTAATCTAAAACCAGAATCAGCTCAGCCTCATAATCTCAGAGCCATGCTCAACGTAGAGTCACAGAAATGCTCTAAATAGCCTCTGGAGGAGATTCAGCAGGTGGAAATCCAGCTTCTGAGAGGAGGGTGTTAAGAAGTGTAAGACTATAGGATACACTCACTGAATATTGAATTGTTCCAAGAATGGTAGATATTTAGAGACAGATAGGAGGGGTGTAATTTAAGTGAGATAAGAAAGGGGCAGGGTTTGTTGACCAAGCTCCTTTTTGAAGTAGACATCCTCCGATCTCTATCTGGATTTTCTCTATAATCCTTTCTTTCAATTTAGTGCCTCTATCCCGTGTTCACTGAAGTAAACAACCTGGCAAGCCACAATTTCCTTTCCGTAGCTTGTTACACCCACCCCTGTCATGTTCTCACACAGATGGATGCATGAGTAAATTGATACGGTCTGCATAGAAATGTCCCCAAACTTAGTCAAAGCTGGAAACATTACGAAAGAAGAAAGTCCATTATACTGCCAACAGGCCATCTGTAAAGAACTTTACCAAGGCAGACATTTTGACTTCTCATAGAAGACCAGGTGTAACCATAGCAATACAATGAGAATAGAACGGACATTAGTTTAAATAAAAATGGTGATTGTTGCTGGTTGTGATTAAATTAAATGCATGTAACTTGGCCTCCGTGTCATCGTACCCGGATGATTGTATTTTCTCGTCTCGCAGGTGGCCATGGATCCTGGTTGCGCTCAGATCGTGGATAGTGGCCGCACTTGTTGCTGTGGATCTGCTTGACCCTCACTGCAACTATTATTAATAGTATTTTTATTATTTTATAGTTGTTATTGTAATTATCCTCTCTCTCTCTAATAATAATAATAATAATAATAATAATAATAATAATAATAATAATAATAATAATAATATATTTTATGTATAACCGCACTTTTCATTTGAATAAACAAAACTCAAAGTTCTCTCTCTCCCTCTCCATCCCTCTCTCTCTCCCTCTCAAATTTTGTTTTGGAACTATTTGGAAATATTAATTGATAATGTATGTGTTTGTTCTACACTAACAACAATTAAAATACAATTTACGCTCATACAGTAGCAACTAATGATACTAATTAAACTTTTTTTTATAGTTTGATACTATATGTTTATCCAGTAAATATGAAGCTACTTCCAGCAGCTGGTTAGCTTAGCAAAAAGAGTGAAAACAGAGGGAAACAGCTAGCCTGACTCTGTCTAAAGGTAGCAAAATCTGCCAACCGGCACCTCTTAAACTCAATGATGAACATGTTATATCTTGTTTGTTTAATATGTACACATTCTTTTAGTGTAAACATGACACATTGTGGTTTCATGGAGAATTATGTGCTAAACTATGTCTTGGCGGGGTGCAGTAACTTCCTGGAGTTTTAATGTCACTGTGAAGTTGCCTGGCAATCAGCAGAGCAAAGAAATAGTCTGACACAAACCCTCACCCCCCTAAAACCATTTCTTACTTTGATTTTTGTACAGATTTAAAAACCAAGATGTAACGTGTTGATTCGTGAGGGTTAAGGATGTTTTGTAAGGCTGAGTTACCTTTGGACAGAGCCTGGCTAGCAAGCTAGCAAAAAACTTATTTCCCAAAATGTCACACTATTTCTTCAACACTGAAAACAACATCAACAGTGACACAGACGTTAAACATTTAACCAAAATCAGTGTTTTTGTTAACTTGTTTTTTGCTCTCCCACAACAATCCACCCGACCAATTTCCCTATGAGTTGCATGTGTTGCAAAAATGTATTATATCCTGTATTGGAAAAAAGGTTGCCAGTGAACCTTTCTAACTTGTGTGCATATTGGGAGAGCGAGGCACTGAGGGGAAGGCACTGTGAGCAAGAGAACACTGACTTTTCTGTCAGCAGGAAATATATCCAAAGTAGATGTAAATCTAATACACACAGCTTGCTCTGGACGCCCACATATGTAGCTGGGAAATATTTCTTTACAGCCTGATTGTACATCCAACATTCATCAGAAATGGATATTTACTGTAATCACTGATAATTAATTGAAAATAATGTCTCTACTATAGCTCATGAATTAGTGTTTGGATGTGCGATGGTCTACCAGTGTAAGGACAGCAGCATGAATGTAGCTTGTAGTCACATTCATGATCTTCCGCTGTTTGCTTTCTGATACGGTGGATCAGAAATGTTGAAAAGTCACGTTGACGCTTAGTAATAAACTCCGCAACTGCACGATGTTCTCTCTGAATAGACCTCAGATGTACGTCCTGGAACTCAGTGTGAGTGGGGCTGGACTCGCAGGCTGAAATCACAGCGTTGGGAGACTGACTGCTTCAGTGATACCTTTGTAATGAAAATAATAGAGCATTTAAATCACTCAGCTATTCAGCTTTCACTACAATCATCTTGCATTTTCTTTTCCTCTATGCATGTCATTTCCACTGGAGCAAATGAAAGCTCTGGTTGTTTCAACCTGGCATTTAGATGGAAGTAAATTGCAGCTGATGGTGGTTTTCCGCTCAATGCTGTGAGCCATACTTTTGTGTACAAAAGAAAAATGTAGGAAATGTGCCTGGATTCAGCACTTATACTATTCAACTTATTGAGTATATCCAGCTGTTACCTTGCTTTTAAGTCAGGTTTTTTCTACCAATTATATTAGCAAAGTTTGCAAAGATATCTTTAAGAATACTATACAATTATTTAAGAATACCTATTGTCAAAAATAATGACTTAACTATCTGTAAACCTCTTGTAAGCATTACACTGTTGCATTGTAAATCTGCAGATTAACCAGAGTTTATTATGGTTCCTTGCACTGTTGTTTGTTAAAGTGAAAATGGAAAGCATTAAAGTATAATAAAATCATGTCATGCCATGCCATGATTTTTCATTCCTTTACATTTATTATTTCTTGTTTTTTTTCTTGTTTTTTATTCATGTGGATTAATTTCTCATGCAGTACAACGGAGGAGGTTATCCAGAGAGACACACAGAGACATCTTCATTGACTAGTTTATTTC
This sequence comes from Cottoperca gobio, assembly GCF_900634415.1. Classification (NCBI taxonomy): domain Eukaryota; kingdom Metazoa; phylum Chordata; class Actinopteri; order Perciformes; family Bovichtidae; genus Cottoperca; species Cottoperca gobio. Next base: position 13,955,247 of record NC_041370.1, on the reverse strand, counting down.
GTGTTTGAACTGATAATGATGACTCTGCCTTCAGGTCAGATATCCATATTGTTTTAGTTTGCTATTGAAAACCAAGTAAGTATGTAAGTCACATAATCGGCAAAGCAAAATAAATACAGGTGAGTTTTAGTCCAAGTTGATGATTAACAGTGAAAAGAATGATAGGCCACGGACAGTTTGCTGAAATGTGCAGGAATACATTAAGAGGGAAGCTAGAGATTATAATAGAAGGACTATGACAGGTATTATTAAATTAATTTGGACAGGAATAGTGTGCAGAGGTTTCTGAGAATCTGATGAGCCTGCTGCTATAGATAGCTGCTTTAGTAGTCCTCTCTCTCTCTCTCTTTCTCCTCCATAGGCAGCACTTAAAACAAGGCATTAAACTGCTGTCAGCTCACATTCACACATAAGAGGAACATTCTCAGAGGTCAAATGTCAGGTTGCAGTGCCTGTCAGACACCAACAGGGACCATCACCATGACAGGAGGAGAGTGTACAGAAGGTAATCTGCTGAGGGATCTATACAACTAAATACCGCATGACAAAGTCAAGAGCAATCAATCCATGTTTGAGCACACTGTTCTTTCATTATCTGTGGATGTTTGAAGATAAATGGATTTTGTGATCTGTCCAAGACACATTGATTATATCTGTATTTATTCTGACAAAACAATTATGCACATTGCACAATATCTAAATAATCCAATGACATGCTAAAAAGTATCAAGCTGACTGTATGCATTTAGTTCTCAGAGAAAAAGCCAACATAATTGACGTGTCAATCAAATTGTGATGGTTTCTTTAATCTCTACATGTGCTGCTGTTTGATAAAGGGCATCAAGCCAACATGTATTATGTGCTTTTTATTTTTTGGTTTTATCTAATCTTACAGCAGGACTCAATCGTGTTCCACATGCTGAAAATATCACTGCACAAAAGGGAACAGCCATTCCCAAAACTGTGACAAAAAGGTAAAGGTTAAAGTGTAAGCCATCCATCCAGTGTGCCAGAATGGTAGAGTATCTTGTTTATTCCCTGGTGGTATTCACAGAGATTTCAAAGCCTCTGGTATATCAGATAATTTGCCCTTTTCTCTTCTCCTGCCATTTGGCCCCATCATTCTTGGCTGTCTTATCTCTGACGGGAGGGACCAGCGCTCTCTCCATTCGTCTTACACCTTCCATCTTCCAGCTCTGACCTCCAGGCAGATCCGCCATCTACTCAAAGTTATAAAGTATGTGCATAATTCAATAGTTTTCTCAACAGAAAAGTGGACACAGTGGTTTAACTTATAGATTTTGCCAGGTTGAAATAGATTGTTGACTTTTAATTATTGCCTAGAGCTGGGATTGATCAAGGTCGAGGGAATAAATGTGTCAAAATGTCATTGTGAAAATAAATGGATTTTGTGGACATTTAAACGATTGCTACATTTGCAAAGTATTGCCAAATAACTACACATTTAAAAAAGAATACAAAGACATAGGCTGATTGGCAATGATATTAGAGTGAGTAAGATGTGCACTTTAATGAGAGTCTTCAAAATAAGAATCAACAGAACTACAAACGGTAAAATGATCTAAAACAATAAGTAAGGTATACAAAACTAAACATCAAGTTAGAAGGAATTATCATGAATATCACAACAGATTATGCCACAAAACAACCAACAATTAAAGTCAATAGTAATTCTGACTTTTTGAAGAAAAAACGAGGTCATAAACCAAATAATTACACAAATTGAAATGTTGACCCAATGATTGTGTTAGGTCAATGTAAGGTCAAAGTTATCCAAAGTTATTAAAATTCTTCCAGGTGGGCGATGTTTGTACGAAATAGCATGATAATCCATACAAAAGTTGTCAAGACAAATCATTCAAAACCACAAAATGAACTAGCTAGAGGAAAAGCCCGGGGATCACCCAAGTCATCAGGAATTTATCTTCTCATCATGACAGCCTCTAAAAAATGTTTTATTTTGAGGGCCATCCAATCCCTGTACGCCCAAAGCCAGAGTTGTGTCCGGACACTCGGCAATAAGTCGGACTCGTTCCCAGTAGATGTTGGCCTCCACCAGGGCTGCACTTTATCGCCAATCCTGTTTGTGATTTTCATGGACAGGATATCGAGGCGTAGTCGTGAAGGAGAGGGGTTGCAGTTTGGTGGCCTGAGGATCTCATCACTGCTCTTTGCAGATGATGTGGTCCTGATGGCATCATTGGTCTGTGACCTTCAGCAATCACTGGATCGGTTCGCACCCGAGTGTATAGAGTTTGGGATAAGGATCAGCACCTCAAAATCTGCAGGAAACCGGTGGATTGCCTACTCTGGGTAGGGAAGTAGTGCTTACCCCAAGTGAAGGAGTTAAAGTACCTTGAGGTCTTGTTCGCGAGTGAGGGGATGATGGAGCGAGAGATTGTCCGGAGCAGCAGGGGCGGTACTGCATTTGCTTTAACGCATCATTGTGACGAAAAGAGAGCTGAGCCAGAAGGCAAAGCTCTCGATCTACCAGTCAATTTTCATTCCTACCCTCACCTATGGTCATGAAGGCTGGGTCATGACCGAAAGAACGAGGTCACGGGTACAAGCGGCCGAAATGTGTTTTCTCAGACGGGTGGCTGGCGTCTCCCTTAGAGATAGGGTGAGAAGCTCAGCCATCCGTGAGAGACTCAGAGTAGAGCCGCTGCTCCTTTACGTTGAAAGGAGCCAGTTGAGGTGGTTCGGGCATCTAGTAAGGATGCCACCTGGGCGCCTCCCTAGGGAGGTGTTCCAGGCACGTCCAGCTGGGAGGAGACCCCGGGGAAGACCCAGGACTCGGTGGAGAGATTATATCTCCTCACTGGCCTGGGAACGCCTCGGGAAAAGGGAAGTTTGAGGTTGCCTACTGGAGCTGCTGCCCCCGGGAGCCAACCCCTGATAAGCGGTAGAGATGAATGGATGTCTCCAAAATGTTTTCCAAAATGTGTTTAATGACCAAAAGACATATTATTGCCCTCGGCAACATGGTCACGCTGCTAGCATAACTAAAAATAAAAATGAAACGCTGCACTCGTTGAGTTCCTAAAATGAACAATAGATTCAAGATATGTGCTATTGTGTTCTTAAAGCTGTTCCGAGAGATATTGTACTAGATGTGAAAGAGAGATTGATGGACTATGGTGGTCAGGACCACTGTGTTGTGTGTTATCTTTAGAGCTGAAAGTGCAGACTCGTTTTATCATCTTACCTTCTCAGAGAGACCAGGAACCATGGAGATTTGGATAACAATAACTAGCTCCTGCTGAATAATACGTTCAGGTCAAGTGAAACTTTTTCAGGCCAAAGGATCAGTGTTGATATCCTGCTGTCACACTACAGCGGGCATAGAGAAAGCACCTCGGAGCTGCAAGACTACTCATCTTTTATCAAGGCCACAGCGATAGTCAAACCTGCTACTTGCCATTAACTGTGGCTGTTGTGCAGTTACAGCATGTGCTATGAGGAGCTGCAGGCCCAAGTAGACTAAAGCATCTACTTGCAATTGTTAAAAGAAGTATTGAGGAGAACTTGTGCAGAAACTTAAACAATAGTTTAACATTGAACTTAACTGTACTTAACCCTCAGGACTGAAAAGCTTTGTACAAATAAATCACTGTGGATACTGTGCTACACAGATACCAACATTTCTTGTCAAGTAAAAAAAAAGAATTCTGAAAGAAGTCCTTTTGTCAGTGTGACAAAGAACTCATCTTGTCCTTACAAAATGAGAGCAGATGATTCAGTGCCGCATATGAAGCAGCCAGTCCAATGGTGAACTGAATTTGTGTACATTCTGATTCTGAACACAGGAAAGGCAAGGACCTCTGTTCAATCACACTTTCTCCAAACAACCTATTGCATAAAAAAGTAGTACCTTTTACGATTTCATAGGAGACATGTTGTCAAAGTCCAAAGGGAAACATTAGCAGTATGGTCTTTTGCGTGTATCTTCATTTGTCCCCTACAAATATTTATCTCCAATAATTGCAAATATTTAAGTGTGTACCTTTCCATTATCTTGCAATTGAGCAATCATGCATTGCCTGAAACAAATAAATCACTGTTGTTTGCTAATGAATGCATGAGAATGCAACAGTAAAGCCGGTAACACCCCGGGCCATGTTTGTGTTAGAAAGGATGATTAGAACCTTGTCAGATGTGTACTGTACTAGAGAGGGAGCCGCACCAGCAACACTCTGCCATCAATATAATTAAGGAATAATGGTGCAAAAGTAATGTCTTACAAGCCAATAATCGAGGCATACAGTCAATAAGAATTGATCTGAGAGGCACCTCATTAATGAAGAAGGCTAAACCTAATGCTGGTTTTGTCTTAGAGAGTCAAAGCAGTAGACTGTTGACTGAAGGAGAACTATGTAAATATACTGTACATTGACTGAGTATACAACTTGAGCAGTAAATCCACACCATATTGTAGTCGTTCACTTTGTGTAAAAGGGTCAGTTTTACACACAGACACACACACGCACACACACACACACACACACACACACACACACACACACACACACACACACACACACACTACTACAACAATAATACAACTTAAGCAAAAGGCATTAAAATGTACATGTACTGTAATTTGGGGGAAGTGACACTTTAAATTAATAGATCGAAACATTGGGAATTACGCTTTCTTAGTGAGAGTTAGATTAGAAGATTGATTTTATGGTAAATATGAAGCTAATCTTACTTTAAAGAATGGAAGCTAGCTCTGTGCAACTGTAACTTACTACTACTACTACTACTACTTACCTGCACCTCTAAAGCTCACTAATTAACACGTTATATCTTGGCTGATTTGTTACCTCTGGACAAAGCCATGCTATCTGTTTTCAGTCTGATTCAAGTAAGCTCTGTTTGCTGAGCTAAGCAAAGAAGCTCTTTGCGGTATTTTTGTTTTCAGCGTACACACATGTGAGTGGAATCAATCTTCTCATCTAACTCTCAAAAAGAAAGTGAATAAGTGTATTTCTTACATTGCAGTGTGGAAGCATCTTTTACATAAAATGACAATTACCGAGCAGGAATATTAATTTAAGAGTCAACAGGAAAAATGTAACTTGCAACTTCAGCAGGTACAAGTCCGCTGCTTAACAAAGTAGAGATACTCTATGAAAAGTTTCAGCTAATTGCTTATGCATTAGTAAACATGTTTAATATGTAGATAGTCTTTATTATGTGCAATTTTTGAGTGTTATCAATGCGTTGTTTGGTACACAATCTTAGCTCCTCTCAGTGAAACGGATGCTGTAAATTCCTGCAACATGATATCAGATATATCCATTCAGCCACAGATGACAGTTATGCAAGAAGGAGTAATGCAACTAACCTGCATTTACATACAAATGCACCATGTTGGTTTTGGCAGAGTCAACCAAGAGGAACCATCATTTAATGATTGCAGTTTGACATATTGTGTGTTTTTGTGCAACTCACTAATCCTCAGCATTGTAATTGTTGGAGGCGTACAGGGTTGTCAGAGCATGGAAAGGCCCTGATTAGCTCTCACCTTACACCAGTCAGTTCTGTTTGCAGGCCTGTCACTGCGCCTTTAGTATTGCCTTCTCATTAGTTACACAGAAGACCCGAGGTGCTATCCCTCCATTTAAGGTGGTTATTTAACTCTTGGGACGGGCCTATACGCTTCTTCAGTGTTACGCGCTGCTCTCAAACAGAAACCAAGAACTTGTGAATGAACAGTTTGAACAATCAAACAAGTAAACACTATTTATTTTTGTTTTTTTATTCTTATAAGGATAGGTACAATTACTCACTGACAACTAACTTATAGGAAACGTTTAGTTGAGTCTACAAAATTGCCAATGGGTGGTCACAAAATGACCAACCGGGGTAGGAAATGTGTGAGACTTGTACCTTGAACTTCAGCTTTCCACAAGGCACTGTGGATAAAGTGAATACAGAAATAAAATGAAGTTCAGTGATGACAAAGAAATACAAACGGGATCATAATAAATCTTTATTTCTGCATGTTGCTAAGGAAGTAATGATGTCAAGATAACAAAAACATAAAATAAATGTACATTTAAGATTGTACTGAGCCATCATATAAGCTACATCAGCAGAGGGAGTTTTCTCAGTTGTCATGCAAATATAATACAAAAGAAATTCTGAACACTTTTTGGATTTCTCACCCATTTTACACAAGCAATTGTCAGAACATTGTCAAAACACTAGAAATTAAATATGCCACTGCTGCCCTTTCTGACTTGGGTGTGCTACTGCTAAAAGTGTTTTTATGACGCACCACAAACACATCTGTACTGTCAGCCTCTGCTCCTGACTCTCAAAGTGCCACTGCTTGACAGACTAAATGGTCAGGAAATATAAGGCCGCTGATAGAGGTCTGAGAACGTTTCCTCTGAATGGTCACATTAACGCAGTGAACCCACAGAGGCATATTAGAGCAGACAGTGGCACTGCATCGCATCCTTAGTTATTGGTGAAAGGGCAGCCATCTCTGTCTTCTCAATGTCTTTATCTACATGAAATAATAATGTCACTACTGTGGCACAAGGAATAGAAATATCCAGAGGGTGCAGACAGAGTTGTCACAAGGCTAAGCAACTCTAACTATGCTACTCACAGAACAACAGGGAGAAGAGATTAAACTGGACCACTGACTGTTTTTGGGGTATAGATTAACAGGATGTACATCTCATAAAAAGCTGTTCTGCTCAGGGTGTGTGTGTTTGTGTTTTTTATTTTATTTTATTTTAAAGCAGGGATAGACTGTAAATCATACAACTGTGAAAGAATCTTGGTGTCAGCGATTTCCACATTAGAAGGCCTTCAACTGTTCAATAATAGATAAAGCCTAATGGGTTCTTTGCTGCTGCTTCTGGCTGTGTTTGACATGTAGTGAGATAATGAATCTAAAAGATTGCAGGGGATTTGGGTGACATGGTTAATATCCTATTTTGGGGCTGAAAATTCCCCCCTTGTTTCCTGCTATCCTTCGACAAGCACCTGTCTGTGTGTTTTAAACACGTGTCAGCCATTTCTAAAGACCTCTATGAAATACTCAAACAACAATCAATGCTTTAACATCCAAGGCTCTAGTGGAGCACTTTCAGATAGTCAGTCATATCTACCAATATTCACAAATGAGTAGGTTGAGCGCTCATACAGTTTCGTCATGCATGAAGAGCAACAGCTTGCGTTCCTATATTAATTTTCTTGTAATAACAGGAAGCTCTCCTTCCAGTTGGATGCTCATTTTCTCTTCCAGATTAAACAGTAAGACTTTAATATATCAGTATATCAGTGAAACCAGGAAAGTGTACGGTTTATTACTACAACCAGGTCCATGACTGCCAGCGGGATGTTTGGGACATTTTAAAAGGACTGAATGAGTTAACATTTGGCACAGACATTTCAGAAGGCCACTATACTTGCTTCTTTCACAGCACATGAACACCTGCTCTGATTTACTGTAAATACCTTGCTCATGCATAGCCAGACAATATGGTGACAGCTTTGCTTAGGAGTCAGTATCTGACATATGCTGAAAATAAAACACCTTGTGCTATTGGCATCAGGTTACCTTTATGTAAGTGTACAGTTTATTTCCACCAATAGACCCTTTTCACAGCAGACTTGACTGTTACGAATAATGTTAATAATGTTGTTTTATTAAAGTGTCCCAGTAAGTCACGACCATGTGACAGTAAACCAGGATGCAGAATACCAGGACTCGAACTAATTAATGCAGCTAAATGGGTGAAAAAGGTATATTACTCAGTCAATTTGCAAAAACCGGTTTGATTGATTTTTGCTTCACTCAGTTCTGAAATTACTAAATTGAATTGTCTTCTTTGTCCCCCTATTAACCCTGTCTCCTAGAAATTACATTTGTATAATGATAGTAGAAAAATAAAAAATAATTCCTGCCTAAATTGTAATTGCATGAAACACTTTTTTAGAACAAAGGAAGTGTTACATTTATAGAACAAACAAAATTTGTTGGTTGCAGGATGGGTGAAGGGAGTGCAACACTTGGTCAACCGTTTTCCTCAAAGATGCCTCACAGATGAACTCGTTGCTCCTCCTGTTGAAGGCGGGAAACGGCCAATCGGTTGAGTTTAACTGATTCAGCCTCGTTCTCCAATCGAAACAAGCCTCCAGCCTCCAGCAAGCTCCCATTCTCAAATATCACAAACCTTTCAGATTCACTTGATTTATCACATCTCCACTTACAGTGTTTTCTAAATGTCTTATTTCTAATTTTCTGCAGCAATTGACACAAGTTCTGTGCTTGATGGATTTCACTGCTAGTGCCTTCTGTCTGTGCGTACAAGCGATAAGGCAGGTGGTTGTTAAACATGGCTGACATTAGTCAGGACGTATGCACTGAGATGGAGGTGAGGCAGTATTCACTGCTCCAAGAAAATTAGATCCAAGAAACAATGCAGTAAACTAAAATGGTTGTAGAGTAAAAATCTGCACCTGAAAATTAATAAATTGTTATCGAGTATTTCCTAAAAAACTAAATTGAGGACTATATAGTAGATAATAATGAGTTACTCGAGAACTATAGTCATTCCTGATTACTTCATGATTTTCGGCCCATCATGGGTGCCTGGTTCTGTTTCTAAATGGCGGCACATACTTTGGAAAGATATATAATATGCAGGCGGTCTTAGGGTCCTCACCAAAGTGATTCAAAACTAATTTCCGACTCCTTTGATTAGACTGCTTCGCAATTGTCCCATCTCAACAGCCGAATCGGTCCAATCAGCTAATGTTCAAATTTCATCCAATTTTGCTTTGCTTTAGTTTTTCGGGTGCATTTTATTATGGATTGGAATATATAGAATCGAGAACAGAGGCAGTAACATAAGCACTTTATAACCAAAACATGTCAGTTAAAATAGCAGATAAAGATGTACGTGCGTTTTTCCGGTTGCTCACACATTTCATTGTGTCAGCTGTCAATTTAGGCATCTCTGGCAATCAGAAGCTGAAAAGTAAAAGTGCTGATTTCTGCAGAAGGGCTCTTGTATGTTATTGTGAATGTAAGCATTACATTCTGGCTGCTGTCAGCGTTGGTGGGAATGTGTTGTGACAACCTTCCATAATTTGTAACACTTTTCAGAGACATCAGAGCCTTATTAGCATATGTTAGCATGCTAACACACTAAACTAAGATGGTGAACGTGGTTAAATAGCTGCTCAACATCAGCATGCTGATGTTGTTTTCTTTACTTCCCTATAGTCTTTGTTATGTTGACCTGTTTTTGATTAACAGGTTACTATATAAATTCATCAAAAACATATTAGTTAAAAAAATCCATGTAATAATTATTGATGTAAACATATTAATACAATCCACGTAATGCCATGCTCATCAGAAGAGGCCTGTAATTACTGGCTGCTTAGTTACCGGAAAGGATTCAACCATCTGCCTCCAAACCCCCTCGACCACAATGCACACACACTCAATTATGTCCTCTATATTTTAGTATGTTGGCAAACACAACATCTGAGAGGGGAAATTATCACCAAGAAGGAATTGCAGTGAAAATGAATTGATCTGCATATTGTTGCCGATTCTTTTTGGCACAGGTCATCTGTGCAAAGGTGGGAGAGAAAATGTGGAAGGGAAATCACTGGAGTGGAAAGATATTTAAAATATTGGAAAGTAGGGGAAATTAAAAGCTTCGACCATTGCCAAGTAGCCCAGTACACTGACAGACCCTGTGGACGCTCCACCGACAGCTGAACGCCTCTGATAAGAAGTGAGCCAAGGAACAGCAGCAGAAAGAGAGGTACCAAGACCTAAATAAAGAGAGATGAGAGAGGGAGGGAGGGAGGAAGAAGTCTATGGAGCATGATGCTGCTTATTTGATAAAACAAAATTTGATTCAATATTAGCTCGAATAAGCACTCACACAACTGAACAACTGAACAATCAGAACTTGGACTATCATGCAGGATTGTTTTTTTTATGCCCAGAGGAAACATCTACTTTAAAATAGAGTCAAATTAGTTTGAGATGTCTTCTAAGTTTAATTCATTTCATTAAGAGGAAAATAGGTTCTCTGGCCCTAACTGCTTTTTTTTCAAAACATCAAAAATAAGGCATGCTTCATAGATCAAAAGAAGATGGGAGAAGACTGTGAGAACATGTATGTACTGTATAATGTATCCATAACATAAAAGATATGAAATCATGTTTGCCATTTGATACATACACACATTTATACTTAGTGCCTTGTGGGACAATGAATGTGCACATTTTGTCAGTCGCTATTGTATGTCTTTGCTCATTAAGGCATACAGTCCCTGTGCTTGTACTCATATCGAATTCAGCCATCAGGGTTTTAACAGAGATCACATTAATCCCCTCCTGGTTTCCCTGGTGACCTGTTAGCTACAGAATTAATTTCAAGATTTTAAAATTCATACATAACTGGTGCCCAACTTAACAGAAGTTTTAACCCCATAAGACCAAGAGTGCAGCATAACTCCTTAACTCCATATCTCTATGTATATTCTAGTAATAATGATCAAAATGATACTCATCATGCCATAGTAGTTGTTGTGATAAATGTAGCATTATTAATATAGTAATTTAATTTCTGTACTATAGAGGATAACACAACCCTCTATGCGTTTGGTTCACAAAAAAAAAGTATTTTGCCGGGTCTATCGGAAGTCAAGAAATAAACAACATCCTCAAAGTCGGCCACAGGCCTTCAATGTGGCTGCGAAGATTAGAATGTGAATTAATTAGAAAGGTGTTTTCACTCCCTATATTCACCTGAAACAGGTTTGTAGAAGTCTGTTTCATCTTTCCCCCAATGCCTCTACGGCTGAACAAACAAAAGCGTTTTCATTTTAATTGACTGAGTGAATTGTTAAATTCAGCACATGAAAGGGTGAAACCTTTAGGGTCAGTACATTTGAATATTTCTTTTAGGACCTCCATGGAAATTTAGTGTTAGCATAGGTGGCTCACATTATCAAGCTGAACATCCAACCAATACTCGCTTTTGGGCAGGCATGTGCTTTCAATAACAACTGTAGCGCTGCAATAAACAAGAGTAGAGTGAATGCATTTGTACTGAGCTCTCACATCTATGACCGCGCAGCTGATGTTGCCAACTAGTGTTCACATCTGACTGAGGGTGTGTTGATCTGCTTTGTTTTTGTTAACTATTTCCCTTTGCGAGCTATTTTCGCAGCTGCACAGTTTTCTTACTGTCTCTGTTTTCCTGCTGCTCTGTGGCTGGCAAACATAGAAGCATGAGCGGCCTCAAATAAATTACTTTGGATTGGCTCAATGTGAAGAAGAAGTACTTTAAAGGTGAGTTGTTGTCCCTGAGAATAAAGCGTGTGCTCACAATTAACTTTTGCACAAGAGATCATTATCCCTACATGCTCAACCAGAGTGAGAGACATTCTTCTAAGACACCTTTTCTCTTTTTTGAGCAGTAGGCCTGGTGAGTGTTAATGAATGTTAATATTCAACTTCTCAAACCTGTTTCCAAACAGCAAATTGAATCATCTCTCTGGTTATCTCACAGTCTATTTGTGTATCTGCTGAAATCCCTTCCCTTCGTGCCACTGTAAACTTTGCACAGTGCCCTTTAGACACCCGGCAATCCATGCTCATCAACCCTGCCCACCTTATTCCTTTAATCTATTGTCTACCCAAATATACTGTGTGTCCTCTGACAGCAGGGCTTGTCAATAGGACCAAGAGTGGAGCACTGGACAATTTCTAGCAGACTTGGTCTCACAAGGCCACAAATTGATTGAAAGTTGGATCCATATGTGTACCACCTTGGGCCCACGTCAGCGCAACCTATCAAGGGAGGCTTGCAAGTCAGCAATAATACAGAGTTAACATTGTTTTTTCTTACTCTGGGTTATGATCTCATCACAAAGATGACAACAGTTTTTCAAGTTGCAAACATTCAGAGAGACCTACCCTTCTTCAGTGTTTGCTGTGGTCTATTAAAAATGTGTGGATATGAAACTGTGCCTGCAGCAGGTCTGTTCTTCTCCATGATCTGCAATTTGCAATCAATCTGATTTGGATGTGAAGTTTGTTCATATTTAGATCATCTTGAACTGTTCCCATAGTGATTTTTTTAAAGGCACTTACACTTAGAAATTAAGCTGTGCATGTTTAACAACAGTAACAGTTCACGGTTAGAGCTACTAAAATTTCAACGGAAATGTCCAAACGATTCTTTTAAACTAAGCTAGTTTTGTATTTAACAAACCTTAACTTGAAAAGTCTTGCTGCCAGGATCAGCACTAGATCAGCACCTGGATGTTGATCATCTGAATGTGATCTTAAAAAGATACAAGATACTGATATCTGTTTTGTGTGGGACTGTACGTCCTTGATTTAGTTCCTTCACGGTTCAATCCCTAAGTGAGTCTCTCATTTTGTTTTGCCCTTGTGCATGACATTTCTTTGTCCTCCATATAATGAAATCAAAGGGAAACATTAGTCAGGCGGTGTTCATGATACTGATGAATATGATGTCTCAGGTGCTCGAGGATTTCCGGCCCCACAGGTCTGATTTAGATCAAATTTGTCCAGATGATGCATTCACGCACTGCTGTGGAGATTGAAATATTGCTCAAACTGGCTTAATTAAAATGTGTACATTTGATCTATCGCTACAGATCCAATCACAAAATACTTATTTTGGACTGATTGTCCTAAAAAATGTTGTATCTTATATCTTATACAATCTTTGGTAGAGTTCTGATGATACAACATTTAGAGCTGGGTTGTATTCTACAATTCTTTGAATAAAACCCTGTATGTCTTTAATCTATCATAGACACCATATTTAAAGGTAATTTTGATCAAACCTGAGGTCATTTAGTTAAGGTGGAACTGCACAAACAAGAGGATTTTTTCTGGAGTGTTTTTTCGGTTTGAATCAACAGAGTATCGCCATATGTGACAACAAGTAGGGAAGCACTGTGAAAATGATGAATAAAACAAGGATCAATTCTTTCTCATCCATACATACCACCAAGGGAGAATCCCCATATGGAGTTTTCAGTGAATGAATTAAACTCACAGATGTTTCAGCATCTGGTTGATCTTTTTGGTATTTGCCAAGGCAGGATACACCACCAAGGTGGAGGGCAGACTGTACATGCTTTACACGATTGGTTTTAGGAGGGGGTTTAGCAAACCGAGACTTTACCGCAAGACCAAACCCACCAGTATTCATGATACGACACCAAATAACATTAGCCTATTATTATTATTATTATTATTATTATTATTATTATTATTATTATTATTATTATTATTATTATTATTATTATTATTATTATTATTATTATTATTATATTATTATTATAATAACAGCTCCATTAGTTCAGGATCATATTTCTCTTAGCATCTTGATGAATAGCAATAACATACCCCTAATGCAGTACATACAATATTAATGGTGTAGCACTCATTGCGTATGTGTAAATATTCAGTCAGAGGCAGAACAGAGAAATTTCCCATTTGGTTAACAACATGTGTATCACTGATTATCTTTGTCACTTTGTAATTAAATTGAAGCTAAACTAAATCTGAGTGTTGTAATCATAAGTGTCTACTCTTTTGTTTGAAAAAAGGGTTTAAATTTAATTGCAGTACAAATGAACAAACACATATAAAATAAGCCTTTGTAGACAAATTACATGGTTTTCATCCGAACTGCCTCCCCTCAGACATCAGTAAAATAATCTGCGAGGGAAACCTGGAGTTGTGCAGTCTAATGTAATGGCCGCAATTACATTGTGTTCTGTTGTGTTTTTTGCTCTGTTCAGCGAAATTGCTTCACCGGGCCATCTGTTTCTGTCTGTCTTTCTCTATTTCCTACTCTGTGTCATCGAGAGTGGCGGATCACAGAGCTGAAATGTGGACTGGTAAACATACAATTCAACAAAATAAACACTGTTGGAGAATATTTTTGTGAACGTGAAATGCTTGGAGATATCCCTTTTTATTGTTGTTTTCTCTGTATCTATGAATTCCCCATCTTCGGGAAAATTCTAATTAATAGGAAGTTGTGGCCAGCAAGAGGCAGGTGAAGGTGAGTAGAAGCTTTTCTCAAAGGTTTACCTGAAACATCAAAACATTACTCGGATTATGATTAAAAAAAGCTCATCTGCCTATTGTTTCTTCATGTTATGGATGAAAAACAAAATAGAAATCAAGTCTGTGTGTAAGTGCATGTTATGTTTTTAACATGCACTTATACAGACTTCATTTGGTCTCTTAGGAGAACTGAATTGAGTAGGGATGAGTTTGAATGCTTATGAATTTTCGAAAAAAGGAGAACCGTGCCATTTCTTCTTTCAAAAGTTTTAAGGTTGCCCTTTGTTTAAACGATGCTAATGAACAAGAGTTTGATGAGAAGCGACTGTCTGTGAAGTATTACTATTACACTCCAATAGCTGCAATATAAATCAGCCACCACAGGAATCACTTATATCACATCACCTCTTACCTCCTACACAGAGAAAAGAATATACAGAGAATCTTTTCAGTAACTTACCCTTTGGTATACTTTCGGTGGGAGGTAGGAAATTGATCAGCTTCAGGTCGCAATCTAACCTAAAGGGGAAAATGGCTCCTACATCTGTCAGTTATCATCATAAATATACTTGAATGTGTGTTGTGTACTCTGTGTGTGTGCACACATCTTTAATTACACCACTTGTGCAGGTCTGTGCGTGGATGCATCCTGCCTGAGTGTGGTGAGTCTATATTTACTCATAATTCACAGTGTGTGCTGTAGAAATATAATGATTGCATGGGCAACCAAGATAATATTATCTAGAATGTCCAAAAGACCAGGCAATGTCACTTGGTGGGATAAGTGTGAGCCAGCAATTGAAAAGAGGTCCATTATTGCCAGCAGAGGATTCCTGATGATGTTTGTGAAAGCTATTATAACGCAGAAATTGAAAGAGCAGAGCGTTCAATACAGAGTGCTCGCTACCAGCTCTGGATGTTTATGTAAAGCACTCCCCCCCAAGGACAGAAAGCCATCCGGTGGAGTCTCACTTTGGAGAGGGGAGGGCAAAACGAAAGAGGGAGGGAGAAAGAAAGAAGAGAAAGAGATGTGCTTCAGTTTGCAATTTATGATTTCAATAAATGCAACATCCTCAAGCCTGCCTTCAGACCATTGTACTAAAACACTCCTCATCTAAGTGAGACTTGTACAAACCTCTGACAGCAGCTCTGTTACCTTTCCATTCTTAACTGAAGTGGATCCTCCATCATGTCATTCGTAAAACCTTGCTACTGCTCTTCTGCTCGCTACTGGTTTTTGTTCATACCACTTCAAAAGATTCCCATCTAAACATCTTTAGACACTTTAGATTTGATGGTAAAAACATCAACCCTGGTTCGTCTGAGCAGCTCACCTAAAACAGTAAATACCTATAATTCTTGCATGTTTCAGTGTCTAGCTCAAACATCCATTTGGCTTCAGGACAACTGACGTGAATAATTTTAAATAAATTAAATAATGGATTTCCAACACCATTATAAAACAAAATGATACAGGAATAACGAGAGAAAAATGTGTGTATGGCCTCCTCTCATGTGCGCCTGAAGATAAATGTGATTTTCAAGTTAAAAATGGGATAAAACTTTCCGAGTGTCATGATCGTGATTTTGTATATCCTGTTTTATTTTGAAGTGTTCACTCCCCCTTGTGTCATATCTAGTTGTACTTCCTGTCTGTGTGTTTTCCCTCTGTGATTGTTGATTTGTTCCTCCTGTGTCCATTCACCTTGCGTTCACCGTGTTTTAGCTTCTCTCCCCAGCTGTGTCTCATTCCCCTCGTTTAGTGTCTGTGTGTATATATCCCTGTCTTTCCCAGTGTTCCTTGTTAGTTCGTCATCTAAGTGTCACCCTTACAGATGCTTCCTCGTGCTTCCTCGTGCTCCCCGCGTCGTCCCGGTTTGTGTTTAAAGTTTTACTTTTTGCTAGTGATGGGCAAATGAAGCTTTTGTGAAGCACTGAACCACTTCAGCCAATTGTTTCGCAAATGGGTTCATTACTCGAAGCTTCAGGCACAGTGACCTCTACTGGCGAAGTGCAAGGCTACAGTGGATTTAAAGTATCTTTGCCTTGAAAATTCTTTGACGCACACAGTCTGAGACTGAATATCATGTTCTATTTAAAAATAAAGATTGATGATTGTGTGTAGGTGTTATTGAGAACAGAGTGCTGGGGGGAAATGTGGGCCTATTAGGCTTTAAATGATAGTACAGTTGAAGATTGGATAGAGATGAGGGAAATGAAATGCAACAGATGGCCACTGGTTGGATTCGAACACTGCTGCGGCAAGCCTTTAATTGAGGGAACGCCTGCTCTAAGAGCTGCGCCACTGGGGCTGCGCATAGTTATGTGGGATGTAATATAATTTTTAGAAATCTGGTTTCTTTACTTGCACACAAGGAACAGATGATGCTGGCGTGCATAAAAATTGTTTCACTAGTTTGCTGGCTCCATAATGATCAAATACAAATGCAATACCAACAACTCAACAGCAATAACGCATACTACAACAACAACGCACAAATTGTGCATTGTGTAGAGCGGTTATAAAGTGTTGAGGCGCTCAAATTCAAACCTGTCAGAATCGAGACGAGGCAGTGGCAGCGAATCACCTGATTGGACCGCGAACCAGCTTCGAAACAGTGGCTCAATGGAATTGTACTCCAGAGTTTGAAGCACGTATCGAAGCTTCAGTATCACACTGCCATCACTACTTTTTGCCTTATTTTTTTTAATGTTGTAAGCCTTTTGGAATAAAGCCCTCTTTTTGTTAATCTCCTCGTCTGCCGTCTTGCATTTGAGTCCTCACCTTTTCCCCACCGTGACACCGAGGAGATTTCAGCAAATATTGAAATGGGGAACTGGGGATTTGTAGGTAGTCGATAAAAGTGTCTGAGGACCATGTGGCTATTTGGTTTCATCTCAAATTTCAGCAGATTCAATTCTCATTTGCTATTAATATCTGAGTGCAGAAACACCTGTTATTTACTATAGCAGAGTATTTATTCTTTTGGTCCTGATTCCACTCTACCATATATAATAATAATACATTTTATTTATAGAGCGCTTTTAAAAGGTACTTAAAGACGCTTTACATGTACATATAACATTAGAAATGACATTAAGAAAAACAGGACATCAATAAGTAATTACACATTAAAAACAGATCTGAAGAGGTGGGTTTTGATTTGGGATTTGAACATGGTGAGGTCGGTACAGTCACGGATGTGTTTGGGGAGTGAGTTCCAGAGGGAGGGGGCGGCGATGGAGAAGGCTCTGTCACCCCAGGTCCGGAGCTTGGTCCTTTGTGGCAGGGACAGGAGGGAGGGAGTGTGGTGATGGAGCAGGTCGGTGAGGTAGGAGGGGGCCTGGTTGTGGAGGGCTTTGTAGGGAGCCAGTGGAGGTTCTGCAGGACAGGGGTGATGTGGTCACAGGAGTGGGTGTGGGTGAGGAGACAGGCGGCAGAGTTTTGGATGTGTTGGAGTGTTTTGATTAGTTTGGATGGTGTGCCAGAGAGGAGGCTGTTGCAGTAGTCGAGTCTGGATGAGATGAATGCGTGGATGAGGGTTTCGGCAGCAGGGAAGGAAAGTGATGGGCGGAGACGAGCTATATTTTTTAGATGAAAAAAGGCAGTTTTGGTGATCTGATGTGGTTCGTCAAGGTGAGGTTGCTGTTGAAAATGACTCCAAGGTTCGGGATGTGTGGGGAGGGAGACAGAGTGGAGTTGTCAATGGTAAGGGAGAAGTTATTGTTGTTTTTGCTGGATTTGGGACTGATAATGAGCATGTCAAATTTATCACAGTTGAGTTTTAGAAAGTTGTTTTGCATTGTTTATTTCAGTGAGACAGTTGGTCAGAGTGGAGAGGGTTGCAGTGGTGATGGATTTTGTTGAGATGTAGAGCTGGACGTCGTCGCCGTAGCAATGGAAATGGAGGCCATGGCGGCGTATGATGTGACCGAGGGGAAGGAGGTAGAGGATGAAGAGGAGAGGACCAAGCACCGAACCCCGGGGGACGCCTTGGGACAGGGGAGGAGGTGCAGTTGTTGATGTTGATGAACTGTTGCCAGTTTGTGAGGTATGATTTCAACCAGGAGAGAGCAGTGCCGGTGATGTTTAGGGAGGTATTGAGACGGGAGAGCAGGATGGTGTGGTGGATGGTGTCAAAAGCTGCAGTGAGGTCGCGGAGGATGAGAATGGTGAGGTGCCCAGAGTCGGAGGAGAGGAGGAGGTCGTTGGTGACTTTCAGGAGCGCTGTTTTTGTGCTGTGTTATCAGCGGAAGCCGGATTGGAATGGTTCAAACAGATCGTTGGAGTTGAGGTGGGTTTTGAGTTGCATTGAGACTAAGCGTTCAAGTATTTTTGAGAGAAAGGGGAGGTTGGAAATGGGCCGGAAATTACTCATGGTGTCGGGGTTGAGTCAAGGTTTTTTAAGGATGGGGGCAGTTTAAGTGAAGGGGGGACTGAACCAGAGCTGAGAGGAGTTGATGATGAGAGTGATGAGTGGAGAAATTGCTGAGAGACAGTTCTTGTCGAGGTGGGAGGGGAAGTACATTACAGCAGCAACAGTACAAGGACATGATTCCTCAACAGTTTCTCACAACTTCCAGTTTTATTCAATGGGGTATTAAACCTAGCTCTTTGTGGAGCTTTTTCTCCTTGCACCAGAGGCCTCATTGTGCCACCTTTACGGACTTAAGTAACTACGACTTTAGTGCACATTTGTACCTTCAACTTGGAGAAACTATTTTATACTTTCACAGTGCATAAAAAAAGTATTTTGACAAGTGTGCATTCAGCACTTTTGAGTGTGTTCGATTGAAGAAAAAGCTTTTCTCCTTTTATTTTATCTTCACTTCAGACATTTCAAACCCCGCAGGCATTCTGGTAATACATTATAAGGATGGCCGTCATGGTTTCTGTTAGTCAGGTTCTTCTATTACTTTAAAAGAAAATATACACATACTGGATATTGACAGCACACACATATGAAGAAAAAAAAGAAGGAATTCCCAATAGATCTCATGCATATTCCTATAACCTCTTGGAGGAAGGGTATTTGTCACTGGGACACTGAAAGGCATGAATAAATACAGCTATGGGTGAGTGGGTCCGAGGCCAGAGAGACAGACTGGCTCCAGCCGACAAATTGACATCTCTCTCACTTTGGTCAGGGTGCTACATGGGGTGGGACAGTGTGACACATTAGAGTGAGGCACATTGTAATCAGTTTTTGTATTTTTTGCATCTTAGCCTCTGCTGCTTTGAGAGTTAAAATGTTCTCTGTATCGTCATCCTGCTGTGTGTAGGAATGATATGAATGTGTAAGTTGAAGTTGAAAGGCAACAGCAGGGTGCGAATTGGCCGGACAAAATGGATATCTGACAAAGAAGACTATTTTAAAAGAGAGTATGGTTAGTTTTAGGCCTGTATCTGCCAAAACAGCGCCCCGTGAAACACAAAGTGGGAGGCACTCAGGCATGAAGGGAAATACATACTGTACAAATTTGTATAGAAGAACACACAACCACACATGTTTACTCAAGTTTAATTTCATTTCCTTTACACAGTACGTGTATGGGCACAGAACTGAGTAAACGTCTTTTTTATGCTCATTGCGTAGTTTTAAGGCCTTGGGTCATTGTCTCCGGGAATGTCATTTGCCAGAACATCTTATGACACTGTCGGTCGACCTCATAAGCCCAAGGGATGAGACTGAGAGGAAGAACTGATCTTTGTATTAAAGCTATAAATAAAATCATTGGACTTGTGATATTGTTTCAGACCTCTAGGCTGCTTGCTCACCCTAGTGCTGTGAAGGACAATTTTCTGGCTGTGACAGGTGTTAGATGATTGTTGTGTACCCTCTAGCAGTCGAGAAGAAGCTCTCTGGACATGGGCTACAGACCAACAGGATTCTGTGACTGAGACATTGGCCCCCGATCAGGTTTGTCATGTCATCTGATCGAGCATAGAGTCTGTTGTACTAACATTTTACAGAGGAGCAGCCTCGCAGCACTGAGCCACATGCCCACAATATGGTGATTTATAATACAGTAACTGGTTCCTCCTGAGCAGGCAGTTCAAGGTCAGCTTCCAGCAGCTTTCTAGCTTTGTGGCATGTAGCATAAAGTATATAAACTACAATATTTAAGATTACATGAACCATTAAAGGTTTATAGACATTTTGGGAAATACACACAACAGTTGGTGAGAAGATGTAAGCAGTCAGCTAGCTTAACTTAGCACAAAGACAGAAAACTGCCAGTGACACTGCAACATGTAGTGTCGGAATAATTGGAAAAATTTAAGTCGGAACAACAACTTGGAAAGCCTAAGAACATTTTGGTACACAACTTGCTGAGCTCACATCATAATACGCAGAAACATAGTGGACGAAAGTAAATGTTGGGTTGGTATGAAACCTTTTATGAATTGACCTTTTATAAATTTTCGGCTCATATGTAATTTGTATTATGGCATCAGGTTGTAGGCCTAACTGTTAGTTACTGTCCACGTAGAGTGACCTTGATTAGTTAGAAAAGTTATTTATTAGCAATTACCATGATAACAAGTCAAGTAAAGCAATATTTGGTCAAGCTACTTTCCTGTCTTTATGCTAAGGTAAGCTAAGCTAATCGGCTGCTGGCGGTAGCTTCACATTGATCAAGGGAATGATCTTATTTCCCAAAATGTCTAAGTATTTCTACAACAAGCCATGACATCATATGACATCATACCATAATCATAGTGTAACATGCTCATAGTCTAGGTGAGATAGTACAACTGTTTGTATCTCTAGCTTCTGCAGCTACAGAACATAAAGAAACAAGTTCAGTTGGATGATGATTTAATAATGTTGCTTGAGGCATTCACATGAGTACATAATATAACATATAATATATATATATATATATATATATATATCACAAAGCGATACTACAAATGCATTAATGCAGCAAGGCTGATTACATTAACAATCAACGTTTTGCTGTTTTAAGTGTTCAATGATTTATTCATGCAAACATTAAGATTATAAAAGCATTTGGAATTTTAAAATGCCTGCAAATATGGTAACCTGTCAAAACCTCTAACCCTTTTAAAGATCCTTTTAGTGATTCTGTGACAGTTTTTTTTTTTTACAGGGCTGCTGTAACACAATCGGTATGATTTAAGAGGTTGAATGATTAAAAAGCAAAAATCCCCTCAAGAACAATATTCCAACAAAACCATAAAGTCCATTACACCAGCTAAATTATCCTTGACTACTGTAGTTCAAAAAGTGAGGCTTTCAGTATCATTGCATGAAAGCCATACCCTCTTCTTAGCAGTTGGTTATGAATATGAGGGTGTGCTGGATGGATCAGGGTTCTTAGCAGAGGACCAGGCTTCAACACCAGACAAGATTACACTGGTTGTCCATCTCTCACACACTCTTCCCACCAGACAACTTTTCCCATTTCCTTAACAGGTCTTCTCAAAAGACTGTCTTTTAGGTTAAGCTCTGCTTCAGAGCATGGTTGAGTCCAAATCACGGTATTCCCTGTCAGCTCCATTTGCTGTTGAGAAACTGATTGCTGTCAAAAAAGAGAAAGAAGAAAAACACGTTTTTTTAAGGGGTCAATATATTTTTACAGCATGGTTTTATTTTTACAGGATGGTTTTAATTTTGTAACACATTGAGCAATAGAGTGAACATATGCTTTAGGAATTCAGGTATTTAAAAATGTATGTAGTCCATAGCACTTGTCCTTTTAAAAGGACACCTGGGTACTCAACAGCAGAATAGACCTGACTACTTGAGGATGAGGAAACTCAGATTCACCAGATGGATAGTCTCTCTTCCCACTGCATCCAAAGCAGATGGTGCGGCAATATCGACTCAAGGACTTCAGCTTCAGTTCAGGTGGAAAACCAAAGGGGCTGGATTTCATGTGATTACTTTTTTTTTTTCTAAAAAAGTTTCCCTGGCTTTTGTTTCAAACTTGTCTCTCATCACAATTGCTGACATACAGTAACCATGCTTTGATGTTTAGAGATTTGCTTTACAGTCTCAGAATTGCAATTGTTTTATGCTGCTTTAGTCAGAAGACTAATGGCTTGAGCCTACAGGGTACACAAGAACAGCCAGCTGTGGGTGGTTAAACGGGAAGATCAATGGATTTCAGCATTTATGCTGTAACTGTTAATTAAACCCTGATCTTGATGGAGATTTTGTTGGCACGGTGATAACGACAGTTGTTTATGTCTTTGGTGAAGGGTCATTATAGAAGCCCTGGTTGGAGATTCATCCCGTTTTAATTATCTCTCCATTTGTAAAGTCCTCTGGTCACATAACCACTGCATCATGCTGTCAGCTGCACTGCTCATCTTCTGTATATGAGGATGAAGCAAGGTTAATTATATTGTTATGGCAAGGTTGTAATATACTGAATTGAATCTTGTGTGAAGATAAAATGCAACAAAACACAGCTCCTGAGTCATTAAACCTTGAAGACAAACTAAAACTACCTAAAACCTACATTGAAAATTGCTTTTTTTTTAATGAAATGATGTTGAATATCTGTAAGATTGTTTTGTTTTTTTATGCAAAATTATAATAACTGGCATTTTGGATATCAATTGACATCATCCAATTTGTTTTATGCTGTCAATTTGTGTGGCACAGGAAATATCCAAGACTTCATGACTCCAATATCTTCATACTGGCAATGGGCAAAGGCTGCGGGTGGTTACAGTAGCCTGTGTGATGTGTGGTTAGATGCTGCTTCTGGAGAAGATCTATGTGCATTTAGTCCATCTGTCCCTGATAGAGTTGGACTAAATGCTGCCAGAGCTTCTTTTTTTTCACTTTGTCTTCATTTCTGCTATCTCATAAAAAAACAGTTGCACTGGTTTTATTTTTTCGATTAAAGTTGTTTTATGGAGTATAACAGGTACTGCCGATTGCTTTTCAGGAATCCTTAATGGGATTTGATTTGAAGGCCTAGACAACTAAAATCCAAACGTCCACTAATCTTGCAAAAGTAAATGAAATCTTCATCACATGAATAGCCAATTAAGTCTGTGTGATCAAAATAATAGATTATCTTGTTACCTGGGATGAAATAAAAGCATTAATGTTGATTTCCCTTCAGATTTCAGAAGAATACAAATGAGCATTTATTAGTCCTGCTGAGAGATAATGCTTGAGTAAAGCTAAAAGCTCCCCTGTCAGTAGCGTATAGCGCCCTGTGGTGCCTCTGACTGGGTTCATTAAAATCATTTGAGCTTTAATTATCAGAACAAAAAAGGTCTACAGTTAGCTTCATTAGACAAAAAAACATTGTAAAGTTTGACTATGTTACTTTGCTTTTACTATCGTATCATGCTGATAAACAGATGTCAAACAACAATGACAACTAAAATACACATTTATCCACATATAGGACATTTTGTCACAGCAGAAATGTTGCGGGCCTTCAGATTCACATTTTTTTAAATGATTATCTCTTGTACAGTAAGAAATGTTGTTTGTGTTTTGTTTAAAGAGATAGAAAGTTAAAAGTGCAAATGTTTCACCTTCAGATACAAGACAAGTCAATGATAACTACCGTCCAATATCACCAAGTGATCGGTTTGTGGAGAGTATTTTGGTAAGTACTGAGATATCTTGCAGTCTCAAATTACATTCTGGCGCACAGTCTGTTTTCTAACAAAAACTCCAAACTCTAACTTTTGTTAGTTTTTGTTCTGTTCAATTATGGAAGATGCGGCTACAAGTGACAAACAAACAATGCTAATGAAACGAAAATGATTACAGCTTGTTGCATCATGCTATATAACCTCCTAACTAGACCTTTCAGTTGGATCTGGGATTTCATTAGCTGCCATCACTTGCCTCCATTACTATTTGTGGCAGTTACAGGCTATCAGAGGTCTGTGGTTGTAAGAGTGGTTCTTGCAATATTTATTAACGTTTTCTCTTGAAGTGGTGTTGCTGTGTCAACCCAACTAAATTAGAGTACATGTATATTTTAAGTGGTGCCCGCTTTAGCTTGGAACAAAATCTATTCGCCTTATTGTGTTTTTGCAGCACTCTAAAAGGTTATGTACTACACTTTTCTTTTGAGGACACATTGCCACTCTCCTGTCATGTCTAGTTTGACATTACAAACAAGGTAGTAATAATAGCTAGAGTTTCCTGCTGTTCACCTGTCTCCCCTGGGATAACAGTGTAACTGTGTAGCAATCTATTATGCCAGGACTCTACAATGTCTCTCTATCATGGTCTGTGAAGAGGCACTTCTTTTCTGCAGCAGAGATTGAGTTCAAGCCCTCGAACTCCAAGCAGCAATTCAGCCCATCTCTTCATATTTTTCTCCAAAATTAGGAGTCTGTGTGATTGACAGGGTGTTAATAGTAAATGGATCAAACCAGAGACGTTGTCTGTTCAGAGTAAAGGAGCCAGCTGCTGTACCCATATATATCCTGTCAGCAGAAACACACCTACTCTTTGGCCTTCAACATGTGCTCATAATTCAAGCGCTACTGTGGCAGCGTTCCTCATCCGGTGAAGGTAAAGAGAGGCAGAGATCAAGCTATTTAATAATAGTTATATGATGAAGTGTGCAGCTGCGCATTTTAGATTTTCCATATGGATATTGTCTGAATGTTTCCGATACAACATTGACTTTGTGATGTCATCAGACTATAACTTTATAACAAAGTACAGTAACTATTTGTATGCACTCTAGCTTTGTTTGCCTACAGTATCTTACAGTACCCATCCTTAGACACCAAAATTACAGCAATTATTCTAAATAAAAGTATTTATTTAAGTATGCTTTCATATTAGCACCAAATGAGTTGATATCAAAATCTCAATATATTTATTAGTAGTTTCCTGGAATTGCAGTGATCACAATTTAGAAATAGTATTAGTGACAGAGGGGTAAACTAAATCTATTTGAATTTCCAAGAGTACATTTTGAAAACTGGTTTCCAAAGGAGAGAGTAAAAAGCACAGAGGAACAGAGAAAAACAATGTGATCCAATAGCTGAGGCTGTTAGAAGGCTGCTTGGAGAGTCTGAGTTTGTGGGATGGATGGTTGATATTTAATGTGAAGATATTGTCAAAAATTCCCACTGTTTCACCAAAAATACTATACTATGGCAATACTATACTACTATTTAACATGCTATGCTATGCCATTTTATAATTTTATGCCATTTTATAATGATTAGGATGATTAGAATCCATGTGTGAAAGGGTTTAAGATTACAGTCCCCATCAACGTCGTGAAGAATTGTGCTCACCAGTACTTCACCCTGAAGAGACGCTTGTGCTGTCACACCTCACAGTGAGATTTATCGGCAGCTCCATGAGAGGCTGCATGATTCCCTCACACCTCTCTCCCGCTCCGGGGGTCATTGACAATGACGTATGCGAGTGTAGACAGAAGAGTCACAGGGAAAATATGTGTGTCAGCTCACATCAGGTCTGTTCTGCTCCCATGGAACCCAATAACATTTTAAAAAGTAAGAAATTCCCGACAGTGATGCTATGAAACCTCAAAAACCTGCAGCGCTACTATAATAGGGTGGCCAGACTTCTGGAATGAAAACTGGAGGGTTTTACTGTTTGTTGGTAAATACATCATTAAATATCCAACGTTATTACCTTTGAAATAAAAAAGTGGGACAATTTCGGTTCCATTTATTTTGACCATGGTAACTGTTGTACTGTAATAAACTATGGTGCAAGCCGATTGGTATAACTGGGTGTTAACTAAGTAACTTTGTAAACCAGTGTCAGAAAACGGTAAACTATGGAAAACACAATAAGAAGAAAATGGCCAAAACTACAATGGTTCAATAGTGTATTTAGAATATGATATTTTTTTTTTTTTGTCTACCAGCGTGGAAATGTATCTTCTCCTCAACAAACAACAACACATTTAACTGTCTATACGTACAAGACCTAGAACACAGACAAGCAACACTACCAGACTGACACACTAACAGCCACGCTGTGAGAGAAAACAACTATAGGCTATTACAGAAACACTACAGACAAGACAGAATTTCCAATCTAGTCTATTATATTATCTAGTATAATCTAATCTAGTATATTATGTACAGTATTTATGTATGTATTGATGTTTTCTTAATTTAAAAGACAATTGAGGACTATAAAATATTAAAGACGCATGCAGATTTTCTGTTTTTTTACATGTCTAAGCAGTAACAGCATAGCAAAGTACTATGCAAGTTAAAAAGCTACGTCTGTGACAACTATTAATAGATTATTATAATGTTCTCAGGCATTTATCAACAGCTCTGACCTTGAAGAAGCATCATGTACTAATTGTGTATCACTTCAGTTTATCGTACGCTGTTGCAACACCCGTCAAGCTTTCCATTCTTGCATGACACACGATGCAGTTTACAATGATAATAGTAGCATTGACCAACCAAAATTCAAAGCCATTTTTCTTTTTAAATGGTCCTAGATTTTAGACGAACCTAAACAAAGGCAGACTCCTCATTTCTAGCCGGCCACCATCAATTTTTCTGGCTGAAATTTCAACTGTCACCAGCAGCTGTAGCTAGCCAGTTTATTTAGCTTATGCTAGCTGCGTGAGTTGGTTGAAAACTGGCCTTTAAATGTTTCCAGCTGACTTGTTTTAAAAGGAGAACCCAATAAAAGGCACTTGATGATACATGATATTGTGATGAGGCTAAAGCTGCATGTCCCAGGCAAAATGTCAGCATGATGATCCATAAAAAAGACACAGATTTAAACAGACAGAATGTTTCTTGTATTGCAGTGTCAAGCTAGTTTATCTATGTACTTTAAGTCGGCTAATAAGGAGGAAGGAACATAACCTAACATTCTACTCTAGATACAGTACATTTTTGGTCTCCTTCAATGTAACGCAAATAATAAAGAATTATCTTTTCTCCATGTCCGAAAATGTAACTTTAAACATATTTCATTCGAGATAGCAGACATACGAATGGAAATAAAAACTCTGGCCTTGTGATTCCAATGTGGCTTATATCGATCCCTCAGTATGTTTAGATATCCTTCTACTGAGAGATCGATGACAGGAATATTATTGCTGCATACCGTCATATATCCAGTTTACCACTTTATATGCCCATTTACACATTAGTATTGTGATTTGGGCTCACCTTTTAGCATTGACCACTGACTGCAGTGGAGCTCCGTAGTGTATCTAAAATCCATGTCCATACCTGCGTGGGTATTCCATTATTACCATTATTCAAGGCTATTGATGTTGGTATTGCACAGCATGATAACCTGTTTGTGTTGACAAAGGAAAATTAAACTATACGATGTTCGCAGAAAACATGGCTTATATCAGGAGGGGGTGACTTTGGATCAGCGTCTACTGTTTTTCATTATTTTAGCTGAAAATGCAAAACTGACCTTAACATGATGTTTGTGCATATTTGCTGCCCTAACAACACCGCTCACAACAACAATAATAGGCAATAATTATGTCCTCTTTCAACGTCTACGTTTGTCAAAAAGCTTTTACAATGTGTACTAGGCACAACCTTTGAAACTCATCACTGTGGTCCTCTATAAATGCATCCAGCGCAGGAGAGCTACCCAGACACTAGGCCAGAGATAAATCCTACTCATTTCCTGTGTTGACAGTCTGAGGCTGCTTCCTTGACTCGGTAAAATTAACGGTCCAGAACGTTATTTTCCCATCCAATATGCTGCCATCAATCATTCTGTGTGCCTTCATCACTTTCAAAAATAATGTGTCCCTGTTTTCTACAAAGGCAAAGCAACCACTTTAGTCACCAGGCAAAGCAGTGATGATAAAATGCTAGAGTTTGAGTGTAAAATGAGTAAAAGTTTGTATTTCTGCACATACAGGGATGAAGATATGCTATGCATAAATCCTGATTAGTTAAGATGCTTTAATGTGAGTATCAGGAAGCTCCAAAAAAAAAAAAAAAAATAGCTTGCAGTAGCTGACCTACTGAGAGAGGTCACATCTACAGGTTTCCATCGGATCAACTCACTAACATTAGTTAACTGCAAGGTATTGAAATGACTGCAGCTAAAAACTTTCTTTTTCATACAAACTTACTTAGAAAATACTTTAATATTGAACTGATACTTGTACTTGTAAAGTGCTATTCATACATCATCAGTTATATAAAGTGTCAAAGTATTAATAGTTTTAGAAAACAGAATCTTGGCAAAAGATTTCAAAAGCTGCTCATCTCTTAAAATACAGGCATGAAACTCAAATTAAGGTTGCTGTTTTTTTGGGGGGAAAATGTTGCAAACACCAATATGAACATTTAACAAGCTTGTTTCTACACAGTGTATTTTCATTGCTATATGAAACAACAAAAAATGGTTTTGTGAAATATTAGCAAAAATTGCACTTTCTTTGAGAATAAATCAGCATTTCAGGTAATAAAAGTAGATTGAATCAAGGGGATTTATCCTAGAATGACAACTTGCTTCATGTAGGTTGATAGACAGAAGAGGGGGTGTATCATAACTGCAGGCTGTGACTACTCCTGCGTGAAGTACGGAGTTTCATTGCAGAGCGGGAAATTGCAAGTGCCAGGGAACAGAAGTGAATGACATCAAGGAGGATGGTATGGTAAGGAAGCATGTAAAGCGCATCCTCATTTCACTTCTAGGCTGATGCTCTCTCACTCCCTGATCACAGAACAGCAGGGCTGATGGGAGAGTGGATGGGCGGGGGAATGTGATTTGAGTGCATCAAGAAGCGGAACTGACAGAGACGGATTCACTGTGGCCGAAGCATGGAATTGCTTTTCCTTTCCCCTGGAACTGAGCTGGAAGTGCCTGCGGCTGCGAACAATCTCTAAGCAGCAGCTTTCACAAAGCCCAAGAGCCAGAACCATGAAAGCTCAGAGGCAGGTGAGAAAACGCTGAACTATTTAGAACAAGAAAAAACAGGTGGTGAGGAATAACTAAAACTGAGCTCAGGTCCTCAGAAACTGTTGCGTCAACAGAAAATCCTAATTTAACATATTGTCTTATCTTGTACTATATCAGGTGAAAGGTATGCATGAAAAGTATTATACATGGGTAACTTTCTCCAAGTCTGCATGCACACAAATCACTGTTATCATGGGTGTGTGAGATCCACAGAGGGTTTGAGTGTGTGCTGTTTTCAAGGTAATTACGTAGGTGTTACAGAGCTCCAGCATAGAAACTGTGGAAGACAGGGGAGTGTTTCACTCTCTGTTTTATACAAGGATGGAGGTGTACTATTCAATGTACAACTTAAACTGAAGGAAGGTCCATGTGGATTTCTGTTGAGTTTAAATCACACAGAAAGTAAATTGTCACAGTCGTTTTCATTTGGAACAGTATATAATTGGCCTCATGCAAGAACATTCTCTTACATTTATTTAATTAAGTGGTCACCTTCAGCTACACCCGGGTGTGTTGAATGATGAATCCCACCACCACCAAACATGCTTTAAGAAGAAGGAGAACTTCAGCATGAGTGAAATTGAGGTACTGTTAAATAAACTTAAACAAAGTAAATGTGTGCTTTTTTTTTTAGTGTCAGTACTGGAAACCAAAAAGCATGAAAGAGCAGTATGTAAGCCATTTAAAAGCTGAACACTCGCAATATCATCTTCCAAGGGTTTGTATAGTCTTATTTGGGATCAATGGACCAATAGCATTTCTTTAGCCCATACATTTAATAATCCAATCATTATAATTGCTCTAAAATATATAATCTTAATTTGATTATATGATATTCATGCATTGATTTTGCTCCTTAAATTAAAAATGTATGTTTCCTTGCTTTGGTCAATATTTGTGGAATGTGAAAACAAGATGTTTCTTATATCTTGGTAAGAGTGCTCTCTGTCATGATCTTGGTTTTTCGTGTTTCCTGGTTTATTTTTGAAAGGTTCACTCCCCTTTGTGTCATATCTAGTCTTACTTCCTGTCTTTGTGTTTTCCCTCCTTTTGTGATTGTTGACTTGATCCTCCTGTGTCCAATCACCCTGCCCTTGTATCTTTACCTGCCCCCTCCAGCCGTGTGTCGTTCCTGTAATTAGTGTCTGTGTGTGTATGTATATATATACACGAAAAACTAAGATCATGACAATCTCAACCGCTGGTAAAAATGTTCTCTGACCTAAAGGAAGAGCAAAAAAAGGAAAAACATTGTGAATCCCAGAAATCAATGAGTACTAACAAAATCAGAACAAGTCATTGATACAAACTAAAATAAGAGGACATTTTGTTCGCATATCGTTTCCTGTATGAAGTCACTGCTATCAACATAATTTGAAGATAGTAAATTAACATCCCATCAATGCACTCCACGCCCCAGTGAGCTACAAGAGAGTGATGTGACAATCCAAAACATCATTAGAACCTATTGGTAAAAAAAAAATACAGATTAATCTCATTGGAATTCAATGTGACAAACAGCTTTTCTTAATGGTCCAAACTCTTGGAGTTAACATTTGTTGTTAGGAGATCAGGCGAGAGCCCCTGTTGTTTCACCCCTAATGGTGCATGTCTGTGAGTAGATGAGGCATTGTCAGACTGAGAGCTTCGTCCTCACACAACCCGCCATTTATATTCAACATGGTTTTTCTTTTCTTTCTTTTTTTTCAGTCACTCCACATAGAAAGTGTATAATCTCTCACATCCGGTCGCCGATGTTGTCAACACCTTTGACAAGGTAAGAGTGGGTCGGGGTAACCAATCAGCATATTAAAGCCTGGGCCTGTCTATACCACTGAACATGTCAGAGACTTTCACTCTGGCAACCCGACAGAAGCTGAACCAAGTGGGAGCTTGGGACAGGCATTCATGTGCGAGAAAGACGGAGAGACACACAGGGAGCAGTATCCTGTGCCTCTGCCTCTGTTGTCTAACACGATTTCGCTGTTTGCGTAGAGTGAACGCTTATTTGTCTGTGTTCATTTAGTCTGCATCTGAAGCAGCCCCATTGGTGAGGGCTATTACAGCCAGTTGAAAAGAGCAGAATTGAAATTGAGATAGTCTAGTGGTAAATAAGTTCCCACTGACCTAAAGACGTGGCATTTTCTTTACGAGTAAATTCACTGTGCTAGGATAAGAGAAGAAGAATAGCTGCCATCAGGGAGCGATAATAATGGGATCACGTAAATAACTATTGTTCCATCCATAATGCAAGCATGCATATGGCCATTCATGGTAATTACGGACAGTTGTTGCCACGACACATGTCAAGCTCAATATATTATGCAACACGGTTCAATGTTTTCCTATTTTTCTCCTCATTCCAGCAGATTAACGTCAAACACGCAGTTAGGAATGCCACAGTGCATCACTGAACTCTTTAAATAACAATGCTTAAGCATAGAGTAGAAGTCCAGTTATTGTTCACACCTAGCAGAGTGTGACTTTCCTTGTCTGTTTTTTGTGAGTGTACTCTGATGTTGTCCTCACTCTATCTCTTCTCCGGCTCTCTTCAACCACAATCAAGGATAAAAATTAAAGTTATAAGTGAAGCTGCAGCTCTCCAAACAATAGTGACCATACAAAATGAAAGTCTATACCACTGTCAATATTGACTGATTTGTGCCATATTGCTGATACTAAATTGGAGTAGTAGGCAGAAGTTGGTGCAACTTTCGAAAGAGAAAACAAGAAAAAGAGCAGGGGGAGTCATCACGATTAGAAAGTTGGCCATCAATTGATACAATTTCTTTGAACAAAATCATGATGAAAGTTTTCAGCAAGTTGACTTGCAAGCTAATCCGGAAGCTTCCAGCTGCGACACTACAACCTGAGGATAACGTTAGCTGTCGCAGCTTACAATCGCAGTTGATTTACAAGGCATCTGACCGACGTTGTTGTTGGAAATCAGCAAGGTGAAGAAGAAGAGATCGCCAGACAGACAGACACAGAGTAGAGGAGGAGGACAGGAGGGAGACAGACATGAAAGAGAAAGAGACAGCAACAGATGTGTGTGTGTGAGAGAGAGAGAGAGGAAAACCTAAATCTAACATAAAAGTTCTGGCTGCTTTATTATCCATTTAACATCAAACACGTCAAGGCTTTTAGTCAAGTAGTATCGTAATGGTTACTTCCAATGGTTACTTATAATTTTCCAATGAGGTAAAGTGCTCTCTATAATGAATTAGAACTATTCCGTATATGCCCTGTATGTTATGTCTGATTCATTAAAGAAGGAAAAAAGGCCTGAAATTGGCTAGGGGTCCATCAAACATTTGTGCCCAGGGGTCAGTAACTCGATGATCGGGCCTGGTGGCAGGTGCAGAGTAGGCTGGCTGTACCAGTATGTAGTGTGCAGGCAGCCTCCACTGAGGATGCTGTTCTTTCCACTGTGAGTGACACAACAACATCAAAACATGTATCTGCAAGGCATGTCATGACCCCGTCACCCCGGCCACACGGCGCAGCAGACAGCTGACGAGAGAGCAGGCAAGCTTTTCACTCCAGCAGCTGTCAGAGGCTCCCACCTCCACCAGTCTTCCAACCTGACACAGAACAGGTAGAATGCAGTGAGGAAAAAAAGAAAAGGACAAGGGGGCTTAAAAGGAAACAGCTTACAAAAAGGGAAACAGAAACAGATGGTAGGAGAAAAAGGTGAGGAGACATCTTAAAAAAAAGACGAGGACAGAAAGGGAAATTGCAAGAGCAGGAGCGAAATTGATAAAAGGCTGCAAAGAAGAAAAAAAATAGGGAAAACAGGGCCATGAATTATTCTGTTGTTATCCTGTCTGACAGCAGTCTCCCAATACTTTTCTTTTTTTCACAAGGAGGTATTCTTCCGCTACAGACGACCGATGGAATGAAATATTAAAGAGTTCATATCTGCATGCGTGTCGAGCCGAAGGCCGGGTTACATGACACGACAGCATAATCCCCAGTGCTCTGTGGTCCAGGCACAGTATTAAATGGAAAAGCCATGGAGAGAGATGAAGAGAAATAGTTCTTTCCTCCCTCTAATTATGTTTGAAGGTGGTGAAAGACCAGAACATGACACTGACAGTTGCTCTCTCTAGGCAAGAGACAAGACTCCTAAACCCAGAGACCAATTTACTGTCTGGCTGACCTGCAAGGTGATGGGTAAAAGCCAAACTAGTATGTCTCACAGGTGTAGGAGCAATCTGAGTTAGTGAGGACAGCCATGCTTGCCAAATTTCATTAAATGAGCAGATACTGAATTAAATTAATAGATGTGCTGTAAAAAAAACAAAATGCTCCCAGAAAACAATGTTAAAATAAAGTATTATGCCAATAAAAAAAAATAGCAATGGTAATAGTTTGCTTTCTTGCAGAGTTAGATGAGAGGTACAACACCACTCTCATTTCTGTTAATATGAAGCTGCAGGCAGCAGCCGCTTAGCCTAGCTTACCATAGCATAAAGAATCAGTTGACTTCCTGAAGTATTTTCATCACCCTGAGGTTGCCAGGTTGCTCCCAGTTGAAAAATAGTCGCCGTTTGGAGCTGGACAGGTAGTGTACAGTGTTGTTTTTTTGATGAAAATAGCTGCCTGCTGCTGGAAACAAGGTTGATGAAAACAGTGAGACTGAAACCAAGCAGAACAGTTACAGGCCAGAAAACCAATCCCAAAAGAAGCTCAAACGTTGCGTAGAGCCGTGGGGAACTGCAGTGTTGGGAGATAATTCTCTGTGGGTTATTTATATCAAGCAATCAAGTACTCATGTTATAGCTTTTTTTAAATGACAAAGACTCTGCGCTTTATCATTAAATACATTTTTAGAGTTACATATTTCTGTTTCGTATTTGCTTGAACTGCATTTGTTTGCGATCTTAGAAAGGAGCTGCCCTCCAGGCAGGGGGAAGTCCTTTATAAACAAATGAGAGTGATTGCAGCTATGTTAGGATTATTACTGTTCACCAAAAGGTGACGCGTTAAATGAAATGAGAACATTGCAAATTGCATTGCATAAGTGTGAAAACAAAGTGTTGAGAAGGAGAAGTGTTGTGGGCCAAATTTTCATTGAGGATGCAGAGAAGCATTTTCTCAACTAGCTTAACATTACTCAGCCATGGCAGAAGGAAGATAGGATGCTGCTACAGGGCTGCATGTCAGGGGGGGAGGGGAGGACTGGGGTTACAGCATCCTGCACTCGGGGGTGTCTGGTGTAGAAGAGAGATGAGGGAGTAGAGGACGACTGTTGTTACCCCCGAGGTTAATGTAGTACTATCAATTGCACAACTGTCCTCCCGTAGTTGCATTTACTTCAACAAGTGCTGGAGGAGGAAAAAGGGAAAAAACACGGATAGCACGAGGGAGATGAAGACCGGAGGATGCACAAGAGAAAGGTGGATGAAACAGGCACTTAAAGAGTATAAACCTGGACAATAAACACTGTAAGGAGGAGTCTTTGCTTTGTTATTTTAAAGTGCCTTGACAGTTGAAAGCAGGTTTATTTTAACCAGAGTCCTGTCTTTGAAAAACACAATTTATGAAATCAGTTTCCACAAATACAAAGGAAGCAATCAACACTTAACAGACTAAACTGTGGGTGTGTAATTATCACTGTCTCTGACAGCTACAAGAACGGCATTTTTTATTTGTTTACTATATCTTTAGACACTGGTTAATATCTAAGTGCTGAAGCTGCTGTGTGCCTGGAACATTTTTGAAAACTTTATTATTTTTAAAGCACTAAAGGGAAATGTTCCACTTCATTGACAACAGTATATACAAAGTTATTGTTCACTACCCTTAAATGAGATCGAAAAGACTTGTTCTTGTTGAAGTTTTGTCAAGGATCACAATGAAGCATGATTGATGTTAGTCGTCGCTTGCAGCCCCATTTTTCTGCCCTAAATAAACTGAAGGATAAATCCAGTTGCTAAGCCAGTCCCTCAAAGGCCTGACCTTTTGATAAGCCCATCTCTCAAATTTATGGCAGCTTGGAGATGCTTTATTGCCACAACCTACAAATGGTTCATGTTGACATAAGATCATTTACAAGCATCTCCGGAGAACCCCCAAGGCTCAACGTTTCTATATGTGTACTAACAACAAGAGATTATCCTTGGGGCAAAATAACTTCAGCAACGGCTTCGCCTGATATTGTATTGTTATCAAGAGAGGGTGGTGGAGACATATGTTCTGTATAAAACCTTGCTATTTCAGCACTATAACCCCCCTCTGCCTTGTTTTATTTTATGTTGGCCATTTCATGCCAGTTATTTTGTTTCCCTCCACTGGTTTAATTCAACTGTTGAATTCAAGGCCACAAATTGATAAAGGTCAAAGCATCCTAAAATAAAGGTGGCTGGTGTCCGGGATGGAAGCAAAATACCGCGGGGTTGGTAACAGCCAAAAGTGAGTGTGATAAAGAGGATCTGGACAGTTGAGTCTCTCATGTGTCCTCTGATTCTGGTTATCTGTCTCGGGCTTCTTGTTTGCCTGAGCGATCCGAGCTGGAACCATCAGGAGCTCCCTCTCTTCCCCGCGTTCATGTGAACCATGACTTTCAGTGAACTGAAAGCACACTGCTAAGATAAGGGCTCCAGTCAGACCGATGAGGCAATGGAACCAGTGAGGAAACATGGTGGACAGAGCCATCTGGCCAGCTCCTCTCTGTCCTCGGTCTGCTGAGCGCAAAGCTGGAGCCACCTGTCTTGTTGAGAACCACCAGGATGGTAAGACAAGATAAGGTGCGTGTTCACATTTCACCTTGTGTATTTCATAGGAAAAGGCACAGACAGTGGAGAATAATTTCTCCTCACAGAATAGCAGTCTGTTTACAAATCTGTATTGCTTCCAAGAAATAATATAATAAATTGATCCAGATCTTTATCCTTTTAAAAAAAAGCCTCTAACACTATTTCCATGCCATGTTAAAGGATATGCATGCGTCTCTTCTTTCTTCTTATTGACTGAGGCTTAGGCAAGGTCACCCGCAAAAGCTTTTGTGAGAATATTCTCCCAGAGAATATTGGATTTTATCTGCATCTTTTAACAAAGTATTTGGCATGAAAGAAGAAACGTTTAATATTAAGTAAGATACACCAGACAGCTTTGAGACATAACATTCGGCCAATGCTCAAACCTTTCAGGAGATTTACAGCCTTAATCAGGTCTCTGTAGCTATCTGGAACACTTTTTAGAGCAGTGATAACAAACCTGAGGTACTTGTATCCCAGATCCCGCTGCAGTTGCTAGGGGGTAGATGCAAAGATTGTTTGAAAATGTTTTACCAAAATGGAAAATATCCATCCAAATACACACCTTGAACCAATTTAACTAAGTTCAAACTATTTAGATTCATGCATTGTCATTGCAAGTGCATGAAATCTAGTTTGTAATCTGGCAGAGCGTTAGCTAAAAGTCACTGATGAATGGTTTAATCTAATGGATAGGACTAACACATTTTTTAACAATTAGGCCTACCAATATGTAATGGATAAAAAGTCATTTGTAATTGGTTGGAACAGTAAAAGCAATGGATAAATGGTAAAAAAATAATTTTCTAAAATTAATGGATAAATGGTCAAAATTGTTTGCAAAGTAAATAAAATAGTTGAAATAGTTAGCTTAATCTAGTGAATGAATGGTTGAAATAGTTAGCTAAAAGCAGGCTAGTGAATGAATGCTAGCAGACTAGTGAATGAATGGTTGAAATAGTTAGCTAAAAGTAGGCTAGTGAATGAATGGTTGAAGTAGTTAGCTAAAAGCGAGCTAGTGGATGAATGGTTGAAATAATTAGCTAAAAGCAGTCTAGTGAATGAATGGTTGAAATAATTAGCTAAAAGCAGTCTAGTGAATGAATGCTTGAAATAATTAACTAAAAGTAGGCTAGTGGATGAATGGTTGAAATAATTAGCTAAAAGCAGTCTAGTGAATGAATGGTTGAAATAATTAGCTAAAAGCAGTCTAGTGAATGAATGGTTGAAATAATTAACTAAAAGTAGGCTAGTGGATGAATGGTTGAAATAGTTAGCTAAAAGCAGGCTAGTGGATGAATGCTTGAAATAATTAACTAAAAGTAGGCTAGTGGATGAATGGTTGAAATAATTAGCTAAAAGCAGTCTAGTGAATGAATGGTTGAAATAATTAGCTAAAAGCAGTCTAGTGAATGAATGGTTGAAATAATTAACTAAAAGTAGGCTAGTGGATGAATGGTTGAAATAGTTAGCTAAAAGTAGGCTAGTGGATGAATGGTTGAAATAATTAGCTAAAAGCAGTCTAGTGAATGAATGGTTGAAATAATTAACTAAAAGCAGTCTAGTGAATGAATGGTTGAAATAATTAGCTAAAAGCAGGCTAGTGAATGAATGGTTGAAATAGTTAGCTAAAAGTAGGCTAGTGGATGAATGCTTGAAATAATTAGCTAAAAACAGGCTAGTGAATGAATGGTTGAAATAGTTAGCTAAAGTAGGCTAGTGAATGAATGGTTGAAATAATTAGCTAAAAACAGGCTAGTGAATGAATGGTTGAAATAATTAGCTAAAAACAGGCTAGTGACTGAATGGTTGAAATAGTTAGCTAAAAGTAGGCTAGTGAATGAATGGTTGAAATAATTAGCTAAAAACAGGCTAGTGAATGAATGGTTGAAATAATTAGCTAAAAATAGGCTAGTGGATGAATGCTTGAAATAATTAGCTAAAAGCAGGCTAGTGAATGAATGCTTGAAATAATTAGCTAAAAGCAGGCTAGTGAATGAATGGTTGAAATAATTAACTAAAAGCAGTCTAGTGAATGAATGGTTGAAATAATTAGCTAAAAGCAGGCTAGTGAATGAATGGTTGAAATAGTTAGCTAAAAGTAGGCTAGTGGATGAATGCTTGAAATAATTAGCTAAAAACAGGCTAGTGAATGAATGGTTGAAATAGTTAGCTAAAGTAGGCTAGTGAATGAATGGTTGAAATAATTAGCTAAAAACAGGCTAGTGAATGAATGGTTGAAATAATTAGCTAAAAACAGGCTAGTGACTGAATGGTTGAAATAGTTAGCTAAAAGTAGGCTAGTGAATGAATGGTTGAAATAATTAGCTAAAAACAGGCTAGTGAATGAATGGTTGAAATAATTAGCTAAAAATAGGCTAGTGGATGAATGCTTGAAATAATTAGCTAAAAACAGGCTAGTGACTGAATGGTTGAAATAGTTAGCTAAAAGTAGGCTAGTGAATGAATGGTTGAAATAATTAGCTAAAAACAGGCTAGTGAATGAATGGTTGAAATAATTAGCTAAAAATAGGCTAGTGGATGAATGCTTGAAATAATTAGCTAAAAGCAGGCTAGTGAATGAATGCTTGAAATAATTAGCTAAAAGCAGGCTAGTGAATGAATGCTTGAAATAGTTAGCTAAAATAATGGATGAACTGTAAAAAAAAAAAAAAATAGCATTACATTATAATGTAATTGAAAAATGGTGAGATCACTTTAAATGCAGTTATCCGCCATAGATTGCCCTCCTCCCTTACATCAGCTGACACTGTGAGCTGTCGGCCCTCAATGCTGTTTCACAGAAACACCACATGAGAGTATATCTAGTGCGAGACTCACCAGGGAGACCGGGAGAGACATCCATCAAGCCTGTCAGTGGAGGAATATTAGACAGGAAGCCCAGAGAGAAAAGGCAAAACTCAGTTGGATCTTGGCCTCATGATAAGTTACCTTACACATGGTAGTCATTACACCATCAGAATTAAATGATAAGATTCCAATTACCTGCTAATTCAAACCACCGGTCAAATTTGAGTAGAAGATGATGGAGCCTGCCGCTAAGGATTTGAGGTTGTAATACTTTTCTGCAGGTGATAAAGGAAATTGAGAAAATCTTTTAGATTAAAATAGGATAGTGTAAATGACCTGCCTCTAATAAAAAGCTCCTTATCTATGTCATTTAAAATCTATAATGCATTTTTGCTCCTGCTCAATGCCATGACAAATAAAAACTAAAGTATTCTTGAATTTACCAACACACTCCTTTACCTCATGCGGTAGCTTGTTTTTAAGGCTTATCAATCTCTCAACGATTTAAATATTTAAAAAAATCCATATGACCTACATTGTCCTCAACCGAACAGTACGGGGTCTTGTCCTCTAATTAATATGGCTTGTCCCTCTGCTAAAGACTGGATCAGTTTGCAGGACTTCTGCATTATTCAACATAGCCGTGGGTGAGAGGAAGTCTGTGGTCTGGAGTCACCTTTCTCTGGGCAGAGCAGCAGAGCGAGACAGATGGAGAAGGATGAGAGGGAGAAATGAAAGTAATGGAAGAGGAGATGAGGATGGGGGAGACGAGAGGAGGAGGGGTGATGAAAGGGGGAAAGGGGAAAGAAATAAAGCGAGAGCTTAAAAAGAGGGGAGAGATCAAATGGTCGATGTGGTTCAAGGCGAAGGAAACTGCTAAAAGACCACATCCGAATGAGAAACCGCAGTGGGGTCAGAGGCTTGTAGACAGGAAGTCCACGTCCATCTTTCACTTCTCTGCTACTGCTGACAAACCAATCATAAAACCACAGCGACTTTCTTTTTAGCTGTGTATGCATTTTTTGACAGAACACCCAATGAAAGTTGACAACAACACTTTTTTCCCCCTTGTTCTTTTATTGTTGATCGCTATATTCTTCGGAACAAACCCCTTTTCCCAACCTCAAAATACATCAGTCTTCTCCGTCTCGTATTAAATACACACCTTGCCCCCACAAATACAACGGTCATGTCATGTACCATCGCTTCATACAGAAACACACATGTGAAATCAGCGGTACTCTTGGGGCAGTCGCAACCGCTCAGAGAGCAGTCATAATAAAAAGCTTTGGGATGGCAAAAGTACAACACGCTCACAGTCGTGGCTGATGGAAAACACAGCAGTTGAAATAAACGATGTGGATTGGGATATACTGAAAATAACTAAATGAAATGCAAAGCAGACAAAAGATTCATTCATGCTTTGACAGACCTGTTTTACTCCGAGCTCTTGAATGAACCGTCAGGGAGACTCATAGTTCATACTCAGCTGTTAAAAGTTCTGGCAATAAACTCACAAAATGGTCATTTACAGCACATTCACCTTCGTGGTTATGTAATGGTTACTTACTGTACGTCTTTACTCTCAGCAAACATATAGTATATTATTCACATAGTATTCACATAACATAATATACATCTGTATGTACACATTCCTTCCACCCTCGAGATAAAGTGTCCAGGAACTTCCTGCAGTGATCCTGGGTCAGATCGCTGACTACACTGTAGCTACCTCATTCTTCATCCCCATCAAAAAACAAGCTGCTCTATCAGTGAACCTGTGGGAGCCAGGTGATGTTGGTGTATTGTTAAATTCCTCACACATTCTGGCGATCCCACCTGAACCAGACTGTGAGCTGCGAACTAGCAGCAGAGTTCGCATAGCTGCCATTTCTCAGTTTCTGTGTGTTTCAAGGTGTCTCTCCTTGTTTATTAGGGAAGGCCCTGGAGTGATACCTTTACCAATACTTCTTGAAAACCTACATTTAAAGAAATTTCAGGGGACATGGTGGAGCATAACATATTTTTAAGGAGTGCGGAACAGATATTTTCTTGCTTCTGGAACATTTAAAAAACTACAAAGATAATTGCTTCCTAATTTATTTTAGAGGCGGAGTCAGATCATTATGTGTATCACACTGCCTGACATTCTTCAATTGTTTCAGGCATTAACAACTCCAGCGGTCTACAGGAATTGTCTGCTAGGTGAAAAAAAAGTGGATTTTGTTTGTCCATCAGATCATTGATAGCTAAACAGCTGAGTCTGTGAACAATGTTTCTTACTATTCCTCCCATTTTTATTTTAGGATACTAAAAATGACATTTTTTCCCTCTGCATGATGTTAATGCGCCTTCTTTTATATATTTACTTCATTTAATTTACACCACTAGGAACAACAACTAAAATTCATGTCAAAATTGTCAAAATGAACCCCCTACCTGAAAGGGTTATGATAAAATTCAAACTGGTTTAGCTTGCTGTTTACAGTACAACCAAATGCCTCAGACAACAAAGGAGAACAAGGAGTTACAGACTCTGGTTGCACTGGTTGAGACACTTCACCACGGCATTAATGGAACATCATTTTTCACACCACCACAATGGCATGTCAGTACATTTCTAACAGTTTTCCTCCCCGATCCTTTTTTCTTTCCCGCTGGGTATAAAATACAAACAATCACTTTGGAGCGAGAACATTAGCTGATGCAGTACATACTGTATGTTCGTAGGCATATATCAAGATGACGCAGTATAGCAAAGTAAAGAGAGGATTCAAGTCAGTCAATGGGATTGGCACGGCGACAGTAATGAGACAGAAATCTTCAGTGGTGGCACCAGGCCCAGTGCTGTGGTCCCTGGACACGTCCACCAATAGCACACATGGTAATCCAGCACAAACATTATGGCAAAATACAACACATTGCACTACTGTACAGCTTCTGCATCAATATTGTTGAGGGCTGGGCTGGTCTATCCTAATGCTGTAGGTCTCGTTAAAATCTCGTGTTGCTGTTTGTACACCAGTATGACAACCTTTTAGATGTATTCAGTGATTTGAATAAATCTGTCCTATCATCAGAGAATAAGGCAGTTTATGGTATGGTAGATAAGTCATGCCACAACCACAGAGGACTGCTGTTGTATGTAGCTCTTGAGAGAGAATAAAATGCTTCCACATTTAGATAATTCTGCTGTGACTCTGGAATTTCAGCCCCCCGTCACTGTTTAAGTGAGACGGTGAAACACAGCCAAGGGGGCCCTTCTTCAGAATAGACAGGTCCATATCGTAGCTCAGAATATTGTTTCGCTGCTACAGAGACCCTCAGCACAAAAGAGCTTTAGTCCGGAGGCAAAGAGGACCAAGAAAAGCACAAAAAATATCAAAAGAGATAAACATCACCAACAAGGGAGGAAATGACAGCTGTACATTAAAGGTTAAAAGTGAGAATCTTAACCATGTTTTTTTTTGTCCCTTCTCTTTCCTTTGCAGTCCTTTCAATGCCAAGTCCATAGGTCCAAACATTAAAGTAGAGGGGTCACTGGGTGGCCTTGAATTGAATCTCCTGCAGATGGGATCCCGCCGCTATGGAAACATTTGGTTGCTATCTACCTTCAAAGCAGTCCAAGTACTCCAGGACAAGGTCATAGCAGAATCGATACTGGTCCTGAGAGAAAATACAACATTCTTAAATTAAAAAGTGAAAACACGAGAACAATCATAGACATATTCTTGCCACTAGAAAATACACTGTTTCTTTTTTAATTTACAGACGCTCTTACCAGGGACTCCACCATGTTGGGTTTGCAGTTGCGTAGAGTTTTGACAGCATAGAAGATGTCCACCATGTTCTGGTACTGGATCATCTCAAGGAGAATGTTGCAGGCACAGAGGGTGCCACTGCGGCCACCGCCGTTACTGCAGAGGGGTGTTTAAGAAAACAAAACATCTTAGACAGATGCCTTTTCCTGTTCATTTGATTTACAATTCATTTTTTTATTCTTGAACACTGTATTTTAGCCATGCTAGAAGCGTGGCTCTAGGGATGACAATGGCGACTGGTCGGCCCACCACTTCGATGGATTGCCATAAAAAAAAATCATTCATACAGAAATGTTCCCCAGAGGAGGAATCGTGATGACTTTGGTGACCCCCTGACAACTCCTCTAGTGCCACCATGAGGTGGACATCTTTGTTTTTTACTGAGATGTCTAAACAACTGCTGGATGGATTGCTATTCATGTTCCCTTCAGGTTGAATTGTAACGATTTTGTTTGACTTTCCAACATCAGCATTTTAGCTTTGCCATTGCGAGCATGTTAGGTAATGGTTCAGACCTTTACTGTCAGTAAACTTCAACATACACAAATATATCTGTCTCCAGCTGGAGCCTCCTAATTTATTTAAGTGTATTCTGGAAGACAATAATACTGTCTAAGCAGGGAAGAATATGTGTAATCTGATAACCCCATTTTTGTGCGCATGCTACATCATGAAAAACATTTAATACAGTTCATACTGCCTGCGAACACAATATCTTGATACAAAAATAGCATCACGAGAAAAGGAAGAGAAAATTGAGAAATAACAGCAGAGTGTGGCATCCTAGGAAATATTGTCTTGGTCATCATAAATGAAAGGCGATATCAATAAACTAGAGGAGGACAATCCACTTCCTCTCTCTAGAGATCAATGCAGGGAAGGTGGGCATGGAAGCCTCCGCAGCGTATACAAGCAATATTAAGGCAATCAATCGTCGTCAGTGCTTTGGCAGTCCTGGATTTACTGTAGTAAGAACCATCGCGTTCTGTATTAAGCCATAATTGATTTGATCTCCATAATCTCTTTCCTGGTTGTCGTGGGTAACACTGTGTGACAGCGCTGAGTGATGTGCTTTTGGATGGGGGCGGTGGGGATGAACGTGTGATGGGTTGGCAATGAGGTGGACGGCCCATTCATATTCATCAGCGGGTGTGCTCCCGGGGGGCTTAGGACAACAGAGGGGCATAC
Organism: Cottoperca gobio; assembly: GCF_900634415.1. Classification (NCBI taxonomy): domain Eukaryota; kingdom Metazoa; phylum Chordata; class Actinopteri; order Perciformes; family Bovichtidae; genus Cottoperca; species Cottoperca gobio. The sequence continues at coordinate 13,911,602 of NC_041370.1, read as the reverse complement.
AACACCACACGGCACGGCACAGCACATTACACCACAATTTGATTTTCCGCATTATGAAAAATACTAGCATGGAAAAATACTTTGCTCTGCATCTCATTGCACCAAAAAAAACACACAAACCAACAGAGAGACGAGAGACACGACACGGACTGTCTCATCAAACAGTCATGATTCACCATGTTTTAACATTTATGTGATACTCCCCTCTGAGAATAAGATTTTGATTTAAATGCACTTTTAAATGTCACTCTTTAACAGCAGTAATATCCTGTCTGAGACCTTTTCCGAGAGGAGACTGGACGTATTTCTGCCTTGTCTCTTTCTCTTTTAATTAACAGTACATGATGCGTGTCGCTAACACATTACTCACAGGCAGTGGACAACGGTGCGACCTTCTCCACACTCCCTCTGCCATTTGTGCACTTGAGCCAGCAGGTTGAGGAAAGCCTTCTTGGAGTCTGGAACATCTCGATACGCCGACCAGCGCAGAAACTGGAACTGACACACCACTAGCTGGCCCTCTTGGAGCTTGGGATGCAAAAGAAAAAAGAAAACACATGGATTCTGAGTGAACTTGTACCATATGTGGGTGTGTGTGCTCCTGTGTGTCTGTGTTGAATTGCATTTTCTGGCTGTTTCAGTATTTCTGTGTGTGCCAGTTAACACCCGTGTTTGAGTGCTCCCCAGGCTGCTAGCTGGCACTCTACGCTGTGCTCACTCAGCAGACTGACTTTGAGATATATAGGTCTGCAGGTGTACGCGGGGCCCGGGCTGTGTGTGAGAGAGGTCCCTGTGTGTTCATAACCTTGTCCCGTGGAATCTCACCTAATACTTAAGGACCAGTGGAGAACTGTAAGTCATGCAAATTGGGCTGGCAAAGACACCAACGATGCACGAAGGAATTGCCTCAACAGAGATGGGATTTTACACAATGTACTTTTTTTTGTACTACTCACATACCCACACAAACATATGCTTACATTGCACTTCCCTTGACTTTTACACTCTACCATTGTATATCATTGTCACGCACAGGAAGCATACACACTAATGCACTGAGAGAGGGTCAGTGAGAGGGAGAGGTGTGTGTTATTTCTGTGTGATTTGATTTCTCCCATGCTGTGTTAACTTGCCCTCTCCTTGACAGTGGTGCGTACTGAGTACAAAGAAGGTGCAATAGGTAGAGAGGGGAATGACAAGGACAGTCCTCAGAGGAGGTGAGGATGCCAATCAAGAAAGGAAGTTCTGTGCAAAGCATGTCGCCCTGGTTCTAATAGCAGCCAGGAAACACCTTGCATACAGATTTCTTAAATAATTGGGTTGACAGTGATCCTGAGCAGAATGCATGCATGTGCTTATGCAAATGTTCAGGCTTAAACCATACCTGCATACACACATGCACAATCAACACAAAAAAGTTGAGAAAAGACCACATTGACATCCCCTGTGCTTCCTCTACCATGACAGAGCTGCCAGTGTCTTCCTAATTCTCTACATGTCAGATACGTTTTTTTAAATGTGTGATATGGTTTATGACCACATTAAAAGAGTCTGCTTTGCAGCTTGCAAAGAGTATCCTGCCACGGAAAATATCACATGCATTATGATGATAAAAGTTGGCTCTTTAGTATGCCAACAGGCACCTAAGAGAAGGACGACGCCTATCTAGGTAATGACAAGAAGAAATGGAAAAAGGGACAGATTGACCTTTATTGCCTTCATGTTAATGGGCTTTTCTTGCATGTTTTCCATAGAAAGTTCTTATAATATGTGTCACTCTTATGGGAATATCTTATGGAAAACACTGGTGGCACGTCTGGTTCAATTTTCTGGACTGCTGAATATCAAAACAATGTCCTTTGTAGTATGTAGGATGCAGTCTATGAGTTTCTTTTTTTACATTGTGCTCAGTACAAATCTCCAGGCTATATTTTAGAGTGTATTTATTTTAAAATGTATTTATTTGACAATCCCCTCTTTCCCTTGAGGCATACACTAGAGAAGTACCGTTGTTTATGCATAAGAGAGAAATATAGACAAATAACGATGCACAGGCACATGTTGTGTAGAAAATCCAGCATCAAGTTTGAGTTTGCACACATGTTTTATAGACATTCAAAACACCATCTATACAGTACTTTTTACAGCCGAGTCTATAGTACTTTGGCTTTGAGGACTTGTGTCAGATGGTTTTTAGATGCACATTACAGCTGGCAGCTCTAAATGTACTGTTGCTAAAATGTCACATCTGAATTATCAGTGAGGGTCACAGCTAATGCATTTCTAATGAGCTTCAAGTTATCATTTTGTGAAATACCACTGAGTGGAACAACATGTCCTGTGCTGGCGTTTTTCAATGACTCACCCTCGTGACATTCTTGACCCGAAACAGACGAGTGATCACATCCTCATCTGCTGACATGGACAGAAACTCCACTTCCATGGGCCCGTACTGCTGTAAACCGGGCTCCGGCCAGTACTGAACACACGGCTACAGAGAGAGAGAGAGAGAGAGAGAGAGAGAGAGAGAGAGAGAGAGAGAGAGAGAGAGAGAGAGAGAGAGAGAGAGAGAGAGAGAGAGAGAGAGAGAGAGAGAGAGAGAGAGAGAGAGAGAGATTTATCAGGGATTAAATGTGGCACATTCTTCAGTAATTGTGGCCAAAAAAAGGCCTTTGCTCTCAAAACGTTGGATCATCAAAGACAGGAGAACTTTAAGAAGTTCAAATGATCATATTTGGCAAGTATGCGTGTGTAAGACCATGCATGCGCTGTAAAACAAAAAGAACATAATACAGTTGAAGTGAGACACAGACGCACAAGTATAATAACAGCAATGACAAGAGAGGTGATAGTGTGTGCCTACTGCCGACGTAGAACAGGAGGTGATACTGTACCATGCTGGTGTTATTAAGGCGGGTGAAGCAGCGCGGGAGGGAGGGATGTAATGAGACTTGAGAGATTGCAACAAGAGGTAGACAGAGTACAGAGTACTCCCGTGCCATGAATGAACTCTATAGAGTTAATAGCAAGATCTTACTGAGAACAACTTAAAGTGGCGTAACTCTATTTTCAGGCAAGACCCAAAAGGAAGTGCATTGCACTGGAAGAAAATATATGAATAACATTCAAAGGGGAGTGGATGAAGCGGGGGATTGAACAGGGGGGTACCTACAATTTATTTTCCCTTCGTCTTGTGTTGTACCAGACTACACAGGGTGTTACAAAACAGCATGCAGAAAAGCCATCACAGAAACCCTATCATTTTACATGTAATGAGCACATTGTACTCAATGGTTCAAGGAGCCTGTCAAGGCTCTCAAAGATCATGTTATGGGGTTTACTGATTTTGACAAAAATGTTTTTGTAGGATACTCTCATAATGAGCGCCAGATAGCAATGAATTATTGTGAAAACCGTCAGCAGTGCTCAACTGTCTACTATAAAGCATATTCCTTTACTCAGAGAACATTGAGGTGCATTTAGCCAGACAGACTTATTCGTTTTTAGGATAAAAGAAGTTGAATAGTGGGTATCTCTGGAACAGCCGATGATTGTTTGGTTCTTTTTGTCAAAAACAACATTTTTCAATTGGTGATTTGTATCTTATCAACTAAAGAGGTACTTTGACGTACAGTGCATGGCTCAATTCTTGGATGAGTTCTGTTCAGTTTCTGTCAAACACACTATACAACACAATCTCTTTGGTGATTTAGTTAATCAAGTGAAATCAATGAAATAATGGAGCTTTTAGAGACAGTTCTGCTACTTACACTCGATAAATAATTATACCTCCACCAGATCATTATCCAAGAAACACTGAAAACATGTCAGGGGATGATTTTACAAACATCTAAGATAGACCTTGGACAAAAAAAGATTGATAATATATAGTAAGCACCTGCTTTGATAGAATTTAAAACATATTTCACATGCTTCATATTAAAAGTTTGACAACGCAAAGCTTGTAAATCTTGAATTTACGCCTAAAAATCTAGATTCTGCATAATCCATTATCTTCATCTGTCTTTGATGTTAATACAAGGTAATATTAAATTATACACAAATATTAGACAGTATAGCGCAATGCGCTCAACAGTTTGCTACATACTCTTGAAAGAAACTGTGAGATTTGATTATATTTCCATGCCTATACTGTAGGAGCTGTTGTTGACTTTTAGAGCGTTCTTCAGAATGGCACCTGATTATCTGGTAGAGCCCTTAAGTCCTTTTTTATCACTTTAAGCATTTCCATTAGAGCTCCAACCACATGTAATTACCAAAATGGTTCAGGATAACAAAGGCTTAACTGCCTTTAAAATCTCAACTTCAAAATGAATGTATGATATTATTTTAGTAATTTGTTCCTAGCGTTGAAAATGTTTTTCTTGAACTTGAATCTTGTGTTGTGATTCCCCTTGTTATTATTACAAGTGTTAAAGAAGGAACAGGGACTATTGCAGCACAGAGGAAGACATACGCTCATGAGAAAAAGTGGGACGCCAACAAAAAAAAAAAAGCCTGAGATGTGGCTGGAGGGTAATGCAAGCCTATTCTTCAGAGATGTAACTTGAGGAGGGGGGAGGATAAACTGGGGCGGGTGTTATCTAGTCATGCCTTGAGATCAATGTGGTCAGGGATCAAAGCCCAACAAAATGGCATGAAGGAACTAATCCCAAGCACAGTAAGATACAGACACAGTGAAGGCAGGGTCTGTCGGGAAAAGTTTTAAGTTCAGATAAATCGAGACTGAAAGTAAAAACTTGTATAGCAAACAGGTCTTGTGTGAGCGAACTCAAAACTATTTTTTGTCTATTTTCCTTTATAGAGTACAAATCGATGGCAATAAAGCAGTATATAACACTTTGACCTTACCCAGGCAGAGTTTGACTGATTGAGTTGGTTGAGCATGACCACGGCTGTGCAGCCGTAGTCAAAGACCAGCCTCCAGAAGTCCGCCGTGGTGCCCGGCAGAGGGTGAGGGGTCACAATGAAAGCAGCCTGCCGATGGAAACTATCAGCGAGAGCAGCGTTGATGTAATTGTTGCTCTCCCCTTCAGTCGTAACCAGGAAGGCCAGGGCACGATCAGGCGGCAGAACATCCATGCTGCGGTTCTTCTCTCGGTTTCTGGGCAACAGAGCAATGCTGCACTCTTCCACATCCAGGTGGGGAGTCACAGAGTTGAGCGTCTGCAAATGGAAACATTAAAGAGGTGAGATGAGAGTGACGGGAGGATGAAATGAAACAGAGGGGAGAATTAAAAAGATGGAAGGCGTGAGGAGTGGAGAGACACAGCAGAGGAATCAAAGCTGGTAGGAGGGGAGGAGGAGGAGAGGAGGAGGAGGAAGATAAATGAATCAGACAGAAGGAGGGAAGACTGGGACACAGAGAATGAAGAATCCAATAATGTTAATTGAAAGAATCTTAATACTCTGAACAGCTCGTTGACAAACTGATTTAAAATAATAAAGGAAAAATTAGGCCGACCGCATTCTGAAAGGAAATGTAATGAGGTAAAAAAAAAGAAAAAGAAAAAGATAAAACTCAAAGGGAAATATTGCATACCAATTTTCTTTGATGAACTCTCTGTTCATTTAGCTGTAATTACATTAGACAATGCGAAAAAATATTTGGATCATTAACACACAGCATCAATAATAGATCTGTGACTTGCTGATGTCAGTACTACCGGTTGGCTGTTTGCAGTATGTAGCTCACTGGGTAATGGAGAGGCTTTAAAACAACATGTCAGACGGATGAGTTTACAAGATCAAAGTGAGGCATGTAACCTTTTCTTTTATGAAGAACTAACAGTTTGTAATCAGGTAATCAGAGTGTCGCTCCACCTACAGTACTAAGCACTAAGCAATGCATCTATCATAATTCCTATGTAGAGTAGAAGGATAAAACAGTATAAAATTAGAGGAGGGGGCATGAGCCTTTTCCAGTATTAATTTGAGATGCTAAACCTGAAATCAATGTGGCTGCTGGTTGAGCTCTGCTGCGGGTTGGGGGGGGGGGGGGGGGGGGATACTGTGGGAACACAGCTGGCTCTCTTCCCTCCTAATCAACAATTAATGAAATGTTCTGCGGCCGCATTCCTAGAAACCAGGCAGAAGATTTCAATGACAGTCGCAGTATCAAAAGTGAAAAGAAACCAACACCATCCTGCACAAATACACACACGCATACATACATTTATGGATGTATACATGAAACACACACACACACACACACCCCTCCATTAGCCCATTCCTTTTCTGCTGTGAAGAACATTTCCACAACAGAGAAGATGTATTCATCCTCTATGGATTATGTAACTGTCTGAATACCAAGCAGACTGTTTTAACTTAACTGAGAACATTTACAGTACACAACAGTATGCTCATTTTTTATTTTTGCCTTTATTTATACAGGTAAAGAAATCTCATTGAGACACAGTGTCTCATTTTCAAGAGAAACCTGATCAAATGGCAACAGCACCATACAAGTTACAGACTTAGTAGTAGTAGTAGTAGTAGTAGTAGTAGTAGTAGTAGTAGTAGTAGTAGTAGTAGTAGTAGTAGTAGTAGTAGTAGTAGTAGTAGTAGTAGTAGTAGTAGTAGTAGTAGTAGTAGTAGTAGTAGTAGTAGTAGTAGTAGTAGTAGTAGTACAGTAGTAGTAGGAGTAGTAGGAGTAGTAACAGTAGTAGTAGTAGTAGTAACAGTAGTAATAGCAGTAGTAGTAACAGTAGTAATAGTAGTAGTAGTAGTAGTAGTAGTAGTAGTAGGAGTAGTAGGAGTAGTAACAGTAGTAATAGTAGTAGTAGTAGTAGTAGTAACAGTAGTAGTAGTAACAGTAGTAACAGTAGTAGTAGTAGTAGTAGTAGTAGTAGTAGTAGTAGTAGTAACAGTAGTAATAGTAACAGTAGTAGTAGTAGTAGCAGTAACAGTAGTAGTAGTAGTAGTAGGAGTAGTAGGAGTAGTAGGAGTAGTAACAGTAGTAGTAGTAGTAGTAGTAACAGTAGTAATAGTAGTAGTAGTAACAGTAGTAACAGTAGTAGTAGTAGTAGTAGTAGTAGTAACAGTAGTAATAGTAGTAGTAGTAACAGTAGTAGTAGTAACAGTAGTAACAGTAGTAGTAGTAGTAGGAGTAGTAGGAGTAGTAATAGTAGTAGTAGTAGTAGTAGTAGTAACAGTAGTAATAGTAGTAGTAGTAACAGTAGTAACAGTAGTAGTAGTAGCAGTAGTAGTAGTAGTAGTAGTAGTAACAGTAGTAATAGTAGTAGTAGTAACAGTAGTAGTAGTAGTAGCAGTAACAGTAGTAGTAGTAGTAGTAGTAGTAGTAGTAGTAGTAGGAGTAGTACGAGTAGTAGTAACAGTAGTAGTAGGAGTAGTAGGAGTAGTAGGAGTAGTACTCCAGTAGTAGGAGTGCTAGTATTAGCATTATATTATTGATACTAAAAGTAACAGTAGAAGTACTAATAGGTTCAATTAAGGTAAATTAAATAATTTAGTAGATGATATATAATAAATGTATTATAAATGCAAAATATTGTGTGGGATGTGTAATTCAGAATATGTGGTTGCATGTTCCATATCTTAGAGCAGGGGTGGCCAAAAGGTTGATCGTGAGTGAGTGTAGTGCGGGTAGATCGCGCACCGTAAAAGAAAATCTACATATATATATTCCCCCCACGGAACCCCGTGCCCCCGGAAATTCAAGTTTTTTTCTTGCCTTGCGCATTCACCACTGTTTCGCTCCCGCACACAACCTAAAGTCAGAGACAGAGCGGAGGAAAGGAGCGGAGTGGAGTGAACTATGCACCAGCAACCCCCCCCCTCCGTCCCTCCCACAAACCGCCGACAGCACCGCCGCACCCCCCCCGACTCGCAGCATTTGTTTGTAATACAGGTGGATCACTTGGACCTGATTATTTCAAAAGTAGCTCATAAGCCCAAAAAGTGTGGGCACCCCTGTCTTAGTGGCTGCATTTATAAGAGGGACATATATAACATTTACATATATATTTACATATCGCTAGATTTGACTTTATTTCAATCTAACTATAACGTCACAACTCAAGAAACGGTGATGTATATATATTTTTTTTTTTAAAGATATAAAGACAGAATGGTTAAATATCAAATAAACAAACCAAAACTAAACAACAACATCAGAGAAAATAAGAGGGGCAGGAATGACTTGGAAATGGAAGCATATTTTAACAAAATAATTATGGGCCTAGAAAGTTGTTCGAGGTCATGATGGAGACTGAAGACTGACCTGAAACTCCTCCCGTAGCTGTGAGGAATTACTCTGGGAATCCACTCGCAGCATCTCTTTGTAGGTAACCGCAAACTCGTTCACCAAGATGGCCGTCTCTCCGCACAGACAGGCCTCCAAAATGGCATCATGGATGAAGATATACTGCTCCTGGAAGGACAATGGGTAACCTAATTAAGTGCTGTGTATGTGCACATGTCTTGGCATGCATATGTACTCTCGTGGGTGCTAGATAACAAATGAGTGTTGTGTGGTTGAAAGCAGCTAAACAGACATTATAAATGAGGCAAGGTAAGAATGAAACGTAATAAAAACATATGTAGGTGTGAGAAAATAATCAAACAATAACAAGAATGGCAGATAACCTTGTTCTGAATGTGGTATAATGTTGTTGGTGTTTGAAAGCTGTTGGAAAATAAATAAATATAACAAAGTAAACAAACACATGCGTTGCGCATTTAATTAGAGCACCCCTGCAAATAACAACAAATGTAATAAACAGCTAAGACAATGTCGGATTTAAATAATAAGGGGTGAATATGCAAATTATCAGCACATCTACACAGCACACTGAGAGACAATGTGAGTCTTTTCTCTAAAACTATCGCAATGACCTTTACATGAGTCCCAGAGGGGGAGTATGATAATACACCCCACTCACTCTTTCCAAATTTCCAAACAACAGGAGGGAAACACAAATGTTTGAAAACCTGACTCTCCAGAAGTTTTCCAGTGGAGAGGACGTTACCATATTATGACTAGTGATGTAACCTCTTGAATATGCGCAATACAAATCTGAGATATTTAACTTGAGTTTGAATGTGAAGTGGTTTACTCGCTGTGCAGTTGACCTGACCTCTGTCTGGATCATGTTGATGCGACGAGAGCAGAGGGTTTTGACACAGTTGTAGATATCCACCACGCCTTCACACTCGGCCATGTCCAACATGACATCCAGCACGATGTAGCAGCCGGTGCGGCCCGCCCCCACACTGCACATAAGGGACATCTTTCATGAGGAACCATGCACAATCCTAAAGCACTAGATACAGTACAATCCTCAGGAGCACAAGTTGTTACACAACATGATTAAAAAGAGAATGGGAGAGTGTTTCCAGACAACCGCTACAATGTACGAGGCAAGGGTCATGTCACAGATTGAGCTTGCTAAACTAGCACTAGCAGTCATGGCGCAAGCTAGGATACACTGTGATAGTAGTGACAGTAGGTGATTTGAATTGAAATGATTGAAAATGCAGTTTGTTAATTTGAACTAGATTATGTTTTGGCTGTACCTCCTTTAACTGACTGAGTTAATGAAAGCTTTGATAGGCCACCAGCAAAAGACAATTCAGTGAAGGTAAATCTAAATAGCTCTGTAATAGCCATGTTGTTGCATTTCAAAATGTTTAATTTACGATTAGGCTACATATAAATCACTGAAATGTGGTATTTGTATGAAAAAGAAAACCGAGATATCTGGCAACTTGTTTAGAACAACGTAACCTTACCCTAGTTTGTGTTTCAATATTTCTTTACAGGACAAGTAACCTAGCTAGCAAGGCTAACGAAGATTAGCCTACCAAAGCTAACAGCTGCCTCCGTCAATCACGTGACCCTCACTCTGTGTATCATAGTGGCCATGAGCCTCCCAAAAGAGAGTACTATCTATTACTTATACTACTCGACATACTCTGAAAAATTAATTGTGATAACATCCATATTTACAATAAAAGTTATCGTTTGGTTTGGTTTTACAACATTACAGGTTAAAGCTGTTGCTAAGCACCACGTTACCTGCAGTGGACCACCACAGGGCCGGCGTCAGGAGGCGTAGAGGCTTTCACTCTTCTTATAAAGGCCAACAGTCCAGTGGCATGATAGGGCACCCCGTGCTCAGGCCAGGATGTGAAGTGGAACTGACGCACCTCATGCTTGGTTGAGTATCCCCTCTGTCAACAGCAACACAGTACACATTAGCATTACATATAAAACACTATATTTACATGGCTTGCACACTAACCATAGTAGCCTACAGGCCCTAATTTCATCCAAGACGTGCTTGCATCAATTCAGAGACATCAACCCTCCCCCCCGCCCCCCGAGATGGATGTGACAGACTGTTCGGTTCAGTGTGAGGATGACCAGGACATTATTTACGTGGGGTGTTAGGTCTTCCAGGACAGTTAGGCTTCTGGGCATCGCATGCTAGTAGCAGCTGCAGTTTGACAGACACGTGAAAAGGAATTACTGAGGTTTTCGTAGCTCAGGCAGGGCTGAGAGGTTTCTCCTCTCTACTGGGAGGCTGTTGCAGTCACACAGCAATTTATTCCGCTGTACAGAGATAACAAAGTAAAGCGACGCAAAGCAAAGATTTGTCAAAGACAGAATTCCAAAAAAAGAAAGGAAAAGAGCTATGAAAAACAAGCTGTCACCAGCTCCCAAATTTGTGCCGATTTGAATAAGCGGCAGTGTGTGCCCATGGAGAGCGAATGTGACAGTGTGATGATAATGCTGTGTTTGTGCCACTATCACTCCAGCGTTGCTCTGAGCCCCTCCAAAGAGAGATTCCCCGGAGATTGACAGGATGGAGTCCATCAGGGGCCCAAAGATGGCAGGGGCATTCACATAGCGACTGGTATTAATTCCTCTCCATTTAACATGTGGCCCTCAAACCCATCAGCAGTAAATCCTGTCAAGTCTCTAATCCCCTCTATTAATGTACTACTTCTACTTCTAAGAATATCATAACAAGTACTAATACATGCAAAAGCGGGTCGGCAAACAAGGGTGGGCAAAATGTAAACCTTAGATAAACTTACCCTCTCCAAAGCAAAGGTGCGAACTGTGTATTCAGCCAGTGTCTCTGTCTTTAGCAGAGTGATTTGGATGTCACCATACATCTCGCTGTCATCAGGCCAATATTTACAGCATTTGACCTGTTTCAAAATAGTGAAGCCACAGAGTTAAACCTCACATTGACTTGTTGAAAAATATAACATGAATTAATCTGTAGAGTGTTGTGAAAGTTGAATCTCCACATTTTATTTCTCCAGTTCAAAGTGAAAATTTCTGGTTCAATCTATAATCCAATCTCTTTCATCCCTAGATAATAAAAGCAAAATTATGCAACAATTTTACCGTATAATGAAAGTTTGAAATAATCGAATCGGCAAAGAGACGAAAGAGTAGGTTGACGGAGGAAGTTAAGAGGAGAAAAGGAGAGAATAACCGAGCAATAGGATGAAGAGAGTAAATCTCTCTTTTAGTCGCTGGTAAGAGCTTCGCAAAGTAAAAGGCTTGCTATGTCTTGTGTTGTTGCACTTGCTTGATGTTTGGTTTTGTTAGCAAAGCTATAAACTCGCTAGTTTTTGATCATAAATAATGAAATCATAGCAAATGCCTGTGTACAGCTGTCCATATTTACGACAGCGGTGTAAAAGTGAATTGCACTATGAAACTGCAAAAATACCAATTTCTGCATAAAGTTGCTTTAAGGATAAACCTAACTCAAAAATACAGTTGACATTAAAACATCCGTTCTTTAACAAAATGTCCTACTTTTCTCAAAAAACATCTGTTCTTTGAGAGACAATAGGATCCAGTGTTCCTCAATTTAACCTCTCTGGCTTAAAGTGCCCCATTTTCCAAAACGTCTCCCTCTTAAGGACCAATTCATCTAAATCTCCCCCTCTCTTTGACACAGATGCCTTATATAGTTCAATATGTCTAAAAGGAAGATACCAGATTAATTACTTCCATGAAATGTAATGCTTGTTGATTATCTGCTGCTGAACGATGCTGTTGGGGTGTTTTAGATTGCAGAATTACTACTGACAATGCAAAAAAAAGTAAAAGACGGTATTATAACATCAATCCAAACACTACACGGTTAAACTGTTGGACAAATGGTACGAGATGTCATCTTTGCTTATGCATGTGCAGAGAGTAACGGATTGCAGAGTTAGGGTTTATTATAGACGACGCTCCTTGGGCTACTTTTGGATTTTTTGAGTCCTTTCCATCATATTTGAATTTTAAGCAACAAGCATCAAGTTACATTATTATTATTTTTTTCACAATTAATTTGATGGCCTATATAAATATACTACCTGTGTCATAAGTGAAAAAGATATTAGGTATTTATTTAGTTTATTTAACTAGAACAAATTGATATTTGTGTGAAATGTATAAAGTAAAACATACAGAGGTCACACCTTAAATGCTGTGGAAGAACAAAAACAATCTGTTCCTCTGCAGATACTTTTTCTCGGAGGGCAAAGAAAGTAAAATCACAATAATTACATAATGGTGGGAAGCATAATGAACAAGAGGGCAGACATTTTTTTTATACCAACAACAAAGGAGGTTTTTTTATTTTATTTAATAGAGGTATTATTTGGATTTAGCCACATGGACTAGTTCTCAGTGAGTGTTCCCATAATTGTGGGTATGGAGAATCAAATTAGATGTAGGGGCTACTGCTAGAAAAATGGAGTAATTTCATCCATCCACTGAGTAATACATTTCTCTTGCCTGGACTGAAAAGGATGGGGTGCTGAGAGCATAATTCATATACTACAGGTATTTATATGAGGTGGATAATAAGAGTACTACAGTAAAGCCATTAAACCTGTGTAGTCATGCATTGTATACAAGGAAAGCAGTGCTAGATATGTGGCTCTTACATTTTTATGCCTCACGTATTTCAAGTATTGCACAGCACATTTTATGGACTGGATGAAAATCATCGCAATTTCATGATCTTTCCAAAACAAATAATGTAAAAATCCTGTAGAATGCAAATGTTCAATGTATAGCGCACAGAAACTTTGTGTAGAAAAGTATGGTTTTCAATCAGTCTGGCCGAGAAAAGCATTTCCCGAAATGTTCAACTATTCCTTTTACAGTTTGGCTCTCTACGGCTTGTGATTTCACATAAATGCAGGGCATCGTTGCCAAAATCAACAGCTTTTAGACTGCACTTTGTATGCACAGCAAGCCCCTGTGAGATCTATACTTATCACACACAAAAAGCCTTTAGAATAGACACTGAAATGTTCCCATATGGTGGATGTGGGATGTTTCTGAAGACTGGGAGGTGACAGGAGAGGTAAAAGTGGGGAGTGCACATCACTTACCCTGCCAACCTCCACCAGCTTAGTGATCATGACGATGCTGAAACAATTTTCCTGCCACACCATCCTCCAAAAATCATACAGAGTCTCCTGCTTGGGTCCTAGTGGGAAGAAGGAAAAAATAAGAGACAAAGAGACAAAAACTGGCAGCATCAAAGCGCGCTCTGCTCAATAAGGGAGTTCTTGCTGTTGTTAAATCTTGTGTTATTGTGACCCAAGTGCCCTTCCTCAGACGGCGGGGTACTGATCTCTCAAGATTGTGCTGTCAATAAAGTTATTGGGAATTCCAGGCAGAAGGGGAAGGGGTGATGGGTGACACACAAAAGCAGTAGCTGATGATGAAAGCCCGGGGGACCATCACTCACTCATTGTCATCTGAGGAGGAGACGTTTAGGAAGCGAGATACAACTTTAAAACGAGGATCACGTAGGAAAGGAATGCTCAGAGAGACAAAAACACTGCTGACGTCTTTTTTTCTTTCTCGCAGGTTTCATCTCTCTGTCTCTCTGACGGGGGGGAAGAGGAGGTGCTGGTGCAAGATAAGCAGATGAGCAGACCTTGGATGACTTTGTGACCAGAGCTCCCTGGAAACTGACACTCCTTGGGGTTTAGAAAGCAGCAGAGGGACATTTTTAACAGTCTCTGACTGTCCGTCAGCAGCGACTTTATATTTGAGCGACGGAGGGTGAACTAAAGGTTCTCTCCCCAACAATGAACACGTGCTCCGTATGTCACAGAGATTGAGGAGCTATAATTAATGTGTTTAATTATTCACCTCTTCTCATGATTGATTCAGGGACATCACTAGCAAAGCCTTCACAGGTTGGTAGTCACACTATCACCTTTGGATTTGCCATAGATATGGTTTTGGCAAGGGACTGTGCTATGAGAAGGCTCATTTGGTTGGATCATCTTCAATTTATTCCATGGCAATGTCCTACATGCACACACACACATAAACACACACTATAGCCTTGCCAGGATACTCACCCTGAGTGGCGATGAAGTGGTTGGATCGATGGTAGCCCTGAAAGAGAGAAGAGGGATGACATGCTGAGTAAGCCATCTGCGCCTCAGGCACAGCTGTATGGGAGGATGCCTCCCTGTCTCACCCTTTCCCTTCCCTTGCTCTCTGCGTTCTGCTCTCCTACTGACCTACTGTAACTGTGAATCCAGTTTACTGTCTAGCACTGTTTGACCTATTGCTGACCCCAGAACATGTCTTTGACCTCACAGTGTCCACAGAGAGTTTGGAGCAGTCGAGGAAACACATGGTAAATACTGAATCTTGACAAACTGCTGATAAAGTGATTCCGACAACGAGTCGGGCGAGCTGACTAAACAATGACTGTATCCCTGTGACAGTTTAATAAAAGAAATGATAAATAAACGTACATTCTTCAATTTCAGGTGTCCAATTTATTTAACTGTCTCTCGCAGAGATAAAACAAATGAATTTTCATTGAAGGTGCAATATATCTGGTTTGATGAATTAAACCAAAATCTACACAATACCCTTGAAAACTTCCTCCTTGAATTCCTTTCACAAGTCACGAGAATATCATACACAGGTTTCACATAAATGCAATGATACCATCACCAACATAAACAGTTTTCATGGCAAAATCAGATAGGTACAGTGAAGTATTCTGAGATCCTTTATATCAAAAGATGTGACGGCCTTTGATATAGATGACAGACATTTTCATACCGTGAGTATGGGGTGAATATGAATGAACATTGAGATGACACCTCTACCGCCTTGAGGGAAATAAACATGACAAAGACCACCTGAGGGACTTTGAAGCATGAGCACTTTAAGGACGAGCAAACTTTTCAAAGTCTTGAAAATAAGCACAGTCTATGTAACCTTTCACGGTAAAGGAGACTGTCTCCCAAGACATCACCTAGACAACCACGTGGACGTTGTGGTTCGCTGTCTGTTGTCATTTTGAGAGGAGCAGCTGGAAGGATAATTGAAACTCCAATTACCTTACATGACTCTGTGGAGATGAGAAAGCAGGTCAGGAATAATGTGAATAAACTCCCGAGCCCACCGGCTCTCATCAAATCAACATGATGTGCCAATCCTTGTTGATAACAGTTTTCATATTTTTGCAGAGGGCATCTTCCGATCATGTCGAGTCTGCAAACGCTGCTGATGTATTAGCTCAACTGAATTTCATCCAGTCATGTAAGAGAGGACATGTTTGAAATGGAGATGGATGACCAGTGCTGTGAGGCCTGCTATCCACAATTCCTCTGGCTTCAGCCAAACACAATCAGCAACGCTACCACTCCTCCACTTAAGACGGTGGCCATAGCAACTAAACTTCCTGAGTCTTGGCCACTTATGAGAACTAACAGCAAGGTCCTCTCTCCGGAGGGTTGTCAAATGTGCACAAACCTGAAACACACTGACCTTTGAGCATTTGTGGATAGAGGATAGTGGAAAGAGAGTAGGGAAGTGGTAAGAGAAGAGAGGGGAAAGAGCGAAAATAGAGCGATGGAAGGCAGAAGAACGAGCAGTGAAGTACTTACTTCCCTGTTAATCCGAATCTACAGGGTCCAAGGTCGAAGTGGGGACGGGGAGTAGAAAAAGAAGACATATAGGCTAGTTAATGAAATAAGCTTTTGGTAAGTAGGAGTTATGGTTACAGACAGGTGAGGAGAGGTGTGTGTGTGTGTGTCATATCATGTGTCATATCATTTCTTGTGTGAATTTATGATTTACGATTCAAATCTATGTTTAGATTTTTTTCCAAATGATAATTACTCTTAGTTTCCTTTACTGTAAATATGCGTAAAGGATTTTCTATTTAAAGACTTAAAGACTATTATGTGCAAAATCGTTGAAGCTCCAAATTAAATATGGATGACTAATCAAGCATCAATCGAAGTTAAAAGGTACATTAATTATTTATTTATGCTTCGTGACTGTGATCAGTTTTGATAGAAAACAGCCGGGCAACATTAATAAACAACCATCACATTGTGAAACTCTTACTGCACTGAAATACTCCACATTCCCGTTTTCCAACTGAACCCCACCCACTTGCAAACTAATATGAAAAGCAAGGGGAAAAAACCTAAATGCAAAAATCTTTGTTCTGTTCTAACTGTAGCAAAACATGTGTTCATGTAGGAGCCCATAGCTGATAGTGAGAAGCTTATTGAGAAAACATTTGTTCAAGGCCTTTGAGTTGAGTGACAAAGTATGATGTTACTATTATTTTTACAATAATACATTAGACCAAACTCAATATCAGTATGACGCTCGCTGTGTGTGTGTGTGTGTGTGTGTGTGTGTGTGTGTGTGTTTGATTGTGTGGCCATGCTACACCTGTCAGTAAGACCCTGTTACTCTTTAGAAGCAGACGTTATGTAAATCAGCAACAGCCATGACGCACTGGACTGCTCTACATTTGAAACAGGCGCAGGAAGCTGTTGAACATATGCAAAGTTCTGCATTTCTTCAAGCAAACACTCACCACAGCCAAGCAAACACTCAGGTAATAAGTGACAGAGAAAAAAGGGGACAGAGAGTGTGCGCTTTCTCACCTCTGTTTTGAAGGCAAATATATTTCAGAGGGATGAAAAACTTTTCCATTTAACCTCTGGCGAAATAATCACAGGCTGTCCAAAATATGCTTCACTGTTGCTAAGTACATACCATGCAGCTTGCCGGGTCAGCTTTGTCAGAGAGTAACATCACTGACTCCGACACTGTAGTGGCTGCTGAGTGGTGTTTTCTCTCTAATGCCTGCACCTCTGTGCCTTAAACGCTAATGGAGACCCTCATGATAACTACAGTGCTAACAGCAGGTCAGGTTTTTAATGCCCTCGCATTGTGATTAACTCTCTAAAAGCATCTCACCACTGGCCATTCTCAACAGAGAAATAAAAGAGAGCGGAAAAAGCCTTGTAGTCTCAAGCATTTGTGATATTATAGCTAGGCCTAAAGAAGAAATCTACCTAAAATCACATTAGCTCGTAATTTTCTCTCACTGGAAAAACTTTATTATATATTTTTTATAAACATTTTGACAGAGACAGGATATTTTAACGTCTTATCAACCTCAAACAACACTGGGAGTGCATCATCTTGACTCAACTTCTCACCGAGTGCCATATTTACTTTAGTCCCAATGAGAGGGGTGCAAAATAAATCTTGTGAGATAAAGAAACCATATCAGATTGCCAGACTCTCTTGACTTGACATGACTCAAATGAATAGCAACACCTGAGGGCTGTGACAGCAAATTCACTGGGGAACCGAAATACAAGTTTCTGTCTACAAGTATATCTGGCAGTAAAATTTATTTTTTCTAAATCTGGGCCGATTTCTTTTGTCACTGTTGCAATCTAAACACGCACTTCTGCTTTCTGAATAAGCACAGCCTCCTCTAGTTTTTTATGAATGGGGACATGTATGAATGAGACTGTGTGAGACACATTAGCAAGAAATACATGTATTTCATATGATCAGTGAGAATGTTACTGTGGCACTGCATGTGTGGCAGACAGTTAAGGTGAACATTGGAAAAGGATCAACTCCTCCCGGCGGCCCATCCGGAGATTGAAAAACATCAATCATGTCTATTTAATTTAGGGGGATTTTGTGGCATCTTTCAGAAAGGTTCATTTCCTCCGCAAGGCATTAAATGCATTCATTTCACTCTGTTTTAATAAAAACGATAGCCGAGTTAGTCTGGGTCAGGGATTCGCTGTAGCAACTGACAACAATGGCAGCTGGCAAAACGTTGCTAGGAAGGGCGATTGATTGGATGAAAGCTTCCAGGTGAAAGTGGGCCAGCAGACTGGTGAGCTTACAGGAATGAGAGAGATGGACTGTGGCTTTGCAGGGTGTCAGAGATAGAGACTCGGCAGACTATTTGTATACCATGTCAAACAGAGGCAGAAAAACAGGATTAGACTTACATCAATGTAGTTAGCGTTAATGTAGTCTGAGTTGGGGTCTCCCAGGAGAGGGTGGAGCTTGACTCTGTGGCGGTCATCTGAGACGCATTAGAATAAAAGAGCAAAACACTGTTGAAAAACAAAGTTTCCACCATAATAATACAAACAGGAGAAAATGGTTTCTGATGACTTACATCCCAACAAGGTGTCATGCCTCCCTTTGGTTTTGTCCTTCTTCTTCGTGCAGTCCCAGCCATCAAAGAAGCTCTACAGAGATAAAGAGACACATGCACATTTCAGGAAAAGGGCTTCTCTATATTAACAATTCAAATATCTTAGATAAACCTTATTCAAAGCTTCAACACATCTTGTCTTTTGTTTTATGTGTGAACATTAGGTTTCATGGCGAGCATGATACAAGCCTATCAGCACATTAAGCATGTCAAGATTAAGAGCCATTGTATCCTACGGAGAGGTTTATTTGTTTATGCATGACGTGTAATTAAAGCATCATATAGTCTTCGTCTGATCCCAAAACAAGTCATGCACCTCCAGTTGCATCTATTCTTGCCAGTCAACATTTTAACCCAGTGGCTTAGCAACCTTATCTAAGCACGACAGGTCTGTCAAACTTTGTATTTTTAAACATGCCGCATTCAGAATCAGAATCAACTATGTTTTCACATACAAGAAATGTACCTTGGTATTTTGGGGTTCACAATAAACATAGTAAGAAAACAGAAAACAAAGTACTGCAAAAGCCAGGAATACAATAAACATATAATAGAAATGTACGTACAAAAAAAGATGTCTAATATATCTGTTTCAAAATGAAAAGAGCCTACAGTGTTTACAATGAAGAGGATCATCAACTGGTAAGGGTGTTGACATTTAGCTTTAGACTAAGTCTTTTAGCACGATGTAGCCACCAAGTACATCATTTGAAGACTGCTTTTATAGGGTTTTCAGTTCACAGGGAGTCAGCTAGAAATATTAAAAAGCCAGCTGGAGGCAGCTCCTGGAGCTTCTCCAACTCCTGGAGCTCCTGTTAGCTTGACTAGCTAGCTAGCCACTAGCTGATCACATCTGCCAACGACGTCATGATTTCATCCAGCAAAATCAGAGGTTGTTGGCTAGAAATGAGAAGCCTCATTGTTTCGGAAATTACAAGAACTTCCACATTGCATTATCATTGTAAATGACATATGTGCCGTGGGAGAACACAAAAACAAAGGCTAGCCTCCTCTTACATGAGGAATAATAATTTTCTTGTAGAGTACTGCTTTGTGATTTACTATATGCAGTATATGAATCACTGTATGGTGAGAAGATTCTAATTAGACTAAAATCCGAGAGACTGTTTGTCACCTGCTTTATGGATGGCTGCTCATCTGTAATATAACACATCATACTCAGCAACATGTCTCCAGAGTCCCTATCATCCACCTGTCTGCGTGGATACACTGGCAAATGCTTACTCTCACACAATCATCATAAACCACATTTGAGCGTCCACTGTGGGCTAAATTAAGTCCTTCAGATCCATGAAAAAACACACACACACACACACACACGCACACACGCACACTTCCATACCAGTTTACCCCCTGTGGTTTTCAGCCACTAGGGGAATTTGGTGAAGCTCTGCCCAAGTATGCATGCTGAGCAGGGGATTACAACGCAGTTCTCCCCACAGAGAGCCAAGAACCATCCAAATCCTGCCTGGGATTACAGCCTCCTCCTCACTTTTTCCTCCTCTTTCCACACAGACACCCTCTCTCAGGGGTCCGTCTCTCTTTTCCTGAATCCCTTGTTCTCTACCTCTCTCCATCACTCCGCTCCCTGCTCCTCCCTCGCTTGCATTTTTGACACTAGACCTCTGAGCTCTCTTTGTTTCTCTGCTCCAACCACTCCTCTGCTCAGACCTCCAGAGAAGAGAGAGGAGCAGAGAGAAGAACAATGCAGGGAGAAAAACAGTGAGAAAAGTGACAGTATACTGAAGGGGAGTACAGGGAAGCAACACAGACCCGTGGAAAATTGATTAGAAACTCTCATTGGTAGGGATCAGTGGAGTGGGTTGGTTAAGAGGATCATATAAAATGAGGAAAATGAGATGAAGGAAATAATTACTGTCAAGTACAGTCCTGACCTTCTGACATTATTACACTTTTAATTTTTCTTTTTTTTTTACATCTGGATGTGCTACATCAACATCCTACTAGATATTTCATCTCACTCAATAACTCTTATATCACCTGTAATGTTTTCACCCACACAATTGTTCAAATGCCAAGGCGGAGATGAGATTCATAATCCCACCACATTCAGTCAAAATCCAATCAGAAATGTCTGACATGTGATACAATTGGGATATTAAATGTCAAAAACTATAATATACAAGCCTGATTCATGCTGCCAAAAAGGTAGCATGAGGTAGCTGTTTTTTGTTTTTAAATAAGCACAGTAATTCAGTAGCCTCTGGTGCAACTGAACTTTGAATCAATGATCATCCTTGCTAACCTCAGCCTCAGGGTATAAAGTGGTATAATGAAAGTGTTGAGCTCTCCAGTACAGCTCTGCTGTTGTTTACTTGTAAGTTTCTGTACTGGGAATATGACAGTAGCTGCCACACATACACGCCCCTTTACAGCTCACTGTAAATTCTTGATCAATGTTTTACACAACATAGGTATTCTTCGGGGAAATAAAATCCTATACTGCCGGGCAGTGTAGTATGATACTCCTCATCATTTTCCTTCATAATGGAGAGACACTCTATCAAAACACATAGTCCATAGCAAAGAGATAAAAACAAAAGAGGTGTGTATTGATTTTTTGAGTGGAGTGTGTTTTGCCCGTGAGGGACAGTTTAATGAGTCCACAACCAGAGTTCCAGAGGGGAAAACCATGAACCAGAGACAAAAGATGTTTTCTCTTTTCATGAGGGCCATGGGCTGTGGGTGACAAGGATGGATTTTTTCCAAGGGTGTGATCTCAACTTTCATCCACAAACGTTCCACAGGGGAGAGGTGTTCAGAGATCTGTGCCCGTCATTATGTGCCCTGGAACATATAGCTAGAGTTAGTGGCCACTGCAACAGCAGGAGAGGGATAAGCAATGCTCTGCAGGAGAAAAATGTCTGTACTTACAGTTCAACTCAGGACTTAAGCCCCGGCCACGGTGCATTGGTGCAAAAAAGAAACTAGCCAAGCAGTGATCTGCTGAGCAAACTCAAGTGATTTACAACAAACAACAGTGGTGGTGCATGCAGATTCTGAACTATTTCTGGTAGGTTCCTGGAGTTCCTGATCAATGGTTTTTCCGTCCTTTGGAATGCAGAACCACTAAGATCAATCACCCACTGAATCAGATGACAGGATATCTGATTGGGACACTACAGATCGGTTTTAAGGATCTGAACATCAGCAGGATCATTATGGAGCATCATCAGACCTCTGCTGTGTGAGGAAGTGAGCATTGTCCTCCGCATCACAATCTGATGGTTACCTTCGCAAATTATAGAGCGCACACCTTGCACCATATATTGCAGAGGTAAATACTAACATTGCTACTGGGAGGAGGTTATTTGTAGGTGACAGGGCATGGAAGCCAAGAACTCTATTTTCTCACATTTCATCTTTCTTCCCTTCCCACTCAACCCCTCCAGACTCCCCCTTTCCTACCCCTCAATCTTTCAGCAATGGACAAGGGACTCACCAACTCGAGCACCACCAGAGATGTTTAACCTCATCAGGCCTGCCGCCATGACAGAGGTCTTCTTTTGGCCCAAATGAGGATGATTTATTCATACGCACAGCGACAGTGTGATCCAGATGCTTTTTTTAACCCTCGCTAATTAATTTCAGATGGTTGTGAGGAGGGCGCATGGAGGATGTCAGAGGAGGATTGATGGCCTCGCACAGCGCTCTTGCAAGAGCCATTCCAGCTAACATGGACTCTCATAGCTAGAAGTTATACACAACATGTAGTCATTTCACAAGAACCTTCTTACTACTGATGAACAGCCAATAAAGATACCCAAACTACTCACTTGTTAACACTTTATCTTATATGGTTGAGCCACTGTGAAGCCTAAGAAATTGGAAGACGCTGACCCCCAACCCCATGCTTGTGTCTTGACATGTGTCCTGTAGTATCACAAAGTGTATCCATGCCAGAATCTACTTCGCACCTTGAAGAAACTCAACTCACAGCTCTGAGTTTGAGTGCATAGGCTTGCAGCACTCTTCACTGTGTGGGCTATCACCAGCATTGTGTGAACTATGCTCTTTTGTATTCTTTTTGTGTGTCAGTGATCCACATTTGTGTGATCATGAGGACGGAATCTGCACTGTTTCTTTTATGTTGGGCTTGACATCAATTGTTCCACCATGGTCACTTCTCACTAGTAAATAGTGTTAATAATAAATTGTATTTCGTATACTTCCTCTACAGAGTATACAAGCACTAACACTCCCAGAATCTTCTATACCTAAACCTATAAGGTTTAGAAGTTTCTCAAAGTAGTCCTTCTGCCTGCTACTGTAACAATGTTGACAATTAGGGTCAACCACTCCTGCTAAGGGAAGCCTGGGTACCGACCCGGTTCCTCCCTAAGGCACCAACTCGTGTTGCAAAATCTCTGTTAGCGATTACCCCTGACTTCCTCGACTGCAGAACAATGCTTTCACTTATTTAAGTACTACAGTACACCAGCCTTTTTTAACTTGCCAGTTTTCTCTGCTGTGTTAGGAGTGCGCAGGTTAACCAGGCATGGAAGTACATCAGTGTAGCCACTGAACCGGACCTTATGGTGATGAGGTCTTTGCTACAACCTTCCCTCTGGCAACAGGCTCCGCATGCACAGGAAATGAAGGAAGAATGAGATGATGGATACAAGAGGATAAAGCAAGTTTGTATTCCACACGGTGGCTGGCCTCAGTAGGGCAAGGAGTTCAACAAACTTGGGGGACCTTTTCTGCTCTTACACACTAAAATGAAAGCTCTTGGCAACTTGTAGAGAAGATCCTGGGTTACAGTTTAACACCTATACTAGCATACTAGATTGGGAGGAGACCTCAGCATAGAGAGATGTTTGAGAGATGATACCTTCCAGCTGCCATGGAAGCACCGACAAAGAAGAAGCTTTCTGATGTGACCTTACTCCAGGTAAACTGGTTGTATTGAAGATTAGATACATTAGATAAGTAAATAAGTAGCATTGAAGTGCCTATCATTCATATACAATAACTTGAATTCTCAATGAAGACCTTGTGCATCATAGAGAAAAGCAGGCAGAGCGGCTTCGTGTGTAAATCTCTTTGGTGCTCTACTTCTCTAAGGTGCTTCTTCACAAACAGTTTCAGCATGACACTTGTGTTCAAATAGATACTACACAGAGACAAAACTCTTCAAAGGAAGTGGGAGAAAGCATGCAGCAAACATTCTTCTTCCCGAGGGAACTCAGCATAACGTCACCGAACAAACTCCATACAGAAAGAAAAACTATTTTCAGTAACATTTTCTATGACGCCCATGTCTATAATGCATAATAAACATACTTATAATGCATTATAATATGCTTATAGCACCATATAGTTATTGTTATAAGCACTCATAAATATTCATAATGCTTTATAACAGTATTTGGTTATTACTGAAAAAGGTTGAGTATCATAATACTTTGTAATTGCTGGTCACAAGAATTATAGTGTATTATAATTCTCATTGTTTTAATACATTATAATATTTATATAATGCATTATAATATTATTATAAGTTACTCTAAGTTTTTATTGTTTGTTTTAGGTAGAGTAAAATTGTATTTTGCAATGTTTTGTGCGTTGTTCTTGCATATATCTCATGACACTGTTTCCACTTTTCTTAAAGCAAACAGGGACCACTTAGAGTAATTTATAATCAAATTACAATGCATTATAAACACAATTATAATGCATTATGAAAAGATAATAATATATTACAATGCTGTATTAGAATACATTATGATCAACTAAATGTCAGTGAGTGCTATAAGCAGATAATAACGCATTATAAGTATGATTATAATACGTCATAGAAATGTTTATCCGATTTGTCAATAAGTTACATAAACATACCGAGAGACCACTTTGCTCATTTTCAGCATGAAAAGTAAAGTAAAGGTTAAAAAGCCTCCAACTGTAACATTGGATTATGTATATCACTGCAGTTTGAGTGTTCTTGCCTCCAGTTATCTCACTCGCTGTATGTTCGGCATGAATGGACCAATTTTTCTCCAGCTGTTGAATTTATAGTGAAGGTTGGTTATTTACGAATACAATCACTGTGTTCTTTAAACACTAGGGAACCAGCAGCAATCATTTGAATTGCTATTCATTTCATGTTGTCAGAGTGTATGAGTAATAAGCTGTGTGCTGTGCAGTCCTGTAAAGACAGGAGTGTAATAGCGCCCTCTCACCTCATACTCCTGTTTAAAGCCGTAGCCCTCGGCAGTCTTCATCTGGTTGATGTGCTGAAGAAGGTCGGCCACTCGGACAGCAGGGTGGAGCTGCCCTGTGTGGTAGGGGGAGCCTTTGCGTCCACACTGGTGCCTCGGGGAGCCTCCCAGCAGGCTGCTGGCCTCGTTCACTGAACTACGAGCATCGCCTGCAGCAGACACGGACACATTTGCAATTTCAGCACAACTCCAGCTCAACAACTCATGTACCAGATAGGTTACGCTGTAAAACATTAAACAAGTTTGGGATTACACACACTGGTGGCATTATTTATGCTGATACTGACACACACGGTACAATATATGTTACAGGTGTGTCACTTTGATATGGTCTGTCTGGGCAAAGATGTCTTTATAATAGATCTTACACAGACGTGACAGCAGCTGTGTCTCTGATGACATGTGACGCAAGATCTGCACTTACTGTAGAGTAAACACATCTGTTGTTCCCTCTCTGTGAGACTGACGATATTAGAAAGAAGATCAAGATGAAAAGTACTGACAAGCATTGCAAATCGTTTATTCTGACTCAAATATGTTACTTCACTTCTCACCCTTTTTTTTTTTTTGCAATCTTGTGAGATTCTTTTTGTGTCGCAGCTGCAGGCAGTGAATAGTTGAGGAGGAGTCTTACTACAGAACAGTTTTCACACAGGACGATAACAATCTTCCAGAATGATTCAGACATTTATGGAGTGAATGAGTGACGGTCAACAAGATTACAAAGTGAGGGATGATGTGTGTCAAGTTTGAAATTGCATTGTGTGGTTGTGGTAAACTGGTAGGTTAGTGTACACTGAGTGCCTTTTGTCTTACTGCGTGTGCCGCAGGTGTGCGCATCCATGAAGGAAAGGGCCATTCTCTCATCTTCTTGTAGGGTGCTCTGGTCTGTGAAACTGCGCTCCATGGAGCCCATATGGCTCTTCTCCTGCCGGTAGGTAATGGGTGTCTTATTCATGTTCACTGGTTTCCTTTTCATGGATAAAGAAGAAAAAGAAGGGTGGATTGCAATTCAGAAGAGATTATATTAGACAGATAGAGACAGAGAAAGGGAGATAAAAAAGGAAATGTTATGTTTAGTAAGGAATAACATGGAGGTAAAGATTGGGATTGAGAAAAAAGAGGGGAAATTGTGAGAAAAGAAGACCAACCGCTTCATTGTTTTCCCTCTACGGCTTATGATCGACAGCCACAGCATAAGCATATGTATATGATGGATTACAAAACGATGGGAGAGAAAAGAGGTGAAGTCACTTACGTATAGTAAGAGTAGTAGTTCCTTCTGTCAAGAGTGCAGGAGAAGGAGAAGAAAACAAATCAAGAGAAAGAAGAGATGTAAGATGAAAGCAATGTCAGCTGAGGGCAGAATGCATTGATTACAGTGAAAATGAGATCCATCCTCTCGTGAACACGGCGGCTGTGCAGGCGGCCGTATGACACATGCGATCGTACCAAGCAGGTGGTGACAGACTAAACCCCAGCAAGGCAGAAAAATGTTTTTCCTTCTATAGAATACGTCTCAGTGTTACACTTCAAGGACTAAACCACAAGGCTTCCTGTCACAGAAAATTTAGCAATCAATTCTCTAAGAGCGAACTTCATGGTGGCTTAGCAGAGGAACCCAGGCTAATGTGCAGAGTAGTCGTGACTTTCATAATCAACATTATTCAATATTATCCCGGACGCTGTGTCAGCCATTTAATAATGATTGCTGGAGCCTTGAGTAACTTCCCATTTGGATATGCAGGTTCTTCAAATTTCCTTATTTTAGTAAGTCAGGTTAAGCCTTATTTGAAACTTAGGCTTCCTTACAGCGGCTGCTATATAAATGCAGAGCCTGAGGTGTAGATGATCTACTGTAAACCTGTGGGATCATTGGCTAATAATCTCTAAAAGCACACCTTTTCCCTCCCAATTACCATCTCATTTAAGGGTCAGGCCTCCACTTGGTGTGCGTAATTAAGTGGCTAATTGAATTGCATCCGCCTTTAATTAGATACTTCACACTCAGATAGGCTTTGCGAATGAGAGCTGTTTGGTCCCCCCGGCACACCACGAGGGAATGAAAACAATGCAGCTGTGGCTTTTGGTTTCAGAATCTTCCCTAAACAAGCATGACCTTTTCAAAAGTTCAGCAAGTATAAAAACTGATTGCTGAACTGGTCCAAAACAAAAACATAAAAAGGTGAAACAATGTGCGGGATGTGGTGTGGTCGTGCATAATGAGGCTTGTTGTGCACTCAACGGTTATCGGCAGATGTTTACCCTTTCTTAATGATGATGATGACGGCACCCAGCAGAAGGATGAGGACCACCAGACCTCCAGCACACACCCCGAGAATCAGACCCATCTCCTCCGAGTGCTGGGACACCTCCAGAGCCTTGCGGTGATCCTTGCAGGCCGCTGTCAAAGCAGAAACACACATGCAGATTCACAGGAAAGTCTAAAGCAAAGAGAGTGAAACGTTTGAAGAACTGATCCTTCATGCACACAGAACTCACAAATGTAGACTTTTCACTTGACACTACAGACGTGCACAATGCTTATCTCGAACTACTGTGAGGAGATCCTGGTAAAGATGTAAGACACACGCGAATAAAAGAAGAAGACGCCTTCAGGCAGACAGCGATTGTCCATGTTGTCCAACGCAACGAGAGGATGTTCAAGATTTATACTGATGTTTACAGAAAAGGAACGGAGATGGGAGAATAAAGAGATTGCTACAAATGGGTGTAGAAGAAGAAGCTATATTCACGGGAGTTGCAAATATGTCAGCGTAAGACAGGAAACTCATTTGCTAAGATTCATAAGTCACAGTACAAAAGAGGCTTGCAGCACATTGTATTCTTCAATCTGTTGTGAAGTTGTACAATGACATTCAAGAATAACCTGACACCTTGTGATATGTACGTTTCTACGCTATGATACATGCACTAAACCTTTCATCCGCATTTCTATTCAATACTGAATATAAATATATATATGTGTGTAGTGTATATTTTTCTCAGTCACAACTCATCTACACAGCCCTACAGTATAATCTCAAGGTGCCCCCGTGTCTGTGAGCTACTGGAAAGGTCGTTATCATAATAGCGGGTTATTCATTTCTCTGGCATAAAGCTTCATACTTATGTAAATGGTGCTGAGCAGTGGGCCTTTCTTTGTCTTGTTCTACGGGCCCACTGATCTAGTTTTTCTTGTGTGTGTCAGCCTGTCCTCCAGGCCTTGACAGCCTCAAAACTAGCCCTTCTCAGCCTATTGGAACAGCACAACCTATCTGGAGAGCGGTAGAAGAAGTCAGAGCAGGCCTGGGGATAGAGCTCTATCTTGCAGCCTGCTGGGGGAGAATTAGATCTGGGGCAAGGAAAATTAAAACGGAGCCATGTTTGAGCCCGACTATCTTCAACCGAGGGCACTTTACGGCGGTGCTATAGAACCCTCATACCAAAGATGAAAGTAGCGCAATATAATTTCATTATTTGGCAGGATTTATAAATCAGTGATGGGTGTTTGGCATATCTGAATGGAGAAAATAAGATATTAGAGAGGATCTGTTCCTTCTAAATACACGCAGGAAGTTGCTTTTTGAATTGCTTCTTCCACCATGTATATATCGTTCCAAAAATGTGACATTTCTGTGTGCTGCTCATTGTACAGACACCACATCTGACAGGTATACTTTAATTTGCAGTAGCGGTAGGAGGCGGTTTCAGACTGAATCAAAGATGTTTGTGTAGTTTCTATTCACGCCCGGGGACACGCTATCATCCAAAGATGCCTTTATGCCTAGAGGCTACTGTAACTGAAGATAACATAGAGTCCGTCTCAAGGTGCTCCCTTCAAAAAACAGCCACAGACTCTGTTTATTTTTGTGCTGTGACTTCATTTAAAATGGCACGCACACGAGAAATACAGGCGAGCGTAATATTGGCAAGAAATGTAGATGAGGAGGTGAAAAATCAATTTCAGTTTTTTTGACATTTTGGACAGATAAGGCGGTTTTGCCACATTTAGCCTCGAAATTTCTATTAAGCCAAACACGAGCATGAAATAGATTTCCACATGAATCCCTGCACCTGCCAGCTGCCCAATGGTGGAAATTGGCACTTAGAGGAGAAATGGAAGTCTATTGTTGTGTTGAGCCTGCCACAGGATCCTTAATTAAACTGTCACCTGGAAGTTGAAATGTAATCTCCAGCTTTGTTATCCAAGCCAGAATCATTTGCCTCCACTTTGCTTGTGATGGGCTGCTTGATAATAACGGCTTAGGACCCGATGATGCAGAGGCTATGTAAATGGTAGAGGGATCACGAAGATCACAGCAACAAAAAACCTCTGACCTGTCGCACCTTGAAATTGGAAATCTACCCGAGAATTTTTTCCCCTGATTCCCGATTACATCATCACGTATGTGGATGACGTAACGCTGGCAATCTTTGAGATCATTACTTTCCATTGTGCTCGTTTTTTCTCTCCCTTCCCTTCTGTTCTCCCTATTTTCATTTTATTGTTAACATCTTGCTTGTTTATCATTTTTAACTGTTAGAGCTCCATCGTGCATTTCCTTCCTTCTTTCTTTGCTTAGTGTCAAAGAAAAGAGGCGAGCGCACTGTAAATCACTTTGTTGTGTCAGAGCATAATTAATCAATGCTCAACCGGGTGTCTGTGTGGGGCAGATGGAGTGAGATGCGGAGCAGAAATGGCTGGCCTTGCCTTTTGGCGATATGCTTGAGGAGAGCCTCATCTCTTTCCTTTTTCATAAAAAAGGCCTTCACCAAAAAAAAAAAACACCGACCAAGACAATTTACTTGCAAGGCTCTACTTGCTGTTGCGGTGCTATGATAACTATAAATACATGACTTTTATTTACCATGATCTGACAGTGTACTACAGCCAGAAAGGCTCTCCTGCCAATAGGACTTAGAGTCAATTTCCTTGCCCTGTTCATGTCCCTGTGAATCCAAAAGCTGGAGGTACAGAAGGTGAGGGGGGGCAGGGCTTTCTCATACTGACAGGCCAAAGTAGCTTCATCTGGAAGTTTTGATCTGGAGGACCCTTCTGGACCTTGTTGAGGTCAAAGCCCTCAGATGTAGCAGTCTAGTGGGCTACTGATGAGAACAAAGAGACTGCCTTTGATATAGTGTGTCCCAGCATCTGCCCCAAACAAACAGGATGAAAGCCTGACCCTTAATCCCTCCCTGCTTGTTGCCCTTTTCTCAGAAGCCCGCTGCTAAACAACAAGGACCAGTCAGAGAACATTTCTCCAGATCCCCACCTTTGTACTTGAGAGAGAGGTGAACAACAGCACGGTGTAGACTAAACTAAACAATACTGTGAAAATGACATTCGTAATTTCTTTTGGTGGAACAATGAGAGAGCAGACGACATCGCAAAGCACTCAGAAAAGATGCAGGAAAATTCATTCAAGGACACAGTGTTTGTGGGAGGAGAAATATTCATGTTGAATTACCTTTGCGAGCGATGCGGATGCAGTTTATTCTGGATTCCTGAAAGAGAAAGAAAACACAGACATTACAGGGGAGGGTGTTGCTTTTCATTTAGCATAAAAGAGATGAGATAGCTGAAAGCTGAGACACACACATAAATCACGTTGAAAATATGGCCACAGCAGATAAGGAACACACTCCGAGTGAACATTAAAACATGATGGTACACAGTAAACAGGTGAGGACCACATCTGGAATCACAGTGCTGTCAACCCTCTCTGCTGTTTCTACTCTCCGATTAAATACTCAAATGACTAAACTTTGAGTGGATTGCAGTACTCTTCGCGTCAAAAGATGTTGAGAGTTAAAAGTCCTATTGACAACGTGAGATTACAAAATGTTTCAACTCTGAGAGCTGTGGTGAAGTGTTTGAGAAAGAGTTTAAAGATTCTTGCTGAAGGAGAGAGTATGAGAGTTGAAAGGGAGAGAGCATAATTAAAAGGGAGGGATTCAGACCAGTGCACCACTATGAAAAGGAATTAATTTTATTCAAATTTCAACTGATGACATCTCAGTATTATGAAAAGGACCTTTGTCAAACAGCACTAATGAGATCCAACATTGTAATCCAATTCCATCCAGCCACCTCTTGGAGGAGATGCATTATCAAATTAAGATTTACAGATGCTAATTCAGTCATTATGGGACAATTATGCAAATGTTCCCCATTCGGAAATGAGCAAAAAGCACTTTCCTCAAAATCCAGTTAAATAGTTTCTTTTTAAATTTTATTATTTTTATTGAAAATCCATTTCAAGCTGAGAGACACTTAAACAGGTTCTTAACATGATGGTTTGATCTGAAAATGCAGACATGACACAATGACAGATTCAGTGGACGTCCACTATTAGAAAATACTTATTTTGTCCTCTTTCATTTGTATTCCTGTTATGTGAGATTAAAAAGACAAGAGTCATGTATACCTACATATGGCAATCATCAAAATCATGGTAGTTTGCCCTTTTATTGAATAACTATTCCTTTTGATTTTTTTTTAAGCTTCTCTTAGAGTCCCAATTTATCTTTAGCCTATTTATTATCAGTAACAAAGTACATTTACTCAAGTACTGTGTTTAAGTACAATTTTAAGGTTTGTACTTTCTATGTTCTGCTACTTTCTGCTTCTATATTTCAGAGGAGAAATGTTGTACTTTTTACTGCACTACCTTAATTTGATGGCTTGAGTTCATTTGTAAATTCAGATGTATAATACAAAATATAATCAACGAATAAATGATGATGTACTTTTATAGATTAAAACTTTATTGATCTACAGGGGGCAAACTATCCAGCAGTACATTAAGTGTTGTGTTGTATGGGTTTTCTTTTTGAGTTCTGTGTTTTAATGTACAGAATTATTGTTGAGATTGTGTTTTGTACGGTCTCTTGTGTATTTGTTGTAGAGTTTTATGTATTTTAAAAGGCCCATCTAGGGACGGTCAATGCAAATTAGCTTGGGCTATAAATGCTGTGGTGTCTGGGATTGATGTATGCTACAGACCTATCCTCATACAAATGAACATTAAAAATGTATATTTTAGCTCCACCTTTGACAACTGGTGTACACATGAACGCATGAATAATTATAATCCAATAATGTAATATATAATATTATTCTGAAATGGGCCATTCTGCATGATGAGTCATTTTACTTTTGGTACTTTAAGTATATATTGATGGTAATACTTTTGTTGAAGTCAAATTTTCAATGTAGGACTTTTACTAGTAACTGAATAATTCTGCACTGTGGTATTACCACTTGGTACTTCTACCACGACTGGTTATATATTTATCAGATTCATTTGTCAGGGACAATGCAAACAACATTGTAACAGGTTACAATGACGTGACACAGATGTTTCTAGCTCAGGCTAATTTAGACTTCAACTAAAACATTGAGACGGTTTTGCAAATATGTGAATACTCAGTACATTCTGAAAAAGCAGTTTGTGTTTGTAATTACTGCCTTTCTTCACAGCTCCATGGTCAAATATTTAAGCTTACTTAGCAATGATTCATACTCTGTTAAGGCTTCAGTATCACTAATGATACAGAATATGGATATAAATATAATAAATTCAAATATTTTTTCCTGAATCCTGCTGTGTCTGGTTTGTTATAAAGGGACTAATTGTGAATTCCCCAGTAAAAACTCTACTACTAAACACTACATGTCATAATCATAAAGTAATGAGGATCTGCTTAGTAGATATTCAGTGAGATGTACCACTTTATTTGAGGTGGCAAAAAAAAAGTCTGGGTGCTAACATGCCCACTATGGCAATGCTGACATGCTAAAAATGATCATATAAACATTGTATGATTGGCACTAAACACTAAGTACAGCTGAGGCTGATGGAAAGCTATTGGACAAATGATCATGTGACCTGATGATGGTGCAAAGTTAAGGGATCAGCAGATCAACCTAAAATAAAAGGTGCTAAAAACTGAATTCTCTAATCCTTGTTGAATATGTTTCGTTCATTATCGTATTTATAATTTACCAGCCTTTTCTGTATTCTGATATTTTGGCAGATATTTGTTTAAAGTGGGTGAAAAAAAGCCGTACTTCAAGTCAAGAAGTAGCGTAGCTATTTGTATGACTTAATTTGTTTTGGTGCTCTGCAGTATAACATAATATATCTCAATTGCTACTGATTATCTGTTCATTTTAATTAATAATCATTAATCAAATTGCTTATAAGAGCATTTCGACTGAATGTGTCTGTAGAAATGCTGACTGGTAACTTGGAGCTTTTGAGGAGACTGACTCAATTATAGGAAACATTTTCCATCAAGGAAAGCTGATTCATCTGAACCTGCCTTCCCGTATGGAGACGGAATTTGAAACCCTACATTCAATCATTACAAGCTCTGGCACATTAAGACGGAGCACATTAACATTGGATGATAAAATAAAAATAAATAGGCATTTGTGATGGATAGACGCACATTTGTGTACATGCACGTCTGAATCCCTGTGTGCCGGCTCATCTAAAAGAGTTAATAGGCCAGGTTAAGATTGTGGGACACACATCACACGTCTGGCCGTGCTGTGCCAAGTTACGCCAGAGGGGCTGGTGGTTTCTGGCAGCTCTAAATACGAAACACAACTGCCAACATGGTACATGGTACATGGTACACACACTTTTACAGTGTATGTGTGTGCTTGTGAAGTTCGTAGATGTAAGTGTAGAGGTCATAAATGACTATGCTGTGGCCTGAAAATCCTCTAACCACAAGTAGCTCTTTAGATGAATCAATCAAAGCAATTAGAAAGGCTTGACAGTCATTCTCCAGATAATTAGCATGGTTAAATGCCAAATATTATGGGTCCCGTATACTTTTCAAACTATTACATTGCTGCCACTTTGTCGAGGATTAGGTCCCCACAAACATATTCCAGACAGACCACACGGACTTTGATTTAATGCACTACACAATTAAATGATAAAATAAGTAGGCTGACAATTTATATTTTTAATAAGCTGTTCAGGGTGCAAATACCTTGGCAAAAATGATAACTTTATCACCACTTCCATATGCAGAAACCCTTATCTGCAATTGTCTTATCCAAGTGAATGTGTGACTGCTTTCGATGGCAGCTACCCTTTCAGTTCAAGAGCAGGAACTGTTTTTTTCCCTTCTTCCACAATGAGTGGGCATAAGGTAATTATGTTTTCCTTTTCTGTATACAATCCAAAAAACTACTACAACAATAACCCGCAGTACATGAATATGCTGAAAGCATTTATGCGTCCCTACAAAATCTCATTTAGAATGCTAAAATCCTCTTTTTGGCCTACATTTTTGTGACAGAGTGAGCGCAGTGTTCAAATGTAAAAGGACTGAAATGCATAATTGCACACGGAGGATAGGTAAAAACACAAAGGAAGATACAAAAAAGCACAAACACATTATGCAATTGTGACATTCCAGTCCATACAGGCTGCGCAAGCCAAACCTTAACATCTGCTGTGTTTCTTTTTATGTTATAGACCGTCTCATTAACACTTGTTTATGAGATGTAGTATTAATAACGTCATTAACAGGCAACATAACGCATCAGTGTCATAATATGTTATATGTTGTTCTGTTAGCTTAATTGCTGCTATGCTGTGCTCTATGTTGCTTTTTGTAATTAAAACGTGTTATGTGTCAGTTCATGTTGCTATAGCAAACTAAAGTGAGCTAAATCACAAGCTTTTAAACTGACATCCCGGATTAAAAAAAAAGAAGAAACAAAGATCTGAAACACTGACTCTAGAATAAAAGCAGAGTCTGTAATTATGTGTTTGGAAGAGTACATTTAGTCGTTTTTATGAATAAAATCATCTTGTGCAGCCATGGAAATTAGGTTGTCTGTTGTTCCTTCAAGAGGAATTGTTGCAGCACTGCAGCACCAACACAGGACTGATGGCCAGATTTCGACAGTGACTGCAACTGTATTTCCAGGCGTAGGCTGGAGTGTTTGAAAGACTGGGGACAGTGTTGGCTGTGTGATTCGGCACTGTGTCTCCATTCATTGTGGGTCATGGTTGCTGGCCCCCTGCCAGGCAAAACAAAACCTAATCCCATCCGCCGGTAAAGCCAGGCCTCCCCTATCTAATCCCATGCTTAGTATCCTAGTTGTGTGAAGTGCTCACACTGCACTACATCCGTGTATTTCTCCACTGGGTTGGAAAAAGATCCTACTGGTGTTCACGGGATTTTAACCACTGACAGGATGCGGAGCGTCAAACAGACCAGTAACCCCGCTTGCATGTATTTATTCTCAGATGATGATCCCACAAGGCTGCGTTACCTACGGCAACAGTTCTCAGCTCCAATGCCACAGTCTGTCGATATTAAAGAGCTAGCTTTCTACCTCTGATCAGCTGCACCTGTGCCCAATTATCTTTAAGTAATTGCCTCACCTAGGTAGCAGCTCTTCCTGTAATGGAATTTGGGAAGGTAATGTGGCGTCCTCTGGGTATGACTGCAGCCTGGAGGGCTTTGTGTGCTCAAGAGCGGTGAAATCGATGTAAAAGAACGCACTGCTCTCAACTAACGTGGTCTACAACCAGGATTCACAAGGTTTTTGTTATGCGGACACAAATGCTAAAATGTAAAAGCTTTAAGCCTGGTTTACCTTGGTCTACATTCACTGGCTGTTTTCAAAAATACTCAACTGATTGGTGCTTAAACAAAGAGGAGGAGGAGATAAAGACATTAATAAAAGAGCCATTGAAGGAAGATCATGCTCTAACGGAAAGGAAAAGGACAGAATTGGAAAAGCATATAAAAATTAAAGCCGGATGAAGTGAAGTGAAGTACGTTGTTGATTCCAGCTTTACTGTAAGTAATGCATGCACGTAATTGCCAGTTTCAGACATGCTTTGTTTGCAGAGAATCAAAGCGGTTGGATATAAACCTACATAATATCTAACAAGTTACACTGCCAGCTCAATATGTTTTCATCCAACTACCCCATTCACAGCACAAATGCTCTTTCAAGGGTTGTGAGCCCAGACAATGCCAACTGTCCCACAGTCAACCAAAGCATTAGTAAATACAGATACTCATTAACAAGACTCATCATTATTCTCAACACTAATGGTTACAGCTAGCTGATGAAGTGCTGCCAGATCTGCTGCACCACTGGTGGCACTTACAGGGATAGTTTGGATTTTTTGAAGTGGGGTTGTATGAGGTGCTCTGTAGTCGGTCAGTGTATTGCCTAGTGTAGATGGCAGTCAGCACCCCCACCCCCATTGTGCAGAGACACACAGGAGTAAGGGCACGGGAGCAAGCAATGTACTGCTGTGGAAGGAGGCATCAGCAAAACGTATTTTAGCCAAAAGAAAGGCGCACCTACAAAAACCGATACCAGTATAAGTGTACGCTATATTTTGAATATTTTTCACAGCTAAACCTTTTCAAACATGGAACTGAATCTATGCTCTCTTCAAACAACCAGACTTCTTTGACATCGATTGTCATTTCACCTCGCAGAACACAGAAGTTGCTGGTCTACCGCTGCCATCAATCGGTTACTTTTTGTTTGTGTTATTATGGGACTTCATGAATCTCAACTAACACTTTAAAACACCAAAATTCACACAATAACACAGAAAAACTAACCGATCGAGGCAGTGGTAGTCCACAGAAGTACATTGCTTTTCTCCCATCTTAGTATTCCTGTGTCCTTCTCTAAACTGGGGGTGTGCCGACCGACATGTAATGTGTAATAAACTATAGATAGTCAAAAAGTACCTTTTTCTAACCCACTTCAAAACATCCACACTATCCCTTTAACAATTACTCACCCCTCTGAAGTTGCTCATAGCCTGGAAGTAGACAAGGTAGCTTTTGCGTGGGTCCAAAGGGCTGTTCCAGTAGCCGTTGTAAGTGTGATTGTCGCCCACAGTGAAGGGACTGGCCTCTGGGATGCTGCTGGGCGGCAGCTCGGCAGTGTAGTAGTGTGGTGTGCCTCGGGCCTGCGCCTCACCGTGGGACATGGGCAGCGGGAAACACTCCTGAAGCCGAAGCTCCCGCTTCACTTTCTTCACCGTTTCCTCTTCAATCACCACCTGGTATGTACTGGAACACAGAGTGGATGTGCACCTTCAATAAGCCGTGTTTGGTATAAAATAAAGATCTAATATGTACATTTGAGATGATTTCCTCACCTGACAGGGGCCCCTCTGCCTTGGGCGGGCCGTAGCAGGACAGTAATGGTGCTCTCTGTCTCGCTGAGGGGGGACGGCATGTCTCCGTAGTCAAACGTGGGGGCTGAGGACACAGAAACACTCTGAATTTACATGTACTCACACGCAGACACACACATATTGGCTCACCCAGTGTTCATTTAGGCTACCCTATTTCAATTTAAACACAGTATCTGCTTCCACATAAACGTGTTCAGCCCCCCAATATGTTGTGAAACTGACAGAGCTTTTAGAGTCATCCCTTTCTCACTGCTAATGTACTCAATACCCATATCCTCATATTCAGTACTCTGTATGAATTTTCTAGT
Source organism: Cottoperca gobio (assembly GCF_900634415.1). Taxonomy (NCBI): domain Eukaryota; kingdom Metazoa; phylum Chordata; class Actinopteri; order Perciformes; family Bovichtidae; genus Cottoperca; species Cottoperca gobio. Next base: position 13,874,259 of record NC_041370.1, on the reverse strand, counting down.
TGTCTTGGATACAAGTCCAATTAAAAGTTATGAGTGTGGCGCTAAATTGAACGGGTTGCTCATTTGAAAGGATTGGGCTAAAGTCATGCTCCTCCCTGGAGATGTGGTGGCACATTTCTCCTTAATATCAGTAGTCAATTAGTGAAGGGGAAGGAGAGCAAAGTATTCATGAGAAATCAATGATTATCATATTAAGAAGCGGTTTGCTAATACCGCAGCAGAAAAGAGCTGACATCAATTAAGGTGAGGCATTAAAGGGAAACTGAATGTGCATTTGTTGACATTAAAGGTCTGTTGTGTTTTTTAGAACTAAAAGAGGGTTTTGATGCCTGCTGGCAGATAGAGTCTATTTGAAGGATGCTTTTTTTTTAGCAGACACGGCGGTGCACACGTCTGAATGCACGCGCCCCAATGAGGAAATGCGTGTAGTTGGATACTCTGTGGTGGGTATTGTTCGAAGATGCTGACAGTAGTAGCTGTTGAAGGTGTTCAGTGTTTGCTAGCTGTCAGTGCAGATTTGAGAGACGCTCAGTATAAGTGAATGTTCTGCACCGTGGGCCAGTGGAGGAGGTTGAGGATGATCTGCGAAGACTTTTGGACTCTATCTGTGGTCTGGCTTTGTGCCAACGCTCTGTCTGCCATACAGCCAGTAAGCAGTGATTGTGCTCTAAATCTATAATTAAACAAACCGAGCCTCTCTGTAAAGAGATAGGAGCAGAAGGAGTGAGTAAATGTGTGGGCGACAAAGGATGGGAGTGGCTGTGTGTCCCTAAGAGGTGTAATCCCATCCCTTAACAAGCGCAAATGCATCATTAAGAGGACATAGAAACACCAAGGCTGAATTTCTTTCACCAGTAATAAGCTCTGAGACTCTCGGAAGTGACATTCTGGTCCCGAGTATGTACTGCATCGTTTTTTTTATACATAACACACAACAGTGTCCCCGCTGCGGTGTCCCTCTGCTTCCTACGAGTTAATTTATGTCTCGAGGACTGTGAGATGACAGTGTCACTAGTTTGGAAAAGCAATGGAAAATAGTTCCGACACTCTGGGAGCAGTAGTTTTGCCTCCGCGAGAGAAGAAAGCTGCCAAGGTCAAAATAGAGAGAAAACCTGGAACCTAATTATAGCACACAGTGGGTGAAGTCTAGCGTTGTACCTGCATGGTGCATCAGTGATAGGCGGTGATGGCACAGCCTCTACATGGAGAGGCTGCCTGTTTCCATTTCTATTTTACAATTTTACAGCAGCTTTCACACTCAGACTCTCATTCAGTCAGTGTAGCAAATACCTGAGATGTTAGTGGTGATTTCAGTGAGGGCGGTCTGCCCAAAGCCCTTGACTGTGCGGGCTCGAACTGAAATGAGGTAAGTTGTTCCTGGATGGAGGTTGGAGAACATGTGGTAGGTCTCATTCTTCAGCTTGGACACAGTTCTTCTAGGTCCCGGGACGTTGATGCCCGGATCAGACGACTCAATGCTCTGGTAACTTATCTGATGAAAAGAAGATGGTGTCAGGGTAATGACGTAAAACCTCAGATTTTACTGATGTTATGCTTTGTTATGGTAGCTGCTAACACATTTCAAGTGATAGATTCGTGCTGATCTGCAGAGGTCATTAACTCAAACGGCTCTGTCATAAGAAGTCATTCTAATGTTTGATTAATACGATTCACTTCACTCATAAATTAATTTTTTTCTATAAATCAATGTACTAATAGCTTGAATGGTTATAGTTTTGGATGAATAGGATTGGCATTGGCACTTGAGTCAAAGTCATACAAGGAACCTGGAGTTTCTTTTTAAAGTAATGTGAGTGGTAAATGTTTTTCTGATTGCGTAATCATTATAAAGACCATAGACTGAGGACACCACGAGGTAAAAAGTGTATTTAAAACAGTGCTAAGTGTATGAGTTAAATTAACTCTTATTAACACTCAAGTATTGAGTGTCCTTTAAAAGTAAACTATTTTATAAAGTTTTTCGTCTAAGGGTGATTTGCCTTGCCTCCGTGGTACTCTCGAGAATTTCCACTTATATTCCTCAAAATAGAGGAGAGCTAAATGAGGCAACCTTACTTCAGACAAGGGTGAACATATTCCTTCATTAAAGGAACGGACACACACTCACTAAACACTGTATTATGCTCATATGCATGTGGTACCCACACATATACATATGCACGCGCACGCCAGGCAAACTGAAGATGCCACTCAAGCCAAACCAAAGGCTTTTGCTGATTATCATAAGAAGCGCTTAATGCCTGCTCACGCCTCCTTAGTGTGAAGATAGAATTATGAGCAGTCCAGTGACTAAACACAGACAGACCTCTGTGTTTCCTCTACAAAGGCAGACATAAAAGATGCCCCACAGTGCATGGAGCAGCGAGGAGGGCTTGAAGGACAGCATGGCGGTCGATGGGCTCAGGCAGAGTGGTCAATGGTTTAATCTGAGAGAAATGAAGAGGCTTTCTAAAGCTCTCTATGAAGCTGAGAGAGATCAACACACTACAGGGTAAGAAATCCTGAGCAGCCTCCACTTTATATGTCAAACCACAAATCCTATTTAATAATATCCTTGAGGCAACATTGCGGAAGAGGCCAAAGAAAGAAGGCTCGAGCATAGGTAGGCAGGCCCACTGATGGCTCACCACAAACATTATACGGCTAAACGTAAGGCCCAACACACGCATGTGGGTTATCTGTTAATGACACGGGGCTGGATTTTAATTCCCAAAGACCGGCGTTAAGTGGTAATGTGCACAAGGTTAGTGAGAGCGTATCAGAGCGTCGCTGCTACTTTCCCTCATATACTGTACCTACAGTAGTAAGCTCTGCTCAAGGGAACTGTTCCCAACTGTTTGGGAGCCAGTCCCAGACGCAACAATATCGGAAGTCTTCTGCTTGTTATTGGATACGTTTTCTTTCCGTTAAAAAGTGAAAAATACAGTTTGAATATATGAACAAGTAAAAATCCAAACATCTTTCTTGCTTGTCCAAGGAGGTAAACTAAGCTAACATTCAAGCTAACAAAGCATACATTTTGTTTTGAATTGACAGGACAGATAAATTCGAGCGTCTCTCTGGGTTCACCTCATATTGGGTAAGAAGGCCATTCGGCTCGACAGGCTCCTCCCACTTCAGGAAGATCATGTCATCCAGCGGGGTGAAGGTGAGCGACTCTGGCGCTATGCCTCCGGGAACTATAAGAAATTGTCAGAACAAACATTTGTCAGGGAAATTGAAGTGCTAATCCCACAGTGAGCCTCTCCTGTCATTACCACAGGAGTGAATGTCACCGTGGCTTAGAACACAATACTCCACATGAGACACTCAGACAGCCAGAGAGCAGCAGACACAGAACATCAGATAAAGACACAGTTAAATTATGAAATGCATCAATTATGCAACCACGGCACAGACAAGAGAAAAAGAATCTAAGAAGCATACTATCATTTCATATGAATCTTCAGTTGAAATATATTGATGAATATGTCAGACGCTTGCTGGTAAACTTGTGTCTGAAGTGCAGCGAGAGGACTGTCAGTGCCTGAACATTCAACATTAGACTCTGTTAACAGTGTTTTAGGCCATTGGGTTGCAGCCCCAGTCTGTGTGAGCGCTGTACAGAGGAAGACTGTTATGTGAGATTCAAGCCTGTGGCAAAAGCTAGAGCCCAACAGCTGAGTCGACTGTTATGTTTCAAATGAGTTAGTCTGGAAGACAGAGTTGCTTATTAAATATTTTTGAAACAGCGTTCACAATTGACATGTACTATATATATATATATATATATATATATATATATATATATATATATATATATACTTTTTATTTCTTACGGAAAAGCTTGCTTTCTCACTCTCTCTTGATCATTTCCCCTCTTTCTCTGTATACTGTATATCTCTTTCTGAAAAATCTTGTTTGTTTTGATTTTGTTTCACGGCAGAATTGATTTTTCTCTCAGCTGCCATGCAGACGATGTGCAGCGGCACAAAAGAATAATAGGAGATAAGAAATAAGCACAAAATCCTATCTCAGGGTTGCCAGGGACTCAGATATAATGTTTTCTCTTTTATGTTATTTTCGTCTGAAAATGAAATGGATCTTTTGTAATGCTGATTCAGCCTCAGTCAGATGGTCACCCTCTCTCTATTGTGTTAAAGCAAGACAGAGGAGCCGCTGTTAATGTATTAAAACATTGAGCAAATTCACCACATATGAACCAAACTGACTCGTATAGGAATTTGTATATTTTATCTACTTGATTTGTGTTGAAAATTACCTTAAAACCTCAAAAATATCTATCACAGTGTAAGCTAAATGTGACAGTAAAGTTCTGACTGTGGGCAATGTCAGGTCTGGAAAGTCTCTTGTCTGACATTTATAATAGTTAAATTAATTAAAGTACATTTTAGACGTCATGTGATCATAATTTAAGATATTTTAAGACAGTTTTTCTGTCCTCTGCTTTCATACTATGGTTTCTGTAACCTCCTCCAGAGACTTACTGTCCTCCTCGGTCTGGAAGGTGACCTCTCTGCCCTCTTTTTTCCCCTCTGGGTTGGCCAGTGACAGACGGACATGGATGCCGTGGTAGGGTGGCAGATCACGCAGCGTGAAGCGTGAGGCGTTGTGTTCCACTGCCAGGCACTCGCGCACAGTGGTGTTGTGGCCCCCGCCACCTCCCGCCGTGGTGTAGCGGTAGCACAGGGACACTGAGTACGTGTGGCAGCGTGTCAGGTTGAACGCCAGATTCTCCCACTGCAGGGACAACTGCCTGGATTGGATATCTGTGGTCGTGAGGCCCCGCAGTGCACGCATAGGCTCTGGGAGGGAGGAAGATTGAAGAAGAAAGAAGAAAGGAACATTGAGTAATAAAGAAAGTTGAGACAAAAACAAGAAATATCATTAGAGAAGCCCTAAAGGCACACTCGTGAGTTTTAGAAAATGAAACCACAGGTAACTTTGTTTTATTATGAAATATTTGATTTCAGACAGCGCACCCAGCAAATGACAGTGTCACTGATGTCCCAGGACTACCCTGGCAATTCTTCACTTGTTCCCCTCCCACATGCCGCCATATTGCCCTGCCACAACATGGAGGTCGACAGTTTGCTGCCAGCGCAACACGCCCACATCCCCCATGGCAGAGCGGGAGCTCATGCCAATTGCGCTAATTAATCGGACAGGCTGCAAGTTGCCGTCACACTCCCACCAGTCCCCGCCTCCGTGTGGCTGAGAAAATTGACTATCCAGTTGTACTTATTTGTCCTGAGGTTTAATCCACACACAAAAACGCCAATGCAATACAAGGGCATTCACTTCCGCTGGTCACTTTTACTGTCGGGTCATCGCGATGGCATGTTGCATATTTTTAGAAGAAACCAAGTTAATTCTGGTTACTGCCAGGTTAACCCTGACTTTCTGTGACTAACAGAACAACAGCTCTGTCTTTCATATCCTTCTCATATGTAATGGCTGGCTGAAAGATACAGAGAGCCTCTATACACAGAAGCACAGACCAGCCAGTGTTCAGGAGGACGTCGGGAAACTGAAGAGAGGCTGAGTTAAGCCAAGGACATCCTCAGTATCAATGGAGGCATTTATCAGTGGCCATTATTAACACAGTCACTTCCTTTTTGTAAAGCAATATGCTACATAATGTATTGTAATGATTTATTCTTTTAATAGGCCATGTTGAGTAATGGGCCAGGGAGGCAGGGAGTGACAGCGGACATATGGGGTACAGGGAGAGATCAGTGAAGTTTGAGGTTACTGGCCAAGGTCTTCATTCCTTCACTGACTTGCACTCAGTGGGATTCTCGCTGCAGCGCAGATTAGTGCAGGGAACTTAAATAAGGAGGCTAATGCATCACTGAGTAGGGGCTAATGTAGTAAAACAAGAATTATCTATACAAATGGATAAGGTAGGGACTTGGCTTGGGAACCGGCGGGGTCACAGGTTCAAGTTGACGAACGGACCACGTACAGATTGTGGACTGGCAGTTCGTCGGTGCCAGTTCGACTCCTGCCGAGGTGCTTGAGCACGTCACCTAACCCCCAACTGCTCGGGGCGCCTAACTATGGCACCCCCTCGCTCTGACACCTCTCCATTGATGCATGTACTGTATATAGGTCCTGTTTGTGCATGTGTGTATTTTGGGCCTATGTGAGTAATGTGTAAAAAGAATAATAGGGAAAAACATTAATTACCCCTCGAGGGATTAATAAAGTGTGTCTTGTCCTTCTCATTTGCATTTGATGTATAACAGAATTATTTAGCTCTATCTTTGTCGTCATCATCCTTCACTCGCAATCTATTGTACATGTTCAAACACTCATTAATTAACATGCTAACATGAGATACAACAGCCTTTTGCCAAGTTTCGCACTTATTACTGTGGTCGCACAATTCTTTTAAAATTTAATTTTATGACACTTTCAATCTATACTGAGCCTTCTGCAGTCACCCGCTTTCTCTTTTAATTTGCTGTCTGGCATCTCATACTCGGTGGAAATATGACCAGAGCATTGATCTGAACCTTATCCTGGCTAATGTGACAGCAGATTAATGTGTGGTCACAGTAATCGCAAAGTAGTAGACTGCACCCAGAAAGAAATGGTAATGTTCCATTGTTCAGAGTGACTGAGGATTGTCTTAATGGTGCAATTGATAGTCTGCACTGTCTGAGAGCTAAATAAAGAGAGGCATTTAACTGTTGAGTTGATGAAAGCACCGCCAAAGAGACCACAGTGTGCTCATTGTGGCTTTTTTCAAAGTGGACATTTGTGCCAGCCCCTTCCCTTTTTCTCGTCTTATTTGTGTGTATGCCACGGGCACCCATTCTCTGGCACCCTGTGGCGTGAAAACTGCAGCCGCCTCAACATAGCCAAAAGCCCAGAGCCCCATGTTGATCCTTGGAGATTGGACGTTAAACTAGATGTGACAGGTTCTGGTTTATTATCCCCCCTAAAACTATGACATGGGACGGCAGCAGGACAGAGCGGAGTTGCCTTAGAATGCGTGCATCAGTGGAGGGGATCTGCACTGACTGTGTCAGACAGGAAAACCAAATTTATACAGACACGCATGCCCTGTACCCATGTGCGAGCAAAAACTTGAGCACACATAAATCCAAACACCCCAAATGTGAACATATAGGTAATTCTGGCTCAGAATGGAAGACATAATGAACGACATGCCAAGAAAGGCAAAGCTCTTGTGTTCCTAATGTGCCTAATTTTAGTCCAGCTCCAGAGTTGGCTCCCTCTGACAGACCTAGAGCAGGGGCTTTCCAGAAGGTTCAGTGACCCAGCAGCAGGTGGAAGACCATTAACATAGTTTGGGGACCACCTGCAGTACAAATGCTCGCATCTCCTCTGTGATTTACTTGAGGGGCTTCAAGCTGTGCTAATGCACCGTGCTGATAATCACAGCAATGGCTCATCAAGCACACCTGGATGGCCATCAGAGCAAGGCAGAGACCATGTTCACATTCACGGCCATTAGTTTTACAGCTACCGCACGAGGACAGCTCGGCTCTGCGAGGATGTGCATGTGTATGGCGAGGCCAGCTAGCCAACTTGTTTGGGAAGGAGGGGAAATATTCACCATGACCAATAGAAGAGTGAGATTAGTCACAGTGGATAGACACAGCTTCTGGAGAGGAAATACACTTTCCTCCTCCATACAGCGAAGGGTTCAAATTCCCCTTCTGTTCATTGGATAATTACCAGCTCCCTGAAATCACCGCAACACCCCCACCATCTATTTTATCCTGCTAAAAGCTAATCAGGCCAACAGCAAGGAGGGACAATCAGGATTCAGCGGTGGAATGTAGGGTCAGGAGGGAACGCGTCGACCAGATGGTTTGGAGGTCGGGTCAGGGGGAGCTCTGGGAACCAGGTGGTGATTAGAGTCTCCTGCAGGGTCAAGAAGGTAAGATTCACCAGGTGGAGGTGTACAATGCTGCAGCGTTTTACACCGCAACACGCCCAGGTAAGAAATGCAACCACTGATTGAGTCACGCAGGAGTCAATCAGATGTAGCTGCACTACAAGAAAAAACTAATTCAACCATCAGTCACTCACAGCTTCACAGCTACCTAGACAGAAGTACTGAAATTTAATTTTGCCTACACTTCCTCTGTATTAAACTGGTACTGCATCTAAATGCCCTATTTAACAGCTCAGCAAACACTGCAGCATTACTTATCCCACACATGGTTGAACAAGCTAATGTCACAGTGGTTGAAATGTAAATACATCATTAAAGGCTGAGTTTAGTGACTTTCACAAACACCGATACCAGCAACTATGAAAGCAATTTCCGTACGCTGTGGATCCTCTCTCGCTTCACCTCTCGCACATTCACTCGCCTCGTTTCTACGGTTTCACTCTCTCACTTTGAAAAACTACCCTTCTCTCCCACACACACGCTCCCACACCGCAGCCTTCCCTCCACTCTTCCCTCTCTTGCTATTGACTTTTTCTATATTTTTATTGTGAATTTCCCATGTCTCTTGAGTTGGGGGCAGGGATTGGGAAGGGAGGGCTGTGAGCTCAATCATGGCGCCCTGATGAATGGGGGGTGTCTCTGGCTGTTGAGAGAGGAGAGTAGCTTTAATATGTCATTGGAGAGGGGGCTAGGGAGGCTCTACTGAAGCAGTGTAGGGAGATATGTGAGGGATGGTGTGTGGCAGGAAGAGACCGTTGGGCATAGAAAAGAGTGATGACCATGGAAGACTCAAATCCACAGACTGCCTTTGGGTAACACGAAGCTCTCCATTTTGTGTGCCTGTGAGCACTGCGCACACATTGCAGATGCAGGCAGCGGTAATGACTGACTGCATCTCTGTTCGTGCATCTGCATCGACACAGTACTCTTTGTGCTATATAAGTGTACGTATATTTAAAAGTTGCTGGCATCCCGCTCATCTCCCTGGGTGTTCTGTGTCTGCACAGTGACAGATGACAGGGGTGCACAGACGTGAGCAGGGAGTACAAAATGCTGGAGAAAAAAAAAAAGCCTGATGGGAGGAAAACCTTCACCTGAATGACAGATGAAATAATTAATATTTAAATCAGCATTATTGGAATGTCAGCTGTTACTGTAGTTTAAGGGGAAGTTATGCTTTTGCTGCAAAGAGGAAGCAGAAAGTCTATTATTATATAAATTGAGGGACGGGAAGTTGATCAGCGTATCTAATAATCGATTCATTGTTTCTGTCATTTTACAAGAAGAATTGACAAACATACCCCTCGTTCCAGGTTGTCAGATGTGAGGATGTATTGCTTTTCTTTGTCATATATGACGGTAATGTTCTGGTTTTGGACTGTTATTCGATTAAAACAAGAAATTTAAGACGAAATGTTGGGCTCTTGGAATTTATAACTTTCCCTATTTTCTGACATTTATAGATAAAATATAAATCTATAATGAATTAATATAAAACCTGAACTTCAGATTATTTCAAATAATCGTTAGTTTCAGCCCTCCATACCTATTATGAATATGTGAAGTCATATATTGTCCATAGTACTGTGTCCTTCCTTTTTTAAACAATTTACATGTGTGTATCTGTGTGTATCTGTGTGTATCTGTGTATCTGTGTATCTGTGTATCTGTGTGTATCTGTGTGTATCTGTGTGTATCTGTGTGTATCTGTGTGTATCTGTGTGTACTGTGATTGATATGTATCACCCGGTGTCACCTACAAATTCTTGTACATTTATTGTATGTGCCAAATCAAATTTATATCCTCTTAAAGATACCAAAGAAGCCTGCTTAAGGCTAGCCGCAGACGTCGGCCAGCTGTTATCTTTTAAATAAACCGTCAAACCCATATTGCAGTGCTGGCAGCAAAAAAGTCTTCTCTCAGTCTCCACAGCTCCAGAGTTCAGAGAACACCACTGATAGCAAATGTGCCTTTTCTTAAAAGATAAGTATATGCAACAACTGAGGCTGAACTTGTCCATCAGCTCCTCACTGATTGAATTTTAGCAGATTATCGTGGCAGATGCAGCCCCATAATGTAAGACTGTCGGAAGTTTTGGTGTGTGTGGCTGTTGGGCATCGGTACTTTAAGCTGTGGATCTTTCGTGAAATTAATTAATTAAGTTCAGAGAATTCATCGGTCTTATTTTAATCCAGATTAAATGTATAAACCAGTGCAATTTAGAAAATCACAGAGACAGCATCCTGGTACAGGTTGCATTGAAGACCCTGCTGCCCCATGCTTGTGGTTTCCACCAAACAGCCAGATTCAACACACTGATCCAGGGCTCTGGGGGACTGCATCACCTAAACAGTGTACACTTCAATTCCCCTGAGCACTACACACTGCATAATGGCTGCTTTCAGAGAAATGTCTCTGCACAAAAAAAAAGAAATATCTCATATTTGGTGAGACAAACACAAAACAGGAATAGAGTGAATAGACTGTTGTAGCCTGTAACATGACAACATACTACAAGATTCAGATACTGCTTTAAATTCCTGCTTGGGATAAGGTAAACAATACTCCACAATTCAACTTCAAACTAATAACATACAGGTGGAAAGGTGGTGTGTTTTCAGCTTGCAAAGTAGCAGCAGCAGCTACACGCTAGCCAAGAGTTTGCAGTAGCAATATCACTTTTATGTTTGTCAGGTGTTAAAATACTCTGTTATACGAATGAGCGTGTAGTTAATAGTTATGGTTCTGTTGTACTTGCCTGAACTCACGCTCTAAGCTCGGTTATCTAACATGGCCTGCAATCAAATGATGCTATATGACGTCAAGTACAATACTATAACACATTAGGTCAACGGTTCCCAACCTGAGGGTCTCAAGATGATTAGACGGATAAGAATGAAAAAAATGGTTAATGAAAAATTATATTATGCTAATCTTTTTCTAACTTCTCAAAAAATAAAAGAATAATAATAATAATCTTGTAAAGTAATGATGCTTTTATCTATTTGAAAAACCTTAACTGCATATGTTTTTAATTCCTTGTGTAATTTCTGCTTTGCTGATTGTGTACTTGTAGATGCTTCTTGTTCTCAGATCTCTTTTGGAAGAGAGATCTTAATCTCCAAGAAACTACCTGATTGAACAAAGATTAAACAAATAAAATAAGTTAATACAATTTAAACAACCCGAGTTGGAAAAAAAACCCTCTTTAGTTACATTGTACATTAATAACTTCAAGAAACGCTTCATATTAAGGGCTCACAAGCCAAAAAGGTTGGGAGCCGCTGCATTATGCGACACTGTCCAGTTGTACAGTGTGTTAGAAGCTCACCTGCACACTTGGTCCTGCTCACGAGAGGCGGTCCTGGGGGGCCGGTTCCTCCCTCCCCGGGCCGAGTCAACAGCACACTGATGTGATACTCTGTGTCTGGATCCAGGTGCCACAGCTTATAGGTGACCATGTTGACTCCATGCACCTCTGACCACGGAGACTGGCTGGCGCGGTACTCAATCTCCTTCCTGATAATGGGGCCATCTCCCAGGATAGAGTTGGTGTTGAGCTGGATGATTAGGTAAGTGGAGCCGGCGCGCAGCAGCTGGGGTGGTGCAATGGGGGATGGAGGCACTGTCAAAGGAAATGAAAAGCAGTGTTTTTCGTTTTCCTGTTCAAAAACAAGTTTGTATTGGTAAAAGTATTTGCTGGCGGGCCAATGGCACTGATGCCTGGTCTAGGGAGGTAAAGTTGCCGTATTAAGTTGATCAAACAGTTGTATGCAAACAGATTTCTCCCAATGTTAAAGCCTGTTGACTCCTAAATGAGTCCCAAGAGACTGCGGGATGTGAGCAGGTGAAACGGCGTTCAAATAGCAGATTAGTCATACCTATTAACAAGCAATTCAGAGCCTTGCATACATGTTAGCAAAGCAGTGAGTGAAAAAACATCTGTGCATGCAGTGCATTGAATGTGCATGATCTTTGTAGCTGAAGGATTAAGCGCTGTACATCTTTTTCTCTAACTGAGTGTTCTGTCCTCACAGCTGGTAACCATGATGAAAGAGGAGACTCTGCATCACTGTCGGAAAAGATTGCCAAGCCAAGGATTAATTCCAGAGCACACCGGTCAAAATGTCACTTACTGGCAGATCCAAGCCACTGAACAATTACACGGGCAAGAGTGTGAAGGAGGGAAGGGAATGCAAAAGAAATGAGGACAAAGCATTAGAAAAGATCAGAGTTAGATCTGTGGCTGTGACTAATCCTTCATTCCTGCAGAGGCACCTCTGTCTTTTATGGCCCTCCTCTCTGTGAGCTTTCAACATCACCAGCGCCTCACCTCTACTCTGTGCCTCTTCCCTTGCCTGCAGCAGCTCATCTTTGGGCTGTCAATGACTGCATCCATAATGAAAGGCCACATTTAGGCCTTAGGCTAAGCAGCCAGTGGGGCCAGATTTAAAACAACTCACTCATCAAGTTCACAGCTCTAGAGTTATTTTTTTTCAGTATATTATTCCCCCCTCTGTTTACAGAGCTATTGTCAAACTAAGCATTGCACTCAGTGCTACTTTCTGTTTAATTAAGGATTTCTTTAGACGTATGGATTTCCCCTCAGGGATCAATAAAGTATGTCTTCTTCTTCTTCTTCTTTTTCTTTAAATGTGCTCACGATCAAAATATAATATGGGGCCACCACAAAAGCCACAATAATGTAAGGAGAAAGATGAAATTGTTTTATTCATTATGTGGACATGTTGCTGTCCTCAATAGGCCAATAATTGAGCTTCATCATGATTCCTGCATGCAATCTGCGGTATAGAAATGAGTGCTTCCAACTCATTAAGGGGATGATTAGGCTCGTCTTAGCAGGGAAGTAGGGGGAAAGGATTTGAAAGTCTCGTTAAGAACGGGGTCTCAGCTCCTGTGACATAGACTACAAGGTAATTCATTGAACATGACTTACAGCCGGCCATCACATCTATTCATGGTGCAGAACGAGCTGTGCAATAGGCATGCAACATCTTTGTCCTGATTGTATATTAGAGTTGTTGCCTTGTGTTGTATGCCTCCGCCAACTAGTCAAGTTGCAGTTAACATCCATGTCTCTACATATAAAATATAAAATTGCCATCTTGGATAACCCTTCTCACCCTCTCTGCAACAAACTGTGGCAGATTGGCAGCTTGTTGCGGAGAAAAGGATGAAGGACCAAATCAAAGCATAAGACTTCTTCTTCATCCATGTCCAAGGTCTACAATAGAGGATAAGCGTTGTTGTTCAAATGGAGCTTTTCAATTTGAGAGCATGCCTCCTTGATTTCACATTCAGATTTATTTTATGTGTTCCCCAATAACCATGCCCTCACACGTGCAAGAAGTCCCTACTTGCACATAGATTTGCTCTTCTTCTGCTCAAACTGCATGCTTGCACTCAGATATATTGTTGCTTGCACAGATTTCCACATCTCCAGCTTCAGGCTTCTCACAGTCAGGCTACTTCTGTGCACGTGGGAAAACGTCTGCTCTCAGATTTCTCTTCTGCTCTTGGATTTTTTGTGCAATAACCCTGTCAAGATTTCCAAACTTTGTGTTTGTAAAGGAAACGCACCCACAACGAGAGAGATCAATTCCTTGGTCAACACTACACGTGGCACAAACAATCTAAGAGCAGAAGAGAAATCCAAGAGCAGACGTTTCACGCACGGCCTGATTGTGAGGAGAAGGGCTGAAGCTGGAGTGCAGGAAATCTGTGCAAACAACAATATAGCTGAGTGCAAGCTTGCAGTTTAAGGAGATGCAGAGCACAAGGAGGGACTTTTTGAGAGTGAGGGCATGGTTTTGGGGGAAAGCGTCACAAAATCTGAATGTAAAATCAAGGAGGCATACTCTCAAATAGAATAACAAGCTCTTGAATAAAGATAGTAAAAAAGCTCCATAGTTCTTGTTCTGCTGTATGTCTATTAGTGTGTTAGTTCATTGAGAGAAACAAAAATAGAGTCACATTCCTTGTATGTTATGCTTGGCCATTAAAGCTGATTCTGACAGATCACAAAGTTGTAGCCATGACAGAAGACAATGCTTCAAATAGAGATGCAAAGAAACTTCAAATTCTAAAACGTGGATGCTTTACACATATCTTCGACAGCACAGATGATCTATCTATACAATCACTACAGTAAAATACTTATTTGTTGAGAATGTGAGCACATTAAATGGTATCATGGCCTTCTATGGGCAATAGGCCTGTACAGTATCACAACTGAATGAATGTTAACATGATTACAATTGCAGTGGTAACTTGCTGATGCTAAGCATGTATAATGTTTACCATGTTCACCATCTTAGTTTAGCATGTTATCATGCTAACATTTACAAATCAATACCAAACATAAAGTACAGGTGAGGCTGATGGGAATGTCCTTAGCTTTACAGATGTTAGGTCATAAAGCAAAAACAGAAGTTCTGAAGAAGATGATGTTACTAGAGAAAAAGTTAAGGGATCACCAAAGTTATTACAATTCATGCCGATGGGGAACATGAATGTTTGTACCAGATTTCATGGATATCCATTTAAATAGCGGTTGGGACATTCCACAAACAACCACAAATGTCAACCTGCTAGTGGCGTTAAAGGAAAGTCACGGGATCACAAATCATTCGGATGCATCATCTGTGGATCATGAATGTCTGAACAAAATTTCATGGCAATACATCTGACAGTTGTTGAGCTGGTTCAGTCTGGACCAAAGTCATGGACAGACCAACAAATCGATTAACAGGCCAACGTAAAGAACAATATTGCCATCATAGAGCGTGTTTTGATACAGTAGAGGACAAGGAGATTAGGAATCGTTTACATTTCCCCTTCTCATCCTCCCATTGCTGAGGGCTGGAGTTCGTTATACCATCAAACCGTCCCACAGCCATGTCATTACTATGCTGTCAAAGTGCTGCCAGACTGTGGAGTTGGAGTGAGTAATGGGAGTGAGGTCACCATCTGTGTTACATGATATGACAGGGGCTGCAGGATTCCAAGTCAATTGAGCAGCTCTTTGACAGAAAGCTGAAGAGCTGAGCGTGGCAGCCTATTTGACAACTCCATCTCAGAAAACAACACATGTAAGGGAGATTGCATTTACTGTCCAGAGAGCCTTCATGTGTGTCAAGCACCTTACAATTTGTGATTTGTGAATGATTCCGTTTGAAATAGGTCTGCGAAATCCACAATCGTGCAAAAAAGATGTTGTAGGGGTAATTTGAAATGTGTAACACTAGTGGTTATCACTGTTTGTTAATTCTTCTTTGAATCAGATGCAGTAATCTACTGTGGCCGAGAAGAGCAGAAAACCATGTTATTATAAAACATAGCAGGGAAAACTGATGGTTGGGATGAAAGTAAAAGAAGGGGGAGAAAGACCAAAAAGAGAACAATCACAGGAAAAAGAGATATTGTTTACCTTTGACGACGAGTTCAGCAAAGTTTGAGACCCCAGAGCCCCTGGGGGACTGAGTGACGCAGCGGTAAAGGTCTTGATCCGTCCGTTGGACGCTGTCTAGCTGGAAGGATAGTACGAAGCGCCGGTGACTCAAGTGCTTGACTGACGCCGTTGTTAAAATGTCTCCACTATGTCTCTGGAAAGCAGTAAAGGACAGGGTCAGAGAAAACAGGACGGGTCAGAGAAAACAGGACGGGTCATCATGTCCCTCTCTCCCCCACACACACACACACACACACACACACACACACACACACACACACACACACACACACACACACACACACACACACACACACAGGTACATGTCATCTCATACAGTGTATCATGTGCAATAGCTACACACACAAAAATACACACAATTACAAAAAGAAGCAGCAGAGGCCAAGATATCTTGACTGTTTGGGTTTAATAGACCCTTTCTGGCAGGAAGGGCAAATGTCAAACTTAACCATATGCTCCCAAACCCTGGATCCTACACTTCCCGTGATGTAACTCCATACTGTATATACTCTCTTCATTAGACCTTCCCTGGCTGGTAAATATCCACATCCTTCAAATCCCATTCCCCCAGTCCGTAACGCAGGCCTCCGAGGCCACAACAGACATCTGTTTTAACTATAAGAGTTTCTTAACAAATCTTGGTTATTAAAAGACATGGGGAGAACATACATTTTAAAACCATGTTTGTAAAACGCTCTGTAGAAATGTGGAACACAAAAATAATTTATTGATCTGTTGTGTGATAAAGATTTAGCTTAAGAACGAAAATTGTTATTTTTCTAGACTATTCCCTATAATATATTTGTATGAGTAAGTGTGTTTTATGTTATTGTGAATATCTGTAAAGTCAGTTCAATTGTATTGTATTGTTCCAAAGTAGTTGTCCTACTTCCCTTTTCGTTTTCCTTATTTCTTCCCTTCCTTCCTTGTTTTTATGCTGTGCCTATATATATAATGAATTAGTAAAATGTTTGTTATTGAAAGAAGTAATTTGGTAAATTGTGCACACACCACCCAACCTCCCCGTTAACACGCACACACACACACACACACACACACACACAACAACACACATTACCTATTAACTAGTCTTTGTATGTTGTTATTGCTCAGTGTGCTCCTGGGACTTTAAGCTAATAATGTAACAAAACAAGCAAAATTATTGCTATCTAGGTCAGTTCTTATTAAAGCTGTGTGATTAAAAAGGAGGATTGTCCAATTGTGTGCAATTTAATTAGAACGGCAGGAGAATCCCTGTGATTTAATTACGCAATATGACAATCAGACATGCTTTAGTCAAATGAAATCTTGTTAAAACAATAGTGATTATGGGGGTTAAACATGTCATGAGTGTTGTCCCCTAATGGAGCCCATCTACAACCTCAGTCGTCCTTGGTGTGCAATGTGACTGAACTAAAACATTTAACTGCTCAGCAGATAGAATTGGGGAACAGATGGGCTTTGATGTATTAAGGTTTAATCGGTCTAGTAAATAGGCTAACGGAGGACTAGCAGCATGTAGGACTCTGTGTTTTGGTATAAACAAAAATAAGAAACAGTTGAAATGACTGAGACAACTGCTGGTTTTAGCATAAAGCAGAGAACAGAACATAAACAAAAGTGAGTTGGGAAAAGAAAGTGGGAAAAAGGGGGAAATCGTGATAGAGAAAAAATAGAGTGTGATTCAAATGAATGTTGTATGATGCACCTCGTTGTTGTACCGTGAGAGGCATTTCTCACATTGTTCCACACCATTAAAACCACGAACGTCCGTCAAGTCCATGTAGCCTCAACAAAACACATCAAATCTGACATTTTTTTTCTCATGTTTTCAGGCCATTCTCTTTGTGTGAAATGGTCAACATGAATCTTGATACTTTTGATCTGCCAGTTTAAACAGAACCCAAAGCATGTGAGCATAATGGGATTAACAAGGAGACCTTTGGGTTATGCTAGGCCATCCCGGCTTCTGTGGTGCTTCTGATTTGGGACTTAAAAAATCCACAGGCCACTCAAACCTCAGATCGAGCCTTCGCAAACAAACACATAAACACAAACCCACTGATTACGGTTGAGCGGGCAATTAATCTTGTGACCGCAAGGAAAGAAAGAAAGAAATCTCAATCATACAGTCCTGCATCCTCCCTGTATGTTTTATATTTCCTTATTTTCTTACCTAGCCTTTGGATTACAGAAAAGGAGGCAGGGGAAATCAGGATAAATCGAATAAGCATGAGATCATTTCATGTTACGTAAACATTCCGGCTGTAGCTAATTGGCGAGGAAACGACAAAACGATCTGTTAATCTGGCAGGCGTGTGCAGTCAAGACTGTGCGGCAGCTGGTGCGGCAGACACAATGAATACTAAAGGGCGCAACAACAGTAAACAACATTGATGTGAGTTCAAATGAAGAAAATGGCTGAGACAGACATGTGTGATGCAGATAGAACAGACAAAAAGACAGTGAAGTGGACAGTAAAAAGGCAGAGGAGAGGCAGTGAAGGAGCATTCCAGTGGTCTGGAGATCTCATTACAGCAGGCGCCTATATGGTTATGCCAGCTAATTACCCAAAGCATTTGTCTTCATCCTTGTGTTGTGATCAAATGGCTGGTTTGATAAAGTGCTCACAGAGGTGGGAACAAGGATGCTTCAATTACATAAATCACACACCTCCCAGTTTTTAACAATACAGTAGGTTTGCCTGAGGTCAACCGTGATTAACGCTAGCTGAAGTGGGTGGTAAGATGTTGGCAGAACTAGTGAATGTGTGGCTGTGCAGCAATTGCAGCTTGAGATGAATAAACTGGAGCCTTACAGCACAATGACGTTTGGTCCTTTAATCAGGGCTACATAAAGAGGAGAATTTTCCAACCACAGAGTTATTCCCATCAGAGGTAAGGACTGCGTAGCCCTTCTGACCTTCACAGAGCAAGACACTCTAGATGAAAAGACAGATCTCTAAAACACAGCACATGATTTGAATAAAAACAGGAGGCAGTGAAGAAAGCAGAGAACACTATGATCTTATAAGCAATGGTAATTTTCAAAGGCAGTGAAGTGAAGACGCTTCAAGGCCTTCATGGCCTTCACAGCATTAGAACTTTGTCTACCATCTTTACTTAAGAACAGGCGTCTGGCAAACATAATGATTAAAAAACAGAGAAAACCTTGTTGCGGTGTTATTTAGGGTAACAGACTTCACTTAAAAAGGAAGTATGTACAGCATGTAGAAAGATCAGTTCCACGTTGCGATTTAGAATGATGTCTTCAACTTAACTATTTACCGTCCAACAGGTATCATTAATCAAACAACTACAAAGAGATGCAAAATGACTACAAAGAAACACAATTTGATAATAAAGAAATGCATAAGGACTAAAAAGAGACGCAAACAAAGTACAAAGTGATGCAAAACGACCCCAAAGAGATGCATAAAGACTACAGAGATGCAAAATTGTTAAAATGATGCGTAAAAAACGACCACAAGGATAAGCAAAATGACGACAAAGAGATGCAAAACTACTACAAACACACACAAAACAACCTTTTAACATTTAAAACGACAACATTGAGACACAAAACGACCACAAAGCACTGTTGTTTTGTCTCTTTCAGTTTGGGTGTTTTGCTGCTTTGTAAGAGAGGAAAGGGCCTTTCACATGCCTGTGCCAAGGGGCCAATGTCTCTGTCCATGACTTGAAGTACCTCTAAAAATCTATGAGTTGTGAAAAGTAGCAAAAGCAGTTTTCCCTTCACTTTTTTGAAGGTGAAAATACAACAAACTCACAAAGTCGATCATTAAACCACTGACCTCCAGCAGGAACTTCTCAGCCTCTGATGATCTTCCAGCAGCAACACACTGGAAAGTAGCATTTTGCCCAGCATTGACCTCCTCATCTCCTAGCCTGGAGAAGTGCGGGGCCTTATCTGGAGACATGGACAGACAGAGACAGAAACACAGTGAGATCAAAAGACTCCATTACCTTTCAGCCATTCACAATGTCAGTCAGCTACACAAGATACAATTTGTATCCAGGATTAGTTTTTGTTTTTTAAACACATAAACAGGAATGTTCAGCATTTCCGTTCGAGAGAACAACTAACTTTATCCAACGTTTGCCCATAATCAATTCAATAACACGAAAGAGCACCAAAAACATAAAGCAGCAACTGATTTTCTCTGTCGAAAGTTTGAATCGGCACTAAAGTTGAGTCTTTTATTCTCTGTGCTTCATTTGTGCTTCGATTGTACTGATGCATATTTATGCATATAACTTAAAAATAAAATGAATTTATCCTTTAACTTATCATGTATTTCGTATTATATATTACTTTCTCAGAGCAGTTTTCAAAAATTAACTTACAAATGAACAAAACAACAACTAGAATTACTCCGTTATGGTTGTATGCTTCCGCCAACCAGTCAAGTTGCAGTTTACAGCCATGTCCGTCCAAAATGTCCTTACTTCATGATTTCATTCTATTATACATTTGTGTGAAACTGTCACATGAAAAAAAATCTGTTTTGTTAGGTGACAGTGACGTTTGTCCACTAAATTCTTATCAGTTCATCCTCAAGTCCAAGTGAATGTTTTTGCCAAATTTGATGAAATTCCCTCAATGCGTTCCTGAAATATCGCGTTTACGAGAATAGATGGACAATCGGTCCTCGGCTGTCACTTTAAAAATTATGTATATATGTTAAAAAAATGCAAAGAATTGCATGTGTTTGTGTACTTGTGTTGACAGTGGAGGGATAGAAGATGTTGCATTGCTTTCCACTTGCTGATTCTCCACAAATAATTAGAATAAGCATTGGAATAATAAAATAATAAAATATAGGGTACTGTTTTAATAAGATAAAAAGCGTGTATTAGTGTGTAAATATACAGTATGGGTTGAGAGATTAGATGAAAATTCATACAGGAGCAGAATGTGGGAGTGAATCTGCCCAAGAAAACAGTAAGTAAGCATCAGTCCTACACATTCCTAGTAATAATGTCCCAGCATGGTGTGTGGAGCTGCAAATGAGTCAGTGTGTGGGTGAAGCCCTCTCACCCAACTCCAGGATTAACAATAGTGCAGTGAGCTGGAGACCCTTGCAAAGCCAAATCACGGGGTAAATGCCGGCAGCACTGCCTGCCATCTCTGAGAAATGGGCTAGAACAAGTTGACTTGTCACTCTGGATGATTGACAGGAAGAGATGGCAGCGCAACAGTGGAGCTGACGCATCGGGGGGGGGAGCAAATGTTTGGGTCTCACACATCTCCTGCTTGGTTTTGCACAACCCTGTGTTGATATCTAGAGGGATGGGGGGGTGGGGGCTTGACGATCTTGTATGTGTGCAGTAAGTAGTAATGGGAGAGTGCCCACATCTGTACCCCACAGGTGGCCATGTTTCCTTTCGGTGACTCTCCCTCCTAAGGTTAATTCATAATTCATGCCTGAGAGCCAAACATAAACAAACACCGAAATGAGTGTGAATGGGGAAAAAACTAAACAGGCCCTACAGTTGGCAAGAAGTGCGGTGTTATACAGCTAAATGTGTCAGATCTTATCCTCAGGACACTAGCGTGATAAATATTTCATTGAAGTGCATCACTGGTTTCGGAGTCAAAGACTAAGACCCAAGAGGGGGAAAAAAACAGAAATGTCAACCATGCTTCATCCAGAATTCACTTGTTGAGCTTTATTTATTTTTATTGTATTTTTTACTATGTGACACTTCCCTTCAGTTTTTCACTCCTTGTTCTTTCCTTGCACCATTCGCTGGCAAGTAATGCAGGCTGGCCACGTGCCACATCATAAAAGCGTGCTCAGGTCTTAATTAGAGTCTTAATTATTTAATGACCACAGTGGGAGCATTCAGAAGATGCCATCTGCTGTCTCGGGGAGAAACGGGGTGACTGACAGGGTGGTACGCAGACAATAGGAGTACGAATCAATCTCACAGCCGGTGTTCGTTTAAATAAAAATGACTGGTGGTATCATCTGTGACATGACATCCCTGAAAAGTCTCCAAACACAATTGTGATAACAGCAGGTGATGTATAAATATTAACAGTGACATAACGCTGAATCCCCATGAGAGAAAAATATCCATCAAGGTGGTGTCAGTTATATATGTCACTTGGAAGCAGTGGGGACCATAGGAGGGAAATATGATCCCTCGTGTTCAGCAGTGGGTTGTACACGGAGTGTGATAAGCTCAGGGGACTACAGGAGGAAAATGTAGTTCTTGATGGAAAAAAACCCTCTTTGCACTTGATAGTGACTTATGACAAACAGCTTCCAGTCAGGCCAGAGAACATGAAAGTCTTCAGAGAGAGGATTCAAGATATCGCTGATTAACAAATACATTTGGCTGTCAAACGAGGCCGGAGGCAGGAACGGCAGGTGTGTCTTCTGGTGGAAGGGAGCGTTGGCATTTGGGTGTCAGTGTTTTAATAGCACTGCTGTTGTCGCAGGGCGCCTCAATAAAACCTGCAGCACTAATATAAAAGGTCGATCAGCCGTCATTCTATTTATGTTTCATGTCGCTTTAAAATACATATTTCCCCCAAAGCCACTAAACTTTTTTTTCCCCTCCAGCACAATCTGTAATTGCAATTCATTGTCATTGAAGTGGCACTTACAGCAGGGGTAGTTCAGCACCATGATGTCATCTATGGCAATGTAGCCTCGCCGCTCTCTGGAAACGGTTGCCTCAATCAGTACCTGGAAAAAGTCAAGTGAATGTAAATGAACAATTTTAACTCATAAGAAGAACAGCTAAAGCGCACACTTGTGACTAACCTAATGCTCTCGAAGATGAAGTGCACGAGCAATTTTCTAAAGAGCATTGAGGGCTGTGTGAATTCTAAGGCTCTCGCCTCACTTTCGGTGACAGACACATTAATTACAAACAAGCCCATCACCACATGGTTGCACATCTGCTGATCCAAAACAAAACGCCAGACAATGAGAGAAATAAGAGAAAGACAGAAGCATAAAAAAGTAGAGAGATGGATAAGTTGTGCCTCCGTCCGCAGGGCCAAGAGAAATAATAGCTTTATCGGGGAGCACACAATGTGGCGCCTGAGTCATGAGCTCCATTCTACATTCAGGGCGCAGGCTGCTGTGAAGCCATAACAGCAGATAATACAGCTTGCACAGGGCCACGACGAGACTCACGGGAGGACAAAGCTCTATACCGTCCTATGGAACAATAAGCTGGATGAGCAGCGGGCTCTCATGAAACCTAATCAATATCAAATCACCATCCTCAGTAATACTGAGAGAGTTATGAGACACAGGGGTGATGTTTGTTTTCACAGCACCAAGGACAGTCTCCCATCCACACGTTTGATCGAAGGCCGGCTTTGAGTTATTGTTTCTAATAATCCTCTGACCAAATGATTACAACATGGTTCCTATTACATGGTTTGGATTTTTACTGAGGCCGCCACACACACACACACACACACACACACACACACACACTCACTCACTCAAACTGTCTTATATCCTCCGAGCTACTTTACATGTGTGTTTGTGTCTGTGTTTACACGCAGGCGTAGCTAAAATGGGTTATGCAAGACTGGAGCTCATTCTTCTCAAAGTCATGTAACTGAGCTACAGCAGCTTCACCGGTGACTTTTTGTCTTGTAGAGTTATTACACTGAGGCGGAGAGTTCCAAAACTTGTTTCTCTGGAGTCCACTAATTAGCTTGTTTAAATTTTTTAACCGCGCTTCATGACGCACCTCAATAAAACATTGTATTCATGTTTCCTCCACTGAAGAACACTTTGAGATGTGGTTGAAGGCTCATGAAGAAAGCTAAAACGTAGACCTTGACTTAATATTTTTTTTGTCAGGACACTTTTGATCCCTCACAATTAAAATGATTTTCTACAAACACGTTCTCAAATCACATCAATCACATAACTTAATCGAGTTACATTTCTGTTACTTCACTTTAAGGAATTTGCTACAAAACCCTTTTTCTTTTTCACATAATGAGCCAAATGTATCAGTCGTATAACTAAATGACATCAAGACAAGTTCTAGTAGCTTCAAACCAAAGATGTTCTGTGTTGTACAGCAACAGTATAACATGTACGACAGTATGTTTACCAGACACATTTTAGGGAAAAAGTATCAAAGTTTGATATCCAGCCCAATAAGACACCCAGATTATCTTCATCCCTGTGATCCGTTTGTGTTTGCACCACAAATGTAAGGGTCACAAAAACATCTCCGGGACCTCTGGCTCAAAATCCAGACTTTCACAGTCAGCAGCACACAGATAGTCCAACTCCCTGGCCTTAGGAAAGAAGACGTGTGATTACAGTAACAATTGGTGTGACAACAACCCTGGCCGTGCACGACCCCTTGAGGCACGTGCACAGACACAACGTGATGGGATGTGAGGAGATTGGGCTCAGCAATGAATAAAGCCAGGCGTGCAGAGAGAAGAGAGGGGAGGCTAAGGTTGACAGAAGGAGAGGTGAGAGGGAAAGCAGGAGGAAAGGTCCTGGCTGCTGGGTCTCAGTGTCGGAGAGTGACCCTGCTCTGTAGCCGGCTGCTCAGGGAGCAACACTCAGGCTAATCTCCTTCTGCTAGAGTCAATTTTCGTTTTTGTTCCCAGACACTGCTGGAACCTGAGCCGGAAGAAGCCACCACTTTTAAATATTAACATTCCCTATTTTCATAATTTCCACTTTCCCCCCTTTTTCAAGTGGTCTATCTTCTTTAAAAGCCTGTGCGGGATCGTCTTTGATCCTCTGTCCATCGTTTTCTCTTTCAGCCGTCCTTCCTTCATTCTTAATGTGAACCTGTCTAAACCTACAATATTTACAGCCATGATTAAACCACTATATCCTTCAATATGTTCACTCAAATTAGCTGTTTAAGCAAACACCGCCATGCCATTAGGCTAACATCAAAATTAGCCAGAAACACTGATTAGGCTTAATGGTATACAAGGAAGAGAGAAAAAAATGTCTTGCAAGTCTAATTGAAGGTGTTATTACTCTCTGCTGAGCTAAAACACTCAATAAGAGATTGATTACTGGTTAATCCTCAGTCTTCTTAGCCATTAGGATAGGAGGTTATTAGGAGGGAGACATTTAGAGCATTTGTTTCAATAAACAACCTTCCCAGATTTTTATTGAAAGCCAATTTCCCGATGAAACTTTCTGTAGGCCTGTACTTTATTCTAATGAATGGCTACTTTACTTCCAAAAGATATGAAATGCAGGATCTCCTGAAGAAATAAATAAATAAAAATGTGACACGCAGTGATTTATGACTGATATAAAATGCACATTAGGAGAACATATTACATTACCTTGCAATATTGGCTTTTAGAAGCAATTCTTACGTATACAAATCAAGAAATGATTTATCTGGCCCTATAAAGCAGCTTCTTCTACTTTCTCCACTCCGGTCAGGAGACATCATTAGACACAGAGGGCTTTCACTCACCATTAGACACAGTCATAGATAAATGACTCTTTAAATATTCACAGACAAAAGGTCACGTGCTGAAGTAAATCTGTTCAGGTGGAAAATGCCAAAGGATAACAGTCTGTGTCTGAGGATACGGTTTAAATCTTAGGAATCTCAATTTGCTCTCTACAGAATTTCACAAAAGCCTTTTCCATCAACTGGCAGGTCTCTCAGCAGGAAAATACAAGGAGATATTATCAGAGACACGAAGACTCTCACTTACAAGACTTTGATGTGCATACCACTATCTAACGTGTTCTTTTTGGGGTTTTTTAAAGATATGAGACTAATAAGTAAACAAAATGGTGTCATGAGAAACGTTACAATATATAACATGTATCATGCAGCCCAAAGTGCTTTGAAAAAGCCCAGACAAGAAACAACAAAACGACAACAATAAATAGAATTTAGCAAATGGAAAAGTAAGTAATTCATTATTATTATTATTATTATTATTATTATTATTATTATTATTATTATTATTATTATTATTATTATTATTATTGTAAGAGACGAGGTAAAGAGATGTGTCCTGAGGTTTCTTTTAAAAATGTCCACAGAGGTTTAGACCCTCAGATCCTCAGGCAGACGAGGGCCACGGTAACTAAACGCTGACTCCCCATGCGTAAAACTAGAAGAAGGGGAGAACAGTTAGCCTGACTGCCCAAAGGTAAAAAACAAACAAACAGTGTAAGAGCTCCTCTAAATCATACTTCCTCCTTCCTCCTTTAGCACATTACTCCCAGTCAAACCTGAACATGTCCTTTTCACATTTTCACAGTTTTTTCAAACAATTTACACGTAAATTATTTAGTATAAACATTTTTAGTTTTTTGTACGAGGCGGATATATGCTGGACTATTTCTTGGCAGGGAGCAATGATTTTCTGAAGGCTTGTTGTCACTGTGGAGTTACCAGGCAGTGGTTCTTTGTGTGCATCAATGTGAATTTGACACGACATGTGAGTGTTACATGAAGAAATCTAAACCTACACTAAAAGCACCCGACTAACAACAGGGAGGATGTAGTAAAAGAAGGGATGAATAACATACACATATATCAACATGTGGAGAAGGTAAAGCAAGACAGAAGAAAAGCACGTCTGAAGAAGATTCTGGGAATTGGAAGGAGGCCAAGTAGAGAGAAGAAAGTGAGAGACGGTAAAGAGAGGAGGGGGACATGTCTCCGGCTCTAGTTGGCAGTCTTGGAGGGCTGGATAACATCTTTAATATTTGATAACAAGATTCTCCAGGTATTGCAAACACTTCTACCGATAAGAGGCAGAGAGAGAAATATGGCAATGTACACCAGACACCCGCGACATCTTCAATCGAGAAAATCTCAAGGTGATCCTGCTCTCTTACATTTTCACCCCCAAAATCCATTGAACTCCAAATCCCAATTTCACAACTGTGATAGGACGAAGTGATGTGCGAGTATGGCTTGTCAAGTCATTGTCAGGGTCAAGTGATAAGGGAAGAAGATCGGGGTAATTGGTTTTCGGCCTATTAATTCTCTTAGTTTTGGTGCTTGTCGGAGAATTATTTTCACTGTTTTTAAATTATTCCACAATGACATTTTCAAGACATAAACAACAACCGTATGTGCTGTAAACAAGGTATTTCATTACACCCTAAATCGTGACATGAGGAACCTTTAGAGTAACCTCGCATCTGTATCTGTGCAGTGCAAAAGGTTACACTGACATTTAGTATCCCTGTGCAGTAAGAACTGGGAGCTCTAATATGACCTGAAATCTAATAAGGTGGAAAAACCTGCGGATTTGAAAACCGCCTTCAAAGTGATGTGTGTTCTCCTGGGATTTATTTTACTCGGAGAAAAGTGCCTATTCTCCACCTCTGCTTCAAAAGAGTGCTTTGCTAGTTTAATGACAGGGTAAATCTGCCCGACTATCACTAAAAAATACAAAGTGATTGGATAAGACTTAGTATTTAAAGTCACACAAGCTGCAGCTAACGTGCTTCCGAGCTAAAAGTCTCGGGTGAATTTCAGGAGACCTGTGTTGAAGTGAACCCGGCTGTAAACGATTCCCATTGCTCTCCTTCTTTTGTTTTCGTTTTCATTTAACTGGTGCTCGTTAGATGATAGCTAGCATTAAGATGATAATAAAGAAAACATTCAGCCTTACACCTCCACATTTACCCTATTCTGTTTTGTCTCTGGAACAGAGAGCGGAGACGAGTTGCAAGACAAGGACCCTGTGTCATAACACAGTCATGAGCTTTTTCACTGCAGAGGGATTAGCAATGTAAACTGTGGTATATGAGACTTTGAGGGGGCAGTTTGTTTTGCACTCTTTGTACTGAGAGGCAAGCTCAGCTGAGTTAAAGTAAAATGTGATACCGAGAAAGGAAAAGCTTTGATTCCTTACTGTTAGATACATCTTCTCTAATAGTAACAAAACCTGTTAACTACATCCACAATATTAGCATATTTAATCCAATACATTTCAACACTGTGATTTCCCCCACATGAGATAAAAGTGAGGTTGTTAGCAGTTTAAGATGTTCTATTAAAAGGCTGCACTGTCAATACTAATTTAAGTGTTAAGCCCATCTCCTTCTCCTGTATAGTGTGTCCTCTCTTCAGTGCAGTACTGGCTAAGCCCATTATAAACCTCAGGAGAAGAGAAGGCAGGATAAAACATGGTATGATTGTATTCAGGACATATCTGTCCAGATGAGGTGATAGGGCAGAATAGTGGCTATGGAGTCTGTTTTATAACAGAGAGATCACACCTCAACAGCGAAACACTCCTTAGCAAAAACACTCACCCGTATTCAGCTCACTCACTGTTAAACATTCAGCATGAGAGCAACAGTTGTTTAATACATGTAACAGAAGTATTGTAAAACTAATAATTCACACTGAAACTGCCATGAAAAGAAAATAATTTGACAGTGATAACCTCATTATTTGTTGTGCAATTGAACTAATTGTTTCACTGGCAGGGGTCCTCGCAACCTGTTTATGAGGGGAAAAGCTCAAGAGAAGGTGTGACTGGCAGAAGCACCAATTAGAAGAGCTGACCGTACTCTTGTTTACTGATGTGTGGGTACTGAGATGAGACCGGAAAATACAGAATATAAAGAGCCCAAGTCTGTAGCCTCGGCGCAAGCAGCATCTTTAACTTAATGAGGTTTCCCCATAGAGCAGTGGCTCTCAACCTTTTTTGGGCCAGCACCCCCCTATCCTAAGAAGATTCAAACTTTAATCAGTGCCATAGACTGCAGCCAATCAGACATTCAAACTGTAACCGGTTTAAACACAGCAGCCTCAGAAATGTGAAACAATTTGCACTCGAGCACAAATAACAAGTCTGAGGCGCTCAGGCGAAAATATCCGCGTTTTTTAAACACACACAGCCAGAATCAGCAGCAGTGATGCTGGTGTTAGCTCTGCAGGTGTTAGCTCTGCTATAACGTTAGCTCTGCTGGTGTTAGCTCTGCTATAACGTTAGCTCTGCTGGTGTTAGCTCTGCTGCTGTTTGCTCTGCTGGTGTTTGCTCTGCTGGTGTTTGCTCTGCTGGTATTTGCTCTGCTGGTATTTGCTCTGCTGGTGTTAGCTCTGCAGGTGTTAGCTCTGCAGGTGTTAGCACTGCAATAATGTTAGCTCTGCTGCTGTTAGCTCTGCTGTTAGCTCTGCTGTTTGCTCTGCTGTTTGCTCTGCTGTTTGCTCTGCTGTTTGCTCTGCTGTTTGCTCTGCTGTTTGCTCTGCTGTTTGCTCTGCTGCTGTTTGCTCTGCTGCTGTTAGCTCTGCAGGTGTTAGCACTGCAATAACGTTAGCTCTGCTGGTGTTAGCTCTGCTGGTGTTAGCTCTGCTGTTTGCTCTGCTGGTGTTAGCTCTGCTGATGTTAGCTCTGCTGGTGTTAGCTCTGCAGGTGTTATACTCTGCTACTACGAGCAGCCAGAGTGCAGCTCGTCTGCTGCTGGTCCAAGTCCCGACCAGAGTGTTAGTGTTTTAACATTAATTCAGATTAGTTTTATTCATGGTGTATTTTTGGAATAACATTAATGCTTTCGAACAGTAGTGGCTGAGGGGGACGGCGCTTGTTTTGTTTTTCAAGCAGCACTTTATCGCTTAGCAAAATAAAAATAAAAGTATAAAAACACACAATGTTAACTTTATTCAAACGCACTCGACTCGTCCTTTCAGCTCGTGTAGTTTGGTATGTTTCGTGCTGTAATGCAGCTCGAGAGCCTTTTCCATGACCGCAAGTGCGTCCGCACAAACACTGGCCTTTTACTTCCACAAAGAAATAATCGTTCGTCCATTTCTCCTGGAACATTCCGCATCCACCTTTCTCTTTGTTACACTCGCCATGCTGCGTTCGCTGATGTCAATGACCGTCTCGTTTAATATTTAAGTTTTTGACATGACGTGACCACGTGATGACACGTTCCGCTCGTGTTGTGTTTAAGGACCCTGACCTTGGCCAGGAAAAACAGTCAGTCGCCGGTTATATTCTATATCTGACTAGATTTGGATTTATTGTTTTGGAGTAGATTTTTTGGGTGTGTTTATGAATTACCTCGCGGGCGTACACACAAACGCCCCCCAAAGACACGTGAACGCCCCCCCTTTCTAAACTATTGCTTCCAGTGCCCCCCCGACGTCCTCTGAACGCCCCCTGTCTACCTTTAGACAGAGCCAGGCTACCTATTTTCCCTAGCTATGCTAAGATTTCCTAGTACTAGCTTCATATTTGGCGAGCTCATATAAGAGTCATATCAATCTTGTCATCTAACTCTCAGCGATAAAGCGAATAGGTGTAGTTTCCAAAATCTGACTTTACCTTCAACAACAAATCCCATGAAGCTTTGACGTATGGGATACTGTATCTTTCTGAATGAACAAAATACAAACTAATATCCATTTTTATCAGAAGAGTATTAGATACTTGTTCATCTTAAAATGATATTTCTCTCTAATGAGAATGAAGCTTGTAATGCTGTATATGTCCCTGTGCAGGGACGACAGCAACAAAGCTTTCGCTGAGATGTTTGTGTGTTTCTGTATACCGTTTTTTTTACATTTTACCTTATTTTCAGATCATGTGATGTTGATAGAACAGTGTCAGACTACAGCTATCTTTTACATAGCGAAGGTCAGATTTTGCAGAGTCGAAGAGATTTTAATTAAGTCGAGGGGATCGACAGTTCAAGATGAAATATACACTAGTCAACTTAATTGCTTTTTGACAGCTCCGCAGAGTTTGCAGAAAAAAGAAATTGGATTACTAGACGTATATGCCTCATGCTCACCTGACTGTGTACAGACCACAGCACATCAGGCACCAACAGTAGATGCCAGTCAATGTCTGTCTACTGTGAGAGGTCAATGACATGTCATGCAAAATGTTGGAGTCGGCTGAATACACAGGACACAGTCTTCAGTTGGTGAAATCTCTCGCAGGTATGCCCATAAGAGACCTAGTTAGGGCCCTCGAGCACTATCGTTGGCTTCATTCACAAGGGAATCGATGCTAATTAAATTGCAAATGGTAGTAATTAACACCAGATTTGCCTCGAGGTTAAAAATGAGTGATGATCGACAGAGACTAACTGTGTACCATTTTTCATCTGAACAAGATGTGGGTCCATGTGTCTGTAGATCTTAATCACGAAACCTCTCTTAACTATTCAACTCCTCATGAAATAAAAGACACATCATTACATGTTATGATTCTCAAGCTGAGAGTTTGTACCTGGTATTCATTAGGCCAGAAGGTACTGACAGCCAGCTCCATCTGGTGCCACTGCTTGGCGTGAGACCCCGACGCGTTCCACACCGCACTGCCGAGCGGACCCCCGTTGACTCGCACATACGCCCGTAGGGCCCCCGGACTGTGGCCATCCCGGCTGTACAGGAAGTAGCTGAACTGGACACAGTGCGTGTCATTTTCACTCAGTGTCTGCAGCATCAGCTGAGCACGATGACCCGCAGCATGCTGGGAGGAGTTCACCAACATATAGGATCCTGGAAGGAGCAGAAGAAATGCATCCGTTATTTATGGTACTCCAACTTTATGGGTCATCTCGCAACAATTTATCACTTCTGCTTCAGACTCAT
This sequence comes from Cottoperca gobio, assembly GCF_900634415.1. Lineage (NCBI taxonomy): Eukaryota > Metazoa > Chordata > Actinopteri > Perciformes > Bovichtidae > Cottoperca > Cottoperca gobio. The sequence continues at coordinate 13,843,219 of NC_041370.1, read as the reverse complement.
GTTTAGAAAGTATAAAAGGTCAGGATGATTGGTTTTCAAGCCATTATAGTGTAAGTATATTCTAACTGAGAGGTATCGGGTATTTTAGGCCTAAAAACATCGTAGTCTTTGGTTTATTTTGAATCATTGTGTTCCCTCTACACCAGCTGTCATATGTTTATCAGAGACAGACGTCATCCACTAGTTGTGGCAGACAGGGAGGAATGTATAAAAAAAAAGTTAACAAGCAGCTAAAAAGCCGGCGGTGTTTAATCATTTTAAATTTGGAAATTGAAAGCAGCCAAACAGACAAAAACACTGTCTGCAATGCCCGTCTTTCCACGGGCAGTTTTTAGTCAGTTATTTTCTTTTCATGGATTTTAAATCAAAAGATATTCTTGATATTTTACTACTTGTTAACTGTGTTGTTTTCCTAAAAAAAAGACAGCCTTTAAAGAAGACCGCATGCACTAAAAGGTTGCATTGTCTATTATATGGTAAGATTCACATATTTGAATGGGACAGTTACTCAATATACATGGATTATTAAGTTAATCAGCTAGTATCAATCTTTGTATTGTGACTATTCATTCATTCAATCTTTATTTACTTGTCAGGAAGATATTTTTAATGATGCCGAGATTATATTAGGCAACCAAAAAAACAAAAAGAAATAACAATATAAAGAAAAGAAAAGAAAAGAAAAGAAGAACCTGAACATCAGCATTAGTTAAAACAATTGACATTAAGATTTATAAGGATATCATATATACAGTATATTATATATATTATATTTTTATACATTTTATCAGAGAATTAATATATAAAGTGTGTTACTTGTAGGTTATTCTACAAGTCCGGAGCACAAAATCTAAAATCAGCCTTGCCAAGTTTAGAGTTCACATGCAGTGTAATCCATTCCTGAGAGCGAGTTTGACAAGCTCTTACCTACCATGAGATCTAACCGTGAAGTAATGTAAATTGGTCATTTGTTTAGGAGCACTTTGTTTTAGAAATAAACATATACCAGTGTTGATCTCATCGACGGAGAGAGGTTCTATTTCTATAAAGAAAGCCAAGTTTTATCTGCAGCTTTTTAACCACATTATCAACATGAATGTCTCTAGCACAGGTTTTTCAACTGTTACTAGATTTACAGATAAATTGTGAAGGTTTGTGTATGAGCCACTCAGGGATTTGTGTTAAGCATAGTCACATGAACCTTGTAAAACATCTCAGAAAGGAACAAATTTGCTTTTAACCACTTTAAGCAGGGTGAATCCACAAGAAGAAAAAATGACTCATCGTTATATGTGTGGGCGGTTGATAACTGGGGAAAAAATTGCCCTGTTAAATAAAAAGACACAATCGGTGCTGGCTGGGGCACTAGTGAATACTGGAGAGAGACACAAGTGAGAGAAGAAAGGAAAAGTAGACTGAGCGAAAGAAAGAACTGATGGCAGTTTTCCCACTGCAAGGTGACGCTGAGGTAGAAGACGAGATTCACAAAAACCCCCAAAGCCTCCTCTAATCAGGATAACATAACCCCATTGCCCTTTGCCTAGCATCTGTCCCGCCTTGAGTCTGTGCCTGCTAACGTGATTAGCACAACAATGTTGAGAGACCTTCCCGTGTACTCACATAATCAAGCCTGTTGTCTTTGTACTCCAAGGTCTTTCTGTTCTCAGTCAGAGATGAGCTCTAGAGACCAGACAGTCACAGCCTTGGCGCCAGGTGTCCTGAAGACATTTATTCTGCACTCCCATGGAATAGTATGTGAATGCTGAATTTGCAGACGGATAAATTCTTTACATCCTACATCCAAATCCACCAGGAGTTATAAGTAAAGAACATTTAATTGTTCTTCAGGCATAGACAAAGTCGCTTTTTTTTCTTCCTCTCCATTGACTTAGTGCAAAACGAGACACCCGATGGAGTCATCTGCCTCTTCTCCAGCACCACCCAGCTACTGAGAAAACACTAATTACCTCTTTAAGTGCAAATAAGACAAAACGCCCACATTCACAGGCTGATGTTTTACATAATGAGATTGAGATTCACAACCCTTAACCCCGAGCTATAAAGAAAGTTAGACTGAGGAGCATGGTGAAGTAGGGGTGGTCATTATCTGGAGGCTAGAGTAGCGGCCTCTCAGCCCCATTGCCCTGTGGCACTCTGTCAACAGCCACTGATTTGTGTCTTGTCCCAGGCTGAGGATCTCAGCACTCTCATTTCGCTTTGCTTAATTAGATCTTTGAGAATCCGTCTCCTCTCCTGCACCCCCCAGGGCCACAAGGGACTCATACAATAATAGCAAAGGGCCGTAGTGTCCTCACTGCTGGTTATATCCTGCATGGGTGCCCCTTGTTTTATAAATAGACATCATTAACACCTTTCTGTTGACTTTGCAAGTTACTATAATGTGGCGGAGCAGTCATTCCGCCACCTCTAACCTCTTTTGAGATTCAAATCGAAGATAGGTGAAGTCATATAATTAATAAGGGGCTGCATGTGAGTGCACATGATGTATGGAAATGGAAATGCCCATGAATTAAACATTGTGGCAAATTATATTGAGGTCCTGGACACATTATGTGCAGTAATGCTGATATACTGAGAGATAATCTATGGCAGCCCATTCAATATGCACATTATGCATAATTTTAGTTCTGAGTATTTCGCAAAGTCTTGTCTCTGGAACCAACAATATGGTTCTTTAGAAAAATGTTCTATGGGTAAAAAAAAAGGGAAACAAATAGAAGACAAGCAAATGATTGGGTTGGCTTATAATTATTCAAATGTATTCATATAGACCAGGGGTGGGGAAGCTTTTTCCTATCAAGGGCCATTTTATTTTTTACAACATCCCTCGAGGGCCATACTAATTATTGAACTCATAACCTCTGCAAAACATTTTAAGACGCAGCCCATTAATTTCACCTTTCTTTTATGCTGTGCAAAAAAGGTACTTTTTTATCCATGTATCTTTGTGTTTTATCAGAAAACAATCCTTTATTAGTCCCACAACGGGGAAATGTATCTTGTCACAGCAAAAGAACATATGAAGTAAAAAGGCAATAAACAATAATTACATAGAATAAAAAAGTACCAAGTGGTTGATAGAAAATAAAGTGAGTATTGTAAATGGCAGTGATAATTGCACAAATTATAAAAAGTGAGTATTGTAAATGGCAGTGGTGGAATAGTCTGTTCTTGGTGTGGTGGTCTACCTCTCTATCTGTCCATGTTTTCATGTTACACTCTGCAGAGAGCTGCTTGTTGGGCCAAACTCCGCCGAAGAGCGTTAACTTTATCCAAACGCACTCATCCTCTCAGCTCGTGCAGTTCGGCATGTTTCATGCGATAATGACGCAAGATTATTTTTCATCACCGCAAGTGTGTCCGCACAAACTAGACACACTGGCCTATTACTTCCACAGATAAACAATCGTTCGTCCATTTCTCCTGGAAAGTGCAACATTCCGCATCCACCTTTCTCTTTTTTACACTCGCCACGCTGCGTTCGCTGATGTCAATGACAGTCTTGTTTAATATTGTATATTATTATTATTTTATTTTATAAGTTTTTTGACATGACGTGAACACGTGATGACACATCATCACCCAGGGGGTCCGCGGAAGTACTGCAGGGGGGTCGCAACATTTTTATTTTTATTTTTTCTATTACAATTTTTGTTTTTGCTTTGCCATTCACATTCCCTCCTCCGCTGTGTTTCGCAAACTAAAAGACATTTCCGCCACGCACCCCCCCCCCCAGTCCAAGGTTATTGTTTGTTTTGTTGTTTGTTTTGTTCGACCAACAGTACACAATGCTATATCTAATAATAATAATAGATATTGTATTTCATTTTAATGATATAAAACAGATAAGCAGCAAATGCGCACAATTGAGAGGATGGATCCTGCTTCAGTAATAGCCTAGTTAACCTTAAGGTCAGTAAATGTATCTCTACCTTGAGATGCAGACACTCTAAATAACATCTTCAGAAGAAGCTGGGGAGATGAAAAAAAGAGTCAGAGTGACTGAAGCCCACACAAAGTAATAACGCTGTACTGCCACTTACGAATCCTTGGCTTTATCTGAAAAGTACTCCTCTGTCTTGATCGGGATTTTGTATATCCTGTTTTATTTTGAAGTGTTCACTCCCCCTTATGTCCCCCCCTTATGTCATGTCTAGTTGTACTTCCTGTCTGTGTGTTTCCCTCTCTGTGATTGTTGATTTGTTCCTCCTGTGTCCTTTCACCTTGCCCTTGTGTTTTAGCTTCTCTTTTCCCCAGCTCGTTCCCCTCGTTTAGTGTCTGTGTGTATATATCCCTGTCTGTCCCAGTGTTCCTTGTCAGTTCGTCATCTAAGTGTCACCCTTGCAGATGTCTCCTCGTGCTTCCCGCGTCGTCCTGGTTTGGGTTTAAAGTTTTACTTTTTGGCTTATTTTGTACTTTAGTAAGCTTTTTGGAATAAAGCCCTCTTTTTGTTAATCTCCTCGTCTGCCGTCTTGCATTTGGGTCCTCACCTTTTCCCCACCGTGTCATACTCAACTGGAAGTTGTCAGCCATTATTATCATTAGGTCAAAGATTGTACACATGGAATGTAACTTTCACTATTTCATCAGCACTTAAGCTTTTATTCATTTGTCTTCCAGGAAAGTTCTGGCAATCTCTTTGTTTTTCTAACCGATGCTAGCATGCGGTTTAGTGGCAATATGTTCAATAATCCTCTTGTGTAATTGTACAGTTCATTTGAAAATGTGTCAATAACAGCCATAGTTTGCTGTTACTGAAGGTCATAGACATTCAACTCGATCAAAACATATTTGCTAATTACATTTTCTTAACGTTTGTACCTCACTAGGGATATTTTTTGGCTTTATCGTTTTTAATTTGTGAAGTAAATCGCTCACCTCTATCTTATCAAAGCGTAGAGGACAAGAAACTACCTTGTCTGTAAGTTTTAGAATTGATTTTAAGATGTGACGGATAACTTTTAACATTCCACACGGTCAGACTCCCAGCTACATTATAGATATGTCAATCCCACTAGCGTCTCAGGGAAGCCTAAAGATAGAGGTCTCCTCGTTGTTCCAACAAATTGCCTGATTACCAAGGGCCCTAAGGTTTTAAACTACGTACGTCTCAGGCTATATCCAAACCAAGCCCACTTTTATCTGATGGCTCTCCTGGTTTCATTAGCTCACCCTTTAAAGCGCACAGATCACATCTTTCCCTGTGTATCCAAGCTTTTATTTTATTTTACATATTTGTCATTGTTTGATTCCGCCTCCTCTTCATGTAAATTTCTTTCAGGTTTATATTTTTATTAAAAAAGGTAAATGCTGGAAAAATTAGTTAACTAATCAGAACAAACTTTAGTGTTGCCATGAATGCCCCCAACACACCAAGACAGCACCTTATTCATGAATTATATTCCGTAGCACTGGGAAATCTGATAAAGGTCCATCCATCCATTGATGCTCCCCCCAAGGACAAAAGAACATCCATAACAAGATTAGGACTGATCCAGCGCATCATAATTCATAAGGAGAACTGCCGGACTACAACCTGGTCACAGGCTGGAGGTGACACTATCTGTGGGAAGCCACAACAGAGAGTGTGGCTGTGCAGCATGTATACATTAAGTGAGGTCACAAACAGGGAAAGGGCAAATAAGACTGAGTTTTTTTTTATATGGGAGAAAATGAGAAAAGAACAGGGGAAACAAGTAAGATGAAAGAGGAAGGATCTTTTTTCTATTTATTTACCCGATCCTTTCTCTGTCTGACTCATTCAGCAAAACTTTGTGCTTTTGATGTCATAGGCCAGAGTCCAAGTAATCTCAAATACACAAGAAACTAGAGGGGTCAGAGGTCTGAATTTAATGGGATCAATGGCTGTGTTAGAGTTTAAGATGCGTCCTTGATGCTGCTTGCTGTATCATTACTGGCCAGCTCGCAGCACATTGGACTTGATGCTGGTCTTTTCACCAGGTGCCTTCAATCTGCCCTGACTGTTCAAAAAAGGTCATATGGGATTTCAGACAAAATCTTTGAAGGTCTGATGTCCTCAAACTGTCTGTTTATTTGCTGCTGTCTGCAATAACCTTCAGTACAAATGAGTAAATAAAGTGGAGCTCTGGCCATTTCCCTGAAAGGCACATTAGTGCTGTCATTCCCCTGATGTTTGGTCTCCCTCTGAGAAAACCGGCTCACAAATGTAAAATTGCTTCTTCATGTAGTGAAATTGTTCAGAGCACAATAAGAGCTCTCAGCGGAAGACGCTACAATCACAGACATAAACACCTTGTCGCTAACACCAGACATTAATGTGTTTACTGGCCTTCACTGTACAAAGTAAATGACTAATAGTTATTAGTTGGTGTGCTTTTTTGCCCAAATAACCTTAAGGATAATTCAAGACAAGCCTGGGAAAAAAAAAAGATGGAGGCTTTGATAAAAGGAAGCCCGTTGAGAGGATGAACAAGTTCCCTTCCTAATGGAACATCTCACACAGGGACGGTGCAATAATAACACATCACACAGACTTAATCGACTTATCACAATGACACACAATGACAGGGTTCCTACTGGGAATCTGAGGCTGACCTTATACTCAAAAAGCAAAGCAGCACATTGTTTCCTCCAAATAACTATAGTAGACATTTTGCTGTAGCTGATTTTATTTGAATTAATTTTGATAAATTAAAAGTGATGACAGATGCTACTAATACACCTATTAAAATTTCGGAAACCAGAACAAAACTTAGAGCTGTCCTGGAAATTATTGCTTTTTAAAACTATTCAGATATTGGTCAGATTTCATATTTGCTTGGGAACTTATTGATCCACCAGTGTGGCGTAATGTGCTTCCGTCTAATTTACTTTTTAGATTGGGTTGTTTCTGGTTAGATACACTAACCCTCGTATTCAGGACATGAGAGTCAGAACATACTGAAAATACCCGGTAGCAAGTTAATTAGGCTAACATCAGCTTCATGAGACACTTTTGCTGATGGTTTCGGAAAGGTTAAAAATACACCACATTACAAACTCTTTAAATGCAGAGTGTCACTCTCATAACAGCACCTGGAAACAACACGTGGAGAAATCCAAAACTTGACAGACCTGCCGTGCCTAGATACGGTTGCTAAGATATGATTGGACAATCACTGTTCAGGGGCGTGGTTTAGCAAACTGTCAATTCCGTGATGTTGCAAAGACTCTCATAAATCAAATGGCATATTTTAATTTCTAGAATAGAAATGTGACATTTACTGTAACAGATCACACACACACACACACACACACACACACACACACACACACACACACACACACACACACACACACACAATAATGTTAGACAAGTGAGAACATTGGTGTTGGCTGCAAAGGAGCCTTCTCCATTGCAGTTGAATCAATAAAGCAGCCTAGCAGCTTTGCATCAGGGCATGAAGGACTGACAGGTTTCCCATTCCCAAGGCTGACACACCACCTGAAGTGCAGAACCTAATCTCATTTTCACCCCCCCCACACATTCTATCATTCACAGCTCCACCTCTGTCATACTCCTTCTCTCCCTTTCATATAATTTTTCATTATCATCGTCGTCATCCATCAAGTAGCTTCTCTTACCTGCAACTTTAAAATATTCAAAGCCGTGTACAATAGGTATCGACATTTTCTGTTCCACGAAACTATCCGCCGCCTCTGGCTGTGGTATTTCTCATTGACCAGAGATCAATTTTAAATGAAATCTCATTTATTTCTAAATGTTAATAATGGAACAGTGTGCACTTCATCAACTTATCCTTTTTCATGGACTTCATTTCAAAACATTTTTGAGTCATCTATACACCGTGACCTTATTTTTTGACTTCTGTTCTCCAAGATCTAATTTAAAATGCAAAAACGGACCAAAGGTTGACGGAAAGGAAAGTATTGAATTAGGCGCCACGGGGCACTCTAAACCTTTTACCAGTGCTTTTCCTTTGTCTACACTCCTAACAAGCCATCCTCAATTTCTGCTCTTCACTTTGTCTTATCATTCTAAGCCAGAGCTGCGACTGGTTTCTCTGCGGGTCTTTATCGCCTCAAGTAAGGGGCCAGTAGACCATTACCCACGCCTCTGGGGACAGCCTGGTACTCACAGCACAGGGTAGAAATGGAGAGTGAGAGAGGGAGTAAGGGGGCCAAGTGAGGACTGATGTTTGAGCAGAAAATAAATGAAATACAAGTGGTGCTATTGTCGAAAGTAGACTGTGCCTTCCAGCATTTAAGAGAGATGAGGCCACGTCAGCAAGTGTTGTTGTCTTCTTTCCAAGGAGAGAGGGGGGAAAGAGGAAAAGTGCATTTTCTCAACAGTCTGCTTGCATTGACCTTTTGAATTGTCCTCCAGGCAGTTCAGGATCAACTGCCAGATTTTCCCAGAAGAGAGGCAGATGAGTGGACACACAAGAGAGGGGGGAGGGAAGGAAGATGTACACTTATTATATGCCCTAGTCTGTTTGTCATCACCTATTGCAACTTCCACAACATTATTTTGGGCTGTGTCAAAAACAACTATTGCATTATTAGCAGACAGTAGTGCACATGGCATAGACGCTGCTCTTTTTCATCCAATTGTGGGAATCTTTTAGGGCACTTTATAGTAAATGTGAGTCCACACAGTTGTGCTCCTTCTTCACCTCACACACAAATTGCTGCACTACAAAAAGTGTTCCTGTAATAAAGTTGGATATTGTTACGAGTAACCACCCACTGTAGTCCTGCATACTCTCAGCATGGCATGCTGCACGCGTGACCAACTGTGCTGTAGCCTAAACCATATGCAAGTCTTAATAAGGACAAAGCATTTTTTGAAATAGTGGAACTAGTTATTTCTAAGCTTCCAGCCAAATCAACACAGGAGTCACTCAGGATTAGCAAATACAATTTCCTGTTCAGGAATAGGCGACTTTGTTGCACCAGCTGTCCATCCTGACTACAGACAAACAGACAGAGGTGGTGTCTGCTGCAAGTCCAGAAAGCACCAAAAGAAAATCCTTCACATACTTACCTAGATCTTAACCATATGACTGAAATTAATAAGTCATTAAAAGAGATTATTTCTGTCAGAAATGCAAATGAATAGAATAATTGCAAATATGTCTTTTAATGCATTCACTGTTAAAATTCATGAGACTAATATTTGGTTAAATGGAGCCCATCTCACAGTCATATTAAAATAAGACCTGGGTAAACATTTATCATAGTTTGAGTGAGTGTATTGCAAAAATGTTTAAAGGACAGCTCGTACTCGTGTCATGATCTTGCTTTTACTGCTTCCTGTTTTATGTTGAAAAGTTCACTCCCCTTTGTGTCATGTCTAGGTTTTACTTCCCTGTCTTTGTGTTTTCCCTCCTTTTGTGATTGTTGATTTGATCCTCCTGTGTCCAATCACCCTGCCCTTGTGCCTTTGCCCGCCTCCTCCAGCTGTGTCCCGCTCTTGTGATTAGTGTCTGTGTGTATATATAACTGTCTGTCTCACTGTTCCTTGTCGGTTCGTCTTCCCCTTCTCCCATGTGACCTGATATGGTTAGTCATGCTGTGTTCGCGGCCATGTTACCTAGTGTCATGCATGTATCATGCTGTGTCTTTGAATCCCTCATGCCATCGTTTCCTTCCTAGTTTTTGCATTTCAGCTTATGATAGCCTGTTCAGTTTTTGCTTTATATCTTTTGTCTTAAGCTTTGTTAAATAAAGCTCGCTTTTCGGTATCCTCATCCTGTCGTCTGCGTTTAGGTCCTTCCCTTTTACTCCGTACCCGTGAAAATGTTGTTTTTCATCTCCTTGCTGAGTTTACAGGAGCTAGGTTTTGTGGCACCGTGTGTTCTATGACAGCGTGTGGGCACACATGACAACCAGGTTAAAATCACCCCCTGGGGCTTAAAGGTTGCTCAGGGATGTAATCAACCATGTGGTCAGGCTATAACCTCTATCCCAGACAGACAAACTAGATAACCAAGAGGCCTTGATTAATTTTGTCTCCATTCGGTCTGTTAAAAAAGTTGCTCACCAATGAGCCATGCATCACCATTAGCAGTCTGGTCAAAGTGCAAGCCCATACTGCTGTTCTGCAGAATGAACATGTTATAGGGCCCTCCAGGCCAGCAATAAACTCTGTTAAGCCGATTGAGAGTGGCATCATAAATTAACTGCAGGATAATCAAAAGGGGAGTTTTTATAATTAAGATATGGAAAGAGTATGGAGATAGCATTCTAATGTTCATGTTTATTGTTCCAGTCACCTGCAAATACCTTTCTTATTTGCATCTGTGCCTCTCTACTATACGAATTTGATGCCTTGTGGTTCACATTTAGGAGCGTGCAGCTGACGAACAGCTGTGATATGACACAGTGGTTAACTGCCTCCGTCTGGAACATACTTGGAGGACAGAAAAGCTGAGAAAATACACACGCTGAACATGCTGAGAAATAGGCGGGGACCTTGTTGTCAACCTACTGAGCTGTGGCTCCAGGGTGTTGCAGAAATCCATATACCTCGCCCTTCAGCACTCAGAGGCACTTTATCAGCCAGTCCTCACCCTCGGAGAACACATCACACATCCAGGAAAGACATGCATTCTCCCTATAGCACAATTAGCCAAGAGCTTCCATAACAGCAAATACAATATTGATAAGTGCTGTGCTTCAATGTGGGTCAAAAGATCTTTAAATATCAACATCCGTCATGATCAATAGATAGGGTATTGTCTCCATTAGATGAGTGACATAAACTGCCGTTCAAAAGTTTGGAAACGCCTGCTGCAAAAGTTTGATTGGGTAAATCCAGTGGACTGAGAGAACTATTATATATTTCTGAATGTTCTTTAATGCTTTTAGGTTGTAGAAAATCCACTTTACAAATAGATGTTTTGTATGAGGGGGTTTGCAAAAAATGTAATGTTTTGTACATGGAGAACAAAACACTGTACAATATAAATCCTTTATTTGCAGGTCAAATCTCATTGAGATTAAAATCTCTCTTTCAAAAGTAACCTGACCAGGGGGCAGCGTAAACATTATTACAAAAATAATTACACACAATACAAACAGACACGCTACAAATGAGGACAATATCCAGTTAATTTGCAATATTAAAAACAGATAATGCATAAAACAGGCACAATTTTAAAACGATTTCAGCAAGAGATTAAGAGCAATTACATCGTCAAAGAGTGCTATTTTCTTGATCCTTTAAAATGGACTAAAACTCCCCCATAGTGATCAGCTCTGGCAATTTCAGGTCCTTCTGTACGTTATTTCAGGAAGAAGGGAACAGCGTATTTAAAGATTTATCCTAGTTCTGCTCTAACCTTGGGGACCAACATCTGTACATTGGTTCAACCAGACTGACAATTGAAAGGGCAGAGAGAAGATACCTCTGAGCAACAGGAGAATAAAAGTAGAGGACATCACAAGACAGTGTTAAGAGAAATTGGAAGCTTAGCAGCAAAATGTGGTCAGATTTCAATAGGAACATTTTCCTGTTTCAGTTTCAAGTGTATAATAATATCTTTAACTGACTGGAATTTACAGGCGTGTTGCTTTAGAATAAAAGGAGAGTCTAGGGTCAACACTCAGGGGGATATCAGCTTAACGTTAAAACAGGAGTTACAACAGTGTTCTCACGTCTCATGCAACACTGTAGGGACATCAACTATATGGAGCCCAACAGAAGATAAAAAAAGAAGAAATGATTTATCATTTAATTCTTCTTCGTCTTTGGTGTCTGAATTATTCTGTTTTTATTTATGTTTGAATAGCCATTATTGAAGGAAAGAAGAAAAACATAGCCTTGTTATGCCTTCACTTGTATCTGTGCACAGTTTGTACTTAATGAGTTATGTAGCCACTTGGTTTTGCATTTAAATCTAGTGTTTGTGGACACAGTCATAAATTAACATTTACATAATATCTAATTACATGCATGTTAGAATAACCGCTGAGCATATGTTTAAACTCAGGTGCAACTCTCCGACGTTACGGCTCCAGACAATACACATATGCTGCCCTACATTTAACGCCTACAGGGCATTCACACATTCCTCTGTAAAGGCTGCCCATTTAGTTTCACTGCAGCATCCAGGCCTTAAGGGCTTCATCCCAGTTAAAGGTTCCCCTGAGCAGTACTGCCATGGATAAAGAAGAAGAAACGCATTGTCCCCCATCAAGACAGTCCAGCTATATGCTAATCAGAATGGTCTATATTTCCTCAACTGTTGAGATATAAATTAGTATAGGTGTAACGCTCCGTGTACAGATCTATGACCTTCTCTGCTGGGATGCTTAAAACATTATTTTGGCCTTAGCCTTGACCTACTCTTTGTCCTGCCTCTCAGTACCCCAGGAGGAACAATTAATGGGGCTCCATTAATTAATTTCCTTTATGTCCCTACTAACAGAAAAGCTACATTTGACATTGCTGCAATGGAAAGACAACCTGTTCAAAGTGCTTCTCAGTCGTTTTCTGATACAGCCTGTGGGTAATTTCTAGCCCCTACGGGAGTGAAAACGGATTAAATAGGTAGAGAAAATGAATGAGTGAATAAATAAATACATGAATATTAAATTTCTCGAGGATGAACCTGCAAATCATATCGGCTAATGAGACCTGAGACGGAAGTTTGTCTCACTGGACACAGGGGAGAGGCAGAGCGGCGTTGTGTCTGTGACATTCACAGAAGGAGAAGACAATCCAGCAACAGGCTTTTCTGATTAGATTTTCATTAGCTCCTTGTTATCAATGACTGATCCCATTAACAAGTCAGCATGGCGACATGCCCCTGTGGTAAACTGAGAGGCGCCCAGGGATGGAGGGCGCAGCCGCATAATAAGGCACGCCATGGTTTGGTCATCTGACTTGACATGAAGCTAATGAGATGGTCAAGTGAGGAAATGAATGGCAGTTGGCAAATGCTGACATGCTTGAAATTCTTTTTCAAATGACTTCCTGAGAAAAACATAATTGTCATAGATATACTTGAAAGATATTTGTAGTTTCTAAAGCTCCGCTTGAAGTCAGCATTGTAGTGATTTAATTGTATGGCTCGAGGCACACTATATCCCAGGATATTAGACTCAACAGTGATAAATCAGCATAATAAGCCATTCAAGCAAAACAACCCTATATACAATCTGCTCGTTCCCTCTCTACACAAACGCACGGTCTGCGCACACATGTAAACAACTAATCTTGAAATTCGTGTCATAGTGGTGTCAACAGATGCAGCTCAAATAGCCTTCAGCATGCTTTTTAGTAATTATTATGCTTGTTTAAAAGAGCCTTCACCAGTGCCATCAGCAAAGTTGTCAACCCACTCTATCCCTCCCAAAACACTTAAGTCCCAATAAACTCTGCCAGCTTTTTCCCTGCTAGATGTAAACACAGTTACAGTGCTCCAACAATGACAAAGGGTCTCTGCGGCTCTGCAGATGGGTATTGTAGGAGCACATCTCCACGTCGGTAAACACTGTGCAGCATTTATTTAGTTGTACTCAATGAATGAACGGTGTGAACAATAGCATTGCCATGCGGCGGCATAAAGCTGTATAGAAACAGAGATTGTGTCCACGGCGTCACAGGAGGACTTTAGAGGCTGATGGATGGACAGGTGCCAAGCTCAGCTCAAGACGAGGCCAGTCTAGAGCGGGATAAATAAATCTGAGGCCGACACTGATAGGCCGCAGAGTCATCATAATGACAGGCAGGCTGGAGCCAACGGCAGGAGGCTGCAGTTACGCCCATCCTAGAGGTGCTTGTGATTAACTGTCAATCCCCTCCTGTTTGGTGGGCAGACGTTCTATCTCAGTAAGAACCACTCATCATTGTGACAGCTACTGTAGCCCTGACCTTGGCCTCCATCAAGAAGGCTGCAGACATTTTCTAAAGGTATTTCCAGAGATGTAAATAATAATAAAGAATCATTAGAGACGTGTTCCTTTGTTTTCATCTGAGTTGCATATATATGTATTTCACGCAGAGTGAGTGCAGGTATGGTACAGTCAGGTGCAGCACCCTGAAAGAGCTAGGACTGTGCTATATAGACATGTCACAGTAGACAAAGCACAAGTGTAAATCATTTGCTGTGAATTCTGGGTAAATTAACTTCAAATTAAGCATTTCAAAAAAAAAAAAAACATGGCTGGCTGAGCAACCACGTCAAACCACTCATCAGAAAAAGGTTTGCCTTCTGCTGGTATTGTGCATGCTGGCTCACTGTCACGCTGTCTTGGATGAGTTACTGGGACTGAATGGAATAATAACACCGGTGCTTTTCTTACCAAGTCAAAATGTCTGCTTTGAATAAAAAAAAAAGGTCTATTCAAGGATTCTTACTCACGTATCAATCACATACAACCCCTTCCAATCCACAGGTTACATAGATGTTTTAAGTTTACAGCTCTTTCTAAATACAATGTCAAACATTTCCATTTCAAACTATTTTATACTGAAGATGTCGTCCCTATAAATGTAATACTGTTTGTCATTGCTGTGAGCTCCACACACATTTATGTCTTTGTATGGGGGTGAAAGCAATAGACCCTTTTCATACTTTTTGCCTGTCAAAAAAGGAAAAGCACAGGTGTAAATAAACACATTAACGATGGCTCCATTCCATTAGTTGTCCTAGCAAGCCACGTCAGTGAGACCGCATGCACAACACCAGAGGCCTGGAGCCGGCTCAGCTAAATGGAATGTCGGCGTCATTAATGATATTAATTTCACCATATGTAAGAGGTGTGAGCTGTGAGGTCGCCCGTTAGTTTGTGAACTATGGTTTTGGTTTGTCACCATCTTGGTCTTTTGGAACCAGAAGTCACACGAGATGAAAACACTCTGTGAAGGGGTTAAAGTTGTAAGGCAAAAACACTGACGCACCCAGTACCCAATATCATGCTGTATTGAAGAAGACTTGGAACTAGCGATTAAGACCATAAACTCTTAAGGAACATGTTTACTGAGGTAATAAACCAACTGAGAAGTAGGGTCATTTTCTCATAGACCTCTATACAATGAAACTTATTTTTGGAACTAGTGGTGTCGCCCCCACTGGCCATTAGAAAGAATGCAGGTTTAAGGCACTTGCGCATTGGCTTTACTTTTCAGATTTGGAGGTTGCTGCTTGTTTCGTATCAAGATTGATATAGAAGCAGAAATATCAGATTTATTTAAAAAACCTGAGCAAATAAAAGCAAAACTATGGGCATTGAGGTTTCATTGAAATTTGGGTGAACTGAACCTTTTTCTTTTTTTTTTCTTTAATTGAGAGCCACCAATGTAGCGAGACAGGAAACATTGGGAGGAAAAAGCAGGTATGACATGCTAAAAAAGTCCCGGGTGGATATTGCGGTTATGTGGTATGAACCTTTACCATAACATAAGGGAACCCAAAATTACCTTTTGTAAAGAGTGCCTCTGTTTCATTGAAGTGTCTCAATATGCAAATTGAGTCAGTTAAAAAGGCACTGCTATTGTACACACAGCCAGCATGTACAATAGCAGTGCCTTTTTTAACTGACTCAACTAAATGAAAGGCTGCCATTAATAGTAATTAATTACACATGCGCTTTTCCTCCTATGACACGAAAAAATCTTTGCTGTGGAAAAAGGCCTATTAAATTATACTTTATCGACCCTCAGAGGGAAATTTGCCCAACGCTTTTGACCCATCCTAACCGCCAGGCAGCATTACTCCAACACCCAGGCTCCACAGAGAAAACTCTAAGGTTTGAACTCTTACTGTGAAACGACAGGACTAACCACTGGAGCCACAGTGCAGCCAGTTAAGAGAAAATATGCCCCTGCATATGCAAATATAGTGAGGAATTCAATATGCATACAGTAGTATTCTCAAGATATATTAACTTGATGTGAAATGGCTGTTGTTTGGAAACAAACACCTACTGCGTGGCAACAAAAATGGAATATTATGGAAACGAAACTGTAACCACTAATTACATCACCTTGTTTAAAATGACAGATGCTACATTTGCTCTCACACATGCAAACAGTACAGAACCTTTGACACACATCTATGGCAATAAATGGCAATCCTCTTTTGTTAGCTATCACTATTCTCCACTGCCGACAAAATCACATCTATAAAGAAAAGCATAGCCAATGGACAAGCACTTTTTCAGCACGAAAGTGGTTTCTGTTTTCCAAAGCTTGGCAGAAAGTGTGCTTTTCTTCCTCTGTTTTTGTATAACGTCCCAACGATTACTACCTCTGCCGGCTGAGAGCAGAGTGAGATTTATTTTCTTTTTCTGACCCTCTTTGTGGTGACTGTTTGTTTTGTGACATCCTTGTCCTGACAACGAGACTATGTGAAAGGTAGAAAAACGTTGAGTAAAAAGATAAATAAAAAAAGACAGAAATGCAGAAAGGCAGCACAGCCAAGTACTCACTGAGCCTTAGGTACGCAACTCTGCACTCTAAACACAATGAAGAGTGAAACAGAGAAAACTAATTTGGACTCCATATTCCTCATGACTCTCTTGCTTTCTCCTCCCTTCGCTGCATGTTATCTGTTGCCCTTTTGCTTTCCTTCCAGTTCTATTCTTTTAATATTCATCTCCCAAGATTTATTCTGTTTTGCAGTGTTATTTTCTCTTCATTATTCGTGTTACCTTGAGGGAATTAATTAGGGCTGGTC
Organism: Cottoperca gobio; assembly: GCF_900634415.1. NCBI lineage: Eukaryota > Metazoa > Chordata > Actinopteri > Perciformes > Bovichtidae > Cottoperca > Cottoperca gobio. The sequence goes on along the minus strand of NC_041370.1, from coordinate 13,826,528 downwards.
ACAGATGATGGACTAGGCAGGGTCATGTATTGGGATGATGTCCTCAAGCATGGCTCCAGCCTCTCGGGCTGGATATACATTCAACGCATGGTGAAACAAACAGTTATTTACTTAACTTGAACTGTGATGCTACAGTGTGTCCTTGTAAATGGCCCGTAGAGAAATACCAAAACAATCACTTCTGAACATGAGCATATTGCAATCCTCTTGTCAGTATCTGTGGATTCTGTTGGCAGCAAGCCATGAGGGAATGTCATGCAAACTTGTGATACATTTACAAAAAGTCGGTGTAGCCGTCTCTACAGTGGCTTTCTGATAGTTTTTACAAAGCTCACTTTAAAATAATCAATAAATCACAGCACACAAAACCTTTTTTTTTTTTTTTTCGCCCAAACTCTCCTAGTTTTCAAACCTCTGCGGACATCTCTGACTACTTCTTCTCGTTGTCTGCCAGGGCTTTATCTCTTACTTAAAAAGGATCAGAAACTGTCAACTGCCAAACTCTGAAGAGCAGCAGCATGGCCATTAGGCAACCGTGGAGACTGCTGTGCTCGCTCCCAGAGAGTTTGCGAGAGAGCAGCACTGAAAAGCCCTGCCAAGCCCCAGCCTAAGGGAGCTCCTGCGAGCTCAGCGCCCTGCTTCTGCCGCTACATCTAGGCTGCACTCATCAGCCAGTCTGTCTGCAATCAACAATAGAGCCAGATGGACAGAGACCGAAGGGTCCGCCAGCTGACTCTACAGAACATGCAGTCCAGAAGTAAAAGGCTCAGAAATAACTTTGTTAAGCCACAAAGACCTTAGTTTCACAGTTTTGAACAGGTGCACACGCAGAGATCTACCTGGTGCTGACAGTGTTTTTAACCTATTTCTATCCACAGGAGGTTTGCTGAGCATGCCCGTGCGCGTTTTAAGTGCACACTCATACATTTGAGCTGTTTTACGTTCACACCATGACCGTGTTCACACCTGAGGGCTGCACAGTACAACCTGTTGATCAAAGAGTTTTATTTCTATTAAGATTTTCTCAGTCAGTGTGGCGATTTCCTCCCCACGAGGACACCATGGACATACTATACAACTATATATTTCATGCATACATTAATACTGAGTGTATAAGAGAGTAGAGATAAAGTATTTCAGCCTGGTATTGTGTGGCAGTATATATCATTTAGCCTTTTATTGTTCTAAGATGTTAATAAAATATGAAAACTTGATTCAAAATGTATAATGAGTTCCCTCCAGTCTCTCAGTGGGGTAGAGTCCAACATCAACCAAATGATTATTTATATTTAGAGAGATGCTGCAGGGAGAATGATGTGTGTGGTCCCATCTGGTGCGACACTATTTTGCAATGAATGTACCTGACAGAGACAGAGCTGAGACTGTGCCCACTTGTGTCACAAAAGTTTTCCAAAAGGGATTATTTTGAAGAGAGCGGAGTTAGGCAGATATTTGGCACACATGCCTCTGATTTTCCCATCAACTTTTTGTGGGTCACAATGACAGTAGATTCATATTTCCTCATGAGTTTTGGACCATAAGCTCAGGTATCCCTTTACTTCCCCTCAGTGCGTAATAAGCTATAACTATACAATAATACAACCCTGATAAAAAAAATATGATTTAACTGCAGATTCTGTATGATTTCCAGTCCAATTGAACTACTGATCCTTCAGCCAGGCATTTGCTCCACTTATTAATAAAAAAAAACAAAAAACAAAGCTTCTCAGCCATCTGCCTGGCTGGTGTGTTTTGCGTTTAAAGAGCTGGAGGTCTTGTGAGACCAAATGCCAAGCACGCCCCGAACAAAGAGAGCAGACTGTACATTTCTGTGTGGTGCCCGCAACCTGCCAAGCCTCCCAGGGCGTGAGGGCTCCATGAGATGAAGCACAGCAGAGCCACAGGGAAGGGGAAAAAAGGGACGAGCCTGAAAGCCGGCAGCCTTAAGAGACGAGCCTTTGAACTGGGGAGTGGGCTAAACCTTCACGCTTAAGACGTCAGAGGGGGGATTTATAGCTGCGCCCTGCAACTGTAAACAACCATAGGCATGGACCATGTGTCCATCCACATTTATACATTAATATCTCCTACAGGGTTTTATTCCAACACACACCATATATATATATATATATATGTATATATACACACACACACATACTCACACATGCACTCACAAACACAGGCTACAGTCAAAGTAATTACACTGCATCTAACACACGCACGCTTATATGTAGGAGCTCATTTAAGCCTTTCCTCGTCTTTGAAGTGCTCTTCTGCTCCTCTTGGTAGTGTAAAGAGGTTCGACCCGCTGAAACCCGTGGAAACAGGATTAGTCTAGCCCCGCTTCCTAATTAATTGTCGGGGTGTTTGGCTAATAAATCTTGGTTATCTGGTCCTCTAATCGTAGCAGGAAATAGCACGACTCTGACCCAGCCCGCTGGAATGTTTAACAGTCTGTGCTTTCTGTAATCAAGCTCCGAGAAATGCGGAGGGAATGCTTTATTTTGCTCCTCTCCTAATTCAATTAAAAAAAGATAGGCCAGTGCATTGCGGATATTGTTGTGCATCGTTAGATTAGTCTCTAATTGGCTGGATGTATTCTGCAGCAAAGTTTGGCTGTGTGTGTTTTTCTCTTGACACGGGGGTAAGAGATGACAGGATTATGAGGAGAGACAGTAAAAAGTAAAGTGAGGGAGTGTCTGACTGCAGAGCACCTGAAGTTCAACTGAAGAGGTACATATTGTAGCATACTGTAGATACTACTAGCCGACACTTGAGTATAAAAAGAAAATGACGTCCTCACACCCAGAGGTGTACATGCGTACAGTGATCACAGGTTGGGGTAGCAGTAGCTGGTGTTCAGCTACTCCTGCACTGCCTCAGACAGCTTACCTCCCTGGAGAATTGCAGACGAGATCTAGCACTCGTGGTCTTTTTGCAGCATGTCTGTGTGGCATTCATAATGCACCAACCATAGCTCATGAACAGAACTGCCATGTCATCTCATTTTCAATATCATGCAACGGCTGGGTGTGAAATAAAACTCAAAGAGTTAGGCAGAAATGGAGTATGGAATACGGGAGGAGAGCAAATGAGTGAGAGATAAGCTGTGGAAGAGCAGAAATACAAGCGCAAATGTGCAGTTTGAAGACAGCCTGAGACTCGGTGAAATGGAAAATGTGTGCAATTTTGTGCGTGTGCGTGTGTGTGTGTGTGTGTGTGTGTGTGTAAAAATAGGTGCATGTGATCCGACTCCTCTGCTCCCAAAGAGGCCTCAAATAAATTAAGTTAAGCGATGTGCAAATCCCACAGCTGTTTGTGGGACCGTCGCAGACAGTCCTTGCCACCTCAAAGCAAACACATCAGAAGATGAGAGCTGCGGCTTCGCTTTGCTTCAGAGGGATGCATCATTCAGGACTTTGAAACGTTATGTTTCCCACAAGTTGGATACTGAAATTCTCTGTTTTCTCTGCAATGAAAAACATTACAAGGAAAGCGTATAAAAGAATATGAGTTTCCACTGAAGTTACGATTATGGCTTTTGCTATTGCTCCCTTTAGAGAGCGTGGCCCTTAGCAAGGTGACAAGGAAGCAGCCCTCATACCAGTGGGAGCAGGAACTTCATAATTGTATTGTCACAATAAAACTGATGCAGAGCTTCTAGATTTCACTTTATGGCATCGCCTCAGAACTCACATAAACTGGCACGGAGGCAAAGCAGATGATTCTTCAACATGGCCGCCTCATGTTTCCTTAAATAAATCAATTACTGTATATGCAAAACATAAGTCAGCGTACTGTATGAATGTGTGATGGTGTGCATCCGAGAGCCCATGCCAAGTTTATTCATGCATACGTTGCATTCGTGTGGCACCAATTTACAGCGCGTGCCATCGCCCTCGCTCCCATCGTCCGATATTAATATCTGAGCAAATGCTGTCAGACAGCTCCAACTGGAGAACCCCCAGCAGTCATTAGTTGTAACAACCTGGAAATATTCCTCGGAGGGACATGCTCTTCACTGCAATTACAAACAGCACAGAGAAAGCGGGGACTACGATTGAGCCACCTCTACAGCTCCTCTGATGTTTTTCTTTATGATACAAATATTAAGAAGTTTTTCTTTTCTTATCCAGAGGATTTGTTGAGGCTTCAAACGGCGGCCGGAGCAGGAATCTGCAGCCACATTTTGATCATGATCGCAAAAGACGATCCCTGTTTTATGCTATTTTCGGCGGATAATTGCAGTCAATATTTCTGAAGATAGGAGGTACTGAACAGATTTGATGGAGGCAATAAAAACAGTAATAACTGGGGCTGTGGAAGAGGAATCAAATGTAGTAATCGTATAGATGCCATAAAAGCACACAAAGCACTCCTCGAAACGAATATCTCTCATTTCAGAGGCTACTGAATCAGCCCTTGGAATACTTGTAATAGGATGATCATATATATTCTCTAAATCATTTAAGAATGATAATGTTTTGAACAAAAACATATATTTAAATAGTTTTAAAGTCATAACTTCACTGCAGCTACTTCATCTTTGTTTCAATCCATTGTCTTCACCCATGCCCTTCATACAGTAATAACTCATTTGAAAGGCAATAAGCCTTTTATATGTGTTAATGGAGAATAATAAAGCTTGGCGAAGCATGGGAAGCTAATTGTCTGCAGTCTGGTTAAAAGCAAAGAGATGGACAGCATACTGAAAACATTGTCATATTCTATAATTGATATCATTTTCAGATACTTCTGTTAAAATAAAGCCTCAGATATCACCATCTCGGCATATGTGTAATGTAGTCTCTCTCTTACCGTCTATTATCACATATTTGTAGCTCCCTCCTCATCAGATATTAAGGCTAGTGTGGAGAATGAGGATGTCAGGAAGATAAAGAAGGAGATGCCAGATGTGATGCACACTATTTATACCAGGCAGCCGGGTCGATCCCCGTAAAAGACAGGCAACAAATGCAGACGGAGCCGTGGACCCCTGGGACCTGATTTAATATATTACTTATTGTGTATAATTCAAATCGCCATCCATCTCCAGTTAGTCATTCTGCTTGCATCAGGCCTTTCACATTCATTATCATATCAGTTAACACGATTAAATGCAAATGGCTCCACCCAGAAGCAGTGCCTACATATCAATTACTGACAGAGTGTTGAGCACAACAAGACTTATTATGGTAACACTGCTGAATTAAATTGCACCTGAGAGGAAGTATGTGAATGACAATGACAGGATTGGATAGGCGATTAAGAGGGAACATGAGGAATGGAACTGAATTGCTTCATCCCACATTCCTTTATTCCCTAAAGGACCCTCCCTGAAGGCACTTCATGAGTCTCCCAACCAGATGCCAACTCGAGAGGATCCTATGTCTCAAATCAATGTTATTCCAACAAATGGAGATAAAATAACACACACTCAGAACCCCTCCTGTCAACTGGATTGCTACCCACTACGAGGAAAGTACACCGAAACCATTAAGTCTTACAGCGGAGGATCAATGACTGCATACAAATTCAGCTCATGCAATTTGCAGGGATGTTTATCTTTGTTATTATAAAGCACTTTTCACACCGATTATGGTGGGGGTACTTTAAGTGATACATACAACACTTACTCTGTCACACTGACAGCTGATATGTATATGGAACAGTTACTTTTTTAAGAGGATTCAATGATATGTGTTATAAAACAAAGCTTGTAAATATTTTTCACAAATCAGACAGAATTGTTATTAAAGGCTTTATGGTTGTGAAATGTAAAGTGTAATGTCTCATGGTTATGTAGATGCTTTGTAAGAGCTGTTGCACAGATGGGGCCACTTTGTGAATCCCTCAAGAGACATCCAGTTCCAGTGGGACGTCTGAAGTATGACTCATGGTCCCAAAGGGACACAGGGCACTGCGTTTAAAAGCAGACGGTGGTTGCTTCACACCCCCACTGGAGAACACGACAACATTTTATTTCCCCTTAGAAAAGCAGTCAACCTAACAATGAAAATAAAGCATAGTGCTAGAGAATAATGCAAGTCAGCAATAATAAGTGCAATGTTCTGATCCCATAGGAAAATGGGTTTAGTGTTTTAAGGGCCTCATTCTGTCTAGAATTTTAATAAACCGGGATGACTCAAGTTTTGAACTTTTTCCTTTCTTTCCATTTTGTTGATGCCACCTGAGTCTTCATTGTCAGCAAAAGTCAGGCATGTGCACTAAACCGGTCCTGAAGCAGCAGATTTATATGTCTCCTAATAATAATGTTGATATTTGGCAATTCTGCAATCAAGTCAATGAAAAAGCATTTTTAATTGTGCAACTAAAACTACTTGTTTAAGGTTAAAGATCAGTATGTTTGTTTTTTTAAGAAATACATTACATTTAGTTCTGGAACCCACGTCCTTGACATTAAAGTTGAACATGTCACATGTCCCTCCCCCATTCCCTTCAGTCATTCTCATCACGCTACACAAACGGGCATCATAAACTACATCCTGTATTAGCATTGTTGTCATGCAGAACCGTCCAATATGAACAGAATTCCTAGGAGTGCCCTAAGCCCTGGCAGCTGTCTATTCATTTGGTAATTTCTGTTTATTAAGCCGATATTTGCTTTTACTGAAGGGCCCTGTGGCTAATCTTTAATTGGAATTTGCCATAGTTACTGCATGCAAAAGGTATTATGCTTACATTTATTTATGGGGCACAATCTCAAACAAAGTCAATTCAAAAGTGCTGTGCAGAGGGATAAGACGTAGTTTAGATTCAGCCCGACAACAGAATGCAACACATTACAGCGACACAACAACAATATATTGTCAGCGATTTGATCTGACCTTCATACTTAATTACACTTCTTGGTGCTGTGTTAGTCATTTCCTTTGACCACAATCAGCATTGATAACCTGTGACCACTGAGTCACATCCAACCCACAGATGATCATAAAGTAACCCACCAGCTTTTATATACCACCTTCTCAATCCAGTGTTTGTTTTATTGTTACAGCGTTTCAGTGTACTTTCTTGAAGTATATAATGGAATGAGATCCTACTGCTGACGTTTGGGGGGATAAGATAAAAGTAGTCATTTTTATCAATGCACATCTTGATTAATTGCAATTAATTCACGTGATCCTTTGGATGGTCCCATTTCCCCGAGTTGGGAGGTGTTTTTTTCAGACTTCGGTGTGTTATTCAGCTTTCAGTCGTAATGTGGAAACAACATGGCTGCTATAAGGAAAATGTGTTGGTATTTTATTGCGTTCAAAACGCACTGTTTATAAGTTTTTGTTACGACTTGAGGGAATGTGAATTTTCCCAGTGGGGAACTACTTTTTTCAATTATTAAGACGCCACATGAATGCAACACAAATGCCATATATTTCAATGTTAATGAAAGTGAAATATAATTTGTGTATCCGCCCCATAATTCGGATCCCCTCCAAAAATGTAATGGTTCCTTCCTCGGCCCACGCCGCAGCCGTCCAGTTTCATGAAAGTTTCCCTGTAATCCTGCTGACAGACAAACTGAGCCAAAAACATAAACTCCCCTTTGGCAGAGGTATGAAAATTTTTTTGATAGTTTGACATTTTTGAAGATTTGAGCTATCGTGCTTAACTGTTCTTCTTTGAGCAAAGTTGAGCCACAAGAGCTGACGAAAATGTGAACATCTTTTAAATAAATTAAACTTTATCAAAGTAACAAATGTGCATACATTCTGTTCTGACATCATGTCTGCCTGTGTTCAAGATCACACACCCTTCTAAGTCACGTGTATTGAGAAAGCAAAACGCAGCCTATACAAACAGAATTTTGAGCATTAAATCTATCTGTTCTGCTTTCAAACAACTTGCCTAAGCCCACACGCTCGTGATCTGGTTACATTCATACAGAGCTGGAGCAAAGTGTGGCCACTGAGGAGGAGAGGAGAGCGCAGAAGTGGGGAAATGTCCAAATACACACACTAAAACTATCCTCACCAGGCACACAAAGCTTATTCTAATCTCAAGGTCACCAAAGAGTTAATGCGTGATTAGCAGAAAGGAGGAGGAAGAAGAAAGGAAACGTGAAATACTTAAAGAACAGGTTCACTGCCAGCGCGCAGGAGTAGAAATGTCTGTAAAGTTAATTGCCAGTGTTTACATTTGATTCACACCGATGCTTTAATTCTGTGTTATCTTTTGCTTACTAAGAAAGTAACAGAGAGCCTCAGTTGCATGAGATACAATTCTGTGCAGTTTTTGCAAGCATTCCTGTGACCAAAGCTCCGAGCTTACGCTAACTTGGCAGATCAATATTAGCTCTACATATATTACAAGTTATTAGAAAATATTGATCAATGAAAATGGTGACAGTTTGGAAATGAACACAGCCTGACATGATTGTGGGGGTTGAATCTCCTGCGCACAGTTTAAGTATATTTTAAAGTGACATTCATGTTCCACAGAGGATGAATCTTAATCCTGAGTGTTGCTGTAGCACCAACAGCAAGTCACTTATCTAGTCGTACATCACGTCGTCTACTAAGAGCATGACGTTAGCGTTTAGTACAGCATCACATGGCTGTGGACTCGTTAGGATTTAATCTTTTTGATGAGCGGAACTATTATGTTTTAAGTGACCGGCCACTTCATCTAACCTGAGTTAAGGTGATTCAGCTAGAGAGTCTATTTGGCTACAATCGTGAGTGTTCTTCCCGAGCCTCAATTATGTTGTTAAACCCGCCACCTTACACATAAAAGTCCTCTAGCCGTCCCTCTAAAGCAAAACTAATTAGAAGAGAACTACAGACAAAAAGGGGGCTGCATTACCATACCTCCATATTACCAGAATGTCCGTATGTGGGTGAGAATAAAATAACTGGTCGCAGAGTAGACTGCGGGCTTCAGTGGCTCTGGAAGCTGTTCCCGAATAAGTCTCTGTCATTCACATTAATGATTCCTCTCTACCTTGTTGAGAAGGCGTAAAGGGAGCCGGTGCTCGCTTGCCTGAATAATAATTTAATTAATTTGTCATATTTTGTAAGAGCTTCTGTGTGGTGACTGGCATTTAAAAGAAGACTGAGCTTTCAGACGTTTATATAATACATCAGTGATCAATAAATATAATCTTCTTTGCCTTGAGGTAATGAGTCGTAAGCAATTATCCCTGTGAGCCACAGGTGTCCGGTGCTGAGCCGCGGGAAGCCTCCGCAGGTTTTCATTCCCAACCAATATTACAGCTGCCGATTTCACTAATTAGTTCCTCCCTCTCTGACCGAGGGTGTGTTAATTAGTGAAATCAGCTGGTGGAACGTTTGGCTGGAACAAAACCCTGCAGACTGTTCAGCAGCACATAACCGGACACCACTCTCTTCAAGGGAACAATTGTCCTCTGTAACCAAAGTTAAATGATAAATATAGCCCTCTAGTAAGAAGATGTTAAAAAGGTTCCTCCTCTCGTCGTGAACCGAAGATGCAGCATCATCGATCCCCGAGAGTACACAACAGACCACTTCATCTCATCCCTAATTTCATTCATCATCCCACAGTTCTAGTCTTGAAGCCTTTCCCGTAAAGCTGATACATTGCTTAAGCTATTACATGACTTTTTTTTTATTAAGGTTTACTCAACCGTGTCTTCAAGCTCCATTTATCTGTTCTCCCTCTTCAGTCACCCTTTCAAAAACATGAACAGAAATATACTTTATCACTTTAGAGAGAAGTGGTTCTCTTTTTTTCCCCCCAAACAAGTGAGGACTTTCTTAAAAACAGGTTATTGTCCTTTGACAAATAGATATTAGGTTTTGTAAATTGCAATTTGTAAGAGTGAGACTTTAGAATTGAAAGAGTTGTGCAAGTTTGATTCCAATTTACATAATTATCAGCGTCTCAAGTGAAGTTTTAGGTCGGGGACTGTTGATTTCCCCGGTTAAAACTACTACTGTCGCCAGTTAACTTACCCCACTGTAGCTAATTAACGCTAAGTCTTTAAATCTTTTGCATGATTATTATGTTTCTGCATTATGTGGTGTCTACATGTTGATCAAAGATAGTTGTGTGGAAGAAGACACACTGTATCATTTGGTCTGTGTCTTTTTGCTGTTCCTAAAAAGACCAACTGGAGAGGCAAGTCTTTCTTTTTACATAAATGATCTCTGTGAACGCCTACAATACAAATACAATGATAGACTAAACAGCCTTCTTCTCAAATAAAATGAATAAAAATAGACATTATATTCCTCTACAACACAAGCTTGAAGCTAAAGAAGCTCATTATGCGTCTAAGAATGCTCAGAGTTATAAGAGCAAAACTAACTGAATTTGGAGACCTTTTAAATGAGATGATATACCTATACTGCATATATACGGTAAATGCACACAGCCAGAGGGGAGATGTGGAGGAAGGCAGTGTAATAGAGTATTACAGCAGTGAGGATGGCTGGTCAGCTCTGATAACAACACCTCTCCTACAGCAGATGTATCTGTCTCCTCGCTCTGCCTAATCCTTTCTCAGACGCAGATGAATCTCGGGTCGCTGTCAATGACACGCGCGCACTCGTGTGCAGCTGGTCTGCGGTGTGCGCCTGTGGCCGTGCAGGGGTGAGAGGTGACGGATATAAAAGGCCAGAAGATATGACATTGCCCTCCATAGCCCACTGGTAGAGGACGCCGGAGAAACAGAAGCGTGTTTTACTGTATGAATGAGCTCATTACATTGAGACTGCTGCTGCAGTATGTGCCGATTGACCAGGCGCTGACCCCAAGGACAATGTTTAAAGCAATGATTCATTTAAGCCTTCTTTAAGACACGAGGTCGCATCTAACTTTAGAGTCCATTCAGAATGTCTGTGGGTTTTTATGTAAGGGTCTATTGTGCGAGTAGCTCATAAAACAACCAATCAATTGGCTCTGTGGCTTGTTGCAATGTGATGTACAAATACAGTTGGAGCTGCATCCGAGCCTGCAGCAAAGCACATTTTTAGAAGCTATCTTCTCTGAGTTTGTGAAGCTGGACAGAATGGGAGGCATTTACAAAATAAAGAAAGGGAGAGAGGGGGATTTGCAAGATTAGCATGCAACACATGGTGAGAATAAAAAAAATAATATTTCAACACTATTTCAGTACTGTCATAGAATTTCTGTGCGACTCAGCTGGAAACTAAAGCCCCAGTTTCTACACATCCAAGACACACTGTTTGTACCGCTGCTGAGCCGGACTACTGAGCGAGTGTGTGTGTGCTCAACAACATTGAACACCTCGCACAAGGTTGAATAGGGAGCGTTTCAGTAGCTCTCACATAGACCAATCACTGAACTTAAATGGGGAACTCCACAGATTTTACATATCAAAGTCTGTTTACAGGTCTTGGGGAGAACTACTACAAACACGTGTATAAAGCCTTTTGTGAGGGAGCTGTGAAAAGTCTGATAAACTGCCTCAAGTGATGTCACTAGAGTCCGCTTTGGTTAGGGCTGAAGATCTGAAGCTTGAAAAGGAAAATAAATCTGGGGAAAGAAGTGATCTTACCAGACCTCAGTAGCGGCTCGTTTCTACACAAGCCCAAACTGTCGATGGTCAAGTTGCATTATGGGTAATGTGAGCGCCAGGTTCGGAGAAGGAAGAATCATAGAATTAAAGAGACGATAGCTCTTTTCCTGCTGCATCGATTTCAACAATGTTATAGAAGTGCAATAAACAATGCACCCTCAGATAGATTGACTGTGATGTCCACAGAGTTGATAAATGAAGGTATTTTACTTTTTCAGTGCTTCCACTTTAGTCAACCATCTACTCTTCGGGTGGTGTTTTGTTATGCGTCTTATAGTCTCTTTCCAACGCAGGTTCCAGGGTCAAAAACGTGTTTCTCAGCTGTAACTCCTGAGCCGCAAAAAAGGCTATTCAAAGAATCTTCCAAATGTTCAGTAGATTTCAACTCCTTTGTAGACAGGCGCTGTGGAGTTCAAACATCAGAATCTCACAACAGTAAAGAAAGAATCGGAAAGAATGCTGTCTTTTTTTTATCAAACTATTTTACCTAATTTCCACAATTCTTCAGATACAGTGAAAACCCAAACAGACTTTTAGATCCTGATTTTTACTGTTGAAGCTGCCGCTGTTGTTAGGTCTGCCGCTTTCTTACTGCATTTCTCAAGTCGAAATGTCAAAATGTTTTATTGATGCCAATTTGCTTCTCGTGGGCTGACAGGAACCTGATGTTTGCTGGTTATTTCTTAGACCTGAAAAAGTTCTTCTTTTTATCACCGTAGCTACGATGGAAATATCTGGACATGATGGCACATCCCACATGTATGACCTGTTGACCTATTCAGAGGAATCAGAAAACTAATGCACTTAGCGAGGTGAACAAAGAAAGCAAGATACATTGCCAAAAGATGCTTTATAGGCTCAAGTCTTTAATGGATTTTTCCACTGAGGCTGCCTTGCTACAATATAATGGATATTGCAGCAGACTTGACATGCAGACACATTCTTCTTTACAAGGTCATCATACTGCAAGCCTGACTTGTTCATTAAAACTGCAAAATAATTTAAGATTATCAATAGCAACCCGACATCTGCGATCTGATTCAATATAAATGGGAATGTGATAAAAAGAAAATAGGGGCAATTCCTATTAAGACCTCAGCGAATTCTATCTTCTTTTCCCCCCCAAGACTATTTTCTCTTTCATGGGAACAGCATTCACTAATTTCTCCTGGGAGCCACAAGCTGCAGCTATCTCAGCTGTGTTTACTAATCTTCCCTCGACACCAGTTTCTCAGCCCCACACAGTTAATACTGGTGCAATGTAAATAGCCTTATCTCATAAACTCTTGTTATCCCTCCACCTTGGCTGCCCAATGTGATACATGGTTAGAAGTCAACACGGGGGGATTAAGTCAGAGAGAAGGAACAACAAAAAATAAAAAGGGAGGGAAAGATTCCTATACCAGAATCTGCGGTAAGATTATCCACCTGAAATACCACAGTTGAAATGTCAAGGTTGACCTAACGAAGGGACGCTGCTGTCACTACACAATGACACCAATAACATGAGGAACATGAGTAATACACTGCTTCTAGTGCAGGGCTGAAGGATGAGCAGATAATAAATTAAACTGAATTTGTCTCCCGGTTCTCAGAACTGATCGATTTAAGAGTTGATGCTCTGTCGCCGTCTCGCCTTGTACAGATTACAGTACCTGCCTCATTCCACCTGTGCTAGTCTGTTCCACTGAAGGACCCCAAACACTATAAATGCCATCGCAGTAAGTTTTAATTAAACCCAAAGGGAATAGTATTAATTATCCCATCGCCTGCCGTGAATTGGCTGGTGGCTGCGGGCCAGATTCTTGCTCGAATGCTGATGATGTGGAGGTGAATGAGGTGCAGTTTAATAGTTTCGGATTAAATTTGGGATTTATCAAGTTGAGAATTCTATTTTGATAGATGCCTGTGAACATGAAGGAATTTTTATCCTATAAACCAAAATCACAACTACACAGCTTTTAAAAATAACACTATTTATCCCTGCGGGAATCTTTTGACCGTTTTCAAAGGCTAAAGTCTTAAAGGCTTAAAGTCGATGTTTTCCAAAAAGGATAGAGTATTCCCAAATGTCTACAATTATTTCTTTCTGAATGATCTCCAGTATTGTATCCTATCCTGTCATCTGTTCCCCTTAGCTTATTTATCTATATGTCTGCCATTAACTGTCCTTTCTTCCACTGAACATGCACATGCGCTCTCTCTCTCAAAGAAAAACTAAATACATGTTTTTGTCATGGATTGGTAAAATGCACATTACCATATCATGGATTGATTGATCGGTTATACCTGAGGGAGGCAGTTTCCTTAAATCATATTGCAAGTTCCCACAGTGGAAGTATTTTCAGCACTGCTGCCACTGATATTTCTGCTGAAAAGCTGAAACAGCACTCTTCTCTTTGTCAGATCCCTGTAGGTATTTGTTAATGCAGCGATGGAGGAGCGCCTTATAAACTATGCATGCCATCTCCCTCTGGCAACCACCAGTAGAGAGCATGATGGCAGGAAAATGCTGGTTTCCATTAGTCCTGTGAGGCTGGTTAACATAAAATTATCCTTGGGGTTGGCGGGAGGCAGACAAAACTGGGGTGAGTGCTTCATTAAAGCTGCTGCATAATGGACACTGGACTTCTATAAAGGCTGATTTGCATACAGTTGTACTTTTATGATATGTTGGCCTCACAAACAAAAGTACATTCATTTCTCAGACAATTTAAAAAGAAAAAGAAGCACATACCAACTGCTGGGATGCCTCAAATAAATAGCCTTGTGCCCCATGAACTCTTACGTGCTGCGTTTCAGATTTATAGCAAGCCAAGCATGCCTACAGACATCTAACTACATAAAAAGGCATAACTGGAAGAGAGAGAACCACTCACCTCGCAGAAGGTCAGAGCTGGCGTAAGGCGAACTGTACGTCCGAAACAGCAGCCAATCAAAGTCATCCTCCTCCCCCTGGGTGAAGTCACACAGATTGGGGTCTGAATCCTCTTCGAATGTGCAGCCAGCTGCTGAACAAAAGAGGACAATTAAAAACAGTGGCCATTAGTGAAAGAAACAACATTTATGTGTTTTCATGTTTGACAGACTGGGCTACAACTAATTATTATATCCATTGTTGATTAATCCTTCAAATTGCTCGTTTTGTCACGTTTTGTCTCAAACCCCAAATAAATACAGCAACAGCGTTCCCATTGGAGAAGCTGGAACCAGAGAATGTTGGAATTTATACAAATTAATCGATCACCAAAGTTCTTGCCACCGTCAATATTTCCTAAATATAACAGAGCATTGGTGCTTATAATTATAAAAAATGAAATGTGTTTACATGTGCACAAATGCTCTAAGACCAACAGTAAATCAAGCAATGAGCTATAATTACTTCAAACTTGCACAAAGGAACACAAACCCTGGAAAAAGCAATAATTGCCCCCTGGATCTGAGCAGAATTACCCCTCCCATAAAGCATCCACAAACAAGACTGCACATCCCAAAGACCACTCGCCAAGGCATACAAATAGTATAATAAACATTTGGGGAAAGTGGGCACCCTGGGGAATATAGTGATTATCATAATACCTCACAACCTGCTATTCCACATGCCAAAAAGCTAATTTTTTCAAATTATATTTAATAGCTAAGGCTTTAATAGCGCTTGGGTCCTGAATAATGTGCTTCAGTTCTGCATCTGTTGCCATATTTCACATTAGTCCATCGGTGTGAGAATTACAGTCTAACAGTGGGCAGTTTAAACAGCCCAGTCATAAGACCAGAGCCTGTGTCAGTATTAATTGGAGCAGGACAGCACGAGACACGACATGCTAATGATAGGAATAACCATGAGCAGCTCCTGAAGGTGACCCCTGTGGTCTACAGCTTTATGGCTGCTCATTCTTTTTCCCTAATCTGCTATTAAACAAATGGTCTCAATATGACAGGCTGAAGAAAAAAAAAGCCAGATTCACTGTAGTGAGGATTTATAATTATCTTTTTTACTACCCATGTATAAGATAGACCCAGCTTCTAGTCATTAATAGGTTATTGCGATTTTGCAGGCCAATCAAAATGGAAGACACAAGACAGATATAGCGTTTCCAATGCACATATATAATATAATCTTTTTAAAAGTTCATGCATCAGTGTTTAAAGCGGTCCTTAAAAAAGCAACTTTAAAAATAAAAACATAAAATACAGATTCAAATTAGCCAACTTTCCCTGTTTCCCGACTTAAAAGAGAAAATATCTTGCTCAAGAATTAGTTCATATGCATCAAGACCATGCATTTGATGCCAACATTTGGTATTTGACAGTTCCTTGTACTTGATGCTACAAACACATTTTGTTTGATACTAAAAAAAAGCATCAAGGTTCAATAACAATTGGTAGCTATGGACATATGTGGCGCTATTTGTTAACTAATACGTGGGGAAATGGCAGAAGAAGAAACTGACATTGAGCTGGTTACATAAAGAGCTGCAGACGTGCTCTTTGAGAAAGCCAGCAAACCTCCAGCATGACATAGGTTAAAAAAAACCTTTTACCTTGCTGTCCTATAGAAAACCATTTGCCCCCTTCCTAGAAAATGGCACGAGATACCACATAAGCCGTTGCGGCCTGGTTTAAAGGGTTACAGTTCGTCCAAGGTGTTGAACTTTCTCCAGACGGTGTATTCGCTGCAGCACAAAACACTCAGGGTGCCCATGCATACGGCCAACGTATTACGTCACTCTTGCACCTCTAGAGATTATACTATAACACCGGAGCATATATAGCATCATGTAAGCTCGGTCCATTGGGTGATAGTAGCAGCCAACCAGCAGGGAGGGGGGGGGGGGTGTGTGGGTTTATCCCTCTGGGTTTGATTTATTGCCCCGTGCTGGGCTTTTACTGCACAGATCTGCTGCTGAGGCCAGGGGTTAATTGTCCCACACTGGGGTCTATTTCTAATAGAACAGCCAGAGATATGGGACCTGACACATCCAAACGCTGGCACTATATTATTTCCCGCTACTTCGGTAAATGAAGCCTGCAGACTCCTCCCTTCAGGAGTCCCATCATCCAGAAGAAGGAAGCCGGGATGCGAGGTAAAGCGCTGCCAGGGAATGTCATCTCCTCACAACACACCGGGAGGGATCCAGCTCATCCATCAAGACAAAACACACTCCCTCCTCAGCTCCTTCTGGAGGACCGATGGGTGTGTGGGATGTCTGAGGCCATTTTTTACCTGAATAATTACCGCATAATTTAGGGCAATGACCAGTGCAAAGTCAGACGCTGCCAAGATTTAATGGCTGATATTAAGACATATTTCACAGTTTGGTTTGTTCGTGCTGTTGATAGCTGATATAAATTAACCTCTGCTTTAAAGATAGAGCTTTGAACATTTCATAACAAACTTTATTTTTAGTGTACAGTAATTATAGTTATTTCATGTCACTATTTTGTACTTGGAGGAACACTTTCTGGAGAGCAAATGAATGCAAATGATTGGGCCCGTGTGATTAGAATGTTTATGAGACTGCTAATCGATGCGTCTGCTCTACTTGCCAGGCTTGCGAGCATTATGAATGCATAAGGTAGGCCGACGGAAAGAACATGCCGTGTCTCTTCTGGGCAGAAAAATGGTAGAACAGATTCATTTTTTTTTTTTTTACAAACAAACCAGGAAGCACTCGTTTCAAGCATGGAGTATCAAAAGAAACAGTGAAACAGCTCAGCAGTGCCAGATCAGCCGGCTGTGGTGCCCTGCATTCAGTACAGCTCTGCACTGTGGGGAGGAATATCTGCAGGGAGGGAGGGAGATGAAAAGGGTTTGGAGATGATGAGGGGGGGGATTCATAGACTAGGAGATCTTTGTCACTTCATGGATCTTTCACTCTGTTTAAACACTAATGTTGGTGTTTACTGTGAACCAACACATATCACTCCATAAATAAATTAATACATAACCTCTCTGACTTTATAGCAAACCAAAATAAACTTTAGATTTATTCTGTGAAAGCGATGAGCCACACAGTCAAGAGGATTGATGCAGTAGCTTCTCTTTGATTTCATAGGACATAACAAAATAAAAACTGCCAACTTGTTTACCAGACACTCCAATTTGCCGCCACATTCGCGGGGATACGTAAAAATGTTTTATATATGCATTTAATCAAGAGTGGGAGTCTCTCTCTCTGTACATATTGGTTGTTAGTGTCACATGTAGCCCTTCATGTAAGATTTGGTATCTCCCTCTCTGTTTACTTGTATAATCCCTTGCCTTGTTATCTAATTAGAGTGTCAGCTATGAACAGTGAATATCAGACTCAGAGGCTCCGCGTATCTCCTTTATTTGCATATGTTTTAAGCATAAGGGCGCTGGCCTAAGCTTATTTAAGGTGTGACTATTCCAACAACTTTCCACTTGAATAAATCAAACGCAGCAAAATTGGAAGTGTATGAAATCAAAGAATCCCCACAGTATCAATAATGTTGATATTTTAAATAAAGAGCCAAAGTCAAGACCAACTCAATCTCAAAATGTTCACTTTTTTCTTTTCTAAAAGAAAATGTAATCAGTCATCAAATACAGAAAGTAATCATTGATCTGATACTCTGCAGTTAATCTTTCCACTGGCCAAGTGAGTGAGCAGAATACAACACCTGTTCAGATTGTAAATTAGTAGTATTTGTTTTAGAACCAAATTGACATATCAGCTGCTCACAGCGATAGTAATGGGAATACTGCCATTAATTAGCTCAAATGATAAAATTAGATAAGAAATTCTGGGCCCCTGGACATCAGCTTATTGACGGCATGAAACAATAAATATCTTTAATCCTTGGCATGTTACAAGACCTGTCCTGGACCTGGGCCGTAGGGTCCCTCCCGTGGCCCGGACCTGGAATATGATTTGACAATAGAAAATATAAATTACGTGCAACATGGGGTGGGCCACGTGGATAAAATCCTCTATTACAGACTACGACATGCTATATCACAATGTTAATATATGGATGTCTGTTTGGGGCTAATCCGGCAACTAGTACTGTAACAACTATGTACAAATCGAATATTGCCATGAATTGCATTCAGTCATTGCCAACAATAGACTTATACAACCAGAGATATAAATAAGTGAAAAGTAAATGCGGTAATCCGTGTCCACTTTAGAAAGTCTACAAATTGCTGAAGTAACTCATAATTGACCGTTGTGAGCAGAGTCCTCCATGTCGCCTTCACATAAAATATCATGATCAGTAAAGTGCTGATATTTAGTCTAAATCAATGATTAAACCGGTGTTTCTGCACATAACTGTTTTTAAAGGATCTTTCTGGCTTTACCTTGGCTTCACTGCACAGGTTTATATAACTCTAAGTCTCTTCATGCACAACACCTGCTGCTGCTGCTGAAAAAAAAATATATATATACTGTACATAAATACATATACAGTATATAAAATATGATAATATATAAGATAATAATACATGTATATACATATATTAAAGAAAAACAAGAGATTGCAATCAAGAGAAAATCAAGAGATTGCAGTCAAGGTGCTTGCACAGTGTACAACACAGTTCAAACCAGCTGCACTGCCAGCAGAAAACTGAGAGAAGCTAACATTTTGGGAAATAATCTCCACTTATCTTAGCCTAGCATAAAGACTGGAAACAGCTAACCTGGCTCTGTTGAAAGGAAAACCAGCCAACCAGCAATCTAATCTACAGTTAGCATTGATCGTGTTCGTTCAATCTATAGAAAATACAAGGACTCGAGGAAGGACCAAGATGTGCGGAAGTCACTGTGCAGGCCAAGAACAAGTCAGACACACAACCTTAAATGAAATAGTATTACTTAACTTTGTTTTTTTGTACAAGTAAAGAAGATATAACATGTCAGTTAGTGAGCTTTAGAGGTGCCAGTGGGCGTATGTTACCTCTGGCTGCTAGTTGTATTCTTTCAACACGTACATTAAAAAGAATTGGATCCAAGATCCAAGTTGAAATGGGAGGTTCAAAGGAAAATAAAAAAATCAGACAAAGTAAAAGTGATAACACACAGCTGTGTACCCATGTGGCCCTGGAAATAAAACCCTCCCGTTCTTATTGTCTGAGATGATATCTGAGAGGTGGAAACCAACCAGCCAATTTCAAAACACAGAACAAAAACACTTAAAAACCCAGTCTCTCATTTATAACAAAAATAATAAAAAGCTGATATGCGTGCTCCAAGAAACCATTCGCAACCTTTGCTTTGATTTAATTCCAGACTCTGCCCTTAATTATCTGGCAGCCAGGATGGGTAATAAACACCAGAACCTGTGAAGTCACTTGGGAAATGCAGCGAGATGATGAGGCGCGGATGCTTGTTGTGTCATCGTCAACTTATGGGAAACCAGATCATGCTGGGAAGGCAGCCCGTACTTGAGAGCTCTTTCACTCCACACAGAAACACTCATCGGAGTCTGGTGTGACTGAGTGTGTGGCTGGTGGGGATCCAGGTGGGAACGGTTGAGTAATACTGGAGGCAGTTAGGGGGAGGAGAGTGGCTGATTTGCATTGCACTGAGTGTGGCCCGATTCATCAGCAGGAGACAGGTATATTTATTCTCTACAGAGGCTCTCCTCCCCAGCACTCCTCTGGCTGCCTCTGAAAGCCATCCATCCCCACACCAGAATACGCAATGAAATCATCTCTCTACCTCCTCGGGCATTAATAACTCAACCCAGGTGGCTGCATGGGCCCGGTCACACAGGAAGGGCCAGGGAACAGATTGAGAAAATAAAGTGTTGGAGAAGGTGACCAGGTACAGTAGAGGTGCCGCTGAGCTTCAGGGTACACTACGCTGAACAATGCTGTAAGAAAAGATTAAAAATTACATTACAAAAACTTAAAATTACTGAACCTTGTGGTTCCCTTTTTTAAAGGATGACCCTCCCAGCGTTGTTAATATGTTTTTATGGACTCTCTCCGTTACTTAAAAATAAATAGTGTACTCTAATCCAATCCTTTAGAGAGCAACATTGTTGATGGACAGTAAAAAAATAAATAAAAAAGGATTAAGATCGATGCAGCAGAACCAATCAGATCATCGTTTTTATTCCAGGCATTCTGATTCCTTGTCACAACCGGGCGCCTCCATTATTACCCACAATGCAACTCGACCATGAACCAGTTTGGTTGGGGATTCGAGCGTGATATGCTGGTAGCCGCTAATGTAATCCCAAGCCATTAGCTACACATGAAGCTCACTATTTTAAGTCCACTACCCCAGATGTTTTAACTTGTAATCTTCAGCCACAAGCAACGCTGACTCAAGTGATATCACATGACGCACTAATCAGTCTTCCCTCACCTCTGGAGCTACTGAATATGTCAACTTTTATTATATCTAGTCATACTACCCCTTTAATTAAAAAAATGTTTTCACATACTGTAGCGCCCAAATCGAACAACAGGAGTAGAATTAAAAGCTGCAAACATAACACAACGATGTGTCCTGTTTACCTAACCTTCCAGCCATCCTTTATTTCTTTGCCCAAGTCCCTGTCACTTTAAATGACACGTTTAACTAACATTTAGCTCCTAAACTGAAGGCAGGAGCTGCTGCGGGCTATAACACCCTGTCTGTAGATGTAACGTTCAATCACTCATAACATAGCTCCGCGTCTGTTCTGCTTCCCAAAATTCTGGGATGAGAAAAGGTTCTCCGTACCCTCCCTTCAGAAAAGAAAATAATAAATTTCCGTCCCTCTTTTTTGACCCTCTCTCTATAATTTCCATACAGTAATTTAGTTGAAGGGAAGGCACACAGAACACATCCTTTTCATCTTCTGAGACGATAAATGACACAAAAGGTTTCCTACAGTTGTATTCACACTCAATACTAAGATACCAGTCGGCCGTGATTCATCTTGAAATTAATTTTGCCTTCATCCTCGATGTTGGGTGGATGATAAAAGTATCTCCGATGTCAGTTGAATAGGAGTCAAACAAATATTATTCTTCCAATATCAGACCCTTTCTGTGCTATTCTGAGGGCAACACAAAGGGAAAACAAGCACACGCAGAAAACATAAATGTGAGCTTCTCTTCTTCTGTTTCTCCTTCTCAGAGAAAAGAAAGAAAACATCAATTATTCCACTTCCCAGTTCCTGTGGGTCTCCTACCCCCTACAGTAGGAGAAATCTCAGTTCACGCTGCTGATATGATAGATAATTATAATACTTTCATTTCTTGTCTTTTTTTTTAAATTTCGGTCTATTTTCAGGGAGGACTGCTTTGCTGTGCATTCATCACCACTTTGCAATTCTCTTCACTTCCACAGAAGACACGACATGAGTGGATGGTGACAGCACAGGCCCATATAACAAATCAGCTTAATTAGCAGGAGGATATATCGCCTGTCTGGTGGCTCCATTTCCAACATCTGTTTCATTTTAGGCTTCAGTTCCATGTTTACTCTTTTAGATTTGGGAGACATTTAAAAGAACTCATTTGCAACTGTAAGTTCAAAGCAGAGGAATAATAACCACAGAGTGTCTGCAGAATGTAGAGGAGGAGGTCCTTGACATAGTGAAGGATTATAAGCGTGTGTGTCTCTTGGCTAAAACACACTTTTTACGTCAGTGAGGGAATGAGACAACTGCAGCAGAGTGTCTCTTATAAAACATAATTATAGACGTATATTGTGAACATATATGGTGATTTGAACGGTTTCATTTAACCAAATACTGCATTGTTTTGACTGAGCACAGTGTTTAAGTGAGCAGTTGTTGAACTGATTAGTTGTTTAACTGTAATTGGCAACACGTTTGAGAATTGATTAAATGTTGAAGTGAATGCCAAACATTTCCTGGCCCCGCCTCTATAATGTGAGGATGCTTCTTTCAGGTTTGTATCATATATTGAGTTCCTTTGGGTTTTAGACTTGAGCTGAAATGATTAGTCCATTAGTTGTTTAGTCAATCGACGGAAAACTATTCAGCAGCTGTTTAGATAATCCATTAATCATGGCAGTGATTTTTAAAGCAAACATGCCAAATATTCACTCATTTTAGCTTCTCAAATGTGAGGATGTTCTGCTTCTGTCTCACTCTTGGTACTGAATATCTTTGGGTTTTGAACCGATTGCGAGAAAGAACAAGGATTTTGAAAAGGGCCAACGCGGTCTCTTGGTCTTACATGAATATGTCATTGCAATAAAGGCATTTTAATTGTTTAAAAGAGAGTGCCTTGGAGTTTTCTTGCAATTTCTGGGCTCTGGGAACTTGTGATGGATTGTTTTCTTTAGCATTTTCTGACATTTTATTCAAGAAAAAATCAGCAGATAATGAAAATAATGGGAGGTCGGCGCGTTAGATGTCGCCTTGGGCTCTGGGAAATTGTGATGACGGTTTTACACTATTTAAAGATGTTTCATAGACTAAGGTTTGATTGATTAATAAAGATTGATACATTTAATAATAAAGTTAGTTAGGAGCAGCCCTACTACTACAGTGTTTGCATACAATAAAGGAACGCCATCAAAGGATGGACTGCACACCTGAACAGTATTAAAGATTTATAAAGGTCAAATTCCAAGACCAGAGGTAAAGACCAGGTTCGACTTACAAAGTTATTGAATTAACATACAAATGGATTTTTTCCTCCCCTCATCTCTTTATTATATATTCATTTTAATTTGCAAAAAATAATTTTCCAAATGGATATCTATGGCAGTACATGCCAACGTTATTATTACTCCGCCTGCTGATGCAGCTGCGTCATAGAAGCAGTATTTGAGTCCATCAGTGTCGTATACGGCACATGCTCTTTGCTGATGAAATAATACATTTACAAAGGCATCTTAACCTCTTAGGAAGTGGGAGAATTTTTTCGAAAATACCTACAAACGACATACCCAAAGTAAATTGAAAACTGCTCTTCAACCATTTGCACCAGCTGCATGATTTTGGTCTCATTCAAAAGATAACTCTCTTATTGTTCTTGCAAAACAGTGAATAATCACTTCAAGTGCTTCTGGCACTGAGTAATAGTGGTCTGAATATACTGAATTTGAAGAAAATACACTCCGTCTGAAGTTTGTTGTTGAAATAGATGTCTGAAAATGGGTATAGCTGGTAGTCCAGAGCTGAAATACACAATAGAAACATAGAACCAAGTGTTATCAAGTTCACCACCCAATTTCAGATAAAAAGGGATAAAAACTTAATTTATTAGACAGGTTTGTCCAAGAGTAACACCGGGTGTACACCAACTGTGCAATATGTACATATTATAATATTTATTTATTTATTTTAATTTATAAATAACTATTATATACCCATATTACCTATTAGTATTAATCACACAGAGTAAGTGAAGTATAAAGACATTTTCTTTCTAATATTTGTATGTTTTTTTGTATTTTTTTGTACAATAAATAATAAATATTATTTTGGAAATAAATTTTATTTTGAAAAAGCAAACCATGGGAAGTGACGTATCTAACGAAAGAGGCGCACATTTCCTTTACGATGCACGCGCCACCAGGACGCTGAGCTGTTCCAGGGTCAGTTTGTAACAAAAGAAGTGGGTGGGCACTTTCTTATCAAGTTGACACTCATTGGCTCATGAAGGCTGTAAAAGACCCATCGAAGCTCCGATTGGCTCAAATGAAGTGTCAATCTAACGCTGAGAGCCCGCGCTAAAACCAGGACGTGTCTGAACCGTGACGAGAGCACGAGATATTAAGTTATGACTGTTTATGATCACACAATGTAAAAATCGATCAGCTGATTTCACAGATTGCAACACCTGTTCATGGACTTTTATCGATGCGACGATGTTCACAGTGGATATCTTTTTCACGGAAACGAACGTGTGGACCTCTGGCAATCCCTTAGGAGCGTCTTTTTCAAAATATTGCTGAATAGAGGATATTTATGAGGCTTTATAGGTAAGTTGGCTCAAAGTTATGATTTTGATATTGAGTGTACTTGCTAGTTTGAGGAACTGATTGTACCGCTGTTGTGATTTTCATTTCCATATTAAAATAGACGAGATTCTAAGCTTTCCAAAAAAAAATACATTTTTTTCAGAGTTCAAAAATGTCCAGGTACAGAAGCGATATAAGACGTGCTGGGCCCGCCGGCGGGCCCGCACTTTCTAAGAGGTTTTAAACCTGTTGAATAAAATAGAATAATTCCTTTAATGAAGAAAGTAAGAGCCCGACCCAAAATATTTATTTTGAAAAACATGACAGTTTTAGCTCTCATATTTAAAAAAAAGAGACAAATACTATGACACACCTCTTTAATATAGATACTAAGACGTTATGACCTAATGATAATGATTCATAATCCATCTTAGCGTTATGAATCATATTATTATTAATACATTCTCTACACTATGATGTGATTCAAATGTGCTTAAGAAATTATTATGATGTGTCAAACAAAATGCATATTTAAACGTAAATGTATTACTCATCGGCGTGCATGCACTGCCAGGTCCTTGGTTAAAGTGTTGCAGTGGAAGATATGCATATCTGTACAGAGTGCTGACTTGATCATTTCCAGCCGTTAACACTTCATGTTGTTTGTTGAAACAACTGAACAGCTAAAGTAAATATTTGATTATGTCCTGCTTAGCAGCTACAGTTCAGAAAGCCACTTCCTGGTTCAGAGATGGCTGACTTGAATTATTCTATCAAATGTGTGAATGAGTTCTGTGATTACCATCATATGAGAAAAGGGACGACCTTAGGTGTCCTTTTAAAAAAAAAAAGGTCATGAGGACATTGCTGGAATTTGATGTCTTCGATTATTTCAGGTAAACAACCAATCTCCCACACCAACATAAACTCTTATTTCCCACTCTGGAGTGACCTCAGCCAACTCCATGCAACTCCTGGCCAGCAGAGTCAACTCCATTTGACTGTGCATCCTAATCAAACTGCCTGTAGCGTCTCGACTCGCCGGGAAAAAGAAAAAGAAAAACCTGGCATCTATCAACTCTGCTAAACCACATACCCCGTAGCAGCTTCACCGCTCTGCTGCTTGTCAATTCCACTAAAACAAAGGCAGCCAATTGCTGTCTCCACAACCTGCAGCCTTTCAATTCCACTAACCCACATATAGGATCACATAAAGGAAGGGGAGTGGGAGTGGAGCATTTCATTACTTCAGATCTTACTTTCTGCCTCACAACGCAGACTAGTGAGACTAGTTATCGTCGTAGTTTTTGGATATGGCGTGTGTGTCTTTTTCCTGGTTTTAAAAGCTGCATTACAGTGAAGTGATTTCTGAACTTACCAGACTGTTCTAGCTGTTATACAATTTGCATTTACCCACTTAGTCAATATATCCCAATTACTGATGATTACTTATGAAGAATCTCGTAAATATTATCGTCTCCATATCCATATCTAGGTATTTGGTAAAGGATATGGTCATATTTGATTTTCTAGATATCACTTAGCCCTACATAAAACGTGTGTTCTTTCTTTATCTTCTTTTGGCATCAATTAGGAAAAGACAAAGGGCAGATCATTTTACCCTTTTTAAAGTTTTTTTCTGGGTAATTATTCCCTGATCTGGAAGCAGTTTTCAGAATTTACTCAACTGAGAAACATGACCTTTGTTCACTGTTTCTTTTGTTAAACGTTTAGTTTTGTGAAATATACTATAATATAGTCCTACAAGCTGTGTGAACACATAAACCAAATGTGATTTGCATGTGATGCACTGGAGGAAATAAATGATGTACACATTGAAAATTAAGAAACATCCACAAGCAAGTTTTTATTCTAAACCGGCCAAGATTTTAATTGTTTAATTACCAGCGAGTGTCGCATTGTGTCCGCTGAACCTGTGCATATTTCGAGTTTAATTTAAATTTTTCTCTGTAAAGTATTTCTCTGTAACAATAATTATTCATGAGAACATAGGCAGTAATCAAAAAAAATGTATCCCGATTATTCATCAAGAGTTTAACACTCAAAAGCTTATATGCTAACATCCCGACTGTGAGGGTATCGTTTGATCACATTTGATTGACAGTAGCACATTTGATTTGGGCACAGATATACACAGCGTCATCTTTCTTTCTAAATGAGCGCTTCAAAAAGTGAGAAATGCAAAGACAGCTGATTAAGAAAATAAGTGTTACGGGCCTTTAAGAGACGTATCGCATTAAACTTGGCATGCGGGTGCCTGCATAACCGGTGAAAAGGTTGATCAGGACCTGATTTAAACCACAGCTAAGAAAGTGTAATGCTAACTGACACCGGCTGTCAAATCTATCACATCAATGAAAGCAAGGAAATCTGCGTGACAGAAAATGTCACAAACATCGATCACAGTGTTGATTGTTGAGTCAAAAACACGCAGCTAATTAATTAGGCAGCACACAGTCACAGGCTGAGAAGTATTTGAATACATCTGGCGACTCCAAAGCTAAGCAGACAAGAGGCATCCTCCCATTTAGGCCTGACAATTTAAGGGATTATCAGTGAAGAAATGTAGTGACACCTGTGCTGCTGGTGCAGAGGGGGAGCCAAGATATCACGCTAGTAAGCAGGTGCATGAGAATATATACTCACTAATATGTTTACATTACTAAATATTCACACTAATGCAAAGATGTATAATCAAAGAAAACAAAGTAATGTGTTAGAATATATTTCATGCCATTTTACAATGAGGGCACAAAGTGATGAAAAACTAAGTTTGGACATTAGTAGTTTAGGTGTTGGCTGTGTCTAAATTCCCTCTCTATACACTATAAAGTGCAATATTTTTACTCTTAATCATTCCCACTACAAAATGAAAAAAGGAGTGACCATGTACACTATGTTCTGCTAACAAACCCACAATTCCATTTGACACATTTTATAGATGCAAAAATGGCCGTTGTGAAGCAGCTCTAAACTCCTGGGGAAAAAATGAAAAAGAAATAAAAAAAAGGAAAAGCAAACTAAACACTCTGTTTGTGTGGGGCACACTGAGGGACCAGCTTCAGTTGCTGTAAAAACAGACAACCTGGTAATCCAGATGGCTCTGCGCACTCAGTAACCATCCTATGGGGCGACTTCCGAACAGCAATGCTAATCTGACTGACAACAAAGTCAACAAGAAAAAATGAATGAACGGAAAACGGATCAAATGCTTCGGAGGGCAAAAAGTCAAACTCAACTAAAGACACACGCTTATTCACCTTTCAACAGTTCCCTCCTCTCCTTCTAGCTTCCACCTGCTCTGCCACCCTTTCTGGGCTGCCACCCAGCCAGCCGTCAGCGTCCACCTCATCGTCTAGTATCCGGGCAGCTCTTATGAGCACATGGTCCTTTGGCCTGCTGTGGACCTACTTCCTGGTGCAGCTGCCACCTGCCCAGTCGCGTGGTGTTTTGCATCAATCTCGCTGCGGCTGGAGCCAAGTGGTCAGTCCAGTGTGTGCTCATATATGCACGCCCCAGTGTCTGCATGTGCGCCTCTGCCTGTAACCATTCATTTATATGTGCGATATACGCCTTGCTGTTGCCGCTTCAAAGACGGCACAGACAGGCCGTCACTCAAACAAAGATGGACGTGTCGCGAAATGGGAATAGACATCCAGCAAATCACACATGAGGATTTGCTTTCACACTCAATCTGAGGGGAGATGGTCACAAAGAGACCAAATAAACCTAAAACGTTCCTGACGGTCATGGCACTCCGTTAATTCTTATTCTTTCCTCATTCTTGAGAGGTGAAGCAAGGAAGTGATTAAACCGACCTCAGGTCTAAGACGGTTGTGGCTTTTCCAACTGTTATTGGTTTATTGTTTGGCCTAACCTAACCTGAACTGCTCCTATTGCACTGCAGCATCGATTTTTGAAAGATCCAGACTGAAAGACTAGACTTTGTTAGTTTAGCTGGTCCTTGCAGCACATGTGGAATGTGTAAAAAGAGTTCCAGATACACTATTAGAAATGTGGAAGCTGGGGCTGATTTTGGGTCACACTGTGTATTTTTAAACATAACAAAGAAGCGTGCAAAGAGTGTTTCCACTGGTCTCTTGGGGACTAATCTGTGACTGTCTGCTGTCGACACCGTATGAAGAGAAAAAGGAGAGGATCGGGGTGCAGAGAGCTGACTGGGTGAATCAGCGATGAGGGGAGACGAGATGAGGACAAAACCGTGTTCCAGCCATGTTAGGCCGAGTGAAGACGGCAGGAACAAAATGCCTTGTTTAAAGTGATTAGCCATGGCTCAGTCACAGCACTTTGAAGACAGACACAAAGCTGTGGAAAATGTGTAAGTGGAAAATACCATTTTGTGTGGAAAATACCAATTTTGAACTAATTTCCATTCTGTCCCGGTTTGAATTCAAACACGTCAGATGTTACCATGAAAACCATGAACATCCAATTCACACCTGGAGAAACTGCATGGCCAAGGAAAATGTTTAAGAGCCATTTCATGAAGAAAATCTACATACTTGTTAATACAAAGCAAATATCATTGACACTAAAAAGGTGACAATAACATGTAAATTAAATCATCTAATGCATATTTCATTGCAGTGCAGCAAAACACAAAATATGAAAACTGAGTGTTATTGCTACAGTGAGAGCTAGAGAGTGAAAGAGAGAAAGATAGGAGTGGCACTCTCTGTTGGAGCTAAGCCAACCAGTGAGGGACAGTGTTTGAGGTGAGAAGTCCTGGGGGGAACAGAGAGAGGGAAGGCTGCCAACATCTCGCTGTTAGAAAGATAATTAAACTATTGGCCCATTGTGAGGGTTAAAGAATAGGCTCGAGCTCTCCCCAGGAAGCATCTCTGTAGCTTCAGAGGGGCCGCACTCACTAAAGCACATTTTCCACTGAGTCATATAAACAAGCCAGCGATGGCCTTTCTAGCAGTTCGGTCGGTCTCTCTCTTCCGACAGTTCAGAATTAGCCTTCGCCGAAGAAAAAGCAATTCCAGGAATCCCTCTGCAGCTTCAATCACTGTGCACTGTGTGAGCTTTTGATGAGTACCTCGTGTGTGCGGAACACATTTAAAAAAGGAGAACACAATGCACCACAACACAATAAATTCTGCACAAAATCGGTGGCAGCGATTTGAGCGCCCTGACAGCCAGCAGTGCTCTCTGTAGCAGGCATCTGGGTTTTTATTGGACTCTGACAGTGGAAGCGTCTACCGACTCTGAATGAAGGCAGCAGATGTGTTGCTTTGAAGAGGTGACACATGAGGCTGGAGGTAAAATAAATTGATGACATAGACACTTATTTTATTTATTTTTGCTAAATATCATTGAAATGTGTGTATCTGGCATTGACATACTACTACTTCCAAACTTTAAAGAGTCACAACTGTTGAGGGAACATCCTACAGGTAGGAGCTCAGAACATTTGTCAGACCTTTCTGCACAACTTCAACATGAAAACACTCCAAGATACAGAGAAAAGGTTCCTTTGGGCCCTGCAAAGAAAATGGTCCCTTTACGCTCAATTTCTTTGAGAAATCTAGTAATTCTGCTGCCGAGGACAACTTAGCCGATCCAAGACCAATTTGAAGAAAACTGTAGAATAAGGACATTCTGCTGGCACAAGAAGAGGTCCGTTGCTGGAACATGGTGAGCCAGGGGTTCATTTGTTATACATGGCTGCTGGCCAGAAGAATATGGGCCACGCACACTAATGTACATCCAAATTCCTCGAAAGATTCTGCTTCTTTAACTGTCTGTTAAAGTTTAAGTGTTCTAACACTGTGCATCATTGCAGTTTATTCTTGATATTTACTATTTCCTTCTTTTCTTTTTTTTAATGCACACGCCAAAACATAACAGTTCATTAAAACACCTTTTAATGCTCCAAACGACAGAATGGCTCAATACCACTTCCATACCAATACGGTATTTTCCCCCTCTCTTAAAACACTAAGCTGTTGCTGATACAGTTGTATGGATGCACTTTACGTAACCTAGCCATCTAAAAAACATTATGCTTTAACTTTGAAACACATATTCTACTTCCTTAAAAAGGAAAACTTAGAAAGCCCACACGACTCTGTTATGCAATACTGTTGCTTCTTTTTATTCAAAGTTTTTCATACACAGAACTTTAAGTAGCATTATTGATTGGTTAACACCATACAAACATGTGCAGCTTTCCAATCCAGTGATTTTTGGCCAGTATCATACCAATACTGAATATCAGATCGTCATATCTACAAACTACACATTTCTAAAATGAGCCTCTCTTCATAGTAAAGCATGAACCTGAACCCATGCACGATGTGCTTTAGTAATGCAGCAGTAAACAATTCTTAGATATTCCATGCCTGTGGCGAACTCACTAATCAGCTGCGTTAATGCAGGTTGTTACCCTGAACATTAACAAAGCCAACATAAGAGCATGCAGAGCCTTCAGATATATCTGCGCACTGCTGTGCCTCAGTTGGGATTCAAACCCAGTTGATTAGCCTTACCGATGAAAGACCCTACAGGCTACATCCATCTCCTCCTCACATACAGAGTTGTGCAGTGAACGAGAAGTTATGCAGCCACAGATGACCGAAAGCTCAATCCCATTGAGAATTGAGAGGAGAGATTGGGAGAGCTGTGGAGCAATTTAATTTCTATTCGCAGACTTGATGTTTTATCAGTTATCAACTGCCATGACACGTCTTTTCAAAACAATATATCTATTTATTTTTTTACAGATGAAATTAATCTAAGATGACCTAATTCTCAAGTACTCAGTAGTTTTCTTTTCCATAGACATCAAACACCAAATTAAATGCCGACAATCAAATATCGAGCATATTGAGTCATCAAAATCACAGAAATATGACTGATATGCAATTAATCTTCCAAAGCCAATTATTTGAATTTACACTTATTTTTCATGTACTACATTTTCTTTTACAAATAATTCAATGCCGAACAGAATTCTTCATTTTTGACTTCATGCTTTGAGACAGTATCAGTAGCTGTGTTCGTAGTAAATATTTATTTTTCACACCTGGGCTTTAAAAGGACCACATCCTCATGCCATGAATGCGCCTCAAATACATTTTCACAGTGGCACGTTGTAAAAAGGCTTTTAGCTGCTTTCAAAAGACCTACGCAATTTAGTGAAAGGTCAGAATATAATCCAATCCTTTCACTTTCTTTACCCCTTTATAAGAACTGCACTTCTGTGTAATAATATCTCCCATGAAGGTGC
Organism: Cottoperca gobio; assembly: GCF_900634415.1. NCBI lineage: Eukaryota > Metazoa > Chordata > Actinopteri > Perciformes > Bovichtidae > Cottoperca > Cottoperca gobio. The sequence continues at coordinate 13,794,805 of NC_041370.1, read as the reverse complement.
AAACTTGTCTCGGTAAAGGTCTTGAGAGGGGAAATGAATTGTCGAGAGCCAGGAAACATTGTGACTCTGTCATCTCCGATGTGTACGTTTTTTACATTTTCAACATTTATACTTTTAGAGCATTTTCATTCATACAGAGGTACATACTGACGTCATCAAAGAAGTGATTTCCCAACCAATCTTCACATTGGGACTTTTACAGCCTCTTAACACGTACAGAGTAAAATGAGTTACGGGTCTTAATCAGGGATCAAGTAGTTTTAGACCTCTCGCTGAGAAGATTAAAAGGTGGAATTACCGGGGGACACCTGGCATTAGACTAGAGAGGATTTTTACGAGGATTCTTTTTCTAATCTCCGATCTTCTGTACAGGTGGAGAGTCCCTGCTGGAACACTTCACAATTTTCTCAGCATGCTTATGTCTAACTTATGCTCAGAACGATGTTCAGGAAGATCCATTTCTTTCCTAATTATAAAATCTAATTGTGTTGAAATTGGACTGCCATCGTTACGTCTGGCAAATTCTATGAAACTGCAATTTCGCTCTGAATGTAGGTGTTGATGGAATATGTATCTTTCAAAATAGTGTTTGTGTTAATTGTCTATGTCCTGTGTGCATATGCATCTATTGTTAAAAAGGAAAGGAATGTGTGTGTGTGTGTGTGTGTGTGTGTGTGTGTGTGTGGACATAATTGGTCGTCATTAATGCTCGTCAATACAAACCATTCAACCATCGCACTGCAATTTTATTCAGCTAAAAGTTGAAATAAGCAGCAACATAAAACAGTTTGACCAGAAACTGATAAATATCTTCCTGTTCCGACTATCAGAACCAACACTGACAGAAAGAAGTGAAGTCCAATAACTTCCCAGGGGGTTATCTCTGAAGGTTAATCGCTCTATAGGCACTCTGGGAGCATGTCTTGTAGAGCATGTCTTAATATCACATTACTTTGCTTCAACATATACCCAAGGCTTGAGGATGAACCTAGAGATGAACCCTGGCTCGATACTCAAAATGTTTGAATGACTAAAAGCATATCTCTAAAAATACCTTCTCTGTGGTAGTCATGAAAGCAAAAAAGGACTTGGTCTCAGAATCTCTAAAACGAGTTAGTCTCTGCAGCTGCCATCACTGACAGTGTGAGCCTCCATTTCATTAACGCTGCACACAGAAGGATGCAGGATCCCAACGTGATGTCTCGGGTCTGAGATGTTTCCATCATGATGTCCTCTGACAACACAATTATGCATTGTATCTCACTTCGCACGGCTCGCCAAACCACATCAGCTGCAGCACAGAGTCCAGAATCCCGGCAGCGGCAGCAGCAGCAGCAGCAGCAGCGGCGGCAGCAGCAGCAGCGGAGGGACGTGGAGAGGGTGTTGGGGATGAGGGGGAGGGGGGGGGGGGGGGTGTAAGCTCGGGGCCTGAAGCTAAGCAAATGGAATGCAAAGGCAGTAGATTGGAGACCAGAAGCAGAGGGGCCTGAATAGGGATGTCGGAGGAGCGCCAGTGGTCTTTCGCTTTGCATCAGCATCAGATTAAGGGTACTGGCAAGAACAGCAGGAGCTAAGGCACCGAGGGGCAAGGGTGGCAAAAGAGTGTGGGGAGCAAGGGAGGAGAGTGTTAATCCTGAAGCCAGCGCTGCCACTGCACATAACTTTAATGCCGTTTTAAGGACTGGAAACATGATAAAGCGAAATCTGCCTCCACGAGGAATCGGGCTTGTACTGAAAAGCACTATAATGAAGAGGAATCACATTTTCAATGACATCAAATATTGTGTTAGGTATTAAAAACGATTTGGTGAGTGTTAGGGAAACATCATGGTGTGGGATAAAATCACTACTTTGTCAAGGTTAGGGGACCTTCATTGTCATGATTAAAATAATAACTACGTGGAAGAAAGTAACGTGTAATGTCAGTATGTAACTGGAAGCAAACAGCAGTTATAGTCCAACGTTTTGTTGACCCATCCATCCAAACTGAGCTCCTCCTTAGGCAAACGTTGTAACTTTGTAATGACATCATGTTCCTTCCTCTTGATGGACGAGATTAAAATGTCCTACGACGGCATAAGTTTGAATACATCTTTGTCGGCCGTTTGCTAAAACGACCGATGCCATCTTTCTTGGGAGGACTGTCTCAGATTTAAACAGCAATGGGATCAGCGTCTTGGCAGGTTTAAGGAACATGGATCCAGAAAGTGTGACAGAATTTACAAAGATCTGTGTAATGTACTTTAGCTCACAGCTTTGGGCAATTCAGTAAGCAATAATACTCAGCAAACAATGAAAGGACATATGGACAGTCAAACTGCAACCAAATGCTCTGCAGGCACCACCTGCTAGTGTCAAAGCAACTATCTCACGGGTCACAAATGCGTTTTATTCGGTTCTTTTATTCTGAAAATTGATGGAAACCTATTTCAGAAAGACAATTCCATGAAACTTTCTGTCTTCACCAAATGGCTGAACATTACGGAGATAATATCTGCGATACAAGTGCGTGATCGTGAAGAGGATGACACACTCTCTCCCTGGATAATCATGTGCCTCCTAATGTACAAAAATATGTATTTTTATATTTATGTCTTAAAGTAAACAGAACCACAGACAAAAGCAAACAGACTCTACAAAGTCAAATTAAACATAATATTACGTCAATCTTGAAAAAATGGTACCTCTTTTACTGCTTTTATCATTCCCAGAGGAGACAGCTGGGTTTTGCCACACAAAAGAGCAAATTATCCCATATGATCTATTTGGTCGCTTCTCCGAGGTCATTGTCGTGGAAGTGCAGGTGCCTCGTCAGCCCTGCCGCAGCCAATAGGGGATGCTGGGTAAAAGGGGTGGGGGGTTCAAAAGTGGCTCCTTAAATCTCCACCTCCATTAATCACACTTTGCGCGCCTGCGGCCCACCGAGCAGTGTGACAGTGACAGCGCTGAGAATGATTAATACTTAATGCAGCGTTTAAGAGAATGATTTATGCCATCTGTTAGTGGTTGACGTGCTGCACAAGTTGGCTTCACCACTCACACACACTTGTCAATGAGGATTAGGAGAATGATACATAACTTAATCTCAGGAGCAGCAGGTCACCTCCAAAATTAGGTTGATTTTAGACCACGAACACAAGGGGAAGAAGTAGGTGTGAGGGGAGGATACAAGGGGGTCGATGTGCATAACCTAAGCATGAAATTAAGGCTGGCCAGGAGCAGTCCACAACTAAGCAGGCGTTGCGATCCTCCAGTTTTAACCCCAGCCAAAAATTGTTCAAACAATCCATCCATTTTCTGCCACTTACCCATTTGGGGAGTATGGTATTGGCGGTGTGGTCCATGTTTTCTTGCACTTCCATGGGGATCCCAAAGGTGCTCCCAGAAACAGATGGGATACATCATACCTACAGCGTATTTTTGGTTCTAACCCAGCATCTAAACCATGCCAACCACCTCGGACTTTCAATGTGAAGGAGCAGTGGTGCTACTCCGAGCTCCTTCCAAACGTCCAGACCAATTTCAGCCACTTGTATCCATGATCTAAAGCTGTATTTATACTTGTAAATACTATATTTATACTTGTACTTATAAAAAAGGACAGCAGGAGTCCTGCTATAAATACCTACAATGTTTTGATTGATAGTTTAGCAGATAGCAAAGTGTTATTCACTGTGCTAGACAACAGTGATCACAGGTGGCTTAAGATTTGCAATGAAGACCGCTTTGCTAGATGTGTGTTACTGAAAAGGAGAAAACTACTGCCACTCCTCTCTTCAATACCCTAATGATTGTAGCAGAACACAGATGACCAGATAGGTGAAGTTTGGAATATAGATTGACTGGTAAATTGAGAACTTTTCCTTCATCTTCAACTTTTCAACATCACTGCAGATGCTGCAACGTCAGTGGATCTCAAACTATCAAGAGGTTTATTTAACATTTCAATGAAGATCCGAAAGGTTCCAAAGATACCAATATGTAAGGCTTAATTTGGGGGAAAAGACATCTTGAATATTTCTTCTTGATTAACTGGTGCAGCCATGAGGAAAACATGGAAGGTCTTGGGTTTGAATATTTCATAGAGTCTGAACATGATAGGGCTCCAATTAAGAGTTAGAACAAACTGCGTACAGAACATACATGATGCCGTCATGATGTTTCCCAAATCAAACCTACTGAAGTGGAAATAAAAGGAAACTAGAAGAGCACTCAGAGAGTGCAGACCTCCACCAAGGCTGTTTCCATAAGTGAAAAAGGATTTGTGTATCTGCCCCGTGATCCTGATACCCTCCAAAATGTAATGCCCCATGCTTCACCCTTCCACCAAGTTTCATGAAAATAATGCTAGCAGTTTTCCGTAATCCTGCTAAAAACAGACAAACAAACCAACAAACTGAACCGAGAACATACGGTAACCTCCTTGGCGGAGGTAAGAATTAATGTTGAGGGGTTATTAAAAGGCTAAGTGCTCGAAACTCAATTGCACTGTTACCAACAAGTATCTAATCGCAAACCTTGCTTGCAAATGAGTAGCGTTATCGCTGCCTGAATTCCCCTCACTCACTTCCTCCCTATTCCCTCTGTAACATTTACATATTCAAACAAACTGTCAAAGCCCCAAAACAAACAATTTGTTATTCACCAGAGTTTGCATGGTTAAAAATACTCTGCGTCTAATCTGCATAGAAAGTATCATTCTTTCGTCAGACATTGCCGGCTTTCCCCTCCTCTCCTTCTCTGTTCCTCACAGAGCTATCAGATGACAAGGTGAACACAAGGGTAATCAGTTTGGTCACCGCTTTGAATCCGTCTATTCTGGAAGGTTACACTCGTTTCCCGTTTGATGTTCCTGCTGAGAGTTAATCGACAAAATCAGTCCTTCAACATCACTCCAATCTTTACTTTACTGCAAATAAACAGCCTGTCCAAAGCTTCACTTCAGATTAACATTAACATTGTGTTTCATAAAGAAAAAATCTGTTTCATAATCAAGATCAAAAAGAACATTACTGTATTCAAATGTGGAGGAAAAGTGTCCTTGGGTATTACTATTCTTAACCCAGCCAGAACCCTTGAGGGAGCGGCGAGGGGATGTTTGTCAGTCATGGGCGAGCACGGGCTCGCCTATCGGCAGAACCACAACTGTAATAGTGTCCAACAGCGTAGGAGCAAAATGTGGAGGAGAAAAGGTTGATGCTTTGTTAGAGATGCACAAAACAATCCAAACATGAAGCAGAAACAGCCAACACAACCGCACCTTTATACATATTTATCATCCAGAGCTGTTGCTTTCACAATACTCCCAAACAAATTACTAATTTGTTTTTCTTAAACGAGAGATGCAAAATGTAAATTGAGGTGTTTAATAAGCAAAATAAATTTGTTGGAACAAGATACTTTATCTAATTAATTTAGTCTTGGAATTGCTACCCTCTGCACCGAAGGTTGTAAGACAGAATGTGGAGCCGTCTGAATTTAAGTTTTGACTATTTATAAGTGTAAAAGACTTATTTTTCGCCTTGACCCATTTAACTTTGCTTTTTTTTTTTGCACCTTTGCTCTTCCTGGTGCGGGTGCTTCCTGTCTACAAATAGAAGAGAGTATAAAAAAAACCCAGAAAGAAAACAAGGTGCCTTAAGCAGTGAGTGAGTTGTAGGATTTTGATGAGAGAGAATCACACGACGGGAGTGAACAGCGGGATTCATTATACACTAGCAAAGAGATGTCAAGCAATAGTAACCTCGGATATCTCATTTTTCCAATCACAAGCAATACTCATGTCTCATTAGCGTCCGATCGCATGCTTAAGTTTTTGCTTTTTTGTCGTCTGAGACACCATCAAGGTGTATCTGCAGACAGAGCTGGTGAAGCAACTACTCCACCTTTGGCTTACGAAACTCGTCTTCCGAATATGAATTCTAATGATGCGAGTGTTGTAAAACGACAAAAGCGCGGCAGTCTGAGGCGAACTCACTCATACACTCATGATTGATTGATTGATACACAGTGGTAAATCAAAGAGAGGGGTGGCTTTTCAATCACACGCTGAAGTCTTTGAACATAAATAACAGCTACCATCTTGCCTGCGGCAGTTTCAGCTCACTATAAACGCAGGCACTTGGCAGTCTGTTTGAGAAGGAGACAGAATTGTTCATAAATGTAAATTTATGTACACCCCATTTGACACTTTCCACTCTTGATTGGTTTGTATTGTGCCTTATTCTCCTTCCTACTCATCATGAACGATGATTAGCATTATTCCCAGGCCCGGTTGAGGCAATGAAGAAGACTAGTGGGTGAAACAGGGCCGTGAAAGCACCACTAACCCCTGTCTAGTACCCTGCCAGCCACAGATAGCCAGCAGGTAATCCCTGGCTTCTGTTGACAACAAAGAGACACTGCAGCCATTCACCTGAGACCTGAGCCCATTACAGGCCTGCAGAGGTACAGTCATAACAACTCCGCTAACTGAACATTGAAGAGGGAGCTTTCTCCAGAGGCAATTAGTACTGAAGCGCTTTGGCGGTTCTTTTCTTGTCTGCAATAGCTACCAAAATTACAGAGCCCTGGAGAAAAGACTGCAGAACTTAACAGTGTTTCATGCTTTTGAAAAAGAACTGCCACATTTACAGCAGTATTTGTGATCTTTGTCCCTGCATTAAGCTCTGTTCCACTTTGAGTGAGACATTCACGCATCTTGATAGAATTATCTCTCCATTTAACAACATGACAGTCTGCCAATTTGGCCATTAATGCAGCCATCAGTTCTGAAAACACAGCCAATTTTTATTTATTTTCCAAACAGATCCAATAACTCTGGTTTGTTGTTTTTTTTTTTTTTATATATTTTTTGACAATGCCTTTCAGGATTTCTGCCAATTCTCAAAGCATGAAAGAGAAAATGAATCAAGTGCAAACCCTTTTTGGCAGTATTGGATCTTTTAAAAGCAGGCATTCAGGCACAGAAGTTGCACAGAAAGAATTTACATAGATAAAGCGTAATAAACACACTTTTAAGCTCAGTGTATTTACAAGCCTGTTTATCTTTCAGACTCTTTGCCATTTTGCCCATCAAATATCTGTGGGAGTAAAACTTCTACCTACTGATAATGAGAAATTAAATATGCACAAATAATTAATGGGAAACAGTTTTGTACAATTATTTGCATAATAAATTAACTATTACCATGTCAAAAGAGGTCCAGATACCCTTAAAATGTTTAAAACTTTTCTGCATTAGCATATTTTCTAGCTTCCTGTAAAACTTATTCACAGTTTGCATTGAGTCAGTTATCACTTTATTGCCTTAAAAAGGTTTTATCACATATGCAGGCACAATTACAACCAGAACCTCAGCCAGTCAGTCCCCGTGCCACTGTTATGTATGAACAGCAAGCTACCGGCGGGATGGGCTAGAGATAGAAAAAACTAAGCGAGGGTGGGGAGGATGTATTGTGGATCATGCGGCAGGCCGAACAGGTCGATCGGAGACAAACGTATGTCTAATATGCCAATGATGAACCCAGAGCGGTCCCTCTTTGTGGGGGCCAGGCCTGCTTCTAACAAATGTGTTATTGACTTCACACTGGCAGCCAGTCATAGAAACACACTCTGTATCTGGGAGGGAGGAAGAGTGTGAGAGATGAGACATGAGAGACTGCTGCAGCGGGTTAAAGTATCGATCATACAATCCTCTTTACACCCTCCAGCTAGTCACGAGCAGGACATAGTTGACACTCAACATCGTGACAGCTTGAGCATCGGAGGAATCATTAGAAACAATTCAACCTACATACTGTATGGACATGTTGAAGAGATTCGCACGAGGGAGATTCCTAATAACCGAAAACACAATTGGAAACACTCCAATATTATACAAAATGGGAAATCAATTGTCATAACAGCCACTCTCTTATCTGCTTTAATGTTGCTGCTTTTGAACAGCCAATACACTAAATAAGAGCAGCAACTACGAACTGTTTTCAATAATGATTAATGAATAAATGTTAAAATGTCCTCATGCCCAAAGGTCATGTCTACAAATGTCTCGTTTTTTCCGAATAACAGTCCGAAGCCAAAAATATATTCAATTTGCTACAATGTAAGATGAGTAAATGCAGCAAATCGATTTATCGACTGATTATTCCAGCTCTACACTGAAGCACAGACAGATCCTGGTAACTAAAATAACTCCTAATTTAGATTACCCTCATTTAATGAAGTGCTGTTGTAGTTCATAAACAAACACTTAAATAAGTTACAGATAATGAAGACAAAAAGGCAGATTTGCTTCCAGATAGGTTATTAATGTGTTGGCTCCACACAGAATTGTAAAGTGCACTACCCTGTATAGTGCTTCTTAGAGGGTTATCACGAACCACCAACAATAAGTCAGGACCACATTAAAGCCATTTCGTTTGCAGCAGTTATTCATCAAAGTGATTCAGTAATATTAACTACCGCTATGCAGCTGCATTGCGTGCATTATGGATATGACTTATGGCGCTCTGAGGCTGAATTACAGTCACATGTCACGGAGTCCAGTGAGTCAGGCTGCAATGTGCCTTCACCTATATATGTGTGTGTGTGTGTGTGTGTGTGTGTGTGCATGTGTGTGTGTGTGTACATAACGCTGTGTAGGTCTAATAAAGCTTGTCATTCATCTTTGTCATTATTTCCTTCCCCACAACTAATGTATTTAGTTAAAAATGACTGCGTTGAATCTGTATTAAAGTCTCTTCACAGAAACAAATAAATCACTGTCAAAGAGTAACACAAGTACTAACACAGTGGCCTTTAAGCGTATAGACTAATACATGCTTAAACTAACAATAGGGTTAGCTGCAGTGTCAGTTAAAGCTGCTCTAATCCTTCATTTTTTTAAATACGTAATGTTTTTTATTCTTCTGGCCAGTTGGTGGCAGCAGACACAAGCTGGAAACACAACGCTTACATATTATTATCTTATAAAACTGATATTGTGAACTTGTTAGCAAAGAGTTGCTCATTTAAACATCTAGCACATGCAGGACAATATTAACAATCATTTGGAGTTGTGTTTCTCCAATTTTCTCTTTCTGTTTGGTCTACCAACTCCACAATCTATCTCTTTAGGTGGAGAACATAGTAAAGCATTGAGCAGTTAACTTTGTTAACACATCTGCTGGATGTGTTAATAAGCTACTGTAAATTAATGTAGCTTGAAGATAACACAGAGGCACCAACCCCCATGATGTAATTCAAAACCTGTGAAAGCTTCGCAAACTGTGATTGACCCCCTGCCATCAAGCATCTAAAACTGTATCACCAGATGCACAGTGTGTGTGTGTGTGTGTGTGTGTGTGTGTGTGTGTGTGTGTGTGTGTGTGTGTGTGTGTGTGTGTGTGTGTGTGTGTGTGTGTTTTGTGGAGTTGTAGGTCAACTAAATTGCTTCAGTAGTATTCTTGGATGGGTTCAGGCATGTGTATGAGCCGAATAAGGTCTTTATATTCTCATTTTGTTATTTTATGCATGTCTCATTATGGAAATGTGTGTATATTTGTACGGTTAGTGTAAATGAAAAAATCCACACTGGGGATTGCTGCTTACTTTTCCCTACATTATTTTCTTTAGCGACGCATACATGCATGCATTATCTGTATATCTATGTTTGTCTTTCTGTGTTTGCAGTACATATATAGAGGTATGAGCTTGCCTCCATGCTGTGTAGGGTAACAGGATTGAGGTGGAGTTTGTGATAAATGTCCTGTTTGGTGCTGACGGAGCAGGTCCAGGAAAGCTATACGGTCCCAGGGGCGGGAGGCTAATCACAGTGGTTTCTCTGGCGCCCTTCTGCCTATGAATGACAAACAACTGTAACCCCTACACAGGAGAGAGCACACGCACGCGCACACACACACACTTCATGTCTACTGTCCCAAATGTTAACGATTGACTCAAGTCACATCAAATCTGTCTGTAAAGTCCTTAAACAAACACGTTTATGACAAGGTGGGGGGGGAAACACAGAAGAAAAGTGATAAAGCAATAAAACTTTGATTATTCGCTGCTGTCACGACACATCCTTACAGTTTGTAATAAATGCACGCAGGGATTTAAAAGCATCTGAATGGCTTTGAGAAAAAGTAATCAGTGTTTTCAGCTTTTCATTACCTGGAATTTAATTGCCTACAACCACCAGTGTAATGAATGTATATAGAAGCTTCGTTTAGCCCATTGTGAAGCATTTTGAGAGTTTTCCACGCTTATCCTCTTGACAATATTTGCATTTGTGATCAGAGCTGATACTGTGTGTAGACACAGTTCTGTTTAACAAAGCATTAATTATGTAAACTCAACAAAAGCAACGCTGGTTCCCCTGGTCTCTGTTTTTCTTTTTTCTCTTTCTCTTTCTCTCTCTCTCTCTCTCATTCCCTTTCCCTTTCCCTATATATTCATCCCCCCCCAAATCACAACTACGCAGACGCACACAAAGTGCAGTGAAGCAGAGCGCATCTGGCTCCACAGCACGTCAATCTCGTGCTGCTGTGTGGCCTTGCTGCGGGACGACGCCAGCACTGGCCAGACTTGCTGCTGGTGATGATTTGAGGCTTCACACAGGACGTCATGAGATTCCACAGAGCAGGGGCTAGAAATATATGAGGAGAGGGTGAGACGGAGGGAAACGGAGAGGGAAAGTGTAGAAGGAAAGACAACAGCTGAGGAGAGATGGAGGGAAGGTAAAGAAAAAGTGTGGGAGAAACAGAGCGAGACGAAACTTTGTCAGCTCCAGCAGCACTAGACACAAGCATATGAAAAGCTCTGGTTGTGGTTATTGCTTTGAGACGCCTGAAATCTCGTCTGAAGCGCGGCGCTGTTTTGCAGAGAAGAATGAAAACATTTTCCACTGCTAGCTCTCTTGTGTGCTGTGGGCGCTGAAGACGTGCAGAGATCTCGCCGCAGCCAAGAACATGCAAAATGTATCTGAAAATAATGTGCGAAAAAGGAGGCGGCCGTGTCGATAGAGACCCCTGGGGGGGGGGGGGTGTTAAATTAATGGATCAGATCGATCAAAAAAGGTGAATGAAGCACCAGGTGAAAAAACGGAGCCAAAGCTTAATTGCTTTACCACCTCTTCTTCCCCGTGCTCATTCCTCCTCAAGGTAAGAATGGCTTTTGCCGAGCACGCCGGAGCAAGAGGAGAGTTAAAAGAAGCTGTGAGGCCGAGTGGAGAATCCTCAGTGCAGCTGGGAAACCTCTGGCAGATACTAAAGAAGCACTACACGATATCTTCATACTAAACCTGCTCCTTCAGGCGCAAACTGAACGCACCACTCTGCTTGAGTTCAAATGATGTGTTCTACACCATTTCTGAGATAACTGCTTCTGTCTGAGGAAAGGCAGTGTGTGTGTGTGTGTGTGTGTGTGTGTGTGTGTATTTGTATGAAGGCCCATCGAGAGACAGGAGGCTATAAATACAGTAATATGTGAAACGGCTGATGCTGTGCTTCCCTTTATAAAAAATAACCATGAAATAAAACTAATTATTTCTCTCTTGATATATATATATATATATATTTTTATTATTTATTCGCTTAGTCGATAAAATGTTATGAAAAACGCCAATCACAATGTACCTGGTGCGGTGACATCAACACATTCTTAGTTTCTGAAGGTAGTTTTCGCATTTTTGCTTTACTAAATAATCTTTAATCCAAACTGCCGAATACTTTACTGTCAAGCGACTAATCAATTCATCAACTAAACATTTCAACATGACTAAAATACCTGACTCATCCAGATACTTCATTAAATTGATGAAAAAATCCTGTAAATCCAATATTGCCATAAAGTTATCCTGCTCTGCTGACATGAACCTATTTACATTCATTAGAAAAAGCTAATCCTGATCACATGGCCATTCCTAGTTATGTTTCATGTTGCAGATCATTTGTATCAAAAGGCCATGGAGAGAGGGCAGTATTTCTCCACAGAGGCAGCCGAGCCCTGAAAAGGTGACCCGGAAAACAGGACCCGTGACAGGAAGCTCTCCGCCCTGCATACCGCTGGAGGCCAAAACAATGTGAGTGAGAACCGTGTCTGCTGAGATAATAACGTAGCATGGTGTGTTGTGAGCCTTCATGTTGATGAAACCACTAATGATCTACCTGAGTGGCTGCCTCTGTCTGGGTTTGTTGGTGCCTAGTGGCTCTGCTGTAAACCCCGTGCCACACACGGTGCCGTGATGATGGAGATGACTGGAGGAATTCAAAAGCTGTAATTTTCCTCAAATTATAATCTGCCCTTGTAAACATATATGTGCTCAGTTACCCTGCAGTAACGAAATCTGCTACTGCCGTCTTTGCCGAGCGGCGACCGAGGAAAGAAAAATTTGCCCTAAAGCACTCTTCCGGCAATCGTCGCCAGCACAACCTCATTTTCATGAGCGTCGTGTTTTTGACTCTTTAGAGCCAGAGGTTGCAGTCAGCTCAGTTTTCCTCATTTCCTGAAAACATTTCATCAAAGCGGCAGCTCGGCAAAATCCCACTGAATCTGGCCTGTCAGCCTGAGACTGTCAACAACAGTCGGCAGGACGTCTGCGGTGGTGCACTCTCTATCCCTCGATCCCTCCTCTCATCTCAATGTGTCTGCATTTCGCCAGCATCACCTGCCCCCCCCCCTCGCACTTCTTCACCTTGACCAGGATACATGACTGGGGAGCTGACAAGCTCAGGCATGTGCGTGTTTGTGTTTTCTGAAGCATTTGTAGGTCAGAAAAAATTGCCTCAATGGGAGTCTGACAGAAGGCTTAGCAATATGTTTTAGTCTGGACTGGCAGTATAGCCTTGCTTCTGAATGTCATATTATAGCAGTGTTTGTGTGGAGAATACAGAATTAGCCGAATAGAAACAGATTCACAAAGGGGAAAAGAAGTGTCTGTTACAACAGGTGAGTGCAGACACAAAGCTATAACAATGCATTACAGGATAAGAGGCAAGACTATTCATGAAAGTGGCCTTCACGACAACTCCCTCAAGAGATTTAAAGTGTTTAATCTGACGCACGCAGCTTCATACGCAAGGCTTAGATAGATCTAATCTAACACGCCCAAGGAAACTAAATTCCTCTAGTTTCTGGTCAATAAAGTCTTAGAGAATGAAAGGACTGCAAAAGTGGCCGTGAAGATATGGTAAGTGATTGTTTCAATGAACTGCTTCCCGTGAATGATACAAACTTATCTCGCTAAATCTTACTGCCCAAGGTGTACCTCAGGGGCACACAGAGCGCTAACATATCGGTTAACTCACGGCAATCCCATCGGCTAATGTGGAGGGTAAAGCCAAGAGGTGCTGTGGATCAATTCAGGTTAAAAGAGGTTAATGTTGTTTGCCCCGAGAGTAATGAAAGGACGAGTGTGTGACCATGCATGACTGCGAAATGTTTGTGCACATTATCTCTAAAAGATATGTTGACAGATATTGTAGATGCAGTCAAAGTGGAAATAACTGATAGTTACGCTTTGCGGTAGTGAGGCAGGAATGTTAAAACTGAAAAACAAAAAGGGCATGGGGAGACAATGGGTGTGCCTAAAGAAAAGCTATGTGTGTGTGTGTGTGTGTGTGTTAATGACATGTATTAAGCAAGAGTGTGACTTCCATCAAGCAAATTATAGAAGGAAGTTCCTAGACAGGTACCTGCTCATTACCTGAAGATGAGTCACTTTGCAAAATTACAGAGCAGCCGGGTGTATCAATTGACCCTCCTTCTCACACACACACACACACACACACACACCCATACATTCACCCCCCCCCCCCCACCACATACACACACACAGATGCACAAACCCTTAATACTAAAAATAAATAAGATAATGCACAGATCTTAATTCCAGGTGCGACATTTGTACTCTTCGCCACTGCCGACATCGAGCTTTGGTTAGTCTAATCGAGTTAATCTGTGCAGTGGGAACTGGCTAATGAAGTTACCTTCTCCCATCGCCCCAGGCTGGGAAATTATGTCTCTGTTGGGTGCCTTTTAACCTCCACATGCACGCATGTTTCCCCCCACAGCCTCCGGAAACACACACCTTCACACACACCATCTTAATGAGTGCCTGGGGAGGCAGGCAGACACACATGCTCAAAGACAGGTCTGCTTTGAGCTCATGCTCACCCTGCCTAGAATACTGAGCCCTTCTCAGAAACACTAAGCATACTGTAGATCCCCGAGAAGCCCCAAGGCTGAGAGGACAAGGACAAAGATGGAGAGGAAACACAGAGCCTGGTAAAACACGCAGGGGGAATGATGGAGAATGAAGACAGAGACATTAAGAACAGAAAAGCACCTTGACACAGGGAGGGATGTGAAAGACATGCCTTTTAGAAAGTTCAGTGATATCTGGTTTTACTCCATGTCCAGTTTATGAGAAGAAACACTGATCCAGCTCAACATGGGGGATTGTTAGAGAGTATGTCACGGCTATTTTAACGTTTAATTTTAACCATATATAAATCCCAATAGTACATTTTGTAACCAAGACAAAAAAAAGGAACTAAACTTAGCTGAAGAACGAGAGCAGCAGACAACAGCTGTGAGAAAGCAGATGCTTTCCATGTGTGTCTTCCGGTGATTCAGACTCGACACTTTCTGCATCTGCTTCAAAATAAAAGCCTTCAAGAAAAACAAACAGATGGCGACTGACTACTGTGGAACAACTGTCGCAGGTGCTGAGCTACACTGAAAGATATTTGCTTAAATATTGGGCTAAATACACCTTTAGGTAATGCTTAAGCTTCATGATAAGGTAAGGAAAAACCTTGCAAAGATGCTATACTTTAAATATCGTAAAATATCTAGAGCAGATGGCAAATTTTCGGCATGTAAGTATGCAGACTTAGCTATTAGTAGTTCCTGTTTGTGATGTACTTTGATACTGAAGAAAACTGAAGAAATGTGGTGACTCCCGGGCGACTTCTGGAGCTTTAAGGAGCAGCTTTGTTCTATTCGTGGATTCATGGACGTTTATGAGTGATGGACATCTGAGAGAATGATATCCTGCTATTCAGCTTTGACTGAGTTATGACCTCAAGAAAGAGCAAGGCTTTTGACGCAAATTGCAGCAATAAGACACTAACTGTTTTAAAGTACCTTATTTGTCTTCATGAGCCGAGTGTCACAGCCTCCGCTGCAGCTGCTGACCGAGTTGATAATCAGCTCAATCAGCGGCCAAACTACAACAACTAACTTTCTACTGGTTCAGGACACAGGACATGTCTCTCAAGCAGTAACCTCGCCGCCGCCTGCATCTTCCTCTTTACTCACTTTATCTATTTAGCCTTCTGGGAGTAGGCTTGCCGCGGTAGTTGGTGTTACAGGTGTTACACGGTGTGGTGGGATATGTTGCTCACGTGGCATCCCCCACTCTGGAGTTGAGCTGCCGGACCTAAATACATATGTTAACAACGAATTCAAATAAAATGAATATTTAGTAATGTCTTACTAAGATGTGTAACCCAAACATTATGAATATCTAGAAATAGAGCTAAACAATTTAAATTCTAAATTAAGTATTGTGGTGCTGCAGAGATGTCCAGGCCTACAAATCGTACGCTAAAGACTTATAAATAAATCTTTGTTTGGTACAGATCCTTGCAAAAATTACACCATAATAATTTTAATATGTTTTCCAATGAAAATGACAATAAGGAAATTCCCTTGAATATTGAGAAACATATCGAAATTAGATATTTTTTCCAAATTGTTCGGCCCTATTTAAAACTGGTCTATAAAGCAGTAGTTAACAATTGATTAAATGTTATAAAATTAGGGATATTTACACTATTAGTTCAAACTTATAAACCTTTTTATAAATGGGGAACTACCAGAAGGTGGTTAAGAGATTTCTAAACCTCTTTTATACAGTAGTTTGTAGAGCACACAATACCGACTGATGACTTTCTTCTCAATAACTCTCAACTTCACCTATCACCCACACTTATCCCATTATTTATTTTAACCAAATGGTATTTCTTTTCAATCTCTTGAGAAAATAGCAGACCGACAGACAGACAGACCAATCTTAAATCCTTCAGCAGGAGTTTGTGGCGCCTCAGGGACTGGGATAAATCCTCAGTTCAATGGCCTAAGCACAGAATGAGCCCGTTCCTCCAGGAGCACATAGGCCTAACCAAGCCAACAGACAACCAGTGAAGCAAAGAACCCTCCTCCGAGAGGTAAAAACCTAGTTAAATCATCTGCCATAATGATAGCCTCAGCCACCACTGCATTTCCACAAACCAATAATGAATCCCGATCAGAAGTCGTCTCCTGCTTTCACTGACACAGAAGGCGGCACTCGCTCCTTATCGTGGCTCAGGGAAAGGAATTAAGAAGTTAAGTTGTCTGGGAGGAGTTTTCCTCTTTCGCTGAAGCCAAGTTAGCCAGACAAACACATTCCTGTCTGCCTCTTGTTCTGGCGGCGCTACATCCGACGTGACTGAGTTAGCCCTCCATGCTGCCAGTCCCTCTGATGGGATTAGCTCTTAAAGACTTTGGAAAACAATTCCCTGCTCCCTCTGAAACCAAAGTTGAAACAAAGCATTGCCGTGTCACGTCCTGCACTGATAATTCTTCCAACTATCCACCTGCAGGAATGTTTTGTAATACAGGCAGAGCTGATACCAAGGAATAAACACGTTCATTGTAAGAAAAATAATAATAATAAAGAATAATGCGATGAATTCGGTGGGCCATTTGATGTAACCTTTCTGTGTTTGGTTAAACCCGCTTCCTACATTGTTCCATGGTTGGTTCCATATTCTTTCTAAAGGGCAACAAATGGCTTCACTTGAGGTGCAGAGGCTTCAGGTTACCTCTGCATGCGGATCACAATAAAAGGCTGGACTGATAAGAGAGGAGCTAACTTACCATTCCCTGTTTCCCATGCCAAATACAGGTTATCTATTTCAGTGACTGTTTCCTAAAGTAAAGGAGGGCAAGGACCTGAGAGTATCAGGCTCACAGTATCAGCTTACACCTTAACCATTACTCAGTTAATGAGAACATTAATTACATTCCACAAAAATATCTTAGTGTGTGTGTGTGAGTGTGTGTGCATTCACCAGAGAGATAAACAATCTTGCATGTTTCGTTTCAAAAGGGTCCAGGTGTAAGGCAAATAAATCTGAACACGGCTAAAATACCTCAGGGAGGTGTACGGCAAAAATATTACCATTTTTTAAATTAGGTTGAGACAACTTATTTTTAAAAGTTCGAATGTGTGAGGAAGGAAGATAAAGCAGGAAGGTGGAGCACACTGCGAGTAAACAAAGCTATCTGCGGTAAAGCCTATTAGCGCAGAGCGAGAGATCTCAGCATCAACAGGGCTCCATTGTCAGTTGTCTTATTGTCACATGATACCACTGCTAAGCAGAGTAATACCCATATTAACCACCATTCTGCTAATGCCTCTTCTCCTGTCCCCTGTGATCAGCCTACTTCCAGTAATAATCCCAGCTCTAAGCTGATTCTTAATTACCCTGGCTGTCCGGACAGACAAAGGCCAGGGCCAACCTGCTCCGAGGTCTTTGACACACTGTGTACTCCAGCTACTCTGTAAACACAGAATGGCTCAAAGCCCGGCTTTTTTGATCTACGCAGTACAATGTATTTATCATCAGAAGAATATGTTCTATGCAAACTATGCTAATTTCTTTCATTAGCATTTTCACACCGTGGAGGAATAAAGCAAACAAAAGCTTCATAATAATCTACATGGCTGTGATTTATGGAAGTTCACAATGGCCAAAGGAGTTCAGCAAATATTTACATATAATCAGGTGGGAACAATCACCAATCTGCCCCTTCCATAACACACACACCTAGGCACTCGGCAGCATGCATACAAACACCCACACACATACACACACACACACACAAGGGCCAAGCGATTATTATAATCTGTTTGTGCCTTTGAATTAAGCTCTTTGTTAACGACACCCCGTGGGTTCCCTGGACATTCTTGCATATTTTTAGCTTTGAGCTGTGAGACACGCAAAACGGTGCATTGCCTTTGGCTGCAGAAAGTCCACGCGATTTGAAAATGGCATGAAAGCATTCCGTCCACATAAGCCTTTCCAGGCCTTCCTCAAAAAGTTTGCTATTTGTATTAAAATGCCAAAAAAAAACAATACAAAACAGTACAAAATCTCCACCAGTGGGCATTCGCAGGCCCCCCTAGAGCCAGCAGCTTTACAGTAGATCACATCACAATGGTGGTGTCAGCGTTATTGAAAAGCTCTGTGTTCCCCTGCTTCACAGGACAATGTGAGAATCATCCATCGGGGAAGCGTTTTCAAAAAGGTCAAATGTTCAGTGCCAGATTAGCATGGACAGCAGGCCAAGAACAGATGCATTTTCAAATGTAGCCACATTAGTGTGGACATGGTCTTTACCTGACTGTAGAAGGACACATAAAAGGCTCCTCAAACAAGGCTCTTGGTTATGTTGGAGCTATCAACTCCCCACTCCCAGCCTCCCCTTAGCTGGCGGACCAAGTCATGTGGCCAGCGCAGGAACAAACGAAGGTCTTTTAAACTGTTTGACGAGCTGTCTCTCAGGAACGCGAGGCAGCTCAGCAATCACCAGCAGGAGGACCCTGGAGGGTTATGAACCATGCCCTGAACAAAGGTATGTCAAGGCTACCCCACCTGGCATTCGGGGTGACAAGATCACATCTCTGGGTCTGTATAAACAGACCTGGACATCAAAATACATATGGAATTGGGTTGCACCTGTTTCTGAGCAACACAATAATAGCTCTGATCTGTAGATAACGGGCACACATATTTTCTTGGTCCAGAGCCATCTCTCTTCATTAGAGTCCCTGCAGGACTTACTCACACACCTTCTAAATACACTGGGCAGCAAATAGAGATTCATTTTTTGCCCTCAGGCAATTATACCACCTTGTCAGAAGACATGAATAATAGACACTGTTTTCAATGTATCAGCTGCTAATGACTGACTTGAATTGTGCATACTGCATACTGGTGACATGAAGGAAATGGTAAAGAGGAGAAAACCTGAATTGCTTGCCCCTGAAATGTCTTACAACGATAGGAAGTGTAACAGCCAAGGGGAAAGGGGAAGGGTTTTTTTATTATAAAAACAGGTACTCACGATCCCCTGAGCAACTGCTGAAATATCAGCATGTCAAAGTGAGCAGTAGTGTGATGCGAGGTCATGAAGGATCGAAGTGAGCGTTTCAAAAGGAAGAAGACAATAAGCTGACTGTGACAGGCTGTGTTTGAGAAATCAATAGGCTCTGCTTTTGCTCGGTCTCACTTCAACACCTGAAACAGAACAAAGCGCCGAAGCACGGCTGAGTTCCCAAACTCTCTTCTCACATACATCACTTGACAAAAGCTTTTCAACCCCACCGGCGGTCAGAAGCCAGTATGCTGCTAGCATATCATAGCACACCACCAGACTCTGCATATCCACCGTTTCTATTCACATTTAAATACGATGCCAACACATGCCCTGCGGTCCAGAGTGGAAAAAGGATTACATGCATTCTGCAATAATAACAGAAATTACAAAACTTTCCTTTTTTTTTGACAAAAACCGCCAGACTACTGTGTCAATTGTTTTTGCATAGAACTATGATGAAACTGCATGCAACATTCATGTCGCTCTCGTGAAAACCATGCAATTCCAGTTCGGGTGAATTTGACGTTTCACATCAAATAAAGATTTTAGGGCCGACCCCCCCCCATCTCACGGACTTCAACATTTCCACATGAACTCCTGGAAAAACCTTGTTTATGTCATCCAGCCGAAAGCGAGGTTAGTCAACATCACATTCTTGTAACGAAGACTTTAAAATCAACTTCTTCATACATGTTTGATATGCTCAACAGGTTTGGCCAGGTGGCACCTGCGCTACCACAGCTGCCATGACCTACCCATAACCCACCAGCAACAGCAGCTGTCACAGCAGAGTGTCCCCGCTGTGCCACGCGACTGCGCTGCACGGAGACGAACACCTTTAATTCAACAGCACACTGGGACGAGCAATGCAAGCCGTACAGTTGAGCAGATCTGGCTTTTTTTTCCCTTCTTCTTTTTTTAAGAAGCTCAATTTTACTGAGACTTCATGCTGTGAAGGCCTCAAACACTCTGCTCTTTTAAATTGGCACATTAGCCATTATCCATGCTCTGTTACACTGTAATGCTCTTCAATTTCCTCCGTCCTAATAAAGTTAATGTGAAAGAGTGCGAGTCTAATAAGAGTGAGATACATCAGGGTGATAAGTGTCCGGGTTCATGGCTGGGTCTCCGAGACGATATTTCTTTCGCCCAAAGGAACCGGTCAAACCAGGAACACCACTTCTCCTTAGGGAGCAGGCACCGTGACACAAAGGCAACTGAAGCCTGCATCCATTACACCGCCGGCAGAAAAATGTCCCGAAGAGACTGTTTTGACTTTTACAGTCAGCAGTTCAGATTTCACTGGGGGGGGGGGGTGTTTGCGTGGTGCAGAGGACTGCAGGCAGCTCAACAACAGACTACATGTCAAAACTGCAATCCTGGCCTAATCCTGAACCCTGACTCCAGTGACCTGAGCAGTCGTTATACACTACATACACCGACAACAGAGAGCCCGCAAGAATCTGGCTATAAATGTGTTGACATAGGAGGAAGGTAAAGAAGTGAAACACGGCCAGTGGGCTAAATATAAACTGCTCCAGAGGCTTTCTTTCCTCTGGGTAGGGGATAAGCAGCACTCGCAGCATCAGTCTTCCAGACCCACTTTTTGCAGTCTGGAGCTCACTTCCTCGGGGAAGAAAACACAGCGACTGCAATAAACAGCCCTGATTATATTTCTTTGTTGGATAATTACACATCTGTGCGTGTGCTCGAGCTACGCAGTCTCATTCTCCTTCATATCCAGACTATAAACACCCCCATCTGTAGTGAATGATAAACTTCTCTGTCCATTATTCAAGTAAAACATATGCTTTTAAGTGATAATGAGTATAATAGTCCTGTCATTTTAGACCAGTACATCAAGAGGATATGTTGAAGCTTATTTGTAATATATACAGCCTTCTTATGGAAATGAGACACACTCTTTCATGTTTGAGAGGATTTCTACTTTTTCCTGTCCTTTGCTCTACACAGTGCTGCAAACATTTCTCTGCTGCAAACCCCGGCTCCTTGTATTACGTCATGCAAGTCCTGGCTGCAAATTTGCACTCCTACATCAAACTTGACAGTCACAGACGGGATGGCACTTTGATCAAATTTAAGTAAAATGGACTTGCCGGAGTTTGAAAGATCAATACCACATTAATAACACCTGGCCGAGGGAGCCGAGAAGCATGCACTCTGGCTGTCGCTGCCGAGTGGAAAGGAGGAGGCAGGCCAAGGCAGGCCACTGACTGTAAATCTCTCAGTCTTCTTGGCACCTTTTCCAGGGTGCTGGAAGGTCTCACAGTTAGCCTGAAGAGCCCATAGCGGCGGCGGCGGCGACGGCTGCAGCCCCTGCTAGCATCAGTGACAGGGCTGAGTCACTATGTACTGTGGGACCTTCCTTGCATGGTACGACTTCCGTGCAAGATTGTCCAGCTCTTACAGGCAAAGACACTAATGAATAAGGATGCTGTTTAGCACATGCTAAAGCAAGGCACACACATGCATTCATAGGCTGTATTGTCAACATAAAACACTGATAGCATACGACACAAAGGGCATGTTTAAAATGAATAATAATATTATTCCCCTCCAAGTTATTCTTTTCAGAGCTCTTTTGTCAGCCATATATGATGGTAGAGGAGACACACAGCAGAAGAGGATCCTGCTTTTGGGTATTGCCCTCTTTTCAACCTGCTCTTTCTCTGCCCCAGAAACATGACTCCAAACCTGCACGTGACCTTTCAGAAGAGCAAACAATTCTTCGCCTGAGTAGAGCAGAGCTTTCAAGAAAAAAAGAAAAGACAAAGTTGGGACTGATGTAGAAACAGAACAGTAACATGTGATAATTAAAAACTAAACGCTCAGCAGAATTAATTAAGTACAACCATCACAAGATGCGCGTGAGCTACAATCGGGCATGAAGAAGTGAGATGCATCACATGTAAATGAGAAATGAGACCAGCTCAAGGCAGACGGAGGCCACTGATTGGACATGCGCTTCGTCCAATGAGGAGGACCAATCACGGCGCTTGGCATTGATCAGAATTCTTTGAACACACACATACTAGATGGATGCATTTCATCTTCCAGGCTTGTGAGATGAGTAAGCCAATCGGGGACTGGCTCTCCTCCATAGCCCCACATTACAATAGATCAGAGGCAGAAACTGGAAGAGGCACACTGCAGAGCAGAGGACTCCTCTCATCAGCACCCTGTTTAATCACTCACTCGAGTGCTGAAGGCAGAATGGACACACGAGTCCTGCAAAAGAGCCCTACTGTGGCCACAGCCCGGAAACAAACGCACCGTGACAATTTATCTGAATAAATCCCTGTCTTTCTCAGCTTCTGCCTCCCCTCCAATCTTGTTGCAAAGTTTTCCATCTGCTCCCTGAATTACTGCCCGTGATCCCGCAAAGATGGAAATCAACCCGTCTTTTCAGGAGTCTGATATAGGCTCAATCCCTACCGCCCCTCACCCTCTAGCCACAGATGGTGGCCTGGCTCCTGCAGGGAACACTTCCACTTTGTGGATTTGCTGCAAGTCTGTGGTGCGAGGCAACATTTTCTACATGATGGTTACATTTTTTTTCTTTCTACAATAATTCCCGAATGCATCTAAGGCTCTTTCTTTCCATTCAGTTAGAGGTCTATTATAGTGAACACAGCCAATAGACTTTCAAGAACCGATATGCATCTGCTACAAATAAGCGGCAGGAGATGAGTAATGTTACAAAAATAACCCTTTGCAAATATTTATAAAAAAAACACATTCAAATTGATATAACAAGCACATATAAATAGTGTCAAGACAATACTTTTTGAAGTTGGTGATGTTATGTTCATGTTGACAATTGTGGTGGAGTAGAGCCTTCTATATATCCTGTTTAATCAGGTTTTCTTTATCTGTTTGCTGCATGTACCAGCATGTCACTGCACCTGTTACTGCCATCTGGGAGAGGTTTGTCTAGAAGTGTCAGGAAATTCATACAACATGGTCAAATGTCTTGTTTTGTCTGACAAATGAATGATATTCAGTTTACTATTATGTATGATAAAGACAAACATAACCTCTTCCAAATTTGAAAAAATGGAGACAGCAAATGTTTTTTGCTTTAAAAATGACTAGGACGAGTATTTGATGATCAAAACTATGGTTTCTTAATACCAACTCCAATTCCTTAAAGCTTAAGCCTGTATGTGCTGGTGGTCCTAGGTTTGTTTCTTTCCAGCGCTGATGTACACTTGAAGCCCTAAGTATTATTCATTCCATGCCATGCTTTAACTAGACAGTCTGGGCTTCACAGTCCTTTTCATCTCGATCCAAGTCTTATCTTATTCAGTGAAATAAGAAAAAAGGATATTCTGCATTAACTTTAGATCAAACCAGGAAATGAGTGTGAGACACAGGATAATTACCACTCAGTTGACACCATTTGCTGCTAAAAGAGGAGACAGATGGTAAGTGAACATTCATTCAATTCCCATAAGAGAAAAGAGGAGTGAAGGTGTCTCACTGGGCTTCACAGCAGAAAAACACGCAGAAACTGATGCGTATGTGATATTTTTGGGATATTTCTTTCCACTTATCAACCTCACAACAGTCAGTCCGGTGCAGCAGAGAGCCTCTATATTTCATAGCCTCTAATAATTTCACTTCACATGAACTGACAGACGGCAGCATAGGCAAAAAAAAAAGAAAATATGGATTACATTGAGTGAAGAAATCCCCAACGGAGTGCAGAGTCTTAACTGTTATTAAGCATTCAAGGTCAAGGTGTGGTCGTCACACATTCACAGCAATAAAGGTGTTAATGAAAAGGAGACACTCTGAAGAAGGTAGGAGTCAAGGCTGCATTTATGCTCCTTAGTGTCCTCCTATAGGATGTAGGCAGGTGAAGAAGCATGAAGGGAGTCAGGCCAAGGGGATCAGAAGCCACAAAAACTAGCAGCGTTAACTATTATCTGCTAATGGGAGGGTAAAAGCGCAGATGGCGAGCCGTGCAACACTCCAGTTAACAAACTAAAAAACCGACACCATGTAAATTTCTGTTGACAGCCGTAGTGGAGCGTCCCTGTTCCATTCAGCTCTTTTAATTACCTGTGTGAGATTGAATTCTTCTTACGATTCAGCCCACTCCTCTTAATGATCTGCTCCATTCAGCTCTTGACAATACACATTCTGTTTGCATGGTTTTGATGTTGTTGTTGTTATTGTTGCTTCTTTTACAATGAGTTACACACACAAGTGATATACTGAGCATTAGGTTACTACTGAAACAGAAGCACTGCCTGGTTAGGAATACAAATAAAAGGCACATTTCAATGAAAAATCCCAAATCAAATAATCTCAACATAATCAAGCTTAACACTGTGCCGCATTGCTATAGTGTTGAAGCAGCCAGCAGTGTAAATGTTATTAATATTACTGCCTTATTACCCTGGTTTTATGTTCTACAGGGGGTAGAATTGTGCATGTGTGCGCGATGTTTCAGTGAAACAAAGAGACTCAAACAAGCCCAAGTTCTTTTAGCCTTTAGAGACAAAATATCTAAAAAGACAGGTCTCTAATCACATTGAATGAAAAATATAATTCAGGGAGTAAAAGCAGATTTTGAGAAAACATGGATGTGAATGCATGTGCATGTGTCATTTATTTAAAAGGTATTTATGTTTACCACTCTGCCTCTCTCTTTCCATCTCTCTGATGTTTTACTGATTTTCAAAATTGGAGCGATGTATTTGGATAATGAAAATGAAATGGGGGAAAAGCTAATATCAGTATATTTCTAAAAATGTATTCTAAGAAATTGCAGGATTGTTGAGCCTTAAATCTGAAAAACACATTCTCTCCATGTTAACATCCAACTCGTTTGCACACAAAACAGATGGAAAAAAAGAGTTTTAACATGTGAACATGTATACTTTTCCTCATCTTGAATGATATAGAGCTGATCTGTGAGCATGAATATGTCTTCTACAGCTAGACGACCCAAAAGCCCAAAGGCAGCTCATCACATCAGGAGAAAAATCGAGCAGCTTCGAGAATGAATCTGACTATTTCCCCACAATGGAAGGATACATTTTGGGATTATAATGATAATTTGGTTTAAAAAATCAATAAGCAATACAGTGCAACAATCCTCGTTAAGATATAAACTTTTAGGGAGTGACTCTGTATACAACTATGCAATACGACATCTGTGTGGAGCAGCTCCTCTGGATGTCATCACAGATTGATTCATGCTGTTGGGATTTGGGAGATTCATGTTTACAAATGTCGACTAAATGTCGTGATTATCGTTCATTCCGATTTAAGAGAAAATTGTCGCTCTAACTGAACTGATTTCTAACTTTGGATCTCAGTGTCAAAAAACCTTTCAGGCTACCTGGCGCCTTTAAATATGGGTGGGCAACAGCAAAAAGGCAGAAACGCAGGAGAGTGTGTTGTTTTGGGAAATTGGAGCTTTCCCAGAACACCGAGACGCAGTCCATCTATAAAATAAACATTTTGAGTCTGGTAATAAGAAAACTTAATACTTCAGCTCACAAAGTTATTAAAGAATGTGTTTTTATTTTCTGCTGGGAGGATTAACATTGTGCTATTAGTAAATCATGGGAAGCTGCGGTAAGACGCAGATAAACGCAGCAACGTGTTAGGGAAAGGGGACACAAAGTTGGCACCTTCACCGGACTCGCTCCGCTTTTGCTTTCAGTGGAGTTTCATCCACATGTAAAAACTTCCCAACTGTCCTTTAGGAGATATAGATGGATATGCGCCTTACCTGTTGGCCCCTCGATGCCATCGGCGTAGATCTGAACGGTCAAAATCAACAGAAAAGCGCAGGTGTTCATCGTGTAGCTGTTTTAGTCCACTTTAAATGTGCAGAAGAAATCATTTCATTCACTCCGTGAAGTCCGGGCGCGCGAGTAGTAGAGCAGAGCCCATCTACTCCCCCAATTCTCACTGAGAGGAGTTTCAGAGACACTAAAGGAGACAGGGCAGAGCTAGTTCTGCAAACTGACGTCAGGGTAAACAGTTCAGGGGAGAGATTTATTTTTCAAGCCCACTTTTCCTTCCCAGCCTCCACTTCTTCGCTGATACAAAGTATGAGCCGGGCGCCTCCAAGCGGCGGCATCTAGTAACGACACTGTGGTATTCAAATGTCGGTCAAGCAAAGCCCCAGACTGTGTGTGTACTCTTATACGTGTATCTTTGTGGGGACCATGAGAGGAATTTAGACGTTGAAAATTAAGTTTTGTTTTGGAAAGTGTGGACATGTGTGTCTGTTTTACACAGACTTACACACATTATGAGGACTCATCCTCAATTTTGGGACAAAAAATCATTTTCACATTACATTTTAGGATTAAGACTCGGTTTTCGTTAAGGTCAGAGCAAGAGTTTGAGGAAGAGTTGGGGTTAAGTGTGTTGTGGATAAAGGTAAGTGTAAGTCTCCAGAGAATAAATGTTAGACAATGCAAGTGACAAAAACAAGTGTCTATGTGAGTTATCTGTGGAGACAGGGACCAGGTGCTGACCTCTTTCTCTGCCTTTTCATCCATTTTGGGTTTACCTTGATGAGACATTTCTTAATATACACTGCCAACAGCTCTTAAAACCTGCCACTGAGCACACAACTGCACAGGTACAGTATTATCAGTCTGACAGCAGGCTTAGAAAATGCTCATTATTTAACCAGCCAACTACACACATGCCCTTGTGTTTTAAATGTAACCCCTGTAATTTGTCCCTTCTGTGTTAACAATGATATAGATAAAATCATATCTAAGGTCTAATTAATCCAGTTATGCATAATCTTTACAGGAACGATATACATTTCATGTCATATTAGCTGCTGTTTTACAGCTGATGTTAGCTATATATTCACTCAAACATTGCCTTCACACCACCTTGTGACAGGTGCAAAGCATATTTCTCCATAAATTAGAGTCTGACATGTTGTGTATATTGAATTTGCATTTGATGAGGTTACATTTTTTCTTCTATATCCACAGCTTGTCATGTTTGTTGGAGAATACCTGAGAGAAATCACTCTTTTATGTACAGGTTTGTGCAGTGGTGGAATGTAAGTATGTGTACTCAAGTACACATATATATATATATATATATATATATATATATATATATATATTATTCTGAAATGGGCTATTCTGCAGAATGATTACTTGGTGGCTATATATTATATAGCCACCGTGACTTTGTCATGTACAGATATTTCTCTGGCATGTCATAGACCTATATAACGTGTTTAAAAGCATCAGAGTTGTGTATTTGATTATGAGTCAGATGCTGCAAGGTGCCCTCTCGTATATCATTACAACATTATGCACTGAGATTCACCTTTGAAATTGTTGAACAAGTGCTGACGCTGCAGCCACTGCTCTGCATGAACCAAGCTGGTGTTAAACAAGGACGGGCTGAAACGTTTAGGTGTGGATCCAGGAATCCCAATTGGATCAAGACGCCATTATGTGAGCTATTCATCATTCATTTTGTTGTCCTGTGGATTTAATTACAGGGGGCCAACAGACGCATCGAAGGCTTCCAACATGAGTGCACACATCTTAGCCTCTAATGTTGTTAGCCCCGAATGACAGATGAACGATGGATTGCTCAGCAAATTACTTAATTTAACCAAAGGAGCACAGCATATGTCAAGCTAACACCTGTAATTACACCTGCTTGATGCATGGCAGCCATTTTGCACTCTGATATTCAAGGCGCAGAGTAGCAATTTATTTAAACTATGGAATACTTTGACTTGAATTTGTTCAACTGCATGATAGTTTAATTTGCAGTAAACCGAACAGGATGTTGCAAAATGTTGTTTCCATCCAACAACAGGACAGGCGTCAGCATTATGCCGACAGCTGCACTACGATCAAAGTCATTTTATCAAGGATTTCATCAGCTGCCATGACCCCTCACAGAAAACTGCATCTGCAGAGGCGATGTTGTGCATGAATTTATAATAACATATTATTTAGTTCTGAGGGAAGTTGTCAAAGGCCGGCTATCAAACCATCACTGCCTATCACACAAGGCCTTAACAGGCACGCATGGCGCTTCAAAAGTAAATAAACAGCCAATCACAGGACAGCTGCTACACTGCTATCTGTGAGGTACACACCAAGCAGTGATATCACAAAAGTCCATTTCAATCGTGAGCAGCAGTTGCTCACCTCTGTGGTTTACTATTGAATTACCCTTTAACTTTGTTATTTCTGAATGCAACCAAAGTAAAAGGTATTCACATCAGAGGTTAGATGAACCTCTTAGATAAACACTATTATGTGACTCAGTAGAATAAACAATATATGTTATATATATTTAATATATGTGCTTCCTGCAGTGAGTACTCTTCCTGTCTGCACTGTCACACAGTCAGTGAACTACCAGTATTTAACAATTCTTATCAACATTGGCAAAGTTAACACAAGCTCCTTATGTTAAAATATGAATCATAAAGGTTTTTTTTATTAAAATGTGTTCATTATCTTACAAGGTGATTTTGGACAATTAGTGTCCTTTTCATCATGCGCATAACTTATTTTTGTCCTTTATGTTTTTTGATATGGTTTGATATTCATATATAAATATTAGAAGGGAAAAGTAATTTAAGAAGATTATGTATTTGCAGCACGTTAGTAAAACCCTGCATAAAGCAACAGCACGTCAACAGTCACAATACTTACTTTACATGTAGTTCTCACTGTCAAAAATGCAAAATCATTTATTCTTCAGACAGTGAGTGTCTGGTGCATTGATCTTACACATTATAACAAGGGCCTAAATACAAGCCCCATTACAAGTGTAACTCACAAAATGTTCAATTACAAATAGTATTTGAAATTAATTATAAAAGCACAAGGAAAAATTTGTCACAAAGACCTGAAAAAGTTGCAAATAACTTTTAGACGAGGGAAAATATTATCACCAAAGATCATAAATACAACAAAATATCATATTTACAGACATATAAGAGGCATCTTAAAACTTCCTTTTTATCTTTACTAAATTTAGAAGAGTACTGTTCCTAATACTATATTTAATAGACAAGAGACGTGTCTGTGTTTTAGGGCAGCAACTAACAATAAATTACATTATCAACTAACCACTGAATATGTATGTGTTGCTGATTAATGACTTTAAGTTTATAAAATATCAGAAAACAGTAATAAAAAATGGCCATTGCAATTTCTCAAAACCCAAAGTGACAGATCATATTGCAAAATATTGCAAATTCTGTCCAAAACCTGCTGTTGTACCGTTGTACTGTTGTTTAGTCTTCAGGTCTCAGGCACATTCTCTCCCTTTGGGCTCGTCTCTCTCCCTCACTTACTTTTATGTTTCTTTGACGCCTTTCTTCCTATAACCACCTTTTCAATATCATGCAAGCCCTCTGTCTCCTCTACTTCCTCACTTCTAAGGTTAGGGCCTTCTTTAAACTTAACAGTCCTCTGTCCAGGCTCTTTGTGTATCTCTGAGGTGTCCTCTTCCTCCACGGCCTCCTGTCCCAGCCTGCAAAGCTTCTCCTGGTTCCCCGTCTCACCGAGCTCACGCTCCCCCTCCAGCGTGGCATCATGGCCGTCTCTGTCCGTCTTGCCAGCTGTGGCACGATGGTCAGTGGAGGCAGAGAAATGGGTGAAGAGCTGAGGGTTGATGGTGAGCTGAGCGTAAGGTGCAGCGTAGAGAGGCTGGATCACTGTCCTTGTTTTGACGGGGGACAGCAGGTTGTGGGTTTGGCTGTTTGACGGGTTGTGACGTTGAGGTGGTAGGTGTTTCGAGGACAGAGTTTTGTAGGAGGTGCTTTTATCACAACCCTGCTTCTTCCACTCCTCCAAAGTCTCATCCAACACTAAGAAAAAGCATGAAATGGGTTAATACAATCCACTGGGTTATCACTGTATTTACCATGTGTTGCCTTCAACAGCTTTCTTACCATAGACATTGTTATGGAACTTGTTCTCTTCGTCCTGGCTGCGCTTCAGGTCCAGAGCTTGCTTCACTGAGTCTAAAAGGCCAAACATCTTACACAGGGAATTAAGTATGACGGCATCTGACAAAACAAAATCATAAGAGTCAGCTACAAGGCTTGAATGATGCATATGAGTTGTCCACTTCTGAACAACTTTAAAATAAAATCAATGTCTGTGAATTTCCATCTCAAAACAGATTTAGCTGGTGGAGCCTTTAGTAAAAATCATTATAACATTTGATTAACTTTTTTTATTTGTTTTATTACTTGACTGGCATTTGACTAAATTTAAAGCAATTCTTTTCATAGTTTTGTGGTTATACCCACTGTGGGAACTCACCTTTCTCCTGCAGGTTGGCTTTCTCACTGCGAACCTCCACTCCTTTAAAAGTGGCTAATAATTCAGTCTGGAGAGTGGACAGGACTTCCCCCATCAGCCCGGTGTCTGCCACACCCCTCCACAGGCTCAGAACTCCATCTAGAGAAGGTAAATTAGGTGGGACATTATTATGATATGTGGGGAACTCTGTGTGTGTTTGTCTTTTCATATAAAAATGACAGAGTGCCACGGAGAAATAACAGGAAGTGGTATCATAGAGGTGATTTGTGTATGTGTGAGCTGTGGAGTTGGACAGTAAAAGAGATTGGACACAATGGGAAGAAAAGGCAACGCAAACAGAATAAGAAACATGGGATACATTAGATGGAGTATGGAGGCAGGGAAATGTCTGGAAGTGAGATTTGAGGAGAGTTAAAGGTTTGAAAGAAAGTAATACATTGAAAAGAGAAAACCTAGGAGGAAGTGTCAGGGTTGGAGAAACAATGAAAAAAGATATAACGAGATAGAGGAAATGAGAAAGGTGCAGCGCTTGGAGAGAGGATGTTAAATGGGTGATAAAGGCACAGAGGAAAGAGCAGGGAAATGGTTTAGAAAGAGGAGAGGAAGGAGGACTGCGAATATTGGAGGGAGACTGAAAAATGACTTGGGGTCTGTACAAAACTGAGCCAAATAGAAGGTGAGTATATTAAAGTGATAAAATGTCAGAGGTGCTTGATATCTTATCTTAAAAGAAATGGGTCTACTTTCACGTCAGCTTAAATGTCTGTCAAGATAAATGCAATATACCCACGGAAATATTCCAAATCCCCTTTAGAGCTATCTGAAGCTAAATGCACGTATACTTCCATACCAGGAATGTACACTAATGGAAAGAAACACATTTTTGGAGATAGATTCGAGTAGTTAAAGGATAAGTGTGTTTCCTGAGAGTTGTCAGTTTGTTTTAAGCTCTGGGACGAGCAATACCGCCAACTTGCCATTCACGCAGAAGATCACTTGAGGCTATTTTCTCCGCTGTGGTCCAGCTGGAACAATGCCTAATCAGATCACCTTTAAAAGCCCTTAAATCAAAGCGCAGGGCCCTGCAAGAAAAAGCTGAACTTAAGAATGTCAGATGCTGGCGATGATAATATAAAGGGATGTGACTCTCTGCCTGTTAGTGGTCAGCAACTTTTTAAGGTCAGTCTGCAGGAATGGCAGAACGTCCCCACAACTGCAGTTTCAGAGGTTTCATTGGCTCAATGTATCAGAGGTGTCAAGGCGAGACACAAGGGACGGACTGCAGGTGGACTGATGTTGATATTCACATTTGTCATTGTTTCTCTGCTGGGTTTTTTTCCATTTATTAATCATGCAATGACATGAAATTTGAATCTGAATGATGCATTTCTTTCCCTCATCAGTTAATATTTTTATCAGCCATGACACACAGTTGCAAATTAAAGGCCACCTCGTTTAAAGGACAAGGCTTACGGAAGCGTGGCCTCTTGAGGACTGAAGTTCAGCGGGCTGAGCCTCTGTCTCCTCAAATAATACAAAGGTATCTTATAAATGTTTCAAATATACCTCCAGGATATTGCTGTTGTTCGGCTGACAAAGTGCTTAATACCAGACGTAAATGCAACTTCCATGAGTTTACATAGAGGTTATAACACAACGTACAACAGTATACCACTGGATCACAAAGCTTTTATACAGAACATGTGGCGTCTCCGATAAAAGTCACAGTGGAGCACTGCAGGTGAGTAGTTTATTGCTGTGTTATATATTGTGCAAGTATCACATATTACGTGATCAATGCTAAATAAGGCTGAAATGTAACAGGGTTCTTATTCCCTTGTTCTTTTTTAAATCTTCATGGATTCAGCCATAATTGTCAATATATATTTGCCTACTCTTCCTCATTTTGATCAGGCTGTTTAACAAGCACCCGTATATCGGGGCAGCTGTGACTCGGGTCTGGCTGTCCAGTGGTTGGAGGGTCAGTGGTACGATGCCCAGCCCCTGCAGTCAACATGTCAAAGTGTTCTTGGGCGAGATACTGAACCCCAAATTGCTCCCGTGTGTGAATGGTTATCCAAAATGTAGTGCACCTTGTATGGTTGTCAGTGTGTCGATGGGTGAATGCTGACATGTGTTGTAAAGTGCTTTGAGTGATCGCAACGATTGGAAAAGCGCTATATAAATGCAGTCCAGTCCATATCCTTTCTTATATTTATTACCAGGTGTGTCCGCCCTCTTTCTCTTTGCAGCATGTCCGTTGGCGGTTGTGGGATTTACGTCCCCGGCTGGACCAGGGCTCCACTCCGCTGTTGCACTGAACTTCTCCTCCGAAGGCTCCTCTACCTCTGCTGCATCGTGTACAGCCTCTACTGAAATTATAAAGTGATATACTGTAAATAGAGTGCATAAACATCTCGTATTACCATTGCACATGAGTAGGAAGAGGGAAGACTGCCAAGGAAATCCAACAGTTTTTTCCTGTTTCATTTTTTTCTATGCAGTTGTTGTTCAGTGAGGAAACTGGTGTGTTTATTTAAAGGTATCATTTCTTAATTCCTTATTGTTCTTGAGCTTCAACAGCTTATGTCAGAAATAACTCTTCTTGTTTTCCTTATTGCAGATAGCCCAAAAAGTTTTTTCGACAATACAAAAACCGCAGCCCGAGTGTGTGTGGGAGAAAAACAATAAACTGTAAATGCCAACTGAAATCTACCTGTCAGAGGAGGCACCTGTCCTCCGACAAGGTCAAGAGCCAGACATGACGGGCTCGACTGCACTGCTGTCCCCAGAGGAAGCCGCGTGCTGTTGATCAGCACATCAAATTTAGTGCTGCGGCAGGTGTTGCTGCACACGGTGTCATGCTGGTAGAAATCTATCTGGCCGGAGTCCATCATTTTCCTGCGAGGGGGAGAGGCAGGTTAAAAGAACACAACAGAGTATCCAAGAAAAGTGCGGATTGAATGTGTTGAACGATCTCGATAGCTTTCCAGAGGTTTGTTTGACATAGAGCTCATTGATCTGACCTCTGGAGGAGTAAAGATGAAAAGAGCAGATATTGAGTCGGTGTATTGACTCACAGTAACACCAGGAGCGAGTGCAAACACGATAAAGGGGTGAGAAGTTTCACTCAGCAGCTTGCTTGCGTGTTATTTGATCCTGCTATCATAATAATGCTGCTTACCGACTACCTCTGGAATGTACTGGCAAACCCCGACGCAGACAGACTCGGCACAAGTGCAAATTATATGAATGAGATAAGCTGTTGACTTCATTAGATTGAGGTGAAGTCTGACACTTTAACCCCAATGCAGCAAAGTAATTAAAGGTCACGCAGATTTACAGTTAGCATCAGTCAGCAGCTATGAGGATGAGGACAGACAGACAAATGGTGTTTTTGATCTATTTCCACAAGTCTACCTGAGCATTACCCCTCCCAGTCTGATGGCCCTTTTCCAGTCCTTCAGAGTGGCTTTCCCCGCCAAATGTACAAACTGTTTGGGGCTGATGAGCTGGTCATTGAACTGTAAAAGCAGAAGACAAACAAAATATGTTCATGAAAGCGATTATAAGTATGTGGGGAAAGGAATAAAAGGAACAGACAGACAAGATGTGAAGATAATCACGTGTGGTTGAGTGAAGGTTTAGCTGAGTCAACTTACTTTGACACATCTGACGTTGATTCCAGGGCACACAAACTTCTTAAATAGTAGAACCGCTTTGCTTTCTCCGCAGGTGATGGGGTAGCCATACTCGATCTCCTCTCCTATCTGCTGCACTGTCTGAAGATTACAAGCCAAAAACACAACCACTTGCAGCAACAGTGTGGAGTTTTATTATATACACTCAACAAGCAACGCAACAATCAAAGTATAATTGAGTATACTGTATCAACAAAGTAGTATCGCTTCATGCACGGCATTGACAGGAATGCCTTCCTGTTGGGGTTTAACGTCAGCAGTAAAGGGAAATGTCCCTGTGTCACATACCATGATGTGTCTCTATGGCCAAGACTGTCGTGCCAGTGTCTGCAATGTCATCATTTATCCTGCAGAGGGAGACAACATTTTCACATTTAACAGATATCTACCCTTTTTGCATATCTACCCTTTTTGAAATATAAGTACTTTGCTTTTCTTTTTCTCCACGTAGCTTACTGATGTATTATTTGACTTGCATTAAACTGAATATAACAGCATTGATATAGAATAATGTCATAAGACTTGCTTAGGAAAAAAACATATTGTCATGATGAAAATCAGTCTAAACATTTATACAACTATGTCCACATGTTTATATTTGCCTCTATTGTGTCGCACAGCAAATGCAAAACATCTAAAGGGTCCTTTAAGGATATAAGTCATGTTACCCATGCAGGATGGGCTGCAGGTGCAGGATGACTTGAGTCTTATGGTTGTTGCCACTGGACTCCCCTTCCTCCTCTTTCAACGTCATGAGATCCCCTGAAGACACAGTGACCTCAGCACCCGCCATCACCCCTCCCCACAGAGCTGCACGCAGAGAGGGCCGAGCAAGCATGTTAATATCCAGATCACACACACATGCATGCATTGATGCTATTTAATGCACACACAAGTCAATAAAAGCCTCCCCCAACAGTCTTTTCTGACATGCAACTGTCACAGAAATGAATCCATACTGGGCTTAAAATGAAATAATCCTCACATAGGCAGGCCTTGCTTCTTATATTGCTGTGACAATGCACATGAATAATATCATAGACTAGATTACGGGACACTAGCTTACAGTTTCAACTGAACAATTAGGCAAGAATTGTAGAACTGGTGCAGCAATATAATAGCCACAATGGACACACATGTTTTGTTTTTGTCTTTATTTAGAGTGAAATTCTCAAATCAAGTCATATAAGCACTTTGTTATCCAACCTTGTTGTATTTAGGCCACGTCATTTGCCACAATTATGTTACAAATAAAAGACCCGTTGAACAAATGTAATCTGCAGGACTATTGTTAACAAGTCATATAAAGCAAATCATAAAATCCCAGTTGATGATGTTCAGTAAATATGTAGTCAATCAATTCTGAAAAGGTTACATATAAATGATGAGGTTCAAGGCACTTAATTGCTGGCAAAATAGGTAATCATTTTAGATGGGTCAAATGACAATAAAGTGTCCACTGGACACCTATCTATGGTAATTGAGAATTGGGTTAAAAGAGAAATGTTAATTCCCTCCTCAGTTAACAATTATTTAATTCATTATAGTGTGATTCTATTCATATTTGATCAGACCTACACAAGCAGCAGCTGAGGCGTTAGAAACTGGGCGACAATAAGCACAGAGAGAAATAGAGGTGAAATGAACAAACTGTGTGTTGGGTTAATTACATGGTAAAGAAACAAAACAACATGTCCATGCAGTGAAGAGCAGTAGAGCAATAAATGGATCAACATATATTCCATACTGCATCAAGGAGTCCCTGTTGGATCACCAACTCCTACACGGACAGTTGCGTGCCTTTCTCACCCTCCTTCACCCACTGAAACTGACGTCTGTCGGTGCGGCAGCACGCACACCCCGGCCAACAACAGTGCGACCGCGCGCGCTCCTGTCCCACAGAAGGTGCACAACAAACCGCCGGGTCTACACTAAAACTCTTAAACACACTACCTGCTACTTTAAAGAATATTGCCATAGTTTTACTTACCGTTTTACAGCAGAGGATAGTTCATCCTCTTGCTTGTCAGAGAAGCACAAGAGCATGCGCCGTGCTGCTTCGTTACACTTCCTGCAGTGAAGGCAGCGTTTGCCTGAGAAGCATCTGTCCCGCTGTCACGAGAAGCTGTTAGTTCGCACGCGATGTGTAAATCGGTCAAACTGCTCGTATGTGCAAGCGCGCGGCTTGGTGTGAGCTACCACTGAGCCATACCGCATATGCTGGAAGACTTTAAGCTTCAGAAACATATTTTTCACCCCACAGGAAGTCATGAAAATGTTATTTTAATAGACGGTTCACTCGTGGTAGTTTAGACTCACATACACTACGCTGTTGGACTCGGCTGCCACTTGTCTGGCCTAATTAAATGTATGTTTGTCCTGCAATGAACGCTGTTTAAAACAGTTGCGTGTTGTGTTTTTGTTGTTGCTTGTATTACACCAGCAGGTGGCAGACTTTGTACTTATTTCAGTAAAGTGATGTACAGTTGGTGTGTCGGTAAATCACACAGGCAAGATGTGTAATGTTGGTTTTAAACATAGACTGAACATAAATATAAAAAGATTATTGACTTTTGAATTCATCATTTCACCTTTTAAATTCATAAACTAGCCTCCACAGATGAACAGAGCAATCTGATCCAGGTTCAGTGTTGCTATCTTAGCAAACTAGAGTAAATCATTAGTATTATTGCCAACGACCGGTCTCAGATCAGCACACACCAACAAATCTGCCCTCCCTTATATGGGAATGGAATGCTTGGGATTCTTTGATTGACACTTACGGAGAACCAATGAGAGGTCGAGTTTACGTCTCGTGGCCAATAGTAAATATCCAGTACTTTGTACTATAACTTTTTACTGAGGGCAGAAGCTCGAGCCATCGGGGCTTGCACCTTACTTTTTCACACAGAGCTCTGGAAATCATGCTTGCAAAGTGCGAAAACATCCGGGATGCTGTGAAGTCTCTTATTACCGGTTTCTGGATCACTTTTAGCGTCTGTTCTGTAGGTGTTCACGGCCAGGAGGGTGAGAAAAAAACTATTTTGTTGACGCTATTGATAAGATAAAGAATGTGACGCCAGACTTTATTTTAAACATCTTGTTTGATGTTGTTACTACTACTGCATCTGCCACTACTACTAGTCCTAGTCACGAATAGCTAATAACAGATTCATTATGTTAATGAGATGTAGTGACATAGTTTAAAAGCACTGCTGCGACCAGCACCAATGACCAAAACACAACTTTTGCATCCTACCTAAACTAACTTTAGTCTTTATCATACAAACGTCCTACGGGCGTTTACTCATTTTATTAAATCAGCATCTATTCTGCTAACTGATATCACCACAGGCTTGTATTGTGTAATACACATGTCTTTACATTTTCTACATGTCCTGCTGTCAATTCTACTTGTATTGTATGAACCACAAGGAAAACTTTAATTAGTCCAACTAAATTATATGTGTTTAGGTCACTGGCAAAATACTGTATTTCATATTAAAGTAGGCGCAAAGGTCGACCATGTGATGTCATGGTAGCATTCTTTACATACTCTTCCCTTGTGCATGTTTACCTACTGGTCCCAGCTAGCTTACCTTTCCCACAGGGTTTTTTCAAAGCAGCAGTCAAGTCCATGTGCAGTATGAATCATAGTGACCATACACATACACACAGATAAATACAAAAGCAATGTACTGATCCGCAGACTGTGACTGTAACACTCAGCCATACCACAAATCTCTTTTGTTGATTTTGGTCTGTCTGTGGGGCTTTGGTTTCCTCACATCGGAAGATGATTAAGTCCAGTCAATTACTTGTTCTGAATCACTTTTTGCTTTCTGGCAAGTATGCAAAGAGCTTTAGTGGGGCGCAGGGTAAGGAGTTAAACACTTCAGCCATGGAGTTGTAACGTATTGATTGACACACAAGACAGGATAAGACAATGTAGTGACAGGTAGCACAGGTGAACATCCTGTCTGCTAGCGTGGACCTGTAAAGACCTGCCAGCAAAGCCTCAAGTGGATGAACAATGTTGACGGGCTTCTTTTGATTGACTGTCTGCTATCCATGCCACCCAGTTTGACTCCAGATTTCTGTAATTCCCCTTCCAAATGTTCTAAACTGGTCAGAACAGGCCGAACATATATCCCTCTCTGTGTGAGACTAAAGACAGACTGTAGGTGAAAGGGTTCAGTGAGCAGGGGGAGATTACCGGCCACCCAGAACTTCCCCAGCGTGGCAGCCTCCGTGGCCTCCCACCGGAAGGTGACAGAACCACGCTCTGTTGCTCACGGTTACAGTGCGTCGCTGTGGCATTTCCAGGGAATCCTTTGGGGACTTGAGGAGGGACAATAACATCCCAAGGTTTATGGTATCAGGAGCTGAAGTGAGGAAGTCAGGGGCTGCTGGTGTGATGCAGGATGTGTGTGTGTGTGTGTGTGTGTGTGTGTGTGTGTGTGTGTGTGTGTGGGTGTGGGTGGGTGAAGGGAAGGTTATCCTCTTGTTTCCCCTCAACAAATCTCCAGGAGCCTTATAAGGAAGACAAGGACAGGCATGATGCGTAGGCTTAGATAGACCCTGCTGCCTTTTTCAAGTTTTGACCATTCTTGGAACACGTCATTGCTTGACATTTTTGAGCCGGCCGCCCCCACACCACTTATCTCGGTATGACCACTGTGGGGATTGACTCATTTATTTTCTGTGACCCAAAGGGATGTTATAGGATCTAAATATTTGTGTTTTCAGTTCCCGTTAAAGTGTTAGTCACCGCGACCGCAGGTCAGAGGATGTAATAAATCAACAATTCGTGTTCATAAGGCAGTGCATACATTTATTTATTTTAAAACATACTTTTGATCAGTTTTCTTGCCTTTTATCTAAATAAAATCATCTCTTTATACACAGTAAGAATTAATCTTATAAAGAGTATCTTTTGCAATACATCCAGTGTCCAGGTCATAGTGTTGGAGTACTTCCCTGCAGTTGTGTCATCTCACTGTTATGATCAGAAGAGTATAAACATGCCCTGGTCTGCTGTGCATGTTCAGAAGAGATTATTACTCATCTGTCCTGAAATAGTGCATTAACAAAGCCCTTAATATTCTGTGTATTTAGTTCGAGAATTAATGTCGAGACTGTCTGTGGTTATGTGATTTTGGCTTTATTTAAGCTCAGCTTATAACTCTTTGCCTGGCACAAATGTTTTAGAAGTGAAACTTATTATTATAAAGTACTTTGATATCCATTAACTGTGTGAGAAATAAATATTTCTTGTTAGTCAGTACACGGTACAACTGAAGCAATTCAGATGATTAATAGGGAAACATTTTGATAAACGGTTAGTTACTAATAGTAAGTTAGTAAGTCATGCTCATAAGAATGAGAAATAATGTCAATAATAAACCACTTAACCGAATAACTTCTGGTTTCTTTAGTCTTATAATACTCAACTGAACACCGATGGATTTTGAATTGTTGGTCGGACAAAACAATTAATGTAAATATGCCAACTTAGGTTCATGAAAATAAGGACCATTTGGGCCTATTTTCACTATTTCCTGACATTTTGAATAATTAAATGATTAATTGAGAATATAAGATTAATAATGAAATAATTGTTACTTGCGTTCCTCGTGGACTATAAGAATTAAATGTTGTCGTCAAAACAAGAATTAGAATAAAGTATTACATTGATTGAATTAAAAATGCTAATAACTTGGATCTTTGCTCCTGTCAAAAACAAAAACAAAGCTTTTGACACAAAACATGAAGAATGACTCTTTACTTCATTTCTAAAGAGGCTCTTCATCAGCAACAGGGTTAAACTGTCCCTCAGCATGTCCTAACGTTGGATTTACTTTGTGCACTGCTGTCTCTTTCCCGTCACAGCCTCCTTATTGTACTTGTATTATTTCAGGTAATGGCTGTGGACATTCCCTGCTGGGCACAGAGTCTGGCACATTGGCCTCTCAGAACTATCCAGGCACCTACCCCAGTAACACCTGGTGTACGTGGAGGCTTCGCGTGCCAGAGGGGCGAACGCTGCGACTGCTGTTTGGGGATTTTGACATTGAGAGCAGTCCAGGCTGCAGGAATGGCTCTCTTGTGATCACCGACAAGAGCGGAGAGCCCAGTCTGGGTAAACTTGTTCACCGCTGATGAAATACAGCGTATTTATTTTATGTCTGATCACTGCGTCTCAGACATTACAGAAGTGCTCTCACGTCTGCCATGTTGATTATTTTCTGAAACACCTGCTTACAAACTCTTAATGTTCCATGTCATTATTACTGACGTCCTCCCAGCGTGATCGTGGAATCCACACAGAGCATTTCATTCCTTTGACACATTGACAGAAGAGACAAACCCAATTTCGCAACAGACACATGCACATTCTGCATCCAGGTGTATTAAGTCGTGTCTCGAGGGCATGGAAGTTTGACAAGACAACAAAATGAGGGCTGAGAGATTCAGGAGAGAGAAATATTCTGTTTTATTATCAGATTCCTCAGAACCTGGCTCATTATTTTGGTGTAGTTTTCTATACTGGAGAGGTGTTCTTACATGCAGTCTACATGGCTCTGCTCTTGACTATACTGTTGTGTCTGTATGGGATACAAACATGACAGGAAAACACTAGTGGACCGAGACCGTCTAGTAACAGTCTGACAATCTGAGCCTGTCAGTGGCAAAAACAAGCACCTTTAGTGGATGTACATTGTAGCCTGGACCAATTAAAAAAAGTGTCACTTCGACACAAAGACATGGGAAGATAAGGTTGAAAAATACTTGAAGTTAATCTTTAAATAATATAAATCTGTTGATAAATGCTGAAAAAGGGACGAACGATTCAAAAGTGTCATTTTCTGTTTGTATCTGTGTTTCTGCGCTTTTACAAATGTAGTTTGTGTCTCCGTGTTTACAGGTCCAGTGTGTGGGAAGCTTGATGCATCACAGAAGAATGTGACACTTAAAAGCAATGAAGTGACGATAACCTTCAAGTCCGGCCCACACCGCTCCGGGCGAGGGTTTCTACTGTCTTATGCCACAGAACAGTATCCAGGTATGACATTTGTAAATGCTTGATTACTGTTTGTGAGGTGCTTACTCAGTTATAATGAG
This sequence comes from Cottoperca gobio, assembly GCF_900634415.1. Classification (NCBI taxonomy): domain Eukaryota; kingdom Metazoa; phylum Chordata; class Actinopteri; order Perciformes; family Bovichtidae; genus Cottoperca; species Cottoperca gobio. The sequence continues at coordinate 13,753,452 of NC_041370.1, read as the reverse complement.
TGTTGTTTATTATCAATCCAACTGACTTTATTCGTAAAGCTAAAGTGTAAAATGTAACACAAAGAGCTTCACTTTTACATTCACACACAAAGTAATAAATTACTTTTAATTAATAAAACACTCCATAATAACAACATTTAATACAAATAAAAACAGGAAACACTTTTATAAATCTCGTCAATTTACAAAAAGATAAAAGCTCTAACTTGTTATATACCAAGAATAAAAAGACAGATATAATAATTAACAATTAAAAGCAAGACTAAAAAGGTGAAATAATATTAGTAATTAGACAGAATAAGAAATAAAGCTCAGTTAAAAGCCAGACTAACTAGAGACCGTGTTGCGATGGGATCACATGAGCCGCAACGCCAAATCGGACCAGGGGCGTAAAGCTTTGTGACTGCATCTTACACGATTGTGACGCTACCACGGTAACAAAACTCTGTAGACTGACACACACACACACACGCACACACACACACACACACACACACACACACACACACACACACACACACACACACAATTTGCTCATTTACAAGTTTACACTGGTGTAATTTTAACACCAATGTCTGTGTGAATGTTTGTGCTTGTGTATTGTGAGTCGATGCGTAATGTGCGGTTGTGAGTCACTTCTTATTGGCATTCATCCTCCATCGCTGTCTTTGCTCTGGCGTGTTTGCTCAGAAAGCCGGAGTAAGATTCCTTCTCTCGTGCTGAATGGAGGGAGGCCTCAGGCTTCAGTCTGTCGATTGGAGTGGCTTGATTTCTTTTTCCCTCCCCCTCTTCTTCATCAGCCTGTTAACCACTGCCATCCCGTGTGTGTTGCAACCCAGAGGCTGTTCATTTAGCAGTTATTAAGTCCACATAATTTAACTCTTTCTACTAATGCAACAGCAAATTGTTTTACGCGTACACATAAACTATTTGAATGTTTCTGGATCTTACAGATTCAATTAGAAAATATTACAATGGTTACGCTTCTTCCTGTGCATCATTTTAATAACCATGTGGACTTTTTTGGTCTGAATGCCAGTCTATACTTAGAGATAATTTCCTTTTCTCTGGATGAAGTAATGCGTACTGTACTGTATGTATCATAGTTTCCTGTTTTTTACTGAGTTGTTTATGAAATCCGTCAGTGTCTGGAGCTAAGCCCATGTTCAGACATACAAACCACTGTCTGTTAATTGTGATCACACGAGGACCATCCACTGTACTCGTGAACAGTGACAAAGTCACAGTAACAAAGGGCTTAGTCACATCAACAGCAATGACCGCTCATCCCCTTATTTAGCACCCGTTCAGCCGGCTAGATCGTCTCACACAGAATCTGTTTGTGCGTGGTTGAGTATTATGTAAGCCTGAGTTACTGGGTCCCACACCATACTATTCAAGTCCACCAATACATATTTAACAAAGTTTTAAAAGTTCACAGGAGTCTACATTTTTATACATCTCTTGTCTGTTTTGTTGTTACAGAACTCATTTCCTGTTTACAGCGAGGATCTCATTCTAGCTCGCTGCTTTTGAGGTAAGCGGCTGACCTCTGCAGTTCCCGTAATAGATTCCGTTTCAGTAGAACTGTGATTTGTTTCTCACTTGAAATTCTGCTGTTTCTCAGTGTTTACTGCCCTGCTGGATGTAAGAATATCACAGGGGATGTTTGGGGAAACTCTGAACAGGGTTACAGAGACGTAAGTAAACAACATGGCTTTTTTATTTATTTTTACTTATGAGCACAAGTTATTAGTTGACTTTATGTGTGAAAGTGCGTCATGTGTTCCCTCTGCTATAGACCTCAGTCCTGTGCAAGACTGCAGTCCATGCTGGAGTTGCATCTGACAGTGTTGGAGGTCGTGTCACTGTGAACCGTGGGAGAAGTCTTACACTCTATGAATCCACCTTCGCCAATGGAATCCTTTCAAAAATGTGTGTCTGCTGTTATTGTACTCAAAATGAGTTTATGTTTGATTTTACGTCGATGCACTGACCTTTTTAACCGTCCTCTTTTAACAGGGGATCACTATCTGAAAAGAAGTTGCTCTTCAGTCAAGGTATGAGCAACACATTGTATTTTTCAAAAGGCACACCCAGTGTTTTAATTCATTTACATTATTTACACTCCTGCTGTCCATTTCTCAAGACATGCTGTCGTATTTTTATTTTTATTTATTTGTTAAGTGATTTTACCACCTTCCTGACATCCATAAGCTTATATTCCTTTTACTTTGGTATGATAATTGAACTTCTTGATTTATGCAATTCATCATAGTGAACTAGTCTGCATCAAATGCTCTGCGGCAAAGTATACATGATTTGTTGTTGGCTAATGTTGCTGTGTATAAAACCTCTCTGGGCTGCATAATGAACCATTTTTCCTCTGGTCTGCAAACAGAGTGCAACAACATCCTGAGAGTTTCTGGTTTAAACGCCTCATCTTTCTGGGATAAAAACAGTCAAGAGGACAGAATGTTCTGGTCTTCCACAAACATGGTTTCTAGCCATGACTTCCTACCCTGGGCAGCAGACGATAATGATCCAAACCCGTGGGTGGAGCTGGGGCTGAGTGATAGAAGCACCATCACAGGTAAAAAAACAAACTGCTAAATATGTTAATTTAATATACCTTAATGAAGTTGTTTTAAGTCTGATGATATTCTATTTTTTGTTTTTTACTGTCAACAAATTCAATAAAAACCAACAATGAATTTATCTCACTAAAAAGTATTCTGTGTATCCAAAATAAGAAAAGCAGTATGTTATTCCTCTGTGCCATGGTCCTCCATTGTTGTCCAAAAACTATTAAAAACACATCGATGGTTGACCTGTTCCCTAATTAAGATATACATGGTCACAGTAATATATCATTAATCAATTCCACATACATCGTTCTGCTGCGTCCTGCCAGGAAATACTCCCTAGCACACCAAACGTGTATTAATCCACCACTGACAATAGTCCCCAACAAATGCACTATTTACTGCTGTTAGAATAATGTTTGCTAAAAATCGTATTATGGAAATTATTTATATTTATGATCTGTTTTTAAAGATTCAGATCTTCAGTAGGAACCAATGAGCTTGGGGAACAGACAGTGAAAATGATCCCAAAAACTCAGGTTAGATGCACAACAAGCCTTAATCAGTAACACCTGCACAGCTCCTTGCCTCCCCGTGCACAGCGAATGAGTTTGGTGCAGTCATGGTAATGAACAGCGATAACAGCATCGTTTCCCAATAAATTCACTTCTGCATTGTGTTAAATACTTCCAAAGTTGTTACTAACCAAAAATGTTTGTATTTAGTAACAATTAAAAACTTACGACATCTCTTTTTTAATTGGTAGTTATCTACTTCTCTCTCTCTTGAACCCTATTTTTAACAGAAAGACTTTTCATTGCTCACTTTTCTTACACACAAAGGACTGCACGTCAATAATTAGAAATGGCCGTGTGTCTTCACCTTATTGGTGGAACAAACTATAATCAACAAAACAACCAATCAGAGCCTTAGAACATCAAACAGTCATGCCTTCTGTCAGTGGACCTTTTCACAGACGGGGTAGGGAAGTCGAAAAAGTATTGAGAGGTTGCCCAACACGTTTTGGTGTTTTCATGGGATTTATGTCATCAGACGTGTCCTTTCAATGCTTCACTTGGCTAAAATGACCAAATTCCAACAAAGCGTATCAGTTTGTTTCTTGGTATCAGGTGTGTTGAACTGATAAAAGGTTGTGTTCTGTTTTGTCAGGAATAATAACAATGGGATCAAACGAGCACTACATAGAATCCTACAGTCTTTTTTTCAGCAAGGACAGGAAAACCTGGAAGCTTTACAAAGGTGCTCTCAGCAAAGAAAAAAAGGTATGCATTGTCCCGTACTCGCTGATGTTCACTTAATCTATGCTGTCTGCTTCCTGGAGTTCTCTGTGAATGAGTAACTTGCTTGTTTTGGTCCCCAGGTGTTTCAGGCCTATACTGATGGCCACCACAGGGTCCTCAACAGCTTTTTCCCTCCTGTGGTTGCTCGGTTTGTCCGTCTACAGCCACTGAGCTGGCATGGACGAGCTTCAGCTCAGGTGCAAGTCCTGGGCTGTCCTGTTGCCAAGGTCACACCAAGGTCACGCCCTGGTGGGTATTCTTACTTATCCAGAAACGGCTGTTTGCATGAGTCGTCTTAGCAGTTAGAGTTCGTGTCTGTACTCTACTGATATTATGACGTCCTGTCCTACTTGCCCAACAGAATCTCCATCCATCAAAGTTAACATGGGTACGCCACGGCCCAGCCCTAATCCTACCACCACAGATGGCCCGGTATTAGTGGAGACAAGACTAAGTGTGTACTTTTACCAGTTTCTAATTGTGTATGTGTGCAATGAGAATTAATGGCAGTTTATTTTAGCATAATACATGTCAGATCAATAAAAACAATGTTGTATATGCTTCTCCCACACTCAACACTGTGCACATTGCAATAAACTGCATTCCTTCCTCACACTTACACAACTGTTTGCTCACTCAGACTCTTGTGTTCCTGCAGGCTCCAGTCAGCCGGTAATAGTGGCAGTGGCAGTGGTTCTGGGGCTGATAATGTGCGGCAGTTGTTTGTTGGCTGGAGTCTGGTGGAAGCGAAGGTACCGTTTTAATATTTTAATTTAATATTGTTGAACTTTTGTTTTTTTATTAACGGTTTGCAAACACTCTTAACTGAAATGAATTTATAGCACATGGAATAATGTCACTATATATTAACCCATCTGTGCCTGCTACTGAAATCCTGAATCTGAAGTACAAGTTTTCAAAAATCATTCAATTACATTATATTTTAGTAAATAAATGTATTTCCATGAGCCCAAAGAATAAATATAGTATGATAAGAATGGCTGTATCTCAGAAAGGAGCACAATAAAGTATTTGGTATCTATGAACTCATAACAAGTTGTATATAAAAGATATGCACACATGCATACATTCCTATGAAACACATTTTATAAACACGTTTGCATTGTTTCCAATTTCTTTTTAAATCCCGACTTTGTCTTTGGATAAAATTGTGATTTTTAATGGGGTCTATAAATTTCAAAGGTGTACTGTTAGATACTTGCCCGCATCATGTCCGTACCAGATTACAAGACTTTAGACCAATCAGAACAAATGTTGTCATTTTTGTTGTTATTAATTTATTCATATTTGAGTGCTTTTGGGGCTTGATGATTATTTTCATTATTGATTCAGCCGCTGAAATTCTTTTCCGATTATATCTTTGTCTGAAAAATGACTGAAACAATTAATCAATTATTTAAATAGTCACTGATGGTTAATTTATTAATTGACTAATAGGTTCGGCTCTAAAATGCCCCAGTAGTCATACAGCAGCTCACTTCAGAAACTGTATCTACTATGTGCAATACTTTAATTATTTGTGATCATCTTCTTCTCCATATAGGAAAAAGGATTCCCAGATGAAGTACTCCTTACCCTCAAGTAAGTCAAGTGCTCTTTAAAGGTTTTCCAGTATTTTTCAATCTTCTGTTAAAAAGCTTCTGACTGTGTGTTTGTGTGTCAAGTAGGTTGTCAGAGTTTCCAGGCTAAGAGTCTCTCCTGCCCACAATCAGAGCTCATCTCTTTACCTCTGGAGAGAAATGTCCATGATGCTCTACCTAGCCCTCCTCTTAATGGTGAGAATTCATAGCAATATGTTTCACTTTTTCAACAGTATTACAACTGTTACTATCAGCTGCTTCCTTTGTGCTAGTCTTTTCATCGCCCGATTCAGAGTTTACGGATGACTCAAGTCGTGAGCTCTGCCTTCCCTCCTCCATCTTTCCTGCTCTAACAGTCTCTGGCTTCAGTGGTCAGTTTGAGGAGCTCATGCCGGGCCTGACAGGCAAACAGTTTTCTCCACGGGCTGTCCATTCTTTCCCCTGGCTCAGCCCATCACCCAGATGCAGTATAAACATTCCTTTCTTTGGTCCACGGAGCCTCTCTGAAAGAAACCCTTTAATTGGAGCTCGATAAAGGACGCTCAGCCTCCTCCCCCCACCACCACCACCAGTCTCTCTGCCTCCTCCAACCCCTCCCCCAGCGAGGGGGCCCTTCACTGAGAGGTCCAGTGATGAACAGGACAGAGGGTCAAAGCTAAGACAATCAAAGCCCTCACTGAAGCCCGTCTAATTAAAATAGCTGTGGCTCTGAGGCTCCCTGGTAAGGTTTAGGACTCCCACACCACAGCCTCTTCTGCTGGGGCGAAGAGTAATGTCTGATCGGATGTGAGTACACGACACTGTCAGCCCCCGTCCCTGTGATTAGAGGAGACATTGTTGGTGGCCAAGTAGCTCAGGCAAGGGGCTCAATATTGCCCTAGTGTGTGACTGCTATTGAGTAGAAGAGAAGCATTTCCCAGAAATTGCAGCGTAAGATGCAAATAAGCAATTGATTTTAAATAAGTTTCTGCCATTAGGGAAAGGATGCTGCTTTGTGCTACAGTTGATGTTTTTATACTCATTTAAATTACAAAATGTCATCGCAGTAATGGAGTGTTAGTGGGGATGCACAAGTATGTTTTAAGCTCATAAAATGCCTGATATTTCCGTCCCATATTGGCAGATCTGGAGCATTTTGTAAGAGTCTTGAAGATATAGAACTAAAATGGGTTGAGCTTTTCTGACATGCCTATTTAGAAATGATTCTTGATCTTAGAAAGGCATACACTGAAAAACCTTCAAGCTCAGGGTTCACTTACTTAGCTATCCTGAGGAATAACTAAGTAGTTGAATCTTTAACACAGTATTTTAAAAGGTACTTTAAGGTAATCAAATAGTTTTAAAGATTATACTTTGATCCTGGTCAAGTTGACAGTTAAATTAGCTGGAAATAATGGGGCTTTTTTTTACAGGGATATACAAAATAAGGGAAACATGTTGTAGATGCATGATAAAAACACTTGATTGCAACCAAGAGTTAAAAAAGGGATCGCTACAAGATAAAAGAAATTAATAATAGCAAGGACAAATATATCAGATCAAACAGCCCCATTGAGCTAATTCAGTGATTGAGGCAAACATTTGCTTTTTTGAAGAGAGTTAGATGAGAAGATTGATACGACTCTCATATCCATCTGATATATGTACACAAGGCTACAGCCGCTAGCTTAGCTTAGCACAAAGACTGTAAACAGGGGGTAACAGCTAGCTTGGCTATGGCCCACACCTACCGGCGCCTCTAAAGCTCTCCAATTAACACATTTGTTCTAGTTTGTTTAATCCGTGCGAAACCACAAGAGTAGAAATAAATATTTGCCACTATACGGGGGGGGGGGGGGGGGGGTCACCAGTAACTTCCATTACCATTGTTTTGCCACAAAGAGAATTAAGCAGAAAAAACAGTAAAGGAAAAATGTACCGCAAAATCAGCCAATTGCTATTGAACAGAAGAAGCAACAGCCCCCAAGGCTAAATATATCAAATTGGACCGAAAGTAAGTTTTTTGATGGTGCTGATACCAATGTCAATGTTTGTTTGAAGATCTATTAATCTAAGATTATTTATTCATCTCAAGTGAATGGAAATATGATCTTGTTTTTTATCCTTCCAGACTATGCAGAGCCTGCTGTTGCAGCTATTGGACAGAAGATTGGGTCAACATTCAGACCTTCCTCAGATGAGGGCTACACCACCCCCTTCACCTTCAACCATTATGACACTCCTGGAAACCTGCCAGAGTACGCCGAGCCTCTTCCCCCAGAGCCCGAGTACGCCACACCATTCAGTGAGCAGCTCTCCGAGTTCAACCTACCAACTCACAGCCATACACACGGACCTCCGACACCAGCACCTAACACTGGGACCAGAACAACTTCCAGCCACACTCAGTATGACTGCCCCTCACACAGGATGCTGTCCAATGGCTACTGCACTCCTGCTCTACATATCAATGGCCCACGGCCGGTCAGTGCGGTCTACGCTGAGCCTAAGTCATGTGACTCTTTACTACAGAAGCACACATACGAGGAGCCTTTGTGAGCTCACACGCGGAGAGAAAAGACTCTCCTGAGCTAAAATGTGAGGTGATCTCAAGTGGACGCTAAGATGGACAGTGTTGTCCAGAGACTACTAATGCTGACGGAGCAGAACGTCCAGTGAGTGATGTACTCAAAGTTGAGAAGTCGCTTTGGAACACGATGCAGAAACGAGGGTTCACAACTCAGAGTGCACAATGATCTGAGAGCCATACGCACACACATATTTCCTTCCTGGAAGTAAGTAGTTGAACAGCGGAAGTGTCCCGTGATGCACAAAGAAAATGCAGGTTCAGTCGTGTCTCAGTGAGATACTGTTTATTGAAATGTTTAATCACAAGCTGCACTTTCAAAAAACACAAAACAGCAATGTATGCTTCAGTGTATTTAACAAGTTAATACAAAACAAGTGGATTGAATATGTTACTTGTCCTCACTTTACATTGTAAATTATAAATTCAACGTGTAAGAAGCACTATGAATGGTGCACTGCATGTAACAAAGTGGGTAATATTGTTGCTATGATTATGTATAACCACCAGGTGGCTCTCTCGAGCTTTGAACAGTAATGGATTGTCACTCCTCAAATAACTGTCGTCCATTTATAACATACATAGTACCAAACAAACATTGTTTTTTTAAATACATTTTTGGATTGTAATATAAAACAGAAAGGCACAACAGGCAAGGTGGTGTCATGATTAAGATCCTTTATAATAACCAAAGCACAAAACCTTATTCCTGCACACGGCCTTGTTATTTGTTAGGCTTTTGCAACTGTACAGAAACTTAATTTTACTTAACTCTGTATTCCCTACTTTTACAAAATGGTCTATACCATGCAAAGTCCATTGGATTTTCTTCTAGAAAATACAGATCATAAACAGATGAATTTACTAATTTAAATAAACTGATAAGACTTTGCTTTTGTTCACACTTAAATGAAAGGAAGAAAATTGACTTGTTTGCCATTTTATATATACATGTTACTAAAAGACCCTCAAGTGTAATTACATTTTCTAGAAATGCTTTTACAAGTTTTGTGCTGTCACATTTAGCGATGAACTCGCTAAACACTTCCACTGCTGAATAAGGCACAATAAAAAACTGTTGAGAAAAATATTTTAGAAGTTGACCTGGTGTGTGATTGCAGCAAATTGACTTGAAGCCTGTAGCAATGATGAATCTGCACAAACAGGCAGCTGGATACCTCACTAAGGATCACTCTTGAGTATTAACTTCTATTAAATCATAAATCTACAAACCTGTTATGAAAACCAGCTTGATTGAGCTTCTGAATGTAAGATTTACAGAATCTCTCCTTTACAAACATGTCATTGAAAATCTAAATTGAAGTCTATATAATAGCTTGAAAAGAAGTAGTGCTATATCAAATACTGAACATACTGCACACATCATATCACTACCTGTTGTTAAAGCACTATTTACTCGGGTGTTTGGGTTTTGTTTATGCTCAGCCTGTTTTAATGTCCCAACATTAATTCACTCATCGCGGACCTTCTCGTTTGTTTTCAACTCTTTCCTCTGCTCCTCCTCCTCCTCCTCCTGCCTCCCCTCAGAAGAGTAGTGCATCAGAGTCTGGTGTCTGTTCCTGGAAGGGGCATCCTTAAAGCGCAGGCCACAGTCTTCACATGCATACAGGAGCCCCTCTCTGCTGCCTCCTGGGTTTGCTCCCTCTGACTGAGATGTTCTCTCATTACCAGTTTGAGCGGCGGTCGACACAGGACACTCTCTGGCGTTTGTGTACGAGTTGCCATCCGGACTTTTGGATGTATTTAGCCCAACGCTGGCCGCAGGAAAAGTCCTGGGGCGCCCGGGTGGATAACTACGGCCTGCTGGACCCCGATATGCTTCCCTAGCTCCAGCTTCTCCGCCGTGTTCGGGGGCCAGTCCGTGGACTGTGCGGTAGTGGAAGCGGATCCCGGAGCGGTTGGAGAAGCCTTTCCCACAGAAGCTGCAGATGAATGGTCTCTCTCCTGTGTGGATGCGCATATGGATCTTAAGAGCTCCTGACTGGGTGAAACATTTCCCACACTGGCTACAGCAGTAGGGCTTCTCTCCTGTGTGGGTCCTCTGATGGGCCCGGACACCTGCAAGATGGGGAAATCCCCTGTCGCAAAATCCACAGGAATACGGCCTTTCGCCTGTGTGGATCCGCCTGTGGATCTTCAGAGCCCCCGACTGGCTAAAACTCTTCCCGCAGTCGGAGCAGGAGTAGGGCCGGGCGCCGGTGTGCACGTTGAGGTGGATGCGAAGGTTACTGTGCGAGTTGAAGGCCCTGCCGCACTCTGTGCAGAGGAAGCCAGGCGGTTTGTGGGTGTGCTCAGAGCGCTGGTGCTGCAGCAACTGGGACGGTCTGGAAAAAGAGGCAGAGCAGTGCATGCAGGGATGCAGCGGCAACATGGTCATAGACGCCCGTCCTCTTTCTTCTTGTTGCTGAGTGTGTGTTTGTCTGTGCTGGTGAGTGCAGGTAGGAAAGGAGCGCTGGCAAGGCAAGCAGGGAAAAGGGCCGGAGAGCTGCGGAGCATGAGAGCAGGCGAGCTGAGGGCAGGTTAAACAAGAGGTTATAGGACAGTGGTGGTGATGAAAAGGATGATGGGTGTGAGAAAATGGGGAGTCAGTGCCTTCGTGGTGGCTTAGTATCTGGGTGCAGGTTTGTAGGCGATGGCAACACAAGCAGGGAAACATGGAGAGGTGAGACAAGGAGCCCGAGGACGCTCTGGAAGGAGGAGTCTGGTCTGCGCTCCGAGTGTCTGCATCACCCCTCTGCGGTCGGCTGGAAGCCCTGCTCTCCAGCTCAGATGTGGTGCTGCTTGGATCACTGGTGTCTGGTAAGCACATGCTGAGGCTCATTGGAGCAGTACTGCTAAGGTCTTTGGGGTGGCAGACAGCATCCGAGCGTGGGTGCGTGTACAAAGATTGTCTGGGTTTTAAAGTATCAAAGGAAGGAGAAGTGGAGTAAGGGCAGCCAGGGCAGGTGCAGGCATTATGCACATCTGGACATAAAAATAAATATGAATTACAAGAAAATACATGCAAGAAAATGATTGAAACAAACATTTCGAGCGCTTACCTTCTCTCCTGTCTCTGACCGCCTCTGCCTTCTTCTGTGATGCCCCAGGCTGGATCTGTCGGCCGGGCTCTGCCTCTGACCTGTCCCGGGCAGGTCGAGGTTGTTGTACAGGTTCAAGTGAAGCAGCTTTGAACCGCAGAGCCTCAACACCACCAGCAGCAGCCACGCCCCATGCAGCGTTCAGCACATCGGGCTGATCCTTCACTGCATTTCCAGATGTGAAAAGGTCACCAATGAACTGATGCATCTCCATCCAGGAGCATTGCGCACGCTGCAAGAAGTACAAGGCATGCTTGAAGAGTCTGAATGCATTTGGTGTATGAATAACCAAAAGTACATATTACTGTGCGTTTACAATGATTTACACGCTTCATGATTTTAGCTGAAAACATTAGTTCCTCTCAAAATCGATTGTTTGAATAACGGAGTCGTCTACTTACAATGTCGCTACACTTATCTTTGTCCATGAAGAAAAAGAAAACGCTGATTTTCTTCGGATGAACGGCTTAGCTTTAAATCAACGATTTCAATATTTCAAACCTTAGAGTTCAAAACAATGAAAGCAACACAAATGTACGTTCTTGATTACATTATGATATGTCTACTGTAGCCAAATCCCGTTAAAGTCATGGCTAAAAATATCTCGTCCCCCAGCAAACATTGTATTTCCGGGTTCTTTAATCATGTGACTTGAGATGTAGTCTTTTTGTTTTGTTTTTTTCACTTTAAAAAAAATGGTATATTGGCTTGTAAAACTGAAAAACATATGTAAATAAGACAAAAAAATAAACAGTAAATAAATATTACATAAAAATAAATGTTTAGTAAATCATTAATTAATTGAGAATGGAACAAATAAGATAAAACTACCAGACACGTTGTTCTAAATATGATTTACACCAATAATAATAATAATTAAAAAGAAAAAGGATGATTAATAAATGGATTAGATCCAAAAACAATTGACATCAATGAATGTGGCATTAAGGTAAAATAGTTTATTTGATACAACTGGAACAGCATTTAACATGATATGTATATGATAGCATCACAACAGCACATTGTGGTAACACAGACTGAAATTGCTAAAAATTCAGAATAAACAAAAGTAACAGTTTCAGACAGTGGAGTAATAGTCTCTTAAGGCTTGTAGTTATTAGTAGTTATATACTAATTTCTCCAAATAAATCACGTTTTTAAAGGATGTAATCATCGCAGTTGGAACGTTATAATAACTCACTAATGAAATGCAAACTCACTGAACAGTGAATCTCCGTAGGAACAGAGCTTTTTGTGATGTTATACAAATTACCTGCTTAATGTGATGGGATACCTCAGTGAAAGCTGGATATTTGACATTTTAGTGTTGACTTTCTTTATTGCCTAGTCTAACTCTGTATCTAGCTTGACAAAAAAAAGGTTCAAAGTTCAGTGAACAATTGCTTTCAATCAAATACTTACCTGACGCTGTGGATGTACATGTATAGCTGTGTTTCAGAGTTTTCCTGTTTAAGGAGACACACGAGGCAATCTTTCGGATTAATAATAAAAAGTGATCAACAAGATCTTAACTGATCTTTCATCAAGGACACGTTTATTTTCCTTTAGAAAAACATAAAAAAAAATACCTGCAGACTGCGAAGATAAAGATACATTTAAATCACAATGTGACAGAATGTCATATTATTTATCAGTACCAATATTTGCATTAATTAAATACTCAACATGGTAGTAAAAGGTCAATACACAATAATTCACACCATTTCAAGTTTTCAGCTGAATACTAAGAAATCCAGTGTTTTCATTCAATGTAATACACACACTAAGGATTCAATATCCCCAAACAAAAACAAGTACAAAAAAAAGATAGAAATCGTGCACGGTATTGCATAGACTTCATTCATGACTGTTACAATACCCCTTTTTGCTCCTGTGACCCTTCACCCACATATGAAAATAAAATAAATGCCACAATAAGCAAGAGTTTGGAATGCTTTGTTTAAAATCACAGGGAAACGCAAACATTTCTTATTCTAAACCAAAGGTTGCAGTTCACTGCTAGAAATACATTAGTTTAGATTTCTATGAAGTCTATTCTAGTGGAAAAAGTTGAAAAATTCTGCCTTGTCATACAATAGTAGATCAAGTGATTAGACAGAGATGAATACAATATTGAATAGTATAATATTCTGGCTGAAGAATAAAACCTCCATATTTGGTTTACGGGGATACAGGTACAGTAGGTGTGTTTTTTGACAGGATTTAGACACATCCTCAAGTAAGGAATGTGACCACTCTCATTGAAGTGTTAATTTCTTTACATCAGCAGGCTGTGAAATGTCAACCTCGATCTTCATTTCTTTCTCTGTCAGCTGGCAAGATCTGGATGACCACAAATCAAAATCAGGAGCAGGAGACTGAGGCTCTTTCCTAAAGTCTATCATAAGTCCAGAGGATGTAGTATTAACCTTAAAACTGGAGAAATCCATAGGATCCATTTTAAACGGCTTCACTTCATTTGTTTTAACAATCGCTTTGCTGTAGCTATTTTTACATTCTTGTTTTTCAGTGCCATTAGCCTCTCCTGATATTTTAAATTCTCCTGGCTCACTTTTAATAGGAAGAAGAGAACTGTTGCTCAGAGCAGACTTGTACGAGTTACACTTCTTAGACAAATCCAGAGGTGCTTGCAACTCTGGATCCTGTTTGATCCCAGTTACCAAATTCAGGGGGCCATTTAGCGGCGCTCCAAGAGCGACATTCCCTCCAAGGCATTCATTTGAAAGAGGCGGAAGAGCGTCTTGAGTCTGGCCCTGCATAGCTGGAACTGGTTGTGTCAGAGAAGTCGCAGGAGGGAGTGTCAGGTCGTTGGTTTGAGTTGCACAGACGGGAAGAAAAACAACAAGTTTGACACCTGGAGGCGGCCGTTTGTTTAGGGTTAGCTTCCATAATCCATCTGATGGACCATAGCCAGCAGACACACCCCCGGTCACAAGTCCTGGACTGCGAGAATCCTTCACTGGTTCAGCAGGCAGAGAGGCTGTGTCTGCGCCAACCTTTTTTGAGGAGCTCTTCGAAGCCGGCCGTTTCTTAAGAGCACTCTAAAATGAGAAAAACAACAAAAACATTGCAGTCGCTCAATGAATTATACAAAACACAAGTGTCCCATACCAGTATAATCAAAGTAGAGAGACCTATAATTTGCTGGAGGTGAGATTCAAGCTCAACAGTGCATCTACCAACAGGAACTGGCTTGTAATCTCCCCCCCCCCCCACATGTTTCACTTCTTGTTACTTCACTTGGATGTTTGCAGATGTGCGAGTGTGAGTTTGATACTATAAGGCTGTTTTCCCGTTCATCTGCTGAAGGGAAAGGTTTCTATGTGCTATGTGATTTTGTGACATCACAACTTGTTCGGGAGCAACAGCAGTCTTGGCAGAAAATAAAACCCAGAAGACAAACGCTATGTGGTGTGGCACTTTGTCGCTACGTTTTTATATAGGTTGAGGCACAAAAACATCCCGAACACAGCAAAACAAGAAAATCCAGGCAGTGGGCTCTTTGTATACGGACACCGACGCACACTTCTACTGGGTCAACTGATGATAGAGAGGGATTATTTGGGTACGAGTCTATAACTTGTTGGTTTTTGTTTTTCATTGTGTCTTTAACATTTGCATTTCATTTGCCTTGAAAATCTTGTCTCGTCTTGTCTTGAAAATCTTACTGCTTGTAGTTTAACTCGTCACCTTGCATTGTGACACGGTTGTTGGGTGTGGTCAGAGGTGAAACGGAGGGGGCAGTGAAATACTAAAGGTACAGGTACTCTGAAGAAAACTGGTGTACTATATTATTACGAATGATTTACTGTAATAGTGTATTATATGATTTGTGTGCAATATTGACATTTGAAAAATATTTCTGCTTTTATTAAACTTATACTGTACATCACCATAATGCCCCACACTCACCGCAGGCTGGGGTGTTTGTCCACAGGTCTTAAGGTGGCTGTCGTAGTTCTGCTGGTGGGGAAAGCCCAGTCCGCAGCTCTGACAAAGGCAGGGCGACTTGCCTGCATGACCGCCCATGTGAGACATTAACAGCAAGGCAGAGCGGAAACCCTTTCCGCATTCAGCACATTTCAGCACCCTCTGGTGAGCCCCGGCATGTTTCTTCAGCTCTTCGGAAGTGTCAAATCTCTGCCCGCACTCCAAACATCTGATCTCATCACCCTTAGGCTCCTGATTGCCCCAGCAGCCTGTGTCCTTTTTGTGCTGCTGGAAGTCCTCCTGACTGAGGAACTCTCTCAGACACGCCACACAGTGAATGCGTTCGGGTTCACACTTGTGTTGGCGGTACAGCTTTGCCAGGCGGAAGTGGCAGCGGCATCGTATGCAGGTGTAAGGCAACAAACCAAGATGGGAAAAGCTGTGTTTCAGGAGAGCATTCTTCTTAGTAAAGGTCTTTGTGCAGTCTGTACATTTAAAATTGTGATGGCACGTCGTCCTCCGGTGGCGCGCAAGAGATTTTGGAGAGGAGAAATTACGGCCACATACCGCACATACGACGTCTTGCTTACATTTGTGTAACTGCACATGAGATTCACACTCCTTCAGGGAAGTGAACACACGTTTGCACAGGTCACACTCGTAAAACTTCTTCTCAAAGTGAGTTTTCGCCAGGTGGAGTTTCAAGTCTTCCTGTGACGCAAAGCCCCTCAGACACACACGACACCGGAGAAGATCCACTTTGGTCTGGGCATGCGTGCGCAGGTGGACACGGTAGCTGTAAATTTGGCAGAAACGCTTTCCACATTCAGCACAGCAGTATGGGCGTGCGCCAGTGTGCAGATTCATGTGGTCCTGGAGCTTGAATTTGGAGGGCAGCTGGAGATCACAGACACTGCAGCGGTACTCTCCTGAATGACTCGACTCTGTGGAAAAGAAGGAAATTAAAAGTGTGCCAACGGATAAGAGTTAGATCAAAGAAGTACACTGAACAGGCAGGAGAAACACTGAAATGAGATACACATAAGTTATTTCATATG
Source organism: Cottoperca gobio (assembly GCF_900634415.1). Taxonomy (NCBI): domain Eukaryota; kingdom Metazoa; phylum Chordata; class Actinopteri; order Perciformes; family Bovichtidae; genus Cottoperca; species Cottoperca gobio. Next base: position 13,737,289 of record NC_041370.1, on the reverse strand, counting down.
GACTAACATACCAGCTGGCGATAGTCTATATTTTGTTTATCTGTTATTGTAAACAAATCCCATAAAAAAATACTAAAACCGACAAGTCTGTCAATCTTCACTCAGCCCCAAGGCCATTTATTCCTGCTGCATTAAAGATCTTTAAAAACAGGTCACACATATATTCTTTATTTTTTTTATTTAAGGCTAAAAATGTTGTTAAACTGCTTTGTGAAAACGTTAGTTAAACAGCAGTAATCAGTGCATTCGGTGGGGCTCTATCTTCAGTGTGCTCTGGTGTGTATTTCAGACTACAGGACAGTGTTAGGTCAAAATAAACTACAATGCCCAGATCCATTGTAATGAAGGAACATTGCAATGTGCAACAGCGTGCAACAGCATGCAACAGCGTGCAACAGCGTGCAACAGCGTGCAACAGCGTGTTTTCTTTGGGTGTTTTATCAGTTTTTAGACAGAAATTGAGGTCGATGGCAAAGAGAAACTGTATCAGGTTTTGGCTTCGCAGACTTGTTACTAGAATCAATTCATTGTTGGTCTTGATCTTTTCACGAGACCTGTGGACAATAACAATAGCAGCTAAAACGTGTGTGTTTCAGACACACAGTAAACAAAACACTGCTACGTGCTTATGAGAGTCTAAGTGAATGAGTCCTACCATTGTGTAGTCCCTCCTCCTCATCATCATCATCATCATCATCATCCTCATCAAGCTCTTCTTCCTCATACACCTCACTGTCATCGGAGTCATTCGCCACATCTTGTTGCATCTCTGTTGAATCGTCCTGTGTAGTGCCTCTGCCACCGACATCTTTCTCTCTTTTGTCATCCTGTTCAGGTATTAGCTGTGGAAGGTCTGCGGGATTTCGAGGTGTGCAAGTCACTGACAGAGGTGATGTAGAAACCGCTGTGCTTTGCTCATTATTTGAGGTCTGTTTTGCTGGACCTGCTTCTTTGCCATCAGCTGACTGCTGGCCTCTGACCACTAGTCTTTGTACATGTGTGGTTGAAAGTGAAGTGGGAGAGTGACTGGGTGTCTCTCCAACCGAGGTCTCCCCCGGCTGTAAGATGTCCGGATATCCCAACTCTGCTAGCTGGATATCAATGGTGTATTCAATGGACATGGCTGCTGGTTGAGGAGTCACACAGGGTAATGAGACAGAGAGAGTTAAATGAACATTAACATACAGAGGTATGGGTTAATGTTTAAGACACAATATGTATGTTTACTAATAAATTAAACAGGTCATTTTACATTTAGCCTTACCTGTCGAGCGACTACATCTGTGGCTATTGCTCTGTGTCTGCGTTTTCTTCTTTCTTATGTTTTCTATCAAGCTTGTCAAACAACTTCCATGGAAATGCTTATATGACGGAACTTAAATGCATTGTTACACACCTCGCGCTCACCTGGTAGGAGGAACCGATGTTGGCACAGCGTGGCTTTAGGACAATACAACAACCTCGGTGTTAGCTTTTTATCCCAAAGCAAACGACAAGCGACATTTTTAAGAAACCCCCATGATTCGCCCACACCATGTGGAAATAAAGAAAATTATAACAATTAAGACAATTATCTGGCTGCAAACTCAAATTACCTGGTCATAAACATGGATGTATTATTAAGGGGAGTTGAAAATGAGGAAAACAAATGAAGCACCACAAGGAGAGGAAACTCGGGTGGGCGCTCGAGCACACCTAGCGTCTTGGAGCGGTATCGCATGACATTACAGCCAATCAGCAGCACAGGTGGTAGCATTTACCAAAAACTCATAGTACTCAAATCTTCTAAACGTAGTAATACCAGTGTAAAATACTACGTTACAAATAGGCTACTCATTATGCATTTCAGAATAGTGTATATTATGTTGGAATATACAGTAATTACTGATGCATATACTATGGGGCCCCGCTAGGGTTACATGGTAGAAAGAAAATTGTCTAAATCTGTGCGTCCCCTATTCTCACTCAGTGTTAGAAGCCAGATCAGTTATTTACATAGGAATACACCGACTGCATTTTTCTTTTTTAAATACTCCATTAGCAGTGAACTTTTTATTTAATTAAACGAAAGTATGATGTATTTACTTAAGTACATGGGCTTAAATTAATGAATAAACATTACAGCATAGCTACTGTATGCCAAAACTATAGACTCTTAAATCAATATATACTAAATTGATAACAAAATATACAATATGGGACTGTCACTATAAACTTACAACCCACATTGCATGATGGGATATTACTCCCTGTAGGAATATTACAGTAACATACATTGATACTGATAAAAATGCCCACTTGCAATCTCGCTGAGCAAACAGTTTACATCTGAATCTTGTGTTCCTGCATTATAAGTGAGAACAAAGACAAGAAGGCAAGTTATTTCTTCAGCAGCCTCCCTTGGGATAGCATGTTTTTATTACATGTTTGCAGTGTCCAGACACATTGCAGTGGCGAGAGAAACAATCCAATCAGTGAAAAACACATGATATACACAGATCCTTATGGGACTCTAAGGCAATAAAGAGTCATGAGTTCCATTTAAGAAATTTCCAAGACATTAAATATTATTCTAATAAGTGTAAAATTAAAAAGGAGTAATTTTTACAGTGGATAAATCATGATTATAGTGGATCATTGATGCCCACATGCCAAACACTGCACATTGAATCTGTAGCACTAAGGCAAAATATTTATTTAGCAGGACATAATGTTATTTTAAAATTCTTCCTCAATGAGACTTAATTTAGAAAGGAACATAATCAAAATATTAAGAGTAAAGAAAATGCACAATATGAACCAGAAGCTGTACATAACACATTTCTTTTTGACAAACTGTCTAAACATTCAAACATAGTATCTCTACTAGGCATCTAATTCGCTTCAAAATTTGTTTTGAAAACAAAAAAGAAAAACGTAAAAAAAAAGAAAATTCCACACATGAGTTTAACAACTCTGGACACCAACAAAAAAAATTCACACCACACGTATTTCACACTTAAAAAACTGAAACAAATCATTTTAAAAAGTCAAATCAAAACAATTTGTTTTTACATATAAACTATGTTTTGTGGCAAAGGATGTAATCGATGGATTCAACGACATTTGGTTAGTCAATTTAGGAGATGCATCTGTCCAAAATTCCAACAGCTCATAATCAAAACTCAATTTCAAATCCAAAACTTGCTAAAACGTCATTCTCAAAAGCATTCCGAACTCATCTGAAAAGGACAAATGCCTGACTAAAATCTTCAAAAAACATACACTTTCTGCAAAGTCCCCATGTCTGAATTATCTCTTTGCACTCGGGGTGTCAGGCTTCTCCTCCGGGTGGCTTTTCTGGTGAGCTTGCAAGGTGCGCTCACGGCCAAAGCTCTTCCCGCAGGTTGGACAGGCAAGGCGGCCCACAGCGTGAGCCCGTGACATGTGGGCATCCAGCTGCTCCGGACGAGCAAAGCTCTCTTCACATTCTTCGCAGGGATGGGCTTTCCGTGGGGCGTGTTTCTCCTTCTTGTGAGCACGGAGCTGAATCAAGCCTGGGAATGCAAGGTCACATTCAGGACAGGGGTGCTGACGGGCTGGAGGAGAAGCATCTGCTTTAGGTTTCTTCTCCTTTGCTGGAGCTTGACTGTCATCCTCAGGACTCTTCGTTTCTTCAGTTTCTTGTTTTGCTGCTGCTTTAGAAGGACGGCCGCGCTTTGCTCCACCTGCTTTTCCTTTTTCCTTTGCTGGAGGTGCTGCTGACTCTGATGTGCTGCTGGCCTTCAATGCCTCCTCAGGCACTTCAGCCTCATCCTTCTTTTTCCGCTTTCCCTTCTTCTCAGCAGCTGCCACCTCTTCCGCTTTGGAAGGCCGTCCACGTTTCTTGACGGATGAAGCACTGCCGTTGCATTGCTGACCGTCAGGGTACTTCTCCTGGTGTGCTATCAGCTCTGGTTCCGTTTCAAAGCCCTGACCACACTTCTTACAGCGGTGGGTTTTCGTAGAGTCCTCCGGCTGTTCTGGAGTCTCTACATCTGGGCGGGGATGCTGGGTAAGGCGATGAGTACGCAACAGACCAGCACTCCGGAAGGTTTCATTGCAATCTTTACAGACCAACTGTTTCTCAGGACACACCTGTCTTCTATGGGCTGTGAGCTGCAAAGGTGAGAAGTAAAAAAAAAAAAAAAAGGAAACATTTAGTATGAACTACAGTATTTATTTTAGCATTCATGGTGGTATTTAGTTTCAATACTGCCAAGGACAATAATTTATATACACTCACTTCAGAGAACGTTTTGAAGCTCTCCTTGCAGTGCACGCATTTGAAAGGCTTGTCGTCCTTGCTGTGTGTTGGCTGGTGCTGTGTCAGTTCCTCAGATGAGGGAAATGTGCGGTCACACACATAGCATGTGAACAATGTGTTTCCCTGTAAATAAATAAAGAATTATTATTAATTAATAATTCAAGACCAAAACATTAAAATGCTCAACCCAAGTTTATCAGATTCCCTTTATTCGCCAAGGACAGGTTATGGGCAGGAGTTTATTTTTGGGTTACTGACAACTAACACAGTACAAATGTTTAAATTATATGAGCTTTATATACAGTGTTCATTCTATTGAATACACAAATGCAACATGAAGCTCAATATATACATTAAAAAATATATAAAATCCCAATTTCACCAATAACTTACTGAAACACAAGATGTAACAAGTGAATGCATGTTGACTCTTTGTGACCATATTTTTTTCTTGCATTACAATACTATTAACTTTACTGCAATAAAAAGGATAAAAGACCAGAAAATATGACAAATTGTACCTTTAACCTAATAATGGGTGCCTAAGAAACCTGCTTCATTAACTATTATACAAGTACTTTCAAGCACACAAAATTAGAAAGGGGATAAAAGGGAAAAGGCACTGCAACATGAAGATCATACTCGTGTGTCAGCATATAGGGTTGACAACAGATTGTGTTTATGAAAACCAGTCATAAATACCAATTTAAAAGTATATTTATACAAATATATGGGCAATTTGTCTAATGCAGAATTTTCAAGTGGCACAAACTGTTACCATTTCTAGTGATTAAATTAGCTGATTTTGTAAAGCTTACCTCCTGAAGCTGTTGCTTATACTCTTCCCGGTGGCTCTTCTTCATATGCCTTTCCTTGGCTTTGGCACTGCAGAAGGTAATGAAGCACTGGAAACACTGCAGATTTTCATGCTGGTCTAAAATGACAGGGGGAATTAGAGAGACCATGCGTAGACAAAGTGAAACTGAGTTTAAGTTGTGACCATTATAACACTTACATGGTTGAATGGTGTGTGCAGGAGGTCCATTGAAAGTGGTGGGTTTGTGTGGTTCTACTGGCTTTACAGGGGGAACTTCAGGTGGTGGATCCGGCAATCCCCGTCCCATCACTATCTCCTCTATGTTCAAAATCCCCGAGTCCATCCTGTTATACTGGGTGGTCTCAACAGGCAATCACAACTTTCCTGGAATCAATTAAAGAACAAGGCAGACATGAAAGTGAGGTAGATATGAAGTAGAAATAACAGCGGGAACATACAACACTGTTCTACCTAACGTAATCCCACAGCTATCGTTAAATGCGTTTAGAAACAGTTATGTTCAACAGATGACAGCGAACAAATAATTTCACCAACTAGTTATGCTGAGGTAACTGTAAAATGACTCTTTATCGAAACAACAACGTATATAGCTACAGTCCTATTTATCTGTTAGTACAGTTTCCCTATAGCAAACACTCAAGTTGCTGCTTTTAAGGCCGCTAGCTAGGCTAACAAGCGCCATTATAGCCTATGAGCATCCGGCCGCCAGTTAACTGATTACAATGCCTTCACTAGTATATATTTTAAGCTGTAACAATTTAAAGAGAGGTAACCGCTTAAGTATAAGGTCTGTGCAAGTACCTGACGCTAATTATAAAGTACCAGGCTACCGAGCGGGCTAACGCTAGCTAGCTTGCCAGCTACTTGTTAGCGCTAACAACACTGGCTGCCATTCAAAGAGAATCGAGGACTTTTCGTGCCTTTTCACATATCAAGTTTTAACTCATTGTTTAGCGCTTGAATACATCTACAATTTATCAATACGGTGCACGTTAGTGAATATACATATAGCAAACTATTTCAATAACATATATAAAATTGAGTAGACGTTACCTCTAACCGCTCTTTGAAGGTAGTTTGACTGAAAGAGTTGACCCTAGAGAAGTACAACGGATAGATCGGACACTTCCTGGTGGTTGTGATAGCCGTTGGTACAACTAAGATGGCTGCCGCGGAGTCTTCGGTACTATTATTGATGATATTTAAAAGCAAAGCATTAAACATATATATATTTTAAATATATATATAGACAAGCTAAGTTGTCATGTCGCTGATGCAGATCGGCACTTTGCATAGTAGAGAGTGCAGGAAGAAACACAAACCTTTTGGAAACGGTGCACATTACTTCTACAGTTCTACAGCATAATAGCACTATAATACCCTTTTCAAAATGTTACCACACCTGTTAATATACTGTAGTAAGTATTATTACCATCTAAAAAACACACAATAGGACAGCTAACGTTATTTCGTTATGAACATGGATTTGAACTTACCTCCTGTTCTATTCAGTCTGATTCTATGGGTGGTCGTCGTCACGTGACCCAAAACAATTTAGTGAAAAGTACTCATTGTTTTCATTCAATGTGCTGTCATCGTTTTGTTAACCTCCTTTCTTATAAAAGGAATGCTAACAACCTTACACACAAAGGCATGTTTTATAAATTGCAGCCTATTTTACAAAGTCAACTTCTCACTTGTCTTGAATTTCGATTCTAACTCTTCACACCATCTATTTGTACAATCTTCTGTAAAATTATATCTGTAGTATTTTTTGCCTCATATCCCTGTAGTGTAACATATTCTGTATAGGAGTATGGTCCTAGTGACACTGACTTTTGAATGCATGAATAAATCTACCTTTTTCCAAGAGATTTTGACATATCACAGTAGGAAAAGCACACCTGTAAATAATAAAATTTAATGTTGGCTTGTGCAAACATGTGATGGCATCATGATCTGTATTTTATTGTTTAAATTAATAGAGCCAAAAGCACGCTCTTCAAGGACTGAACATTTGGTCAGGTTAAAATAAATATTAAAAACAAATCTAACTTCAATGTCAAAATCATATTTTGCGCTTCTTTTTCAGCACACATTGTATGGCTATGTATATTTATTTACATTTCCTTTTGAAGGCAAATTCATTTTCACACTTGCTGAATGACATTATAAGCCACATTACAAAGCATTTGTTTTAAACTGCAGCACAAATAACCCTTCGAAAGAATTCCCCTGCCAGTGAAACGCATCATGGAAAAGTTGTAAGGAGATTATATCATTTCTTTTTTTTGTTTAGCTGGGTTTTCGTACACTAAAGCACAAATACATTCTCAATCAGAAAGCAACATGTTGAACAGTAAAGGGTGAATTCTGTAGTTAACACTGCTCTTGATTGTGGAAATTCAAAAAGCAGTTGTGGTTGCGTGAGATACAAAGAAAGACACAGCACTTAAGGCATAGCACTCGAGACGTTCTCTGACAGTCGCCGAAACGGCACCTGCCCCCTTCTCCCTCCCCAAGCTGCTCTGGCCAGTGGCCTGAACCATCGTACCGTGTGGCTGCATCTGGCAGAGGGCTCTCCTCCACCAGGCTGGGATTGGGCTTTTCATTTGTTGCAAGAGCTTTCTCTTTGGGGGGTTGAGGAGGAACTGAGTCCTGGGTATCAGAGCCGTTGGAGAGGATCAAAGCCTTGGATGCCTCCAATCTGAAGGCCATGAGAGTCAAAGGTGCGGACACTGCCCTGTGATCCTGTCTGTACAGGAGCCAGGAGTTTACCAAAGCCAGATCTGTTAGGTACCAGAGCACCGCTTGAGGCCAGCAGGTTGGGGCTGATGCAGTGAGAGGGATAGAGTAAAGATTCTGCAAATCTCTGTTGAGATGAGCTGACATCTGGGCCTTCTCAAAGTTGTCAATGAGTGAAGCCATGTCCCTCTGGCCATTTCCCGCTGTAGAAAGTATGAAGCCACAGTGTGATCTGCGCAACATCAGCTTCCCATCTGAGCTTACAAACTCATCTCCGATCTGTCCTCGGGCTCCTCCGACCCTTCCTGCACCATGAACCCCAGCAGCTAACAGACGCTCCAGCATAGCAGGGGTGGACAGTTCCTGTTTGCATAGAAACACCATACTACCTTTGGGGACCATGTTTTCTACAGCATCTTCTTTGCTGGACTGACCTAACTTCAGATCCACATGTAAAAGCAAACCACCAAATCCAATTAATGTAGTACAGTAAAGAGACAGCTTCTTATTGTGCATCTTCCCAGTCAAAGGAAGTGGATATTGGTCAACTGCATAATCACCCTCTTTTCTCAGTGACTGGCACCCTGCGTTGAAACGGCACAATAATGGCTGAGCCTTCCACAGGGGATCTGTCTGTGTTTTTGAATTGTTCAGGTCATCTGGCGTGTCACGCTGGCATAGTTCACTTTGTCTGCTTGAGAGAGTTTTACCTCGCTGTGCATTTTGAAAATCCCTATCATGTCTTCCTTCCTGATCATTACTGTTGACTGGATCCTTTGCAGGAGAGGCAAGCTTCAACATGCGAGACAGCTCGAGGAAACGTGAAAGTGGCATTGCGTCAGCAATCAATGGCACCTTGGTCAAGTTCTCCCAGTAGAGCCTTGGACTGGGAAACTGAAAAACAACAATGACTGAATGAACATTATTTATATAGAACCTTTTTTTAACCATACACATAAACAAGGAGGAAGGAAGAAAATTTGTGTTTCTGTTTATCAGATTAGATTATAAAATAAGATAAACAAACAGCTGCTAGTTATAAGCTTTATTAAAAAGATAGGTTTTGAGTTTTTGTTTAAAACTATCCACTGAGTCAGCAAGTCTATTATTTAAAGGCAGAGTGTTCCATATTTTTGGGGTGTAGTGCTTAAAAGTAGCATCCCCAAAAGTGTTTGTGGTTAAAAGAGCAGCTTTGGAGTATCTTAGAGTTAGTGGAGGATCATAAAACAATATGGATTCTGGCATATAAAATGGGGCGAGGCCATTTAGTGCCTTAAAAACTAAGAGACAGTAGATGTCTCACCTTCGCTATATTGTACACATGATAAAAGGCAGCTTTGGTCAACAAATTAAAATGAGCTTTAAAATAGAGGTCAGAATATAAAAAGACAAAAAGACCAAATAAACGTTTAGTGGTCTTGCATCTAACGAACAGAGCCAAGTAAACGTTCAAATAACGGAGCACAAACCTTTAAAGTTCCCATTGCAATGTGGATGCCAACAAACTGTGCAACCTCTCTGGCTGTGACCGGTTTGGGCATGTTGGACAGTTTATTTGTGCAATTGGCAATTTCTACCCAGGTATCCCCACCAAAATACTTGGAGAAGTAGTCAATGGGCTCTGTGGTCTTGTTTTCCTCTCTTGGTGCTTGGATCTGGCTTGTTGAAGTTGGCAAACTAAGGGAGAAACAAAACAACAACAAAATTAACATATTCATCTCAAAATCTTTAGGAGTGCTCTGTGAAAATTTGAAGATGACAAAAACAATATAGAGGTACTGTACTTTTGTGATATTTCATCTTGTTGCCGTGCACAATGTGTTTGGTTCTTGTAGAAATAGGCCATTACTTCTGCTTCGGAGTCAAGCTGAGGATCAGACAACTCAAAACAACCCACGTCCTCTTCATCAGAGCTCTGGAGGAGAAAGTCCCGAAGGTCTGGTGGATCCTTCCACTCAGCGTCTGCCTCGGCTGAAAGATCAGATTATATACAGACAAGTTAACTAAAGTATGATCGACATATTTGATAAATAGCTTAAGGACGTTAACCAAGTAGCTACAAGTACAGGTAATTTTCAAATAGAAAACAAACCTTGTCCATCTGCAAAGTCACTGACCCCTGGTTCTGGCAACAGTCCTCTCACTCTCATCTCCTGGTAGCCTGGTGCAGAATGGCTCCCTTCATCTATTATTGACAGATTCAACATTAAAATCTTCCAATAATCTTTGCTAAATATCACTGGGAAAGGCAATGACTCACTTAAATTACTATCCGTTTCTTGTTGTTCTGTCTGCTGGGCATCACTTGATGCCCCTGTTGTTAAATTTCCACTGTTGATCTGAGCAGCTCCCAGCTGAATCTCCCTCTCCTCCTCCTTCACTGGGTAGAAGATACACTGGTTGGTGTTGAACTCAGGGGTGACACAACCCTCGTCAATCGTTGCCTCTTCACTTTCCATTACTGAAAGCCAAAAACAAAACATTTATTTCTGAACAGTCTTACGCAGTGCACAAAGTTAATTTACCACCACATAGGCTCATTTCAGCATCACGTTTCAAAGCTAAAGCTAGAAGGTGATTAGCTTAGCTGAAAAATAGCTAATAGCTAAATCTGGTACAATACATCTCTTCTCTTTGTATAAATAATGTTCTTGAACATGGTCCCTGACAAATGTAATACACTGAACTAGTCCTTCAGTCTTAAGGCTAAACTAAGCTAAGCTAATGACCTCCTGGCTAAAGCTCCTAAACAAATGAACACACATGTGAGTGGTATCGATCTTCTTATCCAGCTCTCAGAAAGAAAAATATTCACATTTCCCCAAATGTTGAACTGGTACTTTAACATGTATCTACAGTGTGGCCTAATACTTACATGGACTGGAGGTGTTTTCAGGGTTGACTGGCTCCACATTCCATCGGATGCGTCTGCTGCCCTGCGTGGCCTCATTCAGCACGAGGCTGCTCTCCTCCTTCACCAGAACAGTCCTTATATCACGATGGTGCTGGGGCTGCACACTACCACTCTGTCTGTTTTGACATATGGGTGAAACCAATGATGGATCTGAGATATTCTCCTCAACCTTGATCTCCTGGCTCCCAAGGGCTTCATTACCAGCAAAGCTGTCCAAACCCTGGAACCACAACGAATATTGTAAGTTTGCAATGTTGAATTCATGATTCATTGTTAATGTATGGAATTTGTTGGTACAATTGGCGTCTCACCTGTCTGTAATTGTTCCTCGCTATCATCAGGCCCGGCTCCTTGTCAGCAGTTCCGCTCTGTCTTGGGGTGAGGAACTTCTCGAGTATGATGACTGGAGACTGGTTAGCATCCCTGTCGTGTTCCTCTCCTCCCTGCAGTCCTCTTACTTCCTCAACACTAGTGGTAACCGACTCCAACATAACTTGCTCTTCAGGAGATTTCTCTAACGTAGAGGGCATGGAAGACAAAGATGCAGCAGGCACAGTAGCTTTGTTGGCCTCAAATTTGGAACTGATCTCTCGCGGTATAGTTTTTGTGCCGGTCTCGCCTTCGTCATTCATTTCTGAATCAGAGCTAATGGGACGTTTTTCGTAAAGTACCTGACATTCATCCTGTTCTTTCTCTAATTCTGTTCCTCTGATGGTATCTCCAACTGAAGCTCTCTTTGATATCGCGACCCGTTTTAAACGTCCCATTCCTCTTCTCCTACCCCTTGTAGCGTTCCTCGAAACAGCTCCTTCCCCTCCTTCTTTTTTCTTCTGAACTAGCAGTTCTTCTTCCTCTTCTTTGATCACCACTTGATGAGTGGAGCATGACACAGTCTGTAATGTTAGACTTTTTCCAGTTGTTGTTTCATTACTACCTTCTCCAGAAAGTTTGTTGGTGCTTCCACCCTCAGAATTGCCGGTTCCACTTGATTCATTTTGGGGAACCGTGTCTTCATGAAAGGTTGGTTCATTTATCTCATTCTGCTCCCCAACAGTGACTAAATCCACCTCGAGAAGTAAATCCTCCTTTATGTCCTCATCTGTGGGACACTGCACTTCAGATTCTGAGCTGGGTTTCCTTGGGGTACTTTTTTCTTGCTTATCCTCATCTGATGCCAAAGGCTCTTGTGTCTCCGAACTCTTTGTCTGAATGGAGGTACTTAAAGGGGATTCAGATGTGAAGGATGGAGGTGTCTCACTGGTTTTAATTTGATCAGATGGTGATGGAACTTGTTGAGAGGTATGAGATTGTTTGTATGCTTCTGTTTTTCGTCCAGCCTCATTTTCATAGGGAATCATTTCAATATCTGAAGGAGGAACAGGAAAAGATGGGGATGGAATCAAAGCTGGGAAAGAGACACTTTGCTCTCTCTCTTCTAATGCCATCTCTGCAATCTCAGGCTCAGTATCCCAGTCTGCAGCAGCATTCATCACCTCAACAACCTTAATGTGCTGTTTAGGAAGTTGGTAAAGATCCAACCTGGAGACGCCTTCAAAGATGTTCCCATTGGTGTAAGTGAGACCAGGACTCTCTACGATATGCACTGTTGCCTTGTGCTTCTGAAGGGAAGAGACTTCGCTAAATCTTTGCCCACAGTCCTTACACTCTAAGGCGCGCTTGGAATGAGAAGTTATCACTCCTTCGGTCTCCACTTTCGAGGAGGCTTTACGTTTCCTGGTGGTCTTTGGCTTGGTGAGCCGCTTCTCAGGTGCTTGAGGAGAAGCCTGCAGCGAGGACAACAACGAAAGCTTTTTCTGGTTCTTTTGGGGTCTTTCGCCTTTTTGCTTACCTTCCGCTGTGAGATTATTTGGAGACTGACTTGTCGAATGTTTAAATCTTTTGTCTTTACTCTTTAACATTGTTTGAGCCTCATGAGGTGAAGCCTCCTGTGTCTGGCCTGATGCCTTTAAAGGGTCTAACTTGTAAACTTTCAGTTGAGGCTGTTTATGACCCTTCAGCAGAAGTAGAGTATCTTGTGTTATATGTGGTGCAGGTATGTCTGCTGAAGCTGCACTTTCTTTCTTATTACCTTTTTCCTCTTTAGCCAGGTTTTTCTTTCGTTTCCCACCTTTTGCATTCTTGGGCTGATCTTTTTGCATTATTTTTGTTTGTTTCTTCTTTTTAAATACAGGCGAGGCTAAAGTTTTGTGCTCACTAATGTGTATCACATCATCCTTGGTAACTTCTTTTTGCTTTTTGCTTTTCTTTTTTCTTTTATCCTCTTTGGTTTGTTTCACTTGTGGGTCCTGGGTGGATGATGGTGATTTTATTTCAGCAGAAGAAATCAAATGCCCCGCTTTCTTGTCCCTTTTTGCCTTTCTTCCCTTCTTCTGTGACTTCTTCTGTGTCTTTTTCTCTGAGAGATTTGTTGTTGGTGTTTTACCTCTTATCCCTTCGTCTTGCATTGGCTGACGCTGCTGTGAAGGCTTCTTCTGTTTCTTGTTTTTTTTCTCTTTGTTTTGTGGACCAAATTTAACAACAAGGTGAGATTTCTTTCTTCTTTGCCGTTTGGAAGGTGTGGCATCAATCTGTAAGTCATCCTTGCATATGGATCCGACCAGTTCTTGCATATATCCTTGAAAGATAAACGCACTGGTTGGCTTTCTTTTCCGCACTTTGACAAGTTCTTGAGCTGACATTACATTTACCGGTAACTCTGACATCTGGGGCACCTGCTTGGTCTCTAAGTGTGATGAAACGTCTTTTTTAGAAGGTGGATCCTCAACTTCAGACTGGTTCTCCACCTGCTCCTGAACCTCCTTGCTATCTATCAGCAACTTCTCAGATGGTTCTTGTTTAGATTGTTCTTCTCCAGCATTTTCCTGCGTCTCTTGTGGTGTAAGTCCATCCATCACAGATTGGTCCTGATCTAGACTTACTGTTTGCATCTGTGAATCAACCACTCCTTGGAGATTAGTTTCAGATTCACTTGTTTGTGTAAGTGTGTCTGTTGGAACAAAATAGCCAGGAGGAAGGCCCTGTTGCTCTGTTTGTAAAGGTGTCAGCTCCAGCTCAACTGTTGTCACAAGTGCTGGGACCGACAGGCTGGTCTGCTCATCTAATACAATCTGATCTGCAGTCTTCTCCAGGTCAGTGGCTGCTACCAGAGAGGACGGGATTTCATTTTGAGGCACAGTTTGGGAATGTTCCAGCTCCACAGTTGGTATAAATTCTAAGATGACTGTTTGCTCAAGGTCTTGCTCTACTTCATTCTGATACACTGTTTGATCCATAGGATCAGAATGAATTGCACTATTATCAGGGCTGTTGAAGGATCTGATGCATTACCTCTCCTGTGGGTCTCTCTGTTTGTTCAGTCTGAACGAGTGTTAGCTCTATATTTTCACCTGTTGCTATGTGGGAACCTAGTTCTGAGAAAGAGGGGTTTTCCAACTGCCCATCTGGCGTAATGGGTTCCAGTATAATTGTTTGTTCCATTGAATAACATGGGTTGTTTGAATGGTTCAATTCAACTATGGTAGATTCGGTCTGTTTCAGTTCCATAAAATCTATCTGCGGTTGATGGAAATTAAAATTCACAGTTTCTGCCAGTTGTGATATCTGATGCACTTCCAGTGGTGGGGCATTAGGTGGCAGCTGCCCCAATATGACAACTTGGTTTACTTTCTGTACATTTCCCAAAGATTCAATAAGTCTGCGAATCTGCTCTGTGTCAATATTGGCATCAACCTTTTGCAAAGGTCCAGTGGGCCCCACCTGTAGTAGTGCTGGTTGGCAAAAAGTTATTGGCGTTATGATGGGTGTACAGTGTTTTACTTGGTGCACAGCTGGGAGGGCCTTACTGGCTGCAGCAGGCAGCACATTGTGCTTAGTTTTCATGTGGTGTAGTCGTGTCTTGGTACTCTTGAAAGTGGCCTTGCATACAGAACAAGGATACTTTATCGTAGAAGCACCTAAAGATAATAAAAGAAGACAGTTGTGATGAATTATGGTATACAATGAAAAGCACAACATATGTCCTGCTCCCGGGTGGATATTTGTTTTCTAGAATTTTATCATTGTTATAGATGTACTGATATGAAATGAAGAGGCCTAAAGACACAAATGTGAGCACAATAATGATATATGTTTTGTTTATTATTTAAGTTCATTATTCTATTACAACAGCAATATTTAGAGAGCTTTCACCATCCCTAGAATAAAGAATACAATAACTTAATAATGACATTAGTTAATTTATTAATATGTAGACTAATTCATGCAAGACCATATCTCCTTTTTTATAGTTATGTATTGGCTACAAAAATATTAAAATAGAATTCACATACTACACAGTATTAATCTAAACTAAGACTCCCCTGTTGGAAAGGCTTTTAAATCAGAAAATGAGACTAATACTGAGTCTACAGCAATGCTAGCAGCTCTATGAGGCTTCACATAGGCACAGCGGTTCATTAAACTAAATGCTAGTCAGCAGGTAAGATGTTTACCATGTTCATCCTCTTAGTTTAGCATGTTAGCATGCTAATATTTGCTAATTAGCCCTAAATGCAACAATTCCAGCAGAGGCTGATGGGAATGTAATTACTTTTGTAAGTATTAGGTCATAAACCAAAGCATTAGGCACATTAACATTTTGACCTGATGATGGCGCTACATGACAATTTAAGGGATTAACAACTTGATTACAATTCATCCTCAGAGCCATGTTTCTAGAATTCATTAAAAGTATGTTAACATTTATTAAAATGTTAAAAAATATATAAAATGCTAAGACATCCATAATACGGACATTTTTCTTACCATCATCTTTCTTCAGTTGCGCTTTAGCTCCCCCATCTCCTTCAGCTCCCTCCGGCAAGTGTGACTCCATATGTTTCTGCAGAGCTTTGGACATGGTGAACCTCTTTCCACACTCCTTGCAAACATATGGCCTCTCTCCAGTGTGTGTGCGGCGGTGATACTTCAGCAATGTCATGGTTTTACAAGGTTTGCCACAGTCAGTGCAGGCATAACCGTCCAGGCCAAAGTGAATTTTTTTGTGAAGGGTGAGCTCTGATGACTTGTTAAAGGCCTGGCCACATATTGGACACTTGAAGGGTTTCTTCTCTGTGTGGGCTTTCTGGTGGACCATGAGCTCTGTGGAGTTTGTGAAGTGGCGGTCACAAACGTAACAGGCGAAAAGGGCGTTCCTCAGTATGCACTGTTCATATTCTGCTGGGTGGCTCAACTTCAGGTGACGCTCTTTGCTCTTGTGATCACTGAAGATTATGTGGCACTCGATGCACTGCAGAGAGAGCTGAGACGCTATAGTGAAATAGGACAGGAGGGGGAGAAAGTTTACATGTAACATACATCAATATACTTAGAATATATACAAGTATTCATAAAAATGTGGCCCTGGAGGCACTTTCTTATAGTAAACACACAGCAAATAAATGTTTGTCTGGTCAAAAACAATAGTGAAAGGAGACCCTACTTCTTCTACAACTTCCCCTTACCAGCAAGATTATGCTGCATTCATGTATTGCCACACAGTCAAAAAGGAAAACCACATCATTACTGTCCCTTAGGCATTGGAGCCTGAAGTATAGCCCGACCAATACTGGATTTTTGAGGCAGATATCAATATAAATATATGAGTTTAATAAATATATTAATGATATATCAACTGATGTTTCATATATGAATAATGCAAACAAACATTTTTGATGAGAATCCTATAAATTTGGCCACAATTTGTACTCAGCAGGGAACTTGTCAGTGCTCTTGGAGAAAGACATTAATATGCATGTAATTAATGTATATAATAGGCTAATATTGCTAAAATGTTGGTCTAGCTCTAACATGCAGTGTTATGTTTGGCTGCTAATACCAGAAACTATTAACTGTACAGGTTTAACTAAACTTGATAATGTTACTACATTATACATACATATGTATGACAAATATCACTAAATTCAACAACAATGTTTGTGCAATGTTAACTACTGAAGATGTTTTTTTACAGTTGAGTATTGTAGATTTAACCTAAAACAAAAGTAGTCAACATGCCTCTGTGGAAAATCACAGTATCTATTAACATAGAATGACACAAATAAAAGATAAAATACTCACATGTGAGAGGCATATCCAGTGGTTTGGACATGTCCATCTTCAGAGGATCTACCATAGCCTTCTTGGAAGGGACGTATTTCCTACCATCACGTACACCTTTATCCGGTTTCTTTGCCTTTTTCTCATCACACGCAGGATTTGCATTTGTATCAGGTGCCGGTTCTGAGGGGGCGCTTGGCTTTGAAGCAGAGTTCGTCTCCTTCCCTGCAGTGTTAACTGAGGGCTCTGTCAGCGGCTGAACAGCAGGTTCATTCTCCACTGCTTGTGTGACTGGCATACTTTCAGGTGTTTCTGCTGTTTGCACCCTTGTCCCATTTTCTTCTGGCGTTACTACTGTTTCAGTACCAGCAGGAGCATCTGATTTATTATCTTCTTCCTGTGAACCTGGTTCGCTCTGTGCTGACTGAGCTTCAGTCTCTGTGTCCAGTGGTTGCTCTGTGGTTGCTGTGGTCACAGGGTTTGGTCCGCTGTGTGACTGGTTGGGACTCTCCATGGCTCCCTGCTTCTTTTGCTTCTCAAAAGCACTTGTTCATGTGTTCCTATAAAATCAGGTCCCACAGAGAAACACAGAATTACTGTTAATTACACAGGTAAACCAACACATACATGAACACTTACTCAAGATACTAAACAAAACAAAAAACGTATTTAACTACTTTATAAAAAAAGAGGTCTTTGTATTATTTGATTTGTTTAAAAGCAGTGAACAGCATCTTTGTTATCTACAAGACGACAGCTGGGGGACAGGGGAATGAATGGGTGTGAAACATTTGTATTACAAAAGAGGACCGGCGGACATGTAGGGCAACCGTTGAAGGCTGGTGGTTAACCCAAATTCAACACCTTGACTTGTATGAATAGTGTATGAATAGTGTGCTTTAACATGCTGATGCTTTTCTTGAACAAATCCTCCATAATAACCACAGATACACAGATAACGGTAGCTCAGTTAGCTTAAATTTACTGATATGCGGTGAAAGTCCGGAGTGCAAATGTTAGCATTTCCGACGCCAAAGATACTAAATATTCAGTCACTTTCTACGTCCCACCTTTTTACATCCCGTATAGCTGTATGATCGCAGGAGGATGTAGATGTAAGGTTACCGAGGCTGTCGCGTCCTCACAAACATCTCCGCGTCGCTTCTCACAAAGCCAACACAGAAAAGATGCAGACACCGTGACGTCACGTCTGACAAGGGCCGCAGAGGGTTCATGGGAAATGTGGTTTTACCCACAATCAGACCTCCAGCCGTCCAGAAGCGCTGCAGAGACTCTGGTAACACACTACAACAAAGCAACCATTGTTTACATTTAGATATCAATACAGCAGGAGTTACAATGTTATCTTTAGTCAAGTTAATTGTATTGTACTAGAGCCCAAAAGAAAAAATCAAAACTATTATTTTATGATATTTATTCAACAGTTTACAGTTGAAGCAATGTTTCCCCTTCAGCTGTATACTTTTCAGCATGTTAAACAGTGCTATTCTCTTATCTTAAATCAACCTGTTTATGCTTTTGTGCATACTTTGTCTTCAGTTTATTTGTAGCACAGGTGAGCTGAAGGACACTACTGCTACTCATGTCTATTGATTTATTATTTATGTCATGTCTGTGTCTGTGTATTTGTAGTATGTTATGTAATGTCTGTTATTGTCTGATTGTGTTTATGATTTAGTATTTATGTCTATAGGCCCCCCTGAAAATGAGATACTACATCTCAAAGGGATATCCTTTCAATAAATTCAAATCTTTAGAGTTGAGACTTGGACATGATTTCAAAGGCGTAAAGACTCTGGTATGAGTTGAGGTAATTGTTTTTCTGCATATACAGTATATACATAATACAGAGGTGTTCGTTGGTGAGAAATGTTTCCTTCTATCGTCCACAGATTCTCCTTCACTTGAATCTCAGCCATGTCTTATGAAATCTTCATGTAAAACTGAAAAACAGAGAACAAGCTAGTCTAGTAAAGGCCAACTGTAACAAATTACGTGAACACCAGACAACCACAAGGCTTTCAGCACCATTCAGCAAAGGAATGTCCTGTAAACAGCAATGTAACTACTATTAGCAATTAAAGTCTTGTTGATCAAATTAAATAACATCCTCACAGAAAAAATATGGGAAAGTCTTTCCTGGGACACAACTGAATAAGGCCGAATAAAGCATACTGTACTGTATCACCTGGCAAAAGTACAAAGACTGGTGCTATTGCAGTGCAGTGTGTATAGGATCTTCTTCAAAGGATGCACCCCCTGGAAACCCCCATAAACGACTAATAATAAAAGTCCATTAGCGCATTATGCTGCACCATTAATGGTACAACTGTTTGTATTTCAAAATGCTTTATTGACATTTACAAATTTAATGAGATACTGTATTGCTTAAATGTGATCTGTGCCTTTTCTGTTGTCATTTAGTTTTAATGCTTGTATTTTAAACCTCTGTAGGTAAGGGATTTGTTGTTGTTTTTAGATATTTGTGGTATTCATATCATTACATGTTGTATTGTACAAACTACATTAGAATGAAAAACTGCTTAGTATGGCAAGCTGATAAAGCATGCATAAGCTGATGATAGGATTTATAATTAATGCGATTGTGTGGAAGTCTCTTGAGCTCCATTAGCTCTCACTGTATTAATAACTTAGCCATTACTTACAGTGCGAACCCCATTAAAACTTCAAACTGCTGATTATACCATATATAAGCTTATGGTAATGCTTTTTATAAGAGCTATAACATGCACAGAAGTCATGCACTCACTGTTTGTCATTCATTAATAAAAATATAGTATGACCACTTTCAGAAAGCTCAGTTCTTGCTATTATTGCATATTAAACATGCTTCAAATCCTAAAACACATTTTTATAATATGCAATACTTTAGTGGAAAAGGATTTTCCACTGCAAACACTTCATTGTGTAAAAAACATTAATCCCCTCCCCGCATGTAAAGATAAACACTAAAACCATTTTGAATGCATTTCATTTATTGGTTTATAAGTAGAGGGAGATAGCAGTTACTGCAGTTTTGCAGTTTCTTTCCCTTTGGTCCATGACAATATTCGCAACAATTTGTTCTCATCTCAGTTATTAATGTATATATTTAATTATCTATATATATTAAATATTTAAATATATAAATATAATATAATATATATAAATATTAATTATATATATATTAATATTTAATTATATATATTTAATTATATATATTATATTATATATATATATATATATATATATAATTAAATATTATCTATATATATATATATATATATATATTATATATATATATCCTATAAAATATATAATCTCATAGATATATATATATCTATATATATCCTCTCTCTATAGAGATATATATATATCTAGAGAGATCTCTCTCTATATATCTCTATCTATCTCTATCTCTCCTATTTTTTATATATCTCTCTCTCTATTTTTTCTTATCTCATCTCTCTATCTCTCTCTATCTATCTTTAAATATTGGGTCTATATTTTCTTTCTATATCTATATCTATCTCTCTATATATCTCCTTAACCTATAATATATTTTAAATATATAAATTTCCCTATCTTTAATTATATATCTCTCTATCCTATCTCTCTATCTATCTCTTTCTCTTCTCTATATATCTATCTATATCTAGATCTATATCTATATCTATATATAGATATATATATATAAAAATCGTCGTATAATCTCACAGCATCAGGCATGAACTGTTGAGGCGTACTCAGTTGGAGATACTAATTACTAATTATCAATCATCAGAGATATTATAATTAATGTAGTGTAACAGTGAGTCTCTAGATTCTAAGCACACTATAAAGAATTGTTTTACAAAGTCATTCATCAACAATAATTGTTAGCCCTACCATGTATCTGTAAACAGTAAGAAAAGTAAAAAAGCTATAGTCAACAAAAGGCACTAGTAAGAGAAAAATAAATGCTGCTGTGAGCATTCAACCCTCATTATCTTCAATATCATCCTGTGGCATCGGCAGCTCCCCGGTAGCATGTTTTATATAATGCAAATGCAGCTTTGCCACTTCATCAAAGCCCATATCGCATTCAACACACTCCCATTCCAAATACTCATGTTCTCTGCACATGTTTGTTTCCTGTGACTCACTCTCGTCCAGCCCCTCTCCTGTTTGCGGGTGTACAGTTTCTGATTTCCACTCGTCAGGTGGATCGGATCCAGCCAAGCCGGGTGCTTTTGAAAGCTTAAAGTGATGCAAGGGCTCTCCACAATCCGACTCTTCAGACATTGCACTATCCCTACACTCAGCATCTTCACACGGCCTTTGAGTTTTATTTCTCTCCACGTGTTCTTCCTTCCAGGGCAGCTCTGCCATGTTTGTATCCACTTCTGGCTCCTCTTTGACACTAGCCAGAATAAATCTCTTCTTTTTAATCATTTGCTTCTTGATCCCAAGAGGCATCCCGCTGGACCCAACATAAACTCTAAAATGCTTTTTCCGGTGTGTAATTAGATTTCCACGTTGGGAAAAGCTCTTCCCACAGAATGTGCACTGGTATGGTTTTGCTCCAGGGTGGGTGTTGTAGTGGATCCTGAGCTGTTTGTACAAGTGGAAGCTCTTGTGACAAATAATACACACATGTTTCCTCCGACTGTGACTGTGCAGGTGTTTATCGAGCAACTCTTCGTCTTTAAAGCCTTTGGCACAACTTAAACACCAAAATGGCTTCTGCTTATGGACATTGACGTGATCCATCCATGACTTTATGGAGCTGAATTCTTTGTTGCATTGATCACATCTGGGAGGTTTTGATTGTAATGACATGTGAACTCTCAGGTGACCAAGTAGCCGTGCTCGCCTGATAAATGATATCCCACATTCCGGACACTGATATTGAGCTAAATTCTCGACACTTTGTAGACTTTTGGTTGAAGATGGCGGGTTTTCATGCAGCCGTAGGTGTTTTTTGAATGAAACCAGGTATGTATAAACCTTCCCGCAGACCTTGCAAGCATGAATCTTCCCAAGTTGCTCCTTTGTTGAGGCATCTTCAACATCTTCCGTTAAGCCTGAGGGTTGTGTTTGCAATGAACTGCTCATGTCACATTCATCTGCATCCCCATTTGTGTCTTCACCTCTGTTTTCTCCATCGTCTACTCTAGCAGAATCCAGTTCTGCTGCAGTATTCATGTAGTCTCCCATCTCAGCCTCTTCTTCTTCTTCTTCTTCTTCCTCCTCCTCCTCTTCCTCCTCCTCCTCCTCTTCCAGGGCATGCTGGTGCAGGTGAGTCTTGAAGACGTCCCAGTGTGTAAACTTCAGTCCACAATCCTTACATGAAATGTTGCCCTGTTTGACTGGAAAAGGAGAAAGAAAACATTGTCATTTCATATAATCATTTTTTAATTATAATAGTATATCAAATAAACTAGAATATATCTTCCATCTATTAACAGGCAGAAAAAGGCTGCTCATTACTGGTAAAGTTAACTATGGTGAAACTTACCTCCTCTCTTCATTCACAGATGGGGGGCAATTACAAGTCAAGTGCTGAGTCAGGTGTTAACTGCTCATAAAATTATTTCAATGTCAGAGCATTTCGCATTAATAAATATTTGTTTTGCCTCGTTGATAGAGTCTGTAGAGCAAGTAGATTATCTGTGACCCATCTATGGAGTCTGGACTGTGCCACTAAAAAAAAAAAACTATGTTACCACAGCTGCTCAGACTTATTTCTAGGTTGCACATTGCTGACCTACATTTAAATCAAGATGTAAAGCAATCACAAAATGTACATTTAAATATTAAAGCAGGAAACAGATGTGAGCTTATTTATGATCAGAAGACAAATTAAGGAAGTATTTTTACAATAGATTTTGCAATTCTATTTTAAAATGTAATAGCTAATTCATAACTTAAATAGAATCATTATTCGGCAATAATTTGATTACTATTTACCAAAAGTCAATAACAATTCTGGCGGCACATTCCAGACTCCATATCCATAACCTGCTGTGTATGAAATTATTTCAATATAAAGATGTTCTGTAGTGATGAATGAACAAAACAGAAAATGCTCGATGAAGCCCATTCTTAAAATGACAAGCCATGGCTTTGTAATCACTCTTTTTATCAATTAAATGTAATGCTGCAGAAATACACGACAAGTAGCAATTAGTCTTAAAATAAGTACCAATCACTAAACAGAAATATTAACAAACCAGACTGATGATCCCACAAACATGCAGGTGAACTGAACTGAGATTGAATGAATCACAGAACCCAGTAATTCACGATCAATTTATTTTTAAAAACTTTTTTAGAGCACTTTTTCTTCTTTGTTTCAGAAACAGCAAGTTAAACAAGTCAAAGGGTAAATTTGTCATCTAGGAAAAAAAAGATTTTCATTAATTACTATAGCAAAGGAACTCTCGTATAATACAAATACTTTTTTCCACTACATAAGTAGTACAGTAAAGTAACAACTATCCTACATTAACTTAAGCACTACTTTAGTTTAAGAGAGGAATATTCTTTCCACAACATAGAACACTGAAAAGGAAAGAACACGGGAGCTTACACATCAATTAATGCTAATATGTATATGTATGCTACGTAATATACAATTATTTGATTGTTAAATTTGTTTTATGGTATTAAAGTGATGTAATGTTCAACATCATATTTCCTTTTTTTTTTTTTACCAATTCACATGAACAGTGCGCACATTGTTGAATTCTATACTTTATCTTCTCTTTAACAAACCTCAGGTATTCAGAACGACAAGCAAAATTAGTATATATTAGTTGTGCAGAATTATTTCAATGTCTTCATAAACCTCTGATATAAGTAGTGTGTCGGCCGCATTTTTCATTTTGAGGACAACGAGTACATGCATAAATATTTCTGATTCTTTTTTGATATACCGAGATGTGAGCTTATCATACTTCAGCCTGTAATCACCAAAGAGATTAACGAGGTTTGACTCATGACCGCTCTGTTCAAAACAGGGACAAATCAAATGGTGGCTCAAAACTATCATTGTGACATCTCAACAACAAATAAGTTATTCTTAAACATTCGCACATATACTAATCCAGTGTAAAGGAAAGCCTGAGAATATGAAAATAACCTTAAAAAGGAACTTTTTTCTTTTTAAATACAAAGAATCTCAAATAATAAAGAAACAAATAGGGAAATCTAAGTTTCTACATCGCCTAAACACATGTCAAATAAAGCTGTTTGTAGCTTAACATATTTACGTAGTTTAGCAACCTCCAAAAGAAACAAAACAAAAACAATCTACAGTGTCTTTACTTCAGTCCTTTTCAGGTTGTATAGTCTACAACAATCCACGGGCGTGTTCAATATAGTGCTGGTGCAAATCGGTTTCTTGACAAAAAGTAGTTCCACATTCAAGGCAAGTAAGGCTATTGGTATCTTCTGAGGAGACAGCAGCGGGGGCATCACTCTGTCTTTTGTAATCACCGATACATTCCTGGTGATGATCGATGAGGTCCTGTATTTCACTGAAGGTCCTGGGGCAAATGGAGCAATGGTACGAGTCATTGTTGCAGTGCTGAGTTTCGTGCTTTTGTAGCGCAGTTGGTGAAAGAAAGGCTTTGCCACAATGTTGGCACTTATGGCTACTTTGTGACTGGCTGTCTGGGTTAAGTGTAGAGGGTGGACAGGATGTTCCTCTGGCATCAGCAGAGTGGATGTTGGGTTTTAAAGGCTTTGAGGTCATAGCAGCACTGAGCCGATAGCGAACCTCGTTGGGGAGACGACAACGGACTTCGTCGTGCCAGGCGAGGTGTTGCTGCAGCTGATTCTCAGTCCAAAAGCCGTGGCAGCACAGGGCGCAACAATAAGGCCGGCTCTTTGCCTTCTTCCTGTGGGTTCCCAATTGTTCCTCCGTTTGGAAAGCTTTACCACACTTATCACACTTAAATAGGCATTTGGCCGTGTGCTCTGACAGACGGCTAAGAGGTGGGGAAACCTCCGCCGTGGTTTCAGGAGTTTGGATGTCCTCGTGCTTCAGCTCCAGGCACTCTTTCTTATGGTCAAGGAGGGCGTTTGGAGAACTGCACTGCTTACCACAATCAAGGCATGAGACAAATGTCACATGTGGGGTGTCGGATCCGATTTTCTTTTTTCCTCTGCCAACACGGTTATCTGTCACGGTCACTGTACTGCTTGAGGCAACGGACTCCGTTTTTATCTTCAAAATAACCTTCTTTTTACCTTTTGCCCTCTTCGAGTGGGCCTGCCATTTGTGGGCACGCAGACCTCTTGCTTTAGCAAAAGTCATAGAGCAGAGGGGACACTGGTGTGCTTTCGGCTTCAGTGTTGACACGGAATTACTCCCATTCAAGTTGAAATCAACATGTTGGTCTTGGTTAACCAACTTGAGCCCGTCTCCCGGAGGATCTGGAGCTTCCAAAGTGTTGCTATGCTCCTTTTCATAGTGGGCCGCTAGAAGTGACTCTTGCTCAAATGTTTTGTTACATTCTAGACATGAAAACTTGAGACTTTTCTTTGAATCAGGCTCAGTTTTGGTTCGACACTGAGGATTAAACATCTGGTGGCGCTGGAGAACACGATGGTTAAAAAACTGTTTGCTACATTTGTGGCAGTTAAATGGTCCGTCGTCCGTCTTGTGGCTCACAGATTTTAAATCATCATCTTTCAGCGAGGGCCGGGAACATTTCTTTTCTTTGTGCCATCTTTTGTGGGAGCCGAGGGCCGAGTTGGACATGAATCGCCTCCCACATTCTGAGCAGTGAAATAGTCCTTTACTTTGCTCTTCCCGTTTAGGTTTTTTAATCATCACAGGTACGGCCAGTTTTGCTTTTCCTACAGAGTGGTAACCTTCAGCATGAATTCTTTTATGAAAATTCAAAGCTCCAACCACTGAAAAGCTTCTGTCACACTTTTCACATTTATATTTTAAATTGGTTGTCCTTCGGTCTCCTAATTTGCCTTGACCGGTTTGATTATCCACCTTTAGTTCCCCACTGTCCATTTCATTATTTACTCCAGAATGTACTTTTATTTGCTCAGAGCTGTGCTGTGTGCTGACATCTATACTATCCTTTTGCAATGTTAGAGTATCATCATTTTCTGAGGGTTCTGTCTTACAATTAACTAATTGACTGTCTCTTTTAATGCAAAGTTTTTTATGAGCCCTCAGGGAAGCCTTGTTGTTAAAATGTGCGAGGCATGTTGCACACTGTAGATCCTCCAGCGTGACGGTAGATCTTGGCGATGATGGCGAGTACCCAGTTTCGTACCCATGGCTTTTCATGTGAAACTGAAGTGCCTTGGCGCGTGAAAAAAGCTTCCCGCAGTCAGGACAGCTAGTATGTGTTCTTTTTCAACTGCTCCACCTGATGCTGAAAGGACTTAATGGGTGGTGGGAGTAACTGGTCACTATGCACAACCTGGTGTCTCAGAAGGCTGGAGAAAAGACGGAACGATCTGTTGCAGAGTTCACATTTGTGATCTCCATTTTCATGTTTTCGCATGTGCAATGCCATAATACCCTTGTGACGAAACTTTCTACCACACACTGGACATGCAACCTTGGGGCGTCCATTAACCGAGCGCAAAGATTCGGTGGCATCTTTTTTTAGCTTCAAATCTGTACACGGAGTCTGACTGTGGTGGGAGTAAGCTCCTAGAGACCAAAAACCCTTCCCGCACTGTTCACAATGATAAATCTTTGGGCCTAGAAGGGTCTTCTTTGGATTGTATTCTTTTTTAGTGACTGAAATATTCTCCTTTTTTTGCGCTGAGCAGTTTTTCATGTGGTTGAACAGGCTCGCTGCATAGGAATAAGACATCATGCAGTCTGGGCATTGATATTTCTTTCTTTTGGGATGATGCAGCTGATGAGAGACTAAAGCAGACGTACGTGAGAAGCTTTTACCACACTCATTGCATGCCAGAGTTTTCTTCTCTAATCCCTCTGCCTCATCGTTGCTTGCGTTTTGATTCTTGTGTTGTTGAATGTGACTGCAGTGCGCTGCATAGCTACTGGCTTCATGGCCACATGTGTCACCTGCCACTGACTGACCTGGAGTCTGACGTTTTCTTTTACGAACCCCATGCCACATTCTGTGAACGCGCAGTGATGAGGCGCTAGAAAACCAACGGTAACACTCTGGACAATCAAATCTGTCTCCTGTTGTTTTATCCTCCGCTTCCCGTTGTGCACATTGGTCGTCAGTCTGCTCAAAGTCAATTTCTACAATTTTCAAATCCATTTCCGGTTTTGAAACAAGACTACTGGGGGAAACTCCAGTGTCGGCGTCATCTCTTACTTCCTGATCTGATTCACACAGAAGCTCCAGATCAGGATTCGGCTCTTGGACGAGCTCGTCCTCAGATTCACTTGCGCTGATCACCTGTACAATAAAGTCCCCAGGGTCATAACTCTCCACGTCTTCATCAGTCTCATTCACATTCAAGTCTTCTTCAACCATAATGGAAGAAAGCACATTTTCTGATTCTACTTCTTCCTGCTCAGTCTCTTTTATTTCACTTTCCAAAGTTTTCTGTTGAGGTAGCATAGAGGTACACATCTGAGACTCCTTCTCCGTTTCTCTGAAAACATCCGTGTGCTGAAGCTGATGCGAGTGAAGTGCTGAAGCCCTGGAAAACTTTAGCCCACAATCTTTACATTCAAATGCCTTCTTCTGTAGCTGACACACTTGATGAAGAAACGACTTTGCTGGAGTCTCCTCACTGTGCGCCATGCGCTGATGCCTGTAGTAGAACGTGAGTGTCATAAATACTTTCCCACATTCCTCACATGGGAACCTTTTCGCAGAATTATCCGAGTGATTAGCATGCCATCGCTGATGGTTGAAGAGGGCGATATGGCCGGTGAAAGCCTTTTTACACTCACTACAGTAAAACTCATTGCAGCTTTTCTTTGGTTTTTCTTTCATTTCTTCTGGAGAGCATTGACTGTTGCGGCTGAATCGTTGATGTGTTTTAAGGCGCAATAGAGCAGTAAAAGCTTTACCACATGAACACTTAAAGGTTTTTTCAGGAGTATCATCCGTCTGGTTTTCACTGGGCTTGGCTTCGACTGTTGACTCCCCAGTGTGAAATGCGTCTCCTGAACTCCGGTTTCGTGACTTTACCAACTTTTCCTCATGACAACGACGGTGTGCATCGAGAGCTGAAGCGCGAGAATAATTCCGCCCACAAGACTCGCACTGAAACGACTTCTTTTTCAAATGTTCAAGGTCGTGAAAAACGGATTTGGAGGCTTGTCTGTGTGAGCGCTGATGGTTGAGAAAGTGTCCGATCACAAAGTAACATTTCCCACAGTCTGGACATGCATAGGTGTGTTGCTTTGTTGTCCGAGAATTTACTTGAACGCTAGACTCCGAGATTTGAGCATGGCTCTTCTCCATATGAGCGTAGAACTCACTTGGTTCAACAAATGATAGTGAACATAAAGTACAGAAATTAGCTATTACATTGTCCTTTTCTGCGTCATGTAAACCATCCAACTGGTTGTCTAAACACACGCCTTCTTGCGGGTGCTGTTGCTGATGCTCCAAGTATGCTGCCTCCTCTCTGAAGGCTTCTCCACAATCTTGACAGCAGAAAACCCCAACCCCTAAAAATAGAAAGGGGAAAATAGGAGGTCAAAGCCACTCCTGTTTCCATAGAAAGAAAGACAAAAAACACAGAAACACAGGTGCAAATCATATCTTTATTTTAAAAGTGATTAGAGTTTACAGAGGGGCTAATACATACAGTGCTTAAGCCAAATTACCTCTGTGAAGTTCAGTTATTTGATAGGATTGCTGCAGAACGTGTCGCATTTTTTAATTGACAAATGTTACCAAAGCACCACATTGCAATACATTGTGGAGCTTCACCAAAGGGTTGTAAAAGAAAGACATTGATTTTCTTCACCGCAATCCTGATGCTACAACCAGTCAAATCTAATGGCATGCACCAGCCCTATGTATAAGGGAACAGAAGAACTTACGATTACTAAAAAAAACTAACGATTACATCCAAATTAACTACATTTAAACTTTTAAATCAGATAAAGAAAAGCTGTTTAAAGCTTTAAGTTGCACTGAACTGTAAAGTTTGATGGTGAAACAGCCATATTTGTGCCCATTAGAGCGGTTTTATTGGTACAAGGGCATAATGATGACCCGCATATATAATTAGGTTGAGTCTTTAGTCTGAGATCACACCAAAAAGTAGGAGAGAACGCAACAACATACAAGATATTGTGACACTACCTTCAAGTGGCACTTGAAGTCATGTTTTTCTGTTGCCAGACAACAAAAGTAGATGACAGAAAACTCCTTATTGTTCATGTTTCAAGAACCGTAAAGGCTTCTGATCCCGGCTTTATCTCACCAAAACATCATATGAGGGTATTTTGGTAATGATGAAGCAAAACGATCAGTCAGTGAAATGTGGAGAGCTTTAGATTGAACTTGCTACATGTAAAGCTTAGACCCTACAACCAAACTAAATCCTGTATGTGTTACTTATTGTATGTACATGTATAATAAAGCCCCACGATGCAGTGCTTCTGTATTATGTGCGTTCATTATAGCACTGTAATAGAGAATTACACTATGCTTGAACTCATCAAAAGACGATATTCAATTTGCTCAATGGTTTGTGGCTAATAAAATAAAACAGTAATAATTGCAGGATAATTTTTCATACATATGGTTTCTCAGCTTGGCAACACAATACATATTGATCAATAGGGCTACAGTTAGCTTTTTTTTTTTAAACATAATTATGAGTTTACTGCTTGTTATGCATTTCTTATATGATGCTTAACAAAACACAACCCATTTACATTCCTACATCCAGGCCATGGTCGAACCATACACCCCAGCGTGTTCACTTCGCTCTGCATCGACCAATGGGCTCGCCACTCCCTCACTACGAGTGGGATCCAGATTTCCCTCAAACAAAACCCGCCTGTTTGTAATCCTGGCTCCAAAATGGTGGAACGACCTCCACATTAATGTCAGGACAGCAGACAGTCTTCCCACCCTCTGGCGCAGACTGAAAACTCACCTGTTTCGACTGCACCTCGGTGAATGAAGAAAACTAAATAACTGTTCTTTGTATGTTGCACTTGTATTGGTTTGGCTTATTTATAGCTAATAGTTGAATTTGTATTCTATTGTTTCTGTATGTTGCACTTATGTTGTTGCACTTCAAACTGGCTATTTGAAGACAGTGTTCACTTAAACGATTGTACCTATTTGAAGCTATTGTACTTATAAGATTCTTGCTGTTCGGAGTTGTATCTCCATGATTGTTTGCACTTTTTGTACGTCGCTTTGGAAAAAAGCGTCAGCTAAATGAACTGTAATTTAATGTAATGTAAAATCCACATCAGCCTGGTCTAGGACGGTTCCTCGGTTTGTTCAACATAAACACGACTGAACATCCATGAACATGAAATAGCCAAAAGGCCAGGGGGTGGATTTGAGACAATGCCAATTAATGCCACTTCATGCTAACGTTATGTTAGTATCGTTAGCCGCACAAAAGCAGGTATTTTGTTCGTTATTTCGCAGAATTGTGTTGTCATGCCCCTGCGGTGAAGTTGATGTAGGAGGTCACCACGCCTGAACACACTGGTAGCGTATTGATAGTGCTAACCACGTTAATGTTTAGCTACAGGATACTTACTATCAGCAGTGTCCTCAGCCGATGGACCGACATTGTTTTCAGATGCAGTGTCTCCATCGTAAGGCTTATTTTCAGCTTCGTCCTCTATGATCGCCTCGGCAGCAGCTTCGTCCATCTTGCAGTGTCTCTGGTTTGGTAATGCTAGCTAACTCTAGTTAGCTTAACAGCGCCACTGTTGTTTTAAATGTGTTATTCTTATCAGCAGTCACTCACCGGGGTAAAATAGAAAATAACTAGACGATAATAATATGCTAATCTACCACCTAGCAAGGCAGCAGCCTGTGATATTGTTAGCAATGTAAGTGATGATGAGCGCAGCTAGCTGTTTTACACACATCACACATGCATCGCTCGGCGGAAGTGGATTCTTCTTCTACTGTTTTGTTTCAGCAGCAGCGAATCCACCGATTTAAGTGTGGATATAAAATACATGACTCTCAAAGCGTTTTACTGTTAGAATTAAGCTTCTAACAGTTAACAATTAATGCTATATTCAGGTCATTATGTGTGCCCCTACTGAACCCACCAACACAGTAATCTAAATTAATATATTACAATTTGTAATATACATTTCCCGACAATTTCTTTGACGAGCTTCCTTCAGACGTTGGTACCCATAAAATACAGTTTTAATCTGTGTTTAACAATAAGGGACAATATAGTTTTACACTAGAGTGAAATAACGAGTGTTGTAAGTATTATGTAGTAATGTTACAAATAAGTAGGGTTTTGTATGAGGGATTCCAGTCCCAATTCATTAATAAAAAAATCTGAGATAATGCAGAATTTGTAATCAGAATTTGCCTTCATCGATTTTAAAATGTTAAAGGTAACCCTGAATTAAGTACTGTGCATCACAACATTGTAATCAAAGGCAGGTTTTATTCAATCCAATATGTAGACATCATGGGGAAATTCTATTTCTTTCCATGCTAAAACAGTGGATAGAGGTAGAAGGGCACATGTTTTTGAAACTTAAGACGTTGAATGTTAAGACACACAGGGACGGTTCTTTTTTTTTGTACAAATGGACCGTGTGTTTATTTTTACAGTAGTAATGAAGATTTTAAGTATTTTATTGGGCTTCAGAAGCTACTCAAATGCTCATTATAACAGAGGAAATGGGATTCTGTATTCAGCTAAATCTAGTTATGAAATGAAATCATTCAGTATTCACAAAAAATACATTGCATTGTACTCAAAAGTGGACTTAATTTTATAAATATGGGTACATTCCAATCTGAAATAGTCATTCTAGTAAGAGATACACATTACATGGTACTCAACAGTTAACAGCAGGTGCTAAGTATTGCTACCCAGAATCTGTTTAAAATCTAATTATAAAGTATATCAGTCATAACACATTGCCCGAAATGAGCAGAATTTGACTGGGCCGATTGCACTGAGCAAAACATACATTTTATATCAAGTCTTGTCATTGTAATTAAATATTAATGACAAAATAGCACATAAATCCAAGTTTGATTTATTACAAAAGTCACTATCTGACAACAGGGTCATCAATACTTATGTAATGACGCTACTTTCTCCCTGTTCCCAATAATCACTCAAGAGTTAAATTTACAGAAAACTCTGACTGTGAAATGACATTTACATGTAACCGTCACATTATGTTTACAGATACTTTCGTGTTGACCAAATTACCATCATGAGATGTTTACTTGTGAGATATTTGGACCCAGCCAATAGCCAGCCAGCTGTCCATCTGTAACAGTAACCCCATCCTCTGCTCTTCAAAAGCAACAGCTTACACTTCTTTCACGGTATCTTAGAAAGAGTTGCTCTGTGTTTTGGGAGCGAGGTGACATTGTTGAGTCTACCTTCAGCACAAACTAGGCCTAAAATACCAAGACAGCAGACATGCAGACTGTACTCATAAAAAGGCACACAGTATACTGTACATGAAGAAACACAGTTCAAATGGTTCAGGACATATGAACAGAGCTATAAAAGTACTAATATTATCTAAATCTAAAGGTCATTGGCAATAAATGAAATGTAGGCTGTAGAACCTCATTAATCTGCACTCCTCAGAAGCTGCTTAAACCAGTTAAGTATTTGGATAACTTATATGCATTTAAAGACGGTGAAACTCATTTATTGGCACCTGTATTCACCCTCGATTACAAACAACGCTCTGTGCAGTCTAATTCTGAGCTGAACATGATTTAAACACGATTCAAGTGCACAGACTGAATCAAGTTTCACTTTTGTTATTTTTTCCCTTCTTATACCCGTCCACTCAACTGGTGAAACTGCACAAATGAGGGTCGAATAAATGAGGTTCCAATTAATAAAAATGATTAAAAAAACATAACTAAATATTGTTGCTAATAGTATAGAAATGTCAAATCTCTCCTTGTGCATGTTGCAAGTAATGCATTTGTAGATCCAGCTCCCGGGGAAGAGAACACCCGCATATCATGCACTGCAGAAGCCGTTCTGGGGCAAAAGGCAAACGGGGACCGAGTTTGTGAGGTTCTGTCCGTGGGGCGAGCTGAGGTAGGGGCAGGGTCTGTGGCATGTGTGGTCTCTCGCTCATTACTGCCCGTGGTGTGAAAAAAATATTTGGGTGTGGAGATCTTGAAAGTGAGCCAACTGTGACAGAGTGGAGAGGGTGTGGGCCAGGCAAAGCAAGAGGAGGGAGCGGAGCAAGGGGAGCTGAGAAAAAAGGAGACTGCTGATTTATGATTATTTGAGTGCCTGTTACCATCGGCTGTTGCTGCAGCTCCTGTCCATTTCCTGGTTTGAGTTGCCCGGTGAGCAGTGTTTGATTACTTTGGAAGCCCCATACTGGTGTTCCTAACACCTGGCCAAAACGATGAGGCTCGTATTGAATGGAGAGGGGAACCTTTTGCGTTGTTGCCTGACTCTGCACACTGGCCCAGGCAGATGACACCTGCTTTTGCTGCAGCTGAAACTCTTGAGTATTTACTAATTTCTCAGGGTTTATAGTCTTTGGAATTCCCGGTGGTGTTTGCAAGTCCCACAAGGTGCTACCTACCCCGTGAGAAACAGGAGTTGAAATTGGCATAGCACTGCTTTGGTCTATTTGAGCTGAGGTGGACACACCTGCTAAACCAGAAACCCACTGCTTTTGCAGATCACAGCCGTTCCATGGCTTCTCTGACTGAATAACAGTTGACGGTATTACTTGAGGATTACTCAGATCCCACACTCTAGTGTCCTCTTTTTTAGATGGCGTGGATGGCTCCTTTTGTATTGACAAGGGGACACCTGCCCATCTTGGAAGCTGAAGCTCTTGACCGAGCATATTCGGAGAGCTCCGTGAATTTGCTAGTAGAGCAGGTCTGATGCTCCACAGAGCCGCCCCATCTATGTAAGACAAGGGAGTAGGAAAATCATGTTGCAAAGAGCTGGTGGAAGCCAGCACTGTGGCTGTGGCCGTGGCTGGGCTACTCCAAATAAGAGGCAAGGGCTGCCTGTGCTGCTCCATCTCAGTCACTGTTGATGGGCTGGATTTTTTTGTCACAGCTGTCATGTGGGAGCTGACAATAGCAGCTGTGCTCTCCTTCATGTGTGACGACTCTGAACTTGGAGCAGATGTGGGGCCTGACTGAGCTACCAAAGGGATATCTGCCCAGCCTGGACTTCTCTGATGGTGCTGCTGCAGGCCGGGCTTTGGTGCGCTGTCAAACTGTATCTGCTGTGGAGCTGCGTGTTGCTGCTGTGACGACGGGACAGGCATTACCTCTCCGCCGTCCACCTTCCACTGCACCGGTTGAGGGTGTAGCTCAGGCAGCCACGGCTCCTTCTGCGGTCTACTTTGTACATCTATGCGAGGTGAGAGCATGGAAGGCTTTGGCTGGACCACCCTCCTGTGCAACTCAGCATCTCTCAGTGCAGAAACTGGATACGGCTGAGAGCTAACCATCCCAGAGCCTCCTAATGGTCGAGACCAGCCCCACATGGGCCTCCCCCCTCTCCTCCCCATGCCTCTCATCCTCGCACCCATTGGGAAAGAATTAAACTGGCTGAAACCCTGGCGCTTGCGAGAATGGATCTTCTGGTGGACTAGCAGGCTGCTAAACCAAGAAAAAGTTTTGTGACACTCATCACAGCGATGAGGTCTCTCTCCCGTGTGTGTGTTCATGTGATCCCGGAGCAGATAGGCTAATCCGAAGCTCTTGTCGCACTGGTCACACTTATGAGGTTTGTCGCCATTGTGTGATAACATATGGTGCTGCAGTTGGGTCTCGTCGCTGTAGCCTTTGCGACAGCTGGTGCAGCGGAATGGTTTTTCCTGATGCAGCTTTTGATGTGTTTTCATGTTCTGCAGGAAGGCAAAGTCCTTCCCACAGTCGGGACATTTGTATGGCTTCTTGCCTGTATGGATGATGAGATGTTGCTGCAAGTAGCTACCGAATCTAAAGCCCTTGCCACACACTTTGCACTGGTAAGGCTTGTCCTTGGAATGTATGCGCATATGCAGCTCTAACACCGAGCGGTGGCGGAAGGTTTTTCCACACTCTGAACACTTGTACGACTTAATACTTATGCCATCGCTTCCCCATTTCCCCTGTGCATTATCACTGCTTAATGGAGTACATTGATCTTTAGGTGGCGTTTCCACCTTTTCTAAATGTTGTGCTACAGACTTGTGGATACTTAAGAGATGTAAATTTAAACTGACTTCATCACGATAAACACATGGGCAGTGGGGACAGGAGTGTCCTTTTTCCGAGTGCTTGTCATTCTCCTTTGGGGGTCTTGGTGTTCTCTCCAACGTTTCATACTCGGCCTCATGAATAAGCATGTGGGCTCTCAGGTTAGCTGGTATTAAGTACGTCTGGGGACAGAGGGGGCAGTTGAATGTGCGTTTCGGTTCCTCGCTCTGGTGCGTGTTCTCTTTCCCCGGCCCTTTAACTGCCTCCTGTGCAGACGCAGGAGGCGGCTTGCTGGGCTGCTCAGTGGAGGAGTTGGTTTCGCGCAGTCTGTGCTGGCGGCAGTGTGCCTTCATGTTCTGGGCAAAGGCAAATGTTTTACCACATTCAGGGCAGCGGAAAGGCTTCTGGCCTGTGTGCAAATACTGATGCTGATGGAGGAGGCTGCTGTACTTGAAGGTCTTACCACAGATGTTGCACAGGTGAGAGCGAGTGTTGTCTGTGTGCTTGCGACGGTGGTCCTCCATGACGGAGTAGTGTTTGAAAACCAATCCACACTCTGGGCATTCGTAGGGTTTCAGGGCGGTGTGACATCGCTGGTGGTAGCGCAGTGTCATGCTGTCTGGGAACGTTTGGCTGCACTCTTGGCATGAAAAGGTGCTCTCACGGGAGTGGATCATCATGTGCTTAGTGACAGACACCTTAAACTGGAACTCTTGGCGGCACAGGGGGCAGTGGTAAGGCTTTTCTACTATGTTGCAGCAGTTGTGGTCCCTCAGCTTATCCACGGTGGAGAAGATCCTCTCACATTCTGCACATTTAAAACGACCCTCCACCTTTGGAGTAGCAAGTTGTTCCTCCTTCTCTTTATGTTCATTTCTGTGTTTGATGAGGCTGCTGCGGTGCTGAAAGGTAAGGCCGCATTCTTTACAGGTGAGGGGAGTGAGCTCATCCTCGTGTGCGTGAAAGTGACGGTGAAGGTTGAAGGTCTCGCGTCGGGTGAACCTCTTACCGCACTCCTTGCACTCCAAACGGCACTTTTTGGGCTTAGCTGTCAAACTAGCGCCCTCTTCTCGGTCTGCCTCTTCATCTATATCAACCACATCTTCTGTCCCGACGACTTCTCCCACCAGCTCCTCAGCCAGATGATTCTCTGCGATCTTCTCATCAGGATGTGATGGTTCCTCCTCAGTTGCATCCGCTGTAATGTTATCATCAACATGTGTATCCTGCTGCACCACTCCAGCACTCTCTGCAACATTATTGAGGTCTGGAAGAGAAAAGCACATCATAATAATAACTAAACAGTCAAGAACCTTCTGTTGTTACTATAACGAACTGCACGCGACTACCACAGCTACCCATCTACAGTGCAGATCACAACCTATTGTGCAGGATGCTAGCTGATTTTGTTATGGTAATTAACATTTAACAGAGTTGAACCGATAGTGAGACCTACAGCTCAGGTTAGCCTGGAGGCTAAAGCTAACAGTAAAATACATTAACAACGTTAGCATACCAGACTTATCATTTTCCTTCTTGTGTGTTTTCGCCTCTTCGTCGTCTTCTTCAGTTTCAGACCAGTCGAAATCCCGCTGGTCGCTGGCAGGAGCCTCGGCCATTTTTTCCGCCGATGTTAGGTCCTCCGTTGATTTACATGTCGTTTTTTCGGCTCCAGCACCGGACTCGACATTAACCTCAGAATGGCTGGCAATACAGTCGCCGTCGTTACCCTCACTGGATCTCTGCTCATCGTCAGGGCTCTCGGTGGTTTTATTAAGTGTCGTTTCATCTTTCGGGTTTAAGCTGCATCCCGACTCCACCGTCTCGGTCTTCCCCCCAGATGTTTCCACCTCCTCCGTAGGGGATTTCTGTCGTTTCGGAGACTCCGCTGGGTCTACGGCGGCCATGTTTCACCCATGCACCCCCTTGTCCAGAACACACAAGGATCATGCTAGCCAGCCTGAACAAGGAATGGTATTTCCGGTCGACATTTTCAAAATAAAACAACTATTATTGACAACCACTATTTCAGTAGATATAATTCGAGGCTTTAAATGTATTATTTCCCTTTTCTACTACTGATGTGACTTTTTGTTCTACACACCAAACTCTCTTCACATAACAATCAATATTACATGATTTTTTAAATATGCTATATTGTGACAAATCCACAGTGATCAGCTGGATTTATTTGCAGTCCATGTCTGACTTTTATTAAAGTTTAGTTACATTTCATCGGAACAATCGCTATCTACAAAATATAGATGTGCAAAACTACGTAGATGATGGCCATATGCTGTTTCTTTGCAACTATCTACAAATACATCCATCATACTGCATGCAAGATTAGAATAGATAGCCCCTACATACTTATGTATGCTTTTAAATTCCACCAGAAACAAATTAAATAAAGTCTGAGGACCACTGATGTTTATGCTGGAAGTTTCTTTTGTTTTTCATCAAAAACTGGCAAGTCTTTTAAATGTAACACTGTTGTCTCAAAACGTACTGAACAGAACACTGTCTAACTTTATTGTCCAAACAAAGCTGGAAAAGACATACTTTTCCACGAAACTGTTAAAAAGCACAAGCATACATTAGCAGATAAGTACAATAGCTGTATAACTACCATATATGGTAACAACTGCAGATTACAAGTACTTTATGTAGTTAGTGTACCAGGAGAATTAAGACAGCTCGGCTGCAAAGCATGTACAGTGTCATGCATATTAAACATCCGCACTGACAGTATGTTGTTGTCTGGCTATTCAGTCCTATGAACTCCAAAGAGCTACTGTTTTTTGGGAATTCTTTTAGCGCATGTCTGAAGAACCAAGCTAATGTTAAGGCCACCCTATTATCTCATGAGTCTAATCGTCTTATCTGCTTCAGTCCTCTCTGAAGACAAACTTAAGTGCAAGATGGATTTCTGATTTGAAGTGGAACGTCAAACTCCAAATAACATTATATTTTTACAGAAATACGGTCAATAGAAAAAGAGCATAATTTCTTGTCCCATTTTGACACGCCAAATGTGCATGATGTGCACTTTGAGTTTCTAAGTGCTTTCTCCTCAGCGCCGTCTTCTGCGCCTGTGATCAACAGCTCTTCCTCGCCGTGGCCTCTGCACATTTCCATTTGTATTTGTGGGTGGATCAGAGGGAAAAGTGTCATGTACGTCAGGGGACGATTGTGCAGGAACCACCACCACAGCTGTCTGATTATTTGAATGCTGGGTGACTGGCTGCGGCTGTATTTGCGTTTGTTGTTGTACTACATGTGGCTGCTGCTGATGTTGTAGTTGTATTTGCAGTGGTGCTTCGATCCGCTGTTGTTGCTGCTGCAGTGGTTCTGTGTGTTGTAGCTGCTGCTGAGCTGACTGTGGCTGCAAGTGCTGTTGAGATGTTTGCGATGTGTGTGCTTGCTGTACACGATGTTGCTGTGGCTGTGGTTGCTGCTGGGCCTCAAGCACTCCTAAAAGCCTTTGCAAGAGGACATTGTTTTGTTGTAGACTGACTGCTAAAGTCTCCTGCGAAGCGACAAGTGTTCTCATGTCCTGTCTGAAACCTTCCCCAAACTCCAGCAGACTCTTTTCTACCCGATTTCCCAGTTGAATTGCAGCTTCCCCTAACCCTCGTAGCTCATCTTCAAGCCAGGAACTGCGCGGAGGGGCTTCAAGAGGACCCTGCTGTGCTCCAAGTGAAGGCTGAGGACTACTGGGCTGAGGGCTGCCATTGAGGAAAGGAGCACTGTAGAGGGGGGAAGGAGGCAGCCATCGTTCTGATGGAGGTGGGGGTCCTATGCCCAAACCCAGTCCTAATCCTAATTTGTCTTCCATGCTGTTCTCTACTGGTTCACACTCAGATTCTCCCATCTCTCTGTCACGTTCAGGATTGTCCTCATCTTTCTCCAAAACATCTCTCTCTGATCCTTCCACTCCTACACCTGCAAAGAAATATTGTAAGTCGACATAAGTAGATATTAATTGAATCTATGGAATCTATAAAGAAACAGCCAATCAAACACGTTACTTATTACCTGTATCAGAGTCAGGGAAGCATGGGAAACTGGGCTTTGGTCTGGTGCTTTGCTTTTGCCTGGCTTGTTGAAGCCTGGGGCTAGTCTGGGATGGACGGCCAAGCATGGAGGCTCCTCTGCTGGATGGCAGGTAACAGCTGCGGTGACGAGCATCCGCTAGCCTGCCTCCGTTGCGTCTCTTCAGGTCGTCCCAGCGCTTCTTCACCTCTCGAAGTGTGCGTGGGACTCTGGACACTGCGTTGACTCTCTCTAGGATTCCTGCCCAGATGCGCTCTCTCTCCCGTCGACGGAGCCTCCCCGCAGGACCAAAGAGCTCTCCTTCACATCGAGTGACTTCTGAAACCAACACCTCCAGCTCTGCGCCGCTGAAACGACTCTTTCTTTTTCCTGCACCGCCAGCAGCCAGTGCAGCTGACATAGCTCTGTCTGTAGGGAGAGAGGTGAGAGAAAAGCACAAAAAGGGAAAGGAATAAGTATCAAGTGAAGCTAAATATACCGTGTGAGGAAGAGAAATGTACCAAGGCACAGAGAACGAACAGCAAAATGCATCTCAATCTTCCTTGAGTAATAATATTGGAGCTGATGGAGCTGTCTGTGCTTTAAAACACTGCTGATAAAATAATTTGATTAAATGATTCTATGTGTACTGTTGACATTAAGAGTCACATGCTCTGTAGAAATGTAGAAATCATATGCAATCAGGTTTCCCATAATAGTCTTAATCTCATTCAGACTTACTTTGTTCAATGGACAAGAGGTCATCTGAGGACATGCCAGGTGCCATGATGTTCGGATGCACCACGACCACGTTGAAGGGCAGTCCCCCAGGTAATCCACTGCTCTGGTCACAGCTGCCCTCCGAATCATCATCCTCCCTGGGGAAGCCGTTTTCTGAGGCTCCCCCTCCAAACGGTCCCTCCGGAGACTCCACTTTGATGTGCATGGGAGGTGATTGCTCATAAAGCAGCCCCCCCTCCTCGTAGTACTCAGTCATGGGTCAGACCTGATTTACAGCAGAACTGACTGACGGGCCAATTCTGATACTGGCAGCTGCTGCCCCATTAACCCAAGTTCAAGGTGTAACTGAACCTACTGCTGAAGACATTACAACTTTTCAGTATACAGTATCAGATAATTAGGATTTGACTGCAGCTGCCACACACACTGATTTCTTAGGAAATCGAGTTAAAGTACTGTTTTTAAACAGTATTCTTCAAATGAATCAAGTCATTGTTGCAGCTTAGTGAGGGATACAATCATATTGTCTGATTAGAGTCCAGGAACTTTTATGGCTAGCTGCAGCCTCTTAAATCCATTTCTATCATTTGTATTTATACTGATATGTTACTGAGAACATATATACACGGTGTAAAAACACCTGGAGCAGGCTAAAAGCTACATCTAAAAGTCCAGCTGTCATTCAGTGAGATGCACCTTCAAGGCAGAGAATCACCTCCAGAGCTGAAATACAACAACAAAACATAAAACTGCTTACAACTGTGTAGCATTTTTAGATAGTTATGTCCGTTTTTATCACCGACGTTGACTTCTGTTTTCTGTCGCATCGATGCGCATTTTTTTCTGCACCACATCCGCAATGGTTGCGCATTCCGCATACATTAGGTGCTGATCTTGCAATGGCGCTAGCTGTTAGCTAACAGGCTACCACAGTTTACAGGTGAAGCTGCAGCCTGACCTGCCAGCGACAGCTGAGCAGACATGATAAGAAAGCCGACGCGGTTGTATTTCTTACCTCATGATAACTGCACATGGGAGGCAAAACAAAACCAAAACACAATTGGTGCAGCTGTTAGCTGAGCAGCCGATACACAAACCGAAGACAGTCGCTTGTTATTGACGTCATTGTGAGGGGGTATGTTCAGGACCAATCATTTTGGAGAGAAAGGTTTAATCTGAATAATAATGATTATTGTGATTTCTGTGGTCCAAACAAAGAGATCCTTTTCGCTTATTTTATTTTATATTGTATTCAAAAATAATTTGGATTTAGATGAAAGCAAATCTATAAAAACAGGTCAAATTGTTATGCTTTATGGTAGTGATATTTCATTTTATTTTGAAAATACCTTAATGGACAAAAACTAAAATTACACATACATAAAATGAAATAGACCCATAGAAACTTCTAATGAATATCAACCTCTATTACAATTCTCCAGAGAAACAACAAAAACCCAAACAAATTTAAAAACATGTAAAATTATCCACTAATGTTACTATTATTCTGTGACCCTTAGTTTATTTATTTTTTCCTCCCTTATGTATTATTTTGTTTTTATTGAATACAAAAAAAGCTTCTTGCCCAATCCCTTACCCAAATGTTTTTTTTTAATGTCACAACTTAATTCCCCTTATCTTTGAACTTGTTTATATTGTATTGCTGTTGTTTGTATTTGATTATTATCAATAAAGTTTGAAAATGTATCTATTTCACAGGTCCTGTAGTTTCTTTTTCAAATTTCCAAGAGGAACTTATTTGTAAACAGTAAATTCATAGAAAGACCCTTGGAGGATATGGATAAATGTGTCAACAGTGAAATAGAGACAGTGTTATATTTCTGCACCTCAAATTAATTATTGTCGATTAAAACCTATAGAGTCTTAAGTCAGTGCAAAGTAGATCAGCTCAACATGCTAAGAGACTAAATTCTCTAAACATTATTTCCTATTTGATTGGCTTTAAATAAATGCATCTGTAAATGAACTATAAAAATACAGCTAAGAGAAATCAAATTCAAGTCTCTG
Source organism: Cottoperca gobio (assembly GCF_900634415.1). Classification (NCBI taxonomy): domain Eukaryota; kingdom Metazoa; phylum Chordata; class Actinopteri; order Perciformes; family Bovichtidae; genus Cottoperca; species Cottoperca gobio. The sequence continues at coordinate 13,695,215 of NC_041370.1, read as the reverse complement.
TATTTTGCCTGTTTCTCCATCTGTAAGGTCTGTCAGACAAGTTTATGAGAAATGATCAAGAATTTAGCCAAGATTAAGATAGTAAATCATTTGAGTTTGTGACTACAACCTAGCAATAGGTTGTAGATTTGCATAACCATCTGTATATGTCTAATGTCACTGCAATTATTTAATTATAATTAATATAACTTTAAAAATAAATGCTAAACAAACTGTAAACATAAACATGACAAATGGTTTCGATATTTCTGTGTCCCCTCCAGCTTTGTTTATCTTTGTGTTTCTATTTTTATCCAGTATAGGCTATTTAATAAATATGTATTACTACTTTAATACAAAGGTAGTAACGTAAAAGTAGCAGTGTTGAGGCTGCATATGTATATGTATCTGTCAGCTGAAAAACCAATGACTCATAGATTTCCAGGTGTTATTCTCTTTGACCATGCTGCTGTTTCCCAGGTGGGATAATATTTAATCATTGTGCAAGGTGCATGGAAAAATCCTTTGCGAGAGTTAGATAACAAAGAGCGGTCTGCCTGGAGCTATATAAACCCACTGCAACTGCTCCTGTTGTGTGTAGACTCAGTAGGTGCATAATGAAGTACTTCATTCTCCTCGCCCTGTTCGCTGCAGCCTGTAAGTTCTTGCGTATTCTGTTTGTGATAACATTGCTTTCTGTAAATATGGTTTTAAGAGGGGGGATTTAAGCTTTTAAAATAGTTATAACTCACTGTGTGTGTTACAGATGCTGCTCCCATCGAGGATGACAAGATTGTTGGAGGCTACGAGTGCAGAAAGAACTCTGTGCTGTACCAGGTCTCTCTGAACTCTGGCTACCACTTCTGTGGAGCCTCCCTGATCTCCAGCACCTGGGTGGTGTCTGCTGCTCACTGCTACAAGTCGTAAGTGTAAACATTTGACATTAGGTCCACAGTCATACTAAATACAATGAAATCAGAGGTACTGACTGCCTCATTAAAAGGTGCTATGTCACATTACTTACATGTAATTGAACCCTTGTGCCTTTCTGCAGCCGCGTGCAGGTGCGTCTTGGCGAGCACAACATTGCTGTCAATGAGGGCACAGAGCAGTTCATCAACTCTGCCAGGGTCATCCGTCACCCCAGCTACAACAGCCGCAACCTGGACAATGACATCATGCTGATCAAGCTGAGCACGCCCGCCTCCCTGAACAGCTACGTCAGAACCGTGTCCCTGCCCTCCAGCTGTGCCAGCTCTGGCACCCGCTGCCTGATCTCTGGATGGGGCAACACCAGCGGCTCTGGAAGTCAGTAACACACTGCAGGCTCATCTGGAAAATATTTTTGTTCTGCTGGGGTGTGAACATCACATGTATCGTCTTTCTTCCTCTCTAGGCAACTACCCTGATCGTCTGAGGTGCCTGGATGCCCCCATCCTGAGCGACAGCAGCTGCAGGTCCGCCTACCCTGGACAGATCACCTCCAACATGTTCTGCGCTGGATACCTCGAGGGAGGCAAGGACTCCTGCCAGGTACGAGATAAAGTCATCATCGATGTTTCTTAAAGTGGACACAACAAACTTCACAACGGCTCTGCTCACATGTTGTTCTTTCTGTCTGCGTCCTATCAGGGAGACTCTGGCGGCCCCGTGGTGTGCAACGGTCAGCTGCAGGGTGTGGTGTCCTGGGGTTACGGCTGCGCCCAGAGGAACAAGCCTGGAGTGTACGCCAAGGTGTGCAACTACAACTCCTGGATTCGCAACACCATGTCCTCCAACTAAAGTCACTTTATTAAAAAGAAGAAAAAAAGGAATCTAATGAAACTCGACATCTTCTTTGATAAAATAAAAAAAACGATTTGCTATTATATTATATTATATATTTTTCACATTTTGAACAAAAGTAAATACATTTTATATATATATGTATATATATAAATGTGCATCATGTATTTGCTTTTGTTCAAAATGTGAACAAATATTCTTATAATAAATACTGTATAAAACCAATATTACATTAACACCCAGTTTATGTGTCATCACAACAACTATTAAAAACAAGCATTGCAAACAATCCCAGAAAAACTGTTTCCTCCTTTAAAAAATGTATAAATTAACTTGACATGAATACAGTATTGATATATACAGTAATGTGTAACAGTAATTGCATTTGTTGTATATTTGCAATTAGACTGTATTAAAGGAAGCAGTTTGGCAAATCTTGTTTTCGTCTTGTTTTATGAATCAGGACACAGACAGGAAAATAATCTTCAGAAAGTATAAAATGGTAATGCAGGAACGAGGCACTTATCTGAGTAGTAGTGTTGTTGCATTAGCTTTAGTGCTTAAGTTCACATTTACAATTTCAATACAGTGATTCATTAATGTCAATATAAAACTTGTCTGAGGTTTTCAAAATAAATGTATAACACAAATCTTAAATCCTTGAGATTAAAACAAATATTTATGGTAATACACAAAGGCATATTACCATTGTGTTGGCAGGGATAACAATACATCATTCAACTTCAACAACTGTCTGTGTAAAAAAAAGAACATTGCTTAGGATTTTATTCATTGCAAATGTTAACATAACACACACACACACACACACACACACACACACACACACACACACACACACACACACACACACACACACACACACACACACACACACACACACACACACACACACACACACACACACACACACACACAACACAACATAAACAAGAGAAGGCTTTAAAATGTAAATAAATCTAACCATGGCTCCAAAAGGAAACTGGTTTCTATGATGAATCATTTCACTGCTCTTTCACCTACTTTTACATTTTCTTTCCAAAAATCTTTTTATTATTTTTCAACCAAAAAGTGTTATATAATTTATATATTCTTACAGTGGCAGGTCATGTGTTGGTATACATAAGAAACATACAGATTACTACTCCCACCCAACCCACCTGCAGATACAATAGATATACAGGGAGGAAAAAAGAGGAAAAAGTCAGTGTTAACACCCCTTATGTCATAAAGAGCCTCCAAATATTGTAAAATGTCTTAACCGATCCACGTACAGCGCAGCGCATTTTCTCAGACTTCAGGTGCGACATTATGTTCACAAGTCTTAAGAGGTCTTAAGAGGCCGGCGGGACGTCCACACGTTAGAGGCACTACATCTGTGCAGTCAGCTGTAGTTGGAGTTATTGCGCAATGTCACATATTTTTAGAAAGCTTCGAATCTCATCTATTTAGTGAGGTAAACTGTTTTGAGATCAAAGTCACAACAGCAAGTACAGTAGGAATATCACATAAGCAAGCGTGGAGCGCGGGCATCAGCTGTTCGATTGACACTTGGTCTGAGCCAATCGGAGCTTCATTAAGATTCCTAAAGCCATTAAGGCCAATCAGTGTCCACCTGATAAGGAAGTGCCAGCACTCTTCTTCTGTTTATTGACAGAGCCTGCAGCAGTTCAGCCTCCCAGTGACGCTTTTATTGTGTAGCCAATGAACTGCTCGATCTTTACACATCTGACACTCATGCTTTTATTTTTTCAAATGTTGTAATCTTTTTCATAATTGTATTTATTAATGACAAAATACAAAAAAACCACAAAAATATTACAAGAAATGTATTTGCACTTCCCTTACTTTGTGTCATTACTACTGGCAGGGATAATTGGGTATATAATAGTTAATTATGAGCAATACAAATAATATTTTATTAATAAATATTATAATATGTACACATGCACAGTTTGTGTACGCCTGGTGTTACTCTTAGAAAAATATGTCTAATAATTTAAGTTTTTTATCCCTTTTATCTGAAATTGGAAGTTTTACTTCATAACACTTGGTGCTATGTTTTTGTTGTGTTTTCCAGTCCATACCTACCAGCTGTACCCATCTTCAGACATCTCTTTCAACAACAAACTTCAGGCGGAGTGTATTTTCTTAAAATTCAGTATATTCAGACCACTATTACTCAGTGCCAGAAGCACTTGGAGTGATTCATCAATGTTTTGCAAGAACAATAAGAGCGTTATCTTTTGAATGAGACCAAAATCATGCATCTGGTGCAAATGGTTGAAGATCAGCTTTCAATTTACTTTGGGTATTTCGTTTGTAGGTATTTTTCGTATTTTCAAGTAAAGTCCCCCCACCCCTCAACCCTTTAAGAGGTTAAAAGACAAATGTTGATGTGATCTGCTTCTGTCTCCAGATTAGTTTGTCACTTGTAGATTTTCTTGTCTTGCAAAGTGTGAGAGACACATTCAATCTCAGAGAGCAAAACCTCAGCTGCACTGCCGGCCCTTAAAATAAAATACAAATAAAAACTTGTCTATTTTAAAACATTTGTAAGTGTACTTGAAGTTAAGATTGGTATTTTCTACTTATACAACATATTTAGTAACGTATTGAGAGAGTTTATTTTGGTACACACACTTTACTTTCTTAAGTGTATGGCACAAACGCCAAATTGTATAACATGTCCCACTCAGGTTTAGGAACATTTAATCAAAGAAACTTCTTGGAAACTCAACTTTTAGCTTTTAAAACACAATCATTCTCCTAAATGTGTCTCTCGCTGTAAAGCCACCTTCATGTTATTTCTGATTGTCATTTTGATGTAATATGCTGTAAACTATCCACGGCTCTTATGGATTCTCTATATGGACATTAAACCAAATCACCTCTTGACTTGAATTCATGATACCATAATATAACACAGACAATTGGTACATGTCTTTGAAAGCTATCGTTTCCCTTTGAATAAGGGACATCTATTTTGCCTAACTATGATTTAGGAAAAACACAGAGATATTTACAAATGAAAAACGTGCTTACTTTGAATAACAACAAAAAGAGAGAAGTTATAGTGTCCGTGAACTACATTACGTGAAATTAGGCCTCGTGTTTAAGGGTTTATGCATATGCTTGTGTTTGGCTTGTTGGTGGAACCGAAGCTTACATTATCAATACGTTGGCTCTCGTCTTCCAGATGGGTTTTCACACACCGGCAAGATAAAGGAATGACGTGTCCTTGAACAATCAGATAGCAGAGGTGCAGAGTGGGTATAAAAGGGCCGGCAGCGCAGCTGAGTTCACATCAGACATCATCATGAAGGCTTTCATTCTTCTGGCTCTGTTCGCAGTGGCATGTAAGTATGAAGACTAAATCATTTTTAATGATTTGTGACGATATGACTGAAGAGTAATTTACTTTTAAGATTTATTTGAAAACAAAAACAAACTCTGGTTAATTCTCCACCAGATGCTGCTCCCATCGAGGATGACAAGATTGTTGGAGGCTACGAGTGCAGAAAGAACTCTGTGCAGTACCAGGTCTCTCTGAACTCTGGCTACCACTTCTGTGGAGCCTCCCTGATCTCCAGCACCTGGGTGGTGTCTGCTGCTCACTGCTACAAGTCGTAAGTGTAAACATTTGACATTAGGTCCACAGTCATACTAAATACAATGAAATCAGAGGTACTGACTGCCTCATTAAAAGGTGCTATGTCACATTACTTACATGTAATTGAACCCTTGTGCCTTTCTGCAGCCGCGTGCAGGTGCGTCTTGGCGAGCACAACATTGCTGTCAATGAGGGCACAGAGCAGTTCATCAACTCTGCCAGGGTCATCCGTCACCCCAGCTACAACAGCCGCAACCTGGACAATGACATCATGCTGATCAAACTGAGCACGCCCGCCTCCCTGAACAGCTACGTTAGAACCGTGTCCCTGCCCTCCAGCTGTGCCAGCTCTGGCACCCGCTGCCTGATCTCTGGATGGGGCAACACCAGCGGCTCTGGAAGTCAGTAACACACTGCAGGCTCATCTGGAAAATATTTTTGTTCTGCTGGGGTGTGAACATTCACATGTATCGTCTTTCTTCCTCTCTAGGCAACTACCCTGATCGTCTGAGGTGCCTGGATGCCCCCATCCTGAGCGACAGCAGCTGCAGGTCCGCCTACCCTGGACAGATCACCTCCAACATGTTCTGCGCTGGATACCTCGAGGGAGGCAAGGACTCCTGCCAGGTACGAGATAAAGTCATCATCGATGTTTCTTAAAGTGGACACAACAAACTTCACAACGGCTCTGCTCACATGTTGTTCTTTCTGTCTGCGTCCTATCAGGGAGACTCTGGCGGCCCCGTGGTGTGCAACGGTCAGCTGCAGGGTGTGGTGTCCTGGGGTTACGGCTGCGCCCAGAGGAACAAGCCTGGAGTGTACGCCAAGGTGTGCAACTACAACTCCTGGATTCGCAACACCATGTCCTCCAACTAAAGTCACTTCACAGTCATTTGTTGAAGGAATGAAAACTGTATATCCCTTTAATAAACAGACAAATCAACGATACCTCGTCTACCTGACTTTTTGGCAGAGAACTGCATATTGTACTCAAACTCATCACTTTGGATGCTGCAACAACTCTTTCATTGACTTGAATTTAAACAAACCCCAACTAGACTACAGGTAATACATGGGGCCTACTGTTGTGTGTTTATTCACAAACTCTTGTTAACCAACATTAAAATGATATGTGAGCCATGTTTATAACCTTCTTTATCTAATATTTCTAGATTTAGGATCTAATGGTTTATCCTAAAAGCATACATTCTGACATAAAAATTACAGATTTGATCGCATATCAATACAAAAATGACTTTTATTGGTTTTAACCATATTTAACAGAGCAGGGAAACACATCTCACAATGTTGTATTCATGATTCCAATTAAATCAAGCCGGACCTTCAAGCATGAAAATGTAGTTTTTTCAAGGCAGTAAAAAAGAACGAATGTTCAACAACACTCGTGTTGCACTTGATTTTCAGGTGTGGATTTCTTTTTGTGTGGATTGTCTAGAAAATGTAACAATACTTTATTTTAGCGATCATAATATTACAAGTCCATAACAGAGCAAACTCTTTCACAAATGTAGTGCATGAGTAAAGCTGATATATTCACTTTCAATGTAAAGACAAAATGCTGACCAGTGCAATACAAATTTGAAATCCCTTCCTCTGAACCATTTTGATTAACAGTTTCATTTGTATAAGTCAAGAAAATACCTGCATGATCTGATGCACTTTCTGACATCTTCCCTCTATCTGCATCTCGTCTGTTGGACAGAAACGTAATTACATAAACTAAAGAAAGGCTCCTAACTTCTACCTGAAGTTGCCTGATGAACTACATGAAAAGTGTCCCTATTATTTTGTACATTCAGTATTATTTCAGTAACCTGTCAGGCATGACCGGTTGTATAAAAGACCGTAAACTAATCTTCCAAATCCTTTTTGCTGCATTTAATTTCCCATAACCTTAGCAGGTGTGCAACTGACAAAGTTTATACATCATGTAATCTAGGACTACAGGAGCCGCTGTGTTAAAACAATGTGAACACGTTGATGAACACGTTGATGAACACATACAAAGGGCAACGTGTCTCCATTTAGGTTATTACAGCTGGCCTCTAGCATGCTGCAAATAATGGTGATAAAGGTCTGAAATGGCAAGATATGCATCGCCGCACACAGCACACTTAACACCATCTGCAGACCCTTCATGTGATTCGCTGGCATTTTGGCTCACGTGTCTCTTCACAGTTCTCAAAGGAGTAATGGGTTTTCCAAGTGCATTTTCATCTCTTCTGTCGCAACTTGTTTCTCTATCTTGGATCCAATGTGTGTTTACAGGACGCTGGGAGGTTTGACCCAAATCCCAATCCTCACTTTGGTGAAAGGGAATCATGGGCGCTAAAGGCAACTCTTGAGTTACTGGACATTTGGATAAGGGGCCCAGAGGAGAGTTGTTTACCTCAGGATCCGAGCGTAATGTAGCTATGTGGTTGTTTGTGGGAGGATCAAACAATTTCATGTTAGACTGTGTAGTACGGTCATCTATGGATAAATCGTAATCAGAGTCCTTGTGCGTTGAGGAATGGCAAAGCTGGTGACTGAACAGCAAATCTAAAGTCTCAAAGCTGCACCGGCACTGCTCACATTGATAGGGCAGAAACACTTTTTTGGTCCTGACCTGGATCCACTGTACCTCTTCATGCTCACGCATGTGCTTTTTGTACGTCTCCACAAACCGAAATCCTTGCCCGCACTGAGGACAAGTGAAGCGGCCGCGTCTCTGTCGGTGGATTCTCTGATGATGCCACAGTTTCTTCCAGTTTCCTAGAGTCTTGCCGCAACAGGCGCAGGTGTAACTTTGACCCGGGCCGTGGGTAAGCATGTGGGCTCGGAGTCGGCCCATGTGTCTGAATAGTCGCCCACAGCTTGGACATAAATATTTCCTGGGGTCCGAGCGGTTATCTAGGTTGTTTAACTTTGCCACGATGTGTGAGAGGTGGTGAGCCGGTATGACCGTTGACTGGAACTGTTTCTTTAAGTTAGCAAAGCGTTTCTTGGGGCTGGCCTGGGACGTTTTTTCGTGTATTTCACAATTTGCACCTGTGAGAGAAGCTGAATTGTGTCCCGATGAACACCTAAGTGCAGGCACTGTGTACTGTATTAATGACATTGTCTCTTCCGCTTTTATCTCAGAGCTGGAGGCGTTGTTCTTCTCTCCTCTGCACTGACTACGATGGGCGCTAAACTCCGACAGCACACCGAACAGCTTGTCACAATACAAGCAGCGATAAAGCTTCGCGCCGGTGTGGTCTCTCATGTGGCTGTTGAACTCCTGCAGATGGTCAAAAATATTCTTGCAGATGTGGCACGTGTACGTTAGTGAAGGCCTCACACGTCTGTTGGGTTGTAAATCGTCTCTGCTTCCCGAAGGTCTACAAGTGTGATTTTTTGCATTGCTGTAATGAGTGAATGATTTTTCACAGAGTGTGCAGTTGTAACGCTTCACAGACCAGTGTGTCAGCTCGTGAACTCGGAGGAAATAGGCCTGACCGAACGCTTTGCCGCATATGTCACATTTATAAGGCTTCTCTCCAGTGTGGACACGCACGTGTCTTATGAGGGCGGACTGAAACGGGAACGTTTTCCCACAGTACTGGCACACTTTTTTCTCTCTCTTTTCTGGGGAAGTAGCTTTCTGACGTCCCTGACTGTATTCACGGTCGTTCCCTCTGCTGCGTCTTTCAGATTTGCTCTTCTCAGCGTCCTGGTCATGTGCATGCATCTTCATATGAGAGCCATACTCCGAGCATGAGAATTTGATCTTGCAAAATGGACATTTTTGATATATGTTGCTCTTTTTGTGCGTCTTGAGATGAAGATTTAAATTTGAATTTTTGCTAAACCCTTTGCCACATTCGAGGCATTTGAAAGGTCGTTCTCCTGTATGGATGCGTTGGTGGATGACGAACTGAGAGAGAAATTTAAATGTATGCTCACAGTAACCACATTTCAACAAAGTTTTCCCCCCTTTTTTAATGGAGCTGACATTTGAATTGTCCTCCATTTCCCCGTCACCACAGTCTGTATTTGGTTGAGTGTCGTCATTTTCTGTATGGCCCTCTACAAGCGTGTCTCTCTGTAACAGAACGTTACTTATTCTCCTCCTTCTCTTGCCACCTCTCTTGCGCCTGAAAGTGCAGTTTGGACTCTCAGCTTTAACTGTGGTGTTGGCATTGCATTGTAAAGATTTAGGACTATTAGATACAGGAGTAAAAAGATCCAGCTGTATCTCACTATTCTCAGCTTGCAAAGCAAAGGGGACTCCAACAGGTTTAGGTGGTTGTTCAGAGAACGTTACCACAGCTGTGCTAGAGGACTCTGTATTCTGCAAGTTTTGGGATTCAAGGCAGCTTTTTGATTGTGACTCCTCGCTGCCATTCACGTCGGCTGACAGTTTTATTTTAGGGCTTACCAAGTTTGGACAGTTCGAACCAGCTGAAGGAACATCTTTAGGCTCAGCTGCTGGCTGGGAACTCCATTTTCTTTGTGGTAATGCATCTTCCGGTATTTCTGTCTGCTGCTCTTGTCCTCCTCCAGGCTGCGGGGAGATTAGACAGCTCTTTCTGTCTGTATCAGCCTCTTGTTTGTCAGTGTTTAGTTCCACCTGCTTATGTGTCTCTGCCCTCTCCCCACAGCCTGGGTCATTGCTCAACAGTGTGCAGGCCTCTTGGGAAACATCCAGTCGGGACACTTTTGCTGGAACTTGCTGATCAGCCAGTTTAGCGCTTCTTCTTTTAAAACCTTGAAGGTTTAATGTGTTATTACATTCTGTTGGAGTCACTTTAGTCTGATCGGGCGCTACCTTACTATCATATTCAGGCTTTCCATCCTGTGTTGAAGGGCGCTGTTCACCTCTACTCCTCAGTCTCCGTGCAGGACTGCTGACATCATAAGGATTAGCAGAAGCAGCAGCACTGGCAGCAGCGGCCTTGGCAACCAGGGCATTATAAGCTGAGATCTCTGTTTTTCTTGGTCTTCCTCTTTTTCTTTTGAGGAGCACAGGAACACAGGGGGCCCCGTCTACGGCGTTATGGACATCATCACTGTTATGGTTCTCTGAGTAAGTTGGCAAAGGTATTGTCGTGCTGATCTCTTTATGTTGAACTGCATCAAAACCAGCAGAATCTGGGTATTTTTTGTCTTCAGTCAACAGTGGTTTTATTTTACACGGGCGCCCAGGTTTCCTGCAGACCTCCACAGGCTGCCCATGACGGTCTGTTGTAGAGCTGCACACACTTGCAGATGTCATGTGAGACTTTGCTTCCATCCCTAACTGTGGCGATATGTGCTCACTGTGTTGACAATTTGTTCCGCCCGCTGTTTCAGAGTTAACTCGGCTATCAGTCTCCACGTGCCCCGATGAGTGGGATTCAGGTGCAGGTTGAGTCACTTCTGATGCTTTCATTTCCTCCCCCCACCTGGAGTCCAGGTCTTCCTCACTGCATCTCTTGTCTTCAGGTATCTTTGGGAGAAATATAAACTGCATTTGTCACAAATGTATGGTATTGTTGCACAAGTCTCCTCAATTAGTATAGAAGTAAAAGACATGCAAAAAATGAGTATCAGCGCAAATGTTAATGCCTTTATTTTTTGTTTTGCTAATGTCTATGTGTATGCAGTTAATCCTAAAACATTCAGGTGTACAGTAGAAAACCACATGCTAATAGAAATGCATGCAGAATTAGAAGATCACTTTAATTTGGATGCCATATGACCAACATTAACATAACACAAGGATTTACTTCACACTTAGTCGAAACGTAATATACACTACATATTCAAAAACATTTTAAAAATAAACGCAACGATTTTAACCGTTTTTTATATAGAAAATGCAGCAATATTCCATTTGCAGCTTACTCCAGAAATTGTGCCGTAAACTGCAGTATACAGCACAATTTCTGGAGTAAGCTGCGTTTTGGGTGATACGCCTATTTGTCTCTCTCATTAACTACCTGCTTGCAGTCCGAAGGGGCATGAATGGAATTGCGAGGATGTGATGTCACTGGAGTTAACTCAGAGACTGTATTTTGGTCACTGCTTCCTCTGCTGAAGGACATTTTACTCCCCATGTCAAAGGTCTGTGGATTAAACAGTGACAAGGAGGCTGTAACTCATAAAAAACAGTAACACTTAGTCTTACATACACTGCATGCAATGCCCATTTTTTGCTGTAATTTAGAAGTGGCTGGTTGCATTACGACTGTTCAAATCTAATAAAACCCACCAACTCTTTCAGGACAGTTGGTCTATGTTACATAGATATTTCACATGAGAGGTTCAAGCACTGGTGTCTACAGCGAATCATGAAGCCTGTTGTAAGAAATCACTAGGATTGAGATTCATGCTTGATTAACATGCATTGGTTTGCATGAATTCCCACAAAAAACAGAAAACTTTGTAAGTGTTTGCCAGATTGAAACTTGTCCAGAAAGATAGCCACTAAGCAGATGTGTGATTAATTTGAAACTGTTAAGACAGTCTTTACCATCTTCCATAGCCTGTGCTGGAAAGTAACTCAGAACATTTACTCAAGTCCTCTACTTAAAACACATTTCTGAGGTACTTGGTACTTTATATTTGAGGTTCAGGTTATCGAATACTTCACTACTTCCAGAGAGGAATATTGTACTTTCCACCACTACTTTTACATGAGTCACAGTTAGCATATTAACATTTTCCTTTAAATACTTTCATCTTATAAATGATGATGCATCATTACAGAATAATCTGCTAACTGTTCAGCAGCTTCAGTAATAAAATGCCACTTACCCATTAAAAGGCATCAGAAATAATAATCCAATAATGGAAAACAGTTAAAATATACTTTAGTAAAATAGCAAAAAACTGAAGGAAAGTGCTATTCCAAACTATACTTTTACATTTTGGAACATTTTGCTTATGGTTTTGAGGTTTGAAAAGCTCTAGATGCATGAATATCACATTTGATATTCATTTGATTTGGTAATAACAAACGAATCTACCCTCGTTTGTGTGTAGACAGACAGTGGTTGCTAATGTCAGCTCGCCTTTCATCTCCCCTGCAGACATATTTGATCTGATGGAGTCTGATGCATGATGACATTTGATTGTGATTATTACCAATACTCATGCATAAACCTTCTGTGACATAACCGTGTCATTTCACATGTATTATAAACACACATGACCGAACAGTCAGCTTCAGCATCCAGCCACCACTTATCATTAGACGCTATCCACAGCATTAATAACAAGGCGTTATCTTTTGATAGGCCACATTGCCATCTCCGGTTAGGCCACGCAAACCGTTAACTACAATTTCAGCTCATATCACTTTATAGCTAATAACGTAATATATTTCTCAACAGCGGTTACGAAATGCGATGGGTGGTAGTAAACACAAACTGCTTGCCTGTGTGGGAGAGTCAGCACTGATCTCTGCGTAGCCATTCACTGACCGCTGCACAAGTAGCTAGCACTGGCTAGCTCAGCACGGACAGTTGCTCTGTCGTTACGTGGCTGTTTGGCACTTTTTACAATCGTGCATTTGTCTGCGAGTTAGTCTGTTAATGTGGACCTGGCTTTCTCTTCTTTTAAGAGCAGTTTGCAGCTGTGAGCCACTCGGTATCCACGCACAAAGCAACCCAAAAATGTGTCAATCACGGCAAGCGTACAGAGTGGAGGCTTCAGATGGTGTGGGAAATGTGGGTATTATGAGTTGTTGTGCAGAAGTAACTTCAAAAGTGGCAAATACGACACAAAATATGTTTGGTGACACGTGTCATAGTGAGATTTAGAGACGGTTTTAGGATAGGAAGCTTAGAAGCTGGAAACTGATGCACCACCATAATGATTTGGCAGGTGGTCAAACTACCAATAATGTGTCGGACACTTCTCCTAGTGCATTGTCACATCTGCAAACATCAGCCCCCAATTTGCATGTATGTGCGGTTGTTTGCTCCTTCTAACAGTGTGCTTGGTTTTCGATGCCCATAAAGATACTGAGATTACAAACACACAAACCGCACTTGAACGCCGCACTTACGTTTTTTTCTGAAGTATTGGCCTCATCATAAATAGACACAGAGCAGCGCCTTGTTTTTGCTTTGAAATAGCCCCATCTGCTGGAAAAAAAGTGCCGCGAGATAAACAATAGACCTTGAATGCATCACTGAGGAATCAGGGATTCCAGTCTCAGAAGAAAATAATAAAAATATAAGGAAAATTAAGAAATGGAGGCACCAATTCAATAAATAGAAAGAACAGAACATGTCAAATCTAGATAAACACACCCAACATTACGGAGGAATGTCAGTTTAAATAGTTATTTGTGGAACTGTACAAAACCTTATCAAACACTCAACATTTCCCATAAGATTGGAAGTCAGCTATTAGAATGCCAGTTCATAAATCAGCAAACATACCAGTACGCAAGAGATTTTAAATGACACAATGTCATGCTTGTAAAATCTTTACATGTCTATTCTATTTTTGAAATCTTCATTTTAGGATTCTATATCATGATTCTTTTTTTTACTGACAAATGTTTAGCATATAAAACATATGAACTTGCACTAACTGTACTTGTCAGGGACCATAACCTGCACACAACTGTTAAAGTATCATATCATACACTGTGAAAAGCACTGTACATTGAGTCCATTTATCATGCGAATAATGTTGATAATAAAACTGCTTTGTCCCATGAACAACTCAGTAAGTTTGAAAATAGTTTAATTCAACATTTAAACTCTGACAAAGCTGGTAAGAACACGTAATGCATCTTATTGTGGTCCGTTCCCAAAGCTTCACAACACATTCTGATCACACTAAAAAACATATTTAAAAACAAATCAAAGACTGTAAGATAGTACCTGGTTATCCCATCAAACATGGTTAAACCATGCACATACACTTTCAGAATTAACCTTTTAAGACCAATTCCAGTTCACCAATAGTGAACTTTTTACAGTACTGACAAAAGAAACCCAGATTCATAAAGATGCATGGTTGTTGTCAATAGTCATCCTACACTTCTTTATCTTTAATAGTTTGGAGAAAGCCAGAAAGCAATGTGTTCCTGTGCATGAGCCTAAACAAGTAGATGCTGTTTAAACCGGACTGACTTAATGCACTTGGTCCATGATGAACATAAACTATGACATGCAAATTGGATGTGCCTCTCTAGTTTTGTCAAGTCGTAATAGGGACAGAGGAGGTTACTTGATAGATCATCTCAGCAGGTTTGTCTTGTCCGCTTTCTACGATGTAACAATCATCGTCCATATCCCCTCCCGTCTTCCCATTCACAGGTGCCGCCCCTTGCTCTTTGTTCAGACAGACAGCCATGACTTGGTTTTTCTTTATGTTACCAGATGCTGCAACCCCAAGTTTTCTCTCACCATTCATCAGAGCTGGATTTGGGTGCGTCACTGGTGTCACCCTCTTTAGTCTGTAACGTTTGCCACCTCGCACGTGCTGTGCCATAAACTCCTGTGCTTTGGCACACTTGTGCCTCTGTAGCAGCTGAGCAGATTCAAAAGGAAGGTGGCAGACTCGACATGCAAACCCATTTGATGTAGAGGATGTCTGCATTGGTTTGCTCGATACACCTGATGCAGATTGTGTGGGTGTCTTCATCTGCATGAATGGAGTGCCAGGAAGCCCTCGACTGCGGTTACTGGATGCACTGGGATTTGGACTCTGACTCATCGATTGAAGGGGGGAAATGCTAAAAGGCTTATATGCACTGGGACCCCTCCCCTGCAGGTATGGAGGGACATTATGCCACCGATTGCTTTTACCGTAGGTACTGATTTTCTGATTTTTCAACTGCAGGGTGGAAATTATAAGAGGTGCCTGACTGCTTTTACTGGCTGCACTGGGATTCTGTCTTTTTAACTGATTAAAGGAAGGGGCTGAAGGCCCCTGAAAACTTGGACTCCTGCCTGAATTGACAAAAAATGGCATCTTAAAATTCAGCGGTGTCGCAGTGATGATTCTGAATTTGGTTGCAGTGTTGGGTGCCTTACAAACATGGAAGCGAGGCACTACCTTCTTGCTGGAGAGCAGCAGCCCACATCCTATACAGCCAGAAATTTTATCTATGACATGAGCGCTGTGGTGGGAGATGAGAGATGTCGGTGTCTCAAAACATTGTCCACATTTACCACACGTGTAAGGCTTTGTCTTGTTAAAGGTGTGCACAGTCTGCAACAACACGACAGGCTGGTAAAGTGTCCAAAGATCTACAGTTGGTGCACCTACACCTGCAAAAATATTCTGCATGTCTTTCTCACTGGGATTTGGGAGCAAAGGTGCTTGTGACACAGAGCTGTAAAACTGAGGCACTTGTGAAATCTGTGCAGACTCCATGGAAACTTGTGGCATATGAGCTGACGTAATGGGTACATTCAGCATACGTTTCACTGGCAAAGAAACTGACGGCACATTTTCCAATTTAGGCGCCTTCCAGACGACCTCACCGGTCTGTAGTCTTTTCAGCTGATTCTCCTCTTCTATGCGCTTCTCAATTCTGCGTTTCCTTATTGTTCCATGATCGAGCACTTGGTGTCCTGGCTCATGTGTAGTGCTGTGATCCAGCATGTCTTTGTATTTGGCAAACTCAGTGCCACAGGAGCAGATGTGACTTGCAGCAGAACAAAAGTGTTCTTCCAAGCATTTCCGATTTGTAAATATCTGCTCACAGCTGAAGCAAAACCGCCCAGCGTTCATCAAATCTCTGCCTAAGCCATCCTCCAGGATATTTGGCAGTTTTTGCTTTCTTTTCGCCATCATCAGGCTAGGTATGGACGTCTTCACTGTTTCTGTGCAGCCCTCTGGAGCACCTTTGCTGTTGGAGACACGTGTTAAAAATGAATGCAATCATAAACAAACTAAAATGGTCACATATTCAATTAATTTGTACTTAATCATGTAATGGTGACTCATACTATCTGAATCAGGAGCTAGTTATGCTAACAGTTACATACAACTGCATGCTAAACTATGGAAAGACTACTAGAATTTCAAATGAACGTACATCGTCCTCATTTGCTCGTCTCTGGAAGAAAGCCCAAATTTATGGGACGAGCAAATGAACTCTTTATCAGATTATTTCTAAATCATACAGCCCATAGCTAGTGAAATGCATACGTAGTGGCCCATCCCGTTAATACGGTGGCACATTTACTATACCATTATTCTATGCTACTTAATATTTGCAGGGAAATAAGTTAGCTAGTCAAGCTTTAGAATCTGTACGTCATTTTATTGAATGCGCCCTTTCCTTGCTACATCCCTGCCATGCTAACGTTAGCCTCAACTAGCTCATGGACAATAACGTCAGCTTACCATCACATGAAAAACAAAGTGTCGCCGTGGTAGTATTCCAGTATATCCCTGCGACAAACCGCAAACAGATTGTTGTTTTGTGAGTCAGTGACAATTGGGCTAACTTGCCGGTATTGTATCAAGTCAGTGGCAGTTGGCCCATTAGCCACACCAAAAAACAAGAGGAAAGACCCCCCTTCTTCTTCTACTGATGGCGCGCTTCAACAGCGAAACGTCAGGATATTATGTCTGTGTACTGACACCTATCGACTGGAGGTCATTACTGCCGCAGTTATAACGCGTGGTTTTAGTCTCTCTGTCTCTCTGTCTCTGTCTCTCTGTCTCTCTGTCTCTGTCTGTCTCTCTCTCTGTCTCTGTCTCTCTGTCTGTCTCTCTGTCTCTGTCTCTCTGTCTCTGTCTCTCTGTCTGTCTCTCTCTGTCTCTATCTCTCTGTCTCTGTCTCTCTGTCTGTCTGTCTGTCTCTCTGTCTCTGTCTGTCTCTCTCTCTGTCTCTGTCTCTCTGTCTGTCTGTCTGTCTCTCTGTCTCTGTCTCTCTGTCTGTCTCTCTCTCTGTCTCTCTCTCTCTGTCTGTCTCTCTCTCTCTCTCTCTCTCTCTCTCTCTCTCTCTCTCTCTCTCTCTCTCTCTCTCTCTCTCTCTCACACCTTGAGCAGGGCAGTTCACAATTGACAAAACAGTTTAATCTGAGTCTATTACGGGGACTCTATGATACACAGGGTTGGATCAGATTAGACCTTCTTTTAAATATACTCAGTTACTGAATACAAATTAATGGCCTTTTATGAAAAGGAAACATTCCATTGGATTACAAGTGTAATCTAATTGTACTATTTGTGGATTACTTCAAAATCAACATTGAAAATATTGTGTTTCATTCTTATGAAATGGAACACACAAATTTGAGTTGTACCAATATTATTTTTTCTTTTTAAACTAAAAATATTTTTTATAAAGAAAAATGCATTTTGAATATTCAGCCTTTAGTTGGTTAAATCAAAGTACCCTTACAAAAACAGTACTGGTGTACTGTGTTTTCTACAACATGTGGGATGCAGTTTCTTTTCTGTAAATGGTTGTTGCTTCTGTTTTATGGGGGACCTTACTGTGATAAAGAGATGCACTTACTCAAGAAGTTCATTTTCCATTTTCAATTTAAATAGAAAGGAATAAAATATATATTTCATTTATAAGTAATCAACAATGTAATCAAGTCAGTCAGGGGCCATTTATCGAGTTTGGATTTCTTTTTTTCTATTTTATTTTATTTACTACTTCGACTGAGTTTTATTACCCTCCTGTTACAGTCACAGATATGCTTGGATAGATACAGCTATTAAGCCCTATGAAAATGATTACATAGTTTGCATGGACCTTGGTAAAAAAATAAAATCTCCCAAAAATAAATAAAAAGGAAGTTAGGGGTTGTATTGCATTTTCCATTGGCCTAATAAATGAATAGTAAAGAACTACAGCTTTTATTAATGACATGGCCACACTTGGATCAAAGTTCCCTCTGGGTATGTGTAATTCAGAATCGACAAATCTATCCTTTCTGTCAAGTCACTCACTTCCCTATCAGTCAGTATATTTATTTAAAATTGCTTTTTCCCCCTTACCACTCTACGGAAAGTAAGCAGTGATTATCCATTGTTCAAATTTAGACGAGCATACTTTGTGTATGAATCACATTTCAGAAGCATGGATGGAGCCCTAGAAGAATTTGTTACGTATAAATTATGATGATATGTTGAAAACTTTGGGATTTGGGATCCTACCCCCAGGTCGAGATAACATACTTTCCTCCCTTTTTTTTGCCTTAGGTTACCTTTACATCAAGAAAACAAACAATCATAAGGCCTCTGTAAAGACGGAAAATAAATGACCATTAACTTGAATCAACTTGTGAGAAAAAAAAAAAAAAAAGTATTTTATTAGCTAGTTATTACTCCACGATTTACGTAATGAGTATTTTGCTTATAACCCTTACTTTTTATTAACACTATGGCTAGATTAACCTGCTAGAATAAAGATGTGATAAAGCTTACTATAAAATACAGATACAAAATTAGATGAAATAAATAAAACTAAAATGTGACAAACATTGACTCAAGATCAGGTAATGAAGTATGAGCCACCTTAAGGCCTACTATGTCAGTTGATGCTATGCTTTAATTGTAAATACTCACAGATAAGCACACACCAGTTGAAACAAAGTAAATCTGGAGCTTTTGGGGGCCCCACGTTTTGGGATGCCTGCTTTGCAGAGCTGGTAATCCACCCAACAGAGACACGATATTTCATTGATTAGTTTGTATACTGCCCATACATAATCTGGAGGCAAATGTATCCAATTAACTGGATGGCTTGCTTCGAAGCATTTAAGATATTTAATCCCATATCATACAAAATTATATTACGTACAGGTTTCACATACTGGCATGTTTATTAACACCAGGAACAACAACAAGCTACATCACAAACTCTGTGATAAATGTTTGAATACTAATACTTTTTTACAGGCTAATGAGGTTATGTAATAAAGAGATTAAATTAATCAAACTATTTTACAGTATAACAAAGCATCTGTTTTTTTTCTTTCTTGTTTTTTTACAGTGGCAAGCTACTACAACATGGTAAAACAGTTGATAAGAAAAAGAAAGAAGTACGATTTATTTGGCACACATGAAAAAAACTAAACTATAATAAAAATCTCTTTTTAAATGCGCCCCTCCCATGTTAGCCAGTCATTAAGAAGGCAGTTGTGTTTAGGGCTTCGTGCCCCCAGCCATGATGCGATGAATCCTCCTGCGGTGGTTTTTGAGTGATTTCAGGTTTGGGTATGTACCCTGACAGACATCGCAGCGATATGACTCTTTTGATTCAGACCGTTTTGATTCAGATTGTTTGTGAGTAAGCAGGTGTTTCTGCAATCCGTCCACAGTGCCAAACCAGCGAAGACAAACGGGGCAACGCACAGGCTTGATGGCCGGCTTGCAAGCCCCGCTCCTCTGGTGAAACATCAGACTGATTGTGTTCGGGAAGTCAGAGTTGCAGTGGGAACAGTGATACGTTTTGGGTGGGTTTGTGGGATTTGTAGCCCGTCCACCTTTGCATCGATTCCAGGATATGTGCCTTCGTAGGGAACAGCGAGTGGAGAAGGTGTTGCCACATCGTGTGCATACAATCCGCTGCTGCTTCTTTGTTGGATTTGGAAGCTGCTGCGTGCGTGGCTGCTTCTGTGGAGGCTGACGCACTGACTGGGGTGGCTGCTGCTGCAGCTGCTGCAGCTGCTGCAGCTGCTGAGGTGGCTGTTGCTGAAATCGAAGCAATAAAGGTTGTGATCGTTGTGGTTTGATTCCCTTCAGCAGCTGGTGGTGAGGATGCATGTGGATCTGCAGGTGAACTTCGTAGTCTGCCCAGGAATTGACAGTCTCTCCACAAGTCGGACATGTGTATGATTCCTGTGCATGCTTCTGCAGATGCACCAAGAGAAGGCTTGGAGATGTAAATCCGACCCCACACTCGCACGTCACCCTCCTTGGAAGTACCGACGGCAGTGACATGATGCCCCAGTTGCCTCCATCATCCTCCTCTGTTGCATTGCCCGACATGCTCGGCTGCACAGTCCCTCTACCCACCTGTCCACCATCTGACATTGTTTGTTGCAACTGACATTTCTTACTGTGAACCATCATGTTATCTTTGCGGTTAAAGGTCCTCCCACAGGCGAAACAAGAAAACAATGGTTTCATATTGCTGTCATTAGGTGGAATGGCACTGTGACTACCACTTTGAGCTTCAGTCCCAGGTCCACGTGGCCTAATTCCACACAGCTGTAGATGGCGCCTCAAAGTAGATTGCCGACTATAGGTTTTCTGACACCTGTTACAAGGGTAACGTTTTATACCGTCTCTGACAAAATAGCGCAGGCTAGGAACCGCCGTTCCTGCATGTTCGACTGACATAGCATTGTCCACCTCTCCGTCACTATCAGTTTTCTCTGTAGTGTTAAGCACCTCCATTTCATCATCCAAGGGCATTGTCCACTCCCCTTCATCACTGTCTTCATTATCAACTGCTGCTGCATCCCAGCTGCTGTTTTCTTCTCCTTGCTTGAGCGAAATCCCACACAGAGAGGCATCCGTGTGCTGCTCCATCATGGAAGATTTGGAGAAGAATGGTGAGAAGCTTTTTGCTGGATGAGTCCAGGCCAACTGTGAAACTTCAGACTGCTCTGAATTTGGAGAGGTCACCTCTACCTTGATGCGTCCAGTAACTTCAGTGCCCACAGCAATACTCTTGGAGGGTTGAGATCCAGCTCCAACCGCTGCACCCATTTTGGCATCACTGTTTGATTCCAATGTTGGCATTATCCGAATGAAGGGATTGGTCACCATTGAGGGGGCTGTCCTTGAGCCCTGGCACTTATGCATTTTGAGGTTCCACCTCCGTGCGTAGTTGTGCTTGCACAATGGACAAAAGAACCCTTTTTTCTTATTGTTTAGACTGTGGAATGGCACTATTTTTTTCGGAAATGGTAACTTATTTTTTAAAGAGCTTGAGGGCGGTATGGTCTTATTTCCTAAGTGAGGGCATACGTGATTGTCAGGTAAAGGCAGCCGTCCAATGATCAGCTGTTTGCAGCGACGACAACATTTAATCCTCTCTTTTTTGTGCAAGAAATGATGCTCTGCAAGTTTGTCCAAGTTTTGAAAGACCCTTCGACAGCGGCCACATTGATATCTTCCATATGTGCCATTACTGCCAGGATCCATGAGCTTTTGACGAGTTTCAAGAACCACTACAGGTGATAAAGTCTTAGTCAGAGAGACAACCCTCTTCTTACTGGATTCAAGAATTCTGCTGATGGATGGAGCTTTTGTCTTTATACCGGGTTTTGTAAGCAGCCGCCTTAACTGTGCAATCGAGAGATCGTTGATTGGGGCCTCCTCAGTTTTTGCTCCAGGTGTTATATCAATGGGGGCGACTTCCTGTTTGGTGGTAACTGCGTTATCGTTTTGATCTTGAGACAGAGGCTGTGGCAAGCACTTCATGTATGCTGATGCGAGCATCTTCATTAGGGAGTTATTTCTAGGCAAACACTCCCCCTTTTTACTGCTGAGAACAGAATTTGTTTCGTCTTGCAAATGCATGTCCTCCAGAGTCTCTGGTATCAGCTCCGCTGTCGCTGATATGTTCTCAAGTTGTTTCTCACGTTCATCTTGAGGGGGTGTACTCTGGCCTTGAGGAGGGGTTACTATGGCAATGTCATTCTCCAGGCTTACATCTGCTTTAAGGTCTCCTAATGCGGGTAGTTCGACAGCTGGAAACCTTGAGGTAGAGGGGCAACTAAGGGCCAAATCTGGCTGAGTTACAGTTGGAATGAATGGTACATGCTGGAGGGGAAAAACTTTATCACAACCTGTTCCACTGCAGATAGCACTATAACTGCCCGGAGGTGACAGTAGCTGTATTTGAGACACATGTGATTGCTTATGCTCCAGCATGAGACTGAAGTCCTGAAACTCCTCTCCACAATCACAAATATAAAAAGAAGGTGAAGGGCCCTCAGGTAAGAGTGGACTGGGGTGCTCACTGGACGAGTCCATACTTGCAAACAGTGTTTCAGGGGGGCTAATGTTAGGCTGTGGCGGGGCACGGACCATGGAGAGTGCACCAGCATGGGTTGCCTGATGTACGAGCAAGGAAGCCAATCCGGTGAAGATGGCTGAACACGCCACACAACGATACACTCTGGCGGTTGAAGTACCCTGTAACCCAAGCATCATGGCAGCCAAACATAAAAGGCAATCCAGGAGTTGTTGTCATGCATGGACGTGTCCTGTAAATCAGACACAACATACAAAAAGAAATAAAGTGAAAATGGACAGACAATCACAATTTTGCAAAAATAGATTTTTCCACATTAAATGTTTCTTCTAATTCTACTGGCACCAGACACCACACCAGAATACTTTTCATTTATGTCACTGCTAAGTGTGGTTGCTTGTATTAACCATGGTCTCTATTAGTAGACAATGAAAGGAATGCAAGCATTAGAAAACTAGTCATATTTTGTGTTCTTTACGAAAATATGTCTATTTGTATTAAACTATACAACAAGCAATTTTAGTTTGTGTAATGAGATATTACAATTCCTACAAAACATTGTTGTTAGGTGGGGTTTAGCAAACTTGGTCTCGCTGGAACAATGTCTAACCAGGCCTTTATTAAAACTACATGCCTGTAAGTAAAGAGAAGGTCATGATTAGTCACTGCTGCTTCAGCCTGCATTTTTCCCCGGCATTCAACAGAGCACCTGAGAGATGCTCTGGATTGCAACATAAAAGAAATGTAGCCACATCTTTCTGCAGAAATGGGATCACACCCCACGACTGCAGATTCAAACACAATTCCCACTGGCTTTGTAAAGCATGCTTTAGCCTCCCCATGACCATGAGCATTTCCACTTTATCCTCACAGCAGGGAACAATCATGTAAACCTGTGATACAGTGATCTTGACTCTAAACAGGATCAACCCATGACAGTCTTAACTAAACTGTGTTGTGCAGGAAACTAGCATTCCTATGTCCAGGACCCACTTTACACCTGAACCTCTATAAAGACAATACACATGCAGTAAACATTATTGGATCACACACTGAAATAACCAACACATACAAACTATCACATTTAAAAAATATATATATATATAAAGAAAAAAAGAAAAAAAGCACATACTTAAAATAAATGCAAATCAACCTACTGTATTAAACTATATATTTGTTATAATTGTTTTTGTTTTTTTAAGGGTTTTTAACATCTATCACTTGCCCGGCTCACTGAGCAGATAGCTGTTAAGAACACAAGTATCTATCTTATCAAAAGTATCTCTAAGGATTATAAAAGCCCCCAGTATCACTAAAAGCTTTCCGATTTCCCCCGCCCACTGTAACAAGCAGGGGGAATAAAATCACGGTTTGCTCATCCTATTTTCTTACACCCGAGTGAGCAAGAGACTCTCGTTAGGAATTTACCTTGACATCTTTCCTTGACATCTTTCCTTGACCTTGTGACCTTTTCCCTGGAGGTCAAGGAAAAGTGGTTAGGACAAGACATACCTTTTTTGACTATTCAACCGTTGCCCATGAGTAGATTCATGCTTTCTTCTGCCAGATGAAACGGCTAGCCGTGAAATACACATTGCGTTTTTCTGGCACTTTAAGCACCACAAGCAGAGTGCCATCTAGTTCCATTATATGTGCGGGAAGGCAGACATCTCTGCGGCCAATACCTCCAACACTTGACATCTCACACTAAAACAATCTACATTGATGTAACCTTACAGGTAAGAGGAAAACAATGCATTTTGGGATGAACTGCCCCTTTAAGTTCACTCCACCTGTGTCCAATGTTTGCATCATTTCAAGATGCTCCATAATTAGCAGCAGTTTGAGTATGAATGTCAATAATGTATGTTTCAAAAGTATTATGTTCATGTGCGACTATTAATTATGGCATATTTTAGGTAACATTCACATGACTGCATTAACAAATGTAAACAAATGACAAAATGAAACCGACCACAAGCCACCAAACATAGCGTGGACATGAACATAACACCGGACACTGAAGGAACCATAGAATAAGAATAAAACCCAAGACACGTTAGCATACATAGCTAACGAATATAGGTTATGTTGTGTTACCAATAACACTCTTCAGTCCCATTGGAGCGTATTTACAGGCTCCTATATTAGGCTAACGAGCTTCTCACATCAGCGCTAGTTTGCTAGCTTGCCATCTAACCCTACCATACATAACCTATAACATAATATATCAGAAGGGCTGCTAGTGAAAGCTAACCAGGGGGAGATGGTCGGCCACGTTCCCGGGCAAGGCCGGGAAAAGGAATAACCAACGCGGCTAGCAAGCTAACTAACGATAGCTACCATGACCTATGGAGCAGCTTCTGCACAATAACCAAACGTTTTTCGTCTCCACGTACTCACCAGCCACACGAGCGTTAGCGCTACTCCTCAGCGTGACAGGGCGAAAGGAGATCTGCAGACATCTGTGCACGCTGAAGCCATAAACTCAAGGGAAACGCGGCTCTTCTCGGCTCTATGGTGAAAAATGTGAGATGTGCCAGGAGGAAGATCAGTGAGACGAGAGCGGCAGCTGCTGCAGGCGCGGAATGGCAAGAAGCAAGGCTTACACAGCGCATGCGCATTTAACCCAAATCCTTCAGAAAAAAGCTCTTTTGAATTATCACACTTTTAGCCAGATGTCTTACATAAAACCCATTAATTGATTTATTCCAGTGTATGCACTCGGTTCTAAGAGGGTCGAAATGCAGACCTCAGTCAATTACCTTTTTATTTTAATTTTAAATCCCCTTAAATATTAAATATTTGATGGCAGGGCATGTATGTTCAGGCACACATGAAGATAATGAATACAAATCTAACACTAATTGCCCCAGACTAATGTTAATGTTGCACTGTTTATTAAGATAGCAAGGTAGTTTTACCTTTAAATTCAAAAAGTTGACTCTGCTAAGATAAAAATGGAGGGGTTCAACATCATTGTTACAGTACAATCAGCTTTGCCTATCAAGCTGTCCCCCGAGCTGTACTGGGATTTATGCATACAGGCAAAAATGAAAGCCCTGTAAGCCCTGTTAGGACATCTAAGAAGTGGAACACTCAAGCTATGGAGGATCTTCAGGCGTGCTTGGACTTACACCTCACTGAAGACATACCACGTACCTAGACCATCATCCCCCCCAAAAAAAACAACCAAAAACAACTACAGACCCTTCGCCCTGACCATTGTGGTTAGGAAGTCTTTTGAGAGCCTTGTTCTGTCCCACCTCAAAACCTTCACTAAGCTACTCCTAAACCCCTTGCAGCTTGCAGGTTTGTTGACATTCAGTTTCATCTGACCTCAATTTCATCCTCCAGCTCCTCGACTCCTCTGGAACCTATTCCAGGCTACCGTTTGAGGACTTCAGTTCTGCCTTCAATACAATCATCAAAACTCCGTTGCAGGACAAGCTTTCCCAGCTGCACATGTTGAACTCCACCTGCAGGTCGATCACAGACTTCCTTTCTGATAGGAAGCCGCATTTGAAGCTGGGGAAACACGTCTCTGACTCGTGGCCCATCAGCACTTGTTCCCCTCAATTCTGCTTTCTTTTCTCTCTGCTCTTCTCCCTGTACACCAACAACTTTACCTCCAGTCATTAGTCTGTCAAGCTCCTGAGGTCCGCAGACGACACCACCCTCATTTGACTCATCTCTGATGGGAATGAGTCCACCTACAGGTGGGAGGTTGACCATCTGATCACCTGGTGTTTTAGGAAGAACACAGCCCCATCCGACCCAATAACCTCGGGTGACTCCTCAGTCGAGGCTGTAGAGTCATTCATTTTTGAAAAGGGAGCTGAACATCAGCTCCCTTATCAAAAAAGAACAAACAGAGGATGTACTCCCTGCAGCAGCTGAAGAAGTTCAACCTGCAAAAGACAATTATGGTGCACTTCTGAGTGACTGCCATCATTGAGTCCATCCTCACCTACTCAATAACCATCTGGTACGCTGCTGCCACTGCCAAGGACCAGGGCAGACTGAAGCGCATCATACGCTCTTCTGAGAGGGGGATAGCCTTCCAACTATCGTCCCTCCAGGACCTGTCCACTCCAGGACCCCAGTGGGTGCAGGAAAGATTGTAGCTGACCCCTCCCACCCTGGACAAAGACTCTTTGAGTTACTCCCCTCATGACCAAAACTTCAGGCCACAAAAACAGTTTCTTCCCATCTGTAGCTGGCCTGGGTCTATTCTATATTTATGTTTCTTGTCTTTGCCAAAATATACCAATGCAAATTACTTGGTTGTGAAAACCTACTTGGCAATAAATCTGTTTCAGATTCAGATTTAATGGATAGTAATTGTAATTGTAACTCCTTTCTCCAGGACTGGAAAGGAGACCTAACTGAATGACCCTGAAGCCCTGTGACTAAAACCCCTCTGTGGGCTGATTAGAGAGCTATTGGTCGGTATATGCTGTGTAGTTTGTAATTGCTATAAGCCTGTAACATGACCTTCACATATCAGATTTAAAGGCAATGCAGTCAGACAGACAGGTAGAATATATGCAGAAAGGTCCTGCATGCAGGACTTGAGCCTTCACTATGGTGCAGCTTCACACAATAGAGGAAATAGTTAAGCATGTCAACTGTAAGGTTGACCATGAAGAGAACTACTGAAGTTTTTATATAAAACGTTGCAATCTCAAGGGTTTTGTGTGACCATTCAGCAATGTTCTGTACAGCAAACTCTACCCTTCGATCCCCACCCCTGCACAAATAATGGCCAGAAAGCACTTGTCCACTGAATGGCCGGGCGTTTCTCATGGCACTATTTATTGGGACCATGATTCTGATGCGAAATAAGATTATTGGTCTGCTCACTAACCTGAGGTACAGTAAAGTCCAGTCACATCCAGTAACTGCAGTTTCCTGCCACTGTAGCTCTTCAGCATAATTCCCCATTTCTAACATTACAAATGTAATACTACTTCCTATTAGGCAGGCAAGGCACATACTGATTCACTTTGCCTCACTGCCTTCCTCAACCCCTAGAAGAAAGCAAGTGCTACTGGGATAAAATAAGACCGCAATCTCTGGCTGCTCCTCCAGGCGTGCAGCTCCTCCAGGACTCCTCTGATCTGGCAGGTATTAAGAGGTTTAAAGCTAAGGACCATATTTTTGCAGTTAGAAACTTGCACACTGATGGTGTAATGTTACACAGCGCAAACCCCAACCAATAAAACTGCTCCCCATAAAGGAACATTTTACAAGAAGAGAATGTTCTTCTTCCTGCTTGGGAAGATGTTTCTTGATCGAGTCGAGTGCATCAGTGGCAGGCACTAATGGATTGGCTTTGAGATTCACAACTCGCTAGCTTTTGATCTTGTGAAGTCCCTTAATCTTTTTAAATTAACAAATAGATCTGGCAAAGTAAAGCACACAGACTACTGCAAACGTTTTGTGAAGATTCATTAGTGGGACAGAGATGGCTGGGCCCACATCACTGGGACTGATTCACAATATCCATCTCTAGGCCAAGATTACAAATTAAAATGATATAATATAGTGACCAAAGCAAACTACTTTATAATACTATGGTTATGCAGCACCGATGAGGGGTACTGCAGAAAGAAGCCCCAGCCAGTTAATCAGGTTTTAAAAAAAAATTCAAATTCAGGAGCTTTTACATTTTCTGGACTAAGAACAGGGCTCATAGAAATCACGATTACTGTATCAGTTACTATGACAACTAATGGCCTGAATCTAACCTGCTATGGCACGCTCTGTAGGGCTGAGCCGGTGCTTCAGTCTGGATCTCCATCCAGACTGAAGCAGTGTTTTCTGCACCAGCAATCTTTCATCTCATTATTCTATGGCATTAAATCTCCTTTTAAATGGCATGCATTAAATTAGATCAACGAAAGAAACATGCATCTCTTTATACTGTAGGAGGAAACCCACACAGCATACAGGCAAAGCTCTCAAAGCTCTCCCTCAAATTTTACGGTTACGGTTATACCTGTAAGCTGATTATTTTTTTTGCACTTTTTAATAACCACAAAACTGCTTCTAAATCCAGCGTAGTCACTACATTTTTGCTCCAGTAAGTCACTCTGCTGATGTACAATATTACACAAAGTATTTACCATGTTTTTGTTTGTGGCAGTAGTATTTAGCTTCCCAGAGAAATACAAAGAAAGAGACCCACAAATAGATTTTCTAGTTGACTTTACTCCTTAATTGAATGCATCAACTTAAATTCCTTAACAAAGTAACATGAGGTTGTGAAAAGAATATTCAATTAGAGCGTATTACGAATGTATGTACAAGAAACTTACAAAATGCAACACATAATACAAACTGAAATTACAAAATTATCTATAGTACATGAAGTCATAAAAAATAACAATAGATTAAAATGACCAGTTTGAAGTGCATCTTACATATTAACAAAACTGACAAATGTATTTCAAAATAAATGTCAAACATAAGAAATGATCATGTTTGATAAAAAGGTTTCAGTATCCATGACTTTACATAAACATTTCATCCCATCATGCATTGTCTGTATTCACACAAAGAATGTTAAACAGCTTTACACAATTTAAAACATTTGGCATAGATTAACAAACGGTCAAGAAACTATGTGGCTAATTAGTGTATACAAATCCCACATTAGAAAATAAAAATACATACATTGTAAATAGAAACGCTGGAGAAGATGCTCCGTCATAGTGACATGACAAGATTTGTTAGTATGTAACAAAGGCAAAAATTGCAAATTGGATCTAAATAGTGATAACAAGTGGAGGTACACAGTCAGATGTAAGGCATGAAATGGATTTCAAGTTACTTAAGCAAGGTATTCAAAGGGAAGCTAAGGTAGATGGTATTGAACAACCACTACTGAGAGGACCCAGCATGAGTCTGTTGATGTTTCTCCAGGAGGTGAGGAAAAGCGAAGGCTTTGTCACATTCTGTGCATTCATATACAACTTGGCCGACATGACTTTCCTGGTGCTGTTTAAGATTATGCCACTTTCTGAACGACTTGTAACACATATCACAGCGGTACTCTCCAACTTCTTTTTCAGCGTGAAATCTCATGTGCAATGACAGATCTTGTGCTGTATTGAATAAATCGTAGCACTGGGAACATTTGAACGCGTTTTTGGCCGACTGAGCCATGTTTTTTTGATGATGCCTTCGCTCGTGCTTGCTAAGGTAACTTTTCCTGGCAAATGTTTTTCCACAAAGCTCGCATTTGAAGGGCCCGTCAATTCGGTGCAGTTTATTTTGATGCTCCAAAAGGCCACTCTTTGAGGAGAACCGCATTGAGCAAACGGGGCAATTGTACAACTCCTCTCCTGTAACGTCGATCTCTTCCTCCTCCCCTGCTGCTTGATAATGAGTTGGAGGGGATGTCTTAGATAATGCATTTGAGCATTCAGCCTGCATTGTTGCATGCTTTTGATGGGAACAGTGCTCATGTTCATCAAGTTTACTTCTAGAGGGAAATGCAGTTTTAGAAGTTTTGGACGGACCATCGGGATGCTTGGGGAAATGACTAATCAACTCAGTGGCACTGGTAAAACACTGATGGCAAACTGGACATTTGAAACCGTTTGATAGAGCTTTAACTTCAGTGGAAGGTTTAATTTCTGTACCATGGCTCTTCAGATGGCTGAGGAAAAGCTGAGAAGAGGAAAAACTATTGTTGCATTGATTGCATGGATATTCACTACCAGACCATGGTAGTTGATGGGTGGCCCTGTGCTTCTTCAGGTGAGATGCATGTAGAAAATGTTTATCGCAGTCTGAACAGGAGTATGGTCGCTCTTTGGCTGCAGTGCAACCATGCTCTGAGAGCTTTTCTGGGTCTCCGAAGCGCTCACCACAAACACCGCAGCGATATTTAAGTTCTTTGGGGGATACTGAGGAGCTTTCAGAAAGTAAAGCAGACGTCTCATGTTCTTTCCTTGAAATTGAAGGTGGGGGGAGGTCACCTGACTTAGAGTGGCTTTTCCGATGCTCAGCTCTGCTACTCTTGGAGAGAAACACAAGATTGCATATGTCGCAAGGGAAGCTCTCTTCACGGTGGATAGACATGTGTTCTGCCAACTGCAAGGTTCCTGTGAAGCTGAAGTCACACTTGGGACATCGGTACGGACGGCTCTTTCCATGAGTATGCTTGTGTTTACGCAGTGCAAAGAGCGAGACAAATCCCCTGCCGCATGCCTGACACTGAAATTCAGACTTGTGCATTCTTTGATGCTGCTGCAACTGGGATGCCTGGAAAAAACATCTACCACATTCTGCACATTCATGTGGTTTTTCACCCAGGTGACACCGCTGATGATCCTCAAGACTTTCTGATGTTGGGAATGTCTTGCCACACACGTGGCATGGGAAGTACGGCGCAGAATCCGAGTTGCTGTCATCATCCCCATCACTTTCACCAGTTGTACTGAATTGACTGCTGGATGGTTTTTCAGCGCGGCTCTTTTCCTTTACAAGATCCCTCTGCTCTTTAAGATGCCATCTTCTATAATGTCTTGCCAGTGATTTTTTGACTGAATAGGCCTTGTCACAGAAACGACAACTGAATACATCATCTGGATGCTCTTCTCTGTAATGACTACATAAAGATGGACTTGTCCAAAACCTGTGATTACACAGTTTGCAAGTAAAAGGCCTACTTGGGTCATGGCATGTTCTGTGGGTTTCAACTTCAGATAAGGTGTAAAACATCTTGGAGCAGTCAGGACA
The DNA here is from genome assembly GCF_900634415.1 of Cottoperca gobio. Classification (NCBI taxonomy): domain Eukaryota; kingdom Metazoa; phylum Chordata; class Actinopteri; order Perciformes; family Bovichtidae; genus Cottoperca; species Cottoperca gobio. Next base: position 13,664,112 of record NC_041370.1, on the reverse strand, counting down.
AGATAATTTCCTATCAATGTCATGTAATTTCATGTGTCTTACAAGACTTCCATAACTAGCGAACACCTGTCCACACTCAATACATGCATTGTGCTTTTTCGCTTGTTCCTCTCTTCCATGGTCTTCAAGGTGACTAATGAGCATTAAGCCATCTGTGAAGCTCTGATCACATTCTGAACATTGGTACTGCACAGCTTTCTTATCTTTACTTGAGCTGCTTTGCACTTGATTATCATCTATTAATTCATCTTTGCAGGAGAAGTTGGTCTGCAAAACTCCAGTGCCAGTTGATTTGGAGGCTTCTTTGAACACTAGAACAGAATCATTCAGCACAAAATCAATCTCTGCTTTCAAAGGGACTTCCAATTGTTGGGTTTTACTTTTCTCTGAAATGTGTCCATATCTACACTTCCTGTTGTGATTACGGAGAAGACTTTTGTTCCAGAAGCCCTTCTTGCATGTTTTACAGCTAAAGGGAAACTCCCTTGCGTGTACACGCAGATGACCAGTTAGGCCAGCTTTATTTGTAAAGGACATATTGCACTCTTGGCAGAAAAATGGAGTGGAGACCTCACTTTTAAAAGCTGTATCTAGATTACAGATTACATTAGCAGCATCACTAAATTGTTTGTCACAACTCTCATCCAAAGGCTCTTCTTTGACATTTAGTATATTTGAGAGATGGTGTTGTAGGGGAGCAGTGGACACTGATGGAGCCTTTGTTTCCAGTTTGTGTGCATTTAAGAAATGCTCTTGAAGCTGTGAAAATAGCAAAAAACGAGAACTACAGTATGCACAAGAAAAGCCTTTTGGTGGGCTTTCAGAAGTTGACTGTGGGCTTTGGCAGCCTGTGGACTTTGATAATCTTGATGTTAAAATTAGTTTTTTGGAGCACTTTACGGAATGACGCTTCACATAATCCTTCCTTATAAATCTCTGACCACAATCATCACAGGCATATGGCCGCTCTCCTGTGTGCAGGCGATTGTGCACGCCCAATTGCCAGCTGTTTTGAAAAACGCGGGGGCAATAGCTACATGCGTATTTATACTTTTTGTTCAAATAAGGCTGAATACGCTGTATAATTCTATTTCTCATCCTTTTAAGTGAGTTTGTCACATTTTCTGTTGGTGGATTAGTTTCCAGTGGTAGAGAAGCATTTGCTTCATTCGAAGGCTTTCGGCACTTTTTCATCTTCCTATGCTTTTTCAGAGATGTTTCATGAACGAATGACGAGCCACAGCATGTGCACTTGAATACCTTTGTAACATGGAACATAGTGACATGCCGGGAAAGTTTAGACTGAGTTGGGAAGCTCCTTGAACAGACTTTGCACTCAAATGTCTCCTGCTTTACAGTATGCTCCATGCCATACTTATTTTGCCAACCCTTGCCAACATAATCTAAACTGATTTTGGGTATACAGACTTCCAATCGCGTTTTTTTACCCCTACAGCGAGTCTGATGTACTTTCAGATGATCATACCTTGAAAAGCAGCTGTCACAGGCTTTACAGCGATACGGCTTCACTTCGTTATGTGTCAAAATGTGACGTCTCAGGCTTCGTGATTTCATGAAAGTCTTCGTGCAGAATTTGCACTTGTAGTCAGCTTCACCTTCCGTTTGGGGCTTTTGTGCTGCCTTTTTGAGAGTAAGCGTCTTTGTCAATTGAGTTGCAGCAGCACCTTTGACGTTTGACTTCCCCTCTTCGTAAACTCCATCACAGAAAGCTTCATGCTGCAAACACATTGAGTGACTTGCATAACGGTGTCCACAGTGCATACATGCGAAGGGTTGCACCCCAGTATGTGAAACAAGATGTCTCAAGAGTAATGACCTGTACCTGAACCTCTGTGTACAGTGAGAGCATTTAAAGTAAAGCATGTTGGTTGCGTTGGACTTTAAAGGCATTTTACGGACCTTCTGGATTGTCTGTGAAGTGCTTTTACAGACGTCGTCATTGGATGATAAGCCAGTGTTGAGCTCTGTAGTCTCCTTGCAGTTCCTCTGATGTTGATCTAATTTTCTAAATCCAAAGTACTGCCCACATCTTGAGCAGAGACGCAGAGTGTTCGTCTTGTGGCCACGGTGATGATTTTTCAGGCGGATTTTCTTACAAAATGTCCGTGGACAATAGGAACAATTATGTGGCCCCTTTGTCTTAGTCACGGAATCCAATGTGACAAGATGTCTGGTTTGAGCAGGCAAACACTTTTCACGATGAAGTTGAAGGTACAACTCACGGTAAAACTGTTTTCCACAACCAGTGCAGGAAAAGGCTTTGTCGCCAGTGTGTTTGACCATGTGGCGCAGCAGATTGCGGCGATTATTGGAATTGCGTTTGCAAAATGGACACTGGTTTGAAGAGGAACCCGATATATGTGAAAGAGAATGTTTTCTTAGTTTTCGGGCATCATTAAATACCTCTTTGCATAAAGAACACTGCAGCTGCTTTGGTTCACTCTGCTGGACTGGATTCAAGGACTGCTGTGGTTTTAATGCTGGTCTCTCTTCAAGCAGAATCTTTTTTCTCTCTCTATTTTTGTGGCGTTCTAGATGCCTAAGGAGATGTGCAGGATACTGGAACTGCAGATTACAGTCTGGGCATTGAAGCTTTCCCCTTTTAAGATGTGAGCTTCTGTGCTGAATCAGTTCTCCAATAGTTGGAAGAATCATTCTGCAGACCATGCACTGTATCCTCCTCTGGTGAACACTTTTTTTATGATCAATCAGATAGGCACGTTTTTTGAATCTTTTTCCACATTGCAGACAGTGGTACGGTCTTTCACCTCTGTGATTGCACTCATGTTTCTTCAGTGATTGTGGTGTGTTGAAGCAAGTTCCACAAAGTGTACAGCTCAGGGCACGACTGCCATTTGCTCCAGTTGATTTTGAGGTATCCTTACTCTCTTTAGCCTTTGCACTACTTGAAATTTCTGGTTTGGACATGGTTGGGGAAACGGAATTCCTGTACCTGAACATTTTACCAGTGAGTTTAAATACCTCATGTTTCTTCATATGTCTGTACTTTCCAGAACCATGACAAAAAACAGCTGGACAAAGATTACATTTGTAACGGGGTACAGTCTTGAGGGCTTGCTTTTTTTGTTCAAGATCCATAGGCTGTTTTTTCGGAACATTTTTCTTTGACTGTGTTTTCTGTTCAATGTCCTTTGTTTTTGTCCTCTCTTTTGCAAGCCGAGCAAGACATTCTCTGAGACAAGTGGCTTTAATATGTCTATATCGGTTGCATGGTAAAGTGAAGGTAACTTCGCACAAGGGACACCGATATTTACCGGAAATCTTATCCTTGCCACCAGATATTGAATGCCTGACACAGTCACGCAAATGTCGAGTCCTGTTGTAGGAGTACTTGAAAAGCCGTGGACAGAGAGGACATTTATATTTTCCTTGTGTGTCATTCTCCACTTTTGGGGTTTTCTCACCACTGTCTTTTGTGGTAGACTGACTTGATGAAACTACCAAACTCTTTCCCTTGTGTATGCTGTAGAAGTGCTTTTTGGCCTTGACTGCAGTTAAGAAGCTTTTACCACAGAAACTACACAGATGAGTTTTGGAGATGTCAACAAGCTTTACATAACATTCGGGTAGATTTGGATAAGGTTTGTCCTGGACTAGGTCCTTTAGCGGTGGTGTTTTAGTTTCTTTGATAACGGCATTTGTAACTGGAAGTTTTAGTTGCTTGCATCTACCACGCATGTGTCTTAGCAGGCTACTAGACTGTGTGAAATACAATCCACAGCCATTACACTTATAGGGTGTTTTGCCAGTGAGAGGGCGCATCTTCTTAATATATGGTTTTGGAAATGCGAGTCCGCACTTGTTGAAATCTTGTTTTCTTTTCTTCGTTAGGCTGAAATCAGATGAGAGCTGAGGGCTATCTTTGGTTACACAACACACGTGTTTTTCTGTTTGCTTATTCTGCATTAAGTAGAGATTACAAGTCTTGCAAAACTGGAAATTGTGCACTGAATGGCAACAATGATAGTGTTCAATTAGATGATCTACATTGTGGGTTGTGTCTTGGCAATCTGCGCAATGATAAGAGTTACTCGTTCCATTTACTGACTCCGATATCTTCAATATTACAACAGGCTGCAGACGTTTTCTTGTTGAGTTGAGTTGAGTTTCTTGTCCTTCTGAATTGTTCATGCTATTATGGTCAGGTCTGGCCACAGAAGTGTCAAGTTGTGTTCCATCAGCATCACATAAAGAATCTTCTCTTGAAAGAGGTTCACCATACATCATTCCAAGTGCTGACTCTGCAGATGTGTCCAACTCTTCTAACGACTCTCTTGCACATTCAGCAAAACCTCCATTTTGACATCCTGGTTCTAGGGCCACTGGACTTTGATGTAGTGTCTGTTGCTGATCTGGAGAGGAGGTTGCATTTGTTTTGTCAGATGGACTTGTCCATTCCTTTTTGAAACAGGGATTTATGTCTTTGCTTGAGCCGTTTGGCTGTAAGCAGGATTCTATAGGACTAGCAACATCTTGTTCGTTCTTGTCACTAGTATCAATAGGAAAATTGTCACTGGCAACACTTTCATAAGATTGGTGCTCAGACAACGGCAAGCAGGATTCAACATCACGACGGTTACCTTTTGAGGTACTTGTGCATTCCTCCAGTTTATGAGCGGAATCTTTACAATCGGGTTGTTCTGAAGATTGAGAGGTATTTGACTGAATTATGTTTTCATTTTGACCATCAGTGGAATTGGGATTATGGTCAATTGATTCCTTAATTTCCTTTCTTAGAACTTTTTCATCCGAGTGATCTTGCACATTGTCCAAAGTCATGATATTCGGAGCACTTGCAGGAATCCGCTCTTCCTCATTGCCATCTGGGTATTCTATTCCATCACCAGTCAAGTTTGCAAGGCCACTAATCGAGATGTTTGAATTATTTCCTCGAGTCAGATCTCTCTCCACAGCCTCCTTTTGTTTCTGATCTGGACACCCACCACAATCATTTCTACCCTTTACAGTCTTGCTCCCTTTAGTTGTCACCATGTTAGAAGTAGTAGAGGACTGATTTTGTCCTGTGTAAGATTTGACAGTTTTTTCCATCTTGTCTTGTGCACGTTCAACTACGTTTTCTCCTGCAATCCCATTTGATGGGCTAGATAAATTTACATTAGTCTCCGACATATTAGGGCACAGGCTCTCAGTGGGAAGCATCATTTTTCCAGCATCAGTGAAAAGCCATTCTGATGAACTGGGTTTTGTAGTAGCAGATTTTGGCACGGAATTACTTGCAATGAATTTACAAGAGGGCCTTGTTTCACCTGCATCTGCATCCGAGCAGCTACTGACGTCTGAGTAGTCCTCAGTTAATGATGAAGCTAGCATTCCACAGTCTTGCTTAAGATCTTGTAAATCTGTTGCAAAAGATGTCGATAATCCTTCTGTGGCAAAATCTGAGATATCACTATTTCCACTTCTTGGCAAGTAATCTTTTTCCATTTGTTCTACATCAGTTTGCCATGGCGTTTCCTTGCAGTATCTTTGATAAAGACAGTCTGAACTGGGATTTTCCATACTGAGACTTGAGTAATTGTCTGTGTCGAAGTTTGAGTTTGTTGCAGGGGCTTCATTAGAAGCCACTGTGCCAGGGAAGTCATGATGTCCAATGAAGTTCTCTATATGCTGGGGAAGACTTCCCTCTGACTCTGATGTCCTTCTCAAAGTGCTTGGATCTGATGATAGAGGTGGAAGGTTATGGAAGTATGAATCCCATCCCTGAGCCATTCTCCACCAGGATTGGAAGCTGGGGCTTATTTTGCCCAATCCTGAAAAGCACAAAGTTGTATAGAATTACAAAAGATAAACTACAACCATTATCATGTCAAAGTAATTACACAATAGTACAAGAGAAAATGCTGACCTTTTCTTGGACACACAAGGACTAAGACTATCCAAGATCATGTGGGTTGCATCTGAATAGAAACCTCAAATATTGATAAATATTTTTGTTGACATTTTAATCTACAAATGCTTTCAAAATTTAGGTCAGGCTTGGCCTGAAAAAAGAACATGGGGTCGCTGCCATGTGGGTTCACTACCCAAAAAGGGGCACAAGGGTGACTGGCCAGGTGGTGGGCTAAGACATAAGGCTGACCCATAGCTACGGGAACTAACTTTTGAGGCGTGAACTGAAGGGAAGCCGGAACTTGTGCAAAAGGTGGTACAATGCTAACTAGATAAAGGCTTGCTCACCTAGACGCACAGTGGCTGAAAAAAATTGGTTGCTTAAGAAATTTGTCATCTAATATACTAAACCCTTCCTTGTTCCAGCTTGTCAAAAGTGAGTATTTGCTGATTTCACTTCTTTCTCATTCTTCTTGGACTTGGTTTAGGACTGTTTGTTGGACAAAACAAGCATTCTGAAGATGTCCCTTTACAACATTTGACACCTTCTTGAAGTTGCAGCCAGAGGGACATCAGTGCCTGTCACATCTGAAACCCAAGAACCATCTGGTGGAAACCAGCAATGAAGGAAGCCATCATGCTGAAGGAGATGGCCTTTCAGGCATGGCTGGCCTGTGGAACTCCTGAATCAGCAAGCAATTATTAGGATTGCAGCTTCTGTGGTTGTAGAATCAAAGGATTATGTACGTTAAGATTTTTGGGAGGCCAATTAAAAAAACACTTTTGAAGGCCTCAAAAAGATTCTGGCCACCCAGAACAACTCAGTAAGGGGAGGGCAGGGGTTAGCCATGGCTGTTTTCAGCATGGGAGGAAAACTGCTGAACAATACTGGGGATATGGAAGGGTGGTAGACAGAAGTCTTTGAGGAACTCAGCAGACACATCCTCTTAGGATACGTTCAGAGACAGTCTGATCGCACAGTGGGGATACCACTGAAGAGGTCTCCCGGGAAAAAATATCAAAGGGTCGTCCAGCAAAAAAGTTTAACCAGATTTGTTTTTTTTGCCAAGTTTGACTGTAATGCAAGAAGCTTCTTTTGCCAATCACCATCATGCATGCACACATTTGTGGTGGATTATTTTGTCTCATGAATGCTGTATTTCTACCATTTACCTTTTAACTGCTTAATTAAACCTTTGCAATGGAATGGAATCCTTAAGATATTCACCTGTAATTCCTTTCAAACAAGAATTTCCCAAAGACAAAAAAGAGAACACACTTACAAACGTTATAATAAAAACCTTTTTTACCTGGTGTTTAAAGTCTGCTGGTATTTATATATTGACAGACATCAATCATGGCTACCTGTAAAAAGGAAAGAAATGCAATCATTATTAATACCACTATTACTTGTTTCGCATTGCGTTTTGTAAAATAAAAAGTTGCCTTGAGGGCTGGCTATTGCTCTAGACAAGACAGAAATCAAGGCTTGTGCCAGGAAAATGGGTAGGGCCGTTATCCCTGTGCCACACGTTAAACATGCTAGCTTGCATTACAGATTTTGACAATTTCACCACAACCTAATCTGAGAATAAATATGGACGGTAGGAAACGTTCAAGCCCAGATCAATGTTCTTGACAAATTGGTGCCCGATTACTAAAAAACAGGAAATCATGGACACCGCGGCAGACATGGCATGTGGGTCCCCGACTAATTTTTAACAAAAGCAACAAAGGCTCATCTGCCAGCTCATGCTTCAATAAACATATTGCACCATTTTTCTTAAAACATTAACCAGGAATTCCCTGAGCAGGACAATAATTAAAAATCTAAAACCCTAACCCACAAAAGCGACATTTCAAGAACAACAACCAGTAATTAGGATTGTTGTCAATATAGCGCCATTGCTCAAACGAAAGAGCAATGCCGCTGTACAGCCCAAATTAAAAGTAGTTAAACTTTTTTAATACAGCAGCGTACACCACTTGTCATGTTTAAGGAACATTACACAGATATCTTTTTATTCTTTCCGTAAATATCAGTCTATGGTAAATATGGAGGAGAGGTTGATCATTTTAGTGCAGGGCTACCAAGAGCTTTAAGATCTGTCCAGTGTTTCCCCTATATTAATTTGTGTGCTGCTGCTAAAATGTCACACGATCATTAATATCCTCTGCTCTCGTATGGGTGTCCGGCGCACGCACACACACGAATCAGAAACTGTTTTTTCTAAGGAAGATACTGCTGGCCCATGAACAATATTTGAATACACACTTAGATGGGAGGAGACCCCGGGGTAGACCCAGGACTCGGTGGAGAGATTATATCTCCTCTCTGGCCTGGGAACGCCTTGGGATGCCCAAGGCGGATGTGGCCCTGAGAAGGGAAGTTTGTGGTTCCTTACTGGAGCTGCTGCCCCCACGACCCGACCCAGGATAAGCGGTTGACGATGGATGGATGGATGAACACTTAAAAAACATCGCCTGGAAGAACAGAATTTTCTCATAGACTTCTATACCAGAGCCAGATGACTTCTGGCCGGTTGCACTGACATCCGACATGATGAAGACCATGGAGTGGCTGCTGTTCCATCACCTCTGACCCCAGGTCCACCATGCGCAAGTTCCTCTGCAGTTCGCATACCAGGCAAAGGTGGGCGTGGATGACTCCATCCTCTGTTACACAGGGCTTACTCTCATCTGGACAAGGGGAGTGGCCCCTACTCCTGAGGGATAAGCTGACAGAGATGAGGGTGGACTCACATCTGGTGAGATGGATTACGGACTACTTTACAGAGAGACCACAGTACATCAGGCTGAAAGGCTGCACTTCCGACACTGTGGTCAGCAGCACTGGAGCGCCACAGGGGACGGTACTCTCCCCTGTCTTGTTCACCCTCTACACCTCTGACTTCCAGCACAACTCTGAGCTCTGCCACATGCAGAAATACTCAGATGACACTGTGATCGTCTGCTGTGTCAGGAATGGACAAGAGGGGGAGTACAGGAACCTGGTGGGGGACTTTGTGAGGTGGTCCAAGTCGAACCATCTGCAGCTGGACACCTCCAAGACCAAGGAGATGGTGGTGGACTTCCGGAGATGGGTAATGTTGTATATCATACTGGCTACTGGATGCCTAAATTTCCCTCGGGATTAATAAAGTATCTATCTTTACAATCTGGCTTCTTTTTGCAAGCAGAGTTGGGTCCTGCTGGTTATTAGAAAGAATGCAGGTTTAAGGCAATGTCTCATCGGCTGGTGGAGTTTTTTTTAAGAGCCAGAAGTGGTAGTGGTTTAAATTGTCCTTCTTAAAATTACCATCGCTTCCAGCTGCAATGCCTCATCAACATCATGTGATCAAGCTAACACAGATGTGGATCCTCTGAAAACATCAATAAAAAAGGCCAGAGAGAAAGGATGGGGCTACTGTCAAAACAACTAGCCTAATCCTATAAGCAAATCAATGTGCAGGTCATCTAAAATCCTTTCCCAGAGTAGGCATTTTGACTTGTTCAATGATGGCATTAATAATGGCTGCATTTCTTTTTGGTTTTCCAATGCCAGGGTATTGTGCATGCTGGATCCGTAGAATAGCTTACTGGCACACTAAAACAGAACAGAGCTATCTATCACCACCTCCTCTTCCTTTTATGACCCCTGTACTGGACAAACACGTCTGTCTCCACACCAGTCAGTGCAACTGTTAACTGCAGATATGCCGTCAACACAACCCCCTTAGTTTCCAGTGACAAGTCCGACAGCACAACATCAGTAATGTTAAACAGTGTTTTGTACGATATGTTCAGATGCATTTAAAAAAAGGAAATATACTGTCTACGTAACAATGCACTTAAAGTAAAAATGGGCAGTAGATGAAGTTGTTCAACAATGAAGAAAGACATGCTGGGACTTCAGAGAGATGTTTCTTGCTCAATGAAGTCAGAACAGACATTGTGCTCACATGTGCAAGGTATAAGATGTCTTTGTAAGTACAGAAATACAAAAATGTCTGGATATTCTCCCAGGTATTCTGGTGAATCTCTGCTAGCAAAATTAGCTGCTTAATGCACCAGGCTCCCCACATCTAAAACAAAGAAACAGAGAGAGAAAGAAAACGGTAAATAAAAAAAGGCAGAGATAGGGAATGGTCCTTGACCAGATTCATACCGGGAGCACTCTGGGAACAGAGATACTGACTGTGCGGTCACTTTTCATGTCAACACACACTCAAAGCAGATGAAAGATGACGCAGTGACAGCGGAGGCATCTAAAAACACTGCCAATTTGCCAGGAAATATTTCTCCCAGGGAAGTGATCAGAAGTTGAAATGACTCTCTGAACGTGGGATTTAATTTACCGATCTTCGAAAAAAAACTTGCTTCACCAGGCGGAAATCCCAGTGACATCAAGATCGAAAAGTGGCTAATGGTATGTTGTTATGGTTCAGCGGCAAATGCCGAGAGTGGCATGTAGCCTGCGTGTAGAAAACGGCTCATGTCACAATAGCAACAAATACTCATTCAAAGGATTTATGGTGAATAATTATTCTGCCATACTTATGTCTGGTTAATGTTCCGTGACGTGGAATTTATAATGCGTGATCACATTCTAATATAAAATATGCCAAAAATACTACCAATATAATTTAGGTAGTTGGCTCTAAATTAGAGAAACTGCGCTATGTTGCTCAACTTTGTCAATTAAAAAGATAAAACATATTCACTAATGGGAAATATGTGTCAGGGGACGTTACTGCCGTGACAGTCAGACAGTGGCATACCACTTTTAAGCGGCACCTGCCATTAGGAAACGGTGTAAGCCGGTGGAACACCAGCATATGGTGGCATACCACTCCAGGGATTGACATGTCACTAAACCATGGTGGCATACCTAGTGGTTAATTGTCATTCTTTAAAAAATTTATAATCTGTAAATGGGAAATATTTGGTTAATGCGACCTGATCTTATTCAGACCAACTTCAGAGTAACTTAGGGGTGTCTATATGCAAGTATGACACAAAACCATCACACAAGGCCTCCTATTGAGTAAAGTACTGTTAAACAATAAGGTAATCCAAGTTTAAAGAAATTTAGAAAGGACTCTTCCAGCTCACTTCACTCTAACAAATGCACTAAACTACTAGTTTTTTCAAGAAGACAGCATTTCCATAAAAAAGAAAGAAAGAAAGTTGATTGCCCAATGGAATGGCTATAGAATAATGATACCATCAGCATTTAGATTGGTTCCCTATAAGCGTCACTTTCCCTATGCAATTTGGTCTGCCACCGGGTACGATCTCGTGGGAAAACGAAGGCTTAATTGATGGCACCAGGGAAGTTTGCGCAACAAAAACAGGAAGGAGGATAGCGCGGAAGAGAGGAGGGAGAGGCGCTGTGGGCAGAAAAGCCATGGGCATTGGGAATATTTTTCTTGTATTTTCCATGATGGTCTGAATAAGTCACTAAATTTGTTGCAAGTAGAAGGCTTTGAGGAAATCAGAAAGCAATCCGGTTGTCTTTGCAACATCAGCGCTAACAATAAAACCAATTGGAAACACTAGGGGGGAAGGGAGATGGTGAACACTTTTCTATTGCCACTTTAAGCATGGGCAGTGGGGCACTGTCCTCCACTTCAACTGCATATAACGTTTTCAATACTATGGATTCAGTAGGAATGATGTGGAAGTGTGTAACAAGTGTTTTGGGGCAGCAGTAGCAGTAGGGAATTGGCTTGGGTGCCAATTCACCTCCTGGGCACTGCAGAGGTGCACTTGAGCAAGACCCCCACACTATTCCACTGTCTGCTGTAAAGTTTGTCTAAAGTCTGTGGCAACTAAATTGCAGCTGCACAACTAATTTATTCCATCATCTCAAACAGAGGCTTGCAGCTGATTGGGAGAAGTGTGTGGCACTGAAATTTGCACAAGACAGCAGTAGCCCTACAACACCTGCTAAAAAGCAGGTAACATTAGTATAATCATTTTTCTTATATACCATATGAGAAGAAGAGGAGCACAAATGAAAATGGCAGAGCTGGAAGACCGGTCAACTACAACAGGAATAGAGAGACAGTTGAGACGAGGACGGTGTGTCGGCATTGCTCCACAGTTGTAGGGTATGTGGCTGGAAACACATTGAATATGCTATCCCACGTTCACTGTAATCTGGCCAAGCAATACCTCCCTATCCCAGCGAAGAGTGTCCCTTCAGAGAGGGTCTTTAGTGTGGTAGTTTGCAGAGGGGAAGGGGGGATGCATTGTAACATGCCAAAGGACATGCCTCAAGCCAGAGGCCGTAGACAGTGTACCTTGCAAAAAACACAACCTTACAGGCACTTCGTGTATGATTTTGGTATTAAGCATGAACATAAAAACCAAATGTCTTTGTAATAATTCCTTCCATTATTGTAGGTCTAGTTTGTTAAGATTTTTTGTATTTGTTTCAATCGTAAATGGATATGTTGTGAATAAAAATCAGAGATTTTATGCTAACGCCATATCGCCCAGCCATATAGCTGGCTGCATGAGGTCTAATTAAGACAAATCAAGTGGTTATCTTCCAAAGTTATTCTTTTTAGCACAATATTACTTTGTGTTTCCACAGACAGTAGCTCAGTGAAACACAAGGAGGGAATCTTGTACTAAAAACACAAGGTGGCATGCGTGACAGGTCAAAACCTCTGCACACATATAGGCCCAAATACCCGCCATGTTTTGTTCCCCGCTTGACTTAATGCACAAATCAATTTAAGCACAACAATGTAAAAACATGCCACTTTAACTTGTCTTGACCATGTTGTGTAGTTAAAGGAAGGAGCTGATTGGGCTTCAGCACATGACACGACAGCTGACCTGGCAAGGTGAGTACCTGCTGCCATGGTGGCAGAGCTTCTTGCTTACAGTTAAAAGTGGCACGAGCATCCTACAATTTACGCACCCCCCTCCCACTTATTGAGCTCTGTCTGTGACTGCAACTGGACTGCTTGAACTTGACAGGAGTGGCAGAGGTCGCTGCTAAAAGAGTGCCTTTGACACCTAGCAGTGGTTTGTAACATACTTAGCAGAAAAGAATTCAGAAAAGTCATGTAAGCCGATAGAATATATAGGAGGCATCAAATACTTTGAATCCCCATGAAGAATGCTTCATTTTGATTTGACAATTTACAGCAGTTCTTATGTGAGCAACTATGTGCACGTGTTATACTCAAGGACAGAAAAGCCCTAAAAGCCAATACTGTCTTGCAGAACATATGATCCCTCTCCTGGGTCGACACAGAAGAACAGTGTCCTTCTCTATGCCCTTGCTCGTTGCTGTTGAACTGTGGCACGCTATTTTCCCTCTGTCAGTTCTGGCCTTGACTGCTAGGATTAAAGCAGATCAGTTAGCGCACAACTGCTAAGTAACTCCACCTCCATTGTTATGACCCCACTGGGTAAGAAAGACCTGATTGGGGGCGGGCCGGAGAGCATGTATAAGAGAGGACGGCTCAATCAAACTGATGCAAAGCAATTAATACAGCATGTGAAAAAACTATATGAAGCTTTTTGCACAAATTGTTGTGGGAACCAGCCACCGTCACCACTTGAACAAAAAGTAAAAGCTGATATAAATCACCGTAAGGGGAGAGTTAAACAGCTACAGTGACATGCACAGCACTTTCTGTTGCGTTTATCAAACTGTAGTAAATTACAAAGCCTTCAACATGACTGTGTAGCCTTGTAAACGAGGCACAGGTGTCTTTGTTTTTGCAAGGAGCACAAATGCAATAAACAACTTGTTACAAGAAAAACATATAAACCTAGCTCAACACAGCTAATCAACATGAGCCAAAGCCAGACCACACAGATTACAAAAAGGACATTTGATAGTGAAATTCTAACCGTGGGCCAAAATCCCACCCCGTTACAGGTAAGCTTCTCTTTCACTACTTTTCAGACCCTCCCTTTAGATGTTTTTTTCACTTTTTAAAGCATTAACTCTAGAAAGCTGAAAGATACTTTCGTTTTTTTATATCCAATTGACAAAAAAAATGGGTGCCAGTCAAATAGGAACAATATTCATTAACCTTTACAAAGACAATAATGTTCCGCTTTGATTGACACTGTCAGGTATTAATAAAAAATGTAATATATAAAAAGATGGCGCTTTTTAACTTGACATTATACTGAGATGTGTTTCTAAAGTGTTGCCCACCCAATGTACAAGCAGGGGGAAATAATATTAGAAACGAAATTCCATGTAATGCAGTCCAGTGCAACAGAAAAACGAAAAGGCAGAATATGTGGCCGAGCTGTGCATTAGATCATATAGGTGTACTTAAGGAAGTGGCCGGGGAGTGTATATGGTGTGACAGGGGTTGTGCAGAGGGATGTGGGATTGCAGACTCTTATCTCTATTTATGGAAAGATAAAAACTTTTTACTTGGATTCATTTTACAGACATAAAATAAACACTCAATGACTGAGACTTGTCGATCAGAGATTATCCAAAAAGGTGCCCTTTCTTTGCAAGCACTAGGTTAAATGGTTTCCCCATGCAACAACACCCTTCAGCAGTGCTTTTGCTAGAAGACTAAGGACTAGTGAGTTTATAACAGAGATACATCAGCCAAGATAATTAATCTTGATATGTGAAATCTATTTAGGGCAACATTATAGGACAGTGCATATTTACTTGAGGATGACACCTTTGTTGTAGAGTTTACTGAGCCTTTTATAAACCTTGTACTGCACTTAAGCCACAAAAAACAGAACTGTCACAACCCAGGGACTTAGGAATTATTACCAGCAGGTGTATATAACATCGCCGAAACTTCCTCTTGTTCCTGGTGATAATTGAGAATAAGAGCTGATCGAATTTAAATTATCTTTGCATTATCGTTTTAAATAGGAAACGACTATGCATGACCACCTGGAAGCTGTGTGCTGCTCTTGTGTTGATAGTGATATTGTAAGATGCTGTACTTTTATCCAGCCTGGACGGAGGAGAGCACACACAAAGGAAACGGTAAGATGTTATCTGCTAATAAAAAAGACAAACATCATCATCAGCGGTTAGGTGTGTGACTCTAGGTGTTAGACACTACACGTGTTAGATTCATTTTACACTGACGCTGGTTATTATCTGGGTAAAGCTAACTAGCTACTTCAGTCACTAGCACAATGTTAGCTAGCACTGATAACCAACAGCTAATGACTCATGTGGTCGTAAGCAGGACCTCTTACCGGATCAGCGCTCCGTGTTTGCTCCTGGGTGCTTCGCCGGCAATTCCTTTGTGACTTATCGGCTACATGGTCTGTGTTGAACTTCCAAAGACATTACATGCCAGCTCTTTTTGCCAGTACACCGAGAAAGCGACTGTCCTCCTTCCCGGTGGCTTCCGTTATTCCTGAGAAATATCGCCAGGAGATCTCTTTTCTTTTTGGACTGTGAGTCGATGAAGATCGTGGAATCTAAACATCCAGTGTGTTCCCCTCACGACGAGTGCTACACGGCTTGTTGTGCCTAGGGTAGCGGCGTCACATCCAAATCCGCCTCCATTATCTTTATTTGCGCATTTTCACACAATGTGCCCGAAATTGTGCGCAGGTTATACAACTGTCTGGTTACAACCAATAACAAGGTGCAGGGTCTCAGAGAGAGCCCGCCCCTGCATGTTCTATGGCTGACACAGCCAGAGCCTGAAGTGGCGGCAGCACGACTCCTTCCGGGCGACCGCACCACACCATGGTGCCTCCTTGCTGCTGCAGCTGCTCCCTATGTGCTGTGGCGCAGGCAGTACTACTTGCACTGACAGTCACTGCACTGATCAATGAAGTCCTCACCGAGGCTTCAGTGCTCCCCTGTGCCGTTTCAGTACCACTCTGTTGCTGTTACATGAGTATTATCACCTTTACTGGGGGACTCAATCAGACGTACCTACTTGTCTGCTGGACTAGATGTGGTTGGTCTTTAAAGGGTTAATACGTTGCATACCACCATTTTGTGTGCACGAATTGATTCAAAATGGCGCCACCTCTTCTCGTTCAGGTCTATTACAAAACCCCTTTGGCTGAGGGGGTTTATAAGAACCACTTAGAATGAGGGGAAAAACACATTGTTCTAGAAAAGAAAAAAACTATACAACCATGGCATAATGGGTGAACAGGAAATTGTCTGATATTCTGTGATCAGACAATTAATATACTTCTTGTGCATTTATGCTCCCATCAAGTTAACGATGCTTTTACCTCAGAATGTGCAGATCCCTAAGTAGTTGATCCTAGGTCACAGAATGTATTTAAGTATGTACAACAGAACTATGCAAATGAATATGGAACAGCTTTCTGACCAAGTCCCAACGTATAACGCCCAGAGTTAATCTTCTGATATAAAAGAACTGATTTGAAAATGGCCTCTCCCCTCTTTCTCTCCAAGAAAAAAAATCCCCACACTGCAGCTCAAGCCTGCTGTCAGTATGCTTGTCACTAGAGGGTTATCAGACTGGCTGTAAAATGAAAAGAGTTGGGATAAAGAAAGAAACACTTTTCCCCCCATTGAAAAGTTTTAATAACCCCAACCCCTAGAAGGCAGTGCTTCCCATGTCACCAGCAGTACTTGAAATAATGGGTCTCTATAAAGTCTTATGTTAAAGGCAGGGGTATGCTTAACACAAACTTGTTTGTAGTTTGTCTTCCGGCCACTGGCCAAAAGCTGTTCCGAACAGCCACACGTGTAGGCAAGACAAAAACCCTGCTGTAGTAGAGATGGGTATAATGTTATAATTGATCAAATAGAGATAACGGCACACACTTTTGGACTCTCCTGAAAGGTCTTAATGGTGTGGGCACTTGTTTCTACACACCAAAGGTGAAAGATAAAAGAGAGCTTTGGAGAGAAGCTCACCTCTGCACACCATACAAATTGATGCGTAAAGTGGCCATGATTGTGAAAGTTATAAAGATTGGGGGGCTCAGCCCCCACAATTCAAACATTGGAAAAGTGTGTGTGTGGAGGGAGTTCAGATGTTCCTTGACAATCTGACAAGCATACTGGCACCTTAAGCCCAGAACTTCAAAAATTAGGTTTCCCTGATACATCCTGCGAGTATGCATTGGGGTTTCAGTGTACGTTGGTTGAGAGCAAGGCCCCTGGGAACAGCATAGTGACATAGTGCTGCAATACCGACTCTGTATAGCAGCATTTCATCCTAAAAGTACTTTTTCCCATACACAATCATTGGTAAAGGAGCGTCATAAACAGGGGTTAAATTAGGCCGGTGCTTTCCAGGGGTCAGCCCTGGCACATAGAGCCTAAGCTCTTCTATGTTTTTAATGGGGTTCCTTAAAAGCTACCAAGCAGATCAGCGACCTCAGTCTACGTGGCGGTAAAGAACCTTAATGCTGGTTGCCAACCACCATAAAACAGAAAAAAAAGAAGTTGCGACCTCAGTGCACTTATCCGTTGGTCTTATCACAGCAGGCTGGTTGCCAACAGCAGCCCTGGGTCTAACCTGCGTAACGGCAGCAAGAAAAGATAGCTGATCTGGCCAGGATCTGAGGGGCTTGGGTTTGCTACAGCCACTTACAGAAGGTCTCTCCCAGGAGCAGCTGCCCGTTCTCCTCCCGGCGAAGTAGCTAGTTTCCTAGCGTCAAGTGAGGCGCTAGGAAACTAAAGGTCGTTTTCATTGTTCTGTTGTCAATCAATTATCCTTCCTGTTTCCTAAAAGTGGATCTTACGACCAAACAGTGGATCTGCCAATAGCAGAACCATGTACATGACAAAGTCAGAAATCCCATGAGTGGCCATCAGATGGTCGCGTAGTATTACCTTCCGTAATGTTCAGCTCATGGCAGATAACCAAAATCTAGCAATAATCAAAAGTAAGATGGCCCTTTTGGTTGTTTACACAAAACAACCATTGCAGCAGAACTGCAAGGTTGTGACCTAGAGGATCCTGACTGGTTGCTCTAGAAAAGGGTTCAATTAATCCTCTCTGTGTGCACACCACATATTTCCTCAGGTTTGTGACTGATGCTCAGTTACCCAACCTGTCAAGCTGCCTTCACATGATAGGAAATGTTCTCTGCGCTCACCGCAAGATAGGGCACAGAACCTTGCAGTGAATGCAACTAGTTTGTTTTGTTTCTATGGTTACCTCCCCTGCTTGACTGTGCCGCTTCATACAGCTGTTATCTCATTGGTTGCGCTTTGAAAGGTCAGCGGCAATCGAAGTCAAAGTTGAAATAATTTGAACTTTGAGCGCAATGCTTGGTGGCAATTTTGAGAGGTGCATCACTCTCTCCATAGGAAAGCAATGGCACAGCCAGCCAGCTTAACATATGAAAGGTGCTTCAGGCTACGTGATTTGAAAACATATTCATGTTGCAGTTCACATTTTTGTTTTGGCTCATTCTTGCTTGGTAGCTAACTAACTACAAACACGGGTTTCAATACCCAGGTCACAATAAAAGAGAGAGGTCCTACTTCTCTGTCTACTTGACAAGATCATTTGGGGTCACAAGATATTTGTAAATCACAATGTGTATATTTGTAGATCAGGCAGCTTGATGACCAAGAGACCTCCGCACCCCCCTAGTTACGGCAGTAACATAAACGGCAACAGATATACACAGAAATGTGCAGGCGCAGAAGGGATCATTCTAGGGTCATCGTATCAGCGACTCCCATTGGCAACAAATGTTCAGGAATGCGAAGCAGAAGAGGGATCATGTAGTGGTTGCAACCCTTTATGAATTGGTCAGGTCGACATCTAAGTTAACATTTTCAGAGGGGTGTAGAGGGGTCTTGGAGTGTTCACCATCCAGAAGTAACAAGTGCAATGGATGAGGCTCATGGTCTACACCCACTGTAGTTAGCCTAGTGCAGGGGTTCCCAAATGGTGTGCTGCGGCACACTGGTGTGACACAATAACTGGTTTGAAACAATAAGGCCTATAGATCATGTGCATGTGACGTCACGCTTACGTCCCAACCCGGAATTCAGCCATGTTGGTTGGAATACACAACCAAGACTGCGGCCGTTCACGTGTGAGTTGCTGCAACGCTTCGTAATTTTCTTTGTTTTTAAACGTCTAAGATTGAAAGAAAATGCCAATCGTGTGCGCAGTGTATAGTTGTGGTAATAACGCTACTCGTGACCCAGAGAAACAGTTCTTTAGATTTCCTACAATCATCAAAAACAACGATCCACAAAAGAGGGATGAATTGCTGTCTACCGAACGCCGTAAACTGTGGTTTAGCAACATAATTCGTAAGGATTTAACAGAAGAAAAAGCACAATTCACCTGTGTGTGGCGACCACTTTATATCTGGTAATAGCTCATGCTAAAGCTATGTTTACGTTAAACATTTGTGCTTATGATATACCCGGACACTGTAAGACCTTAATTCTCGTCACTAGGAGAAGCGGCAAAGCTTTATGACGTAACATCGCCGCTCTTCTCACTCACAAACCACGGCTTGAGCGGTGTATCTTGAGATCTTTGAGAGTGATTTATACGGGCATGGACGAGCACCCTGTCATCTTTCACTGGTTTGGTAAAAAGACTACCAACCCAGCCAGAAACAAATAAATTATAAGCATCTAAGCTCTTGTATGCCTTCATTTGTGCGTTGGTTGCCCTCAACGTTTGTAGCACAAGGTAGTTCACAATATCCAGATAGTCAATCGGCGGTAATGAATCTAAAGCCTCAATATAATCCGACGGCTTTAGCGTGTACGGGTCAAGGCCGCAAATTTTGACTTTTTCTCTGAATCTTGCCTTTGCAGAAGACTCCAGAGAGTCAAAAATACTTTGAAGAAGTCGGAGTTGTTGTTGTTCTCTTTAGAAGCCATTGTTGATTTGTTTTCCAACCAACATGGCGTCGCATGCATACATCATACAGTTTTGTCACGTGTTTGCACACTACCTATTGCATTTAACTGTACACAAGGTTATGAATGATTTTGTATTTACTTCAGTGTTTCCCCTAGGTTTACTGCTCTGCGGGGTGCTGCCTGGGCTGGATGAGGTCCGTGCGTGGCGGAGATTTTTTAAGTTCTCTCCTTACTTTTTCTCCGGTCTCGGTCTCTGGCTGTAAGTGTGTACACTCGCGCGCGCGTGTGTGTGTGTGGGTTCGGAAGCGGAGCTCCGCCCTCCACGAAGCAGAGGAGAGGAGAGAATGTAAATACGCAAAGCAACTGAAACATGCACATAAATGAGATAAATGACATAAGAGTTTAGTTTATTGAATAAAAGAGCACCTGTTCAATGTGAAAAGTGAGTTGTGAATATATATAAAAATAAAAACGTCTTGAATGTCAGGGGGGGGGCCCTGCGAAGGGAAACACTGTACTTTATACTTATTTCACAATATAGATACAATAAGTTTTATATGCTTTGGCCTAAATATAAATCATAAAAAAAAAGGAAATCTGTCACAGCGAACCAGTTTTAGCCATTTGCGCATGGTGGGAAATATTAGAGTGTGACACATCAAAGGCTCTTTGCTAGTGTGAAGGAGAATAGCTTCTTACAAGGACGAGATACATGTTCACAGAGTGATTACAGTGATACTATGTGTAATAGAGGGGATTTTGCCCAGATATGAACACAGGTGTGCCTTGAGATTTTGGCTCTGTCTTTGGTGTGCCTTGGCCACAGAAAGTTTGAGAACCCCTGGCCTAGTGTCACAACCTGGCTCGAAAGGAGGTGACAAGGAGGGAGACTACACAATCCATAACTTTGCTCTATGGTTTAATTAAGTAATGAAAGACACACAACACACACACAAACAAATAATATCAGTCAGCAGGCTAAGGGAAAGAGAGCGAGAAGATCTTGCAGGTCTGCTTTATAGCCTGAGCCCAGCCTGCTCAGGTGTGCTGCATCACTGACGAGGTCTTTAGCTCCACCAATCAACCTCCTGAAACACAGGTTAAGAACACAGCCTGGGAAGGACAGGACAGGGCCACCTCTGAGGCCGTCACACTCCCCCACATAAGTCAGGGTTCCTACCCTGGACCTCAAACAATGGGCATTACCCTAGTAACAACTCTAACCACTCAGATTATTATTATTAGTTTTATTTATTAAGTACTTGGCCTAAACAACCCCCCTACCAAACACAACTTGACACTTTTCCCTCTCCAGACTCGGCAAGTTCAACCTCAGCAACCTTGGCACCTAGGAGCAATTTAAGAGGAAGGGAAACAAAAGCTGCAGACGACAATGTAGAAAACATGTTAGTTAAGTAAAGGGTACAGTTGCGAAGGGTTACAACGGTGCACGGGACCAGGCATCGACTACAACACTATCTTTGCCCTTAATATGGTGGATGTCCAGGTTGTAAGGCTGCAAAAACAGAGCCCACCACATGAGCCTCTGATTCGGGTTCTTCAAACGCCCCCGTCGTAAAGCATCATCAGGCGCTGCCACTTCTTCCCCCCCACTAAATGCTGACTGCGCCACTGTACCAACAGTCAAAACAGGACACGCTTCTGAGGAAGAGGAATCCGAGAACTCAGATTTAAAGATCAACAGATACGCAGACTTTGGCAAAGGACACAGTCTATGATCAAGTGTTCAAATGGGTGGTCCACTGCATGGATTGGATAAAGTGGGGCAGGCTTAGACTGATTTGATTTACCCGTTACTTGACATGTATGGCAAGTCTTAATGTAAGCTGCCACATCACGCTTAAGACGAGGCCAAAAGAAGTAACGCAAAATGTGATAGTACGTTTTCTTAACTCCCAAATGCCCGGTCTGAACATGAGAACATTTCAACACTTTATTTCGATTCCTAGTTGGCACCACTATTTGGACAACCGGATCACCCACACAATCAAAACCCTGGGGCACCCACTTACGTACCAATACTTCACTCTGCAGGAAATAAGGCTGCACTTTTAGCGTCATTGCTAGGCCGCACCTGGTCAACCAGCTCACTCAAAGCAGCGTCACCTCGTTGTTCACCAATAAGCTCCTGCTACGAGATGGGAAGAGATTCAGTTACATGCAACTCTCTTTCCAAATCACTCTTCTTCCTGAAACGGAAAGATATTCTTGTTTTGAAGCGTTCGTGTCAGATGGGGTTGTATCCCTCACTGGTAATGATAGTAAAGTGCCTAGGGGTATGATTCTCGCTTTGGGTGCGAGAGGTCCAGGGTTCGAATCCCGGACGAGCCCCCATTTGCCACAACCTGGCTCGAAAGGAGGTGACAAGGAGGGAGACCACACAATCCATAACTTTGCTCTATGGTTTAATTAAGTAAATGAAAGACACACAACGCACAAACAAATAATAATATCAGTCAGCAGGCTAAGGGAAAGAGAGCGAGAAGATCTTGCAGGTCTGCTTTATAGCCTGAGCCCAGCCTGCTCAGGTGTGCTGCATCACTGACGAGGTCTCAGCTCCACCAATCAACCTCCTTAAACACAGGTTAAAAACACAGCCTGGGAAGGACAGGGCCACCTCTGAGGCCATCACACTAGCAACAAGACAAGTAATGACATGTAAGTAGTGATGGGCAAATGAAGCTTTTGTGAAGCACTGAACCACTTCAGCCAATTGTTTCGGAAATGGGTTCATTACTCGAAGCTTCAGGTACAGTGACCTCTACTGGCGAACTGCAAGGCTACAGTGGATTTAAAGTATCTGCCTTAAATTCTTTGACGCACACATCTAAGACTGAATATCATGTTCTATTTAAAAATAAAGATTGATGATTGTGTGTAGGTGTTATTGAGAAGAGAGTGCTGGGGGGAAAATGTGGGTTTATTAGACTTGAAATGATAGTACAGTTTAAGATTGGATAGAGATAAGGGAAATTAAACGCAACAGATTCTGAGCCAACTGGTTGGATTCGAACCACGGGCTGCTGCAGCAAGCCTTTAATTGAGGGAACGCCTGATCTACAATCTGGTTTCTTTACTTGCACACAAGGAACAGATGATGCTGGCGTGCATAAAAAATAGTTTCACTCGTTGACTGGCTCCATAATGATCAAATACAAATGCAATACCAACAACTCAACAGCAATAACACATACTACTACGACAACCCACAAATTGTGCATTGTTTAGAGCATTAAAGTGTTGTGGCCCTCAAATTCAAAACTGTCTCAACCTGTCAGAATCAAGACGAGGCAGTGGCCTGATTGGACCACGAACCAGTCCGGTGATTCATTCAGGAAATGAAGCAGTTACTGCTTCGGACGTCATATGTCACGTGATTTGAAGCAAGCTTCGAAGCAGTGGTTCTATGTAATTGTAGTCCAGAGTTTGAAGCACGTATCGAAGCTTCAGTATCACACTGCCATCACTACATGTAAGGATATCAGACTACAGTGGTCACAGATGTGATCAGATGAAACCCATTACCAAATGTGAATGGTAAATTCCTAAACAAATACCAGTGATGCACAGGACATTATGGGGAACGCTACAAGTAACCTAATGAACTTGCTTGGGCCACCTTTGATTGGCTGTGTAATGTAAATGTCCCCACCTACTCATGTCTACCACACTCTGCACAATTGGATGTCTTGTAGAAACCTATTCTTTCAATAGGGTCCGCAAGAACCAATATCAGGAACGTCTTTTCAGGAAACGCACTCAAGTGTCACAAAATCAGAAGAACCTCGTCAAGTATCTTTGAAATCGAATAGCTTATACATTTGCCAACATTTCTAATCCATAACCAACAGTGAAGTGTACTACAATTCAATACAGATATCAAATGAGACACCTAGATTACATGTAGAATGAACAAACAATGGGGGGAGGAGTCAAAGCAAAACTGATAGCACTTAAAAGTAATTTCTCTGTACAACTTTAATGGCACAAGTAAAAATCCACTTGGTAACCCATTCAAAAGGAAGACGTATACATACCACATATTAAATACAATCTCATTAACACATAAATGCAAGTAGAACATAACGTAAAATGCAGCAATATGATTGACAACAGCATGGGTAGCCACTAAAGATACAATGAAAAGCAACATATTCATCTTAGCTAGTCAACAATTGGTGGGACATCAAGTTAAGTACACCTGTAGCCTGTAGGAGAATACTAGGTTTAAAACTTGAAATTTACCAACGTCAGACATATGCTGGTTTTTTTTTAAAGATTTTATTTGATTCAACATTCATTTAGTATGCTCCCCACCCAAGCCTCATTTTCTGGATCCCATTGGTTTTTGAAATGCACCTATAAACAGAATGTTTCTCCTCATGCCAACGAAAAAAAAGTGTACAAAAGTAGTTAGTAAAAAAACAAAACGTTACAAACTTTACATTATACAGTTATTCAAATGAGTCAAAAAAACACTCAACTCCTGAGAGCTTGGTTGTTGTTACCCGTTGTTTTCTGAGCCATGAGAAGTCTGGTGCTGAAGGAATGTGTCCAAGCATGAGAATGTTTCAGTGCATTCAGTGCATTCGTAAAGAACCTCCGAAGAATTTCCTTTGTCATTTCGAGTATGGTCCATATAGTCATCCTCTATGTCCTCTGCATTACCCCTTTCTAAGACAGAATCCCTACTGATGTGAGATGTTTGTCCAACATAATTTTCTTCTCCAGTGCTTGGATGATTTTGAAGGTGAAGCTCAAGGGATGAAGAGTTCCTGAATTGAGCTGGACAACTAGGGCACTTACTAGGTTCCTTTTTGTGATAGCGCAAGTGCCGTTGGTACACACATAACAGCCCAAACCTCTTTCCACATTCCTGACACTTGTAGTTAACTCTGCCCGCTTTTCCAGGTTGTTTATTCTTTGGATTTTGCTCTGGTGATGGCATTTGTTCATTGTCAGAGGAGCTCTTGTTTTTCTCATCAGGTGAGCTTGCATTTTTCTCGCCATTAAAAGAATTGGTGTCAGGCCCATTTTGTGGACTTGTGTTCAAGTGTTTCAAACCTGGTTTCTTTTCCGATTCAGCTTTGTGGTACATGGCTATATGCCTTCTCAAATCACAGCGCTGTGGAAAATGTCTACCACAAAATACACACGTGTGCATAGTACCCTTATGGTATCTCATGTGCCGAGATAAACTACTAGAATGATTAAAGACTCGATGACAGTGCTTGCAAGGATGCAGCTTGCCATTTGGATTACTCGTTCTTCTACGTCTGCCTTTAGGCGGCATTCTTCGCTTAAACGTTTTTTGTGATTCTTGATTCAGCTGATCTATTTCCTCCTGAGTTTGATGTGTGAGATGGTGCTCCTTCAGAGCTGTTAACTTCTGGAAACGATCACCACACAAACCACATCTGTATGGTGTGGAAGAGAATTCAGCATCAATCTCATTACTAGTATCCCTAAATATTTTACTATCTCCTATATTAACATCAATAGATGTGCCATTACTGTAGAAGTTTTCAAGTGCTGTGTCTTCTATGTTCTTAGAGTTGACTTCAATTTCAGATGCTAAAGTAGCATCAGGCTCTTTTCCTTGGCAATGGTGCAGTGAATGAGTCTGAAAATCTGACATCCAGAAAAAATTCAACTTGCACTTCCTACAAGGATATGATCTCTCAATATTCTTTTCCTGCTTATTCACAGATTTACCCAAAGATGTCGCCTTCGGGAGGTGATTTTCTTTGTGATGAGCATTAAGTGCATCCACTTGAAGGAATCGCTTACCACAATGACTACAGCAGTGAAACCTTTCATTGGCATGGTCTTGGAGGTGTTTCTTCAGTTCCTGTCTACCTTCAAAGATCTTACAACACAAAGTACACTTGTAGCCTCGCTCTGTGTTTCGATACTGCTGGTGACGATGTAAACTCTGCAGGCTGTTAAAGGATCTGCTACATATTTCACAACGGTAATGGCCCTGACGAGACTTGTCCGAGTTCAACTCCGATGGCCTCGGCCTGAACACATCTCTATTATAAGGAGAAGGTTGTGGCCTTAGAGTTGGAGACACTGGTTTGATAGGGGATGGGAAATGTGACGGCAGGACTCCAGGAGATACTGGTTTTACAGAAGAAAGCGACTCCAAGCCATTCACAACTGTCAGTGTACCATTTTCTTGTAGCACATATTCTCGAGGGATTTCAAATCCATTGGATGAGCCATCAAAGGAAAATGACTCCAAAGGTCCATGAATGGCCATGTGGGTCAACACATTAGAGTACTGACTGAACCCATCACCACACTCCGTGCAGATGAAGGTACATGATTCTCCCCCCAACTGCGTTGAAGCAATAGTATTCACCAATTTCTGCTTTTCCATGATGATCCGTGATGGCATCACTTTTTAAAC
The DNA here is from genome assembly GCF_900634415.1 of Cottoperca gobio. Taxonomy (NCBI): domain Eukaryota; kingdom Metazoa; phylum Chordata; class Actinopteri; order Perciformes; family Bovichtidae; genus Cottoperca; species Cottoperca gobio. The sequence goes on along the minus strand of NC_041370.1, from coordinate 13,637,965 downwards.
TGCAAATATGAGTTGCTCTGTCCAGACATTCACATATTGGTTTCCATGCGAGAATCAGTGTGTCCACTCTCTCAACAGGCTGGTTCTTAAAAAGATGTCCGCGCGAGCTGAACGTTCATCCCTCTGTTTAGGTTTTCCATATTGTATCAGCACCTGGGGGATAAAAAAAGAAAATCAACACACAATTGGGGGCAAAATGTTTGTGACAAAATTTCAAAAAGATATGCCTGATGACTATGTAGTGTTACTTTGCATTCTTCTCAAATAACCCAAGCCTGGTCAGATGACACGTTGATTAATTGAGATGCCAATGGTTTGAACAGCCTCACTGAGGTTTGAAAGGGCTTTTAGCTCGACCGTGTTCACTGTGGCCACCAGATGAAGCTGTTAGACAAAATAATACCCGCTAAAAAAAAAAGGCATGTGCCGCTATATTCAAGTAAGCAATACACTTAGTGTTTTCATCAATGTTTTTAAATGGAAATGCACTTGATTGCAGTTTGAGTGTAACGTCTTTTGAGCTGATGCTTAGCTAGCTTGTAATTAGTGTTTTCGCTTTCCTCTAGTCCAGGGGTTCCCAAAGTGTGGGTCGCGAGAGAGGATTTTCAGAATCCTCTCGATGTGACCCCTGAGGTGATTACGACAGATTAACGAAAGTATCATTTGCAGGTGACAGGTCACTTTACAGCGCCACAGTAAACATCACAGACGTCACACATGTCAGAGTGCACCAGTAGAGATCAGCCCAAATCAATACACTAGGCCAGGGGTATTCAACTAAAATTCTAAGACGTCCAGTTAGAGAAGATTTCCGTGATCAAAGGTCCGGAGCATCATAATGTCTAACTTGCGTTATGAATTAGTGTGATATATATTGAAGTAGCCTGGTAGCTGTATCAACGTCTGCACGTCATCAACAACTTTTCTAATAAAGAAAGAACAATTTAAAAACATTTGGACAATATTTATTGTCACTTAACATTGAACTATACAGATATATATATACATATATATAGATATACATATATATATATATATATATATATATATATATATATATATATATATATATATATATATATAAATAAATACTATAGATATGTATAGTGTTCTTCTCGGGTTGCATTTAAAAATAAAATTGAGAAAATAAATAAAATAGCTTTTGAAAAATTGTGCATCTTAAAATAAAGTGCTTAATTTTAGAAATATTAAATAAAGTGTAGCAGCAGCTTGAGTTTCCCTTTTTCTTTAACTATTTCACATCTTGATTTAACAGTCTCAACCAATGTTAGAATAAATCAGTCTCAACACATCTTAACAATTGAACTGTTTAACGCAGGCTACCCCATCCTGGGTTAAACTTTTATTTGTGGCTGATGATGCTGACAGTTGGCTTATTTGCTTTATTTAGTCACAAATCAAAATCACATTGTGCTTATTTTCTGTGACCTCAGTTCAGACTCTTTTTTTGTGATCAAATTTTTATTGATGTTAACACATGTACACCCAAGAGCATAACGTTTTTTTTTGTTTTTTTATGAAATAACTTAAAGTACAAAAGAGAAAGAAAAATGAGATACAGCAATTTCTTGCATTGGATTAGGGAAAGGGAGAAATCATTCTAAAAGATCTTTGAAGGAATCAACTGCAAAGCGCCAATTGTTTACATTAGTGTCACTTGTCCTATTTATTCGGGCAGACGACAACTCTAGATAAACAACATCCAGAGATGCAAAGACCCAGTGTCTGAAGGTGAGGGAATTAGGAGGCTTCCATCGAACCGCAACCATCTTTTTAGCAGCTGTTAGGTCAGCTAGTAAGATGCGCCTCTCAAGCTTGGAGATATTGAGCTTGGACAGATCATTTAACAGAAGGACAGGCACAGTCACCAGCACTGTCACTGAAAGCACACGTGACATGCCAGAACCCACTTTATTCCAAAACAGACTGGAGGACAGTCCCACATCAAGTGACTGAACATGCCAGGGGCCTTCATAGTGCATAAACTACATGAGGGATCGTCTATTATTTTCATGCAGTGAAGTTTACGCATGGTTAGACATGTTTTGTGGATATAGTTAAAATGGATCTGTTGGTGATCAGGATTCCGAGAGGCCTCTTTTATGCTTGACCAAACACCTTCCCAACTGAAATCAGGATCTAAAATTGGACAGTCGCGTCTCCATACTCTGTCGAGCAGTAGGTTATCGTAGGAAGCCTCCAAAAAGAAATTATACAGTGTGGACACCATACCCCTCTGTTTTCCTTGTACTGTAAACAATTTATAAAGAGGATGAATGGGTAAAGGTTGCTGCCATGGGACACCATGTGCCTTGCGAGCAGATCTGAGCTGCAAATAGAAGAAAAACGAGCTACCTGGCAGATTAAACGCGTTCTTAAATTTCTTGAAAGGAGCGCAAACCCCTATCATCATAAATGTCACTCAAGTGGTGAATACTGCTGTTGCTCCAATGAGAGGATGACACAGGTCTCCCGCCGATTAGCAGACCTTTATTGTGAAATATAGGAGAAAGCGTGTGCCACTCGCAGGAAATCTTGTAATTCAGCTATGCACCAGATCTGGATGAGATGTGAAACTATAGCACCAAAGCGTAGTTGACATTGCTTATTTGTTAAATTGGCAAAAAGGATATCTTGCAGGTTCCATGGTCGTATGATATTTTCTTCTAAATTACGCCAGGAAATGGATGCATTAGGGTTACACCAAACCAGTAACGGTCGAAGCACAAATGACCAAAAATACAACTTAAAATTAGGCACTGCCAGACCACCACCCTCCCTCCCCCTCTGTATAGTGGATCATTTCAGTCGCGGACACTTTGAATTCCAGATAAAGCATGAAATATAAGAGTGAATTTTCTTCCAGTTGTCAACAGGGGGTGAGAGGGGGATCATCGAGCTGACAAAATTAATCCTGGGTAAAATGTTCATTTTGACTATAGAGATATGGGCCCGAAGAGAGTTCGTAGACGAATCCATCTTTCCAGATCTATTTTAATTCTGTTCCATGCTTCTGAGTAATTGTATGTTACAATGCGATTTACAGATGGGAAAATGTCTATCCCAAGATACTTAAAGTGCTGGACAACTGGGACATTGGGTGGAAATTGAAGCATTTTAGCCGTCTCATTTAGGGGCAAGAGGGCAAATTTTGAACAATTAATAGCAAAGCCAGAGAGACAACCAAACTTCCTCACAAATAGATAATAATTCAGGTATAGATTGAGTCGGACTTTCCATGAAATATATGTATAGCGCCACCTGGTGGTGAGTGTCATGAACAGAGATCGGATGTACATTAGGAGATTGCCGTATCATTTGGGCTAGAGGTTCAAGGGAGAGTGCAAAAAGTGCTGGGCTCAGTGGACATCCCTGGCGGGAAGATCTAGATACAGGGAATAGTGCGGAGGATAATTGCCCAGTGAGCACCAGAGCTGAGGGATTAGAGTACAGCACCTTGACCATATGTATAAAGCCATTACCAAAACCCATTTTTCCAGCACAGACCACAGAAAGGACCATTATATAGTTTGTCAAAGGCTTTCATTGCATCAAGAGACAGCACTGCTGTCGGGTCTTTTTTGTCTACTGAAGCATCTATTATATGGAGAAGACGTCTAACATTATCAGCAGCTAGCCTTGACTTTATAAACCCCGTCTGATCACAGTTAATCAATGTTGGCATATAATCCTGAATGCGGCTGGCAAGCACCTTTGCAAAAATGTTAAGATCTGAATTTAATAAACTTAGTGGCCTATAACTAGCGCAATCTGTCGGGTCCTTATCCTTCTTTAAGAGTAAGGAAATCAGGGCTATGTTCACATCCCTCGAAAAACTGTCCTTATCTATCGAATCCATTATGTCCAAAAGTAGTGGACCCAGTTTATCCCAAAATGCCACATAAAACTCTGGAGGTATCCCATCTAAACCTGGTGATTTGTTTCATTGCATGTTGCATACTGCAGCTTTTAATTCCTCTAAGGAAATTGTATCATCAAGATGGGTAGAGTCAGTAACTGTAAACTGTGGTAAGTCTAGCTGACCAAGAAAGGCATCACATCTATTCTTGTCCAACTGAACCTCTGACTTATATAAATTGGAATAAAAAGGTGTGAAAAGTCTAATTTATTTGCCTTGGCTCAGTTGTGACCTTACCATTCAAAGATTTTAATGGAGGGAATATCTGCGAAGTGCTCACTAGACCAGATTTTTTAAGCCAAGGTGACTGGGCCTAGACCCGTGGAAGTAATAACGCTGCCTAACCCTATGTATTAGAAATTCTGATCTTTGCTTCAAAATATCATTTATTTCTTTTTTAACAAGTTCACGTTTAGATGGCGTTTGTTTAGAGTAATTATTTTGCAAAATAGAGTCTAGATTAGCAAACTCTGCTTCCAGAGCCTGAAATCTGGCGGATCTATCCTTACATACATTTGAAGAGAACAATATTGTGTTGCTCCTTATAAAGCCTTTGACTGCATCCCATAGTATTCTAGGGTCCTCAACTGAACCTATATTTATGTCAAGAAATTCTTCCAATTGAGTCAGGAATTGTTCTTTATCATTTTCATTTCCTAGTAAAGTGGAGTTGAGGCGTTATCTAGTGGCGCGCTATAATCATTTACCCGTGGGTTAAAAGCTCACCATATGTCCACTAGTCCCAAACTCCCAGCCCAATATTGCAGCGCCGACTCCTGATCTCTAGAGGCTGTTAGACTTGACCGTTCATTTGAACTCCATACTGCGTTCATGTCAGATAGAATACCCGGTTAATTCTAGCATTTTTTGTGTTATGGTATCAAATTTGGGGCATAAGCAGAGACAAGAGCCATTTTTCTCCCACACTTTTCCACCCTGGCTATAGTTATCCTCCCTGCAGTGTCTGCCCATATGTCTAGCACCTTAAAGCTCAAATTACATCTAGATACAATGGCTACTCCTTTGGTTTTGGAGTTAGCTGAAGAGGATGCAATAGTGTGATAGAATATATTGGCAACACGCCCGAAATCTTTACTCAGCAGGTGCGTCTCTTGTAGGAAAGCCAGATTAATTTTACGCCGATGTAACATAGTCAAAACACTAGTTTGCTTGTGAGGCGCAGTCAACCCATCGCAGTTCCACACAACAGATAAATCACCCATCGGGCTGCACTGTTCTGGAAGCTGTCAACAATAAGCTGAGTGGAATGTCAGATGGCAAACAACCATATTCACTGAACTTGTAAACGAGATCAAAATAAAATGAAGTCTCTCCCCAAATAAACAATCCGAGACCATGTGAGCATTTGCCATAACGTGACAAAGACGAACACACGACAATTCTCCATGAATTCCCCCGGTAACAAAAACAAGACAAGGAAAAATAATTAAAAAACGAAACTTAAAATAACTAAACAGTACATTAAACGAATATTCGTATATTGATGCGTGACCTGTTTGGATATGGGGCTGCAAAAGGATTGAATTTACACCTCAACCTAGTACTTAAAACTTACTAAACAGTTAACAGACTAAATGAGATTACCAAAGGCAAAAATAAACTCGAGCATTAGAAGAGAAGAGAAACAAAAACGTAGATAGGTTAAAATTATAGCATACACCGTTTGGATAACCAATGCACATCTTACTGGCCATTGCCATTCACATCCGTCATGCACAGCGGATCCGCCGTGATATATATAAAAAACAAATAGCTAACAAACCGGCTGTGTTAGTTTAAAGTCCAAAGTATATTACGCGGTATGGGATCCACAAATCAGGCAGTAGGCTCGCAAGTTAGTCTGACCAGCCAAACAAAGATGAAGACAAATCCGTCTCCAGATGAGTCTAGCGTCAGACAAAAATCAGCCAGCAGAAATAATCCAAAACTCTGGAAGAGATCCCAGTCCACGCAGAGCAGTGTGCATTTAGTCCAAAACAGTGAGGCCATGTAGTTTAGCACTGCCGGTAGGGAGACGAAGTCCTCGGCATGTCCCGGGGACTGAAACGTCTTAATTTCACCAGCGTCCTTGACTTTCAGTGTCGCGGGGTAAAGGAGGAAGAATTCCACACCTTTGGCCCGGGCTGCATCCATGGCTCGGGAGAAAGCCTGGCGACGCTTAACAGTGTAGCTGCTGTAGTCAGGGGAGAAGCGGAATCCTCCGTCCATCAATCGTGAGCGGAGCGGCACGGAGGATGTCTTGGCGGGAGGTGTAACGGAGAACGCTGAAAATCAAAGTGCGGGTGGCGCCCTCCTGCTTCTTCCTGTTATCGCTGTAGATACGGTGAGCTCGCATTAACTCGCCCTGTAGATTACCTAAGGAGGGGAACCACTTCGGAAGAGAGTGAGTCAGAAATTGGATGGTGTTAGACCCTTCCAGACCTTCTGCCAGCCCAGTTATCCGAACGTTGCAACTTCTGCTCCGGTCCTCCATGTCCGCTAGCTTAAGTTGCACCAAGTTCAGCGCAGCCTCGTGGGTGGCTAGCATCTCCGAATTGTTCCCCACATCACCCCATATCTTGCACATCTCCGCCTTTACGGTGCCGATGCTTTCAGTTAGTGCCACCAAGTCTGTTTGGATAGCAGCTAATTTTCCCTCCGTTTCCTTCCCCATCTGTTGAAGTTGGTCGAAGCGCGAGTCCAAGTAGCTTCGTTGCTTCTCCAGCACTGCGTTGGCTAACGCCTCCACGTCAGACTGTTCCCTTGTTTCAGAACCATTCCTACACGACGATTTTTTGCACGATTTAGACATTGCCTTCAATCAGATACTCACATTGGCTAAAATATTTAAAAACAAGTTGTCTCAACGGTATAAACTAACAGAATTAGCAACACTAGGTTAAGCCGGTTCAATCTATGCTGCCATCTTGTCCAGCTGATCATGTGACTCCTCAGTTCAGACTTGAGTGGATATGTTTGGTCAAAAACGCTGTGCTTTGCCTCAGTGGCGTTTCCCATCACCACTTTTAATAAGCACCACGGTCTCTGAGCATATGAGACACTGGTTTTGTGCTCCCAGTGGGAAGGATGAACATGAATGAGTCTGTCCATTCTGGGTTGAAAGCTCTGTTGACTTTTCTCTTCTTGGAGAGCGCCATGAGTAGTTATTTTTCACCCCCTGTCTGCCGCTCACTCGTCTCTTCCTCTGTGTTTCTCTCCCTTTCTCTGTCTTCTCTCCCTGTATCGCCAACTCGTCTTTCCGTCTGTCACTCGCCTCTCATCTGTCTGTATTCAGAGTCGCAATGTTTGCCGCCAGGAATGCACGAATTTGATTGGCTGAGTAGCATCACGTGGGATGGCTTAACTCGCATGCAATTGGTCTGTGAGTTTCCTGAACCGCTAAACCAGTGGCATAAAAACAAAAAAAAACTGCGCCGGTTAAACTAGAAGCACCCCGCCAAAATTGAAAATCATCACGCGGGCCTGATTGGACCCTCTGGCGGGCCGATTCTCTGGCCCGGCTGCATGTTTGACATCCCTGCTTTAAGCCTAGGATATTATTTTCCAAAATTAAATGTTGGTTAATACCGACCAAAGACAAGGCAGAGAGGCCAGAGGAGAGCGGAGAACCGCCATCAGAAAGGCCATCGACTTCTGGCGCGGGAGGTAAGGGGGTCCATAACCAGTCAGACCAGCCTTCCTCCAAGTGTCACAAGTATCGAGAGGAATATATCCAGTATGGATTCACATGCGTCGTTATCAATGAATTACAACATCCCCAATGCGTAGTGTGCACTGAGGTGCTTGCCCATGAGAGCTTGAAGCCCGTAAAAAGCAGATTTTTTCTGCCGAAAGGAGAGAGAATTGCAAGGCCAAAAAAAAGTCATAACTAACCAAACAATCCCTACCAAAGCTCAAAAGGCATCATATGGAGGTGGCATATTTAATTGCACAGGCAAAAAAAGCCACACACAATCGGGGAAACCCTAATAAAACCTGCTGCTATCGCTATGAATCGGGCAATGCTTGGGGAAAAACGGGCTCGGGAGCTAGAAGCAGTGCCGCTGTCTGACGGGACCATATCCCGGCACATCACGGACATGGCCCAGGACAAAGTGTCAGCTGATTGACAGAATGAAGAAAGGGAAATATGCTTTGCAGTTAGATGAATCCACAGATGTATCAAACTCTGCCCAGCTGCTTGTTTTTGTTAGATACAGTTTTGAGTGGAAACTTAACGAGGACAAGCGGTTTTGCACCCCGCTGGAGGTAAAGTGTACAGGCGAGGACATTTTCACAAAACTTAAACTAAAAGAAGCGGGACTGTCTTGGGATGAGTGCATCGGTGTGTGCAATGATGGTGCTGCAGCAATGCTGGGGGAAAAGAAAGGACTGAAAGCAAGAGTCTTACAAGTAGTGCCCTACTTGTAAGAAGCACTTGCGAGTAAAGCGCTCGACCCAGAGCTTAAAAGTGTTCTTGAGACTGCGGTAAAAATGGTCAACTACATAAATAAACGTCTGTTCGCCACTCTGCAACAAATTGGGATCGGAGCATCAGGGCCTGCTGTACCACACAGAAGTCAGTTGGCTTTCCCGGAGATATGTTCTCAGCCGCCAATATGAACTGCAGGACGAGGTGCGCTTATTTCGGATGGAGCCTTGGTCCCAGATCGTGGACCACCTGACTGACCCTGACTGGTTAACAAGGCTAGCGTATTTGTCTTGCATATTTGACAGACTGAACGGACTTAACATGTCTTTGCAAGGTGAAAACACAAGCATCATGTCGCTGAATGATAAAATCCGAGCATTCAAGAGGAAAGTGGATCGCTGGACTGCGTGAGTTGAAATAGGGAGGATTGATAGGTTTCCTGAGCTGGAGGAATTCATGAAGGAAAATGATCTGACTGTTAACACTGTGAAGAAGTCTATCTCTACCCATCTTCAAGCAGTCCTAGAACACTTTAACAAGTATTTCCCTGAGGAAACCACTCCAGAAAAATATGACTGGATAAGATCACCATTCACTGTAAAGACCCCAAGTCATCTGTCATCCGACATGGAGGATGCACTGGTTGAACTGTCAAGTGACTGCACCTTAAAGACAGCTTTTAATTCAAAGACGCATGCTGAGTTCTGGATTTCAGTAGAGAGAGAATATCCACAGCTATCCAATCAGCAATGGACGTACTGAGGCCGTCTGGCTCTACATAAAAGACTCTCGGCACTGACATATCATAATTAAATAAATACAGATCGTGTCTAAACGTGGAGGATGATCTCCAAGTGGCCGTCTCCAAAATTAAACCCAGAATGGACTTTTTGTGCTCCATGCATAGTGCCCACCCATCTCACACACACACACACACACACGTGCGCCCACACCTACAGAGCGGAAGAAAGGAGAGGGGAGAACTAAATAGAAACAGCGCCGCGCATGCAATCTTTCCGCGCCATGCACGCACGGTGAGCGCCCCTCCAAAGCAGTAAACCTAGGGGAAACACTGATAGTAATTCCCAAAACGTAAATTTGGACTGCAACAATGTTCACTCAGTGCTACAGTTTATGGCTATTACCATGACTGAGATATTCTTCTGCTGACATGGAAATTAAAGTATTGTGTCAAAATTAAGTTTGCACGTCAGCAACAATGTTCACTAATAAGTTACATGGAGATTTCTTTGACTGACGTATTCTGCTTTTGTCTTATAGTAAATTGTTATATGTAAAATCATATCATGGTTGTCAGGCTGTTCTGTTCTTTTGTGTTGTCGCTATGCCTTAGTTTTCTTATGTTTCAGTCACCTCCGGAGATAGTGGGGGTCGCCAGTCTCTGGCACCGTTATTTTGGGGGTCGTGGGCTGAAAAGTTTGGGAACCCCTGCTCTAGTCCATGAGTAGATTCACGCTTCCTGGTTGCAGAGTAAAGTTTGGTATAAAAGTTCCTACATTGAACAGCTTACAGCAGTGTTTCTCAAACCTTTTCAGACCAAGGACCACTTAACCAATAAAAAAAAAAAACACTCACGGACCACCTAACTCCCCAAATATCCAAAAACAATAGGCCTGCTTACCACTCCAACAATATATTACAAATGACAGCTTTATGTGACCTTCTCTATATCGCTCCTTCACACATTAAATCAACAATACAACTACGGATTCTACAAGCATTTCGTTCATATGCGATTTAAACTGTGAATGCTGATAGATTTTACACATGATATGAAACGTAGACTACATTTATTACTGAGTTTATGTCCGTACAGAACCGCAACTTACCCACAGCAAGATCTTTTGCTCCTGAGAGATACGCAAAATGCAAACTGAAGGCGCCTTCGTCATGAGTTTCTTAAATTCATCACGTTTACTCTCAAAAGATCCTGAAGGTTTCCCAATGTAATCCTTGTGTTTACTCTCAAAATGTCGCTTGAGTTTGGCGGGTTTCATAGCCTCGTTCGTCAATGACTCGTAGCACAAAACACAGTGTGGATTGGGATCCTCTTAATCTCCAGTGCAAAAAAAAATCCAAATTTGCTGTCGTCTGATATTTTCTCTTCACTTTAGCGCTGGACTTTCCGCGTTCAAGCCGAGTTTCACAGCTTTCAGCCGGGTGGACGTTGCACCTTCACTGTCGCGTCAGATTTTTGATTTAATTTTCTTTTAACTGACCCGGTCTACAGCCATCATCTATCTTGCCAGCTGACCGCGGCTCAAATTGACCGCTCGGATCACTTACGTAAGATCGTAAAACAAACCTACATAGCTGCCGTTACATCTATGCTACACTCTAGTCCAGGGCTGCCCAAGAGTTTATTGCGGGTAGGTTGCGCACCGCAAAAAAAATAAATATATATATATTCCCCAACGAAACCCTGCGCTGCCTGAAATTCAAGTTTTTTTATTTTTTCTTCCCTTGCGCATTTCACATTCCCTCATCTGCTCTGTTTCGCTCCGACACACACCCCTACAGTCAGAGACAGTCGCTCACGGACCACTCTTTGAGAAACATTGGCTTACAGCAAGGTCTGGGGCTTGAGTAACCAGGTTCCTAATTTCTGGTAAGAGAAATTGCTGTTGAGTTTTTCAAATGTATTTTTTTGCTGCTTTGAACACCACAAGCTGAGTGCCATGTAGTTCCAATATATTCAATAAAAGGCAGACATCTCTACAGCCGATATCACTTAACACGCGGCAACTTGCACAAAAACAATCTAGATTGATAAATAGCACTACTACTTAGATTTTGGGGTGAACCGTTTGTTTGAATTAGGACAAGCATTGCCTGCTACTGTACGCAGGCATGCCTTTTCCCCTTTTAATCCCAGTACACCAGTGACTGTCCCTTCAACCACCTATTTAGTTGATGACTGCTAAAAGCAGAAGGACTTTGTCCCTTACAGATTCCAAACATTTGAGAGGTTGCCAACATAATTGTCTCCAACTCACTCTACTTATTTACAGGTCTTCTGTTCTCCTGGTTTAGATCATAGTACTTTGCCTGACTACTAGGGAGACATCGGTCTCATATGCCAAAAAATCATCGGAAACAGTACTGACCTTATTAAGCCGCCAACTCAGTGTCCGTGTGCATTCCAACATTTGTGACCTTGTGGACTGTACTCCTAGTAAGTCCGCCAAATGCACATGCTCACTTCAGTCCAGTTGGTGGCATACGCAGCTCTAGCTGGTTTGCCAAGAAGAAGATAACTTTTGGATCTTTTGGAGAGGGATTGTTTGAAGAGATTTGCTGTTACCTACATGAATATAAATGTCTGTAAAAGGAATATAGAACAGCCAAATGGTGTTGAACTCCAGGCAAACAATGTCACGACACAGTCACCAACTGGAACGGCGTTTGGATCAGGAAATGCCCATGCATGGATGCAGACCCTCAATTGTAGCAAGAATGGATCCGTGTGCGCATCCGCATGACTGCAGCAGTCCACAAACTCTAAATACAAAACTGGATTGATGATTGCGTGGGAGCTTAGCGAGGCTATATTGATTACCTTGATTCATTTGGGAATATCTTACCAACCACTCTCCCAAAAGACATGGGTTCTTTAATGATTCCAGTTATTGGGTTGATGTATCAATTAGACATGCCCACAGGAAGAGGCTTAAAAAAAATGGACACATTATGAAAAACTCACTTTTAACACATGTACAAATACAAATGTGGGTATCCAGAGTGCATACCAACCCACAAACTGTGAAACAAGACAACCAAGCAGTTTATTGTGGGCGGCCTAGGTCAGAAAACATGGTATTCAACAAGCCCTTCAGATTTGGCTCCCTATCCTATGTCCCATGTAGGCTCGCAAGAATATACCGAGCCCCATCTGAGTATCTCCACCCATGGCTTGAGAACTAACTTTGCAAAGGTGTGCAATATTTTCCTTTTAAGCCAATCAAAGCAGGCTAGGCTTTTATGGGAGGGGGGCTTAAAGAGACAGGTATATTCAGAAAAGGTCAGTATGAGAAAAGGAATTTGTTTTTTTGAACACGTTCTAGCTAAAATCCAAAACACAAGTGTGAACCTAAATTGACAATACTATGTCTCCTTTAAATGAGCCCGTTTGTGCACTGCAGAGTCCAGGTTTTGACCCAACTTCCCCATCTCTTCTCTGACAGCGAGCAGATACTTTTCAATGCACAGACAGAGAGTTGATCTGCTTGGTGCAGCATTGAATATGAACAGTGACAGAAGAAGTAATGTGGAAAACAAGAAGTTGGTGAGAGCTTGGAGCGCTATCTATTTTCTCACAATTGTGCATTGAAATGTCGCTAAAGAAGGTGGACATTACTTTAACACCAACAGATATAACCGACAGACACAGATGTCCAATCTGAGCTTCTGAACAAACTCTTCATTGAGTTAAGATCATCAACACAGAATCTGTGAAACCAATTTAACAGTGCCTGCACTTCAAAAGGTTGATGAAAGAGACCGTTTGAAAAAAAAAAAAAAAAAAAAAGAGAAGAGCCACAGTGAGCTGGTTAGATGAGTAGCTGCAGGCCCCACTGCAGACACTTGCTGCAGTAACCTATATCTGAACAAGCACAATACAAACACGCAGTCAAGGAAACAAACTTCTTTGACGTAGCCTTGCTGTCTGATGGAAAACCATTTTCACTTGGCTCAGATTGGCTGTTTTGGAAAGGGGAAAAGACCCAACGAGGAGCCTCCGACAGAAGAAGATTCTCCGACGAGAAAAAGAAAGCTGCATTTAAAAAGACAATATCAGGAGTCCTACTTAAAATACGGGTTTATCGCTACAGGTGATTCTCATACGCCAAGCCAAGTCTGCATAATGTGTGTCAACAGGCTAGTAAGTAAGGCTATGAAGCCTTCAAAACTGCTTCGGCACATGGAGACCAAGCACACTGCATTAAAGACCAGCCTTTTTTGAAAAAAAACACAACCAAAAAAACAAGAAGGACAGAAGCAATTACTGATGGCCACCACATCAACAAATGCAAGTGCACTGAGAGAGTCATACTTAGTGACTCACCGTATTGCTAAGACGAAGAAACCTTTTACTATTGGTGAAGAATTGATCCTTCCCGCCGCTAAGGACATTTGCCGTGAACTTCTAGGAGAAGTTTAACGGCAGTTAAAAAGATAGCCCACTAATTCAGCGCAATGGTGAGTTTTTTTAATGCAGTTTATATTTGTTTTTATGCCGGTTGTAACATTTCATTTGGTCACATTTATCCCCCGACACTTTGAAGGCTGGTCCTTGAAAATATTATCTTACATGAAACCGGTCCGTCGCGCAAAAAAGGTTGGGGACCGCTGCTCTAGACCTAAAAAGGTTCAAGTTAAAACAAGGTGATAGGATTATCTTAAACAGTCCAATTTATCACTGTGAGTTCTCTACCATCCACAAAGGACACGAGTAGCCAGAGGTGCCTGAAATAAGTCCTCTGCATTATCAGGCCCATTAACAAGTCCCAGTCTCTCATGCCCCTTTCAGACCAATATAGTGACCCAAATCTCTAGTCTAACTAAAAGGTCATCCTACATTATCCAACCTGGCTTCATAACCAAAAGATGGGATAAATGCAAGGTTGGAACCCGCCTGTCTTTGGTGAATTGGATTAGACTTTTATTTTTTTTCAATCCTGACATTAAACATTTATGTAACCAACTACCATCAGGGTTCCGTCATGCGTATTGTAAACCCCGCCGGGCCTAAGCATTTTTTTTAAATGTGTTTTTAAGCTAAGTAATAGCTTGATGCACAGGTTGTACGTTTAACACAAGCACGCGAGTGTGTGTGTGTGTTTGTGTGTGAGAGAGAAATTAGGATTTTATTAAACTGCCAATCTGCAATCACCATTTGGAAATCGTCTACGCTCAGTCCACGGTAGCATGTTGGGCAAAAGTGAGTGTGTGGGTCGAGGGAGAGAACGATTGTGTGTGCAGTAAGTAACACAAAGTCAGTTGTAACGTAGCCATGCAGTGTGTGTACAGTTTATTTGTTTACTGATAAAAGTGAAGGGACTATGGTTAGCTCATAAACTGGCAGCGACAACAATGGCTTATGCTTAAGGTGGGCTGACATTTAAGGTGGACCAGCTCTTCTCATGTGACAAGCCGCTCCTCCGAGTTTTTGCAGAGTAGTGCCTTTAAAAAAGGGACAAAGGTGAATACATATGCAATCAATTAGTTTGTGTTGTATAGTGCAGTGCAGTTGATTGGACAGTGACATTTTGTGTCTTGTGCGCAGATCATTCACTTGCTCCGATTTTGCTGCTGTATCAGGAAACGTTGCAAGATTTTACTTAGGGCTTCGTGACAAATCAAAATCATCAAGTGTGTATTTCAGAGTCACCTTTGTAATAACACTTTGTGTGCACGAAACATTTTTCATTATAGCAGAGGTGGAATTATCCCACGTTTTCCACACCTTCTGGCCAACTGTTTGGGGAGAATAGGGATTTCTGGCACAACCTCACCAAGGTGCATGGACCAACAAAGCAAGCTACTGACCTCACACATCCTGTGAACAGTACAGATGTTTTAAAGCATGTCCAGGAAAGTTATTGCCAAAGTTCTTAAAACCAAGTTGTGAACACAAATTGCAAATACATTCTTATTTACGAGCAACAAATCAAATGTTGTTACTTAAGATCATGTTGCATTGAGATTAGGGATGTCATGACAACCAATTCTTTGGTATCAAGTCAAAGCCAAAATAGACAATATCGTTTTTCTACAGTACCGCAGGTAGCATTACGGCTCGAGACTAATGCATCCCTGTCGACGCACCCTTATCATTTCCCTGATAATGCTACATTGTTAACAAATTTCAGATAAAATCCAAGACAAGGCAAGAAACACATTTTCAAAATGACAGCACAAGAGAAAGATACGCTACCAAAGAGTGAACATTTAGATTTAGAGACAACCACGGTCCCAAATAGAATTCTTAGTGAAATCTGCAAATTTCTAGTCTTTCGTTGTACTTCTGGGCCTGTATTTGGATGAGTATATGAAATGACAGACACATGTGCCGTCAAGGTCTTCCACTTCCTTAAATAACATTGAAAAGGCTACAGAAAGTAAGTAAAAGACAACAACAGTAAACTTATGCAAAATAGGGATGTCCCACAGCATCAGGGCTGATCCAGATATTGATACGATTTATATTGGCTATTTATTGGCACATTATTTGTGGGTCACACGAGCTGTCAACCTCTGCACTCTGTAAAAACATTGGAATCGCAACCGCACAGTGCTGTGAGAAAATTAACTGCAAAGCGCACAAAAATAAACAGTGGCCAGCAGTTTCAATGAATGATAACTGCCAGTGTCATTTCTTTTGTGTCTACTTGAGCAATATTTTGCAGGTAAATGCACACGTCTACAATGCTACTGTTGTTTGAAATATCCTATAGAGAAAAGGCGTCTAAAACCTCCCCATTCCTGCAATCCACAACAGGACACTGTAAAAAATATTTGTAGTCTCCCATCAAAAAATAGCTTTGATGAAGGCGATAGTCAGACACATTCAAATTGCTTCATTCAATGTTATAAAAGGTAGGCTTTTTGTAGTCAAGGTGTGCACTGAAAACAGAATCAATAAAAGGTTCATCTTTAATTGTAAAATAAAGTTAATATAAATGTATCAGCAACTAATGCTTTGACAGGATTTTCCCGACCTTGTCCATGACCATTGTGTACGAAGATGTTTGTGTATGTGTAGGAGTTCGCGATTATCGTGAGCAGCTGAGTGTGCAGCAAGGGGGCGACTGAACACTTCGTTAACAGACATCTATTGTAGATAGGAAGCTGGTTAACGTTAGCATGCTTTGGAAGCTTGTGTTAAATTGAAAATAATACGCAAAAATAAAAGGCGAGGGCTCCTTGAAAATGGTAGAGCTACAGACAGGCATAAAGTAAGATAAGCCATCACAATGTTTCAACTGAACGTGAAGCTGTGGGCTAATATTGTGGTCCGACGATAGCTCACGTTAGCTGCTGCTAGCTAACGCTACTTAGCAACGGGAGAAAAGCACTGTGATTTCTATACAAACATGCACTTAGGAGTCAGCCGATTAGTTCGATGCAATCATCACTTACCATGCAATCCGGTACATCTTAGCACAGAGTCAAATTAATGTGCAGCGACCCGTTAGTACAGCTCTGTGTCTGATGACTGTTTAGCGCTGCAGGCCGAGGCTACGTCTCCTGGCCGGACTCCGGAGCTTATTAAAATGGTAACGGCCGTGACGACATGACGCACGCTGCACACGTTTATGACGTTTTTCCTAAATATGAAAGACACCCTACAGTAAAATGTTCCCATACACCGTATATTTAACCTTTTATTTTTATTTTTTTTAAAGACCCTTAGACGACGAAGATTTTAACAAAACATTCAATGCAGAGCTTTATTTAACCCAGACGTGGTTCTGTATATTAATCTACTGGTATACATTTACATTTTTTTTTACCCTGTTGTAGGTTATGTGTGGCTTTGGATGAAACGTTACCACAATTTACTCAGAAATCTAGATAACTGGAGTCAGGTTTTCCACACATATATATTTATTATAGGAATGTATAAAAAAAACATGATACAAAATAAATCCATGGTGGTGCCACATGCAGTGTAGATGTGAATCAGGGGCATGGGAAATAGACATGTCATGATGAGTTACCATGTGAAAATGACTATACAGACCTAAAGAGGAAATGACAATACAACACTTAGACCCCCAAATGTGCATATCAACTAAGAGATTTTTTCTGTGTGCTTGTCATTGTGCCCAATGTTTCTCACGTCTTGCTGGTAGAGGAAGTTGGGTTGAGTTGGGTGTGAGAGGCAAGTTTGTAATTGGGGTCTATGCAGTTCAAAACGAACTTACTATAAACCTGTTTGTGCATTGGTTCAGAAATGATATTACACACTGTAGATTATAGATTCAGTCAAATCTGTTCCATAAGGTAATTTACAGTCTACTATATTCTATAACAGGAAAAATATAATATAATATTGGTTGTATTCAGTTACATTTGTGAATCACTTGTACAGTTTCAGTATTTCTTCTTTCATGTCATAGACAGCCTTATACTTCAGTATTAGGAGCTGACTTCTCTTTGCTCCGACTGGTGTCCACTGACTTGTAAGAATGACTTTGTGTAAGAACGAGATTCAGAAACTTCTTCCTGGAAGGCAGTCTCCAATATATTCAGGATGGACTTGCGGACTTTATCATTGAAATCATGGCCCATGAACACGTACAGCAGTGGGTTCAGACAACTGTTGAGAAAGGCCAGGCTGGTTGCTATAGGGACTCCGATGGTGGTGACATGGCCTAATGTTTCACTTGCATGATTAGCCAAGTGATGTACCATCTCAATTAAAGAGAAGATGTGATAAGGAGCCCAGCACAGGAAAAAAGTGGTGATAACTGCAGCGATGATCTTAAAGGGGCGACTTGACTGGCTGGCAACAGTACAACAACAGGACTATGCTGCAGCAGAAACAATTGATGAGAGGTACAACAGATGTACCTGTAACTGTGTAATACATTTGAACATTCAACTAATGTTGATGAATTTATTTTATTATTTTTTACTTTATCTTATTTAATTTAATTAGCTGTTCAGTTATATTTGATTTGAATTATTTATTTTCCAACATGAAGGACTAAATGCTGTGACGAGCAGCAATGAATTTCCATCGTGGTGATGAATAGAGTTTTATCTAATTTATTTATTGGACTTAAAGTAGCTTAATTTAAATATACCAATGATGATCAACCATGTCTTTAAATGTAGAATATAACCTCTGAATACTAAACAAGAAGAAGCACTTTATTAATCCCTCTCGGGGAAATTCAATTAAAGCTCTCAAATTCCCAGAAAAGTGAACATAACCTCAGTGTCCTCAAATATTAGCTGCGCTACTGCCTTAACATACACTCCCGAGTCTGATAGTGAATTTGTTGCTAGGACTTGTCCCCACCTGAGTCAGTCACACATTGCATGAAGGTGAAAGGGGAACTTCATTTGAATTAAAATGTACTTTAAGATGCAAAACAGTTTTCTCTGTTTATCAATAAATATTATGATCCAAGGCACAATCTTTGGTGACATTATTTATTGATTACAGTATGCATTATGGGTGGAAAACAGACAAGTCCAAATAGTATTTCAATAATGGAAAATAATGACTAAGAAAACAATTGAAATCAAAATCAAATGAAGAATGTAGCTTTCATAGACAGAGTCACATTAAATATAAATGTTTATCAAACCAGCAGTCCAAATAAAGGTGAAACATTTTCTATGGTGTCAGTATGGAAGGCATCAACATAGATTGATGGCATCTGCTCAGCACAATATAAGAAATAAACATTTCAGGGTGATCTGTGCGGTGAAAATGAACATAGAGGGAAAATGAGCAAAGTTAACAAACATAAGATTTACATCCAAAATTGTGCAGATATATACAACTGGGATTTGTATTGTTTGAGTGTTTTCTTTGCTGTCACATACAGGCAAGGAAATTATAATAAAAACATGTTGCATAAGTGACAGATGGAAAAAAACAAAGCTTTATTTGCTTGCTTGTGTTACACAAATATAACCATAAACTCATAAGAAATACCTATTTTGAAATAACTCTAGGGTTCTTTCGTTCAGGAAATGACATTTCACAAATTCCCTTTAGCTCTATTGTGGTACAGACTGAAGGCACTGCTGTGACTCAATGATCAGCCAACAACAGAAATGCGTAGATCTCTTATAGCCATTTGCTCTCTTTAACTAAAAGCATTCCACTACTACCTTGCTTATCAAAGGTTAAGCTCACAAAAGACATCACAACATGATGTACATTATGACCATCAGTTCACATAAAACTCACATATCCTAAATCAAACTACAAGATGTTGAAATGCTTCAATCTTGGATAAGTTTTCCACCTTGACTGTATAAAGACAAAAAAAGCAAAAAAACATCGACATAGACAGCCTTATACTTCAGTATCAAGAGCTGACTTGTCATTGGTCCGACTGGTTTCCACTGACTTTGCGTCAGTGTGAGATCCAGAAACTTCTTCCTGGAAGGCAGTCTTCAATATATTCAGGATGGATTTGCGGACTTTATCCTTGAAATCTTGGCCCATGAACACGTACAGCAGTGGGTTCAGACAACTGTTGAGAAAGGCCAGGCTGGTTGCTATAAGGACTCCGATGGTGGTGACATGGCTTAATGTTTCACTTCAATAAGTGTAATTCACCATCTCAATTAAAGAGAAGATGTGATAAGGAGCCCAGCACAGGAAAAAAGTGATGATAACTGCAGCGATGATCTTAAAGGGGCGACTTGACTGGCTGGCCAGAGTGCGGTTTCTTCTGATACGATGGATTATCACAGCATAACAGGAGACAATGACAGTGAAGGGGACAACAAATCCCAGGAGGAAGCGGGTGATGGTCATGGCCTGATGACGAAACAGACTCAGCTGAAACACATACAGTGATTCATTGTCATCAGAGAAGGCAAAGTTGTAGAAGCAGTTGATGATGTCTTTATTGAAAAATGATGGCCCAGTATCCCTGAAGATGAAGTATGGAGCGCTGAGAATCAGAGATACCACCCAAACACCCAGACTCACACAGGAAGCCTTGCGTACATTTCAATGGTTCTGGGCCCAGATGGGCCACACCACAGACACACATCTGTCCACGCTGATCACCATCAGAATGTAGACACTGGCAAAGATGTTCAGAAAGCTTATAGTGCTGTTCAGCTTGCACATGAACTTACCGAAAGGCCAGTGGAAACCCGAAGCCAAGTACACCACACTCAGGGGCAAACTTGCTGTGAAGAGGAAGTCTGCCACAGCGAGGTTGAGGAACCAAACTGTGTTAACTGTTTTACTGGCCATTCACAACTGTCAGTGTACCATTTTCTTGTAGCACATATTCTCGAGAGACTTCAAATCCATTGGATGAGCCATCAAAGGAAAATGACTCCAAAGGTCCATGAATGGCCATGTGGGTCAACACATTAGAGTACTGACTGAACCCATCACCACACTCCGTGCAGATGAAGGTACATGATTCTCCCCCCAACTGCGTTGAAGCAATAGTATTCACTAATTTCTGCTTTTCCATGATGATCCGTGATGGCATCACTTTTTAAACTGCAAATATGAGTTGCTCTGTCCAGACATTCACATATTGGTTTCAATGCGAGAATCAGTGTGTCCACTCTCTCAACAGGCTGGTTCTTAAAAAGATGTCCGCGCGAGCTGAACGTTCATCCCTCTGTTTAGGTTTTCCATATTGTATCAGCACCTGGGGGATAAAAAAAGAAAATCAACACACAATTGGGGGCAAAATGTTTGTGACAACATTTCAAAAAGATATGCCTGATGACTATGTAGTGTTACTTTGCATTCTTCTCAAATAACCCAAGCCTGGTCAGATGACACGTTGATTAATTGAGATGCCAATGGTTTGAACAGCCTCACTGAGGTTTGAAAGGGTTTTTAGCTCGACCGTGTTCACTGTGGCCACCAGATGAAGCTGTTAGACAAAATAATACCTGCTAAAAAAAAAGGCATGTGCCGCTATATTCAAGTAAGCAATACACTTAGTGTTTTCATCAATGTTTTTAAATGGAAATGCACTTGATTGCAGTTTGAGTGTAACGTCTTTTGATCTGATGCTTAGCTAGCTTGTAATTAGTGTTTTCGCTTTCCTCTAGTCCAGGGGTTCCCAAAGTGTGGGTCGCGAGAGAGGATTTTCAGAATCCTCTCGATGTGACCCCTGAGGTGATTACGACAGATTAACGAAAGTATCATTTGCAGGTGACAGGTCACTTTACAGCGCCACAGTAAACATCACAGACGTCACACATGTCAGAGTGCACCAGTAGAGATCAGCCCAAATCAATACACTAGGCCAGGGGTATTCAACTAAAATTCTAAGACGTCCAGTTAGAGAAGATTTCCGTGATCAAAGGTCCGGAGCATCATAATGTCTAACTTGCGTTATGAATTAGTGTAATATATATTGAAGTAGCCTGGTAGCTGTATCAACGTCTGCACGTCATCAACAACTTTTCTAATAAAGAAAGAACAATTTAAAAACATTTGGACAATATTTATTGTCACTTAACATTGAACTATACAGATATATATAATACTATAGATATGTATAGTGTTCTTCTCGGGTTGCATTTAAAAATAAAAATGAGAAAATAAATAAAACAGCTTTTGAAAAATTGTGCATCTTAAAATAAAGTGCTTAATTTTAGAAATATTAAATGTTCAACACAGGCTAGCACAGCCTGGGTTAAACTTTTATTTGTGGCTGATGATGCTGACAGGTGGCTTATTTGCTTTATTCAGTTACAAATCAAAATCACATTGGGCTCTGAGTGCTTATTTTCTGTGACCTCAGTTCAGACTTTTTCTTTTGTGATCAAATTTTTATTGATGTTAACACACAACATGTACACCCAAGAGAATAACGTTTTTTTTTTCTTAAATGAAATAACTTAAAGTACACAAGATAAAGAAAAATGAGATACAGCAATTACTTGCAAAATATTGAATGCAGAGTAGAGTACATATGTAAGCTAAAAATAATAACAGACAAATCAAAATAAGTTAAAACCAAATAAAACAAACCCAACCCTCCCTCCCAGACCTATAAACACTCACAGACAAAGACACACACACACACACACACACCAGGTGTTCGCTGATGGGTGCCGGCACTCCATCAGCGCTATCAGACAGGATTGTATACCATCACTAACACATGCACACACAGGGAAACGCTAGGTTGCAATTTGGAAGACTGGATTAGGGAAAGGGAGAAATCATTCTAAAAGATCTTTGAAGGAATCAACTGCAAAGCGCCAATTGTTTACATTAGTGTCACTTGTCCTATTTATTCGGCAGACGACAACTCTAGATAAACAACATCCAGAGATGCAAAGACCCAGTGTCTGAAGGTGAGGGAATTAGGAGGCTTCCATCGAACCGCAACCATCTTTTTAGCAACTGTTAGGTCAGCTAGTAAGATGCGCCTCTCAAGCTTGGATATATTGAGCTTGGACAGATCATTTAACAGAAGGACAGGCACAGTCACCAGCACTGTCACTGAAAGCACACGTGACATGCCAGAAGCCACTTTATTCCAAAACAGTGCGACTGGAGGACAGTCCCACATCAAGTGACTGAACATGCCACGGGCCTTCATAGTGCATAAACTACACGATCGTCTATTAATTTCATGCAGTGCAATTTATAAAGGAGGATGAATGGGTAAAGGTTGCTGCTACGGGACACCATGTGCCTTGAGAGCAGATCTGAGCTGCAAATAGAAGAAAAACGAGCTACCTGGAAGATCGAACGCGTTCTTAAATTTCTTGAAAGGAGCGCAAACCCCTATCATCATAAATGTCACTCAAGTGGTGAATACTGCTGTTGCTCCAATGAGAGGATGACACAGGTCTCCCGCCGATTAGCAGACCTTTATTGTCAAATATAGGAGAAAGCGTGTGCCACTCACAGGAAGTCTTACATTGCGATTCAGCTACGCACCAGATCTGGATGAGATGTGAAACTATAGGGCCAAAGCGGATAACCAATGCACATCTTACCGGCCATTGTCCATTCACATCCGACATGCACAGCGGATCCGTCGTGATATAGATCAAAAACAAATAGCTAACAAATAGCAAACAAACCGGCTGTTTTAGTTTAAAGTCCAAAGTATATTACGTGGTATGGGATCCACAAATCAGGCAGTAGGCTCGCAAGTTAGTCTGACCAGCCAAACAAAGATGAAGACAAATCCGTCTCAAGACGAGTCTAACGTCAGACAAAAATCAGCCCGCAGAAATAATCCAAAACTCTGGAAGAGATCCCAGTCCACGCAGAGCAGTGTGCATTTAGTCCAAAACAGTGAGGCCATGTAGTTTAGCACGATCCAAAGGGCCGCTATTCACCATCAGAAGAGCGCACAGGATCCCCATACGCAGCCTGCACTGCCGGTAGGGAGACGATGAAGTCCTCGGCATGTCCCGTGGACTGAAACGTCTTAATTTGACCAGCCTCCTTGACTTTCAGTGTCGCAGGGTAAAGGAGGAAGAATTCCACACCTTTGGCCCGGGCTGCATCCATGGCTCGGGAGAAAGCCTGGCGACGCTTAACAGTGTAGCTGCTGTAGTCAGGGGAGAAGCGAATCCTCCGTTCATCAATCGTGAGCAGAGCTTTCTTCGCGGCACGGAGGATGTCTTGGCGGGAGGTGTAACGGAGAACGCTGAAAATCAAAGTGCGGGTGGCGCCCTCCTGCTTCTTACCTGTTGTCGCTGTAGATACGATGAGCTCGCATTAACTCGCCCTGTAGATTACCTAAGGAGGCGAACCACTTCGGAAGAGAGTGTGTCAGAAATTGGATGGCGTTAGACCCTTCCAGACCTTCTGCCAGCCCAGTTATCCGAATGTTGCAACTTCTGCTCTGGTCCTCCATGTCCCCTAGCTTAAGTTGCACCAAGTTCAGCACAGCCTCGTGGGTGGCTTGCATCTCCGAATTGTTCCCCACATCACCCCGTATCTTGCACATGCCGATGCTTTCAGTTAGTGCCACCAAGTCTGTTTGGATAGCAGGTAATTTTCCCTCCGTTTCCTTCCCCATCTGTTGAAGTTGGTCGAAGTGCGAGTCCAAGTAGCTTCGTTGCTTCTCCAGCACCGCGTTGGCCTCTACGTCAGACTGTTCCCTTGTTTCGGAACCATTCCTACACGACGATTATTTGCTCGTTTTAGACATTGCCTTCAATCAGATACTCACATTGGCTAAAATATTTAAAAACAAGTCGTCTCAATGGTATAATCTAACAGAATTAGCAACACTGGGTTAAGCCGGTTCAATCTATGCTGCCATCTTGGCCAGCTGATCATGTGACTCCTCAGTTCAGACTTGAGTGGATATGTTTGGTCAAAAACACTGTGCTTTGCCTCATAGTGGCGTTTCACATCACCACTTTTAATGAGCACCACGGTCTCTGAGCATATGAGACACTGGTTTTGTGCTCCCAGTGGGAAGGATGACCATGAATGAGTCTGTCCATTCTGGGTTGAAAGCTCTGTTGACTTTTCTCTTCTTGGAGAGCGCCATAAGTAGTTATTTTTCTCTCCCTGTCTGCCGCTCACTCGTCTCTTCCTCTGTGTTTCTCACCCTTTCTCCGTCTTCTCTCCCTGTATCGCTAACTCGTCTTTCCGTCTGTCACTCGCCCCTCATCTGTCTGTATTCAGAGTCGCAATGTTTGCCACCAGGAATGCACGGATTTGATTGGCTGAGTAGCATCACGTGGGATGGCTTAACTCGCATGCCGCTAAACCAGTGGCATAAAAACAAAAAAAGCTGCTCCGGTTAACATAGAATTGAAAATCCCTTAATAATTTATTGATTATAGGTCCGGATAGGTCGGCGTCTGAATCCGGACCGCCTGTTAGTGACCCCTGCACTAGGCTTTAAGCCAGGGGTGTCAAACTCCTTTTAGTTCAGGGGCAACATAGTGCCCAATTTGATCTCAAGACCAGGAAACGGTCCATTTTTCTTGGAAGACTCTACACTGTGTCCACTTTTCTCCTTTTTTGACAAAGACATTTTGGGTAATGAGGCTGCGAGTGTAATGTTGACAGAACCCGCCAGCTCCAGAAGTTCTTTTACCTGGCAGCTCCAACATGAACAGTTTGCTTGCTTGGCAGTGTTGTGTGCGACTCCCGGTGGACACATTTGAAATAGCAGTTACTTTTATTGAAAAATTGCAGTTAATGTCTTCGCTGTAATTTTTACACTTTGCAAAATCATCACGCGGGCCGGATTGGACCCTCTGGCCAGGATATTATTTTCCAAAATGAAACGTTGGTTAATACTGACCAAAGACAAGGCAGAGAGGCCAGCGGAGAAGGGAGTAGAGGAGAGCGGAGAACCGCCGTCAGAAAGGCCATCGACTTCTGGCGCGGGAGGTAAGGGGGTCCATAACCAGTCAGACCAGCCTTCCTCCAAGTGTCACAAGTATCGAGAGGAATATATCCAGTATGGATTCACATGCGTCGTTATCAATGAATTACAACATCCCCAATGCGTAGTGTGCACTGAGGTGCTTGCCCATGAGAGCTTGAAGCCCGTAAAAAGCAGATTTTTTCTGCCGAAAGGAGAGAGAATTGCAAGGCCAAAAAAAAGTCATAACTAACCAAACAATCCCTACCAAAGCTCAAAAGGCATCATATGGAGGTGGCATATTTAATTGCACAGGCAAAAAAAGCCACACACAATCGGGGAAACCCTAATAAAACCTGCTGCTATCGCTATGAATCGGGCAATGCTTGGGGAAAAACGGGCTCGGGAGCTAGAAGCAGTGCCGCTGTCTGACGGGACCATATCCCGGCACATCACGGACATGGCCCAGGACAAAGTGTCAGCTGATTGACAGAATGAAGAAAGGGAAATATGCTTTGCAGTTAGATGAATCCACAGATGTATCAAACTCTGCCCAGCTGCTTGTTTTTGTTAGATACAGTTTTGAGTGGAAACTTAACGAGGACAAGCGGTTTTGCACCCCGCTGGAGGTAAAGTGTACAGGCGAGGACATTTTCACAAAACTTAAACTAAAAGAAGCGGGACTGTCTTGGGATGAGTGCATCGGTGTGTGCAATGATGGTGCTGCAGCAATGCTGGGGGAAACTCTGCCCAGCTGCTTGTTTTTGACAGATAGTTTTGAGGGGAAACTTAACGAATTACTGATGGCCACCACGTCAACAAATGCAAGTGCACTGAGAGAGTCATACTTAGTGACTATCCGTATTGCTAAGGCGAAGAAACCTTTTACAATTGGTGAAGAATTGATCCTTCCCGCCGCTAAGGACATTTGCCATGAACTTCTAGGAGAAGATTAACGGCAGTTAAAAAGATAGCCCACTAATTCAACGCAATGGTGAGTTTTTTAATGCAGTTTATATTGTTTTTATGCCGGTTGTAACATTTCATTTGGTCACATTTATCCCCCGACACTTTGAAGGCTGGTCCTTTAAAATATTATCTTACATGAAACCGGTCCGTCGCGCAAAAAAAGGTTGAGGACCGCTGCTCTAGACCTAAAAAGGTTCAAGTTAAAACAAGGCGATAGGATTATCTTAAACAGTCCAATTTATCACTGTGAGTGCTCTACCATCCACAAAGGACACGAGTAGCCAGAGGTGCCTGAAATAAGTCCTCTGCATTATCAGGCCCATTAACAAGTCCCAGTCTCTCATGCCCCTTTCAGACCAATATAGTGACCCAAATCTCTAGTCTAACTAAAAGGTCATCCTACATTATCCAACCTGGCTTCATAACCAAAAGATGGGATAAATGCAAGGTTGGAACCCGCCTGTCTTTGGTGAATTGGATTAGACGTTTTATTTTATTTTTTTCGATCCTGACATTAAACATTTATGTAACCAACTACCATCAGGGTTCCGCCATGCGTATTGTAAACCCCGCCGGGCCTAAGCATCTTTTTTTAAATGTGTTTTTAAGCTAAAGTAATAGCTTGATGCACAGGTTGTACGTTTAACACAAGCACGCGAGTGTGTGTGTGTGTTTGTGTGTGAGAGAGAAATTAGGATTTTCTTAAACTGCCAATCTGCAATCACCATTTGGAAATCGTCTACGCTCAGTCCACTGTAGCATGTTGGGCAAAAGTGAGTGTGTGGGTCGAGGGAGAGAGTGAAGGAACGATTGTGTGTGCAGTAAGTAACACAAAGTCAGTTGTAACGTAGCCATGCAGTGTGTGTACAGTTTATTTGTTGATGAATAAATGCTCCAACTCCTCAAGACCAACTACTGATAAAAGTGAAGGGACTATGGTTAGCTCATAAACTGGCAGCGACAACAATGGCTTATGCTTAAGGTGGGCTGACATTTAAGGTGGACCAGCTCTTCTCATGTGACAAGCCGCTCCTCCGAGTTTTTGCAGAGCAGTGCCTTTAAAAAAGGGACAAAGGTGAATACATATGCAATCAATTAGTTTGTGTTGTATAGTGCAGTGCAGTTGATTGGACAGTGACATTTTGTGTCTTTGTGCGCAGATCATTCACTTGCTCCGATTTTGCTGCTGTATCAGGAAACGTTGCAAGATTTTACTTAGGGCTTCGTGACAAATCAAAATCATCAAGTGTGTATTTCAGAGTCACCTTTGTAATAACACTTTGTGTGCACGAAACATTTTTCATTATAGCCGAGGTGGAATTATCCCACGTTTTCCACACCTTCTGGCCAACTGTTTGGGGAGAATAGGGATTTCTGGCACAACCTCACCAAGGTGCATGGACCAACAAAGCAAGCTACTGACCTCACACATCCTGTGAACAGTACAGATGTTTTAAAGCATGTCCAGGAAAGTTATTGCCAAAGTTCTTAAAACCAAGTTGTGAACACAACTTGCAAATACATTCCATTGTGTACTAAGATGTTTGTGTATGTGTAGGAGTTCGCGATTATCGTGAGCAGCTGAGTGTGCAGCAAAGGGGGCGACTGAACACTTCGTTAACAGACATCTATTGTAGATAGGAAGGTGGTTAACGTTAGCATGCTTTGAAAGCTTGTGTTAAATTGAAAATAATACGCAAAAATAAAAGGCGAGGGCTCCTTGAAAATGGTAGAGCTACAGACAGGCATAAAGTAAGATAAGCCATCACAATGTTTCAACTGAACGTGAAGCTGTGGGCTAATATTGTGGTCCGACGATAGCTCACGTTAGCTGCTGCTAGCTAACGCTACTTAGCAACGGGAGAAAAGCACTGTGATTTCTATACAAACATGCACTTAGGAGTCAGCCGATTAGCTCGATGCAATCATGATTTACCATGCAATCTGGTACATCTTAGCACAGAGTCAAATTAATGTGCAGCGACCCGTTAGTAGTGATGTGTCCTTTCGTGTCGAGGCTTCGAAGCGTGTGTCGATTAATCGTACAAGATTTTTGTAAAGCGCGTATCGAGGCTTGTGTTGATGACGTATGTGACAACGTTCGAAGCCTCGCGAACAGGTTCGCAGGTTTGGAACGCGATTCGAAATATAAGGGGGAGCGAACCGCAATTGAGCCCCCTTATAATTAACACTTTATATAACAGCAAATGTGTGGGTTGTTGTTGTCGTAGTATGCATTGTTGCTGTTGAGTTGTTGGTATTGCGTTTGTATTGGATCATTATGGAGCCAGCCTACTAGCAAAACAATTGTTATGCACGCCAGCATCATCTTCCTTGTGAGCAATTAAAGATACCAAATCTAAATCTGTTGAAAAGATCATGTACATTACACATCCCTGGTGACGCAGCTCATAGAGCAGGCGACCCACATTCAAATGCTTCCTGCAGCAGCCCGGGGTTCGACTCAGACCTGCTGCTATTTGCTGCATGTCATTCCCCTTCTCTCTGTCCAATCTTAAACTGCACTATCAATAAAAGGCGTAAAAAGCCCACATTATTTTCCAGTCACTCTCTTCTCAATAACACGTAATAACATCAATCTTTATTTTTAAATAGAACATTATATTCAGTCTTATATGTGTGCGTCAAAGAATCTTCAGGGCAAAGATACTTTAAATCTACTGCAGCTTTGCACTTCACCGGTTTTACATGTATTGTCCACTTGATGGCGCAGTAGAGCAAATGAAGCACCATGAAGCTTCTGCCCATGAGCGAACCAATTGGATGGAAATCTTCAATGCTTCATGAAGCTTCATCTCGCCATCACTACCCGTTAGTACAGGTCTGTGTCTAATATCTGTTTAGCGCTGCAGGCCGAGGCTACGTCTCCTGGCCGGACTCCGGAGCTTATTAAAATGGTAACGGCCGTGACGACATGACGCACGTTGCATGACACAAACATGATACAAAATAAATCCATGGTGGTGCCACATGCAGTGTAGATGTGAATCAGGGGCATGGGAAATAGACATGTCATGATGAGTTACCATGTGAAAATGACTATATAGACCAAAAGAGGAAATGACAATACAACACTTAGACCCCAAAAAGTGCATATCAACTAAGAGATTTTTTCTGTGGGCTTGTCATTGTGCCCAATTTTTTTCTCACGTCTTGCTGGTAGAGGAAGTTGGGTTGAGTTGGGTGTGAGAGGCAAGTTTGTAATTGGGGTCTATGCAGTTCAAAACGAACTTGCTATAAACCTGTTTGTGCATTGGTTCAGAAATGATATTACACACTGTAGATTATAGATTCAGTCAAATCTGTTCCATAAGGTAATTTACAGTCTACTATATTCTATAACAGGAAAAATATAATATAATATTGGTTGTATTCAGTTACATTTGTGAATCACTTGTACAGTTTCAGTATTTCTTCTTTCATGTCATAGACAGCCTTATACTTCAGTATTAGGAGCTGACTTCTCTTTGCTCCGACTGGTGTCCACTGACTTTGTGTAAGAACGAGATCCAGAAACTTCTTCCTGGAAGGCAGTCTCCAATATATTCAGGATGGATTTGCGGACTTTATCCTTGAAATCTTGGCCCATGAACACGTACAGTAGTGGGTTCAGGCAACTGTTGAGAAAGGCCAGGCTGGTTGCTATAGGGACTCCGATGGTGGTGACATGGTCTAATGTTTCACTTGTATGATTAGTCATGTGATTCACCATCTCAATTAAAGCCATGATGTGATAAGGAGCCCAGCACAGGAAAAAAGTGATGATAACTGCAGCGATGATCTTAAAGGGGCGACTTGACTGGCTGGCCAGGGTGCGGTTTCTTCTGAGACGATGGATTATCACAGCATAACAGGAGACAATGACAGTGAAGGGGACAACAAATCCCAGGAGGAAGCGGGTGATGGTCATGGCCTGATGACGAAACTGTCGCAGCTGATTCACAGACGGTGTTTCATAGTCATCAGAAAAAGCAAAGTTGTTGAAGCAGTTGATGATGGCTTCATTGTTATATGACGGCCCAGTATCCCTGAAGATGAAGTATGGAGCGCTGAGAATCAGAGCCAGCCCCCAAACACCCAGACTCACACAGGAAGCCTTGTGTACACTTCGGTGGTTCTGGGCCCAGATGGGCCACACCACAGACACACATCTGTCCACGCTGATCACCACCAGAATGTAGACACTGGCAAACATGTTCAGAAAGCTTATAGTGCTGTTGAGTTTGCACATGAATTTGCCAAAAGGCCAGTGGAAATCCATAGCTGTGTAGGTCACACTTAGAGGCAAAAATGCTGTGAAGAGGAAGTCGGCCACAGCGAGGTTGAGGAACCAAACTGTGTTAACTGTTTTCTTCATCTTGAATCCGGTAACCCAGATAACCACTCCATTCCCGAGCACACCGAGAACAAAGGCCAGGCAGTAAACAATGAGAGACATGGTGTGGAGAGACTGTCTCACCTCATCATGCTCATCAATAAACTCAGAGCCATTATTTCCAGATACGACTGTTGAATTGGTGGGATAGGAAGGGGTAGTAGTCATCTCCATTATTGTCTTGAGCCCTGCAATGGCAACATGAAGAAACAATATGAACATTTAAAATTTTTCTCTTACATAGATATCTATAACAGTCCCTAATGATATAATGGTGCAAAAGATCTTATGTATATAGCATACCAAGAACAAAGTCCAGGCAGTTAATATTTAGAGACTTTCTCAGCTCAGTATACTCAACATACTCATCATAATCATCATACTATAAGGTATTTCCACCATATACAGTACATCTATTGTATTCATCATGATACATCATGATACATCACGATACATCATGAAACATCATGAAACAATATGAAACATCACGATACATCACGAAACATCACGAAACATCACGATACATCACGAAACATCACGATACATCACGAAACATCACGAAACATCATGAAACATCATGCATGAGTCATATGCATTATTTATGTGCATATGTGCATTTTGTTCTTATCCAAATCTAAATTACCTTTTAAAAAATGCTTTTCAACTTCTGTGTGAGTTTCGAGAGGTCATCAGTCTGCGAGAGAAATGATTGTCTAATAAAGTTCCTTTATTTATTTATTTGCTTATTTTACACTTAGCAATTATATACATAAAGATTAAAAGCATAGCATGCACATGCAAACAGCACATCTCCTTAGAATAAAAAATAAATTCTAATGCACGTAAAGGAAGAAAAAATGTGATGATATTGTACAATTTGCAGACATAGCGTTAAAATATAAGCTGGACAGCAGCCGAACTGTGCTTCTTCAATAACATCTTTGTCCACTTTGAAAAGCAGCAAACTCTCTGAAATATTCTTATTATTATATATTAATATTATTTAATCATTTAAATTAATGCCTTTGTTAGTAAGGTGTTTGTCAGGATAGCTATTGACATCATATGTTTTTATTAACTTATTTTTTTCTATTAATCTCTCACAAATTCAAAGGATAACATATAGCAACAGTACCTTTCCTAGAGTTCGTCAGTGGGATGATTATGTCTCCGCAGCACAAGTAAACCTGATCAAATTCTGACATCTTATAAAAGCATCTGCAATTTGTGACATCACAAGGCTGGCCCACATGTAGCATGCCTCCCTCATATGAAATGTTTGTCTTTTAATACTACTTGTAACTAATTCCACTTGAGCTGCAAGTTTCAGGAAATATTTAAAGTCCACTTTTCACTTTAAAAATAAATAAATATTATTTTAAATATTATTATAGTAAGTTTTCTAATTGAACTTTTTCTGAGCAATAGTTTAAGTCTTTACTGTCTATGTTTCATTACAAAGACACATGCCATGATCTGTAATGTCATGCCTTGTTGTGTGGAAATGAATTGTTCAATAAAAATATGAAAACAAATACAAGCAGGACGGTCTACACTCGTTCAGAGACTATAGGTTTTTGATTGTGTCCAAGTCCCCCCTGAAAAGAAAAAAGACCAAAAAGAAGTGCATGAGCCATTCTCATTTCTATTTGTGTTTATCTGTATTTACATCCCCTGACCACCAGGTGGCGCATCCCTCTTTTGAGATAAATGATAGATAAAAGGTTACTTAGGTGATCAGTGTAGTCATGTGTTGCTGCTTTGTGAGAGAGAGGCTTACAGTTTGTAACCACACCCCAGCCTAAGTGTATGCACAATTTTGTGGTTTGTACATTTGGTTAATTTCATGCAAGAAGGAAGCAAACGGACTATGCTGCAGCAGAAACAATTGATGAGAGGTACAACAGATGTACCTGTAACTGTGTAATACATTTGAACATTCAACTAATGTTGATGAATTTATTTTATTATTTTTTACTTTATCTTATTTAATTTAATTAGCTGTTCAGTTATATTTGATTTAAATTATTTATTTTCCAACATGAAGGACTAAATGCTGTGACGAGCAGCAATGAATTTCCATCGTGGTGATGAATAGAGTTTTATCTAATTTATTTATTGGACTTAAAGTAGCTTAATTTAAATATACCAATGATGATCAACCATGTCTTTAAATGTAGAATATAACCTCTGAATACTAAACAAGAAGAAGCACTTTATTAATCCCTCTCGGGGAAATTCAATTAAAGCTCTCAAATTCCCAGAAAAGTGAACATAACCTCAGTGTCCTCAAATATTAGCTGCGCTACTGCCTTAACATACACTCCCGAGTCTGATAGTGAATTTGTTGCTAGGACTTGTCCCCACCTGAGTCAGTCACACATTGCATGAAGGTGAAAGGGGAACTTCATTTGAATTAAAATGTACTTTAAGATGCAAAACAGTTTTCTCTGTTTATCAATAAATATTATGATCCAAGGCACAATCTTTGGTGACATTATTTATTGATTACAGTATGCATTATGGGTGGAAAACAGACAAGTCCAAATAGTATTTCAATAATGGAAAATAATGACTAAGAAAACAATTGAAATCAAAATCAAATGAAGTACAAAAGAATGTAGCTTTCATAGACAGAGTCACATTAAATATAAATGTTTATCAAACCAGCAGTCCAAATAAAGGTGAAACATTTTCTATGGTGTCAGTATGGAAGGCATCAACATAGATTGATGGCATCTGCTCAGCACAATATAAGAAATAAACATTTCAGGGTGATCTGTGCGGTGAAAATGAACATAGAGGGAAAATGAGCAAAGTTAACAAACATAAGATTTACATCCAAAATTGTGCAGATATATACAACTGGGATTTGTATTGTTTGAGTGTTTTCTTTGCTGTCACATACAGGCAAGGAAATTATAATAAAAACATGTTGCATAAGTGACAGATGGAAAAAAACAAAGCTTTATTTGCTTGCTTGTGTTACACAAATATAACCATAAACTCATAAGAAATACCTATTTTGAAATAACTCTAGGGTTCTTTCGTTCAGGAAATGACATTTCACAAATTCCCTTTAGCTCTATTGTGACTCAATGATCAGCCAACAACAGAAATGCGTAGATCTCTTATAGCCATTTGCTCTCTTTAACTAAAAGCATTCCACTACTACCTTGCTTATCAAAGGTTAAGCTCACAAAAGACATCACAACATGATGTACATTATGACCATCAGTTCACATAAAACTCACATATCCTAAATCAAACTACAAGATGTTGAAATGCTTCAATCTTGGATAAGTTTTCCACCTCAACTGTATAAAGACAACAAAAGCAAAAAAACGAATTATATAATATATGCATACAGTTTCAGTATTTCTTCTTTCATGTCATAGACAGCCTTATACTTCAGTATCAAGAGCTGACTTGTCATTGGTCCGACTGGTTTCCACTGACTTTGCGTCAGTGTGAGATCCAGAAACTTCTTCCTGGAAGGCAGTCTTCAATATATTCAGGATGGATTTGCGGACTTTATCCTTGAAATCTTGGCCCATGAACACGTACAGCAGTGGGTTCAGACAACTGTTGAGAAAGGCCAGGCTGGTTGCTATAGGGACTCCGATGGTGGTGACATGGCCTAATGTTTCACTTCGATAAGTGTAATTCACCATCTCAATTAAAGAGAAGATGTGATAAGGAGCCCAGCACAGGAAAAAAGTGATGATAACTGCAGCAATGATCTTAAAGGGGCGACTTGACTGGCTGGCCAGAGTGCGGTTTCTTCTGATACGATGGATTATCACAGCATAACAGGAGACAATGACAGTGAAGGGGACAACAAATCCCAGGAGGAAGCGGGTGATGGTCATAGCCTGAAGACGAAACAGACTGAGCTGAAACACAGACAGTGATTCATTGTCATCAGAGAGGGCAAAGTTGTAGAAGCAGTTGATGATGTCTTTATCGAAAAATGACGGCCCAGTATCCCTGAAGATGAAGTATGGAGCGCTGAGAATCAGAGATACCACCCAAACACCAAGACTCACATAGGAAGCCTTGCGTACACTTCGGTGGTTCTGGGCCCAGATGGGCCACACCACAGACACACATCTGTCCACGCTGATCACCATCAGAATGTAGACACTGGCAAAGATGTTCAGAAAGCTTATAGTGCTGTTCAGCTTGCACATGAACTTACCGAAAGGCCAGTGGAAACCCGAAGCCAAGTACACCACACTCAGGGGCAAACTTGCTGTGAAGAGGAAGTCGGCCACAGCGAGGTTGAGGAACCAAACTGTGTTAACTGTTTTCTTCATCTTGAATCCGGTAACCCAGATAACCACTCCATTTCCGAGCACACCGAGAACAAAGGCCAGGCAGTAGATAATGAGAGACATGATGTTGAGAGACTGTCTCACCTTAGCATACGCATCAATAAACTCAGAGCCATTATTTCCAGATACGACTGTTGAATTGGTGGGATAGGAAGCGGTAGTATTCATCTCCATTATTGTCTTGAGACCTGCAATGGCAACATGAAGAAACAATATGAGCGTTTTGCCCTATTTTACTTTTACATAGATATATGTATATACTGTATCCTATGACTCTATGAAGACCTCACAAAGATATGACTGGAACTGCAAAGTTGTAAAGTTATGGTAAATTCCTCTTTTATCACCTAATCTAAACCATATATATAAATATGTATTTATATTTTCACATACAATAATATATGAGATTGGCCAAGTCACAGAATACAAACATCATACAATATCATAATGAGAAATTTACATTTAAATATTATGAAACAATTTCTGATAAACTGAACACAAACTGAGCCAACAGCAGCCTCCCTCTGAGCTGTAGGTTATGGGGATATCAGATGTTGAAAAGCCTATTCTGCCCCTCGGTTTGTGTTTGTCTTATTAAAGATTAAAGTGCCTTCGCTGTTGGTGCTGCGGTCTCTTGGACTATCTTGGTCATCTAAAAATCAAAGACAATTCTTCCTCTCTGCTGATCTTCATAATAATAACTGTTTCCTCCCTGTTTGACTACTTTCACTGACCCTGAATCTGGTTTAATGCTAGTTTTCTGTTTTACTAGTAGACTTGTGTTTTTGTTTCTATATTATTTTATAAACTGTTAACAGGGTGTAGCCGCGAAAAAATCAGATTAGACGCACGCAATCATAAAATAACATTTACATTTGTTTTTGAAAATCATTACTCCACAGAAGCAGCAAGTTCTCTCAAATAAAGCGGTTTAGTTTATTTTATACATTTTTGAAATAGTTTTATTTTTTTTAATCAGATAAGAGGTCTTTATACCTCTATAAATTTGAACAAACTCGTTGGATTAATCTCATGTACAAATATAATTTTCTAAGAATAAAAAGCTAGCGTACCTTTCTCAAAACTTTCCAGGTGGTTGAAGACGAATCTCTGGCAGAAGTTCACGGAATAATATTGGTTAATTTCATGGATTTCAGGAAGTGCAAACACCACCCTAAAATATTTTTACTTCTTCTTTTCGCCTCGACCTGGGCGGTGGCTGGTAATGTGACGTCACCGCATATGTCGAGAATAAGAAAAAATATCTACTGAAGTCTTTTACATCTCTTGTATACATTTACATTTGAACTATTCGAGCATTGCACTTAAAATTACTATATTAAATTATAATTTTCAATTAAAAAACATTTCTTCATTGATATGAGATACATAATGCGAAGTGCAGTATAATAATACATCACACTGTTTGGAACAGCCCTTATAACTATGTCAGTGTTGATGCTTTGCTTTGACTGAGTGAATCAACGCATAGGTTGCTTATTCTAATGTCCCCTTCCTTCACCGCAGGGCACAAGAAAGTCACAGCATCATCTGTCAATACTTTAGATTAGCCAAACAGCTTTATAAAATAGCAGTTAACTCCCTCTTTGTCCACTTGAAGCTTGACACATAAACTATGCTGCCTCTGTAGATCCACTCCTGCAAACTAAAGAGATCTGATGTGATATTACATATTTTTTCTGACACATAATCATAATCAATATAAGTATCAGGGAAGTTGAACAAGTCTAGGTCCATCCTTTTTTGTACTCTTTAACAGATTTCCTTTAATATTTTGAAAGAGATCATGACACTGCAGTTGGCCATTACTGATAATTACTTGCTCATATAGGTTTGAGGAACCACAAAACGTTTCCAAAAACACTACCTACATCACTTTACTACTACTACTACTACTACTACTACTACTACTACTACTACTTACTACTACTACTACTACTACTACTACTACTACTACTACTACTACTACTACTACTACTACTACTACTACTACTACTACTACTACTACTACTACTACTACTACTACTACTACTACTTACTACTTACTACTACTACTACTACTACTACTACTACTACTACTACTACTACTACTTACTACTTACTACTACTACTACTACTACTACTACTACTACTACTACTACTACTACTACTACTACTACTACTACTACTACTACTACTACTACTACTACTACTACTACTACTACTACTACTACTACTACTACTACTACTACTACTACTACTACTACTACTACTACTACTACTACTACTACTACTACTACTACTACTACTACTACTACTACTACTACTACTACTACTACTACTATACTACTACTACTACTACTACTACTACTACTACTACTACTACTACTACTACTACTACTACTACTACTACTACTAATATGAATAGTACCATGCCATAAAACATAAATCTAACGGTCCATGCATTCATAATGTTAAACTTTTAATTATGACATGACCCCATTGATGAGGATCAGATTGTAACATACCAGTTTACCAACTATTACTTAAAATACTTAAAACTCCAAATATTATTGGAGCTGTTCAGTAAGTGAGTCCACTTTTACAGTTTAGCCTTGACTGAAACTTTCCCACAATGCACTCACAGTTGTATTTGACCACTCTCATTGGCAGCAGAGTATTGGCCCACAAATGTCTTTACTTTAAGATCATATCAAACAACAACTTAAAGATGATAATGACTGACAACATACTTTGCATACACCAGTAGCTTTATATTTTGAAAGGCTACAGAGGGATCTAAAAGTTTTGATGTGTTTTTCTTCACAAAGAGAGTAAAAATGTATTTATACTGTATATAAATAGGTTATCATAAATACTATTTCATTGACAAATGAACCATTAATGTTACCCAATTGAATATATCTGAATAATAGGACACAATATAGAAGCTATAATTGCTGACTGGCACTAAAAGCTTACTCAAAATATTTATACATAATTACAAATGACTGATGATTTACCCGCTTCCTGACGACTTGACTGGAATGCCTTTAATAATGAAAACAGTGCTATAAATCTGTTTGCACTATTAAAGGTAGACTTATATTAAAGGCTGCTAATGAATCAAAGTGGTTTCTTTTCCCTCAGAAGTTTTCTGTCCTTGATCTGAGAAGCACCTGACGTGTAAGACAGCTCTCTCTACTGGCCAAATATATAACAACAACGTTAAAAAGGAAAAACAATAAAAAGTCCATCCTGTGTTAGGCTACAGGTTAGTTAAGATGTGTTACATCGGATGATTGTAGATGGACACACATTTCCCTCTTACAAGAGAAAGAGACTCCAGGCACATTGAAACACGGTCAAGTCGAAATAATATTTTAATAATGGGAATCATGGTAACAACAAGAACCAGAAAAACAGTCATAATCATTATCATAATTTATGGCCTCTTGGTAGAGTTGACTAAAAACAATCAAATCATTACAATAAATCTTTTATGGAAAGGTTATTGGTAAATCACATATGCCACGTATACCAAAGTCATACAATACATAGAATAAGTGTGATCAAAGATCAAATCAAGCCAGGTATACACTGCAGCTGCTATTTTAAGCACAATAATCTCATAGTCCCTATAAAGGTATTTAATAGTCTTACATTACTGTCCTAGAGCTGATAAACTATGGTAAACAAATGTTTAAAGCATGCAGTAGACATGTAGCAGTCAGAAGCCAGTTGACATTGCAGGGTGATTTTTAATGAAAATGACTATACAGACTAAATGTGTAACACTGAACCTAGTGTAAGTAGCTTCCCACTTCACTTTTACTTTTTATGTTCCCAAAGATGGCCTTTGTGATCACTGTCATATACCCAATTTCGTCATGTACACACATTATGGGATCACTGGTTGGGTTGAGTTGGGTGTGAGGAGCAAGTTGGGAAATTAATTAGCTATAAGCCTGTTTGTGCAATGGTTCAGGAACTATATTTCACACTTTATTATTACTCTTCAATATGTTAGTTTACAGCATACTATATTCTATGGAAAGAAAGGCATTGTGTTCTAGGTCAAATTACGTGTCCTTACTACTGTGTTATGGTGATAAACAGCTGGGACTTGTTTTGTTGCTTGTTTTCTTTGCTGCCACACACAGGCAGGATTATACTCTAGTAATCAACCTCTGGAGTGTGACAGATGAAAAACATAAAGTTCCCTTTGCCAACCAAATCTTATATTTCTGTAACTTGTGTTGCATAAATTAAACCATACATTGATGTAATACCTTTTTTGAAAGTATGATTTCTCTTGTCAAATAAAATGGCACATTACATATCCACTAAGGTCTAGTATGGTACTACTTGCCATCATTTCAAAATGCTTTATATTTAATACATCAGAAATTGATCGAGAAGTTATTGTATTATATTTCCATCTGTCTGTTCTACTAGATTGTAAAGTTGCCAATCATAAAACCAATATCAGTCAAACAGTAACAGGTGCAATGTTTCAATCTCACATAATGTTTAAAGATCGCCTTGAGGGTCCTTGAATAAAAAACAACCAAAGCTAAGATATTTGTTATATACAGTGACATTTGCTATGTACATTTACAGTATCTATATCATGGACGACCTTATACCTCGGCATCAGAAACAGACTTTTCTTTGCTCCGACTGGTGACCATTGAGTTTGTGTAGGTATAAGAGCGCGAAATCTCTTCCTGGAAGGCAGTCTCCAATACATTCAGGATGGACTTGCGGACTTTATCCTTGAAATCTTGGCCCATGAACACGTACAGTAGTGGGTTCAGGCAACTGTTGAGAAAGGCCAGGCTGGTTGCTATAGGGACTCCGATGGTGGTGACATGGTCTAATGTTTCACTTGTATGATTAGCCATGTGATTCACCATCTCAATTAAAGCCATGATGTGATAAGGAGCCCAGCACAGGAAAAAAGTGATGATAACTGCAGCGATGATCTTAAAGGGGCGACTTGACTGGCTGGCCAGGGTGCGGTTTCTTCTGAGACGATGGATTATCACAGCATAACAGGAGACAATGACAGTGAAGGGGACAACAAATCCCAGGAGGAAGCGGGTGATGGTCATGGCCTGATGACGAAACTGTCGCAGCTGATTCACAGACGGTGTTTCATAGTCATCAGAAAAAGCAAAGTTGTTGAAGCAGTTGATGATGGCTTCATTGTTATATGACGGCCCAGTATCCCTGAAGATGAAGTATGGAGCGCTGAGAATCAGAGCCAGCCCCCAAACACCCAGACTCACACAGGAAGCCTTGTGTACACTTCGGTGGTTCTGGGCCCAGATGGGCCACACCACAGACACACATCTGTCCACGCTGATCACCACCAGAATGTAGACACTGGCAAACATGTTCAGAAAGCTTATAGTGCTGTTGAGTTTGCACATGAATTTGCCAAAAGGCCAGTGGAAATCCATAGCTGTGTAGGTCACACTTAGAGGCAAAAATGCTGTGAAGAGGAAGTCGGCCACAGCGAGGTTGAGGAACCAAACTGTGTTAACTGTTTTCTTCATCTTGAATCCGGTAACCCAGATAACCACTCCATTCCCGAGCACACCGAGAACAAAGGCCAGGCAGTAAACAATGAGAGACATGATGTTGAGAGACTGTCTCAGCTCAGCATGCTCGTCTTTGTAGTCATACTCATCATCGTCCTCATACATAGAGCCATTTCTTCCAGTGGCATCTGTTGAATTGATGTGATAGAAAGGGGAAGCGGTCATTAGCTCCATCATTGTCTTGAGACCTGCAATAAAAAAAGGAAAAAAAGGGTTATCTAGAGGTCAACAACAGTCCCACATAATACATTTGGTTAATGTTTTCCTAAATCATTTCCCATTAAAAGCTATTATATTCAGTCCACTCTTGAAAACGATGTTGTTACTTGTTACTGTTCACATTGACACGACTTGAAAAGTGGGGCAATAGTCACAACTACTATTTAGACTTCATTGTAAGCTTCTCCTGAGCCACAAAAGACATTAAGACTAATCTTAATGACATTTTGAAGAAGGTTTCACAACTAGTTAGCGTCTTCATAATAAGGCTTAAAAACTAACCCTTGAAAAGTTTTGCACAATATGCAGATGCAAAAGGCGGACCAATTTTACAACTGATTAAAATCCACATCAGTGAACATATGAAACGGGAAAATAAATCAGAGTCTAATCATAAAACCACTGCTGAATAAAAACATTCCCATGCCAAATACACAGTAACCTATATACTGCGGGCCATAGAGGCTTAGTTAACAGTGTGATAGCATTTGCAATGTTAATTGGTTACAAAGACATTTGTCGAGCTCAAAGAGCAGCAACTCTCTGAAACGAAGCGGTTTAAATTCCAGACTAAATTTTACAGAGCCTGCATCACAAAAATGCTTTTATTGTCTATTTCTTCCTGCGCTAAGGTTTCAGAGGATAACACAGTACCTTTCTTCCAAAAAGTGTGTCCGCTGCAGAAGCCACACCGGACAAGTCTGACTAGTCCGATGAAACCGTGAAGATCTGATCCCAGACTTCTTAAATATGTGACG
This sequence comes from Cottoperca gobio, assembly GCF_900634415.1. NCBI lineage: Eukaryota > Metazoa > Chordata > Actinopteri > Perciformes > Bovichtidae > Cottoperca > Cottoperca gobio. The sequence continues at coordinate 13,596,245 of NC_041370.1, read as the reverse complement.
TCATCTAACACATCGAGGCGGGACCTCAGGCTGCACGCACACCCCTCCTCTAAAAACCATTAAACCTCTTGCACATTATTCTTTGGATGTTTATGCATTGCAGTTCTAGTAAATCATTTTTACATTTTCTAGCACAGAACAAAATATTGGCTTCATTGATAGATGGTGTTAATTGAATGCATACAGTGTAAGGATGCAGTGTATGTGTATGTAATATTTAGACATTATACACATAATGCTGTCTCGATAGCAGCTCTTATGTGTTAGTGTGCTGCTCTGCTGCTTATCTGAAGTCTGATGAAAAATCATGCCAAGACATGCCTTCTTCTTCAAAAAACATTAGAGCCTTTGTCCTTTGGGAAACTCCAAAAGTGAAAACACCAAGTAACCAAACAACTAAATACATAAATTGCGGGTTGTTGATATGACTACCTGAGACAAAGCTGAGCTGTGACTTCTCATGTGCACCAATGATACTGCTGCGTAATGTGTTTTTCTCTACGTGGGTTGACCTCATGGTTGCTTGAGGTTAAGTCTGTTTGTCACTGTGTGAATCAACACCTAAACACGTAGGTTACCTATTTTTAATGTCCTCCTCTCTTCATACTGCAGCACATAAGAAAGTAGCTGCAGCTGCTGTCAATAATTTAAGGTTGCCGTGCAGTTTTATAAAATAGCAGGCTACTCCCTATGTGCCACTGTCCACTTGATGCTGGACACGAAACTGTGGTGCCTAGGTAGATTCAAACTTGCAAACAAAAAAGATGTGGAGTAAGAATGCATCTTTTTGTAACACATTATTGGAATTTGGGCTAAATTATCTTCAGTATGTTCCTATTTGTCAGTATCCTATTTTGCACGATAAATCCAATTCCTTTTGAGATATGGAATCACATTTGAAGTGCTATCATTCGACATTCCTGGCTGCACAACAGGTTTTCCTACTTTTGCAGTTTAGTAATATTCTGTAGTAAATTGAAATTAAAATGTTACATGATTCATGTTGCACAAAGTTAAAAGAGGAACTTTTTAGGATTGGATGGGATATTTTTGGTCACCCATTACACAGAACCATGCATTCCTGAAACATCTGACGTTTAAAGTCAAGGTGCATAAGTGTAGGCATCACTACAGAGCGGGACATGGCAAACAACCGCAGACCTGATTGCAACCTTAAAAACAAAAGGGAATTCATGAACCCACCCTGAAGCAAATCCAAGCTGTAAATCTAAGCAATTTCATCTTTTTAAAGCCTGCTGTGGCACATTCCTGCTGCTTTTGTACTCCAGATATATCCCAGTCAAGTTAAAATGGAAATCTATCCCAAGACTTTGCCGTTACATGGACCTACAGATTATCTGAATAATTAAAAGAGTAAAAAACACTATTTTGAACAAATAACAGGGCAAACCAGAAGATTTCAGGGAACAGAAAAACTTTCTGACTTACTGAAAGTTCATGCTGTGAACATATTTTGTTGTTTAGTAGGATGAAGGCATGAACATGGGGGCGAGTTGGCTGGAGAGAAAGAAAATCAGCCTCATGTCCCCAGAGTGCAGCCCTACCTTTCAGTGAGGAAGAAATGTTTCATCTGAGATTGACTCCATAGTCATATTTCCTCCCACATGGTTCTTCTTTACTCTTGGCTTTTCTGTTCCACTCCCCACACATTTGTACATCTGTAAGACATGGTTGTGAGTCGATTTTATGTGGAAAATTGCAAAACATGATGAATGGACTGTTTCCTTCTTCCAAGTAATCTCTTGCAACGTGCAAACGCACTGACGCTGAGAAGAATGTCTTTTACGCAAGATGAATTATTTTTAAGTTTACTGCACAGTATCTTCATAAACAAACTTTATCAACAGAAATTAAACAGATGTTGGAAAGCAAAGCCACTTACAGTATACATTCATTATATAAATAATATGCGCCTAACTGGTTTAAAACTCTTACTTTGACAGATCTGTATTTCTTTAAAAAAGTGAATAGTTCATTTGCAAAAACAGATAAAAGCCAAACACAACCAACAAACCAACACCACTTTGATTGATTTTCCCTTGAGTGCACAAAAAAATCCATGATTATGAAAACAAAAAATATATATCTTATCAAAACAACCCAACACCAGTTTTACTGATATTCCCTGGACATGGTTGAGAAAAATCTATCTATCTAAAATTTGATTTAAGTGAAACACAATGAGGCTCAATTTCTTGAACTGATCAGATTCTCACAGTGTGAGCGGCTAGAAGCTGCCCAACCCTAAAAAGTGAGTCCCCCGCTAATGTACACACACACCACACAGGAACTATGTCCTGCCAATAGTCCAGATGTGAGGGGGAGGAAGGAGAGAGAGAGAGAGCGAGAGAGAGAGAGAGAGAGAGTTAAAGAGTGAGAGACACTACACGCTCTCAGTCCCTGCACGAGTTCAGAGCAACACCCTTATTTGAGTGTGTAGGTGGACTCATGTCTCTGTTATCATTGCCTTTTTTTTTTGGATACATAAATATTCAGCATCTGAATATTCACCCCCACTGAGAGATATTTTAGACCAGGACCAAAAACAATTAATTCTAACTGCAGGAAACAGTTTAAAATAAGCTGACCCAGTTACCTTCTTCATCGCTTGCTTTACAGACTGTTCAGCCCCATTTGTAACACTAAATGACATTACTGTTTCAGCTAAAGTCTAGACAGTATGACTACTTTGTTTCATTTGGTTTTGATCCTCTTGAGCAATACAGCCTTCACTTTTCATTTCTGTGCTTAAATGTGTTTTTTGAATTCTCTGCTGTATAGTCTTGTAGCAGAACTTAAAGGCAGAGCATTTTGCTGGTGTCTGTGGGGTATATTAATAGCTATCCCAAGGCTATAGTTTGAGGGAAGCCTTCAGAGCCAAGGGCTTGCCAGAGTTCTTGATTTACCAACCAAACGTGCAATTATGTGTGCGCCGCACAAATACCAATTTGGGTGTGTAAAACAACTAGTGGAGGTTTAAAGGGAATTTAGTTTTAGTAGAGGGTGATATACGCAGTTGGAGTTTAGGGGTTTATTATTCACTACAGCAGCTGTGAGGGTGGGGGAGAAACCTGAAAGGCACAACTAAAATGCATACAGTCTGTTTGTGTCTTTGTGTGTTAGCGCAGTGCTAATGACATACTCCTGCTCGCAGCATCACTGTAAAACACCCAGTATTTTTCGTCGCTGTGGTGAGCAAAACACTGAACTCACAGTATTCTTAAATCCACAACTCCTTTTGTGAAATGTTGGTGTACTAGATGTTGTGTTGAAACTTCTAGACTCCAGTAACGCTGCCACAAAGACACAAATAATGGGAATCTGCAGCGTCCTGAAACCTCAAAGGTTTGTTGATCTTGTTGCGGTGATGACTGGAAATCAAACCCTTGTCTCACGGGTGCGGAGAGGTCAGGAATTTTGTTTTTCGAGTCGACACCGATGCCAATGGCTTTCACCCCTATGGCTGAGTGACGTTTTTTTCCATGAAATACACCACACATAGGGAAAAAAGCTAAACCTCAATAACCTAAACCACTTCCTTATATTCGTCCCTACTTTCAACCACAACGCCTGGTCCCCCTCAGCAGACCTAAAGGATATGAATAATCAGCCTGCGCTCTGTCTGACAGCAAACAAGCCTGGCAAGGCATAAGTCATACAGCGCTTAGACACAGTGCTCTCTCTGTCTCTCCGAGGGTATTTTGGGGTACAGTGGAATGAGATTAGGGGAACCGGAACTGGTTAAACAGGGAGCACCAGATGGTGACATCAATGGACGTTTTGATCCTTTCCATGTACTGTTACTAAGGGTCAGGGTGGTAAATGCTAAGAATAAAACAGCAGTGGTCATTATTTAAGGTCAATGGCAGTTTTACTTTGCAGCAAATGATTTATTTAGTTTCTTCATTTATCCAGCTGATCACATCCTGAATGCTGTTTTGCACATGTACAACTAAAACAAGGCATCTGGGTGTCATATGTGATACTATCAAAGACGTTTCTGAGCAATTAGCTTAGGGACTCTTTGCATTGGTTGCACATTTTAACGATTTTGGCAATTTAGTTTTCTCTAATAAATCCCATTGAAATGTCCTGTATCCATGAAATTGTATCGCTAGTGTAGGTCTACAAGAGTAAACACAACAGTTAACAAATATGAAATCTGAGGCATTTTTTACTCTACAGAGAATATGTTTCTCAGCCAAGTTGTTGCACTTGATCGCAATCAAAGATGAATACAAGCAATGATACACAGGTTGTAAAAGGAATGAGGCAGACAGCAGTGTGCCACACAGTAATGATGGAGAACTTGCCTGTGCTGGATGGGAATGCGTTATATTTTAGCCTTAAGTGTGTAATCATAGGGTTTGGTTAAATGTACCCTCACATTTAAATGTTTTCCTGTCTGGTGCTGATAAACACCTCATACATGAGTAACGAAGCCTCGTACCTCTCTGTACGTCTCCATTCTGAAGTATTGACTCAGCAATGATATGCAGTTTTTCAATGTCGAAACAGTCAGAGTGCTGATTTCCTTTGAACATTTCATACAAAAACCAGAGGTTTCCCGAGGGGTTGACAAGATTGAATTTCAAAAACTGTTGTTATATGAAACTGCTTTACTGTAAAGGGAAAACATTTTTTATTTATTTATTGAAATTGTGTACATGGCTCCCAAACTTGCACAATTGGATAAAAGATAATATCAATGTCAACAAAAATCCGTCAGCTTTGATAGTATATTGGAATAAATCCAAAGTGGCAGAAACGGGAAAACGACTCGTGTTTTAGTTTTGTCCGACTCACCACCAGGACATTACTTTGCTGGGGGGAGAGCGGTTGTCACCTCCTGGAGATGGACCTTAAGTCAGCAGCTGCAAGAACTTGAATTTATCCAGCACAAACCCCAGCACCAAGACTCAGAGCGGGCTGGTGGAGCGCTGGCCTAACCTGTGTAACGGCAGCAAAAGAAGGTTTGCTCTGGCTGAATTCGAGTTGCTAAAGCTACTAAACACTGAAGGTCCGTCTCCCGGAGTTGTTTTCTCGTTTCTGCTACTTTGGATTTGATAAAATAAACGTACTATTAAAATGCACACAGACCTTGTACCATCAATGATTGACAAGCCGCTGGTGCAGCTCTACTTTTTGTCCTCTAATGTTGGACTGGGGGCAGACAGGAGATAGAGTGACTCACTATCGCTTCTAGAGGAACAACTGGTATTACAAGACTGGACGGGCTGGTGCTAATCAGTAAATATGCTAATTTTAGCAGATAACTCTGCAACACAATACATAGACGAAACATTTGGCCATATCTTACACATTTAAGGTTGAGCGATGCAAAGGGCTTTCATATCATGTATTGCAACACAGCTACATATTACATTTTTCCAGATAGCAACTTGCTGATAAGCAGACACCTTGTCTTGTATGAGTAAGCTAAACATTAGAACAATAAAATAATACTAGTTAAGTTCTTTTCTGGGCTCTCTGGATGTTGAAAATGGCACATACACAATTTTACTCTGACCAAGAGCATCTTTAACCATATGAGTTACACCTACATACCAAGTCTTACACAACTTACTGTGAATGTTACTTTATGGTTCACTTGAAGGCAGCACACATCTCACATCCAGTATTTGATTGTATAATAAACTTGTCATAATGAAGAACATTGCAATTGTGCCATAGTTTTATAGAAAACATGCTGATCCCACTGTTAGCTCAAACTTATAAACAACTGTGAGTTCAAAATCTAATGAACATCACTCTGACTGAAAGCATACTGAGAAAGGGGGAATTCCAAATGTCAGTGTTTGCAATTCAAATTGTTCCCTCATCCAAGCTGTTTTCCCTCAGATTGTTTTTCTGTAATTTACTGTATACTGTACAGTGTTCTGGGGAAATGTAACACATGTTGTACTTCTGACGATAGAAGACCTTGAGAAGAGGGAGATAAGAGGACTGAAATACCTAAAATTTAGAGGGTGAAGGCACATTTATCTGGAAGCCAGACAGTAGGCATGAAGCTTTTCCTTCTTCTGACTCTCTTTGGAGGGGCAGGTATAGTACAGAATTGATAGATAATGTAAAAAGTCTGATTATGTGGCATCAAATGGTGCCACAGAATCACATGTCAATATGATTAAAGATGAGATGTCAATACACTGTTAACATCATTTTGTCTGTTTTGGTCTTTATTATTATGTTTCAACAGCTGCAGTTGCCCTGAGGGAAGATAACAAGATTGTTGGAGGCTATGAGTGTCCAAAGAATTCTGTGCCCCACCAAGTGTCTCTCTTCACTGGGTACAACATGTGTGGCGGGACTCTTCTGGCCGATGAGTGGGTGCTCTCTGCTGCACACTGCAAAACAAAGTAAGAAAGATTATAGCCAACTTCTGTTTACAGAATGCAAAACAAAACCCGAGAAGCTGGTAACAATGATTGATTTATATTGTGTTTCAAAAGGCTAGTTTTTTTGTGTGATTCCCCTTAAGCCTTAGATCACTTTAAAGAAAGATGGGTTTATTTCTTTCAGGTCAGACGTAGAAGTTCGGCTGGGAGAGCACGACATCTTTGAACCTGAGGGGACTGAACAGCACATTATGGCTTCCAAGTTTATTCCCCACCCTGACTACAACTCCCGCACACAGGACAGTGACATCATGCTGATCAAACTGAGTCGACCTGCCACTCTGAACAGCTACGTACGCCCTGCTACAGTCCCTTCAAAGTGTGCCAGTGATGGGACAATTTGTCAAATCTCTGGATGGGGGAGTCTTCGTCCCAGCAATGAGGGCTGTGAGTTATCTGACTGTGTGAGAATGTTCCAAAATACAATTTCATGCCATTATGGGAAATAAAAACACTATTTCCTGTCTTTTCCAGCAAGGTACCCTCATAAGTTGCAGTGCCTGGATGTCCCTCTCCTGAGTGATGACACATGCTTTAATTCATATCCTTTCCAAATCACTGAAAACATGATCTGTGCTGGCTATCTGGAGGGAGGGAAGGACTCCTGTCAGGTAATATAGAGATGGCTGCTGTAAAACAAAATAAATGTTGATGTAAAGGATGCACTAATCATCTTTTTCTTATCTTCAGGGTGACTCCGGGGGTCCCATGATGTGTGACGGAGAACTCCAGGGAGTTGTGTCTTGGGGGCATGGCTGCGCTCAGAAGAAAAAGCCTGGGGTGTACACAAAAGTTTGCAATTACATCTCCTGGATCAAGAACACCATGGCGTCTGGCTGAGCAGCACGTATATCAACGAATTTGCATGTGAACTGGCAGTAAAGTCAACTATATGCGATGTGCTGTGTGTACAGTGTGGTTTTTGAGTTATTAGATTGAGTATGAGCATCTAAGAATATGACATCCTGTGTGAGCAGAAAGACATCTGCCTCCCACACACGCTCTATATCACAGTGGATTGACAGACAGGTGTTTTGACAGGTGTATAAAACAAGTGTGTCTGAAAAGCCACTTGTGCTCAGCACCATAATTCATAGCTTTGGTAAGCAGGACTGTAAATCAAAACGGCATCTATCTAAGTATAGAGTGTAATATCCAGATCTAGCTGCCTCCCATGCTTTCACAGTATTTGACTCAACTAATTCTGACTCTACGACTTTACAATGAATGGGCAGACATGATACTTGCTCACGGATGCCTCGGTAGAACACGGAGCAGTTGAGGAACAAACCTGCCATTTACAGTCAGCCAACAGTAAATCACAAAGGCGAATAAAATGCTGCTATACTGCTCTCTGTGGGCTTAAACTGTAAAGCATGTTGCACGCTCTGGCCACACTCCACAATCACTGATTATGGAGCACTGTCTGCTACACATGTGGTACTTAGACAGTTGACTATCCAGTAACTTTTTTTAGCTGTAGTTCGGCCTGAATGTTGGAGCAGTTTGTGTTTAGAGTAAATTAGAAATGCAGGAGGACATTATCAACCAGAGCTTTTTTATATTTTTTAGCTTTGAGCCCCTAATGGAGGAAGCGTATATACATACTGCAAAACACTAACTCCCTGCCGGTGACACCGCTCTGTGACCTCTTTGTGGAAGCTCACAAACTGGCATCAAAACAACAGCATCAGGTGCACATATGAGAATACTCAATCACAAAATGCCGGAGTGATTTAAGTGGATTTTGGTTGCTTGGGTGTGGCTCAGAGCAGCTGGGTGAGTCACTAGGCATTTGCTTGACCATAAAGAGGCCTAACGAGGACTCATTTATGTACAAAAAATGTGCCCTTATTGCTATGAAGCATGCTAAATGCTGCACTTTTTATTTTTTAAAACATGGCCTTGGACAGGATGTTAATTCTGGCAACACAGATCTGCGTGTTTTGAATCTTACCCAATTCCACAAACCATGTTTATGAGCTACTTAGACGTTATGGAAGCTCGGTAAAAGAGTCCTTCTCCTTCTGCTGTGTCCTTTACAGTACGTGTTCTTGATGTGGCCACAGACCAATGCAGTTTATCCCTCAGCAACTGCAGGGACGCGTCGGAAGAAACCACCAGTTTTGCCCTGACCTTTGGATTAAAATGGAGCTATAAAAAGGAAACAATTTGGAGAAAATAATTTAATAGAAAAAGATGAAAACATAGAGGTGAATTAATAGTGATAGAACAATGAGACGAAAGCACACAGTGTTGTAAATTACATTGATGAAAGCATACTGATCTTTTGGAGAAAGCCCACATATAATAACATGTGCAGTAAGTCGAGCCCATTCACCGTCCCTGAACACAGTGACCGGCTCAGCCTCCACACATGACATCAGCAGCCTGGTGGCTTCTATTTGGGTCCGACATGAAGCGTGTTGACGGCTCGGGCCAGCTCTTGCGGCTAAGGGTGGGGACCTTCATGAGCGGTCAACAGATTTCCTTGTAAAGTAACTCTCCAGGGATGTAATCATGGTTATAAGTCAGGACAGTGGCAGCGACTGAACCAGTGGCTTTAGTCCTTTGGAGTCACAGATTAGAAGAACAAAGACACAACTTCCTTTTACTCCTCTCCTATTACACTTTACAACTAAAACTTTCCCCCCCCTACTTCCTACTACTCTACCACCACTTTGGTATTTTGACTTTTGCAGTGTCACATAGGAGCCAGCAGGGGGCAATATCCAACTAGTGAACAAGCTTGAGTGCAGCTTCTGAGATTACTTCTCTCTCTCTTCCCTCTCTCTCCAGAGAATATAAGGACACGAGACGAGAGACGAAGAGACGAAGATAGAGAGACGAAAGATAGAGCCGAAAGCGCGAATCTATGAGAAGAGAGAAGATAGCACGAAGAGCGCAAATAGATGATGTATAAGAGAGAGATCGAGTTCTCGATAGCGCTATATTATCTCTTCTTATTCTCGAATCTCTCTCCCTACCATCTCTTCTCTCTACTCTCTCCTCTCTCTCCCCCCCTCTTCTCTCTCTCTCTCCTCTCTCTCTCTCTCTCTCTCTCTCTCTCTCTCTCTCTCTCTCTCTCTCTCTCTCTCTCCTCAGGGCTAATGTGATTGAATACCTGGCATTCTGTTCAATGGGTGCACAGTTTCTGGCGGAAGAAAAATAACTTCAAGACTTTCTACTTCGATACTATATTTTACTTATGTAAACATAGCCATACTAAAGTGTAAAGGTATTTGGGAGCGGCTGTGTACCTCAGGAGGTATAGTGGTCGTCACGTGGTCGGAGCTCGGAGGGTCAGTGGGTTCGATCCCCAGCCCCTGCAGTCAACATGTCGAAGTTAATGTTTATCACTACTGACGAGCTGATGGCAGCCTCTGACTCTGTGTGAATGCTGACATTTGTTATAAAGTGCGTTGAGTGATTGGAAAAGATCAAAATGCTACTTAAGTAAAAGCATCACCACTTGTTTAAAGAACTAATAGTAAAAGTACTCAATATGCAGAATGTCCCATTTCAGAATAAAACGATATAAATGGATGATAAATAATGATGCATTAAGCAGTAGTAGTAGTAACTTGACCTAATTTTTAATAATAATAATACATTTTATCTACAGACAGAGTAACTAAAGTTAGTTGAGTAAAAATGTACTTAGTTACATTCCACCACTGCTCAATACTCACTGTCTTAAACATCTGACTGCGATTTTTACAATGTGTACAGATACATCTCTACCACACTACAACTAGTGGGGCAATACAATAAAATAAATACATAATTATAAATAAATACAATTAAGTAAAATGGTGTTGTCAAAATATGTCTAGGTTAATGTTAGGTCTGAAGCAGGATTTGTTTGGCTGCAAAAGAGAAATTGTGATCAATATAAGAGCAAACCAAGACCTCAGGGTTCCCCAAAAGTCCTCCTCGAGGTTCCAAACAGAAATGTCGGTTGATTGGTCACCGTTATGTTTGGGAATCTCTTTTTATTTTAATTATTTATTAATATCATTACAGTAAAAGAAAAAACAAAGCAGCCATATGCACCACGCGCACAGATGTTCTCCTACGTCAGTCAGCGGGACCACCGCCTTGCTCTTGACTCAAGGCTGAGTCAGCGGGAGAGCCCGGAAAATTGATAACCCTCCCTCCCAGACATTAAAAAAGTACAAATGGCTTCGTCCCGTGTTCACCCTAGACCATAAAGCCAACAAACTTCACGCCAAGTTGACCCAGCCGAGTGGATGTAAAGCCCGGGGAACTTAACATCAGGTAGGGTTACAATGAATAACTTTATTATGTGTTTAGTCATTTCATTGCTGTTTTGCTGATAAATTACTTATAAACTTTTAGATGCGGCATAATTTACATTCTAATTACTAGAAATAGGTTCTAATTTAAATATAAACAAAATCATTTCTGTAGAATCATGGCAAGTCAAAAGATGATATGATTTAAAATTAAAATATTAAAATGAAAACAGATTTCTGCTAGCGGTAAGATGCCTGGTGCTTTTACACATTACATTTACTGTTTTATTTCTCTATTATTTGATAGTTAATTTAGTCAATTGATTAACACCGGTGTTACGTCTTGCTTTTTTTTTTGTACAACTTTTTTGGTTTTCTATTAGAATAAGGTCAAATGCTTGTTTCTGTGTGAGTGTGGAATGACTAGCTGATAACCTGCAGTATTTGTACATACAAACATTACAAATGTTTGGTTTGATATCCTTTTTTTCCCGTTTTGAATAATAATACATAATAGATACAATATAATTTGATAATTAACATATGTAAATACAATAAATTAAATAGAGATAAATAACAAAGTGTGTTTTGGCCCCACTGTATGTTATTACTGTTTTTACATCACCTGAACTGTTACATGTGTTTCTTTACAATTGGGAAAAGTTGTCAGTGACTTAGAGTCTTGGCATTTAGGATTTAAAAAAATAATAGTAGTATAATATGTATGCCTGGTAGCTGTATTATTTTCCAACGTGTATAGCTTGTCTTAAAACAGACACATAAAACAACTAACTCCATTTAATACAGTTTCCCCCCAAACCACAGTGAGTGTCTGTCTACATTTTTAGAACGACAAGGACTAGGATTACTTTACACATTTACAAGCTATATCATAAATGTGGTGTCTTTGTGTCTGTAGAGAAACAAGAATGGAACTGAAACCTTTATTGAAGAAGCTGGGCTCAACAGTCCGCGCCATCCTCACTTTCGGCTTTGCTGTGGTGGTCCTGGGTGTGATGGTCTGGGCCTATGTAGACGGTTTCCAGCTGGCGACCTCCAGGTATGGAATCATCTCCTTTGGCTTTTATGGACTACTCCTCTCACTCCACGTGTTGGTCCAGAGCTTGTTCGCCTTTATTGAACAACGGCGAATGAAAGCTCGCACAAAACCCTGCACCTTCACCAAAACCATCGGCTTCACTATATCAGCATTCCAGGAGGACCCCGTCTATCTCAAAGAGTGCCTTGACTCCATCAGGGCCCTCAAGTATCCGCCTGATCTGCTGCGCATCATCATGGTGATAGACGGGAACACAGATGAAGACCGGTACATGATGGAAATGTTCAGGGAGGTGTTTGCGGACCAGAAACCTGGCAGTTATGTGTGGAGGAACAACTACCATACCTGGGACTCCACCCAGGCCCAGCAGGATGTGGAAATGGCAACAGGAATGGGCCCAGGAGGGGATGCTGATCCTATATTTTTTGAGGATCCACAGCGAAAAGAGGTAGAGCACCTGATCCAGAGCACGAAGTGCGTGTGCATCATGCAGAAGTGGGGCGGCAAGCGGGAGGTGATGTACACAGCGTTTAAAGCACTTGGGTCATCAGTTGACTATATACAGGTATGTATTTTTATTTTTGAATAATGTTTTTTCAAGATAATTGTATAAATAATTCTTTTTTTTTAACGACATGACCCTCTTTCTCTGTACTCCAGGTGTGTGACTCAGACACCAAGCTGGACTCTCTGGCCACCATTGAGCTGTGTAAAGTTTTGGAAAGTAACATCAAGTATGGTGCTGTGGGAGGAGATGTGATGATCCTCAACCTGAAAGACTCTTACATCAGCTTCATGAGCAGTCTGAGGTACTGGATGGCGTTCAACATCGAAAGGTCCTGCCAGTCCTTCTTCGACTGTGTGTCCTGCATTAGTGGGCCGTTGGGTAAGAGAAAAAGCTTATTTTTGTGGTGATGTGGGTCAATGTAATGCTTCTACATGTCAAGCAGTTGTAGTCATGGCTTTAATGCACTGTTGTAACTCTTTGTAACTTATGTTGCTTTCTTGAATTTCTCCATTAAAGGTCTGTATAGGAACGATCTCCTGCAGCAGTTTCTGGAGTCCTGGTACAATCAGATGTTTTTGGGAAGTCACTGCACATTTGGTGACGACAGACATCTTACCAACCGAATGCTGAGCATGGGCTATGCTACAAAGTAAGAAGTGTCTCAATATTGTGCACAAAAAATGACATCAGATGGAATAATCTTGATGTGATGGTGATATCTTTGCTGTAATGATAAAGGTTTAATACATCTTATTTTTGCCATTTCCTTTAGATACACATCCTGCTCCAAATGCTACACAGAGACACCTGCTCAGTTTCTGCGCTGGCTCAACCAACAGACTCGCTGGACAAAGTCGTACTTCCGCGAGTGGCTCTTCAATGCAATGTGGTGGCACAAGCACCACCTCTGGATGACCTACGAGTCCATTGTCTCCGGTATTTTCCCCTTCTTTGTTACGGCCACCATCATCCAGCTGTTTTGGACTGGCTCGCTGTGGGACATCCTCTGGATCCTGTGCTGCATCCAGCTGATCGGGCTGGTGAAAGCGGCTTACGCCTGCATCCTGCGCAGAGACATGGTGATGGTGTTCATGTCCCTCTACTCGGCTCTGTACATGACCAGCCTACTGCCGGCCAAATACTTTGCCATTCTCACCATGAACAAAAGCAGCTGGGGGACATCAGGCAGGCGTAAGATTGTAGGGAACTACATGCCCCTTCTCCCTCTGTCGGTGTGGGCAGCCATTTTATTAGGTGGGCTGTTTTACAGATTTTACAAGGAGAGTCAACTGGACTGGTTAAGTCCAGCCAAGATACTGGAGACCAAGTTCATCGTCTTTGGCATCATAGCCTACACGTGCTACTGGCTGTTTATGATGTTCCTCTACTGGGTGTGGTTCCGCAGGATATGTAGGAAACGCGCCCGAAGTTACGCATTGAGTGTGTAGGTCCCAAGTGACTAGTGAAGAACTACAAGAAGGAAAATAATTTATTTGAATTCAACGATTTACCTTATTTTATTCAGTGGGTTTTTATTTAGTTTCATTTCAGTAACTGATGGACAGGGGCTGTTCATATAGCTGTTAAACCAACAAACCTAATATAAATATTGTTAATATTGATGAAATGGATAACATCCTTATTACCAGAGCACTTCTAATATAATATGACATCACTAATATATAGAACAAAAGTTTGATTCATATGGAGATGTTGTTGCACATTTAATGAAACTGTACTGAGGGCTTTTACGCCCATGCACTTCTCAGTTTTCTCTTTGTCAGATTATGATGGGAGAGATTCTAACAGATATTTATTCATGAAAAAATTCATGTGAAAAAATAGAAAAACTGCTATTTAGAGAACATTTTTTATTTTATTTAAACATGTGGGTAATAGATCCGGGGTTATGTGCCTTTTAAAAATATTCAGACGATATATGTATGTTGATTACTTTAACAACAAATTGAACTCCACTTCCTTGACTGTGTCAGTTTAGTGACCATTACTTCACCACTGTCGCTGTTATTGCACTGGATCATAGATGGCACTTTCTTTAGCGTTGCAGACTTACTTGAAAATACAGACTATAGCAGTTATAGTATTGCGCAATGGGAAAAATGCACAAGCTGAGAAAAAGAAACCGTACCTCTGTGAGAAAACTGGACAATGATAATGATGCTGGGAACGAGGATCAAAAGATGGAGGCACTTACTGAAGGATGAAACAATGGGAACTGAATGCTGTATTTAATCTAGTTGCTGTATACCTATCTTGATACTTAAATATATACATATACAGTAAGTACATATATATATATACAAATGTGTGTATATATATATATGTATATGGCTGGAAAATGTGAAAGAGTTGATGGTTTTGGGAGCTTGTATAGAAATTAAAAAATGTAATATTTTTCTAACATATACGTTTCTGTTTTCTTTGAATCAGATTATTTCGAGGGAACGGGGAAAGTTACATAATTACATAATACTGTAAAGAGGTGACACTGATGGCAAGGCAACATGTAACATGATAAAGTAGGCTTCATGCTGCACACAGACACTACACACAGCTAACCCTTGTGTTGTGTTCGAAAGCTGTTTCTGTCCCTTGTGTTCGCGGGTCAATTTTGACCCATGATTTAACTCTGTCCAAAACACTCAAAAATAATAACTATCATTCAATATTGTTTTTACTACATCATAACTAACTTATTATGCATTCATAATCATACAATCCTGTTTTATAATTGTATTTTACCCACGACATTTCAATGCACCGCTGGGTCAACTCAGACCTGAACACTAAATTTAGAGTTAGAGAGACCTTCAGAATTGGCTAAAATGGTCAAAATCAGTTTTGTAGTGTTTATATAGCTGTTGTGGAGGATATCATGAAGCCTTGTTCCAATAATATATATATATATATATATACTTGAAAAGGGTCACGGCAGACACAAACACAACATAAGGGCTAAACGTAAACCTTTCTTCAGGGTTAGCATTAGCATAGTTACTAACATTAGTAGGAGTCGCAGTGAATGCCCAACTTTTACAGATTTACAGCTACACTCTTGACCGTAATGATAAGAAAAATGTGAAACTGCCCCAAGGTTACCTGACATCTTCCAAGCCAACACGTAAAGTCACGGATGTTGGTGCAAAGTACATCCTGATAAATCAGAAGCCAATAAAAAAAGGTTTCCATATAAAACTAGATTAGCAGAGTTCTGAACATCTGCAATTTCAAGATAACCACTATTGCTATCTCTGAGGTTTGGGATAAGATGGAAATGATACAATCTCTCCCTGTATTGTGGAACACTTTTACACCTGGCTGAGGAGCGTGTGGACAGTTCACCCCGTTGTCCCACCACATGGTTTGCAGGTAGTATACAGCCTCTCAGAATAGATGGTTTAGTTGAGTAAACTGTGTTTACTTGTCACTGAATATTAACTTAAATAATACAGTATGTATTTCAGGTCACTAAACACAAACAATAAATGATAGTGGAAAAATGCGCAATGTTGTTGTTGATGCTACAATATCGAGTCAAACTGATAATCTGAGACGTTAATTTCTGCTTTTATTTTTCATTGTAATGTAGAGGTGGGCAGAAAAGCCGTACCTTGCATAAATCACAAAATAAAAATATTATATATATTTTGTTTTAAGAAAACATAAAGGATTAAGTACTCAAATGGGGGTTGAGAAAATCTGCCCACCTCTAAAGCTGAATGAACCATTAAACTGAACATAGAGCTGTTTTTCTTGGAAAGTGGATGTTTGATGTATCGTTTTCACAGAACAGCAATGATATAGTAGATTTATTATCCTATGGTGTATGCCCACCTTTCCCATCCCCACCCTCATTTTATCTGGCAGCCTTGTGGCCTTTTCTTTTATTATTATTTTAATTTGTATATGTGTATGAGGTATATTGTGTTTATAGAACTTATTGTGTTGTGTGTTGTGTGTTTTGATGTGAGTAAATTCACGCATTGGAAAAGTTCCATATTTTATATATCGGAACTTTGTCCTAATCCCGCCATAAAAAGTTCATATGTTACAATAAAATGTATTCGGAGCGCAATAGGAAAAGTATTCCATGTGGAATAATCTTAACATAGGGTAGGAATAGGTTATCCACTCGTTATCAATAAACTGGCTGTAGGATTCACCGTCAGCCGACGTAGCCTATATCTAACGTTCCTCTAACGTATTCACGTAGGTATTTACGTAGGTAAGTATTCACATTTTCGTATGCGCCATACGTTTCTGTCATAAGGATATGTGTGACAGGGCCCTAAGCAGTCAATGACAGCCTGAAGTCTGGAACCCATAGACCCCTGGTCCCTGGTGATGCTCTGCCAGGCCTCTACTGCAGCTGTCTTCACTTCCTGCTTGTTCTTTGGGCAGTTTTCCTTCAGTTGTGTCTTCAGCAAGTGAAATGCTCAATTGGATTCAGGTCAGGTGACTGACTTGGCCATTGCAGAACATTACACTTCTTTGCCTTAAAAATCTCTTTGGTTGCTTTCGCGGTGTGCTTTGGGTCATTGTCCATCTGCACTGTGAAGCGCCGTCCAATGAGTTCTGAAGCATTTGGCTGAATATGAGCAGATAATATTGGCCGAAACACTTCAGAGGTCCTCCTGCTGCTTTTGTCAGCAGTCACATCATCAATAAATACAAGGGAACCAGTTCCATTGGCAGCCATACATGCCCACGCCATAACACGACCACCACCATGCTTCACTGGTGAGGTGGTGTGCTTTGGTCTGCTTTCATGAGAAGTATGGAGAACATTCTTCTCCATACTTCTCCATACTCTTCTCTTCCCATCATTCTACAAGTTGATATTTGTCTCATCTGTCAGGATGTTGATCCAGAACTTTACAGGCTTTTTTTAGATGCGTTTTAGCAAACTCTAATCTGCTCTTCCTGTTTTTGAGGCTCACCATGGTTTACATGGTGTGGGGAACCCTCTGTATTTACTCTGGTGAAGTCTTCTCTTGATTGTTCACTTTGACACAGATACACCGACTGTACCTCCTGGAAAGTGTTCTTGATCTGGCCAACTGTTGTGAAGGGGTTTCTCTTCACCAGGAGAATAATTCTTCTGTCATCCACCACAGTGGTCTCCCGTGATTGATTTGGCAACACCTAATGTTTTTGTTATTTCTCTGATGGGTTTGTTTTGATGTTTCAGCCTAATGGTGTCTTGCTTCACTGATAGTGAAAGCTCTTTAGACTTCATATTGAGAGTTGACCTCAACAAATTCTGAAAACAAATACCACACTTGAAATGAACTCTAGACCTTTTATCTGCTCCTTGTAAATGAACTAACGAGGAAACAACACACACCTGGCCATGGAACAGCTGAACAGCCAATTGTCCAATTACTTTTGGTCCCTTAAAAAGGGGATACCACGTATAAAATGTGTTGTAATTCCTCCACCATTCATCTGATTTGGATGTAAATACCCTCAAATGAAAGTCTGCACTTAAAGCACATATTGATTGTTTAATTTCAAGTCCATTGTGGTGGTGTACAGAGCCAAAATGATGAAAATTGTGTCAATGTCCAAATATTTATGGACTGTACATGCTCAGTTTCTGCATGATGCTCAGGTGGTTAGGTGAGGCGCAGCTATGGAGACCACCTATTAACAGTTATATGAGCTGGGTGTGACAGCTCATATATTTTATCACTTTCCAGGGTATGGTGACTTTGTGGGAAGCTATCTTTGTTTTAAATGGAAATGTTTTTCTTAACATATAGGGTGGAGCTGTTGCTTAGCATTATAGAGAGCAGTAAAAGTGTAACGTGAATGATTGTTTTGCAACATAACTGTTGTGGAGTCATCATTTAGTTGTCAGGCATCTATAGTAAGTACAAAAATAATTTCAAAAATAAGGTGGTCTCTGTTGTACAAACATCAAAGTGGCTCTTGATCATACAGATCATCACCCAAATAATTTCTTTTCAAATGTCAAGTGCACCTTTATCAGTCATCTTTATGTTTCCAGGGCTAATTATTAATGATTCACACATTCTGATGTTATGTGTGGATGAGGAGGGTCCACAATGGAAATTTGATGTTAATAATTAAAGCTTTGCATCTTGAACAATAAGAGAAAATGTAGTTGAATATGATTCATTATATAATATACAGCAATGAGTCCATTGACGCTCACAATCACAAGGACATTGAACTATTATTCTGTTATATCTATATAATCTATCTATATATGTAATATCTAACACAAGATGCTTTGTGTTTCCTTTTAACATAATCCATGTGATTGTCTGAAAACAATAATATCATTTTCTTTTTAAACATTGATCAACTTTATTTGTGTAGCAACATGTGATACACAAAACCAGTCAATACACTTAGAAAGAAGAAGGAAGAAAACATAATAAACACTTAAAATGCAAATAAAAAGGAGCATAACATATATTTATTATTTCTTTTTACCACAAATAAAAGATTAGATCAATACATTTCAAGGTTTATCACATGCTAAAATATTGTATTCCGGTTTATAATATTACAAGCAGGGAACTTGTTATCTACTAGGAATGTGTACCTGTGTGGTGACCCACTTGGGACACAGACATTCATTGAACATTATGAGAGGAGACACGTCTCCTTTAAGACAGGTAACCCAGGAGCTTTCTGGGAAAGGTTAAGAGTTAACGGAAGTGAGCAATGGGGAGTTGTTATTGTTTTACCTGTCGTGACTGTTGTGGTTGGAGGCTTGACTACTGCCGCTGTATCGCTGTTCATGTTGGGAAGTAAACGTTCGACTTGACAACTTGTCTATCGTCTCCTCGTTACTACACACGCCCACACCTGCATGAATTTATGGCTAATTGTGTAAAAAGTAATTCAGACTAGCTCCATATCAACCAGCTACAGGGTACTAATGCATTTATACATCAGTGTCAACACTCCAATAAAGTAATAATATACAATTTCTGCAGTAATACTTTTACTTTTTATACTTTAAGTACATTTTGACCCCACAATTATCACAGGGAGAAATAGAAGAAACCTCAAGGAGAGCAACTGAGGACGGATCCTTCTCCCAGGACTGAGAGACGTGCAATAGATGTCGTGTGTACAGGATAAACAACATAGACAATCCATATGACAAAAACTATTTTTGATTTTAAGATCTTAAAATGATCTTAAGGGCCTGGCTGGTATGTAATGGGTTAACGTTCTTTAATACAGTCTGGATACAGACCATGGATTTCTAAAGTTTTAAAATGAATTCTAAATGTATTGGGAACCAGTGGAGTGAGGCTAATCTGGCTGCTGGGTTCTGGATGAATTGCAATTGTGAGACAGAGTGGGAGTTTAAACAGGTTACAGCAGTCAATGCGTGATGATATAAAAGCACGTATGATTTCATTAAAATTGAACATGTGTCTTGAAGATGTTTTGTAATTGATAAAAAAACAAGCTTTTGTGTCATTTCTGGTATACTGCTCAAAGGATAAGTGACTATCAAATGTTACCCCGAGGTTCTTTGCCACAGATTTAACATTGGCTATAAGTGAACCAAGGGAGGAGTGTATCTTTAGTTTATAATGTTCTGGACCAAAGATAAAAAAATCAGTTTCATTGGTATTGAACTGTAGGATGTTAGCTGCCATCCAGTCCTCAGCATTTGATAAAGGACATGCAGTAGGGTTTATATTGTTCGGTTCATGTGGTTTAAAAGAGAGATATGAAGAAGATGTTGCTTCCTATCATCCTAACTACCTACCACATAGTCAGTGAGTTGATGTCAGTGACCTTTGATGGTGGTAAAAATAACGGCACTTTGGCACACAAGATTTTTTTTCACATGAGTAAAAGTGTCTGGACTTCCTCAAGAGCAGCATCATCATCATTGCTCATCAGATTTAACAGCGATATCCAGTGTTTGGTCACTAACGGCAACATCTTTGCTATGGAAATTCCAAAAACCAGCCAACGTGGATCTCACAGCTCTGGAGTGATTTACTGCAAAGAAATACTGTTGTACAGTTACAGCGCCTTAATGAGTCAGTGAAAGGAGATTAAAAAACAAAACTTAGGAGCAAACCAAGAGTCTGACGAAGCCAAACATCACTTCCCCTCATGCCTGTTTTCAATTAGCTTGTCCTCCCCCACCCTGTCTGAGCCTCCATCCCTGACATCAGGGAGGAGGAACAGCTTCAGCTGGCGCTCACTTCTGATCTGTTACAAATAGGAAGGAGACGTTTTGGACCACAAAGTGTTGTGTCACCTTCAGCACCAAACTCTTTTGCTCTCATTACGTCTGAGCAGTTGTCTTGGAGGAAACTATAAATTACAGAGATACTTTTCCACCATATTGCAGTTGCTCCAGAACACGTAAAACCCACCACGGTGGTTACGATTAAGACTTAATGCGTCATAATAATACAAGATGATATGTACTGTGGTAGATAAATCAGTACTACAGGGGTTATTATAACGCTTATAATATATCATGGTAGATAATGACATGCTTTTGCTCTACACAACAACACAATTAAACAAGTTTGTTGTCACTGTTCTGTTGATGTGGCTTGTGGTTGCCATTACCAATGCACTGCTTTCCCAGATTCATGGTCTACATTATATTATTTTCCTTTTACTCCTTTTTGTACTGAAAACAAAGGCAATCCAAATAGGATAGAGATGAGACAATGAAGCAATACACAGAATAAGACTGGAGATCATTTAGTTATTTTTGGCACACAGTATTTGGACAAACTACGCTGAGGGTGTTCCCCCAGTCTGCCGAGACGACTTTCATCTGACGACCTCAGGGTCAGCTGTGCATGCACACTCATACTGGTGGAGCCGCCATCATTTACTGGAACTTGTGTAAAAACACGTAGTTTAAAGGTGCATACCATTGGACAATAATCAGAGCCCACAGCCTCTGCCAAACCTTCTCAAGATGTCTCTTTGTTTTCGAGCTGAAACCCTAGTTCGCCCTTTGGGATTGATTTTTTTTATGCTGGATTGCTACAACAATGAGCATCATTTCCCAAAAATTGTGTCAGTGTTTCATGACTTTTTAAAGTTTACTACTCTTTAGGGCAGGGGTGTCAAACTCATTTTAGTTCAGGGGCCACATTCAGCACAATTTGATCTCAAGTGGGCCAGACCAGTAACATCACAGCATAATAACTTGTAAATAACGTCAACTCCAAATGTTTCCCTTCGTTTTAGTGCAAGAAAGTACAAGTACATTCTGAAAATGTTCAAACTTAATCTTTTTACAAAACATTATGAACAACCTGAAAAAGGTGCAATTTCAACAATAGTATTAGTTTATCATTTACACATGTGTGTTACAACTTACTGATCACAGTGTATCTACAAAGGCTTTTACTTTATGATTAAAACAAAAACAAAGTCATCCCGCGGGCCGGATTGGACCCTCTGGCGGGCCGGTTTTGGCCCACGGGTCGCATGTTTGACCCCCCTGCATTAGGGTGAATGTGTCTTTTTGAACTCACTGCACTAATGAGATACACTTTTACCTGAAACTCTGGAACTGTCTAACAAATAAAGAAATATTCTAATGCACTCATGCCAGTCAGTGTAATAAGAAAACGTTGGAGATCATTTCTGCCCGGGATACAGAGCGGGACAAACACACCTGAGGCGGAGAAACACTGCAGGGTGACGAATACGTATTTGCCCAAGGTCAGCTCTAGTAAAAATAAATTTTGACATTATAACAAAAGAGATTATTTTATTTAGAGCAAACAGCAAAGGGCAAAGAGGATTAATATAGTCCATCTTAAACCATAAAAATAATTCAGAATACATTTCGCATCCTTTTGGTTTACGTTTCCTGCTGTAAGGCTTTTCACAATGCATCATTGGTTGCCTCAGCAACTGAGCTACCCAGTGGAAAAAATACAAACAATCCGCCCATTAAATGACAAGATGAGCGTTGAGTCATGTCTGACTATATTTAGATTCTCCACAAGTGCTTTATAAGACTCGCAGGTCCCAGTCAGTCTTCACATTATGTTCTCGCCAACAATAAGACATCATTCTTTGAAGGAGAATTAGTGCAGAT